>NC_138221.1:24018975-25465166 GCF_964197995.2 Scardinius erythrophthalmus | reverse complement strand
CCTAGTCCCTCCGCTGCACTAAGGAATTCGACTGCGAACTTCCTCAGGTCAGCTCCTTGCTGGTGGAGCGAAATCAGCGACTGAATACGAAGAATGCGTTCGTACTGAGGGCACGAGACAGGGGGAACTAGTGGGTGACGGGAATTCTTTCGCTGAGTCTTCGACATGGTTGGATCGTTCTGTGACGTGATAACTAAGAAAACTAAGTGAAAACTCAAGTGCAGAAAGAATGATTTATTAACAAAAGAACAAAGTAAAACAAACACCCATGATGGGGAAAACCATATATAAACAACAAAACAACAACTTCAAAAACAACACATACCGGGGTTTCAAAGGAGAGCAGGAGACGTAAACAAGACAACGATCCAACACAGACTGCAAACACAAAGGAACTTATAAAAGGGACAAATCAGGCAGGTAATGAGGGAACAACAGGTGGGGCAAATGAAACCAATAATGAGATAACAAGGAGGATGGGGTCAAAACAGGGACAGGAACACAAACACCACATGTGCTACACGAGACAGGACAGGCATGTGACACATAAACTACAATTAGTCTCTAATCTTATCCCTGACCAAAAGTGGTTATTTGTTATTAATAGACTATGTTCACCATCAATGCTTTCTCGATACATATTAGACATTCTGAAATTTGATTTTTAAATACATTGTAGGAATTCTTTCCTTAAGAAACCCGAATCAGCATGTGAATCTAAACAATGCTGACATGTTCTGATCTGTTGCAAGAAAATCTTGTTGGTGAATAAAATATATTTATAACAAATAACCACTTTTGGTCTGGAATAATATTAGTGAATTATTTTATATTACGATGCTGGAAACTGTATCACTTGATTGTCTTTGTTTCTGGCTTTATTTGCCAAAAATAATGTGTTTTGGTAAACACTGTTACAAAGACCACAAACTCACATAAACAGCCAAGAGTCAAACTGGCCAACTAAAGGAAACACTGATCACCATAACGTGACCAAAATATGTTTCAATAAAACATCAACATGTAAACCTGTTAAGAACTTCTATAGCCGCATGACAGAAATAGAGTCAATCTGGTTAGTAACAAGTGAAGCTGGTAATGCTGTTTGTGGAGTTGTTTAATCCTCCTCTGCTGAGATCGACAGATTTAATGTCTTCTTTTATCTTCAGTTGATTTAATCTAAGGCTGTGGTTGAAGTCAGTTGTAGTTCTTGTTTCTCTTTTCTTCAGTGATCTCGCTTGTTAACAACAGGTGTTCATCACTAATCTTCAATCATCACTTAATTAATCACTGAATTATCTCAAACTTTAACTCAAAATTATGTTATTTTAACACTCTTTAGAGTTGGACCAAATGTTCTCTGAGCAGAGTTAATTCTAAGAGTTCTCTGAGTATCACCTATATATGTAGCCTAGAAATCTAGACGCAGCCTAGCGGCAACAAATTTTATTTTGCAGCCAGTGTTGGTCTAGCAACTCTCTGTTGACTTTTGAGTTGGAAAAAACTAACTCGGGTCAGGCCAATCACATGGTGTATAGAATAGGCGGGGCGGGCTTAACATAATTATGATAGAGTTGCGACGGTTCCCTGCTACTTGAAAACAAAGTATGGCTGCTGCTGCTGCTGGCGAACAGCAGTCTTTCGAATCGGCTTTGGCCGCAACTCTGGAGGACTTGGAGTTAGGATTTTCTTTGAGAAAAGAGCAAAGAACGGCACTTAAGTCATTTTTAAAAAAGGAAGATGTGTTCTGAGTTTTTCCGAAAGTTTAATATACCAACTAGCCTTCTTCATTGCTCTGATTAGTTGTAGCGCTATCCTATTGCGTGCAGAGGGATTTTGAGAGACAACCGTTTATCCTTCCCCTCGGATTGAGCCGTGCCAATAGTGAGTTGCCAGACCTAACATTTTGATGTAGGTCTGGCTTGCCAGGCTAATATACACTCACCTAAAGGATTATTAGGAACACCACACTAATACTGTGTTTGACCCCCTTTCGCCTTCAGAACTGCCTTAATTCTATGTGGCATTGATTCAACAAGGTCCTGAAAGCATTCTTTAGAAATGTTGGCCCATATTGATAGGATAGCATCTTGCAGTTGATGGAGATTTGTGGGATGCACATCCAGGGCACGAAGCTCCCGTTCCACCACATCCCAAAGATGCTCTATTGGGTTGAGATCTGGTGACTGTGGGGGCCATTTTAGTACAGTGAACTCATTGTCATGTTCAAGAAACCAATTTGAAATGATTTGAGCTTTGGTGACATGGTGCATTATCCTGCTGGAAGTAGTCATCAGAGGATGGGTACATGGTGGTCATAAAGGGATGGACATGGTCAGAAACAATGCTCAGGTAGACCGTGGCATTTAAACGATGCCCAATTGGCACTAAGGGGCCTAAAGTGTGCCAAGAAAACATCCCCCACACCATTACACCACCACCACCAGCCTGCACAGTGGTAACAAGGCATGATGGATCCATGTTCTCATTCTGTTTACGCCAAATTCTGACTCTACCATCTGAATGTCTCAACAGAAATCGAGACTCATCAGACCAGGCAACATTTTTCCAGTCTTCAACTGTCCAATTTTGGTGAGCTCATGCAAATTGTAGCCTCTTTTTCCTATTTGTAGTGGAGATGAGTGGTACACGGTGAGGTCTTCTGCTGTTGTAGCCCATCCGCCTCAAGGTTGTGCGTGTTGTGGCTTCACAAATGCTTTGCTGCATACCTCGGTTGTAACGAGTGGTTATTTCAGTTAAAGTTGCTCTTCTATCAGCTTGAATCAGTCGGCCCATTCTCCTCTGACCTCAAGCATCAACAAGGAATTTTCGCCCACAGGACTGCCGCATACTGGATCGTGCAAAAATCGCGCAGCCCTATAGTTTCTCTTGATATCAGCATGTTCACAGTTTTTTTTTTACAGGGACCAGATGCCCCACTGATGAGTCTTGCTGACTTCAACATTAATGATTGCCTTATTGTCATTTGTTCATCATTGGATTATGTTGTGTTGTAAATAAATCCAAACAATCAAAAAGCCATTCTTTTTTAAATCTCCTCATTCTTTGTGCAAGGTTACTCAGAATGACAGGGCCTGATAGCCCCTAATAGGGCCATTAGGGGAGGGTCTTTGTCTTTCTCAGGTGTGAAAACCATACATCAGAGACCTGCATGGGTTCGGGTACCCGCTTGATCAAAAATCAAGTCCAGTGTGTGGGAGAAATTTGGAGATGTCTGAAGAAAACAATATTGTAAAAGTATATGCTGCATGCATTTTCGTGTTGGATTTCCACAAATGTGGAACTCCATCGAGGAAGCACGCAGGAACTGTGGTAACAAACCAAGCAGTTCTATCGAACAGTATTTTTTCACATTTAACACTGTTAAGTATGTGTGGTGTGCAGGGCGTGTTTGAACCCAAAATTGTCAGATGTAGGCTAGACAAAATTGCGTGGCAGATATAGTGTTGTAGCCGCGTCTGTTATTAGGCTACTCAGTTTTGTTGTAACGTTTTGTTACAAAACGTGTTACAAACTACTCAGTTTTGTTGGCCTTTTGACAGCTTCAGCTGAAGTTGACCTTGTGTTAATGGTTGTGTAATAACTTCTGAATGACCGGGCAATAAATATTTTTGTAAGTGTGTCTATAATGCGATGGTCTAAACTGATTTTATTTCGGTTGCAAGTCGGTTCTATTTTAAGCGGGTCGGGTCGGGTGCGGATTTGAATTAGTGCTGCTGTCGGAAAACGGGTCGGATTTGGTTTTAAGCACTGCGGGTACGGGCGGGTGCGGATTTACAAAATCGGACCCGCGCAGGACTCTGCCATACATATTATATTGTGATCACGCCTACTCACATAAAGCTTTCTTACACAAAATACGTCTTACAAATTTTAAATCAATATATTGTCGTATCTGAATGAGCAGTCAGGGTGATTTTCACAGTTTTGAAGCAAATATTCTAGGCTACGTGATACAATTTTCAAAAGTCTTGAGAAGAAATAATCAGTATGGGTTTCATGACCTTATTTCAGAAACTTTTTTTTTTTTTTCACAAACCACGCATAAATGTCATTATCTCAAAACCACAAAATTTTAAATACATGCTACTGACATATATTTTTGTAGTTTGTGCTGAATACAGTGCTGAATAATCAGACTTTAGCCATGAACATGTCACAAGTAACAGAAACAAGCACAAATGTCAGAGCATGTCAGAACACCTCCAGGGCCAGAAAACACATCAGACCCCAGAGGGTTAAAAAATAACCAACACCACCAGATCACATTTTCTCTTTGTTCATCTGGCAGTTATAAATGAATTACAGCAGCCAAAATAAATCTAAAGTTAAAAATATAAGAGTCGAGACCCTAACTAAAGCAAACACGGATCTCCATAATGGTGACTTAGAATTTGTGATTTTCTCCTTCAGTGATTCTGCTTGTTAATATCAGGTGTCTTCACTTAATTATCTCATTAACTTTAACACTGCTTCAGTGTTACTTATAACACTCTGAGTGTGGACTCATATAAACACTGAGCAGTGTTAATGTAACACTGGGGATTTTGCTGTGTTGAACGTGACTGACTGATAGGGAACGTCTAGGTTACTAATGTAATTTGATTCTGGGTCTGACCAAAATTAATTGAGTTATAGATAACAAAAGTGGAGAAGATGACATCTGGATATCTCTTTCTAATTATTAATATTGTTATCTTTGTTATTGATTAATGTATTGTTATGCTATCATGAATGTTCAGTACTGATCTATTAGTTGTTTTCTATTTGTTTTATAGAACCACATACACCCACACAGACACACTACTCTTGATGGAAATAAATCCTCAAAGAAATCTAGGTGCATCTTTCTTTCATCCTGATCAAGCGTACAACAGTGATTAAAATCAACCCAAGCCACAATGGCTACTACACACCAGTGACATTCAACAAAATGTATTTTAAAGATAATTTTTTTTTAATTTTTTAATTTTTTTAATTTAAATTCTTTATATATATATATTATAAAATTATAGCAAAACTTTGTCTCACTGCTCCAAAATGATCAGATTGACTATTTTAATTACCTGCTTTTCCTGTGGAACACCTGACCTTTAACCTTGTTTTTGTACCATCAGAATGTATGAGATTTTGAATTCTAAGACAAGTAAAAAATAAACTCTTTAACAATTCCATTTTGTTGAATGTTACAACTAAAATTCAAATTTATGAAGCTCAATTTAATGTTGTTTTGTCATGTTTCTAGCTGTATTTAAGACCCAAACTGATTTTCTGATTATTTACCTTTTGACAGAAAATGTGTCTCTAGTAAGTACATTTTCTTCTTCATCTCTTCATATTTCATCAGTGTTTTCATCTGCGCCTCCAGAAAGTTTTCTGTGGAGAAAAACTCTCCTCTGTTTTCTTCCAGCATCTGCTCAACATTCTCCATCAATGTGGACACTTGTGTGGTGGGACCAAAGAAATGATGTCGTCCTCCAAAACTCTCAATGATAGTCTTTGTTTCTTCATTGAGTTCTGCTGTCTGATGCTCTGAATTCTGCATTATGAGGATCATGATGTGTTTGTTGATCCTTGAGCTGAATATCTTCTGGATCTCCTCCATTTCTGCTTTGTGTTCATCAGTCAGTGGAGCATCAGGAACAATGATGAGGAAAACATGAACTCCAGGATGACAGAGAGACACACAGCGGAGAGTCTGACGCATCACTTCCTCCTCTGAGAGCCGAGTGTTGAACAGAGCTGGAAGCTCCACCAGGCTGATCACACGACCATGAAGATCCACGCCTGATCTTCTGTGTGTCTGCTGCAGGATCAGCTCTGATATGGAGGATTTTAATGTGCCGTCGCTCCCACACACAACCAGATTCAGCTTCTCTCCCTCTGAAACTGATAGAGGAAGTAGAAAATTAAAACACCTGTTATTATAGTTAATTTATCACAACAAATATCATCATAATATTGTCACACATATTTCTGTGGCATGTTGAATCATTAATAATTTCTGTGAACCTTCACAATCCAGGTGCCGTCCATCATTCATTTGCACAATATCCTCAAACGTCTGCAGAAGATCATCAGGAGAGCTGCTTCTCTGAAGACTGAAGTGCCTGTTGAAGCATTTCTGAATGATTTTCTGTAGGACGTCATTGGTTTCAGTCGACTCTTGTGTTGTGAGTACCATGGTGTGTTGATAAACCCGCTCAGAGAAAGAGACCAGCACCTTCTCCACACACTCTTGATCTTCTGCTGAACACTGATCATGTTTGAGGAGCAGAACGATCACATGAGGTCCTGGATCGGACAGATACACACACTCTCTCACGGTCTGTGTGATGTGACGGCGTGACAGATGTGTGTGGAGCAGCTGAGGACTGTTGATGAGGATCACACGTCTGTCCTTCAGTCTTCCTCCGACTCTTTCAACAACATCTGGAGGAGCTTCACTGTCAAACACTGCTCGTCCCAACAGGAAGTTTCCCACTTCCCTGTTTTCTGACACGCAATTCCCCAGAAGAACAATCCTCACTGGAAAGAGTGAAATCAGACATTCAGTATTAACAATCCTCACATAATACAAAGGCTGGGACGATAAACCTATCTCCCGATTCGATACTATCACGATACTTTGGCCGATACGATATGTATTGTGTTTAAGAATTACGATTCTACAAGTATACAAATAGACTCTCTATAAGGGTCAAGAGACTAAAGCAAACACTGATCTCCATGATGGTGATCTCAAACGAAACATTTTCAAAGTCATCAACATCTAAATCTCTGTTAATTCTCAAAAAGAACTTCTGCAGACGTGACAGAAATAAAGTCAGTCTGGTTAGTAATAAGTGAAGCTGGTAATGCTGTTTGTGGAGTTGTTTAATCAGATCTTGAGAGAGTTAATGTCTTTTATCTTCAGTTCATCTAAGGCTGTGTCTGAACAAAGTTGTAGTTTGTGTTCTTATTACTCTTTCTTTCAGTGCTTGCTCACAGCAGGTGTTTGAATGATTGAAAGAATGTTTCAGGAACACATCATACTAACCTTTTAATAACATTCTAGTAACATTAAGGAAACTAGACATTTTTATGTTCTTAGAATGTTAGAAATAAATGTCACAGGTCGGGATGGGCCAAGCCGGACTGCGCCCACCCCTGAACCAGGACCACCCTGAGGAGCGTGTCAGAGACAAGACGGAGACAGAATTTAAAGAAATAACAGTTCTTTTTATTAAAGTTAAAAGTAATTTGAATAACCTAAACTAAAATCTTCCTTCCTTCTTCCCAGGAATCGAGGCAATGCAGTAATCTCCGGGACCCACTCCCACGCCGGTGCACGGTTCACAGTGGCCTGTGATGGACCGGTGGGTTTCCACAGGTGAGTATGCGGTCAGGGCTGTTCCTCTGGCCCACACTGATGCAGGGTTCACAGGGACCTACGACGGACAGGTGAATTCCCACAGGTGAGTAGACAGTCGGGGCCTTTCCTCTTCCCACGCCGATGTAGGGTTCACAATGGTATGCAATGGACAGGTGAGTTTCCACAAGTGAGTAGATGGTCAGGGCTCTTCCTCTTCTCACACCGGTGCAAGGTTCGCAGTGGCCTGTGAGGGATAGGCGAGTCTTCACAGGTGGGTCGGTGGTCAAACGGGATGCGGTTGTCTCACCCTGACGGCCTGGACAAGCTTCCTCGGGGACGAACAGAATGGCGACTTCAAGCAGTGTGCACAGTTCTCACCTTCACTCTCTTGAGATGTCCACTTTTCACTATGCGGGCAGACTGACAGGTGCACAGTGAGCTCAGGTCAACCCGGTGGGCAGGGCTTTGGCGAAGAATAGCAGAATCAACACTGCGGGTAGAGTGTGCAATTCTCACGTGTGTTGCAGGAAGATGGACACTTCACACTAGACAGGTGGACTCTGGAGCTGCAGCAAAACTCAAGTCCACAGGCTAAGCGGGCCTTCTTCTGAACAGGCAGTATCGACACTGGGAGCAGAGGATACAGGTTTCACGTGTGTTACCGGGAGATGAACACTTTACATCAGACAGGTGGCCTATAAGGCTGCAGCAGGCTCGAAGCCAACAGGCGGAGCAGAGCTTCTTCTGAAACAAACAGAGTCAATACTTCAAGCAGAAGGTGCAGTCCTCACATATAATACAGAGGGATGAACACTTCGCACCAGACAGGTGGGCTATGGGGCTGCGGCAGACCCAAAGCCGCAGGCTGAGCGGAGCTTCTCTAAGACAGAATCAACTTCAACAGCAGTATACAGTTCTCACGTGTATTGCAGGGGACAGATAACTTCACACCATGCAGATGGACTTGGGGTTGTAGCAGACTCAAAGTCGCAGGCTGAGCGGAACTTCTCTAAAACAGACAGAATCAACTTCAATAGCAGTATACAGTTCTCACGTGTGTTGCAGGGGACAGATAACTTCACACCATGCAGATGGACTTAGGGTTGTAGCAGACTCAAAGTCAACAGGCTGAGCGGAGCTTCTGCTAAGACAAACAGAATCAAGATTACAGATAGAGTGTGCAGTCTCACGTGTGTTGCAAAGGGGACGAACACTTCTCACCATACAGGTGGGTTGACAGGCAGGTAGCGAACTTAAGTCAACAGGCTGGGCAGAACTTCTTCCAAAACAGTCAGAATCACTAACAAAACAGAGAGGTTAGTTTGACTCACGGATGCTGTTCCTTCTAGTCCTCAACAGATGGAGCCGATCGACATTATTAAGCTCCAGTTACTAACAGTAGACCAGAATGGCACGTGGGGAGTGCACGGCAAGAGAGAATAAATCTTCCACACACACACACGGCAATTTCACTCCAACCATGCAACGGTTGGGGGAGAAACGTCAATTTAGGCACTGCAATCCACTTCAATAAGTGCAGATAAGGCCAGCACTCACCCAGAGATCTCCGTGCCACAAGCAACAAGCTTCAATGTTGGGAAAGGATGTTTCAGAATTTTCCTCCACAGACATAGACAGGATTCACATCACCGTTCAAACACGGGGGAAGAGGGGAAGAGGGGAAGAGATCGAACATGAATCAGTGTAATTCACTCAGTGACATTTAGATAGCACAATCAAAGCACAATCAAAGCACTCCAATCCACCTTAAATTCAGTGTTGAAACATGCAGGTAAGAGATCCAATGGTCGATTACTTATCTCTCTCCCTTCCAGGCAAACGGTGTGTTTTCACAACTCTTCCACGCTCCTCGAGTCCCCTCCAACAACACTTTCCCTTGCACACCACAATTCTTCTCGGCAACACTCAAACAGAACGACTTCTCACGGGGGAGAACCACACCACAGTCTCTCTTCACTGGCTTTTTATATCCTTCTCAATGCCCACATGGCTTCATCATGGCTCTAGATTAATTCCCCACACCTGATGTCGATTTCCTCATCCTGGTTGGCAAGGCAACAGATACACATTTACACGGGGGGGGGTGGTGTACCCTTGTTATTGTACCGGAGGGGACACAATTGCGGCGAACTTTAGTTCCGCCCTCTCATTTGTCACACCGTGACATAAACATTCCTAGAATGCTGAATTTTAAGTCAAAATTAAGTTGAAAGAACGTTTGAGGAACATTTTACCTTTTAAAACATGTTCCTCTAACGTCAAGAAAACTGGACAATTTTTATGTTCCCAGAATCAACACTGAATATTTGCGTTCTTATAAAAAAAAGTCTGTTAGCTTGGAAAATACTGTTTGTGGACCTGTCTCATTTCGCAGCACAGATTTGAATGAAACGATATGATTTTGTCCAAGATTAAATAGACAGACGAATTGGAAGAATATCGCGGGGTTGTTTGAATCAAGATCACAATCTTTTAAAGATTAATCGTGCAGCTCTATTGTCTTATCTCTCTCTCTCAGTATGAGTAGCGTGAGGGCTTTTCAGTGCTTTCAGTCTCACGTCTCTTCCACGCGTCCAATTGGGATATTACGTCACTCAACACTCATAAGCCCTATTCGCACGGGATAAGTATTACCTGGTGACCAGTCATTTGTAATAATTGCGGAGGTTGTCTGTGATCTTAATCCCGTGCAAATCGGTCATGTCTGTAATTTGTAAAGTAATAATTCCCCCGCAAATGACCTACCATATTTTGCCGAAATAATCCTGTGATAATATTAGTCCTGTGCGAATCGGCATCTCTGATTTGGCCAGGATTTGGCAGGGCTTTTTATTTTTTTTTTAAGGTAGCTATTTCTTTCTTTTGTGCCTTTTTATCCATCTTTTGCGAAGAATGGAGGGTGCCTTGGAGTGTTTTGACAGTGTTTTGGGTGCTGGGTCATGTCGCTATACACCAATTTGCAGAAAGAGAAAGATGAAAACCACCACAAGTGCGAAGACAAAAAGAATGATTAGATGGAGATAGATGACATGTATAGCAGCATGCGGTAAGTATAATTTTTATGTTTGTATCATACATCTAGAGATAAAAGACAAGACATCTTCAAGCAATAGCTTATCAAAAATAATGCACAATCAAGCGAGTGCTCACTTCATAATTAGAGGTTAAAGTTACAAATAAATCAAGTGTAAAGCTTGAGCTAATAGATTTTAACCTGGTGAAATGTTTTTTTATCCATCTAACCGGACCCTCAACCATACGCAAAAAGTGTACAGTGCCGGGTTCCGGCTTCCGGCTTCCGACTTCCGACTTCCGGCTTCCGGCTTCCCTGAGACAAGTCAGTAAAATTCGTAAAATCACAGGCTTCGCTTATCCCGTTCGAATGCGCCAGATGAAAATCAGACGTGGGTGGGTGATTTATAATTCACACGAGGTCCCTAGATAATACTTATCCTGTGCGAATAGGGCTATAGATAATGACGCATTTCATCCTCTGTTGGAACGAAAGTGGCTAACGTCTGTCAACCTTATCTACAAGCAAGGACAAAAATAAGCAATTTAATTTGTATTAATATCAACTATGGAATAAAAAAATCAATTAAAAAAAAAAAAAAAAAAAAATCACAATGGTCGAGTGAATCAATTTTTTTCTCCCATTCCTTAATATGCAATATGTCATGTTATGATGCCAAGATCTTAATCTTAATCCAACATTTATCCGTCATCACTGATCAAAATGTACATAATCGACCAGAAGGATGTGTTTTTGAGGGTGAAATGATCTCTGCTGCTTCACCACTTCATGTGTTTGTTCATCTATAGACTTACTTGTAGGAGGATTGTCTTTACTCCATTTTCTCCTGCGACGAGGACTGTGGGCATCAATCACTATATGAAACAAAAGACTTACATTATATTTGTCTGTTTCCCCACAGTAACCAAAACCAATAGAAAACAGAAATATGAAAGTGAGAAGTGCTGAGCAAACAGTTTAGAAAATACAATCAGTTTAGAGTTTTCTGTGTTGTTGTCTTGAGGAACATTTTGCTATTTTTAACTTTCCATGAGTATGCAGTGAATAAACTTTAATAAAAAATTTCTATGAAAATTTGCAGTGATCATTTTAAATGTCTGTTGTTGCTCTTACTTGGCTTCTGCATGTAAATGAAGTACAGTACTTAAGGAAATTTAAATTCTATTGACAGGATTTGATAAAATGTTCCTGAACAATCATTTGAATCTGTCTATGAACCTCACCTCTGGTATCAGCAGTTGACATGTTTAGACTCTCTCCTCCTCTCTTTCTTTAGTCCTCAGTCCATCATTCTCTGACTTCTGACATCTCTCTGTTTATCATCCTGCATGAGATTCAGAGATTTCACCACTCTACTGAACTACATTAAGCTAAATGATTGTAATCATTAAAAGCAGGTTAGGTTAGTTTGCATTAAATAGCATAATATAGAGCATTTATCTTCAATTCTGAATCATGTTTATTCTCCAACATAATTTTTTGGTACATGTCACAAAATTGGGCAGTAACATAAAATTGCCAATACTCGCTCTTCCTCTCTCATCTCCAACAGCTTCTTTCTTTCTTTTTTTCCCTTCCCAGAGCTGAGCTTTGATTGATGGGAACACTTTTTGTTGGGAACACACTTAACGATAGCTGAAACATTCTGAGACTGAACTGAACACACTTACAGTCTGTTTCCAACAACTGGAGCAGATTTTAAACACTGACTCTGAACACTGACTGAATGTAACTGTCTCTGACTCATACTTGTATCAAATTGCATTCATTATTGGCCTATCACCCTAAAAAGTTGATAAATGTGTAAAGAAAGAAAACACAGGGTGAACCAAGTAAGTAGGGGAAGTAGGGGTGCTGCAGAACCCCCTGGCGTGGAGCCCAAGAAAAAATTAGGGGCCACAGTCATTGCAAGGTTAGAGCAGATAGATAACAGGCATTTCTTACTACCAAGTACCCAAACTTCAAGACTGATAATTCTGCAAATGAAACAGCAGTGTTCTTGATAACATCACTCAGCTCGCTGGCACCAATTCACTGAAATATGTTATAAACACGACTCTGCCTCTTAAAAAAATATTTAACATAATAATAATTATAACACAAATGTGATTCAGGCAATGCGTACATTGATTATCTTCACTGCATGTATATAACAAAACATAATATAACGTGTTCCTGCTGAACCTCCAAAAGAACAAGTGAGTGTAACATTTTATTGACCTTTATATTAATCTTTGCAAATCGCTGGCACGCTTCATGATGAATGCGGCTAATTTAACACTCAGGGTACATTAAGGCATGTTTTCTATGTAAGACGTTGTCAATATAATTCATAATCCCACGTTTATAATGAACAACGCGTTATGGTTATTGTGTTAGAAAAGCTGTACGCACAGAACAGAGGGGCGGGGTGAGCAAAGCTCATTATCATTTAAAGACATGCACTTAAATGGCGTGCTGAAAACAGAGCTGTTATGACCAGGTAGTATTACAATACTAATGATAATTTTTTATTAAAGTATATTACAAACTTTTAAAGCTCCAATATGTAGGAATTTTGTAATAAAATTTCCGAAAATAACTTGCACAGTGTGATATATTTCCTCCAGTTGTGTACTTACAATATTTCAAAAGTCTCCAAGGATTTTTTATTTCAGAGAAATTCCGATTTTAAATATCTGGCCGTCCCAGAAAAGAAACGTCGCCTCAGTGACGTAATGTCCGCTCTATCCTTGTTTTCTTTTTTTTTTTTTACAACAACCATTGAGGTTTTTTTCTTATCACAATAAACAATATAACGACGTCTGACAAAGAAGAAAAAAATAAAAATAAAAAAATATGACCCACCACACCGAAACATCACATGGTCAAATGCGGAAGTGGTGGTTATAGATGGTTATAGCTGTTATGGATCACGATTACTCTTTGGCGAGTATTGAAGTGCCAACAAAACGAAAGCGTCCATATTCGGATACACGCAGACTGTGTGACAAACGAAGGAATAAAACCTGGATAAATATCTTGGACTTGACAGAGACTCTGCTCTCGCGAGTGTATTGATAGACAGCTAAGACATGCAACTGTCAATATAGCACTTATAAACAAAGTTATATTGCTCTTTGTACTTCGGTAAGGCTTTTTATCACGTGTGGTGACCGAGATTATGGCAGTACAATTAAATACAATCGGATATGTGTTGTTAAAAAAATATATTTAGTCATTACTTGCAAATGTTCGTTCAAATTTACTTTTAGATATTGGTTTGAACACGTTAAACAACACGGCATTAACCATAAAAACGTAAAACTGCACAACATTAACCCAACAAATCATTTGACAAATAGCTGTAAGTTGTAACGGGATAATATAGCATAACATTTCACGTTCCTTGCAGTTCATTAATTATGATGACATAAAATAATACGATCAGACATACAGGTAATACAAAAACGAATAAATTACCTCATCCGTGATCATGATTCATTAATTTCATTTAGATACATCGCTAGATGGTGAAAACGCATTAAAAACGACATCTCCCATCGTCACCTCCTTCATAGCGTCATCAAGCTTCGCCTTTGTTATTGTTGGAAACTGCGCCCTCTTGTGGTAAAAAAAAATCACATACTGGAGCTTTAATTTAGACCCTAAAGAATCATATTAGCTTGTACAAAAATGACATTATATGATCCCTTTAACAATTAAGAGTTTCATAGTGTTTGAACTTGGACTCAAATATAAAGAAATGCAGTCAGTGCTTAACTCAAGGAGTTTAATGAAGTTGACAATATATTCACATAGGCTATTCGAAGTTCCCGGTTATTCATGAGCTAAACGTTGTTCAGTCAGGACCACTTCTCCAAGTATATAAATGTATTACAATTATAGCATACAATTAGTGTTGGCGGTATGGTTCTGTTCTGGGCAAAACTCCTACACCTGTCCATGCTGCTATGCCATGCTAGAGTGCGTTTGCGTTCCATGTGGATGTATTATATATGAATCTCTTTTGTGTGTGTGGGCATGGTCAAATTAAAACTAATTTGCAAGGGTTTGAGAGACTGGACATCTTGTTGGTTTTATACAAATTACTTAAACAGAGAATATTTGTTTTCAGTTTGAATCCGATCATTTAAAAGTACACACTTACATGTTTATAAAGATAAATGACTCATAAATGAGTGACAAGTATTCACTGAGTTTTGTTTCAGTTTACAGACGTGCACTGGATTTAAATGGATTTAAAAGGAGCACATCTGATCTCTTCTGGAAGCTGGTTCCAGCTGCGGCTGGCAGCTACTATTAGTTTATAGACATTTAAATCCAGACTCAGAACACTTCTGTTTAGCTATGCATTTACCGAATGAGCACTGTGCAACTGTGCGTCCAACTGATTACATTGTATTTTATCTCTGCATTCTCCTTTTGATTCTAAACTACTGTTTTCTTCCTTTTGATTCTAAACTGACCTCATATAGCACTGATTGGGAAACGGTGTTTTGTGAAGGTTATTGTAGTAGTGGGGGAAACCCCGATGGTCCTGATGACCAAATTTGTGAGCAAGTGCTCACCTTTCTGTGGTGGAGTTTGAGAGGGATTGACTCATGACGGTCAAGGGAAGGAACACTGTGGTGACTAGTACAGATTACTAGTCAAGTACGGATTATCAAGAGAATAATGTGGTGACTAGTGCAGATTACTGGTCTGGATTGGTACAGATTACTAATCTGGTGGGCTCAGATAATCCACGGTATATGAAAATCCACAGAAGAAGACTGACCGTCATGGGAAAATCTCAGAGTCAAAATAAGATACACCGGTGTTTTGCCAGATGAGAAATGTATTCTATGCATCATCTTTTACTATTTTAATTAATTTTACTTTAATTAATTTTGTAACTGTATCATTTATCTCTTTTAATTCCTTTTTTTACTGTTTTAATTTCCCCTGCTTTTATTTTGTGTCTATTTTCTATGCAAAGCTGTATGAATTCTATAGTGCGATTATTATAATTATTTTCTATGTAAAGCATTTGAATAACTGTTTGAATTTTCCTTGCTTTTATTTTGTGATTATTTGTATTCCTCTCTATGTAAAGCACTTTGAATTGCCATAGTGTATGAAATGTGCTATATAAATAAACTTAACTTGCCTTGCCTTGCCTTGCCTTTTGCACTTGGTCCCTGTTTTTCTTGCGTTAGCTTTTCTTTGGCTGTGGTAACTGTGTGGATGAGATAGCCAAGATAAAGCGAGATCAGCTGTTATCAGTTCCTTGTTGATGATGACAAAATCATCACAAAGTATCTAATGTTGTCAGATGCTTTGGCATTTATAACCGCCCACCGTTGTTACAACGGTGTTGTGTTAGTTAATAACTAATGATCGTTGCGACGGAAGTGAATCTATCAAAACTAACTTTAGCTGGACAATAACTTTAAAGCCACTGCTGTAAAGCCAAAACAATCTCTGTTACTTTAATTTCCTATTATCACTGTAAAGATGCTTTGGAACAATTGACATTGTTAAAAGCTCTATATAAATGAAGAAGACTTGACTTGACTAGAACTGCAATGCTGGCACCAATAGCATTACAATTATTACTTATTTGAAGGTGGAGTGGTGGTGACACAATGGTGACAAAAAAAAAAAAACTTCATGCTTCAATGCATGATGGGTAACTTTCATAGTACAAAACTCATCCATGATTCCCCAGCTTTTTTGTTTTGATTGTCATCGTTGTTGTGATTCATATTCAGAATCTTAATGTCTGTGTGTGACAATGTGATATATTTGTTCAAAACATCGTGTTCACATCCTTTTTATCCACCTTCAAATAAGTGATCATTTTAAACAAAAGTGAAAGTTCCACAAGGTTGGCATTTAAAAATGCCAAATATAAACACAAAACTTTTAACACAAAATTAGATGCTTGTTTTGTGATGATATGGTCATCATCAACAAGGAGCTGATAACACCTGATCTTTTTAATTAAATCACCTGATATAATTAATCTATTGATTCAATATTACTCTTAATGTAAAAACAATAACGTAACTTTTTTTTTTAAGTAAAGGGAAAAAACAAACAACACAGGTATCCCACATAGCAACATTGTGTTGGCCCAGATCCAGCCCACATCTGACACATGTGGAATGCGGATCTGGCCCACATGCAGCGTGGAATGATGGCACTTGGGCGGACCGCTCCTGTTTGCCAGATCTGGGCCAGAAGCAGGCCATAGCAATGCCACATGTCAGCCAAGAGCAAAGAAATAAACCAGAACTGGACCTTATGAGCCACAAAGTCTGTGTAAATTAAATATGGAGTCATCTCAGCCTTAATAAGCCTGTTAACAAGCAGAATCACTGAAGGAAAGAAGAGAACAGAAAAAGAGACGAGCAGAAACACAAGAACTACAACTGACTTCAGCCACAGCCTTAGATGAAATCAACTGAAGAGAAAAGAAGACATTAAATCTGTGAAGATCTCAGCAGAGGAGGATCAAACAACTCCACAAACAGCATTACCAGCTTCACTATTACTAACCAGACTGACTTTATTTCTGTCAGACGTCTGCAGAAGGTCTTATTGAGAATTAACAGAGGGTTTAACTCTGTTTTTTATTTGAATCACCATAACAGTGATTAGTGTTGATCCATAGTGTGATCCATATTGCCAGAAGTGCGCCAGATTTGGGCGGATTTAATTGTAAATTCTCTAAGATTATTATTCACGTCGGCACTAATGATGTTCGACTCCGACATGTTCGACTCAAAATTAATATTAAACAGGTGTGTGAACTCGCAAGTACGATGTCAAGCACTGCAATTTGCGCTGGCCCCCTTTCTGTTCGCAGGAGTGATGAGATAATTAGTAGATTGTGTTCACTCAATGGTTGGTTGTCGAGGTGGTGTCTGTTTAATAATATAGAATTCATAGACAATTGGAAAAGTTTTTGGGGCAAACCTGACCTGTTGAAAAGAGATGGTATTCATCCGTCCTGGGATGGTGCTGCTCTTTTCTCTAGTAATTTGTCTCATAGTCTAAAACTCATAGGTAAAAAATGACAAATTGGGCACCAGGTCAGGAAGCAGACAGACTGGCTTAACCGACTGTCTGCTAGCGGCCTCTGGTCACCATGGTCAGATAAATCCCATCACATAGAGCCTCTTTCCCCTAGATATCACCATATAGAGACTGTGTCTGTTCCCTGAATTTGGAAATCCAAAAAACATCCAAACCCACCTAAGGTTAAAAATTTAATTGATGTTCAACAAATAAAAAACAGATATAATACAGATGAGAAAATGCTAAAGCTTGGGTTGCTGAATATTCGATCGCTTACTTCAAAAGCACTCATTGTTAATGATATGATTACTGACTATAATCTAGATGTGCTGTGTTTGACAGAAACCTGGCTAAAACCAAACGATTACATTACTTTAAATGAGTCCACCCCGCAAGATTACTGTTATAAACATGAGCCTCGTCTGGAACGCAAAGGGGGAGGAGTTGCTGTAATCTTTAGTAATATTTTTTAAACCACTAAGAAATCAAGTTTTAAATATACTTCTTTTGAAGTGTTGGTGCTTAATGTAAAAATAAATAGTGCAAACGATAAATTACTTTGAGATTTTTGCTGGCTACTGTATACAGGCCACCAGGGCACCATAAAGATTTTATTAAAGAATTTGCGGACTTTCTAGATCTAATATTATCACACAGAATAGATGATGATGCCATTGAAATTCTGCAGCAGAGCGATGACATCTCAGATCATTATCTAGTCTTGTGCAAATTACATTTAGTCAAGGCTTCAAACCCAACTCCATGTTTCAAATATGTGAGACCTATCAATTCTGCCACTAAAGATTGCTTTATCAATAATCTTCCTCATCAGTTTCATAATCTCAGCATCCCAGATAGCTTAGAAGAACTAAATATTATGCCAGAAACTTTTAACTCTCTCTTTTCCAGCACTTTAGACACAGTTGATCTGTTGCGCTTAAAGAAGATTAAAGAAAATAGTCCAACGCCGTGGTACAAAGAGCACACTCTGGCCCTTAAAAGAGCAGCCAGAAAAATGGAGCGCAACTGGAAGAAAACAAAACTAGAGGTATTTCGCGTTTCATGGAAGGAGAGCTCGATAACTTACAGAGAGGCTTTAAAAGCTGCTAGATCTGTTTGTTTTTCAAACCTATTAGAAGAAAATAAACATAATCCTAGGTATTTATTTGAAACAGTGGCTAAACTAACGAAAAATAAAGCTTCAAGCTCAGAAGTTTTCAAGCAACACAGCAGAAATGACTTTATGAACTTCTTCACTTATAAGATTGATAATATCAGGAAAAAAATTATAACTATGCAACCGTCTACTACAGTATCGCATCAGGGAGTGCATTTTAGTCTCCCTGAGGAAAAATTTGATTCATTTATTGCTATAGGAAAGGAAGAATTTAGCAAAATCGTTCATTCATCTAAATCGACAACATGTATGTTAGACCCTATTCCGACTAAGACACTAAAAGAGATGCTTCCATAGGTCATAAATCCTCTTCTTAATATCATTAATTCTTCTTTGTCTCAAGCCTCCTGAGACCCTGCGACCTCATATGAGGACATTCCATTTTTGCCTCTTGACACAATGATAGTCAAATTTGTAAAGCTTAGACATGTTGGCCACATTTAGGGACACTGCCCACACCATCTTGTGGTGATATCACAACATTACACCAATGTCTATGGCAAGCCGTTTTAACTTTTATTCATTTCCAGGATATGAATTGTTGATATCAACAATTACATTTTTGATATCAACAATTACATTTTTGATATCAACAATTGAATTCTTGATATCAAAAATTTTATTGTTGATATCAAAAATGTAATTGTTGATATCAAAAATGTAATTGTTGTTATCAACAATTTATTCTTGATATCAACAATTGAATTCTTGATATCAAAAATAAAGGTTTTTACTTGTAAGAATTGTATTTCTGATATGTGAAATTGGAATTTCAAAAAGCCATATGACGACCTCATGTGACATTTACGAAAAAAAAAAAAAAAAAACATTTAAGCTGGCTACAATTAAACCGCTAGTTAAAAAAACCCAACTTGATCCTACAGAATTAGTCAATTACAGGCCGATCTCGAATCTGCCTTTTCAGTCAAAGAAATTAGAAAAACCAGTATCCTCACAACTATGTTCCTTTTTAGAAAGAAATGATATCTGCGAGAATTTCCAGTCAGGATTTAGACCGTACCATAGTACTGAGACTGCTCTCATCAGTCACAATTGATTTGCTCTCATCATCCGATCGTGGTTGTATCTCTCTATTAGTGTTACTCAATCTTAGTGCTGCATTTGATACTATTGATCACAACATTCTTTTAAATAGACTAGAAAATTATGTTGGCATTAGTGGAATTGCATTAACATGGTTTAAATCATAATTATCTGACCGTGATCAGTTTGTAGCAGTAAATGAAGAGATCGATCACATCGATCACAAGTTCAGTATGGCGTACCACAAGGCTCAGTACTCGGACCATTGCTTTTCACTCTGTACCAGCTACCCTTGGGAGATATCATTAGGAAGCATGGAATTAGTTTTCACTGTTATGCTGATGATACTCAGCTCTATATTTCTTGAGGCCCTGACGAAACTTACCAATTCACAAAATTAACGGAATGCATAGGTGATATAAAAAATTGGATGAGTAATTTCCTAACACTTAATTCTGAAAAAACAGAGATTCTAATTATTGGACAAAAAACTTCACGTAATAATCTAGAATACTGTTGTGGCGAGCAGGACGAGGTCGAGGGCCGTGGGAGAACGGCACGAGGCCGGTGGCGTGATTGCAAATGAGCGACACCTGCACGACGCACCGGTCTCGAATCTCTCACGGAGGAGTGGAAGCATAAAGGAGGAGCGACGACAGTGAAGAGCGAGAGAGGACAGGCCTGTGTTTTAGTTGATGTTTTGTTTTTGGTTTGTGTTGCCAGCAGTCGTCCGTGAGGGGCTGCTGGCTTTTACTTTCATTTTGTATTTGTGTTGTTTTTATTATTAAATATTGTTTGAATGTCAAAAAAAATACAAATAAAATAAAATAAAATCCAGGCCTGTCCTCTCTCGCTCTTCACTGTCGTCGCTCCTCCTTTATGCTTCCGCTCCTCCGTGAGAGATTCGAGACCGGTGCGTCGTGCAGGTGTCGCTCATTGCTATTGCTATATATCATTTGTTATACTCGATTGTAACCTGTCTTTTGAAAATCATATTTCGTATGTTACAAAAACTGCCCTTTTCCACCTTAGAAACATTGCTAAGCTACGTAATATCCTATCAGTTTCTGATGCAGAAAAGTTGGTTCATGCATTCATGACCTCGAGACTAGATTATTGCAATGCTTTATTAGCCGGTTGCCCTGCATCCTCAATAAACAAGCTACAGTTAGTCCAAAATGCAGCTGCTAGAGTTCTTACTAGATCAAGAAAATATGATCACATAACACCAATTTTATCATCACTGCATTGGTTACCTATAAAGTTCCGTATTAATTATAAGGTATTGCTACTGACTTATAAAGCCCTAAACGGCTTAGCTCCAGTCTATTTAACGGATCTTCTATCGCCCTATAATCCATCGCGCTCTTTAAGATCAATAAATTCTAGGCTTTTGGTCATACCTAGGATATCCAGATCCACCAAAGGAGGGAGAGCATTTTCACATTTGGCTCCGAAACTCTGGAATAGTCTTCCTGATACTGTTCGTTGCTCAGATTCGCTCTCCCAGTTTAAAACTAGATTAAAGACGCACCTTTTCGGCCAGGCATTCATATAATATTGTTAATCTCACAGTTCAAACTACAATCCGGCCTATAGTTCATAAATGCCAGAGGAGAACTGGCCCCCGACTGAGCCTGGGTTCTCCCAAGGTTTTTTTTTTTTTTTTCTCCATTAGGTCACCTGATGGAGTTTTAGGACAACATTAGGTCACTTGATGGAGTTTTTTCGGTTCCTTGCCACTGTTGCCTTTGGCTTGCTCAGTTGGGGATATTTTGGGGATACTTAATTTTATTCTATCAATCAATAAATTCCACTAGAAACAAACCTTGTTGTATTTTTATTTAATTTTTTATTTTAATATAATACTGTGAAGCTGCTTTGATACAATCTGTATTGTGAAAAGCGCTATACAAATATACTTGATTTGATTTGATTTGATTTGATTTGCAATCAATTAGAAATATATATATAAATGTCATCATATGCTCTCATTGACAAATGCGGAACAATTAGTTCATGCGTTCATGACCTCAAGGCTAGATTATTGTAATGCTTTAATGGGAGGTTTTCCTGCACGCTTAATAAACAAACTACAGCTAGTTTAAAACGCAGCAGAAGCAGACACACTCTGTCAGTTCAAAGCTAGACTAAAAACACATCTCTTTGACCTAGCATACACATAACACATCATAGACTTCTATAATTCAATGTTAGGCTGCATAGATTAGGCCAGCCAAAACCGGGAACACTTCCCATAAATCCTGATGTACTCGTTACATCATAAGAAGAATGGGTTCTTCACTAATATTAGTCTCTCAGTTTATACCAAGGTTTACCACAGTCCGCCGTATCCAGATCTGATGAAGGACCTACGCCTGGACGCGACGAAAACGCAGTCCTGAAGTGTCAACTATAGTTAGCGGCCCCTAACTTAATAACTAATGATCGTTGTGACGAAAGTGAATCAATCAAAACTAACTTTAGCTGAACAATAACTTTATTCTAGAGCTGCTATAAAGCCAAAACAATTTCTGTTACTTTATTTCCTATCATCACTGTAAAGCCGCTTTGGAACAATCTGCATTGTTAAAAGCTCTATAAATGAATATGACTTGACTTGACTATTGTTGTGTGTATGGCCGAACACTGTGTAAAACCGACTGCAACCTCAAGCCTACTATGCACACTCATAACTTCAATCCTGGCATTGTGCAATATCCCTTGAGGCACCAAACAAAATAGAGTTAATATTAGGCAGTTATTTCACAAACTTTATTAAATAAACCTCGGGAACATACTGAAGTCTGAACCTCGGGAACATCATTGGTGGAAACGGCCCTGCTCTCAACACTGAACACAGCCTTTTACACTCATTTGTTCCTGATACTGTTCTGTTTAATTACATACATAATTAAACTACAAATTAATAATTAAACCTTCTTATGTTGTGCTACTGTACATTAACATAGACTCTAGAAATATGGCATTTTGAATTTAACATGTATGAAAACGATTCTGTGAGGAATCGTCATACATTTCGTCATCGCAATACAATGTCTTTACAATGACGCACTGTATAAAGGTCCTAGATAACGTCATTTTCACAACTCACAACTTTCAAAATGGTTTTATTGAATATTTGTCTCCTGAAAGTTTTTTGGAAAAACGTTTTGTCAGCTAAATAATTGCCATAAGTTAAACAACAGTATAATCCATTGAACACACCATAGAAGGCCTATGGTGTGTTCAATGGATTATACTGTTGTTTAACTGTCTATCACAGCCTTTTCATTCATGGCAAAAACTTAATATGGCACTATCCTGACTACGGTCTAATTCATATCAATAATGTGTTTATAATTAAACGTGTTACCTTTATGTGGAGGTTTAGAAGTCATTCTTAGAAGTTCCTTTCCTCATTACCTGTATGAGAGCAAGACGAAATCTGTATGTCCGGGTGGAGTCAGTCATGATACAAAGGTTAAAAAACTTTTACTGTCCCACTTGAACATTAGGTGCAGGTAAAAGTTCAAGATACAGCTCCTGTGGGAATGATACATATTCAGCAACAAAATAGATGCACAATAAAGATTGTTATGATTTTTTTTCAGAGAACTTTCAGTGGCATTCTTTCAACAGATACCAATATTGCATTTATTGTATTTGACAGTATATATATATATATACTTTTTTATCATTATTATTTTTATTCTTATTCTGAAAATCATAGTGATACACAAGATTGACCATGTTCCTGATCGATTTTATGCTTTTTCTTTAATTTCTGTAAAACACCCTCTTTTGTTGAACATTGTTGTGCGCTTAGAAAGCCTCACCAAACTGAATGATTTGAGGAGATGATGCTGATACTCCTCATCATAATTCTCATTCATTAAACCTTTATTTTCTTTATTTAGCCACTTCCGTACAACTTGCCAAGTCAGTGATAGACAGAAATCAAAAGGTCTTCAGATGACGTGCCTACTGCTCCATTCATTTGCACCTTTAGTTTGACCCATCCTGGACACAGAGCTGCGGTAGCACCAGCCTCCTCATAGTCTACTAAAATAATGATTTCGGAAAACTTCAGAATAAATCAAGATGTAACATTTATTTGTCAGGTAAAAATGTATCATGCCAATTACACAAACAAATGATTAAAAGCCAATTCAGAAATAATAAAAATATGCCATCAATTACTCAAAGATGACTCTAAAAGTAAGCAATGCATTCCCGACAGAGACATACAGTGGTGTGTCAGTGCTTTCCAACAGGAGAACACTGAAACAGCCCTGTATGGGGGTGATCCCTGGTAAATTGTCCCAAAGACTGCTCTGTCACCCACCCTTAAATACCCAGACCAGAACAAAAGGGTTGTACCAATATTGTTTAGAGTTGTTTTGGGTCAGTTCATGCACCCCAGGGGGAAGCACCTGGTTTCGAGAGATATCTTGAAGAGACATCACCCAGAGAAGAGAACAGGATTCTCCTAAGTTCTCAATCTTTCTCATTAAACCAATGACTGCAATGAAATTAGGACAGTTTTACAAATCACACTGAGATACTTAAAATAATACCAAACATGAAAAGGAAAAACAATAGATTCACAAGATACATACATTCTTAGTGAACTAAACTATCTAGCCCAGTCCCAAATCAGAATTGTTTTATTTTATACATTATATACTTCTTTATGTACCAGACAGACAGTGTAATCACAATACTTTTTGTATTACAGAAGTGTAAACAGGAATGTGTTTCCTTCATCTACTACATCAGATTGACTAAAACTCATCTTAATACCAGGTGGAATCCGTGCCTGAGAATTAAAGATTGATCATTTGAGTTCAGCAACAAGCAGTACGATCAAATGCTTCCCAGGAGGACTCCATAGACATAATATACATAGACGCCCTATTGGCCGCTGGATCGTACGTCAACGGCGCCGCCATACTGCGGAGGGCAACTTTCCCATACTTCTCATAACGAGAATTGAGAAAAATGCCTATTTCTTGTGCTGCTTGGGGCTTTACAAATCGCCACACAATTGAAAACAGGTCTCAGGGAATTACCTTTCACAAGCAAAATTGAAAATTTGTTTCTGGTTGCATTTCATTTACTATTTTTATTTTCAGAGGAGAAAGGCCGCGAAATTTAAAAATACTACTGTTATTGTGTCACGAAATGTAGTTTTAAGAGTTTTTCAGTCGACAACGTAGTTGTTTAAAGCTCAAATCTGTGGTTTATTTATAATGAGAGCGCCTTTTTAAAAATGTTATCTGACGGTTTCGGAGTTGTGAGATCCAGCGATCACCGCTGGCGCTTAGCGCTCATGTACCCCGCCGAGAACAGCCTTGCCTCGGCTATAGTGCTTCTGAGTTCTGACGTTCGCCGCTGTCAGTCTAGAGAGAATAATTCGTCTTGTGTTTATCTAACGGGCGATCTTTGGTTTCATTAATCTATAATTTGTTCCTTGGCAGATTGTTTTGGCTGAGGGCAAAGTGAAGTTTCATAACTTTATATATTTAGGCTATTTAACTTTAACAGTGTAGCCTGCTGTATGTTTGACTGGATCGTTTACTTTATTTCTTGACTTGTATAGCTTCTTATACCTTTTAAAAACTGAAATTAAACAAAAAGAGACAGGGTTGCGTCATTTTATTTTATATAGCCTATGTAATAATATTTTAAAATGTATAAATTTACGTGATTTATTATTGTTATTATAATAATATACCACTTGCGATTATCAATCTATTATATATGCTGTTAAATTATTTTACTATTCATAGTAACTATTTAACTTATTATTTTTTATTGTCTATATTCTGTAATTGATATTTCATATTCTATTGCTATTATTATAGTATTATACATAAACTATATGCTATTATCAATATATTATCATTATTATATTAGTACTTATGATATTATAATTATACTTTTCATTACTATTTTATTTACTGTATACTGTTTGTTTATTTTATTGACTAAACTATTTACTGCCTACCTCTCACTTTATCTTATATTTACTATTTGCATTGCACTGTAGTTGTACCATATCATATGTATTACCATAAAGGATCCATCAGTTATCTTTGTTATTGCTAAAATCGGGTCAATGACAGAATATGCTTTTCCCACAATAAGAAAACTTTATTTAATTTAATGTGAAAATTAAATTATATCTCAGTATGGGGGTGTTCACAATTCTTATCCAAGAATGAAAAGCTAAATACATGACAAGCCTGAGCTTTGGCCATTCCTTATTAAAATAAATAAATAATTATAAGTCAAACTATCGAGAGTTTAAATTTCTACAGATGGAACTTTTTTGTACACCACATACAAACCACCGAAATCGGTTGATAAATGTAATTTTTTTTTGGTTTTTATACAGAAAAACCGCAGCTCACCTGTTAACTTGCATTTGATTACAGCGCAGTCTTGCCCTCCACAAAATGGCGGACGCGTTGACGTATCGCAGCAACGTTCCAAAGCGGCCAATAGGGCGTCTATGTATTTATTATGTCTATGGGAGGACTCCACATGCAAGTTCTTCTTTGCTGCTTTTTAAGCTAAGTTGAACTGTATTAGACTGCCCCCTACCGGTCATAAATATTAATATTCAGCAGTTCACTTTTAAATCCCACATAGCTACAGCGGGGGAAATAAGTATTGAACAAGTCACTATTTTTCTCAGTAAATATATTTCCAAAGGTGCTATTTACATGAAATTTTCACCAGATGTTGGTAACAACCCAAGTAATCCATACATACAAAGAAACCAAAACAAATAAGTTCAGAAATTAAGTTATGTGTAATAATGTGAAATGACACAGGGAAAAAGTATTGAACACATGAAGAAAGGGAGGTGCAAAAAGGCATGGAAAGCCAAGACAACAGCTAAAAACTATCAGTAATTAAAAAGCAATCCAGCCCCCTGTCAGTGCAAATTAATATCTGCTGGTTCAGTCCCAACGGGTGGCCTACAAAAAGGTCTGACAGAGGAGTGAAAATAATAATCAGAAGAGTTGTCCAAGAGCCAAGGATCACTTGTGGAGAGCTTCAAAAAGACCTGCAGATAGCGGGTACTGTTGTCTCAAAGAAAACAGTAAGTAATGCACTCCACCGCCATGGCCTGTATGCACGCTGACCACGCAAGACTCCATTACTGAAAAAAAAGCACATTGAAGCTTGTTTAAAGTTTGCTGGACAACATTTGGAAAAGCCAGTGAAATACTGGGAGAATATAGTGTGGTCACATGAGAGCAAAATTGAACTGTTTGGATGCCATAATACACACCATGTTTGGAGGAGAAATGGCACTGCATATTACCATAAAAACATCATACAACTTGTTGTTGGCTCTTGGACAACTCTTCTGATTATTATTTTCACTCCTCTGTCAGAAATATTGCGAGGAGCACCTGGTCGAGGCAATTTTATGGTGAAATGATTGTCTTTCCACTTGCGTATTATGGCCCCAAAAGTGCTCACTGGAAGATTCAGAAGCTTAGAATGGCGCCTATAACCAATGCCATCATTATGTTTTGCAACAATTAGGTTGTGAAGGTCTTGAGACAGCTCTTTGCTTTTACCCATCATGAGATGTGTCTTATGTGACACCTTGGCAATGAGACCTTTTCGTAGGCCATCCGTTGGGACTGAACCAGCAGATATTAATTTGCACTGACAGGGGGCTGGATTGCTTTTTAATTACTGATAGTTTTTAGCTGTTGTCTTGGCTTTCCATGCCTTTTTGCACCTCCCTTTCTTCAATACTTTTTCCCTGTGTCATTTCACATTATTACACATAACTTAATTTCTGAACTTATTTGTTTTGGTTTCTTTGTATGAAACCTTTGGATTACTTGGGTTGTTACCAACATCTGGTGAAAATTTCATGTAAATAGCACCTTTGGAAATATATTTACTGAGAAAAATAGTGACGTGTTCAATACTTATTTCCCCCGCTGTATTTTTTCTGGCCCAGTTCCAGTCCACAAAACATCCTGTTTCCCTAAGCCCACATACCGCAAAGAATGACGGCCCTGTAGTGGCCCAGATCTAGTTTAAAGACTAGGACCCCAATTGGGCTATAAATAAATAACCTGTAACTGGCCCTGCACTGGGCCTGAATAGGTTTTAGTACTAGTATAATAAAATGATGTACTTCATGGTGAACAAAAAAATAACATTATCATGTTGTAACGACACTGACAGTGTATCTGGCCAGATGTTCTGAATTAGCGAATCCTGATTTGCAAACACAGCTCGCTGTGTTTCTTGAGTAAACAAAAAGCATTCTGTTCCCTTTCAAGGGAACTCGAGCTGCGTCAAACGCTGTGGGAACGCCCCTGCGTGAGTGCGTCATGAAGCACGTATGGAATCAGTCCAATGGCGAGACGGAACGTCATAGGCGGGTGACGTCATCAACCAGGAAACTATAAAGCACCCCAGAAAACACAATGCGACAGCTTCTGTGCCTTCAGCAAGCGCTCTGTGTGAATATTGTCTAAATTGTCTCTGTCTGTCATTTAGTGTTTCACTAAACAGCATATATATATATATATATTATCATGGCGAGTGAACAGCAATTTAGAAAGTGTGTTCCCCTTGTCCTCGTTATCTTACTGGTGGGGATACACACAATCTATGTGTTGTTTGTTTGGGAGTTCAGCATGCCCAGTCAGCTCTCGAGGGGGCTGACTGTGAGCATTGCGAGCGTTTGCCTCTCAGAACGCTCCGCTCCCGCCGAGCACTTTTTGAGGAAAGTGGTTCGGTTCGCGCTCCCCGCGGCTCGGGGTCCCGCTTCTGCCGAGGCAGAACGGCGGCGCTTGTCGTGGGGATCGCAGATGGATCTGTCAGTGGGGTTTGAGACGGGCTCTGCCTTGTCTCAGCCTTTACCTGCCAGTTCCAGTGCCTCAGTTCAGGGGGAAGCACACGCTGCGGTTTCTTCCCCCCAGGCTGAGGCACCAGTATTGCAACTATCCAGTTCTGAGGAGCTGGATGTTGTCAGTATTGAGACAGGGGATACTGAGGACTCGTCACCTCATTCCCCCGAACACGAGGCACTTATGGGGGTTATTACTCGCGCTGTATCCAAACTGAGTATTGAATGGCCAGCAGCTAGGCAGGAGTCTGTTGTGAAATGCAAACTAGATGAGAGATTTCTGTCCTCCCGTATTCAACCTCCACGCAGGTGCCTGCCGTTTTTTCCCGACCTCCACACTGAGGCGTCGAAGTCGTGGAAGAAACCGGTTTCGTACCGTATTTTTAGCCCTCAAACATCTACATATTCTAATATTGCGGGGGCTAAATCATATGGTTATGGGGCGATGCCTAAAGCTGAAGAAGCGCTAGCATCTCATCTTTCTGCTGAGGCAGCATCATCCTTAAAGGCACCAGCATTGCCCTCCAAGCCATTAAGAAATACTTCGGCTTTGGTGGGCAAAGCTTATTCGGCGGCAGGTCAGGCCACATCATGCTTGCATACAATGTCAATTTTACAAGCGTATCAGGCAGATTTATTAAAAGATGTGAGTGAGAGTGAGGAAGTGAGCACTGATGTTATTCGTGAATTACGTCAGGCTGCTGATTTATCTCTGCGTGCCACCAAAGAGTCGGCAAAACTAATGGGCCGCTCTATGGCAGCTTTGGTGGCCGCAGAGAGACATTTATGGTTGAGTCTTTCTGGTATGAAAGAAAAAGAAAAATCTTTTCTTCTGGATGCTCCTATATCTCCTACTGGTTTATTCAGTGACGCGGTGAATTCGGTCATTGATAAGTTTCAGGAAGAGAAAAAACAAGCAGCAGCATTTCAGAAATATCTCCCACTCAAAGTCCATGTACCTGGGGCTGCTGGGGCGTAGACGGGCTCAGCGAGCGTTTTCCCGAGGGACGCTCGCCCTCTTTGAGGAGGGGTTTAGAGCAGTTAAACCAGTCGTCCCCTGCCGGTGCGCCGTTACAGGGCGCTGCGTTTGCTGCTCAAAATATTCCAGAGGCCAGCCTCGAGAGGCTGGTACCCTTAGTAGATTTTCTGGCAGAGTGGAAAAGTCTTCCAAGAGTATCTCAGTGGGTCCTGCAATCGATAGAGAAAGGATATGGTATCCAGTTCAGATCTCGTCCACCTCGATTCAGCGGGGTCCTGCCCACTGTGGTGGGCCCCGAGCAGGCTCTGGTTATGGAACAGGAGGTGAAAACGCTTTTGCAAAAGGAGGCTATAGAAAGGGTTCCTCCTCCCAGCAGGGAGTCGGGTTTTTACAGCCGATATTTCATCGTTCCAAAGAAGGATGGGGGGTTGCGTCCAATTCTAGATCTGCGCCTGTTGAACCGTTCTGTAGTGAAGCTCAAGTTCAAAATGCTTACTCTCAAGCAGATCGTGTCACAAATCAGATCCGAGGACTGGTTTGTCACGATAGATCTAAAGGACGCGTACTTCCATATTTCCATTCTTCCACAACACAGGAAGTTCCTGAGGTTCGCTTTCGGGGGGCGAAGCGTACCAATACCGTGTTCTTCCGTTCGGTTTAGCTTTATCTCCCCGCACGTTCACGAAGTGCATGGACGCAGCGCTGGTCCCGCTGCGACTCCAGGGCATTCGTATTTTAAACTATATCGACGACTGGTTGATTTTAGCTCATTCGGAGCAGCAAGCGGTTCGGCATCGAGATGTCGTCCTCGCTCACATCAAGAGATTGGGGTTGAGGCTGAATGCCAAGAAAAGTGTGCTATCTCCAGTTCAGAGAACCTCTTTTCTGGGGGTGATTTGGGATTCGGTAGTTATGCGAGCACGCCTGTCCCCTGCTCGCATCTCATCGATTCTCTCAGCCGTGAAACAAGTGAAGCTAGGCCAGTCACTCACTGTAAAGCAATTCCTGCTGGGTCTGATGGCAGCAGCGTCCAACGTTATACCTTGCGGCCTGTTGTACATGAGACCTTTACAGTGGTGGCTCAAAACCAAGGGGTTTTCCCCGAGGGGGAACCCACTCCGCATGATCAAGGTCACGCGGCGCTGCCTTCGTGCTCTGGTCATGTGGAGAGAACCTTGGTTTCTATCCCAAGGGCCTGTGTTGGGAGCTCTTTGTCGTCGTGTAACGCTAACGACAGATGCTTCCCTCACAGGTTGGGGGGCGATCATGAGTGGTCGTCCAGCCCGGGGTCTGTGGCAGGACCATCATCTCTCGTGGCATATAAATTGTCTAGAAATGTTGGCGGTATTTCAGGCTCTGAAATATTTCCTCCCAGACCTGAGAGACCATCATGTTCTTGTTCGGTCCGACAACACTTCGGTGGTCTCATACATAAATCATCAGGGGGGTCTGCGTTCGCGCCCGTTGTACAAGCTGACTCGCCAGATCCTCCTATGGTCCCAAGGGAAGCTTCTCTCACTAAGGGCGATTTATATCCCAGGGTTTTTGAATACGGGGGGCAGACATCCTGTCGAGGCAGGGGCCGAGGCCCGGGGAATGGAGACTCCACCCCGAGGTGGTGGAGCTCCTGTGGAAGCACTTTGGTCGTGCCGAGGTGGACCTGTTTGCATCCAGAGAGACCTCGCATTGTCCGCTGTGGTTCTCTCTGAATCATCCAGCCCCTCTGGGGTTGGATGCTATGGTACAGGCGTGGCCGAGGTCGCGTCTGTACGTTTTTCCCTTTGTTTTTAAAATTAACACATATTTGCAAAAAGAATATATTTGCAAAAAGAAAAGTGAAATATGTTCTGCAATAATATTGGCATGTTATGCAATTCATCCTCATAAATAATATGGTAAACAGAACAAAATATTGTACAAAACTGATATTCTCGTCAATGTGTCCATCTAGCGGAGCAGATATAGATGCAATTAGATAGATAGATAGATAGATAGATAGATAGATAGATAGATAGATAGATAGATAGATAGATAGATAGATAGATAGATAGATAGATAGATGTATTAATTGTCCACTGGGGAAAGTTGTTTTCATAGTAAAAATGTCTTCATCAGCTAAGGAATCATGGTATTCATGCACCTTTAGTTTGTTTTATTTTTGATAAAATAACGTATGACGAGAAAAACTAATGTTATAGCATCAGCATCCCAACTAAAGCAAACACTGATCTCTATAATGGTAACTTCAAAACAAACATTTTCAATTAACCCTCTGGAGTCTGAGCTGTTTTTGGGGCCCTTGAGATGTTCTGACAAGCCTGACATTTGTGCTTTTTTCAGTTGCTTATAAACATATTAATGGCAAAGGTGTAAATTCACTCTATAAAGCACAAACAGGGCTACCATAATATGTGAGCCACGTGTATGTACATGTTTTCATTTTTGAGAGAATAATGTTTATGCGTGGATATTGAAAAAACTAAAAACTAAAATTTCTGAAATAAGGCCACAAAACACATTGTAAATATGTATCAATAAGACTTTTGACCAATGGATGTCATCGCCTATTGTTTTTTCTTCAAAATTATGTGAAAATAGTCTTGCTTTATCGTTCAAATAAAACCATACATTGATTTAAATTGATGTAAAACAGGTTTTGCTTGGAAAGCCAATATGCGAGGGGGCGTGAACGAGGAGTGGTTTACACCTGAATTACCACCCACTCTGCATAATGATGAGCCATTCACACAGGTGTGAAACTGGCTGAGCCACAATGCAAGGACAAAAGATATTTAGAAGACTTACTATATTGACCATTTAAGATTTTGCTTACATCTATCTTGTACATATGTTTTGCTATTTTATTAAAAAGGTTACAATTACAAAAATAATTACAATTTCAACAATATTTCAAGTGTACTCTTTCTTTGCAAAAAAAAAAAAAGATTATAGGCCTACATTTTATCTATGTATTCATTACTTTGAATATAGCCAACATTGGAACAGCTAACATCTTAGTTGATGACTTTATTTTTGACAAAAATATTAGGCTATTTTTAATACAGGCGTGGCCGAGGTCGCGTCTGTACGTTTTTCCCCCGATTGCTCTGCTTCCAGGAGTTCTGGAGAGGGTTCGCCGGGACGGGGTCAGTCTGTTGTTAGTAGCCCCGTTCTGGCCGGCTCGAGTGTGGTTTGCGGACCTGGTGTCTCTCCTCGACGGCTCTCCTCTGGAGATTCCGATCAGGGGAGACCTTCTATCTCAGGCGAGTGGGTCGATCCTTCACCCCCGCCCAGAACTGTGGAACCTTTGGGCTTGGCCTCTGAGGGGGCCCAGCTCATAGGTACTGGTCTCTCAACTGAGGTTGTTGAGACCATTCTTCACTCCAGAGCTCCATCCACGAGGAGGTTATATGCCTTGAAGTGGAATTTGTTCACTTCTTGGTGTGGAGAACGCCAGCTGGACCCGGTTAACTGCCCAGTGGGTGCAGTGCTGGAGTTTCTGCAGGAGCGTTTCTTCACAGGGTTCTACCCCTCCACGCTTAAAGTGTACGTGGCGGCACTAGCTGCTTACCATGTCCCTTTCAGTGGAGTCTCTTTGGGGAGACACCCGCTAATAACACGCTTCCTTCGTGGTACTTTGAGGCTGAGGCCGCCAGTTCACACGAGGGTGCCATCTTGGGATTTGGCCATTGTATTGGAAGGTCTTTCCCTGGCTCCTTTCGAGCCCATTGAAGAGGTTTCTGAGAAATTCATCACTCTTAAAACAATTTTTCTGCTGGCTATATCATCTCTTAAAAGAATTGGAGATATTCAAGCACTGTCGGTTGCTCCCTCGTGCCTGGAGTTTTCGCCTGGGATGGTGAAAGCTTTTCTGCATCCTAGGCCGGGCTATGTCCCTAAGGTTCCTACTAATGTTCCTAGAACTATAGTCCTACAGGCCTTCTGTCCTCCTCCGTTTACATCGTCTGACCAGGAGAAACTTAATTTACTCTGCCCAGTTAGGGCCTTAGATGCGTATGTCCACAGAGCTGCCCTGTGGAGGAAGTCAGAACAACTTTTTGTTTGTTTCGGATCACCCAGCAAGGGGTGTCCAGCATCTAAACAGAGGATGAGCAAGTGGGTGGTTGAGGCCATCTCACTTGCTTACGAGTCGGCTGGTCAGCCTTCACCACTGGCTGTACGAGCTCATTCTACTAGGAGTATGGCTGCTTCTAAAGCTCTTTTGTCAGGAGTTTCCCTTCATGATGTTTGTGATGCGGCAGGCTGGTCCTCGCCGCATACCTTTGTCAGGTTCTATGATCTGGACTTCAGCTCCACCCCTGGGGCGCAGGTGCTTTCGTCTGCTTGTGCGCTCTGACTTCACACGACGGACACTTGCTCCTATGGCGACGTGGGTATTAGCGTTCCCACAGCGTTTGACGCAGCTCGAGTTCCCTTGAAAGGGAACGTCTCGGTTACGTATGTAACCCTAGTTCCCTGAATAGGGAACGAGACGCTGCGTCGTTCTGCCATACTCCCGGCATGCCCGTGATCTACTTGCTTCAGGCCTATCAGAAGCTGTCGCATTGTGTTTTCTGGGGTGCTTTATAGTTTCCTGGTCGATGACGTCACCCGCCTATGAAGTTCCGTCTCGCCATTGGACTGATTCCATACGTGCTTCATGACGCACTCACGCAGGGGTGTTCCCACAGCGTTTGACGCAGCGTCTCGTTCCCTATTCAGGAAAATAGGGTTACATACGTAACCGAGACGTTTACGACACCCTTGGTGCATGTTGACCAGCGGGGGCGAAACAAAATCAAACGAAAATTACAACAGAAATGCAAATTAACACATATTTGCAAAAAGAAAAGTGAAATATGTTCTGCAATAATATTGGCATGTTATGCAATTCATCCTCATAAATAATATGGTAAACAGAACAAAATATTGTACAAAACTGATATTCTCGTCAATGTGTCCATCTAGCGGAGCAGATATAGATGCAATTAGATAGATAGACAGATAGATAGATAATTAGGGAGATATATAGATAGATAGATTTTCAATTAAACATCTTAATAACATCTTCTGTAGATGTATGACAGAAATAAAGTCATACTGGTTAATAATAAGTGTAATAATGTGTAATGGCTGGAAGTCAGTTGTAGTTCTTGTGTTTCTCTATTTTCTGTTCTAACAGCAGGTGTTCATCACTAATGCTCAACAATCACTTACATATTCACTTAATTATCTCTCACTGCAACACTGCGTCAATGTTACTCTTTACTCTTTACTCTTTGTAGTGTGGATTTCCCTGTGGGGTTGAAAGGGTTAACAGTGTAAGATAAAAACAAGTCACACCCACAAAATGTATTTTACAGTAATAAACTGTAAGTTATAAAACAGGTTTATACTGGCAACACTGTTGCCTACTATAACATTATAACATTAGTTGTCGCTCGCGAAAGTTGCTCTTCATTTGCATAAAGTTAAACATTTCTCAACTTTGTCACGTCGCCAGACACGCCCCATCCAGTCGCCAACGGTCACTGGAAGTTGCCCGCTCCCCATTGAAAATGAATGGTATCGTGTCGGTTGGTTGCGTGTAGTGTGAACGTACCTGACTCCATCGAATGAGACAACGGAGAAGATCAGGGAGCTCTGATGCAGTTGCAGCACGAAAAAGACGGAATTCACAGTAGTTTCTTGTAAAAGCCCCGCGCCTGCATTATTTTCACAGTAAAACTCTAAATACGGTATTCTGTTGTAAATATCACAGTTAAAGCCTGTGAAGTGGTAATAATGTAATTAACTGTGAAATATTACAGTTATATCTTGTGAAATCCTGGAAATATTTCACAGTGTGGCAATAGAGACACACAGCAACAGTGTGGGAGGTTCTGTTTACAGATGCTTCCTTGAGTGGTTTACCAATTCCCTTTAAATACCCAAGTGGAACAAAAGAACAATAAACATCTAGCACCCAAATATTTATTCAGCTTTTGCTGGACCCTTTCTCGTGCCTCAAGTGGTCACGCCTGAGTTTGGGGGATAAATACACATGGTTATCTATTATCTTTATTGGGGCATCTTCCCACAACAGAAGAAGGGGCATTGTTTTCTTTTTTTCTGACTGTGCTGCTGCTGCGGGAATGAAACAACTTTACCATTCGCACCAGAAGTATTTATTTTGACCTCTCATAAAACAGCTAGAGACAGTAGGTGTGTGTGTTTTGCATGACTGAATAAGACCTGGAGGGGAGAAGATAGTGTGAGGAGTCAGGAACTCAGCATGGGGAAGGAGACAAGATTGGAGAAGTTGTGTTGTGCTCTCTGTCCCATAGATCTCTTCTTCAGATTAGTGAGTTTTATTGTTTTATTGCAGGTTAGAATTCTTGAATTCAGTCTTAGAAAAAGTCCATCCTTACAGTAGGTTGGAGTTAAACTTTATTATGGTTGCTACATCCTTGCTAAAACACATGGCATTGTTTAAAACACTTCCAACATTTCATCACTTCTCTCATGATGGAGCCATGCATAACAGAAGACCTCTGTGCTGAAGTTGGCTAGCTGCAGACAAACCACAATGTCTTCAAAGGTTTGTTGGAAGTGCTGAATTCTAAAATTGAAAGAAGAAAACCAGAAAACCAGCCCTTCTTCAACTTTTAGAGACTGAAACACATGATGACAGTCCATGTTTAGATTCCAGTTTAAAGAGGATATGGACATTTTTCTTCACGAGTGTCTAAGGAGCATCAGAATTAACTGCATGTTCATGGAGCATATATGTAATAATTATAGTTCCAGTTTTTGCGTGTCAGTTATGAGCATCAAATATTGTGTGCCCACAGCCTTAGTACAAGCGCTACTCTTCAGCACAATGGTAACTAAAGCATTCGATAGCAGAAATTCCTCTAAATGTACAACATAGCTGAACATTAATCATTAACAAACTGCCAACATTTTACCTTTACTGAAAAACATAAAATAACACTTAATTCCATAATTTACTCTCCTAATGCAGTCCCTTGCAAACCATGCTGGAAACTACAGATCCAATGCCCTGATTTACTTATGGCTTACGATGCTTTAAATAAAATTGTTACTTTAGCTCATTTTAAGTTATTAAACTGAACAGCTACGCTTACATACAACCAAATAATCCATTAATAATCGGATTGACGGCTCAATTGGACTGAGAAGCCTTCAAGTGAACACCTTAATTGATCCGATTGAGCTCTATCCGAATGAAATTCGTTCAAACACTACATGAATGAATTCAGTCCGATTGAAACAAAAGTTGTGCATGTAAACATAGCCAATGTCAATTGTGATTTTCACTGTGATGCAACATAATTTGTATAATAACCCCAGATCACAATTTCTCATTGAAAAAAATTCACCAATCAGCAAAAAGCAGCCAAACACAAACATTTTCTTCTTTGTCCTTCAGAGGTCTGGTTCAGTTGTGGTGCGCATCTGTCAAATGTGTCCATTCTGGGCTTTATTGGAAATTGTTACATACACCTGATTGAATTAGGTTACAACAACAAAATGTATAGGTTGAATCAGGTATAAATCAAAATTCTTAAAGCAACAGCTTCACTTTTTACAGTGCAGGTAAAACTCAGATAAACTGGTTGGGGTGTAGTGCTTGCATTAGTGCCTTTAAGTGATAATGTGTGCTTTTTAGGTCCACTTTTTAGGTCATTCCTGTTTCGAATGCGCATGCGTCGCGTCTGAGCGCGTTGTTGTCTTTGGAGCTCCATCGATTGATTTATAATTCTTGATTTCTCTTTAAACTCACTTACAACGAACATTTTCTACTTTTCCTCACCTCATAGTTATAACGCGGATTGTTGAGCAGACGCGTCTCAAGCCTTGTGATCCAACGCTGGATACTCTTATAGGTTACGTCCGTGGATCACGGCTGAACGCGTCTTCTCCGCACTCATTTAAGTTACAAACAAACATTTTTCACCTATCGTGCGTCTACTCTACACCCGTACCACTGAAAAGACGGATTATATCCAAGACTTAAGCCATAAATTAGTATTAATATTGATAGCACCACTGGTAGCGTCGTTGCTAACTTAACTTACTGTCCATCTGTTAAAATGGCGAATATATCAAATGTAAGTAGTCTACCTTTTGGTGCAGGTGAGGACACATTTGAGCTGCACGCGGTGCAGTCTGAGCTGGAAGCTGTTGAGAAACAGATCCACGACCTTTTAGTAAGAAAAGCCGAGCTGATAGACCGGCGTTTGGCTCTCGAAACATCGCGCGCCGAGGCACACAAATCAGAGATTAATGTTACTAACCCGCTGACTCCGACCTCGTCTACTCCGTGCGTTCCTCAACATCGGTCCCGAACGTCGAGGTCGCGATCAGCCATGGTCTCGTTCACTCCGGCTCCAACATGCCATCACGAAGCCTGGATTTTTCCGCAGCGGAAGTCGCGAGTCAGGTCTAGACCAAGAAAACTCTCTCCGACCCTCCCGGTTTTCGAGATATCCACACAAAACCGCTTCTCCCCTCTTCGCGAAACAGAACGCGATGCTGTGATCATCGGCGATTCCATCGTTCGACACGTACACGTTACGTTAAATAAAAGTAAGGTGCATAGTCACTGCTTTCCTGGTGCTCGTGTTTCCGAAGTCGCTGCTCACGTTCCCGAGATTCTGAACGAGCGCGTCGGAACCGTTGTCCTGCACGCGGGAGGGGCCGACATCAGACTGCGCCAGACGGAAGTTTTGAAGAAAGACTTCAGGAATCTGATCGATACGGTACGCAGCACATCGCCTGATATAACGATTATTGTGTCAGGACCGCTTCCCACGTACCGACTAGGTCATGAAAAGTTTAGTAGATTATTTGCGCTTAATGAATGGTTAATGTCATGGTGCAATGAGCAGAAACTTCTCTTTGTAAATAATTGGAATCTGTTTTGGGAGCGTCCTAGGCTTTACCGTGCTGATGGCTTACACCCAAACAGATTCGGATCGGATCTTCTGTCAGATAACATCTCCAAAATGTTAAATACCTTTTGACTAGTAAACAAAAGTCCAAATCATAGTCTCTGCTGCACCAATTTAACTGATATAAATAGTGTAGAACATTGCATAGAAACTGTGTCTATTCCTCGTTTAGTGAGATCAAATCATAAATCTACTGCAGGATCTAGAAAAAATCTAATTGTTATTAAACCAGAAAATGTTGCTATTGGTAATCAAAAACAATTTTTAAAGCTAGGTCTTTTAAACATTAGATCACTCACACCTAAGGCAGTTATTGTAAATGAAATAGTCACAGATAATAGCTTCGATGTACTTTGCCTTACTGAAACCTGGCTTAAACCAAATGATTATTTCGGTTTAAATGAGTCTACTCCATCAGGATACTCCTATAAGCACGAGCCCCGTCTGAATGGTCGTGGCGGCGGTGTTGCAACAATCTATAGAGATTTTCTCAATGTTACTCAGAAAACGGGTTATAAGTTTATTTCATTTGAAGTACTTGTACTAAATGTTACGCTCTTAGATGATAGAAAAACATCCCTATTATCTCTAGCCTTGGCTACCGTATATAGACCGCCTGGGCCTTACGCTGATTTCCTAAAAGAGTTTGCAGATTTTCTCTCAGACCTATTAGTTAACTTCGATAAAGCATTAATTGTTGGAGACTTTAATATCCATGTAGATCAGGGAACGGCAACTGGCGGCCCGCGGGCCAAAACTGGCCCGTCAGCAATATTTTCTGGCCCGCCGGATTATTTTGGCAGTCCTAAATGCTGTACAAAACTCTTCCACTACTTGAGAAAAGCCGTAGTCGCGCGGCGATTTCACCGCCGCATACTGTGTGAAACGCCCATAGGGAATAATGCGGCGCGGGATTACGTTTTAAAGTATAACTGTGCGTTCACAACGGACGTGAATAGCGCGTCAAATTCGCGCCTGCCGCGTCTAGTTATACGCTTGACCACTTTGTGTCCATTCGCGCGTCAAAAGACGGTAGCGGTCAGAACTCTGGTGTACTTTGGACGGAGCGTGCGGTCTGACTGACAATAGCCAACTCCCGACATCTTTTGACAGCGTATCCGCACTTAATTCTGACCGCCTGTACACCTAGCTCTGAGGAGCTGTTTGGTACTGAAACCATTGTCAGTCAACAACATTCTTTTTTTGCAAGGATGTTTGAAATAGTTCGACAGAAAATAGCCTACTTCATTTCGTCAGTAGGGCAATATGATTTTCGTTTATGTTGCTTAGAAACTTGAGTGATAGGCTTTGTCCTATTTAATTCATGTTATTTATATTTCATATTTTTTTTCTGTGACATTTTTTTTCTCTGCTGACAGTACAATGTTAAAATAGCCTAATATTTATACTGACACGAACACAATTTTTGTATAGCATTTATAATTATTATAGGCTACTCCAATCTCCTTCTTTCCATTAGAGACATTTGAATGTGAGATTATGGAAACGAGATCTAAATTTTGTGGACCCGTCAGGTCGGGAAATAAAGCGGGTGAACACCGAGTGTATTTTAAGCGGTTGCTGAATAGAACCTTGTGGGAGCGGGACGAAAAAAAACAGTCCCACGCAGACCTCCTTAAACCTTAGGTGTGTATGTGTGTGTCCCCGAATAAATAATAATAATAAAAAAGGAATAAAGTTCAAAAGTCGGACTGTACGGAATGAGGCATGATTGCTATTCACACCTTTATTAAAATGGCTGTAATATGTTACCACAATAGTAGCCTACTTGATCTGTTTAAAATGGTTTCCTTGATATATGCATAAGGTGTTAAATTAAAACTTAAAAATCAAAATTTAAATTTGTCTAATCCAGTAATTCATTTTTTCTATTTTTGATCTGAGCACAATCAGAAAATCAGAAAACCCGTCCTTATTTTTTTTTTTTTCATTTCAGTTTAGGAAATAAATAATGGAAAAACAAGTCGTTTTTCATCTTTTTATTTTTGGTTTTAATTTGAAAAAAAAAAAAAAACGATTGAATGAATGATCCACGGACGGTGACGGACCCATCATATTCCGCAATTATAGGCCTATATAAGAGTATTTAATTTGTATCCATAGGCCTACTCTGTGTAGCTGGCCCGCCATCTACTGGCTAAAAAAAATATTGGCCCGCGGCCAAAGTTACTTGCCGACCCCTGATGTAGATAATCAAAATGATGCGTTAGGGGCTGCGTTTACTGATTTATTAAACTCCTTTGGGGTCAAGCAAAACATTACCGGACCGACTCATCGATTTAATCATACACTCGATTTAATTATATCACATGGAACCGATCCAACCGATATAGATATCATTCCACAAAGTGACGATGTCACTGACCATTACATGGTAACTTGCATATTACGTACTCCTGTAATATATCATGCTGCGCCGCGTTATCGATTAGGCAGAACAATCCTTCCATCCACCATAGATAATTTTTCAAACAGCTTATCGGATCTGTCTCAGCTGCTCAGTGAACCCAAACAAACAGATGAACTTGAGGAATTAACTAGCACTATGAGCACCATTCTCTCTGGATCATTGGATATTGTTGCGCCCATTAGATTAAAAAAGGTCAGAGAGAAAAGTAAAGCACCATGGTACAACAGTACTACGCGTGTTCTAAAGAGAGAAACCCGTAATTTAGAGCGTAAATGGAAACAAACCAACTTAGAGGTCTTTAGAATCGCATGGAAAGACAGTATGTCACGTTATAAAAAGGCCCTAAAAGCGGCCAGGGCTGAGCATCTACGCAAACTAATAGAAAACAACCATAACAATCCTAAGTTCTTATTTAACACCGTGGCGAGACTAACAAATAAACAGATGTCTCCTGAACAAAGTATTCCATTACAGTTTAGTAGTAATGATTTCATGAAGTTCTTCACTGAGAAAATAGAAAACATCAGAACCACAATTGTAAACGTTCAATCCTCAATCGCGCCTTATAATTCAGCCTCAATTATTACGCCGCAAGAACAATTACAGTGCTTTTCAACTATAGAACAAAAAGAGTTAAATAAATTTATCATTTCCTCTAAAACAACAACATGTTTATTAGATCCCATACCAACTAAACTATTGAAAGAAGTGTTACCTGTAGTGGAAGAGCCTCTCCTCAATATTATTAACTCGTCTTTATCTTTAGGTCATGTTCCAAGAACATTTAAATTGGCAGTTATAAAACCTCTCATTAAGAAACCACAATTAGATCCGAATAATCTAGTAAATTATAGACCCATTTCAAATCTACCTTTTATGTCTAAAATACTAGAAAAAGTTGTGTCCGCTCAACTGGGCTCTTTCTTACAAGAAAATGACACCTATGAAAAGTTTCAGTCTGGATTCAGGCCGCATCATAGCACTGAAACTGCGCTCGTTAAAATCACAAATGATTTACTTTTAGCTTCTGACCAAGGCTGTATCTCAATATTAGTTTTACTTGATCTTAGTGCTGCGTTCGATACTATAGATCATACAATACTCTTAGATCGACTACAAAATTATACTGGTGTTCAAGGACAAGCATTAAGCTGGTTTAGATCGTATTTATCTGACCGCTACCATTTTGTTTATTTAAATGGAGAAAAATCTATCATAACTCCAGTAAACTATGGAGTGCCGCAGGGATCTGTGTTAGGCCCTCTATTATTCTCAATATATATGCTGCCACTTGGAAATATTATAAGGAAACATGGAATTAGTTTCCATTGTTATGCTGATGACACTCAAATCTATATTTCATCACGGCCAGATGAAAACGCTAAATTATCCAAATTGACAGAGTGTGTTAAAGATATAAAAGATTGGATGACGCATAATTTTCTTTTATTAAATCCAGACAAGACAGAGGTACTACTTATCGGTTCAAAAAACCACCCACAAAACCTCTCACAATACAATTTTAACATAGTAGGATGTCCTGTTACTTCATCCTCTACAGTAAAAGACCTGGGTGTTATATTAGACTGCAACCTGTCTTTTGAAAATCATATTTCATATGTTACAAGAACAGCCTTTTTCCACCTTAGAAACATTGCTAAGCTACGTAATATGCTATCAGTTTCTGACGCAGAAAAGTTAGTTCATGCATTCATGACCTCGAGACTAGATTACTGTAATGCGTTATTAGCCGGTTGTCCTGCATCCTTAATAAACAAGCTACAGTTAGTCCAAAATGCCGCCGCTAGAGTTCTAACTAGATCAAGAAAATATGATCATATAACACCGATTTTATCATCCCTACATTGGTTACCTATAAAGTCCCGTATTAATTACAAGGTATTGCTACTGACTTATAAAGCCCTAAAAGGCTTAGCTCCAGTCTATTTAACCGATCTTCTATCGCCCTATAATCCATCGCGCTCTTTAAGATCACTAAATTCGAGGCTTTTGGTCATACCTAGGATATCCAGATCCACCAAAGGAGGGAGAGCATTTTCACATTTAGCACCAAAACTCTGGAATAGTCTTCCGGATACTGTTCGTTGCTCAGACTCACTCTCCCAGTTTAAAACTAGATTAAAGACGCATCTCTTCAGCCAGGCATTCATATAATACTTTTAATCCTACAGTTAAATCCGACCTCTAGTTCATAAACGCCAGAGGAGAACTGGCCCCCGACTGAGCCCGGGTTCTCCCAAGGTTTTTTTTTCTCCATTAGGTCACCTGATGGAGTTTTTCGGTTCCTTGCCACTGTTGCCTTTGGCTTGCTCAGTTGGGGATATTTGGGGATATTTAATTGAATTAATCAATCAACGATACTATTGATCAGCATTACCGAACGTAGACGTTCCACTAGAAACAAACATTGATGTATTGTTCTAATTTATTACTGTGAAGTTGCTTTGATACAACCTGTGTTGTGAAAAGCGCTATATAAATAAACTTGACTTGACTTGACTTGGAGTTTACCTTGATTGGTGAACCCTGGGCCACCCTTTCTTCATCACATAGCACTCTTGCAGTAGATGAGACGGGTGGAGGAACTCACTACCAGGCCAATTACTCATTGTATTCAGGAGTGTGGTGAGCCCTCGAAATCTAGCAAAGGCTTTGGCTGGAAGTAAGTTGTAGTCATTGTGTTTCTCTTTTTTCTGTTTTTGTTCCTCTGTCCTTCAGTGATTCTGTTTGTTATCATCAGCCATTCTCAATAATGCTCAATCATAACTCAATTAATCACTTGATTATCTCATTAAATCCAACACTGATTCAGTTTTATATTTAACAGCCTGTAGTGTGCACACTAAGCAGTGTTCATTTCATCTGGGCAAACCCATGTGGGGCCAACATGGAAACTGAGGACAAAACTGACTGAGCCCCAGTTAGATAGCCCAGGTCAAACCCATTTTGGCCTGACATAGGTGTGCTGGCTGGGACATGGCATATTTTAACAACATTGTATGACTAAAATCTATATAAGATTGCGATCAGAAGTTAATACATACACTCGATGGTGGTTCAAAGTGAGTTTTAAGTAAAAGTATAATATTAATCTTTTAAATTGTGTTATATGTCCTGGTGCTAATTATGACCGCCGCTAGCGTAGCTAGCGAAAGCGGTCATATAGGGATTGTCAAAGTTTTTTTTTTGTTTTTTTTTTCGTCACCTTACTGAATTTTTCGTCAACGATACCAGGGACACCGAAGCACCGGGGAACATGAAATTTGGTGGGCATGTAGCCCCAGTAGACTTCTAAGGAAAAATTTTGTTTGGTCCCCGGGGGCCACTCCCCCCCCGCGCTGGGCCCCCCCAAACCCCCAAAAATGCAGTTTTTCCTAAATAACTACCTGAACCGTGGCACCGAGGATGAAGAAATTTTTATGGTATGTTGGTCTACTAGACTTTTACGGAAAAATTTCGTTTGGTCCCCGGGGGCCACTCCCCCCCCGCGCTGGGGCCCCCATAAATTTTTCGTCAACAATACCAGGGACACCGAAGCACCGGGGAACATGAAATTTGGTGGGCATGTAGCCCCAGTAGACTTCTAAGGAAAAATTTCGTTTGGTCCCTGGGGGCCACTCCCCCCCCGCGCTGGGCCCCCCCAAACCCCAAAAATGCAGTTTTTCCTAAATAACTACCTGAACCGTGGCACCGAGGATGAAGAAATTTTTATGGTATGTTGGTCTACTAGACTTTTACGGAAAAATTTCGTTTGGTCCCCGGGGGCCACTTCCCCCCCCCCGCGCTGGGGCCCCCGTAAATTTTTCGTCAACAATACCAGGGACACCGAAGCACCGGGGAACATGAAATTTGGTGGGCATGTAGCCCCACTAGACTTCTAAGGAAAAATTTCGTTTGGTCCCCGGGGGCCACTTCCCCCCCCGCGCTGGGGCCCCCATACATTTTTCGTCAACGATAACAGGGAAACCGAAGCACCGGGGAACATGAAATTTGGTGGGCATGTAGCCCCACTAGACTTCTAAGGAAAAATTTCGTTTGGTCCCCGGGGGCCACTCCCCCCCCGCGCTGGGCCCCCCCAAACCCCAAAAAATGCAGTTTTTCCTAAAGAACTACCTGAACCGTGGCACCGAGGATGAAGAAATTTTTATGGTATGTTGGTCTACTAGACTTTTACGGAAAAATTTCGTTTGGTCCCCGGGGGCCACTTCCCCCCCCCCCCGCGCTGGGGCCCCCGTAAATTTTTCGTCAACAATACCAGGGACACCGAAGCACCGGGGAACATGAAATTTGGTGGGCATGTAGCCCCAGTAGACTTCTAAGGAAAAATTTCGTTTGGTCCCCGGGGGCCACTCCCCCCCCGCGCTGGGCCCCCCCAAACCCCAAAAATGCAGTTTTTCCTAAATAACTACCTGAACCGTGGCACCGAGGATGAAGAAATTTTTATGGTATGTTGGTCTACTAGACTTTTACGGAAAAATTTCGTTTGGTCCCCGGGGGCCACTTCCCCCCCCCCCCCCCCCGCGCTGGGGCCCCCCAAACCCCCAAAAATGCAGTTTTTCCTAAATAACTACCTGAACCGTGGCACCGAGGATGAAGAAATTTTTATGGTATGTTGGTCTACTAGACTTTTACGGAAAAATTTCGTTTGGTCCCCGGGGGCCACTTCCCCCCCCGCGCTGGGGCCCCCATAAATTTTTCGTCAACGATACCAGGGACACCGAAGCACCGGGGAACATGAAATTTGGTGGGCATGTAGCCCCAGTAGACTTCTAAGGAAAAATTTCGTTTGGTCCCCGGGGGCCACTCCCCCCCCGCGCTGGGCCCCCCAAACCCCCAAAAATGCAGTTTTTCCTAAATAACTACCTGAACCGTGGCACTGAGGATGAAGACATTTTTAAGGTATGTTGGTCTACTAGACTTTCACGGAAAAATTTCGTTTGGTCCCCGGGGGCCACTTCCCCCCCGCACGCTGGGGCCCCCGTAAATTCTTCGTCAACGATACCAGGGACACCGAAGCACCGGGGAACATGAAATTTGGTGGGCATGTAGCCCCACTAGACTTCTAAGGAAAAATTTTGTTTGGTCCCCGGGGGCCACTCCCCCCTCTGCGCTGGGCCCCCCCAAACCCCAAAAATGCAGTTTTTCCTAAATAACTACCTGAACCGTGGCACGGAGGATGAAGAAATTTGTATGGTATGTTGCTCTTAAGGGCCCACATCAACCTAGCCCATAATCACTCATTTGTGATTTGCGCCCCTCCCATATAAAATGAAAATGCAATATTATTCTGCTTTCATCACCCCTATCTTCAGTTGAGATGTTCAGAACTGCAACATATTTCATGTGTATGATTAACTTGTCATCCTCTGGGGGTATGCTAAGTTTCGTAGCATTTCATCCATGGGGGGGTATAAAATAAATTCATTTATGTGCACATTTAGTGACTGTACACTCATCGACCTGTAGATGGTGGTGTTGAGCGAAGGGTTGCTGGTTTAGGATGATACTGTCACACACACATGCAGGAATACAAACAAACGCAAGCATGCACACACACTGACATCCACACGCACAGACACACACCCATACACACACATACAAATCCACATGCACAGACACACACACACAAACACACATGCGCACACACATGTACGCACGCATACATACACGCACACACACACACACACACAGATACACATACACAAACACACACACATACACACACACACACAGACAGACATGCACATACTACTACTTTTTTTAGGTATATACATAAACACGCAATACAGCCAAATTGCTCCACGTCATTTATTTTTGTGGAAAGCCAGTACAGGTCTGAGCGGCGGTCAAATTTTGTACCGCCATGCGGTACATCTAGTTGTAGCTCAAATGCAACTGTTGCATGAGGAGCTATTCTATTACATAAACTAATTTGCTAAAATAATTCACATAAGGTCCCAGGAATATGCTTTTCTTTCTAGAAAGACTTCAGATAATAGGTGGATTAATATTTAGTGGGATCAGTGTGGTGTAGATGGGCAAACCATGTAATGCCAGAATAAAGAGTAATAATGGCTGAATACAACCAAAGAATAATCATAAAAGAATAATGAAGATTAGTCTCATTCCTGGCAGAAGTGTGAAAGGTTTGTCGAGTGAGAACAATAGAAACATGAACGGGGCAATTCTCTTTGCCAGACATAGAACATATAGTGCAAATGGGTATTTACAGGACAATAAAATATTTTATTAGCATCTTATCTGTCTTCTCTAAAAACTCACATGACATGGTCTTAGAAAATGTTTCATAAAAATCATAGTTTTAGAAATAACATCCTTACTGTATGTTCACACCGCCGCCGACTTGAGCTGCAAAGAAGCTCTGGCCGCCCAGTCAAAGACGCTTGTCAAAAAGTACGGGGAAGCTTGTTGACGCTTTGGCCGCTCTGACGTAGCAGCATTCTGTGTTCGATCATGGGAGAAGAGAAGTGTCACACCATGAAATGTAAACAGAAAAAACAATGCATTCGGCAATTTAGGATATCGCGCAAGATTTGTCAACACAGAAAACATTTCATCCCTGGAGAGTTTTTTTTCGACACCACCGTATCAATTGATTTTGATTAATATGCGCGAGGGAGAGAGAGAGCAAGAGTCTTGCATTCAAGACAGCGCTCGGGTGAGTGCGCGCGCGCGGCCGGGGTTCTCTCTCTCTCTCTCTGCTCGTTCTTATGCCCTGTCAAGCTGACAGGACTTTAAAACACATGCAAATGATACACTTTCACTCTATGATGGTTAAACTCTGCAATTAATATTTTTTTCTCGGAACTAATGTTTTGGTAGGAACGAAAGTTTACATCGTATGTTTCTCCGGAATCAGCCAGCGCGAAGGACGTCTATATTCCGATTGGTTGCTGGCGTTTGCCGCTGCTTGCCGCTGAACCGCGTCATAGCTCATTACCATAAAGTTGAGCTTCTCTGAACTTTCAGATTGACGCTCAAAACGCCCAAAACGCGACGCCGAGGAATTTGACGCTCCTTGCAGCTGAGAGAAGCCAGCTTCCATTGAAAATGAATGACTTCCGGTAACTTTGGAAGCTCAAGTCGGCGGCGGTGTGAACGCACAGTTAGGTTTTAAATGAAGCATGAGTAGATATGTGGCTTTGGCTTCATTGTGTAGCACTAAGTTGCTACACTACAGCCACATCATATTTTTTATCCATATATATATATATATATATATATATATATATATATATATATATATATATATATATGTATAGAATATATCTCCATATTGATTACAGTAATTCTGAGTCTTGAACTGTAAACTTTTTAAGTGTTGGCTTCTAAATAAATGTTGGTTACATGTCTATTCTGAATGACTTGTGAGCAGCAACCTTTTTATTATGTCATTTATGCCCCACTTGCCAAAATTGAGGGTGTGGAAGAAGGGGTTAATATCTCCCAATGCAGCAATTTCATTCTTTTATAGAGACACTTCCTTGAACTGCAACACAAGCATCTTATTATTTTTTTTAAGTTGAATTGAACTGGAAATAAACCACAGAACAGGAATGAGTCTTTTAATGATCTGAATAAACATGAATCTTTTCTATAATATGAATATAGTAGTATGTAACAATTAATATAACTGATTAAATAATAGTTCACTTATTATCCCACATAACAGCTATGAAATAAACAGACATTAAGAAACCTACAACCAGAGTGACATCAGTGTCACCTTCATTAAAATGACATTAGATATGCATGTTAAATGTTGCCCATTTTTTTTGTAGAAAAACACTAAAAGAGGAACAAGATACTAATCAGAGGAACAAGCAACACCATCAGAGAAGCATACAGACAAGAGGCTTCAGATACCTTCGCTTGGTCTGGGACCCACTTATCTGTGGACAGGGAATATATGCAGTGAAATGTAATGTATTCATGACAGAAAGATGAACTTACTAATGATTAAAATGAAATAGAGTGTGCACCTGTTTTTCCTTCAGACAACATCAGAGGACCCATAGATATGGAAGAACTGTCATAGAAGTCCAGAGACCTGTGCTCTCTCCAGTGCGGTCCAGAGTTACAGTTCTGCAAGAGAAAAATCCCCTGTTGAATATCACTGAACAAACATGAAACAAAGGAGTGCACAATGTCTCCAGTAGAGGACAGTAAAAAAAGGTACTGTAGCATCACTGACATTAAACCTTATATGTACATTAAATAAAAATCATTATAAATAAAAGAAAATCATTATGAAATTATATTTCCCGGTCAATATTTAGATTAGTGTTTGATCAACTGGTTTTTGTCAATGGCAGAATCTTAAACCTTTACATTTACAAACATCCGTTATAACCGTTACATTTCATGATAGATATATAATAGACAACACTAATATAACTAATAAGTTACATTGCTATTCCACACATAAATATATAAATTACTTGACTGCATTTCACTGTTACAGTAACACTTAATATATCACTATTTTTAATAATAATGAGAGGTTTTGTCAGAGCCGGCGCAACCTAAAGGCAGAGTAGGCATTTGCCTAGGGCCTCAGGCTTAAAGCGGCGCTATGCAGTTTGGCTATTTCTACACTGTTTTCTTGCTTTTTTGCTCGCAACACCGTCGTCGGCTAAACTCGTTGGACACTCTCCCCCCTCCCATCTTCTCCCTCTTGTCATGAGCATTTCTTTTCAAAGAAGCCAGCGAACCCACAAAGCCTTGTCCACTGAGGTATGTATGATACACAGAAGGCTAGCATATAAATGTATTTGTGCAGTGGAGTAAAGAAATTCATTACATTCCGAGACCTGATATTACGCAATACTTCCTGATGCGGCCCGCCGGCTCAAAGTTGCAAGGGTGGTTTTTCCGCTCACAGACGCTAGGGGGGTACGAGAAGACCACCATTAAACCCGAGTTATAAGTCATATAACCATTCCAATGACTCCGAAGCTGTTCAGTTAAGGTAAATAAGCTATAAAAAACGGCATAGTTACCCTTTAATCAAGACGGCAACAAAAGACTAGCTTTTTGTCCATTGAATAAAGGTGTCACTCATATATACAGTGCTATGCATAAGTTTAGACACCCATACTAAAGTTGACTAAAAAGAGGAATAAAAAAAATCATCTTTTGGAAATTGAACTTAATGCCTTAATTAAAAACTTTTTGAAAAATCCAACCTTTAAGGACACTAATTTTCTTTGTGAATGAATAATGTATCGTAAATAAATAAATGTTCTTTCTTAAAATACAGGGTGCATATGTTTGGACACCCCTATGTTAAATTCCCATAGAGGCAGGCAGATTTTTATTTTTAAGTTTTTTTTTTTTTTTTTTTTTTTAGGATACTATGCATCCTGATAAAGTTCCCTTGGCCTTTGGAATTAAAATAGCCCCACATCATCACATAGCCTTCACAATACCTAGAGATTGGCATGGGGTACTTTCCATAAGATCATCTCTCAATGCAAATCAAACTAGCTTTTAGGCTAACTGAAATAAAACCATGCCAATCTCTAGGTATGGTGAAGGCTATGTGATGATGTGGGGCTATTTTAATTCCAAAGGCCAAGGGAACTTTATTAATTTGGACATGTAGGTAATCCAAATTGTAATGTTTTATGAATTAAAAGGATAGGAATCAAATTTGTTTCTAGTGCTTTTTATTAGGGGTGCGGCACTGGGGCCTTCCAACATAAATGTTGCCTAGTGCCTCCAAATGTCTAGAACTCACCAGTGAGCACCGATTGCTTGACAGAAGGCAAAGGTGAACAGCACAGTGCAGGTAAAGCTTAGTGGAGTTTGCAGTGAAGATAAACATCCTGAAGGAGAAACGGCTGGATGTCGAGACACCATTCTGTATCAGCTCCACTGTATCGTCATTTGGATTGGGACACCTGAACATATCAATAATGATAATCATCAAATCAAATTTTTTTCATGAAAGACATTCTATATCAAAGTCATCTCCAATAAATCATAAACGAAAAAATACATAAATATAAATGGATTTCTGTGATTTAGTACTGAAATAGAGTGGTGCAGGTGTGTGACTAATTTGCTCCTGAGATTTTCTTGAGGGCTTTTATAATGGGGCATTCCAATTTATGAGTATAATAAGGTTTGTGGTAAAGTCAAGTCAAGTCAAGTTTATTTATATAGCGCTTTTCACAACGTAGATTGTATCAAAGCAGCTTCACAGAATTAAATTAAAACAATACATCAATGTTTGTTTCCAGTGGAACGTCCACGTTTGGTAATGTTGATCAATAGTTTCGTTGATTGATTAATTAAATTAATATCCCCAAATATCCCCAACTGAGCAAGCCAAAGGCAACAGTGGCAAGGAACCGAAAAACTCCATCAGGTGACCAAATGGAGAAAAAAAAAAAAAACCTTGGGAACACCCGGGCTCAGTCGGGGGCCAGTTCTCCTCTGGCGAAACATAACTTGAAGATACTTTAGCCTTTTGTTCTACGACATAAATTACACACACCCAGAACCGTTGCAAGGGCTGTGCAAAGCGTTTTTTTTTTTTTTTTTTTTTTTATGTACAGTTCTAATAAGTAACTAGAAAAGATAGTTTGGGATTTGAGTGTGTGTAGTTTATGTTGTAGAACAAAACATCTTAGTATCGTTAAGTTATGTTTACCAAAGGCTTTATTTTGCTCACAAATTGGAAAACTTCATAGGAAAATCTCCAGGGAACCAGTGTTTAATTAGTCTTACATGTTTTTACGTCATCCCTTCACAACTCTTTACTTAAAGGTCAAGTATCCCTAACAGTGATATGTTTTATTTTTTTTATGTTCAGATCAAAAGGTATTTTTTACAAATGTTTCAGTGGTGCAAGATTGATCTTTCTGGAATAGAAAAGAAGCATTTCTTTACTCTTGAACGATGAGATCCCAGCGGATATTGTAATTGGGATCATTCACAGGTGTAGCCCAACATGTGTCCATCACCAGGGCAAACTGTCGGCTGTCAACCCCCTCAACACGAACTTCCACATGCATCTCCTGGTCGAGCTCTGCATCCACTCTACCAGTGAAGGGCTGCATAAACTCATAATCCTGATATGGAATCATCCGAACCCTATATCTGCCTTCACCAGCCGGAAGGCTCTTGTGCACAATGCTTTTAAAATGATGGATAGATCTTTGTTAGTTTTATTGGTTTAGTTTTCAGTTTCTAGAAATCTTTACAGTATATATGTTTTTTAATAAATATTTATTTATGTTTCTGCTAAAATGATTAGTTCACACAAAAAATATTTTGGCATCTGCACTAGCTCTTGTATATGACAGCACTGAACTGAAATTTGAATTGGCTCACACCTCTCCAGTGGGTTGATTTCCACATTCATGGAAAGTGTTTGTGTTTGGGGGTAAGAACAACTGAATGAAAGCTTCAGAATTTTCTCTCTGCTAATGAGGCCTTCTGACCTCGGTGTCCCCAGAATAAAGTTACCATAGATGAAGTGGGTGCCATTGGCCTGTGGACGAAAAAAAAATTGTAATTCAGCCTAATTGATTTCAATATATGAAGGTAATATTAGTAATTAGATAACACAAACAGTTGCATCAGTCAAGTAAAGTAATTGTGAGTTACAAATGAATGGTGGAGAAAGCGGGCAACATTTTTATTGTCATGAGCGACATGTTATTTACACATACAGAGAGGGATGGTAGATTGTGCAAGTGGCGCTCACTGCAGAGCTAAAAAAGTCAAATGGTTGGACCTTGACCTGGTGAATCTTACCACAAGATTTGTACCACAGATGTGTTCATCATTATCAAAATGGAATTCCACTCTGCCATTCTGGACCGTTCCTATGCAGCTGGGATCATTGAGGTGTAAGATATCAGCTGAGAAACCAGCCTCAAAGAGCTGACAGCGAGACACAGACATGGAGCCAGAGCTGCTTTCACAAGTTTCTGAGAAATCTGAAAGATAACATCCGAACGATTGTCAGATTTATTTAAAAAATTTAATTAAACGGCCAAGAAAATGTTGTTGTTAAAAGATACAAACCAAAAGAGTCAGAATGTGGTCTGTGCTTGTTACATAAACAGCCATAAACACCATTTTTCTTCCCACAGTGTTCATCCTCAGAGCAGCGGAGTTCAGAACAATGATCTCGCACACCTAAGAGAAGTACAGATCAATTAATACAACACAAAAAGACATTGAGTTTTGTGAACAGAGCCACAGATAAACATTCTGAGCACTCTGATTGGTCATTGTTCTAGGTTCCCCAATATATTATTAATAAAAAAACATTCTAGTGAATTATAGGGATCTTTTCATCATCTTTAATAAAGTTCCAGACTTTTCACCCAACTGACTTAGAATTGCATCGAGAAGCAACTGTAGGAACTAACTGGAACTGATTGCAGTAGGACTGCAAAAATATCATCCATTGTGTTACCATTTTCAAAAAAAATGGGGGTTAAAAATTTGCATTCATAAGTATCGCTGTCAGTTTGTGGTTGTGGAATGTTTGCATATTTTTTTGTTTTTGGTGGGTTATCGCTGCACTCCCTGCTCTTTGCTAGGCTGCATGGATATGCAGGGAGTTCTTGCCCAAAATGTATGTTAATTTTCAATCATCTTTGATGGTAGGGGTCCTGACATGAATTACTTTTGATATTAATCGACTACACATATGTGTAATAGTGGGATAAGCAGATAAATGTTGAGGGTTAATTTAAAATATACTGTATGTCCAAAAAATATGCTCTTGTGAGTTAATGAAGCAAGCAAGACAAGACTTTACCGGTGGCTGTGAATGGTGGAGTAATAGATGTTGGTGTTATTGGTGTTGTTCTTGTTGTTGGTGTTGCTGCTTGTGTTGTTGCTGGTGGTGTTGTTGCTGCTGTTGTTTGTGTTCTTGGTGTTGTCCCCATTGTTGATGCTGTTGTTTGTGTTCTTGGTGTTGTTACTGTTGTTGGCGATGTTGATGCTGTTGTTGGTGTTCTTGGTGTTGTTACTGTTGTTGGCGATGTTGATGCTGTTGTTGGTGTTCTTGGTGTTGTTACTGTTGTTGGCGATGTTGATGCTGTTGTTTGTGTTCTTGGTGTTGTTACTGTTGTTGGCGATGTTAATGCTGTTGTTTGTGTTCTTGGTGTTGTTACTGTTGTTGGCGATGTTGATGCTGTTGTTTGTGTTCTTGGTGTTGTCCCCATTGTTGATGCTGTTGTTTGTGTTCTTGGTGTTGTTACTGTTGTTGGCGATGTTGATGCTGTTGTTTGTGTTCTTGGTGTTGTTACTGTTGTTGGCGATGTTGATGCTGTTGTTGGTGTTCTTGGTGTTGTTACTGTTGTTGGCGATGTTGATGCTGTTGTTTGTGTTCTTGGTGTTGTCCCCATTGTTGATGCTGTTGTTTGTGTTCTTGGTGTTGTTACTGTTGTTGGCGATGTTGATGCTGTTGTTTGTGTTCTTGGTGTTGTTACTGTTGTTGGCGATGTTGATGCTGTTGTTGGTGTTCTTGGTGTTGTTACTGTTGTTGGCGATGTTGATGCTGTTGTTGGTGTTCTTGGTGTTGTTACTGTTGTTGGCGATGTTGATGCAGTTGTTGGTGTTCTTGATGTTGCTGCTGTTCTTAGTGTTGTTGCTGTTGTCGAAGAGGTTGCACTAAGTCCTGTGACATAAGATATTAGAAATTTTTTTTTTTATTTATATCAATTTAAAAACCAACTGAAAAGTTAAAAACTGAAATACATTTAAGTAAATGCTCACTTGCGCAATAAACTCCGCAAAACATTGGCCTGACAAACTCATAAACATAGTAATTTCCTGGACAGGCTTTGACTTGAATAGGGTGGGATGTGTAACCACAGCAGCCCTTCCATGAGGAAACACAGACCTGACGGGTGACCACTCCATCGTCCAGCTGTGGATGAGAGCCGTTGAGCCAAAATGGCTCTTCAGTGCCACACAGGTGTTGGTTAACACATGACTCTGGCATCTGAGCATTTTGACCTCTGATGTACAGCCTGTACCAGCCATTCCACTTTACATTATAGTCACACATTCCATAGTAATAAGAATTGCTGATTGATCTCCGAGGCTCATCCAGAGTGGTATAGTTGTTGCAGGGGTCAACACTTGGGGTAGTGAAAAGTACTATTATGTAAAAGTAGAAAGAGAGAATTGATTTAATGTATCCAAGATAATAAAATGAAAATCAACAATACAATTAATGAAAAGCATCTCAAATATAAAGATGAGTTAATGTACCGGCACAATATGTAGGGGCTGGTATTGAAAGAGTTGGCCTGGTAAATTTGTAGACATAATAATTTCCAGGACAAGCTTTGACTTGGATTGGGTCGGATCTGTAGTAACTGCCCTGATCGTAGTAAGAGCCGTAAATCTCACGAGTAACAACTCCATCTCCTAGCAGAGGATGAGAGCCGCCAAGCCAGAGAGCACTAAAACCTCCACATGCCATATAAGATGCACACCATTCAGGCATCTGAGCACTCAAGCCATTAATGAAGAGTCGATACCAGCCATCCCAATGAACACGAGTGTCATCATGTTCAGATATGTATCCACCTTGATACCAGTAGTTGACTGTGCTTCTCCAGTTGTTGTTGAGTGTGTTGTAGTTAATGCACGGGTCATAATCTGAGAGTGATGAAATCAAATTCTTATCCAAAACTAGATTCCTAAACCATTCATACACAGCGTGACTGTGTAACAGTGAGGATATGTTTATGCACAAAAGGATTCAGTACTTTTATTGCAAAAAGTTTTAACATTTTTTAACTATTATACAATATTATATTTTATAATAAGAAATAAATCATTAATATAGACTATTTTGAGCAACCATATTGATATTTATTGTATGAATTGAATTTACTTACTCCAGGTGATAGTGGATCCATTGATTATAATTGGACTTATGGTGGAAATTGACAGTGAAATGGTGCTAACATCTGAAAAAAATGGAAATATGAAAAACTGAAATTATTTCAAAACTTTTTGAAAGACTTTATTTTTAAAAAGTGGGGGAAAGCAAGGTACCTGTGCAGTATCCTGTAATCGGCAAACGTGGATTCACAAGTTCATAGACATAGTAATACCCTGGACACGCTTTCACTCTGATGGGTTTTGACTTGTATTCACAGCTGCCCCTCATAACAGCCCCTGTCTGAACCTCCCTGATCACCACTCCATCCTCTATCTGAGGGTGTGAACCGTTGAGCGACAGACTCAGGAATGCATTACAGTTGTATGAACTAACACAGGTCTCTGACATTCGGATGTCCATTCCATAGTAGAAAAGCCGATACCAGCCATTCCAGGAGAAAGATTCTTCCGGAATAAATTTTCCACTTTCATTGGTGGCTCTCCAGGGACGGTCCAGAGACTCATAGTTGTAGCAGGGATCACTGCTGATGTTTTGGAAAGCAACTGTCATGGAGAAAAGAGTTGTTTGTAAAAACAAACATAACATAAAATAATTTAATTAACTCTTTCTCCGCCATTGACATATTTTTCCATCATTTATGATACAATGCTTCCCCCTATCCGTGTTTTCACTGTTATAAGGTAGGGGGCGCTATTATGCATCTTTTGAAATAGTACAGAATCTCCTGATCAAAAACACAGGTGAAGAAGCCGAAACAAGCGATCTGGATTATGGGGTGTGTGCCACTGGTTATAACTGGTTAAAACATGCACAAGAACATTATTTCATCAAAAAAAAAAAAAAAAAAATTTTATATAATTCATGTTATCATCAGTAAAATTGAGAAAATAGTTACAAATGTACCTGCACAGTATGAAGGCTTGTATATCGACAGATCTGGCTTGACAAGCTTATACACATAATAATCACCAGGACAGGCTTTGACTTGGATGGGTGCAGATCTGTAGCCGCCACACTGGTAAGAATCAGCATGACTTCCAAAAACTTCACGGGTCACCACTCCATCCTCAAGTCTTGGATGAGAACCATTGATATTCAGTCCAACATCACCACCACATCCAGTATAACTCAAACACCACTCAGACATCTGGGCACTTTTGCCATTCAGATACAGCCGATACCAGCCGCTCCATTTAACAGCAGTGTCATTATGTCCATAGGTCTGATATGGGTCTGCCAGTATGTCTCTCCAGTATTCATCAAGAGTGGTATAATTATAGCATGGATCAGAGTCGGAAGGTGTAGGTTCTAAGAAAATAATGTAAAACAAACAAAATACATTTGTGTGGTGATATGCACTCATTCACTGAGGCAAATACAAGTGGAAACATCGTTCACTGACACTGTGGATAAAAGAGGAGATGTTGGGATGGTGGTATTTATATTTTCTGACAGCATTATACTTTATGTTGAATGTGTCATATGATATAACTAAAGTGGTAAATTCACCAGATGTGTGTGGATGGGGGATGTCGGCATATGGTTTTGTTTTGAGGGGTTATCGCTGCGCTCCCTGCTCTTTGCTGCATGGATGCGCAGGGAGTTCTTGCCCAGAACAGAACCATACCGCCAATCCAAACTGTATGCTAATTGTCAATCACTTTTGAAAGTAGAGGTCCTGACAGACATTACTTTTACTTTGAATTAACTACACATGTAATAGTGGGATGAACATTAAAATGTTGAGAGTTCATGTAATGGAAAGAAACGTCCAAAAAGATGCTCATGTTCATTAAGTAAGCAAGACAATACTTTACTTGTGTCTGTAAATGGTGGAGTAATGGATGTTGTTGCTGTTCTTGGTGTTGTTGCTGTTCTTGGTGTTGTTGCTGTTGTCGATGAGGTTGAATTAAGTCTAGTAACATCTGATATAAGGAACAATTGTTTTATCAATATACATTTTTATAAAAACAGATATGTAAATTATTGAAATACATATTAGTAAAATGCTCACCCGTACAGTAAGCTCCGCAGAATATTGGTGTGACAAACTCATAAACATAGTAATTTCCTGGACAGGCTTTGACTTGAATAGGGAAAGATTTGAAATTACAACAGCCAGTCCATGCAGAACCACAGACCTGACGGGTGACCACTCCATCTTCCAGCTGTGGATGAGAGCCGTTGAGCCACATTGGGATGTAAGTGCCGCACATGTATTGATTAACACAGGATTCTGGCATCTGGACACTCTGACCATTGTACAACAGCCTGTACCAGCCCTGGAAATTATCACACCTTCTATAGTTACTATCGTAAGGATTGTTTGTGGCTCTCCAAGGCTCATCTAGACGGTGATAGTTGTAGCAGGGGTCGACACTTGGTGTGGTGAAACGTACTATTAAGAAGAAGTAGAAAGAACACATTTAATACTGCAGATTCTTTTTTTCTTTTTTTTAAGACAGTAATATGAAACCCTACATTGTGATTCATGATAAGCATGTCAAATACAGCATAAAAAACAATAAATGTACCTGCACAATATGTAGGAGCTGGGATTGAAAGAGGAGGCCTGGTAAATTTGTAGACATAATAATTTCCAGGACAAGCTTTGACTTGGATTGGGTCAGATCTGTAGTAACTGCACTCCTCAAAGTGAGAGCCGTAAATGTCACGAGTAACAACTCCATCTCCCAGCAGAGGATGAGAGCCAGAAAGCCACAGAGAACTAAAACCTCCGCATGCCAAGTTAGACACACACCATTCAGGCATCTGAGCACTCAAGCCATTAATGAAGAGTCGATACCAGCCATTCCAATTAACACGGGTGTCATCATAATCAGCATTGAGTCCGTATTGATGCCCGTAGCCGAGTATGTTTCTCCAGTTGTTGTTGAGTGTGTTATAGTTAATGCATGGGTCATAATCTGTTAGTGATGAGATCAAAACAAACAAGGTATTTTTCATTGAAGAACTTCATGAGTGAAAATCTGAACAGCTCAAACAAAAAAAATCATGAGTTTCTCAAACCATTCAGCATGACTATGTATTAGTGATGTTACAAGTTAAGACACAAAAGGTGTGATTTTAAATATCATTGAAGGAATTTATTTGCAAATGTAATAGTTTTGGTTATTTTTAATAACTCTCATATATTAATTAATATTTGTTATGATTAACAACTTACTTGGAGTGTTGCTGGATCCAGAGATTATAGCTGGATTTATAGTGGAAACTGTCTGTGAAATGGTGCTAACATCTAATGAAAAAAAAGAAGGAAATTCAAGATATGACTGAAATCATGTTAAATACGCTGAAAGACTTTATCAAAAAGTGGTAATAAAAATCATGGTACTTGTGCAGTATCCCGCACACCACACGTCTGGTTTCACAAGTTCATAGACATAGTAATTTCCTGGACAGGCTTTCACTCTGATGGGTCTTGTTTTGTATTCACAGCAGCGTGTCCAATAAGTCCCTCCACAGACCTCCCTGATCACCACTCCATCCTCTATCCGAGGGTGAGGACCGTTGAGCCACAGAGTGATCCGTGTGTTACAGCTGTATGAACTAGCACAGGTCTCTGGCATCTGGATGTCCATTCCATAGTAGAAAAACCGGTACCAGCCATTCCAGGAGAAAAAATAATCACAAATGCGATCTACACTTTCATTGGTGGTTCTCCAGGGACGGTCCAGAGACTGATAGGTGTAACAGGGGTCACTGCTGATGTTTTGGAAAGCAACTGTCATGGAGTTTGCAAAAGTATAGTTAAAACACTGTATTTATATTGAAGAAAATTCAATTAGTATTCTAGAATCTATTATGGTTAATTGTATGATTTTGAGCTATTATATCTAACCAGTGGTGTGCAGTCTGACCAAAATGAGGCAAGTAAATCTGGCTGTAACCAGCAGAAACATCTTGGGTGGGACTACACATGCTCCGCAGTATTACTACTTTTATTGGCTTGGTATAGGTTTAGCTTATCAGCTGAAAAATGACAAAGACTATGCAAATAATCAAGCATTTTCTGACAAAGTATGGATTACAAATAGGCCCAACAGGACAGTGTGGTAATAATACCCTGTGCTCACATAATGCGTTAGCTGTGTCTGTGTGCCTTGAAGACTCTTATTGTGAAATTTATGTGTCTTGGTTTCTGATTGCTGTAGTTTAGTATCATTATTTCCTATATATGTAGTCCTTGATTCAGTTCAACATGGGTGTTTAATGTTATCTGCTTTATAAATTGTGTGTTTTATCTGTTACATTTTGCTTTCCTATCTTCTTAACCCTATAGTCCTCTTCGTGTGTTGGACAAAAAAATACCAAAATTATTTTTTTATTTCATTTAAATGAACATACTATATTTTAGTTCGAAATTTTCATATTTTAGGGGATTTTATGGTACTAAATTATATTTACGCTGTATTTATAATCCATTTATTCACTGCAACCCGTTGGACTCCATTGAAGTGACAACATGGAGAAAAATCCTGCAATGTTTTCCTCAAAAACCTTAGTTTCTTTTCCACTGAAGAAAGAAAGACATGAACATCCTGGATGACGTGGGGGTGAGTAAATTATCCGGAAATTTTAATGCTGAAGTGAACTAATCATTTAAGTATTTCTTATGTTCTATATTTACTTTAATATTTAAAAATAAATAAATATTAAACACAAATATAAGAAGCCAGTGATTAGATCCACACCACAACTTGCCTTGCTTTCCTGTCAACCATTAAACACCTACAGTAAGGATGCATTTGTAATATTGAATGGTTTGATTAAAGTTGTGAGATTTCAGGAATTGAGGGAGTCATCTTCATTTAATCATCTTCATTTATATATGAAGATGACTATATATGTTATATATGGAGTGCTATAGTAGTGATGGGTGGATGTGATGAGTTACATAATGATTAATGGACTGCACAGCACTGATTCTAACTGTTTAAAACACATTTAAAGATGACCTAATACATAGAGCATTTACTCTTCATATTGACTTCATAATTCACCTGCACAATACATTGGCTTGGGGATTGATGCATTGGGTTTTACAAATTCATAGACATAATAATCTCCTGGACAGGTTTTGACTCGAATGGAGGTGGACTTGTAGTAGCCACAAGAGGAAGACGACCACGTCCACCACCAAGAATTAGTTCCCAAGACTTTACGGGTCACCACTCCATCCTCAAGACGTGGATGAGAACCATTAAGAGACAGTCCCGTTTCACCACCACAATGTGTAGTACTCACACACCACTCAGACATCTGAGCACTTTTTCCTCTCAGATACAGCCGATACCAGCCACTCCATTCAACAAGAGTGTCATCATTCATACGGTTGTTATAGTTTGGCTGTATGTCTCTCCAGTATTCATCAAGAGTGGTATAATTATAGCATGGATCAGAGATGGCAGTTGTAGAACCTGATGTTGAATAAAACAACAAAAACAATTAGTTCTGTAATGATACATTTTCTATCACTGATTATTATTCAGAATACAGATGGAAAAAACACACTAACAGTAAAGTAAAGGTAAACATCAGTGTCTGTATGACAGAGAAGATGTGGATTGAGGATCGATTGAGACCCTCAAATGTTTAGTCTCATCGTTAATACCAACCTATTTATTTTCTAGAAACTGTTTATGTATTTGTTTCCTTTCAAAAATAAAGCTAAATTTAGCTTTGTGCTGAAAATTATTTATTGCAGAAAGTTTCTTATTTGGAATATTGTTAGTTTGACATAAACGTCTACATAGACCTCTAAAACTAATGTGTCTTGTACAATGCTGGGCTTGTTTCTCAAAAAAAATGAATTTATTACTTCTTGTCACTTCTTGTCATTACACAAATGTAATATTATTACTTATAACTTCCTGGTAACAGTATTTTTCTAAGCAACTATTTCACCTAAGAAATATAGCACTTGCATATTGCTGCCCTATTGTTAGTTTAACCCTCTGGGGTCTGAGGTGTTTTCTGAGTCCTGGAGGTGTTCTGACATGCTCTGACATTTGTGCTTATTTCTATTACTTGTGACATTTTCATGGCTAAAGTGTATTTAGCACAAACTCTGCTACAATAATGTCAGTCAGCAGCACATATTTAAAAGTTTGTAGTTTTGAGATGATGTTTATGCGTGGTTTGAAGATGCTTATCAGTGGCACCTGGTCCCTAAAAAAAAAAAAAAAAAAACAGCTGATAACATGCTGATATCAGGATAAACTATAGACTGCATGATTTTGGGAATACATTTTAGATTTTTCTGGTTAAAATTGTGATTTAAAATGTACAATATATATAAACAGTATATATATATATATATACACACACACACACACACTCACCTAAAGGACTATTAGGAACACCTGTTAAATTTCTCATTAATGAAATTATCTAATCAACCAATCACATGGTAGTTGCTTCAATGCATTTAGGGGTGTGGTCCTGGTCAAGACAATCTCCTGAACTCCAAACTGAATGTCAGAATGGGAAAGAAAGGTGATTTAAGCAATTTTGAGCGTGGCATGGTTGTTGGTGCCAGACGGGCCGGTCTGAGTATTTCACAATCTGCTCAGTTACTGGGATTTTCACACACAACCATTTCTAGGGTTTACAAAGAATGGTGTGAAAAGGGAAAAACATCCAGTATGCGGCAGTCCTGTGGGCGAAAATGCCTTGTTGATGCTAGAGGTCAGAGGAGAATAAGCCGACTGATTCAAGCTGATAGAAGAGCAACTTTGACTGAAATAACCACTTGTTACAACCGAGGTATGCGGCAAAGCATTTGTGAAGCCACAACACGCACAACCTTGAGGCGGATGGGCTACAACAGCAGAAGACCCCACCGGGTACCACTCATCTCCACTACAAATAGGAAAAAGAGGCTACAATTTGCACGAGCTCACTGAAATTAGACAGTTGAAGACTGGAAAAATTTTGCCATTTCTGTTGAGACATTCAGATGGTAGAGTCAGAATTTGGCGTAAGAAGAATGAGAACATGGATCCATCATGCCCTGTCACCACTGTGCAGGCTGGTGGTGGTGGTGTAATGGTGTGGGGGATGTTTTCTTGGCACACTTTAGGCCCCTTAGTGCCAATTGGGCATTGTTTAAATGCCACGGCCTACCTGAGCATTGTTTCTGACCATGTCCATCCCTTTATGACCACCATGTACCCATCCTCTGATGGCTACTTCCAGCAGGATAATGCACCATGTCACAAAGCTCGAATCATTTCAAATTGGTTTCTTGAACATGACAATGAGTTCACTGTACTAAAATGGCCCCCACAGTCACCAGATCTCAGCCCAATAGAGCATCTTTGGGATGTAGTGGAACAGGAGCTTTGTGCCCTGGATGTGCATCCCACAAATCTCCATCAACTGCAAGATGCTATCTACGGTGACCGGGAGGGGACATGTTCGGTTCACTTATTTTTGTCGTGGCCACAACATATAAACTCGTGGGAACGTGATATTAAGTCGTAGGAACGTCATAATATCTCGTGGGAACGTCATATTAAGTCGTGGCCACGAGATCATTTTGTTGAGGTAACGACATCATTATGTCGTGGCCACGCGATGCAAAGTCGTGGCCTCGAGATCATATGTTGAGGGAACGATATATTTTTCTCGTGGCCACGAGATCATTTTGTTGAGGTAACGACATCATTATGTCGTGGCCACGCGTTGAGGGAGCCACAGCGGCCAATAACCGTACCATAGACTGAGTTACAGCAGAGATGGAGATGACAGAAGAAATAACATTTTACTTTAAATTAGGAATGTCATTTAAAGATATAGTGCGGTCTTTGGCATTAAGACATGGGTACGTTATAAGTGAAAGACACATGAAGCGCATACTTAGACTTTGTCGCACGCATATTTAGGGACCGTCTCAAAATTACATGCGACATTGGCATAAACGTTTCTAACTTCAATAGCATTTGAAGACAATGACTTACAGTCATAAAACCAACTGTACACTGTTCACCCAGGTCTCATGTATGATGCACACCTTTTAGATTTTTGATATTTATGAAAATAAACTGCTAAATCATATATGCAAATATTGTAGGCCTATTTCACGACTGCCACATAGCCTACCTGACACCTAGATGAACAATGTACAGTTGGTTTTATGACTGTAAGTCATTGTCTTCAAATGCTATTGAGCTATTTGCTATGCTAATGCTATGCTATTTAAATATGGTCATATTCTGTATATGATCCCACACAGTAGTGAAATACATAGCATTATTTGCATATGATAGCAGTTTACTGTCATATCAAAAATATTAAAGGTGTGCATCATACATGAGACATATTAACAATATACAGTTGGTTTTATGACTAAGTCATTGTCTTCAAATGATATTGAGCTTTAAATATTCTCATATTTTGTGTATGATCCCATACAGTATGTGAAATAGGCCTACAATATTTGCATATGATTTAGCAGTTTATTGTCATAAATATCAAAAATATTAAAGGTGTGCATCATACATGAGACCTATATTAACAATATACAGTTGGTTCCCTTTCAGTCGCTCACGTTCGACGTAACGTCGACGTGACGACGTAATTGGGATCACTTCAGGGAGCCCTATCAACTTCGAGTGTCTACAGAACGAGCCAATGAACGTTGGCGTGCGTGAATCGCGTCACGCGCCCCGCCCCGCCGCGCGGGTATAAACAGGAAGCGGGCGCACGCACACATTGTCTTTCACTTCGGAGCCGAGCTTTTGCTTTCACTTCCGAACTCTACAGGAAAAGACTGCCTTTGAAAACGAGAAGAGGACTCTCCTTGTGTTGGTGTGACGGCGCGATCAGCGGTGGCCGCGAGCATTGCAGCTCACAACTGCTGTTTTCACAGCACTATTGTTCTGTGTTTGTGTGTGTGTGTGTCGGTTCGGTGGGCGTTTCCCCGTGTGTTCATTCACACCGCGGCTACCCCTGGGTGCCTCAGCACTGAGAGAGTTATTTTTCTATTTTTTTGTTTTCACTAAAAGAGCAACACAAGCGTGATCCTGCGTCTTTTTCAAGATGTCATTCCGCTTGTGCGTTTCTGGATGCCGTCGTTCCCTGGCGCCAGCAGATGGCCACAGTAGTTGCCTCTCGTGTTTGGGCATTCAACACGCTGAGGCAGCTTTTGTGGATAGTTCATGTTCCCATTGCGGGAATATGACTATCGCAGCGCTTAGATCGAGACTCGCTTACCTCAAGGGAGGTGCAGTCCCCTCGCCTATGCCCCGATCTAGTGTCTATTCTGCCCCGCAGAATATACCTACTTCGGTGCATGACCAGGGTGATCTGAGGATTACCGTGAGGGCTTCCCCGTCGAGTCATCCTCCGCGGGCCCCTCACGCCTCACAAGCGCTGTCGCCATTGGGGCTCCTTAGTGAACGTCTTGGTCCTTCTCCGGAACGGCCAACCGTTTCCTTTGGGGCTCCAGCTGACGATCAGATGTCGATCGCAGCATCGGAGGGGGAGCTGTCCTCTGGAAATGACGACTCGGCTGCGTTGCCCCCCTCGGGGTGTGTAGCGTTGTCCGAGCCAGATCCAGAATGGACTGCTATGCTTTCCCGGGCCGCCGAGAAGGTCGGGCTTGCGTGGAATCCTCCACCACGTCCCGAACCTTCTCGGTTGGACGATTGGTTTCTCGGGGCGGGCCGTGCTGGTTCTCAGTGCGCCGCCCCGGTACCTTTCTTTCCGGAAGTGCATGAGGAGCTTTCTAGGACGTGGAAGGCACCGTATAGTGCCCGAAGCCGTTCTAGTGGCTCCTCACCCCTCGCCACCCTCGACGGCGGGGCAGCTAAGGGGTATGTGGATATCCCCCCAGTGGAGCGGGCCGTCGCGATGCAGCTGTGTCCGGCGTCCGCTTCCTCTTGGCGGGGTAATCCACGCCTCCCGTCCAAGGCCTGTAAGTTTTCGTCCGGTCTAACGGCGAGGGCTTACAAGGCCTGTGGACAGGCTGCTTCCGCCCTCCATGCCATGGCGCTCTTGCAGGTCCACCAGGCCCAGGCGCTCATGGACATGAACGAGGGTGGTTCTGACCCAGAGCTCCTCCGGGAGCTCCGTGTGGCAACCGACCTCGCCCTCCGGGCGACGAAGGAAACCGCACGTTCAGTTGGTCAGGCGATGTCCACCATGGTGGTCCAGGAGCGCCACCTTTGGCTCAACCTGGCGGATATGAGGGACACTGATAAATATCGGTTCCTGGATGCCCCTCTTTCCCAGGTTGGGTTGTTCGGCGACGCGGTCGAGAGCTTTGCCCAACAGTTCTCGGCCGCACAGAAGCAGACGGAGGCCATCCGGCACATCCTGCCCCGGCGGACCGCTGCTGCTCCCACCCGTCCGCCGGCCGCAGACCCTCCGTCTACTCGTCGCCGAGGTCGGCCTTCTGCGGCGTCCTCCGCTCCCGCCAAGCCCCAGCAGCAGCAGCCATCATCCAGGCCTCAGCGTGGAGCAAGCCGCAGAAAGCCGACCCCGCCCGTCCAGGCCGCTGCCAAACCAGGAGGCAAGCGACGGTGCAAACGACCCTGAGACGGGCGGCCCAGAGGTGGATCAAGTTGCTCTTCAGGAGATGGCGAAGGCGCCACTCCTTCCCCCGGTGGAGGGCCGGGCGGAGAATCTTTTGTTTCCTTTTCTTTTTGTTCCGCCACTGACCCACGGGTCAGTGGTACCCACATTTTCAAAAAAAGAGCAATTTCTGAAACCTCTGGGCCCCAAGAGGGCGCGCTTGGCAGTCGACGACGCCGCCATGCCTTGTCACTCCCGAGCCCCTCTTTCATCGCCAGCGAGCAGCAGTGGCTGTGTTCCGGACGTGCGGTCGCCTCCACACACTCACTCTGCCCTTCGACGGAAGCAGGTATGTGCTGCACCACACACTCAGACCCCACTTCGGGCCGCTGTGCCGTCCGAGTCGGGTCCCTGCATTCCGCCGCGCTGCCCCACCCCGGGTACGTCTGTGGTGCCGTTAGTCCCGCTTGCTCGGTCTCTGGGAGCCTGGTTAACGCTTCCCAGCCCGTCTCGCTGGCTCATCCGTACCATCAGACTCGGCTATGCGATTCAGTTCGCCCGGCGCCCCCCTGCTTTCAAGGGCATCCTGTTCACCCGTGTTCTGGCGGACAATGCCCCCGTGCTCAGGGCGGAGATCGCAGTCCTACTGGCGAAGGACGCGATCGAGCCGGTCCCTCCAGCCGATATGAAGACCGGCTTCTACAGCCCGTACTTCATTGTACCCAAGAAAGGTGGTGGGTTACGACCAATCTTGGACCTGCGCGTCCTGAACCGGTCCCTTCACAGGCTACCGTTCAAGATGCTTACGCAGAAACGCATTTTCAAATGCATCCGTCCCCAAGATTGGTTTGCAGCGATCGACCTGAAGGACGCGTACTTTCATGTCTCGATTCTCCCTCGACACAGACCGTTTCTCCGCTTTGCGTTCGAGGGACGGGCATATCAGTACAAGGTCTTACCCTTCGGGCTGGCCCTGTCGCCCCGCGTCTTCACGAAAGTCGCGGAGGCGGCCATTGCTCCCATGTGCGAGCGTGGTGTTCGCATCCTCAACTACCTCGACGACTGGCTGATTCTGGCCCAGTCGAGAGAGCAGTTGTGCGAACACAGGGACATGGTGCTCAGTCACCTCAGCCATCTAGGGCTTCGGGTCAACTGGGAAAAGAGCAAACTCACCCCCGGGCAGAGGATCTCTTTTCTTGGTATGGAGTTGGACTCGATCAACATGACAGCGCGCCTCACCGAGGCCCGTGTCCAGTCAGTGTTGAACTGCGTGAGCACGCTCAGACGCAGAACAGCGGCACCACTGAAACTGTTTCAGAGGCTCCTGGGGCATATGGCATCTGCAGCCGCGGTTACGCCGCTCGGATTGCTTCATATGAGGCCGCTCCAACACTGGCTCCACGATCGAGTCCCGAGATGGGCGTGGCAGAGCGGCTCGTGCCGGGTCCAAGTGACTCCGCACTGTCGCCAAACTCTCAGCTTGTGGTCGGACCCTTCGTTCCTGCGGGCAGGTGTTCCCCTGGAACAAGTGTCCAGGCACTCTGTGGTCTCCACGGATGCCTCTACCACCGGCTGGGGGGCCACGTACAACGGGCATGCAGCTTCAGGTCTGTGGACGGGGCCTCAACTGCATTGGCACATCAACTGCCTCGAGTTGTTAGCAGTACGTCTTGCACTGAGCCGTTTCAAAACGCTGCTACTAGGCAAGCACGTACTGGTCCGTACGGACAGCACTGCGACCGTTGCGTACATCAACCGCCAAGGTGGTCTACGCTCCCGCCGCATGTCACAACTCGCCCGCCATCTCCTCCTCTGGAGTCAGAAGCATCTGAGGTCGCTTCGTGCCGTTTACATTCCGGGCCTGCTCAACCGTGCAGCCGACGAGCTCTCACGGCAGCAGGTGCTACCGGGAGAATGGCGACTCCATCCCCAGGTGGTCCAGCTGATTTTCAGGCGCTTCGGGACCGCTCAGGTAGATCTGTTTGCCGCCCCGGACACGTCTCATTGCCAGTTGTTCTATTCCCTGACCGAGGGGACCCTCGGCACGGATGCTCTGGCACACAGCTGGCCCCGGGGCCTTCGCAAGTATGCGTTTCCCCCAGTGAGCCTTCTTGCACAGACCTTGTGCAAAGTCAGGGAGGACGAGGAGCAGGTCTTGTTAGTTGCGCCGTATTGGCCCAACCGGACCTGGTTCCCGGAACTAGTGCTCCTCGCGACAGCCCCTCCCTGGCCCATCCCTCTGAGAGAGGACCTGCTCTCTCAGAGACGGGGCACCCTATGGCACCCGCGTCCAGACCTCTGGAAACTCCATGTCTGGTCCCTGGACGGGACGCGGAGGTTCTAAGTGACCTACCCCCTGCGGTAGTTGACACCATCACTTCCGCTAGAGCCCCCTCTACGAGGCGCCTCTATGCATTGAAATGGAACCTGTTCGTTGACTGGTGCTCCTCTCATGAGGAGAACCCCCGATCTTGCTCGATCAGAGCCGTGCTTTCCTTCCTGCAAGAAGGGCTGGAGCGAAGGCTGTCTCCCTCCACCCTTAAAGTATGTTGCCGCTATTGCCGCACATCACGATGCTGTTGATGGTAAGTCTTTGGGAAAGCATGACCTGATCGTCAGGTTCCTGAGGGGAGCGAGGAGACTGAATCCTCCTCGCCCACTCTCTATACCCTCTTGGGACTTGTCTCTGGTCCTTTCGGCACTTCAGAGACCACCCTTTGAGCCTCTGCAATCAGCTGAGTTAAAAATTCTGTCCTGTAAGACAGTACTCCTGGTTGCATTGGCCTCTATCAAGAGGGTAGGGGACCTGCATGCATTTTCGGTCGACGAATCGTGCCTAGAATTCGGCCCGGATAACTCTCACGTCATCCTGAGACCCCGGCCCGGATACGTGCCCAAGGTTCCTACCACTCCCTTCCGGGACCAGGTAGTGAACCTGCAAGCGCTGCCTTCGGAGGAGGCAGACCCAGCCCTGGCTTTTCTCTGTCCCGTTCGCGCTCTGCGTCTGTACGTGGACAGAACGCAAAGCCTCAGGACCTCAGATCAGCTCTTCGTCTGTTACGGAGGCCAGCAGAAAGGGAAGGCTGTCTCCAAGCAGAGGATGGCCCACTGGATAGTGGATGCCATCGCCTTGGCTTACGAAGCCCAAGGCGTGCCCTGCCCGCCTGGGTTGAAAGCCCACTCCACTAGGAGTGTCGCTTCTTCCTGGGCGCTGGCTCACGGCGCCTCGCTGACAGACATCTGTAGAGCTGCGGGCTGGGCGACACCTAACACGTTCGCTAGGTTTTATAGCTTACGTGTTGAGCCGGTTTCTTCCTGTGTGCTCGCTTCTACTAGCCGGTAACACCGAAGTTCCCGCTCTAGTGTCGGCTTGCTGCGCCACTCCCTTCCTAGGAACGGATACGTGCGCTTTTTACTCCAGTCGAGTTCCCCATTGGCGAACCCTGTGAGTTCCTCCGCACCCCTTCGGCAGTCGGACGTTGCGGAGCGTCCGACGCCAGGCCTAGTGCTCGTATGCTTGTGTAACTTGTGCTAGGCTGGGTTCCATATGTGGTGATCCCTGCGGCGATCCCATATGTGTATTCTTCCACGACCAGTTCCCTGCGGTGAGCCCGTGTCTTCCCTTGGCAGAGTCTGCTCTGCCGTCACTGTCCGGTGTGTCTCCCCCTTCGGGTGGAGCCACCCCAGTGACATTCCATATGTCGCACTGCCCCTTCGGCCAGTCCATATGTGTATTCTCCACATGTTACCTCCCTTCGGGCAGGATGTGGCTCCGCAGCGTTCTTTCCCCTGGAGAGGTACGCTTTCCCAGTGTTATCCAAGAGTTCCGCTGTGTGGGGTATAATGGAACAGCAGTTGAACTCCCTCTACGCAGATCTTCCGCCCCAGCAGTTGGGGGTCTGAGAGTCTTGCGTAGGGCGCTGGATGTGGCAGCAACCGTGGCGTTTTCCATGGGATCCCAATTACGTCGTCACGTCGACGTTACGTCGAACGTGAGCGACTGAAAGGGAACGTCTCGGTTACTGATGTAACCCTCGTTCCCTGAAGGAGGGAACGGGAGACGTAACGTCCCGTCGCCACCGTTGCTGACCATCGCTGCATGGCCGTCACAAATCTCGGCTCCTCAGCGAAAAACAATGTGTGCGTGCGCCCGCTTCCTGTTTATACCCGCGCGGCGGGGCGGGGCGCGTGACGCGATTCACGCACGCCAACGTTCATTGGCTCGTTCTGTAGACACTCGAAGTTGATAGGGCTCCCTGAAGTGATCCCAATTACGTCGTCACGTCGACGTTACGTCTCCCGTTCCCTCCTTCAGGGAACGAGGGTTACATCAGTAACCGAGACGTTTTATGACTAAGTCATTGTCTTCAAATGATATTGAGCTTTAAATATTGTCATATTTTGTGTATGATCCCATACAGTATGTGAAATAGGCCTACAATATTTGCATATGTTTTAGCAGTTTATTGTCAATATCAACAATCTAAAAAGTGTGCATCATACATGAGACCTGGGTGAACAATGTACAATTGGTTTTATGACTAAGTCATTGTCTTCAAATGCTATTGAAGTTAGAAACGTTTATGCCAATGTCGCATGTATTTTTGAGACGGTCCCTAAATATGCGTGCGACAAAGTCTAAGTATGCGCTTCATGTGTCTTTCACTTATAACGTACCCATGTCTTAATGCCAAAGACCGCACTATATCTTTATATGACATTCCTAATTTAAAGTGAAATATTATTTCTTCTGTCATCTCCATCTCTGCTGTAGCCCAGTCTATGGTACGGTTATTGGCCGCTGTGGCTCCCTCAACGCGTGGCCACGACATAATGATGTCGTTACTTCAACAAAATGATCTCGTGGCCACGAGAAAAATATATCGTTCCCTCAACATATGATCTCAAGGCCACGATTTTGCATCGCGTGGCCACGACATGATGTCGTTACCTCAACAAAATGATCTCGTGGCCACGACTTAATATGACGTTCCCACTAGATATTATGATGTTCCCACGGCTTAATATCACGTTCCCACGAGTTTATATGTTGTGGCCAGGACAAAAATAAGTGAACCGAACATGTCCCCTCCCGGTCACCATAATTTTGCACTAGTTACACAAAATACTTCCTCTCAGCGCCTTAAGGACAAAAATGTCCCCATTGAAACCCATTAAAACTGCATTTTTTAATCCCTGTGCCGTTTAACTATAAAATGATGCAATCTTTTTTAATAGGCTTTCATTCTGTTGGCAAGGCTTCAAAATTGACATTTTAAAAAAAAATTATCAAATGGTGCCATTTTTTCAGGTTAGGCCTATAAAGCAAATACTCGCTTTATTCCTGTTTTCTGCTTCGCCATATTATAGAGCCAATTGGATAAATTATGCAACGATAATTGTGTGGGTTTGTTGGTATGGATGTCTAAGTGTGGTTTGTATGTGTGTAATAAAATAAAAAGTGTGTTTGTGTGCTTGTAATATTTGAGAGAGAAAAACTCAACTGCAAATCGAAAATCCAATCACTGTGTTCACCAGTGGAGTTTTGCTGGCATCCAATGGGGAAAGTCTGGTACTGCGCCCAAACAAAATCTTACTGAAAGCTCATTTTTTTAGATATCATCCTCAAATTCGGAACACAACCTGTTTAGATTTATGGCTTTGAATGTATATCAGTTTTAGAGTTCCAAATGTTTCATAAAATATATATTTTAGATAAAATATTTATTATAATGTTCATAAATATTTTTAATAAACTTCATAAACTTAAATTTCTATAACATTTTTTTGGTTGCACTTTTTTAAAAATGTTTCACTTCAACAACAATCTGCCAAGGGTCTTCTTTAAAATGAGACCAAACTTAAGTATTTGCTCCCAAGCATAACATTTTTATGAGAGTTTTTTTGACTTGGACATTTTTGTCCCTTTTGGACCTATGTGTAAGTTTTTTTTATTTATTTTTTATGTTAACTGCATGAATTTTGGCACAGGTGTGTATTTTTATTGTAATTTTACTATTTCACCCCCATTTCATTTGAAAAAAAAATTTTTGCACTAGTTACACAAAATAATTATTTATATTTTATATAGAATATTGATTATAATGTTCATAAATATTTTTCATAAACTTAAACTTCTATAACTTTTTTTTTGGTTGCACTTTTTTCACTTCAACAACAATCTGCCAAGGGTCTTCTTTAAAATGAGACCAAACTTAAGTATTTGCTCCCAAGCATAACATTTTTATGAGAGTTTTTTGACATGGACATTTTTGTCCACTTTGGACCAATGAGTAAGTTTTTGTTTTTTTGTTAATGTTAACTGCATGAATTTTGAGCTATTATAGAGCCAGTTGGATAAATTATGCAATGATAATTGTGTGCGTGTGTTGGTATGGATGTCAGAGTGTGGTTGGTAGGTGTGTTATATAAAAAAATGTGTTTGTGTGCATGTGTGTGTTTGTAGTATTGAGAGAGAAAAACTCAACTGCCAGTAAAATACTGTAAATTGTACAGTTCTTTACTGTAATCTAGTTTGTTTCTGTAAAAATGAACTAAATTCTAATTCAAGTTAACTAATTACACTTGCAGAAACCGACTGCCTTAAATTGACCAACTGTCATTTAAATGTATTAACTAAAATTTATAATGCATTAATAACGTGAGCAAAGTATTAAGGCCCTTTCACACCGGATGCGTAACGAAAAAGCGAAACGAAAAAGCGAATAGTTCGTGTGCGAATAGTTCGCATCAAAACCATTCACATCAGCCGCGACGCGAATTTGCGACGTCTGTGACGTTCAGAGAGCTTCAACATTCCAAAACTTTCGCGCGAATCGCGCCGACAGCTGAGAAAACATGGACACTTCATCATCATCATCATCATCATCATCCAGTCTTAAGGTCCTTTCACACTGGACGCGATTTTGACGCACGAATAATTCGCGCGATGGTTTTATTTTTTGATCAGCTGTTTGTGTAACGAGTGCTTTCACACCGAACGCGAATGTGCTGAAGCGAAAAAACGACTTTTATTTTTTTCGCTTCAATGTCGATTTTTTTTTACTTTCGAGGCGACAAAAAAGGCTTCAGCCAATCACATACAAGGAAACAAAGGTGACGTCACAGCAAAAATGACGGATCTTCTGATTACTTGTGTGTCGGCGAATCCCGTTTTGTATGACAAATCTAATAAAAACTACAAGGACAATGATTTGAAGGACAATGTGTGGCGTAGCATTGCCAACCAACTCGGTTATCAAGACTGTGAGTATGTTGTGTGATAGTTTAGTCGGTGTATAGTCATGTGTTGTGTAGGCTAGCAGGCTAAACAACAGGGGATAGAAAGCTAACACTATCGTCAAAGATAAGAGACAGAGACCGTGTTTACTTTATATATCTAACAAAAATGTAGTGACTATTTAGAGCTGCTTTTGTACTATACATTCTTTGTGTGATATCCAGTTTCTAGTCGAATGATTTAACTTGTTACTTCGTGTGTTACATGCAATAATGTGTATTGACATTACAAAACGCACCTTGTTTAGTTGAAGGCGCAAAAAAACTGTGGAAAAACCTAAGGGACACCTATGTGAGAAAAAGGAGAGAGGAAAAGGAAACTAAAAGTGGACAGGCTGGGAAACAGAGGAAGAGGTGGAAGTATATGGAGTGCATGAGCTTCCTTGAGGCTTCTACTTCTTTCAGAAGGTAGCTGTAGCCTGTTAGTTATTCAAGTTTTTTTTTTCTCTGAAAGTTCTCTTAAGTACAGCGATGAAGTTGAAAAATAATGCAGTGTTTGTATAATGAGGTGGCACAGGAAAGTTTATAGAATGCTTTTGAACAGGGTCTGCAGCAATCTTGAGGAGGAGCAGCAGGTGGTAGATGATGCAGGTCAGGGCACATCTGAGAGCGAGGGAGAGCCTTTCTGTCCACCTCCTCAGAAAAGGAAGTCCAAGGACTTTTTTGAGGATTATTTAGCAAGGAAAGAGGCCAGGGAGGACCAGAAAGTCAGGCAGCGAGAGGAGAAAGATGAGACGTATCATTTTTTAATGAGCCTGGCCCCAGCCATGAGAAGGCTGCCTTCAGAGCGGCAGTCCTGGCTAAAAATTAAAATTCAGGAGATGGTTTATGGGGCGGAGTTTAGCCTTCCATCTACATCAACGTACACTGTCCTATAAGTTTATTTTTTAATATTGTGTTGTCAATTATTATTATTATTATTTTGTGTCCTTTAAGTTCTATCTGTTCTTGTTTCATTACTGTGTACATCTCATCAAATAAATAATAATCAAATAAGCAAGACAATATTGGTGTTTTTTCACTGGCTTTAAATGTCTTAAATTATCAAGTACAAACTATTAACAAATATACAAATACCAGATTTACTTTTCATGAAATACATTTTAATTCAACAGGCAAACTGAAATTATTTACTTTTTGAACAATACAAATGAATCATGTTATGTTGCTTTTCAGTTCCACCTGCACCACCAGGAAGAAATTCAAACTGATGGATTTTGGAACATCTCAAGTGGACTAATTAATAATGTAACCCCTAAAACATCTCCCTTTTATTGCTTTTTATTATATAATTATAGTTGATTAATATTACCCAAGACCAAGAATTAAAGGGACAGTTCATTTTAAAATGAAAAGTATTTCATCATATACTCACCCTCATGTTGTCTCAAACCTGTATGAATTTCTTTCTTCTGCTGAACAGAAAAGAAGATATTTAGAAGAATGTCAGTAACCAGACAGTTTCTGGTCTCATTGACTTTCATAGTTGGAAAAAATATATACTATGGACGTCAATGGTACCAGAAACTGTCTGGTTACTGACATTCTTCTAAATATCTTCTTTTCTGTTCAGCAGAAGAAAGAAATTCATACAGGTTTGAGACAACATGAGGGTGAGTATATGATGACAGAAATTTCATTTTAAAGTGAACTGTCCCTTTGAAGTAAAATGAGCATTTAAAGAGTAGAAATGAATAGGCCTATATGAACTATGGAAAATATATAACATAAAATAACTTTGTTTGAGACTATAATCTAATGATGAAAAACAAAACAAAAGGAGTAAATCAAGAACTGGGGTTGTCAATAGAAAAAAACATTCTGATTCACATTTCTTTAAACTGTTGCATTAAATGGATTCACAATGATAAGCGCACTGTAGCGTGCTTTGTTAAATGCAGCTTTGGAGGCAAAGGGCCTTTAATCTGCATTTAACAAAGGACGCTACAGTGCGCTTATCATTTTGAATCCATTTAATGCAACAATTTTCCTATGTTCAGAAGGAGGGAGTCTTCATTGAGGGAGACCTCGGTTCACATGAGGAAGCTGCCATGGAACTTGGCCCGCAGGTGAATTAAAATAATGTTTAAATGTGTCCCGCACCCTCAGTGCCTCAGCTGATGCCCTGTTCCCTCGAAGACCTCTAATGTCACCCAGCTCACTGCCCTCTGCACTATCAGAACTGTCTGGCTCTGCACCGTGGTTCCCATTGGCCCTTCGTAGGAAGTTGTGCAGGATGCAAGTTGCCTTCACAATGCTGTCGGCTGTCTCTGGAGCTACATGTAGACGACGCTGGTAGACTCTCCAGCACTGGCTAAGAATGCCGAAAGCATTCTCAACTATACGTCGAGCCCTGGAGAGCCGGTAGTTGAACACGCGCTGGTCATCTGGCAGGCGTCTTCCAGGGTAGGGACGGAGAAGGAAAGGTTTTAAAGGAAATGCCTCATCTGCAACAATCACAAATGGTAACGCCCCTAGCTCTGGTGCAGATGGCAGATGAGAAGGCTCCGGAACGTTTAAACTCCCAGTATTTAGGGCCTGTCCCAATAAAGAATTGGCAAATATTCCACCATCGCTGTTGCTGCCTGATGCCCCTACATCCACCACTAGGAAGCGGTAGTCGGCATCAACCAAGGCAAGCAACACCACAGAAAAGGTGCCCTTATAATTAAAAAACTGGGAGCCAGAATTAGCTGGTGCCTGAATCACAATGTGCTTCCCATCCAAAGCACCGATACAATTGGGGAAGTTCCATTTTTCAGAGAATCTCAGAGCAGTTGTCTTCCAGAGCTCCTCATTGGGGACTGGCATGTAGGTGTCTTTTAAGGTCTCCCAGAGGACATCGCAGGTTTGTTTCACACTAGTGGACACAGTGGAAATTCCAAGGCGGAAACTGGTGGCTATGGTGGTGAAAGAATCCCCAGTGCTAAGGAATCTGAGGAATATAAATGAAGATAATTAATTTATTTGAATAATGTAGCCTACATTTGAGAGTATAAACCATACTTTATCAATAGTAAAAAAAAAAATTGTTAAGACATGATTATTAACAATAAAAAGTAAAACTGTTCCTGGGTCTTCTGCATAGTTCATGTTTCATCTATAATGAATTCATAGTCTAGCTAGCTAAACTTCTGCCTAGCCCCCTTAAAAAAATGGATTAACTTCGCGATCGCTTCAGTCCCCTTTAAAACATGAAACGGGTAGCATGTCAGAAACAGAGGGCAGTGTGTGTGTGTGTGTGTGTGTGTGTGTGTTCATCTGAATCTCATTGGCCTGTCATTGCCCGTCAATGTCAGAATATTTGAGATGACTAATCAAATCAAAGTAGGCGGGCTTTGTGTTTATAGACGCTGCAGAGCGCGAATTTTAGCAGTAGTTTTATTTATAGCTAGGCTGATGTTTTTAAGAGCTCACCTTAAGCAGACTGCCAGACGCTGCTCCGGATCAATTGGTTCCCTGAAGTTTGTGGTTTGTCTCGTCAGATGCGGTGCCACTATCTGAAGGAGCTCCTCAAATTGTCCCACAGACATCCGAAAGTAAGTGCGGAACCGGCCATGATAAAGTTTTAGCTCCTGTACAAGATTGGCATACTCCCCTTCAGACTCTCTGTTCTTTAAGACTGGGTGCACCCAAAACCTTCTTTTCTGTCTTTTAAAGAAAATGAAAAGCTCGTCTTCACTGGATGATGATGTTGAAGTGTCCATTTTCTCAACTGTCGGCGCGAAAGTTTTGGAATGTTGAAGCTCTCTGAACGTCACAGACATCGCAAATTCGCGTCGCGGCTGATGTGAATGGTTTTGACGCGAACTATTCGCACGCGAACTATTCGCTTTTTCGTTTCGTTTTTTCGTTTCGCGTCCAGTGTGAAAGGGCCTATAGTCATAGCATCCAGTGAAGACGAGCTTTTCATTTTATTTAAAAGACAGAAAAGAAGGTTTTGGGTGCACCCAATCTTACAGAACAGAAAGTCTGAAGGGGAGTATGCTTATGTGCAGTTTTTTTTGCGTCTTCAACAGTGCGTTTTGTAATGTAACTACACATTACATGTAACACACGAAGTAAGTTAAAAATCATTCAACTAGAAATATCACACAAAGAATGTATAGTATAGCCTACTAAAAGCAGCCCTAAATAGTCTCACTGCATTTTGTTACGTGTTCAAAGTAAACACGAGCCGTTTCTCAATGTCAAGGAAGGATCCTCGGAAGCCAGAATTTCGAGGATGCTACGTCATCGACATCCGTCGAAGGACTGTTCCAATGTCGAGGATCCTCGGAATTTCAACCAAGGACTGAGTCCTCCGTTCGAAAAATATCCCATATACAGGAAAGGATGCATATGTGTAGCCTTCGCGCTCTTCACGCTCTCAAATCACCCACAATCCTATGCGCACAGCTTTGCTATCTTGTTCAAAAAATTCAAAATTTCGGACGTTAAGGGAGTCGGATCGTTAACGGCGCAATATGCTTTCAAATATAAGTATATTTACGTTACCAAACATTTGTTTAAAAAAATAATTACATCCATTATGTTATGAGTCAAATTGACCCGCACTGTTTATAAACACACTTGACAGTCAAAGAATCAATATGATTAAAAAGGAGTTTATTGATTTAAATACGATTATATTGCCCGAGTGAACAGAACTGCGTCCATAGCAACGCTCTGTTTTTCATTTTCACTGACGTAATGACGCACTGACGTGCACTTGCTAGCCTGTTCCAGAGCCGTTGAAAAACCATAGACAGTAGAATGCTAAAGAGGAGCCTCGTCTTGCCTTTGAAGGAAGTGACTTGGAAGGACCAGTCCTGCCAAGGAAGTATCCTTGACATTGAGAAACACCTACGGTCTCTGTCTCTATCTTTGACGATAATAGTGTTAGCTTTCTATCCCAAATGTAGTTTGGCCTGCTAGCCTACACAGCACAGGACTATCACACAACACACTCACAGTCATGATAACCGGTTGGTTGGCAATGCTACGCCACACATTGTCTTTCAAATCGTTGTCCTTGTAGTATGTGAATTGGCTGAAGCCTATTCTGTCGCCGCAAAAGTAAAAAAAAAATCGACATCGAAGCAAAAAAAATAAAAGTCGTTTTTTCGCCTCAGCACATTCGCGTTCGGTGTGGAAGCGCTCATTACACAAACAGCTGATCAAAAAATAAACCCATCGCGCGAATTATTCGTGCGTCAAAATCGCGTCCAGTGTGAAAGGGCCTTTACTGTGAACTTCTTTCATTTGAGACCACTAAAAAACTATTGTATTGTACTTAAGATTTCCATTGGACCAGCAACTACACAGTCACCGCCTGTTAAATAAAGCAACATGCAGCGTATCATCAATGTCTCTAGATCTTCTCCTGGACTGAAGCACAGGCTCTACTCTTCTGCACAATGGTGACCCAAAAAAATAATTTTACAGTAAACTACTGGCAACAGTGTTGCCAGTATAAACCTGTTTCATAACTTACAGTTTATTACTGTTAAAATACATTTTGTGGGTGTGTCTTTTTATCTTACACTGTTAACCCTTTCAACCCCACAGGGAAATCCACACTACAAAGAGTAAAAGTAACATTGAGACAGTGTTGCAGTGAGATAATTAAGTGAATATAAGTGATTGTTGAGCATTAGTGATGAACACCTGCTGTTAATAAGCAGAATCACTGAAGGAAAGAGAAACACAAGAACAGAAAATAAAGAAACACAAGAACTACGACTGACTTCCAGCCATTACACATTATTGCACTTATTATTAACCAGTATGACTTTATTTCTGTCATACCGAAGTTGTTATTGAGATGTTTAATTGAAAATGTTTGTTTTACAACACAAATGTTTTTGTGTTACCATTATAGAGATCAGTGCTTGCTTTAGTTGGGATGCTGATGCTAAAACTTTCGTTATTCTTTTGCTGCTTGAGCTGTGTTTTTGTAAGTCACACTTGTGCACACACAGCTTATGAATGATTGCGGTTGTAATGCTTATGATGACAAAATCATCATATTGCCTGTTCATTCACTAAGGACTTAATTCTTACTCATTCAAAGTTTTCATTATCTGAAAATGTGTTACATTAGCACTCCTATGAAACTTCAGCAATAAATTACTATGACTCATTTTTTTTAACACATCATGCATAAACCAAAAAAAAAACAGAGCTACTGTGTGTTTTAGAAACACAGAGATATCACAATTTAGCACATTAATCTCAACAATGGTGGCAATATTTCTTTTTTATTATTATTCATGCAGCAGTGCATGCTGGGAGTTTTATATTATCCTGGAACCCAGCATGCATTGCGACATGAAACTTTTCACCATTGTTGAGATTCATATGCTGATTGTTGATATCTGTGTGTCTGAGCCAAGTAGGAGTAAAATAAACTTGAATGCACTAAATGATTATGATATTTTTCAGAAGACCTGATTACAGAAATATTGATTTCATTTTGTAGATTAACAGATATATGCTAAATATGAAATACCCATAATGTATACAAAATATATACAGAAAAAAATCTGTAAATCAGACATGTCCAGGATGATTGTGACATCATCACAAAGGAATAAAAATACCTGATCAACTACCTCTTGACTTTTTTTTGCCATAACAAATGTGTTTTATAAACTCACCGTTACAGCAGCCAGAGAGTGTTGAATGGTAAGAAGTCCAGGGACAAGAGACCAACTAAAGCAAATACTGATCTCCATCATGATGACAACAAATTGTATTATTAACTAAATCTCTGTTATTTCTCAACAAGAACTTTTGTACATGTATGAAAGAAATAATCGTAAACTGGTTTGTAAACTGGTTTCACACTCAGTGTTGCTGGAAGTCAGTTGTAGTTTTTGTGTTTCTCTTTTTTCTGTTCTTGATTCTCTCTCCTTCAGTGATTCTGCTTTTCAGGTGTTCATCAGTATCTCAATTCACTCACTTCTTTTCATTCAAGTGGACTTTATTAGTGAACTAATGTAGGGAATAGTGAATGAGGGTATAGGGTGTGATTGGGAAAACAGCCTCTGAGTGTCGACTTTGAGCATTGTTAATTCACAGTATATTCCTGTAGGCTAGTTTTGTTTTCTACGGTATATTACTGTTTTAATGGAAAATGGTATAATATTGTCAGAATTTGGCCTTTTTTTACAGCAAGGGTTAACAGTGCTGGTCATCATTACCATCTTGCCTTCTTATGTAATGATCAGCAGACAGTCATAGTAGTTTGCTCTTTCTTGTTTTTCTTGTGTGTTTTCTTGTGTGTTTGCTCTTTCTTGTTTTTCTTGTGTGTTTGACATCAAGACATTCCTATTCAAGTCATTAACTTCATCTGACATCCGAGATAGCATCTTTTAAAAAGCATTTTCACTTTGCAAATTTTCCAGTATGAAATTTAATGGAAATCTGTTTTTGTCTCTATTTCGAATTTGTAAAATAAATATTAGCAATAACAACATATTAATGTACCTGTATATCAACCCGATGTCCAAGAGGCTTTAATTCAGAAGAGAAACTGGCTTTGTCACTGTATTAATTATTCCTACCACATTTTTAATGAAATGCAAAGGATGGAAAGGGGAAAGATTATATAAAGTGACGAAACATTAGAAACATGTTGTCCATGGATCATTTCACCTGTTAGATACAAGCACAATGATTTAAAATTGTCCGATGGTTCAACTACCCGTTGATCCATACTAATGCATGACAGATTATACAAAACTCACCATTAATCAGCAGCATCAGCAACGACACACACGAGATCAGAAACCTCATTGTGACAAACTCCTGCACCTGCACACACGTGTTTAAGGTATATTTATGGGGTTAGGATTGTTGCATTATTCCAAATAAATATAATAGATTCACAAACAAATCTAAAGAGATTCACAAAAATGTATCAAATTCAGAATTAAATAGATTAAGCTCCACAAATAGATGTAAAGAGGTTTTTTTTTTTTTTTATAAAACTCACAAATAAATAAAATGAGATTTGCCAATAAAATAAAAATATTTACAAATGTTTTTTATGTCATAAACACAATTCTGTCTGGCATTTATTTGTGAACCGCTTTCTGTGCATTTGTAAATCACTGCACACATTTGTAAATCCCCTCACCATCTGTGGATTTTGAAACACGTATATAGCATCAACATGCAGACAAATCCACAAATAAGTGGACTCCACCCACCATTTACTCAAGCCAATCAGATAATGGCCACATTGAGCTAACCAATCGTAGCACTTTACATTTGTTTGTGAATCTCAATCTATTTATTTGGAATAATGCAACAATCCTACCCACATAGTATGTACCCTCACAAAAAAGTTTAAGTGTGCTATAGTATATGTTTACTTTTGAACTGAAAATAATAAAGCATACTTTCCCCAATAAAAAATAAAAATAGATTTACAGTAGTAGCATTAAATCACATTTTGAATATGATGGTTTCATTATAAATGTGGTGATTATCTCTAAGATGGACACCCAACTTAATATATATTTCCCATCTGAATATAACCATACCATGTCAACAAATGGAAAAGCCAACCAGCTGTTTATTATCATGTTAATTATTGTGCCTTTTACATATTCTTCCATTATTGAAGAACTGTATTTTAATTACCTCGAACAAAACTGAAAATCATTAACAAGACCTTAGTCTCAAAATACATTCAATAATTTTAGCTGTTCTCATTTGCTACTTAAAAAAAACATCAAATATTATATAAATTTAGCACAGTAGTGATTGTGTCAAGGATCAGACAAATTCCTTGAAAAGTGGATGTTTATGAAAGTTCTGTGGCAAGTTTCTGTACCATTTAGTGGTTTAAAGAAAAATCCAATCAAAGGAGCCTTTTTACCTATGCGCCTTTAGTCCAGTTGTACCCTCCAGTTGCAGTACAAATGAAAAAGTAGTACTTTACTACAGCTACACAGTATACTTAAAAGTATACTTTTATACTCTAAAGAGTGGGCCAATTTAGTCCCTAATCAATATTGAGAGTATACCTCTTGTAAATTGGTATTACTTACTAGTATACTTAACATATACTTTAACTTTAAGTAACTTAATAAAAATAACTTTTTTGTATGGGATACACATAGGTAGGCATGAAATACTGTATGTCCCTTAATGATTTTGCTATATTTTATTGTTTGTTTATGGTGCATATTTGTAAAAGCAACTTAAGTTATTTTTTAAGTTTTATTAGTGAAATAACAAAAATATTTATATAAAATTAATGTTTTACAAAATTATTTCAGTCCATCAAAGCATGATAACAAAGACTGATTAAAACCCATTGGGATAAAATAAAGAGAAGTACGTTTACCTGAGGTGAAATTCTGCTGCAGAGCAAACTCAGGGAGATTCAGAGTTCAGTAATGCTGAACTGAAGCACTAAATGCATAAACCTTCCTAAACAAAAGTCTTTGTACTTATATAAAGGATGAAATGGAAAAAACGTAGTCCTCTGACCTACAGCATGATTTCATCTCTTCATGTCAAGTTCAGGGTGTTAACTTATGTTTAGTCAAACTTGATAGTCAGCATTGTTATCCTTTTTTATTCACCATGCTTGGGCCAAAATAACTTTTTTTAAACAATCTAAGTATTTGTAACAAACAATCAAAGTTTTACAAATAACCTATTGTCTCAGCTAATGCATACAGTGTTTTGCGAAAGTATTCATACCCCTTTATTTTGTTTCTACTTTTTGTTACATTGCAGCCTTGATTGATGTGAAAAGTAATTTAAAGCAGTTTAACATAAGTGAAAGGGTAAGAATACTTTCACATCACACCGCAGTATTAATCAACATCTAATAGTAAAAAATAAATTCCCTTAACAGATTATTTATTTTTTGTCTAATTATAAGCAGTCAGAATTAATCCATGACTGTTATACAACAATAACACGTGATTAATTCTACTGAGGGTGATCATGAGTTTAAAAAGCTTCCTAATTTATGCGTATGCAATATGTTTTCTTTTTTCAGTGTTTTTAGATTGTGTGGCTGATTTAGATGTTGAGCTTTATCGATAGTAAATTCTCCAATTCAAATGAGCCACAAGTCTTATAACATCTTATAAATCTTAACACTTTTGGAGCTTGCTGGTGAACAGGTGCATAGTATCACATGTCAGTCATTGCACGTTTTAGGATGAGAAACTTTGAAAGCTCTGAACACGTGATACATAGAGTACTGATCACCCACACCTGCAGCTCATTCCTTCGTCAATCTCCCTTTGTATAAAAGCACACACCTGGGATACATTTGGTCATGTTGGTTCACGATCTCCACTCCACTCCACCTGCATACAAGTATCTGTCAGTATCATTTATCAACGAACTGTCATATCTGTCTGCACACACTCACCTGCATTGTTATTTGCTCATATCTGTGAATAAATCAGTCTCTCCTCACTAATTCTTGTCTTGAGTCTACTATTCTGTAACATGCAGAGGATGAATGTTCTCTAATTATTGTTATGTTTTATCATTATTATTATTATTATTATTGCATATAGCCATTTTAATTTAGACACATCAGCAAATTAACAATGTTCCATATTCTACTAACTATAAGTAACTTTGCAACTACATGTCAACTATTTGTCATTAAAGTATTAGTTGACTGTCTGCTTAATATCTGCAAACACAAGTAAAGTAATTTTAAGTATACATTATGTAGTAAGAATATTAATATCAATGTACTTGTAAGTATACTTGTAAGTGTACTGTTTCAATACTATTTGGGACTTAACTGGCCCACTTTTAGAGTATAAATCTATACTTAAGTTAAAGTATACTTGAGTACACAACTAGTTTACAACTAAGATTTTTTTTTTCATTTGTTCATTTGTTTTTCTAGTGCTTTTAATTGCATACAACCACATGTTCTGGCTGATAAACTGATGCGTTTTAACCTACATAGTACAACTATTATGTGGGTATTGGATTATCTTTAACTTTACTGAAAGTATACTTTCTTATTTCTTAGTTTAAAAGTAGTATACTAACAGTGCACTTAAACGTCTTTATTGTAAGAGAAACAAGTCTTTTACATACCATCTTAACCCTCACAGTCCAATAGCAGGACAATCACTACTGTGTATAAGGTGAAACTACACAACAAAAGCTCACACTTTCCGAACAATTCAACCAGCGTGGCAACATTTTTCAGAATTGAAAGTAAATAGTGAGACACTTCTCATGCATGTTATCATTCATCATCACTGTGGAAAACAAGCAAAACAATCGCAAATGATAGCAGTAAAATTGATGACACTTGCTAGTCTTTCTCTTTCTTTTACCTTTTCTCACCAAAAAGAAATTATAGGCTAACAAAAGGAAAAACACAGTGTTTTTAAAACACTAAAAACACAGATAATGACACCTTGCTAATTAATCTGTATTTATTAAATGTTTCCCCCATAATCTTTTAGGTCATTATGCATTTTTCATAAAAATGACAATGCCTCTTAATTAAAATTAACAATTTCTCTTAGTTTTATTTTCTACTATCACAATATGATATTTTATTTTATTTCTGTTTTGCTATTTCTTTGCTGAGTCTGAACAAAATACTTCCTTGAACTGCTACACAAGCAAGTTAATGTTTTTAAAAAAGTTATATTTGAAATATGGATGATATAAATAAACATGAATCTGATTGGCATTGTTATTGTGTAGCACAACATTTCAAGTATAATTAAACTAATGGCGTGAATAGTAAATGATTTAAATTATTAAACAACAATATAACCGATATAGTAGCATATAGAAATGTAAAACCATTGTTCCATCGTTGCCAACTGTATTGGCATTAGACAAATTATAGAAGCACTGTCATGAGGCCCGAAACTTGCACTCTCTCCAGTGCAGTTACAGTACAACAGGAGACAACCCCACCTGTGTAAATCTGTTAAACCTCACTGAACAAGCATGAAATATGAGGCAGTGCACAAAGTCTCCAGAAGAGGGCAGCCAGTGGTGCTATTTACTGTAGATCAACAGGGGTTATAAAGTGCAGATTTGAAAACGTTTCCATTTGTCACAGTACAATATTGAATGCTGCTTACTTCCTTGAATTTAACCTTTACCTTTATTAAAGATATTCTATTGTTAGTCCATGTATTCACACAAACAAACAGGCAGTCAGAAGCACTGGCTATTATTAATGATAAAATAAGTTTTAATTTCAGGGAAATAAACTATTTCAGTATATTTTACTACTGAAGTACTGCAGTTACTTACCTGCAAATACCTGCAGTTAAAGGGTAAGTTCGGTTACACTTAAAGCCCTGTTTACAGATCGTTTCTGATGAAATAGAACGGTTAAGATTAAAATTTGGACACATGCTCCTGTCCCGAGAATTTTAGGTTTATTTCGCAGCCCCCCCACCACCCCCACAATGGTTGTCTAGGTGCACTGGAACATTCCTTCCTAAAACTCATTAAACTTTTGTTTACAAAGACGTGAAACTCACCGAGTGGTCAGGGGTGTTCACTGATATGCTCCTACAAAAATCGCTGCAAAAGATGCTTTTCAACAGGTTTTATCGTAGTTTTTGTCCAACTCCATTGACTTGTATTGAAAGACTGTGTGAGGTACGGTATTACTCCGCCGCTTCTTCTTCTGCTTCTTCTGTGTATTTAATGAAATGCCAGCGGTTTGCTTGCAATTGGCAAAGGTGCATTATCGCCACCAACTGGTCTGGAGTGTCTATTATTCAAGCTCTCAACGGAAGAATCTACGGGTGTGATGCGACACCTAACACCAGCTGCTCCCGACGAGCTGGATGGCGACTAGCATGGCTGACACTGCTGTCGGTGTATGAATGAGTGAGTGAGTGAATGGGTGAATGTGAGGCTATATGTAAAGCGCTTTGGTGGCCAAAGGTCTGTGAAAGCGCTATATAAATGCAGTCCATTTACCATGCAGTATTTAGTAAACTCACCGTTGAGCAGCGATTGTTCGACAGAAGGCAAAGGTGAACCGCACAGTGCAGGTAAAGCTTAGTGGAGTTTGCAGTGAAGATAAACATCCTGAAGGAGAAACGGCTGGATGTTGAGATGCTGTTCTGTATCAGCTCCACTGTATCGTCATTTGGATTGGGACACCTGAAAATATCAGTAATTATAAACATCAAATCAAATTCTATCATTCTATATCATTCTAGAAAGACATTCTATATCAAAGTCATCTCCTGTAAATCCTCACACATTTGCATTCCATTTACAAATAAAATTAATGAAAAAAAGCAGCTTTTTTGTCTGCCAACGCAGCCTAGTGGCTTTGGAAACACAGTGCACGTTGGCCGATACACATTTGAGCAGGTAAATATAGGAGGACTACAGTATGTCAAAGTCATTTATATTTGGTCACGCCCAAAGCGATTCCCATAGTGAAACACCTCACTCTGTTATCAAAGAACCCGGGATTACTTTAAGTAACCCATCGTTTTACCTGATCCTCTGATCAGTTTTATACATTTGTAGAAGTTTTAATTAGACACTAGTATAATTAAAATGAATAATGGTAGTTAATAGTCTCTTATTGGCCTGTTTAGCTGAGCCATTCATAGAAAAAACAAAACAAACCCTGATAATTGATAAAAGAGCAAATAGACACTTGATAATCTTATTGGATGATTAGATAATTGCATTTGAAAGATTTTGCTTTCAATAAACAATTTGCAATAGATTTGTAAAAGGTGTTCCCTATCGTCCGGTCACTACGACGTACGTCGTGGTGAACGACGAATAGGAATCTCGCTAGAGAGGCCAATCTACTTCGAGTGGAACTAAAACAAGCCAATACACATTGGCGTGCAATCATTTGCATCAGCTGCGCAGCCTCGCAGCGCGGGTATTTAACGAGCAGCTGATGCGATTGCACTTCAGCTTTTTACTTCGGAGCCAAGCATTTCGATGCGTCTTCTGAGAGTGGAAGGAAACGAGCGTTTTGGATCTCTCTTCGGTGCGGGTGTCACAACGCGGCAGCGGGGACAGTCTTCTTCTTTGTGTGTTTGTTTTTCTGTGGTTTTCTCTGGTACAAACTGAGCGAACAAAAAGCTGTTCTTACAGCTGGTAGGTGCGCCGTGAGCGCTCAAAGGCGGCGACGCGGTCGAGAACTTCGCCCAGTAGTTCTCGGCTGTACAAAAGCAGACTGAGGCCATTCGTCACATCCTGCCGCGGCGGCCAGCTGCTGCTCCCACCCCTCCGTCTGCGGCTCCTCAGTCTGCTCGTTGCCGGGGGCGGCCTCCTGCGTCTGCCCCTGCTCCCGCGCCGCAGCAGCAGCCTCCATCCAAACGGCGCCGTGGAGCCAGTCGCAGGCGGTCCGCCCCGCCCGTCCAGGACCCCACCAGGAAGGGTGGCAAGGCCAAGGGCAAGCGGCCCTAGGACGGGCGACCCAGAGATGGCAGGGACTGCTCTCCAGGAGACGATGACTGCATCGCTCCATCCCCCGGAAGAGGGCGGGTGGAAAATCTTTGTTTTCCTTTTCTTTTTGTTCCGCCGCTGGCCTCAAAACCAGCAGTACCCAAATTGTCAATAAAAGAGCAGTTTCTTCCGTCTCTGGGTCCGAAGAGGGCCCGGAGAGCAGTGGGGGAGAGAATCCTCACCACTCTCATCCACCTCTTCTATCGCCAGCAGGCAGCAGTGTGCAGTTCGAGAACGCAACCAAGCCGTCTCCTGCACCTCCCGCCTCGTGGAACCAGGTAAGTGTTGCGCAGCACACTCAGACTCCGCTACGGGCCGCCTCCCAGAGAGAGCCTCCCAAGCCGAGCCCCTGTGTTCCACCTCGCTGCCCCACTCCGGGTACGCCTACGGTCCCCTTGGTCCCGCTTGTACGGTCTCTGCGAGCCTGGCTAGCGCTCCCCAGTCCGTCTCGCTGGCTCATTCGGACCATCAGGCTCGGCTATGCAATTCAGTTCGCCCGGCGTCCCCCCAAGTTTCGGGCCATCCACTCCACTACAGTGAGAGCAGCCGATGCCCATGTCTTGCGCGTGGAGATCGCAGTCCTACTGGCGAAGGACGCGATAGAGCCGGTCCCTCCAGCCGAGATGAGGTCAGGGCACTACAGTCCCTACTTCATTGTACCCAAGAAAGGTGGTGGGTTACGACCGATCTTGGACCTGCGAGTTTGGACCTGCGACCTTCACAGGCTACCGTTCAAAATGCTCACGCAGAAACGCATTTTCGAATGCATCCGTCCCCAAGATTGGTTTGCAGCGATCGACCTGAAGGACGCGTACTTTCATGTCTCGATTCTTCCTCGACACAGGCCGTTTCTGCGCTTTGCGTTCGAGGGTCGAGCATATCAGTACAAGGTCCTACCCTTCGGGCTGGCCCTGTCTCCCCATGTCTTCACGAAAGTCACGGAGGGGGCCCTTGTTCCCATGAGAGAACAGGGCATTCGCATTCTCAACTATCTCGACGACTGGCTCATACTAGCACACTCTCGAGATCAGTTATGCGAACACAGGGACCTCGTGCTCAGGCACCTCAGCCAGCTGGGCCTTCGGGTCAACTGGGAGAAGAGCAAACTCGCCCCCGTGCAGAGGATCTCTTATCTCGGTATGGAGTTGGATTCGGTCGCACAGACAGCGCGCCTCACAGAGCAACGCGCTCAGTCGGTGCTGAACTGCTTGAACACGTTCAAGGGCAGAACGGCGGTCCCACTGAAATTTTTTCAGAGGCTCCTGGGGCATATGGCAGCGGCAGCAGCGGTAACTCCGCTCGGGCTGCTCCATATGAGACCGCTTCAGCACTGGCTTCACGGCCAAGTCCCGAGATGGGCGTGGCATCACGGCACTCACCGGGTGGCAATCACACCGGAGTGCCGCCAGACCTTCAGTCCGTGGTCAGACCCCTCGTTCCTCCGGGCAGGAGTCCCCTTGGAACAGGTGTCCAGGCATGCTGTGGTTTTCACAGATGCCTCTGCCACCGGCTGGGGTGCCACGTACAACGGCCATGCAGTGTCAGGGGTGTGGACGGGCCCCCAACTGCAGTGGCACATCAATTGCCTCGAGTTGCTAGCAGTACGTCTCGCTCTGAGCCGCCTAAAAAGGCCGCTACAGGGCAGAGACGTGCTGGTCCGTACGGACAACACTGCGACCGTTGCGTACATCAACCGCCAAGGTGGTCTACACTCCCGTCGCATGTCGCAACTCGCCCGCCATCTCCTCCTTTGGAGTCAGAAGCATCTGAGGTCGCTTCGAGCCATGTATGTCCCCGGTGTGCTCAACCGTGTGGCCGACGAGCTATCACGAGCTGTGCTCCCGGGAGAATGGCGACTCCACCCCCAGGCGGTTCAGCTGATCTGGAGAGAGTTCGGAGAGGCTCAGGTAGACCTGTTTGCCTCCTCAGAAACCTCCCACTGCCGGTTGTTTTACTCCCTGACCGAGGGAACACTCGGCACGGATGCACTGGCACACAGCTGGCCCCGGGGCCTTCACAAATATGCATTTCCCCCAGTGAGCCTACTTGCACAGACTCTGTGCAAAGTCAGGGAGGACGAGGAGCAGGTCCTTCTGGTGGCTCCTTATTGGCCCACCCGGACTTGGTTCCCAGAACTCATGCTCCTCGTGACAGTCCCTCCCTGGCCCATTCCTCTGAGGAAGGATCTTCTGACTCAGAGACGGGGCACCCTTTGGCACCCGCGTCCGGACCTCTGGAAACTCCATGTCTGGTCCCTGGACGGGACGCGGAGGTTCTAGGTGACTTACCCCCAGAGGTACTTAACACCATCACTTCTGCGCTAGCGCCGTCTACGAGGCGTGCGTACGCCTTGAAGTGGAACCTATTCGTCGAGTGGTGTTCCTCCCGCAGAGAGGACCCCCGAAGATGTTCGATTGGGTCAGTGCTTTCCTTCTTGCAGCAAGGGTTGGAGCGAAGGCTGTCTCCCTCCACCCTTAAAGTACATGCTGCTGCTATTTCAGCCTATCATGACCACATAGATGGCAAAACAGTTGGGAAGCACGACCTGGTCGTCAGGTTCCTTAGGGGGGCGAGACAATTAAATCCTCCTCGTCCCCCTTCCATAGCCTCTTGGGACCTTTCCCTGGTGCTCCGAGCACTTCAGGATGCTCCCTTTGAGCCTTTGCAGTCAGCAGACTTAAAGCTTCTCTCCTTGAAGACTTTGCTGCTGATTGCACTGGCCTCGATCAAGAGGGTAGGGGACCTGCAAGCATTTTCGGTCGACGAATCGTGCCTTGAGTTTTGGCCGGGTGACAACCATGTTGTACTGAGACCCCGGCCTGGCTATGTGCCCAAGGTTCCTACCACTCCCTTTAGAGATCAGGTAGTGAACCTGCAAGCGCTGCCCCTGGAGGAGGCAGACCCAGCCCTGGCTTTGCTCTGTCCCGTTCGCGCTCTGCGTATGTACGTGGACAGAACCCAAAGCGTCAGGACCTCAGATCAGCTCTTTTTCTGTTACGGAGGCCAGCAGAAGGGGAAGGCTGTCTCCAAGCAGAGGATGGCCCACTGGATAGTGGATGCCATCGCCTTGGCTTACGAAGCTCAAGGCGTGCCCTGCCCGCTCAGGTTGCATGCACACTCCACGAGAGGCGTTGGATCCTCCTGGGCGCTGGCACGTGGCTCCTCGCTAACAGATATCTGTAGAGCTGCGGGCTGGGCGACACCTAACACGTTCGCTAGATACTATAGCTTACGTGTAGAGCCCGTGTCCTCCCGTGTTCTCACCCTAAACAGGTAGAAGCACTGAGAGTACCAGCTCTGTCGGCTTGCTGCACCCTACTGTGCACCCATATTGCTCCAGAGTTAAAACCTTTCGAGTCCTCCAAACACCCTCGGCCCGGACGTGGCGGAGCGTCCGGTGCCAGGCCTTTATCCGCTGAATCCTTGAGAACCGGATCTAGGCTGGGTCCCATATGTGTGACCCTACAGGGATCCCATATGTGTATATCTTCCACGGCTGCTCCTAACGGAAGCCTGTGTCTTTCCCTTGGGCTAAGTCACCCATTATTCATATGCAGTACAACCCTTGGGTTAGTCCATATATCTATTCCCGCATAGAATGTGGCTCCCGCAGCGTTCCCCTCCCTCAGATCGGGCACACTTTCCCAGTGTTATCCAATAATCTCACTGTATGGGTTATAACGGAACAACAGTGACGGATACTCTCGGTGTAAGCCTTCCCCTATCGTTCTTCCGGGCAAGAAGGTGTGGAGGCTTACACAGGGCGCTGGAAGGGGTGCAGCAGCTGTGGCGCTTTGGTAGGGATTCCTATTCGTCGTTCACCACGACGTACGTCGTAGTGACCGGACGATAAGGAACGTCTCGGTTACATATGGTAACCCTCGTTCCCTGAGGGAGGGAACGGGGACGTACGTCCCGTCGCCACATCTGCTGCTACCCGCAGGGGTGTCCAGCTTTTTCAGGCTTGGCTCCTCAGCAAAAAACTGAAGTGCAATCGCATCAGCTGCTCGTTAAATACCCACGCCGCGAGGCTGCGCAGCTGATGCAAATGATTGCACGCCAATGTGTATTGGCTTGTTTTAGTTCCACTCGAAGTAGATTGGCCTCTCTAGCAAGATTCCTATTCGTCGTTCACCACGACGTACGTCTCCGTTCCCTCCCTCAGGGAACGAGGGTTACCATATGTAACCGAGACGTTGTTATGCATGTTTGGCCCGGGGATTTTGTTGCATTTACACTGTTCTGTCCACTAGAGGTCACCGTGGAGACGGGTGTCAGGTTGTTTCGATGTTAAAGTAATTATTACTTCACTTACACCAGTAAACAGCAGGAAACGTTTCATACACATTCATATTTTTATATAAATCCCACATACAAGTTAAATGTAAGTAAAACCAAGCGTCATGTTTCTATTTGTGATTTTGAAGTTGTGAATGATGACAGTGTAAATATAATATTGTTTCTCATGTAAATCTGCACACTGTCCTCTGGTGGTGAGACTGTAGAACTGCAGCTCCAGATATTACAGGAGAAAGACCTCAGACTGCAGTTTATCTGCAGTTGTATTTTATAGTACTGTAGTGTGAATGTTTTGCAGGAAGTGGAAAGACTTTATTCACAGCTTTAATCAGAGCTTGAGGTGTTTCTAATAAGTGTCCCATTATCATCATATTTACCATATTTATATTGTCTAGTCTTCAATTTAGTCTGATAGAGATCCTGTGTTTTGATCACAGTGGTTCATGACAGATGCTTTTGAATGCAGTTACAGTATATACAGTAGATACCAGTGGGTGAATTATAGTCATGAATCATGATGCAGTGAAGGAGAAATACATTGTGATGGAGGAGTTTGAACTGTTCAAAAGAGAGCATCAAATTCACAATTTAGTTTATTTCTCCTTATCCACCTTATTCTTCATACGGCCATTCGTATCTTGATTGTGTCTGGCTTCTGGTGTAATTCTCATCCAGTTATTTTACCTGTATAAGAACAATCCGTTGTGCTGCTTTCTAAATTGCAAACCTTTGATTGTTATAACTTATCATATTATTTTAATTGTATTATCATAATCTTAAACACACTGGATTACAGCACAAATGGTTTGACTGTTTACAGCTCTTTGTTGGTCTTAGTTATTGACAAAAAGTGAATCAGAAGTCTTGCATATTTAAAAAGAATGGATTCTTCACAATGTAACTGTTTGCTTCATAACATTATATATTATTGCTGTGATGATGAGCTTCATAATTTAATATTCATGCAGGGTGTTGCATATGAATTCTTAAGGACTTAAATACTTGTGTACAAGTGATGACTGTCTTAGAAATTAGTAAATATATTGAGTCATAATTCATGTGGTGATCGTCTCTCTCTCTGTTTATATTGTGTCTCCATCATGACTGTGGCTTGATGCTAATCTACAAAATCACTGCTGCCAAATCAAAGAGTCCAATCAGGGAACAGGAAGTGCTGAGGTCAAAGGTCACAGGCTGGAGCTGAAAACAAGCTTTTTAATGTAGGGATGAGATGAGGTTAGTTGACCTGCTGGATTACTATTCTCTATTTGTACTGTTGTAAACTCATTGCACACCGCAGGACCTAAATTCATAAAATGAATTTGTTAAGGAAAAAAACATGTCTCGAGTATTTTATTATAGTACATGTTTTACCAGTGACGTTTATTTTGAGGATAACAAATTTGTGAAAATCAAGAAGTGAAATCATGGACACTTTCTGCAGCATGACATGAGGACGAAAATAATCTCACTACCCAGCGGGCACCTTGACGTCAATTTGACATCAACAAATAGTCAAGACTTTGACCACCATGTATGACATGCATAAATATGCATATTTTCATTATATTTTGTAATTATTTCCTTGTGGTTGTAAAGATGCCTGACAAAGGTATCAATTTGACATGTTTTTTTCTGGTCCCTACATCTCAGGTCAATATCATTGACATTAAATCGATGTTGATTTGATGTCAGGAAACAAGACATCAAATTGATGTGAATTTATGTCAATACAATGTCTGAAAAAAGTATATTTATTACTCATTGTAAATCAGTGTGACAACATCTAAAAGACCTAGCCTGAATGATCTTGAAAGTTGTAGGCCTAGGTCTATGTATTTTGCATGTGTGTTTTTATCTATTTAAATCCTAGCATATTTACATTTAGTTCACGTTTAAAATGACAGCAGACACTATAATTGCATATACTATAAAAGGTAAATTTAATCTGATTTTGAAGCTTGGTATTGAATGATATCAAAATAGCATTAAAATGACATCAACATCATGGCATCCTGATGTCAAATAGATGCCCAGCAGGCACAGGATATAGACTATAACATCGGTCAGACGTTGGATTTTGGTTGAAAATGAAAGTCGGGTTGACGTCTAAATCCAATGTTTGTTTGACATCAAGCTCCAACGTTGGGCAGTCGTTGAATTTTGGTTGGAATAAACCAAACAAAAAGGTGAAATGCATGGCTGTACACTTATTACCAGCTTCACTTAAAGCTAACCAGATTTACTTTATTTAATTTCCGGTTTAAAGAAATAATATTTTGTATTTTAAAGTCACCATGATGGTGGTTAGCGTTTGCTTTAGTTGTGCTCTTGACCGTTGACTCTTTATATTAAACTTTTCTCTGGCTGCTATAATTGTGTGTTAATAAAGCACAATTGTAGTAGCTAAAAAAGCCATGAGAAAACGAGATCAGGTGATGTCGGCTGTTCAGTGTTGTTGATGAACATGATATCATCATGTTAATGGCTGAATCCCTGATCTTATTCAGTGTCTAATGCTTTGATTATATAGGGCTTGTGGTTTTAACATTGTTTTATTCATAATAGAAGTCATTTGATTCTAAAGCATATCTAACTGTGTATCAAAAAATATACTTGATTTAAAAAACCTATTTAGTGCACAAAAACCTTTAATCTATGGCAGTACTTAGACGCACACAGACATCAAGAAACAGCATATGAATCTCAACAATGGTGACAATCAAACAAAATATCCAGATAATCAGATCAACTCCAGCTGCATAATTTATTAAAGCTGCAATGCATGCTGGGAGATATGGGTGAGTTTTGATTGGTGGTTCCCAGCATTCACTGCAGCTGAAGCATTTCATTTATTGTCACCATTGTTGAGAGTCATACACTCATTCTTGATCTCTAAGTAATCATGTAGAGGAAAAAGTTTAATGCCTTAAATGTTTTGAAAATCCTTTATAATATTTGAAAAACAACACTGCTCTCATGCTGTGAAAACAATTGTCTTCTATTATAAAACAACATTAAAAACACAAGTTCTATATAATCAAAACATTATACACTGAACGTGATCAGGGATTCAGGCAATTACATGATGATATCATCATCACCAATAAACACCAACATCACCTGATCTCATTTTCTCATGGCTTTTTTGCCACAACAAATGTGCTTTATAAACATACAATTATAGCATCCAGAGAATGTTTTATACTAAAAAGTCAACGGTCAAGAGCACAACTAAAGCAAACGCTAACCACCATCATGGTGACTTTAAAAAACAAAATATTATTTCTTTAAACCGGAAATTAAATAAAGTAAATCTGGTTAGTTTTAAGTGAAGCTGGTAATAAGTGTACGGCCATGCATTTCACCTTTTTGTTTGGTTTATTCCAACCAAAATTCAACGACTGCCCAACGTAGGAGCTTGACGTCAAACAAACATTGGATTTATCCTGTGCCTGCTGGGATCAACATCATGACATCTTGACGTCAAATAAATGTTGAATTGACATCAAATGCCAACAAAGCATGACAACAAAATAACATCAAAATGACATCAGCAGAGGTCAAAATCTTGACATCAAATTGACATTGACACTTTGACGTCAATATGACTTTCATTTTTGACCTGTTTCGTGACGTAATTTTGACATCAGTGTTTGATGTCACATTGATGTTAAATTGACATCAAATGCCCACTGGGATTACTGCAACCTTTTATGTGATGGGAATAGATCTAAATACTTAAAAAACTTCTCACTATTCGTTAATCTCGATAGCTGTAATAGTAAAAACGTATAATAGCTGTAATAGTAAATGTTTTCGAGAGAGTTTCACATGTAATGCTAAATATTTCATATGCAAGCATGTCAGCCAATCACAGCAGAGGGTGTTTACACTGAAGTCTCACAGCAGCCAATCACAGCAGAGGGCGTTTACACTGAAGTCTCACAGCAGCCAATCACAGCAGAGGGCGTTTACACTGAAGTCTCACACAGACACGCCCCTTCAAACAGAGCGTTCAGAGGCTAAAATCAGGCTATGAAATATGCCTTTTATTTCTAAATTATAACAACTTTTGATCTAAAAAACATAACATTATAAGGGCACCCCAGGAAACATTCTAAAATAATAAAATAATCCATGCAATGGGACCTTTAAAGAGTTTCTGTTGAGTTTTGTGGGTCACCATTGTGCTGAAGAGTAGAGCCTGTGCTTCAGTTCTGGATGAGCAGAAAACACTGATGATATGTTGCATGTTGCTTTATTTAACAGACAGTGATTGTGTACTTGATGCATTGATGATCTATTTGTTAAGGTCTTCAACTCATTCATGTGTGCTGTTAACTAACACTTATCTCCAAGAGGATTGAGTTAAACCAATGTTTTATTAACTCATTTAAATTAATTACATTTTTTAGAAAACTATTTTTTTTAGTGGACTCAAATGAAATAAGATCACGGTATAAATATGAAATGGCAATTGATTTAAGATAGAATCAGTTAAATCAGTTTACAACATCATGACATCTTGATGTCAAATAAATGTTGAATTGACATCAAATACCAACAAACAAAGCATGACATCAAAATAACATCAAAATGACATCAGCAGAGGTCAAAATCTTGACATCAAATTGACATCGACACATTGACGTCAATTTGACTTTCATTTTTGACCTATTTCGTGACGTAATTTTGACATCAATGTTTGATGTCACATTGATGTTAAATTGACATCAAATGCCCACTGGGCAGCGGGCACCTTGATGTCAAAATTACGTCAAGAAATAGGTAAAAAATGAAAGTCATATTGACGTCAAAGTGTCGATGTCAATTTGATGTCAAGATTTTGACCTCTGCTGATGTCATTTTGCCAAACAAAAAGGTGAAATGCATGGCCGTACACTTATTAACAGCTTCACTTTAACTAACCAGATTTACTTAATTTAATTAAAATTTTAATGAAATAATTTAAATTTTGCACTTTGAAGTCACCATGATGGTGGTTAGCGTTTGCTTTAGTTGGACTCTTGAACCTTAACTCTTTAATTTAAATTTTCTCTGGTTGCAATTATTATGTGTTTATAAAGCACATGTGTTGTAGCTAAAAATGCTATGAAAAAATGAGATCAGGTGATGTTGGCAGATTATTGATGATGATGATATCATCATGTAAATGCCAAAATCACTGATCATGATCTGTGTCTGATGCGTTAATTATAATGGACTTGTGGTTTTTATGTTGTATTATAATAGAATCCATTGATTTTTACAGCATGAGAGCAATGTTGTTTATCAAATAATATAAATGATTTTAAAAACATTTAGAGCATTAAAATCTTTCCTCAACATTATTACTTAGACATCAATAATGAGTGTATGACTCTCAACAATGGTGACAATCAATGAAATGCTTCATGCTGCAGTGCATGCTGGGTACCACCAATCAAAACTCACCCAAATCTCCCAGCATGCATTGCGGCTTTAATAAATTGTGCAGCTGGAGTTGATCTGATTATCTGGATATGTTGTTTGATTGTCACCATTGTTGAGATTCATATGCTGTTTCTTGATGTTTGTGTGGGTCTAAGTAATGCCATAGATTAATGGTTTTTGTGCACTAAATAGTTTTTAAAAACCAAGTATAATATTTGATAAACACAGAGCCCAATAACTTCTATTATGAATAAAACAGTTTTAAAACCACAAGTTCTATATAATCAAAACATTAGACACTGAATAAGATCATGATATCATCTTCATCATCAATGAAAAGTCAACATCACCTTATCTCATTTTCTCATGGCTTTTTTAGCTACAACACATGTGCTTTATAATCACAATTATAGCAGCCATATATTTTTTTTATATATATTAAAGAGTCAAGGGTCAAGAACACAACTAAAGCAAACGCTAACCACCATCATGGTGACTTTAAAATACAAAATATGATTTCATTAAACTGGAAATTAAATTAAGTAAATCTGGTTAGTTTAAGTGAAGCTGGTAATAAGTGTACGGCCATGCATTTCACCTTTTTGTTTGGCAAAATGACATCAGCAGAGGTCAAAATCTTGACATCAAATTGACATTGACACTTTGACGTCAATATGACTTTCATTTTTGACCTATTTCTTGACATAATTTTGACATCAATGTGATGTCATATTGATGTTAAATTGACATCAAATGCCCACTGGGAAGTTTAACAAAAAAAATTGCAAGGTGATATGAAGAGCAACAAAAGAAGTAATTGGCAAAAAGCAAGCAAAAAAAGTGGTTCCTTGGTGGAATAAGGAATAAATCTCTTGGAAAAGTAAGAAAAAGTATTAATTTTAACTATTTAATACACTATAAGAGGGTACAATCAATAGTGAGGTGTGTTTCAAGAATAACAAAGAGAAAATATTGGAGGGAAATTAATGATATATGGGGATGATTAGGAAGATGAGGGGGATTCAGAGAGAACTGTTCTAACAGATCAAAATAAGTTAGCAGTTACAGATTGGCAGAAACATTCATGAAGGTGCATAATAATGACAATATTTCTTAAGAAATGAGAAGATACAGGAAACTTTATGTTAGAGAAACCCCTAAAATCTGTGCGTAATAGAGGCAAGAAAATCTTGCAGGGGGCTGTAAATAATGCCAAACACTGAAAATGAGTGTGGTTTTAGGTTCTCAATTGCTAAAAAGGGAAGGAGAAAAAACAAAGAGTGCATACAAATGTCAGTTAATCTGACCTGTTTTTAAATGATAAAAATGATTTGCTTCTATAATAATAATATCTACTTGTGTCAGAACTCGGTAAAACCTTAAACTGTTATAAACCAGTAGCAACAGCTGACAGAACCAATGCATGCCAGAGGCTTTAGGTTTTATATTTAAATCTTAAGTGAATTTCTTTAAAATACATATTTTACCTGAATCCTGCGTGACTCTCCCACTGTCTTATTTGTTTTTCAAATTATGCCTTTGTCCACCACTATAGAATTACAACCAATTAGAGATACAGTGTCAGGTTATAGGCTACTCCTGATTATAGGGCACATGTGTACATTATGCAATGTCAAGCTATGGGGGTTGCCCATAAAAGCAGGCTGATTTGGCCTATTTATTGTTGCAAGTGTGACAAATGACAGACCGGCAGTTAATGACATGTCAGCAGTTTCAAGGCAGAAGTTGGCGGAGTTAATGTCGACAAAAAAATTGTGGTGGACTAAGAGAATGCTGTAAAAAAGTTGTCGATTGCTGAACTGAATCTCTGCTGTGTATTTAATCAATCGTTAGACTAATTTATAAACTAAAAGTGTTTAACTGCTATCTACTGAACTACTTTAAATGTGTTGTTCAATATTCCGATTCTTCCAAAAAGGTTTTTCGGGTCTTGTAGGCCGAGCAGTTTCGATCCAGAGAGGCTGGGCATTACCCCGTGGGACCAGATGGGAAACATTGGACATATTGATCACATTATGTAATAAAAAATTTTATAATATGTTTGTTTTATTTATCCAATTAAATGACTCTTTGAGACAAATCCAGTTTGACAGATCATCTCACCATGTTGCTCCATGACAGTATTTCTGGAATATAAAAGCTTGTTTCCACCACTGAATAATAAATAAATAATAATTATTGCGACTTTTTATCTCACAATTCTGACTTTTTTTCTCACAATTGCGAGATATGAAGTCAGAATTGTGAGAAATAAAGTCGCAATTGCGAGATGTGATATAAAGTCAGAATTGCGTGATATAAAATCGCAATTGCGAGAAAAAATGTCAGAATTCTGACTTTATAACACGCAATTGCGACTTTATTTCACGCAATTCTGACTTTATATCTCGCAATTCTGACTTTATTTCTGTGTGAACTCGCAATTGTGAGATAAAAAGCAATTATTATTATTTATTTATTATTCAGTGGCGGAAACAAGCTACCATAAACAAAAATAAATGCATAATAAAACAGAGTAGGCCTACATCATTTGAATTACTGTAAGAGAACTTAAGATAGACATTCTATGAACTGACTCACTATTATGTTGTGTACTGTACACTGTTAGACCTTACCGGGTTTTTTTTACAGTAAAATACTGGCAACACTAAAACTCGAGTTAACTAATTTCACTTGCAGAAACCGACTGTCTTAAATTAACCAACTGTCACTTAAAAGTATTAACTAAAATTTATAATGCATTAATAAAGTGAGCAAAGGATTACTGTAAACTTATTTCATTTGAAACCACAAAAAAAATTTGGTAAATAAAGAGATTTCCACTGGACCAGCAACTACACAGTCACTGCCTTTTAAATAAAGCAACATGCAGCGTATCATCAATGTCTCTCAATCTTCTCCTGGACTGAAGCTCAGGCTCTACTCTTCTGCACAACGGTGACCCAAAAAACAAGATTTTACAGTAAACTACTGGCAACAGTGTTGCCAGTATATACCTGTTTTATAACTTACAGTTTATTACTGTTAAAATACATGTTGTGGGTGTGTCTTTTTATCTTACACTGTTAACCCTTTTAACCCCACAGGGAAATCCACACTACAAAGAGTAAAAAGTTACATTGACGCAGTGTTGCAGTGAGATAATTAAGAGAATATGTACTGTAAGTGATTGTTGAGCATTAGTGATGAACACCTGCTGTTAGAACAGAAAATAGAGAAACACAAGAACTTCAACTGACTTCCAGCCATTACACATTATTACACTTATTATTATGACTTTATTTCTGTCATACATCTACAGAAGTTGTTGTTGAGATGTTTAATTGAAAATGTTTGGTTTGAAGTTACCATTATAGAGATCAGTGTTTGCTTTAGTTGGGATGCTGATGCAAAAACATTAGTGTTTCTTTTGCTGCTTGAGCTGTTTTTGTAAATCACACACACAGTTTATGAATGATTGTGGTTATGTTGATTATGGTGATGAAAAAATCATATAGCCTGTTCATTCAATAAGGAATTCATTCCTACTCATTCAGAGTTTAATCCTCAATCAAAAGTGTTACATTAGCACTGTGAAACCACAGCAATACATTACAATGACTTTTTTTTTAACACATCATGCATAAACCAAAAAAAAAAAAAAAAAAACAGAGCTATGCTGTGTTTTAGAAACACAGAGATATCACAATTTAGCACATGAATCTCAACAATGGTGGCAATATTTTTTTATTATTCATGCAGCAGTGCATGCTGGGAGTTTTATATTATCCTGGAACCCAGCATGCATTGCGACATGAAACTTTTGATTGTCACCATTGCTGAGATTCATATGCTGATTGTTAATGTCTGTGTGTCTGAGTCAAGCATAAGTTTAAAATGATTTAATGCACTCTATGATTACAATATTGTTCAGAAGACATGATTACAGAGATATTGATTTCATGTTGTAGATTCACAGATAAATATGAAATACCCATAAATTCAAACAATATATACAGGAAAGATCAGAGAATCAGACATGTCTAGGATGATTGTGACATCATCATAAAAGCCAAAAACACCTGTTCATCTTCCTCTTGACTTTTTCTTGCTATAACAAATGTGTTTTATAAACTCACTGTTACAGCAGTCAGAGAGAGATGAAAGGTAAGAATTCAAGGGACAAGAGCCCAACTAAAGCAAATACTGATCTCCATCATGGTGACAACAAACTTTATTATTAACTAAATCTCTGTTAATTCTCAACAATAACTTTTGTACATATATGAAAGAAATAATCATAAACTGGTTTGTAAACTGGTTTCACACTCAGTGTAGCTGGAATTCAGTTGTAGTTTCTGTGTTTCTCTTTTTTCTGTTCTTGTTTCTCTGTCGTTCAGTGATTCTGCTTATCAGTGTTCATCAGTTTCTCAATTCACTCACTTCTTTTAATTCAAGTGGACTATATTGGTGAACTAATGTAGGGAATAGTGTATGAGGATATAGGGTACGATTGGGTAAACAGCCTCTGAGTGTCGACTTTGAGCACTGTTAATTCACAGTATATTCCTGTAGGTTAGTTTTATTTTCTACGGTATATTACTGTTTTAATGGAAAATGGTATGATATTGTCAGAATTTGGCATTTTTTTACAGCAAGGGTTAACAGTGTATGTCTTGTATATTTGACAGGTGGGTTTTTTTCTCAACAGGTCTATCATGAGGTCTCCTTTATCATGTGACTTTGGTCACACTTTAGATTAGGGTCCAATTCTCACTATTAACCAACTCAACAACTCCTAATTTCTGCTTAACAGTTATGGTATTGGGTCAGAATATGATCATGCAAAATAATAGGGATGGGCGATATATCGCACGATATTGTTATGCGCATCTCATCAGTAAAGCCGGTTCCTTGATTAGTAGTAAATCACCATCACCTGCTTTCAGATGGAGCGGCATTTACTACAAAGAGCCGTAGTTAACTGACAAGCTGAGCCAAATCACATCAATATCGCGGATGTATCGGCAGCAATAATTAATGCGATGTGGCTCAGCTTGTCAGTTAACTACGGCTCTTTGTACACAGCAAAACCTCCAGTAAATTAACTCTCCTGGGAGTGTATGAGTCCACACTCAAGAGAGTGTTAAAGTTAATGAGATAATTAAGTGATTAATTTAGTGATGATTGAACATTATTGAAGACACCTGATGTTAACAAGCAGAATCACTGAAGGAGAAAATCACTAATTGTAAGTTACCATTAAGGTGATGGGTGTTTGCTTTAGTTGGGCTCTAGGCCATTATATGTTTACTTTAAATTTTGTTTGGTTGTTGTATCTGAATTGTAACTGCCAGTTGAACAAAGAAAAAAGTGATCTGATGGTGTTGGTTATATTATAACATTCATCATTTGAACTTGATCACTGAACTCATTAAGATCCTTCATTCTGACTTCGATTTATGTTGTTGGTTAGTGAATCTGCATAAATGCCCAGAATTTTTGATATAATATAAAGGATTTCTTAAAAGTTGTTTTTTAAAAAAATCTTTCTTTTAGGCACACACAGATGTCAAGATTCAGTCTATGCATCTCAACAATGGTGACGAGCAGAATATTCAATTAGGAAAAGTAAATTACATAGACAATTCAGATCATAATTTATTCATACCGCAATGCATGATGGGAGCCATTAATGAGTTGTGATTGGTGGCAGCCACTACAACATGCTTTATTATTGTCACCATTGTTGAGATTCACAGGCTGATTATTGATGTCTGTGTTTTAAATGAATTTATCTGAATGTCTTTTGATCAGAACAATGTTTATTAAATATTTTGAATTATAAGTAAAGTAGTGATAATCATAGGCTGAAGAATCACAAAACTACTGCTAACAAGTTAAACCAAGCTATCTAAATAAGTTTCCTTTTTCAGATCACAGCATGATTATGTCATAACATAACCTACACTATCAGACCACATTTTACTTCGTTCATTTAACTGTTATAGATCAATAACAGCAGACAAACAACAGTAAAAATTAAAGTAAACATATAATGGTCTAGAGCCCAACTAAAGCAAACACCCATCACCTTAATGGTAACTTACAATTTGTGATTTTCTCCTTCAGTGATTCTGCTTGTTAACATCAGGTATTTTCAATAATGCTCAATCATCACTAAATTAATCACTTAATTATCTCATTAACTTTAACACTCTTGAGTGTGGACTCATATACACTCCCAGCCCCAGGAGTGTTAATTTAACACCGCTCCATCTGAAAGCAGGTGAAGGTGATTTACTACTAATCAAGGGAACCAGCTTTACTGACAAGATGCGCATAACAATATCGTGCGATATATCGCCCATCCCTACAAAATAAGGCATTAAAATGTGCTTTATTAATAAACAGCCAATGTCCTAATAATATGCATGCTAATAAATAACTAATATCCAATGTGTTTGTGACAGTATCATTATTTTCATGTAATATCTTCCAAAAACGAAAAGGTAAATAGTTATGCAAATGTGCACACTGTCCTCTTGTGGTGAGACTGCAGAACTGCAGCTTTAGATTTTACAGTAGAAAAGACTGCAGTTACAAACACTGTAGTCCTTATTTTATTCACTTAGCAGGTTAAGTCATATTGTTTGTTTGATACAAAGCCATACATATTTACAGTTTATATGGGTCAAAAGTATTGACTTAATAATAGATATATTGTTAAATCTTCATTATGTTCATTAATTTATTTTAATGTTAGCTTTTTTTTCTTTCTTAGAAAATATGCTTTAACTTGATAATTGTCTTTTTTTACCTCAATCATCTAATTATTGGAACATTATAAAAAAAGTATTTGTTTCAGCCAGTTGAAGGTTGTGCATGTTTGGATGGTACCACCGTTGCCTCATTTTGAGCCAGGAAAAACCCTGTCCTATATGGATTTCTAGGTGAATGGAATTCCCAGTCAACACTATGATCTCACAGTGATGTCACCATGTGGTCTGAGTTCACAGTGTTCTAAAAGTGTAACCTCACAGCACTCTCACTGTGTGCTCAAACTATGACCACAATATGAGCTCATCCCAGCTAGAAATGTTATTGTTCTATGAATGTTTTGAGAGCATTATGTTATGTTTTTCTATTTTTAATTTTTAATATTTTATGTAGCTAATTTTATTTTTGTAACCAGAATGTTCTCCTAAAAGGTAGGATAACACTCTCTATAAACATTTCAAACATGTTTAGTGATGACATTGATAGAACATTATCCCCCCTAACATTCTTAGACAGTTATAGCAGGAAGTTTCGATGTTTAGAAATTATGTTTAAGAGGTTTACATGTTGAAGTTTGTTTGAAGAGTTTGGTTTGGTCACCATTGTAGAGGTCAGTGTTTGCTGTAGTTGGGCTCTTTGGTCTTGACTAGGGCTGGGCGCTTTAAATCGCGATATTGTTATGCGCATCTCATCAGTAAAGCCGGTTCCTTGATTAGTAAATCGCCATCACCTGCTTTCAGATGGAGCGGCATTTACTACAAAGAACCATAGTTAACTGACAAGCTGAGCCATATCGCATTAATATTGCGGACGTATCGCCAGCGATAATTAATGTGATATGGCTCAGCTTGTCAGTTAACTACGGCTCTTTGTACACAGCAAAAACTCCAGTGTTAAATTAAAGGGACACTTCACCCATTTGCATTAAGCTTTGCATTGTTAGAAACCCAGTCATACTATTGAATGGTCGTGCAACACTCTCTCATTTTCCCCTGAGACGGGAGAAATCTGTTATTTACCTTTTACACTTCCTCCTACAATGACGGAAAAATCGTCATTTTGCGTCATTGTAGGAGGAACGGTTAGAGGGGGGGATTTCTGTTAAGACTACAGACACTAGTTTCTCATCTTTCCCAGGGTGGGGCGCGCTCACGCTACAGACCTATTACAGATCAGTGGGTGGGACTTTACTCTCTGAAACTGAAAGCAATATCCTCCATCTTGTTTGAAGCTAAGCTAACAGGCGCTGTGGAGACAGATGTAAAGTTATGACAATAGCGGAGGAGAGTGCTCAATATGATATAGAAGAAGAGGATTTCGGAAGTCTGATGCTTGAATCAGGTGTTTGTGGCTACCTTTACAAGCCGCATTATAGCGAAGAGCAGCCGAGGCAGAAGACCTGCCTGCCGCGGACGAGGAGCCCGGACCGGCTCGAGTTAGGGCGGACTGGTGGCGCCGGTGATCTCCCAATGCAGCTACGAACCGCTACGAACACAGAGATAGAGTCCGTCTGCGGCAAAGAATTTCAACGATGACAATTTCTCCTGGACGAAATCTCTGAATCAGACGAGGACACAGACGTTTGTGTTGAGAACTATCCTAGTTTCGCACCGCATATGTTCTGACTGAACATCCAGGTACCATGCAATAATTCACCTTTTCGAAAGAAATACAAACGAGGAGTAATGCACTATATGAGTTCGCCAACTAACTAGACATTTTGTGTGAATGTGAAATGAATTTCAAGCTCTGGTAGTAGCTAGCCTTGTAGACGGAAGAGTGATTTCTCTTATAGGCAGATATGCGCTTTCTGGATTAGTGGGAGTGGCTTGCGGAGCTGTGCAATGTGGTGCATTGTGGGAGTTGTTGTCTTTCATACAAATGCGTTCTGAAGTTATTTTTTGTCTTTTCTCGGTCACGAAGGCACCAAATTAAAAAATTATTTTACATTTCGACTACATATATGACCCACTTTAAATAAAAAACAATGTTAAAATGGGTGAAATGACCCTTTAACACTCCTGGGAGTGTATGAGTCCACACTCAAGAGTGTTGAAGTTAATGAGATAATTAAGTGATTAATTTAGTGATGATTGAGCATTATTGAAGACACCTGATGTTAACAAGCAGAATCACTGAAGGAGAAAATCACAAATTGTAAGTTACCGTTATGACGATTAATGGTTGCTTTAGTTGGGCTCTAGACCCATATATTATTAACTTCAGATTTTGTTTGTCTGTTGTTTCTGAATTATAATCACCAGTTGAACAAAAAAGTAACTGATGGTGCTGGTTATGTTATGATCTTGATCACTGAACTCATTAAAATCCTTCTTTCTGACTTCGATTTATGTTGTTGGTTAGTGAATCTGCATAAATGCCCAGAATTTTTGATATAATATAAAGGATTTCTTAAAAGTTGTTAAAAAAAATCATTATTTTAGGCACACACAGATGTCAAGATTCAGTCTATGCATCTCAACAATGGTGAGGAGCAGAATATTCAATGAGGAAAAGTAAATTGACAATTCAGATCATAATTTATTCATACCGCAATGCATGATGGGAGCCATTAATGAGTTGTGATTGGTGGCAGCCACTGCAACATGCTTTATTATTGTCACTATTGTTGAGATTCACAGGCTGATTATTGATGTCTGTGTTTTAAATGAATTTATCTGAATGTCTTTTGATCAGAACAATGTTTATTAAATATTTTGAATTATAAGTAAAGTACTGATAATCATAGGCTGAAGAATCACTAAACTGCAGCTAAGTTAAACCAAACTATCTCAATAAGTTTTCTTTTTCAGATCACAGCATGATTGTCAAAACATAACCAACACTATAAAATAATATTTTACTTTGTTCATTTAACTGTTATAAATCAATAACAGCAGACAAACAACAGTAAATATTAAAGTAAACATATAATGGTCTAGAGCCCAACTAAAGCAAACACCCATCACCTTAATGGTAACTTACAATTTGTGATTTTCTTCTTCAGTGATTCTGCTTGTTAACATCAGGTGTCTTCAATAATGCTCAATCATCACTAAATTAATCACTTAATTATCTCCTCAGCCCTAAATGCTGCTTCATCTGAAAGCAGGTGATGGTGATTTACTACTAATTGTGTCCATAATATGAGCACACAGTGAGTGCACAGTGCGGTTACACTTTTAGCTCACTGTGAACTCACATTGTGGTCATATGGAGAGATCACTGTGAGCTCAACGTGTTGACTGGGTTGGCTTGCTGTCCATAAAGAAATGACTGGAGCTTGAGACTTGTAACAACATTGGCTATTTGAATCATTCGCTCGTTTGATTCTGAATTAACAAATTCGGACTCTCTGTGTTTTCTAAGCACATTCCTGCCCAAAACGTTCTTTGCTAAGCTTATCAGAGCTTGTAACCTCCTGACTTCGAAATTACAAATCATACGCCAGGCTCCATAAAGACTGGAACAAATTGACTTTTACGACTTAAATTGCACCTTGGAGGATAAGTTCTGGATTCCAACCCCCCCCCCTTCCCCTCTCTGGACCACAGAGAGATAACGAAACTTGAAACTTTCTACACACACACACACACACACACACACAAACATCCCTTTGTGTTTAAATTAGGATAGAATATACTTTAATTTATGTACAATTACATTAGGCATGTGTGATTTAGTTTGGCTTTATAATTGTGACCGGAGCAGTATTGTTTTAATATAACTCAATTTAGATAGCCTGACTACGCCACCTTTGGAATTACACCCAAGGAAATATAAAAAAAGGAACCCAGGTTCGGTGGTGCAGAGAAAAGTCAGAGTCGTGTAATTCAGCAAACAAATAATTTTATTTGAGAGGAAAATATTCTGCTTGTACCTTTAAATAGTAGAAATCGCTAGCAAGTTTATTGTAACAATACTAAGAACAATATTAAAAGGACATTCCTCCAGGCATACATGATCCAAGCAAGTTCACATCACAAAACGACAAACAAATGTATCGTCTCCACAAAATATATAACAAAAAAAGAATTAATAAAAAAAATATATATGAACAAGGCTAAAGTTTACTTTAGGGGTGGCAAGCTAGCTCTAAACAACTGTGCGCTCAACCATTTACGTGTGCACGGCAAACCAAATAAGTCGAGGTGTTCAACCCTGGTGCTCCAACCTCACAGCAAATGTGTTCACCCAGGTGACTAGCCTCCCCCTCGGCGCACTCAGCCTTGACTCAAACAAAAAAAGAAACAAAGAAAGATTAATGGGTACGATACAGATACAAAATGATCACAGTAAATCACATCCAACACAAATAGAAAGATTGACCAAATCAGTAATTAACGTGATTGGTCTCAACAGGTGACCGTTAGAAAGACACTCTACTGATATAATATAATTAATTACACCACACGGCCAACAGCCCAAAAATCACACGGGTCAAGCAAACCTCATTAAGGAAATAACCAAAATAACCCAAACCATAAAAATGAAAGCAAAACAAAACACAGAAACTATTATCGAATCACGAGAAAATAACCTAATTATGAAAAACAGCAGCACGACCTGAGTTAATCACGTGGTATGCGGGAGACACACGAGAATCACACACATCTCACGGACCACACATAACGTTATCACGAAGTCAGGATGCACTCACGAATGTCCAGCTTAAAGCCCTCAATGAGCGCTTGACGCAACTCCCAGGGAACGAACGCCGCCGAGACGGCAACAGCCATCACTAAACTAACATGACACCGGTAACCGGAAGAGGGGGCGGGTATGACAAAGCCTACATTCTAGGGCTTCCAGTCTACACTTAAATACACCGGCACTGATTACCTCATCCTCCCACTCCCATATAAGGGTAATGACGCAAAGAAAAGGAAAGGGGAAATCCCCTACTGCTACATTCCACTCCCCCCTTCTTTTATCGGCGCCCCGACGATAAGTCAACAAATGTGAACATTAAAAACAGCTTTTACGACTCTTGCCACCAGGCTAGTGCCAGGGCCTAAAGTGGGCAGACAAAAATTAGACAGGAGCCATCATAGCGACGTCATACTTAAAATAGTCTACAAAAATTAGAGAACAATGGATAGGCATCATCGTACCCGAAGCATCTACGGAGAACAATGGATAAGCTTCATCGTACTCAAAACATCTACGGAGAACAATGGATAAGCTTCATCGTACTCAAAACATCTACAGAGAACAATGGATAGGCGTCATCGTACTCAAAACATTTACGGAGAACAATGGATAAGCATCATCGTGCTCAAAACATTTACGGAGAACAATGGATAGGCGTCATCGTAATCAAAGTTCAACATGCCCGCTGGTGCAACACGTTTCACCAGGTCCAGAAGACACATCCGAGCCAAAGAAAACTCGTGAAGACTCTCCCCCTCTTGCTGTTTCCTGGAAAAGATTTCCGGGTCTCCCCGCTCTGCATCTGAACACATTTAATTTCATCCCTGGCCTCACCTTCCGCAGCCACACTGGTAGATGGCCTTGCTGCAGTATTGTCACAGAGGGCCGGAATAAAGTCCACTGACACAGTTGCCGCCGGCTCCTGGCACAAATGTTCATTTTCAGCTTTCGGTTGTAGCACAGTGTCTCTAAGTTGTATCATTTCATCCTCCATGACTGGAAAACAGGACAAAACAAGAGAAAACAAAACTACACAGAAAACTCAAGGAAGATGTTCGTTCAGAAGGGACCTCTATTAGTCCAGGGCTTGGGCGTCACCTCAGAGTCAGAGTCGGCTGCTGTTTTTCAAAAAAATAAAAATACACAAAGAAAACTAACTTCAAAACAAAATGTGGGTCAATATAAGCTTACAGAATCCACGTCTCTGCTTTTACAGTGCAACCATCCTGCCGACTACGCCAGTTTGTGACCGGAGCAGTATTGTTTTAATATAACTCAATTCAGATAGCCTGACTACGCCACCTTGGGAATTACACCCAAGGAAATATAAAAAAAGGAACCCAGGTTCGGTGGTGCAGAGAAAAGTCAGAGTCGTGTAATTCAGCAAACAAATAATTTTATTTGAGAGGAAAATATTCTGCTTGTACCTTTAAATAGTAGAAATCGCTAGCAAGTTTATTGTAACAATACTAAGAACAATATTAAAAGGACATTCCTCCAGGCATACATGATCCAAGCAAGTTCACATCAGAAAACGACAAACAAATGTATCGTCTCCACAAAATATATAACAAAAAAAGAATTAATAAAAAAAATATATATGAACAAGGCTAAAGTTTACTTTAGGGGTGGCAAGCTAGCTCTAAACAACTGTGCGCTCAACCATTTACGTGTGCACGGCAAACCAAATAAGTCGAGGTGTTCAACCCTGGTGCTCCAACCTCACAGCAAATGTGTTCACCCAGGTGACTAGCCTCCCCCTCGGCGCACTCAGCCTTGACTCAAACAAAAAAAGAAACAAAGAAAGATTAATGGGTACGATACAGATACAAAATGATCACAGTAAATCACATCCAACACAAATAGAAAGATTGACCAAATCAGTAATTAACGTGATTGGTCTCAACAGGTGACCGTTAGAAAGACACTCTACTGATATAATATAATTAATTACACCACACGGCCAACAGCCCAAAAATCACACGGGTCAAGCAAACCTCATTAAGGAAATAACCAAAATAACCCAAACCATAAAAATGAAAGCAAAACAAAACACAGAAACTATAATCGAATCACGAGAAAACAGCAGCACGACCTGAGTTAATCACGTGGTATGCGGGAGACACACGAGAATCACACACATCTCACGGACCACACATAACGTTATCACGAAGTCAGGATGCACTCACGAATGTCCAGCTTAAAGCCCTCAATGAGCGCTTGACGCAACTCCCAGGGAACGAACGCCGCCGAGACGGCAACAGCCATCACTAAACTAACATGACACCGGTAACCGGAAGAGGGGGCGGGTATGACAAAGCCTACATTCTAGGGCTTCCAGTCTACACTTAAATACACCGGCACTGATTACCTCATCCTCCCACTCCCATATAAGGGTAATGACGCAAAGAAAAGGAAAGGGGAAATCCCCTACTGCTACATAATAGAGGTGTGGTTTTGAAATGTATTCTTTAATCAATAGTGTTTTAGTTAGAGAATGTTCAACAATATTCTCTGGCAATTGCCTTCCCCCCACTTTGATGTTTTATTGCCTAATGGAATGTCAACTGGGTTTTTAGGAGTGGAGCAGAATTAACGTGGTAATCTTTACTCCTACTTAAATCCTACATTTTCTACTTAAATCCTAAATTTTCTATATGCATAACCACCGAAGAAATGTAAACATGGATGTAATTTCCCATCTCATAATTTTTCTTTTACGTGGTGTAGTTTGTGTATTCTGGTAAACTTTGGTAATAAGGTTAGACAAATCAGGTGTGTACCGTGTTTAGTTCCTCAAGCTTCCTATCCATTTGTACCCTATAGGGTACAACACATTTTGGGTAAATCTTATTTCTAGACATGAAACGAACTTTAAAATGCTTGTAAATATGCATATCTTATGTAACTTGATTTTCTTAATCTTCATATGACGTGTGTGATATCGTTGAAATTATCTCAATCTAACAGAGTCGAATTTCGATAGCAGAATGAAGTAATGTGCATTTTTTTACACTTTTTCATATTTCGGGAGCCGAACAGCTCAAAGCTCATCTCCTCATGACTCATCCGAGTGGGCGTGGCCCCAGAGACAAAGACATTTTTCCCGCTTCAGACCTTTGGACGTTCATTGGTTGTTCGCGCGAACAGAGGCGTCAACCCATATTGTCCATAAAAGACCGACTCAGAAACTCCTCTCTCTCTCTCCTTCCTCCTCAAAACCCAAGTCCGGACCGGCTTCGGCCTGCTTCTCTTTTCTTTTTATTTATTTCTTTTATGTTTTTCTATAGTCTAGTTTCGTTTTCCTCTTCGCCTCTGTTCATTCACGAGCTGAATGAACTTAGCCTGAATCATTCCCGGCAACTTCACCACAAAGAAAGAGACTCTTTGAAGCTCCCGCGCTCGCACGCGTGCCGGAAGACAGCACGCGCACGCCTCCCCTCAGACGACTCGCGCTGCTTTTAAAGACACGCAGAACCCTGCGGTCCTACACACCTCATACAAAGAGAACCATATGCCATGCAAGTATCGATTATTGAATTGAACTTATGATGTGATTTCTTTGTTGTGTCTTAAGGGTTACTGTCTGTGATTTTGCCATAGCCAACTGCGATCTCTGATCGCAGATTTTTGCTTTCACTTCCGATCTCGTCCCCCATCCTTCTCTCTCATCCACTCTCTCTTAACCCTTTTCTGGCATTCTATCTTTTTCTAACTCTGATCATTTTATTCTCTCTCACTGTTATTCGTTATCTTGTATTGTTTAACTGTATTTTATGTACATAGACATATAATCCGTGTGTATTGTGTAGTTTGATATATTCCTTAGTTCGATGTATTGGTCCAATTATTAAATTCCATATGCCCTTGACTGACTCTGATTTAATTGCCCATGTTACTTAGTCCCTGAAATGTTCGATCTTAGCTATATGCTTTATCTTGGTAGGCTACGATTTAAGTAACCTAATTTTAGTCTACAGACACCGAGAGTGTCTTTTCAAGGCCTGGAAAAGATACTCTTTCTCGTGTTTGTAAGAAGGATAATTTTCCTTGAGAGTTAATTTAATCTTACGTACAATCTGTTCGCTGGACAAACAGATTGTTTGATAACTAAATTAATTCCATTAAAGTTATCCCATAACTTCGAGCTGAAATAAGAACAATTGATGTATTAATGACGAACCATAACATAACCCGTTATGGTAATCGTTCATATAGCTATCAATCTAGTTCAGCTGCGATAAATTAATGTAACTGTAACATACAAAATATTAATCATATTCATGATTAATTATTAAAATTCCCTATGGATCATTTGAGCTAATATTAATATTAAGGTATTACCCATTGTTTTTACAGACTCATATCTCACTGCTCCAGACTAAAATGAGTGAGAAGTAGATATTAAATGTAGGTAGAGTTGGGTGAAGATTTGTTACTGGAGATGGGTAAGCAGCCATTTATATTCTTGAATTGTGATAAACAAAATTAAGGGGGCTTTGTGGCAGTCCTAGTCCGAGTGCAATTGTTCCCGGTGGCACCCGCAGCATTGGTCTGATTTCACACTCAACTTGATTCTATCAAACCATGGTCCACTGAAAAATAATTAAATAAATAAATAAATAAATAGGCTCATTAACATTTTTTAATGCAAACTGTGCCCCGTTTCGAACTGAACTGCCAGTGTGAAATCACCCTAAATTACCAGGCTACAGACCACCCCCAATTTAACACACTGGTGATGTTGTGGCAGTTTGGTCATTGAGACGTCACTACTTTCCAACAAAATACAAATATAACGTTGCCATGACAAATATGGGAACAACAAAGTAACGCCATTGGTCACGTTATCTGTTAAGTCGCTGTGACATATGGTCCAGTTACATCTTCATAACATAACTGTCATAACTGCTGGCTGTTGCATATGGATTAAAGGACTTAAAACATGTTTCTCTCTCTCAGAGCACTTTATTGAACAGATGTCAGTTACTTTGAATAAAAGCATCTAAAAGAATGAATGTAAATGTAGCCTATTATACAATAAGGTTTGTATATGTGTTGTTCTGTATTTTGAAACATGCTTTCTTTATTGTCCAAATTAGTATTACAGACTCACTAATGTCAACAGGTCTGTAGTATTGATATATGCTCATGTTTAATATATTCGTTACGCCTAGGTGTATGTTGTTGTTGTTTTCTGTTGCTAGGAGGCTGCACCCTCATTGGTTCATCCATTGGCATTTGTTCCAGCCAATCGCTGCCTGTCTTGTGTGATCAGCCAATCGCACTGGATCCGAAATTACCCCTTATACCCTCAAATAAGGCATTGTTTTAGGGGACAGTCATTTGTAGTGGTGTCTGAAACCATAGTGGACATTAGCGAGTGCAGTCATTCTGTCCCACATTGCACCGCAATACGAGTGTGCAGCCGATGTACGCTCAACGGCTGTCTGAATTCACTCACTCGTTTTCATTCACTCCTTCAAGTGAACTCTATTAGTGGACTAAAGTAAGGAATATGGATTGAGGGTTTAGGGTGTGATTTCGGATTCAGCCCATAAAACTCACGATGGCAGTTACACAGAAAAAGAGAACAATTTTGTACTACTTGTGGGTTTGTTTTAAAGCTTTTCAGTTTTTTTTGCCACCAGTGGTAAAGGTTTGTTTTAGTTAGAGTAGGCAGATTCATTTTGTGTTTTGTTTTAAACCTTTTCTGCCTTTGGTTGGCTTTTTAGTTTTCCTTGTTACTTTTTGTTGGAAACACTCTTGTTCCCTTTTTACCTTTTTTGTTTTTCTTTTGTTGGATGTTTGTTTATGTAGATATGTAAAAATGTTTCAAATTCAGTAAAGCTTTGCTTTTTACGCTTTAAGCTTTTTTGGTGGTCTGCTTAAGTCTTTTTCTGTTTTTTTTTTTTTTTTTTTTGTACAAAGCTGTTCTAGTTAGTTCTGTTCTGGTTTATGTTGATGTCATATTGATACCCCTAGACTAATGGGGATATAACATAAAGTGGGGGCTCTATTTAAAATCTATTTGAGTAGTATTATGGCGTTGCTTGATATGAACCAGTTTGTAAGTAAACCTAGTGTTGAGCAACTTGATAAATGTCGTAAGGATGATTTAAAGGCTATTGCGGACCACTTTGGTTTTTCTGTATATAGTACACTATGATGCAGATAGTTTTGAATCTGATGTTGTGGGGGCAAGTATGTCTCTGAAGGTGAACAAGACTCTCTGTTGAGGCTAAGACTCCAGCTACCTTACCAGGTTTTGACCCATTTTCTCTAATTTTCTCAACCTCTGGGTTGTCTCAGTCCAAAGGAGATGCCTGGTTAAAGGTCCATATGGAACGTCTCTAGATGGAGGCTCAAGAGAGGGCCTAGGTTCATAAGGCTGAGATGGAACTTTGTTTAGAAGTACATACTGTAGGTTGGAAATTGAAGCTGACACAGCTGTTCGTCTGAGTAAACTGGAATTGGAATCTGCACAAGCTCATATCAAAAGACCAAAAATCTATGTCAGTGTCAACTCCTTCAGTGTCTCTGCCTTCTGTAACTAGTTAGCAAAAGTTGCCATCCATCCACCCGAAAGAGAGAGAATGTTTTACTGTCACAAAATCAGATTTGATCAAATCAGATCCCTGATTAGGTCATTCATACATGTTTTATTTATAAGTCTATTTTGTTTATTATTTTGGTCTTGTTTCAACCTGAAGTCATGGCTCCTTAATTTAATTACAAATTCCACCTTAATAAATTATATTTTTTGTGGAACTTGTTTTGTGTCTTTGGTGATCTGTCGGCTAAAAAAGGCCCGTCTTTATTGAACAGGTCGTAACAAATGGGGGCTCGTCCTGCCGTAATGAATTGGGACAGGTTATGGTAACAAGTTCGTTTTTTTCTCATTTTGTGGGTGCAGACATTTTATTGGCAGTTTTTTCTTGAGTTTTGGGTTTTGGATTTCGGATATTGTACTTAATTGTTGATTATTCAGCTCGTAAGAAAGAAGTATGGGACGTAAAACAAGCTGCGTTGATTCAACAGGGTTTGTTAACAGCGGTTCAAAATCCTGAAAGTGAGGGTAGGGAGACTGAGAAAAGCGATCCGGATGAAAGAACAGGATCTGGTGCCTCATTCACTTTTATTTTTTATTTATTACCTCATTCACTTTTATCATTTAAAACTCTCTATTCAATTAAAAACAACTTTATTTGGAAATTAAATGCCAAGAACACACTACCCAACTTTTGTGGTTTAGACTATGTGAATTGGAGACACAAACTGGTCGTCCACTCGGTGAGTCTAAACCAGTATTACCTGCTGTTGTTTGAACTAGTCGAAGTTTACACCATGTTTCTGATTCATCGTTGCCTATCCCTTCTGCAACTTCTCCAGATTTTGACATTAGCAGACAAATCAATCTTGTACCACCGTTTCGTGAGGCCGAGGTTGATTCATATTTTGGTGCATTTGAACACGTTGCTGGTGCTTTGAGTTGGCCAAAAGAAGTATGGCCTTTTTTGTTGCAATGTCGTTTAACTGGAAAGGCTCAGGAAGTTTGTTCCATTTTGTCCTTTAACGACAGTCTCGGTTATGAAAAAATAGAAGCCACAGTGTTAAGAGCCTATGAGCTTGTCCCTGAGGCTTATCGACAAAAGTTCTGTTTACATGTGAAAACTGCCAATCAAACGTTCGTTGAGTATGTGCGTGAGAAAAGCGCACTCTTTGATAAATGGTGTCAGGCCAGCAAAACTACAAATTTTGAACAGCTTTGTGAGCTCGTTTTGATTTAAGTGTTTAAGAATTCGTTGCTTGATAAAATTGAATGAGCAAAAAGTTTTAACTCTTGCTGAGGCCGCTGTGTGCTGACGAATTTGTATTAACACACAAAAATTTATTCGTGGCATCTGCTCTTCGAGAAACACATTTTGTGAGTTCTGAGAGAACTTCAAAATCGTCTAAACTCTTGAAATCATCATTGCAACCTGATGATCGTGAGTGGATTTATTGTTATGGAGCTGGTCATGATTGCTGCGTGTCCTGTTTTGAAAAAGAAAAATAAGACTAAACAGCAAAAAGGGGTCGGTTCTGTACAAACTGTTACTAAATCGTTAAAGCCAGAAATTGATGCCATTTTTGAACCTTTCGTTGGCCAGGGAATGGTTTATTTAAGTGATTTGGAAAATGACCAAGTGCCTGCTACTATGTTGCGTGACACCGGAACAGCACAGTCTTTTATTTTAGAAAGCCTGTTGCCATTTTTAGAGAAAAAAATGTTGTCGTTCTGATGTGTTAGTGCAGGGAATTGTAATGCGAGTGGAAAAGGTTCCCTTGCATAAAATATATATTCAATCTGAGTGGATAACTGGTTTCTTAAAAGTGTCCGTTCGCTCTCAATTATCTATGAATGGCGTAATTCGTATCATTAGAAATGACTTGTCAGGTGGAACAAGTTTTTCCCCTCCCTGAAGTCATTGAGAATCCGCTTGATGAAACTTCAATTGTGTGTAAGCAAAATGCAGTAGATTTGTCAGTTTCCTGCCTGTGTGATCATTTGAGCTCAATCACAAACATTTCTGACCGTAATTGATCAGTTTTCTCGTTGATGAAATCATGACTGATTCTGGTACATTGAAGTCTGATGTGTCCGCTAAATATCACCTATCTGAGATATCCGTGTCTAAGCCGCTGTCCACTGGCAGTGGTGCTGAACTTGGTTCCGCTGATCTGTCACTTTCTGTAGATCGTACGTTATTGGCTGCGGAGCAAAAAACAAGATCAGTCACTCGAATTTTGTCAAAATTTTGCTGTAAATGCAAAAGAAATTGTGAATAAGCCAAGGGTTTGAGGATGTAGTATTAATGCAGAAATGGACACCTTCAGTGTCAGATGATTCATGTTGGGACATATTATATCAAATAGGTGTTCCCAAATTTTTTTTCGAGAACAGGTGTTAAGTGTGGCGCATGATAATGTGGCTGGCCATTTAGGTGTGGCTAAAATGCTTTATTGAGTTTTGCGTCATTTCTTTTGGCCAAGGATTAGGTCAGATGTTACAAAAGATTGCAGATCATGCCATGCTGGTCAAATGGTTGGTAAGCCTAGCTAGGTTATCTCTCTAGCACATTTTAAGCTGATTCCTGCTATCTAGGAACCATTTGAGTGCATAATATTAGATAGTGTCGGGCCTCTACCGAAAACAAAAGCAGGTCATACTTACTTGCTTACGCTTATGTGCACAGCAACTCATTACCCTGAGGCGATACCACTTCATTCTTTGAGAGCTAAAGCAATTGTGAAAACTCTAACTTCGTTCTTTTTTAGACATTTCTGAGAATCGTTCAGACGGACCAGGGAACGAATTTTATGACCCAGTTGTTTATCAAATTCTGTCTCAGTTGCATGTTAAACATATCGATTCCAGCGCTTACCACCCTGAGACTCAGAGAGCACTGGAACGATTGCGTCAAACCTGGAAAACCATGTTACGCACTTGTTGTGTTGATTCTCATTGCTGTTGTTCTCTGTACGTATTTAACTGAGAATCAACGAGCTGACAATCTCGTCAATTTGATCCGGTCTTTTTTAGGACTGTTTTCAGATGTGCCTACTCAGACAAATGTCATTTAGCATGATACTGAAGTGAACAATCATCCACCAATTAAGCAACATGCGTATTGGGTCAACCCAGTGAAACGCAAAATCTTTAAGTCTGAAGTGAAATATCTACTGGAAAATGATTTCACTGTCCCGAGCACAAGTGCTTGGAGCTCGCCCTGTCTACTTGTTCCAAAACCTGATTATGCACAGAAATGCGAGGTAAATGAGATCACAAAACCTGATTCATTTCTTCTACTATTAATGGAAGATTGTGTGGATAATGTGGGATTGGCTCAGTTCATTACAAAGCTTGATTGTAACAAGCTTTTACAAGGGTTTCTCTAAAATAGTCACCTAATGCATTGCACTTGCGTAATCGCATATTGCATTGCATATTTATAATATTATCAATATAACAATATTTCATACAGTAGCCTGCGCTCTGCACATATATTATGGGCACGATGAAAGGAGAGAAGCTAAATGAGCCCGAGTCTGACCAAAGATCTGTAAAAAAATAAATAAAAATGGCCCGACTGCTCCCAATAAGTGACAAAATAACTCCAACATTTTCCTATTTACATGTTGTGATTTGTATAGTCACAGCATGTACAAATAACAAGGTCACATGAGACACAGACATCTTCTACGGTACATACTGGGAACTATATTCTCAGAAGGCGAAGCACTGCTACTTGGGCTTTAAGTAGCAATGCTTCGCCTTCTGAGAATATATAGTTCCCAGTATGTATACGTTTAGAAGATGGCTGTGTCTCATATACAGCTACTATACAAATCACAACATGTAAATAGGAAAATGTTGGCGTTATTTTGTCACTTATTGGGAGCAGTATGCTAGCTGGAGCCGTTTACCTCCAGTCTTTGTGCTAAGCTAGGCTAGCGGTGGGTGCGTCAGACAGAGTTACGGCACGGCACGCACGGAGATGAAAAAGGTATGTATGGACTTATCTAACTCTGGGGGACACGGTGAATAAGCTAAAGTCCCAAAAAGTCGGCATGTTCCTATTTCAGCTGTATTCTGAGTCTGACAATGTCATTCGTTTTTATCCAAGGCCATAGCAATTGTTATTAGCTTGGGGAAATACATCTAGTAAAATGAAATCTTAAGTCTTAAATTTAACTCTAAATTCTTAGGAATTTATATCTTTGATTTCATAGTAACACATTATAATAACGTTAAAGGTTGTATCAGTGATTTCAGGCCCAAACATAAATGATCACATTCATCTAATCTTTAGAGCCAACTTCTTCTTCAGCTCTGACGTCGCGTGCAGCCGTGCACGAGCACAAAACCTCACAACAACCTCCCCCTGTCGGTGATTGGTTGGAACACTATTTATTTTGGTTTTGAGTGGTTGGTGAAACCAATTGTTTTTGTGTGCAGATCTCAGAGCCTAGGCTGCCTACAGAGACGCGTTTTTTTTTGACGGCATGCTTATGGGGCGGGCAGCTAGCGGATCGTTAGGAAAGATTAGATGAATGTGATAATTTTTTTTGGGGCCTGAAATCACTGATACAACCTTTAATTTGTTCATTATTCATGTATTAACTAACATGAACTAACCATGAGCAACACATTTGTTACTGTATTTGTTCATCTTAGTTAATATTATAACTGTTAATTTCATGTTATGTCACAGTCAGTCAGTGCATTAACTAATGTTAACAAATACAACTTTTGATTTTAATAATGTTATAGTAAATGCTGAAAATAATATTAACTAGAGTAATAAATGCTGTAGAAGTGCAGTTCATTATTAGTTAATGTTAACAAATTTAACTAATGAAACCCTATTGTAAAGTGTAACTGATTTCATGATAGCTAACACTTTCATGCATATAATACATAAATTAAATTTACAACATCAACAAAACTAAACATGAATTCCCCATAATTACCTTCTTGATTCTCACTGATTTGTTTGGTAAAGTAAATAATATTTAATAATATTATCATAATTTCCCTATTTCCGTTTGATGTGCTATGCAATGTAATTGTATCAACATCTTTTCATAGAATGCCAAGGAAAGAAAGAATAAAAAAAAAAAAAAAAAACAAGGAACTCTCTGATGCAGCCAAAGGAAGCATCCCGCTCACAAGCTGGCTGAAAAGAGAGAATAAAGATGCAGGTACTGTTAAATTAAACTTGTATTACAATCCTGAAAATAGTTTACACTTGAGGACAATAACAGATGTTTAGGAATAATTTTCCCAAATTGATAATTTACTTACCCATATGCAGTTCCAAACCTGTCTGACTTTCTTCTGTGGAATATTTTTTTTTAAATGGTTGTATCCATATATTGAAAGCCAGTGGGGAACAAAATGGAGCCCCCATTTCTGTTCATTATATGGACATTATATAATCTAATTGTATTCTCCACAAAAGAAACAATCTTAATTTTGGGGCCAACTATCTCTGTAAAAATTATACTTTTTTGTATATAGAGAGTAGCAGTTCAATAAGGAGAGTATTTAAGAGATTCAAGGGAAAGCAGTTGAGACAAGAGAGAAAGATGAAGGAGAGGTTAGAGCCAATGAGGAAGAAAGTGAGACATTAGGCCAAGTGTGGAGGAAGGAGGAGAGATAACAGAGGAAGGAGCTGCAGCAGCAGATACTGAATACCAGGTTCTGAGTCCAAAAGTGCTTCATCCAAGAGTGTAAGGTAAAATCAACATGTGGCAAAGACCAAGAGGAAGTGGTAATGACCCTTCTTTCAGAAAATGGATTGAACGCTGAAAATATCCGGGGTCAAGGCTATGATGGTGCAGCTAACATGAGTGCTAGTTACAAGGGGCTGCAGGCCGACTGACACACGCTGGGCCTGTCGAGAAAATGCCTTAAAACCACTGCACAAAGTCCTTTCTGCAGTTATGCAGCTGTTGAAAAAAATGCCAGACAGCAATCCACCAGATCCAGCTACAGGTGATGCTCTAATGTTGTTTCGCAGCATCAATTTTGAGTTTATGCTTTGTTTGGAAGTGGCAACTCCAGTGATTCAGGAGACTGCTGTTGCATCAGCTGCTTTTCAGCGTAAAGATGTGGATCTGGCAGTGTCATACACAGTGGTGGAAGGAGTGCTAAAAAGGCTTCAGGAACTGAGGTCAGAAAGTGAATTCAAAATTGTGTTTGAAAAAGCAAAGGAGAGGGCTGAGGTTGCTGGAATTGAGTTTGCTGACAAAATACCTGGTGAGACAAGACCCAGAAAAATACCTGCAAGGTATAAGTACAGTTCAACAGGAGAAGACCATCACCCTGAGAATTTGGAAGAGTTCTAACAAACAAGGGTATACTACACCTTTGTGGATACCATTACTCAAGAGATGGTCAGACGATTCAAAGGAAAGGATAATAGTTCAACTGGCATTATCCTCAAAGGCTTACACAGTCTGACAATAGCATCCAAATGGTCAAAAGGAGTGGAACCTGGTGATGTTGAACTTTTCAGAACAGTTAGCAAGTTCTATGGGATTGAGGAAGAAAAGACCTTCACAGAACTCAAAGTGTTTCAAAGCTTGTGAAATCCAGTCTTCGAAGTCTTTGTAATGAAGAGAGGCTCTCTGACCTACTGATGCTCTCCATCGAGCGAGATATTCCAACACTGTAAAAAATTATTTCCATGATTTGTTAACACAACATATTTTCATTTGTCAAATCAACTTAGATGCACTAATGTTGTTCAGATAACAAAACATTTTTAGTTAAGGTTTATTAAACTAATGGCTTGGTGGCAATTCACTGATATAAAATAAAAACATTAGTTGATTCTACTAATAGATAGTTCACTAGACTTCTGAGTCTTAATTTTCCCTGCGCATGCGCCGGACGCCCGGGAGTACGACACAGACAACACTTGATTGACATTAGGCTTGTTCGACTTGAACCGGCGCTGCACAGACCGATCGGTTAATGACATCAAAGTACCGCGAGAGCGAATAGAAAGTAGACGGCTCCTTATGCTTTTGAATTGCTCTCGCGGTACTTTGATGTCATAAACCGATCGGTCTGTGCAGCGCCGGTTCAAGTCGAACAAGCCTATTGACTTGAACGAGAGGGCGCGATTTTCTCCTCAGCTTGACAAGCTCTTCAGAAGCAAGGAAAGACGGTTTATGGTAAGTAATTTTAAAATTCAGTGTCTTAATAGACTGGTTTTCTCTAAGGGTAATTTAATTTATTTGCTAGGAAGCGAGAATTCAGAAGAAGGTTTAAATCTGTAATAATTTTGCCTCAGAAATTCCAGAAGTTCCCATTGAGGTTATTTTATATAAGTTAGTGTGTTTCTTATCTTTACAGTTTAGTAAGGCTGGTAGTGAAGCGTTTCAACCTTAAAATAATCCCGATAAATAACAATATTTTAGTTATTTTTCATTTTTGTCTTGATTAAACACGAATGCGTATTGCCCGTTTTAAAATATAGCCTAATGCATTCAGGTTAAGTTACATTTAAGAGAAGGAAACGGCAATAAGTAATAGAGATTGAACTGTTAACGTTATACTTATGCTTCTTAAGCAATGAGTGTTCAAATGAATCTTTTTATGTGATATTTCAGACGTGTTGAGCTTTTGAACATGTTTGCCACGTCACACGACGTAACGTTAACTTGGAACACAGCTGAACGGGAAGGCGCCGCCATATTCTCCTGTTTATGGTAAGTATTAAAGTCTGCGTGAACCGGAAGTTGCAAACGACTTTTCTCCAGTGCTGTGACGTATTTCCCAGTGAAAAGGAATATTGAACAGAGGGCAGGGTTTTACTCTAGTGCTCCTCCTCTCCATCTCTTGCTCATTACAGACTAACGGTTTGAGGGGAGTGGTTAAGCGTTTCTCAACCCAAGCCGTCAAGCATACGTCATCAGGGAAGGTCCTCCAATGCAGAGAGGAGGGGCATTTTCAGATTTTGATTAAAGATTACGAAGCCAAAACATTTTTTTCCGTGTTTTAACTTGCACGGATTAATTGTTCACCACAAGACTAGTAATATGCGCTAACAAAGTAAATAGGGTCCATTTTGATTTCAGTTGGACTTTAATCTCAACTGGTTTTGTCTAAGATTAATTTAATGTATTTCCTAGGCGGCAAAAAGTCAGAAAATGGTTTAAATTTATTATAATTCTGCCTCAGAAATGTCGTCCTCAGTTTCGTCGACCCGTTTCCATTGAGTCCATTTAATATACATAACGTTAACGTTAGTGGTTTAATGTTAACGTAGTTGCTTTAACACATGAGCCTTTTATATGTTTTTTACATTTTAGAGATTATGTGTGAACGGATCCTAAACATGTTAAAGATGCGAGGAGCAGATGGCCTGCTTTATTTACCCAGAGACAGGTTAGCATTCTTTACTAAAACATGGGTTAACTGTTACTTTTGTAATACAGCATTGCCTTGCATTATAAACCATCTTTTTTAAACTACCTATTCTAAAACTTAAAACACTTATTTATTTATTTTAATCTTTAGAACCCATTTATCAATACTTGGGTTACTTTGTCAAAACTCTTCACACAGTAAGCACAACAGTGGTCTATGTGGGTTTAAACTGTGGATAATTTATCACTGCTTTGGCACAAAATAAATTCAATGAATATATCTTTCAATTAATCTTTGCATGATTTCTTGTCTCTTACAGGCCAATCTGCACGTTTACATAGGCTACTCTTTTGAAAACTGAAAAGTTTCTCAGTATTGAGAAAATGTGTCCTAGCAATTGTTAAAAAAAAATAATAAAAAAAAAACCTGTAATATTCTAATTGTGGGTCTGTCATTTTACTAGATTGCTGCAAAATTTCGACGCATAGTGTCCACCGACATTAAGGCGACCTTTTTCCATGGGCTTGATGAGTAACGAGTAAAAGATTTTTGCGGTTGTACCAAGCCAAAGACATTGGAGAACTCAAGACCCTGATTCAGTCTCTTAAGGATGATGTGAGTATATGTTAATTTATTTTTAGAAAAATGGTTCCAGTGTCACATGCCTGATTAATTAAAATTTCCATGCAACAGCATAGGCGTGTTTCCACTATCAGGCCAAAATCGAGCATGCTAGTGCGCGTGCCAGGGCCTTGATCAGGCCTCAAATGGGCTTCCTCGGGGCAAATGGCCAGAGCTTTTTGGAGGTTTTTTATTATATAAAACAAATGTATCATGTTATTTTATCAGGCAACCAGCTAACTTCAACATTTAAGACAATTTTAGCAATTTTCAGTTCAAAACTCACTTTAAGACACCAGCGAGTTGCGATTCGATGGAGATTCTGATCACTGTGAAGCAGATATTTATATGTGATGCTAAAGGCTACTTATGCTAACCATAGCGATAATAAATACACATATGTTTTATGTCTCTTTTTTCACTTTCCCTTTTTTTCCCATTTGTTGATGCTCTTTTATATGAAATGATAAATACCAGTTTGATTCAGAATGATTGATAAGCACTCCTGACACAAAGTAATAAGTTCATGTCACTGTAACATTTTTATTGTAAAACATTGGTCAAATATTGATACTAGAATCTCAAGTCTTTAAGTAATGGTGGGGTTGTCTGATGTTGTTCTATGGAGGCATGTTAAGGGTGGGTTTGAGGGAATCACTGCAGAGCTACTGGTCTGAAAGTGGAAACGCAACTTGATTTTGGCCTCAGTGCTCGAGGTCCGAGGCTATTGGCCCTCTCCCGGCACGCTGTTTGCCCTGGCTTGCACTGGCCTGACAGTGGAAAAGTGGCTTATGACTACTAGTTTTTATTTAAAACAATGTTTTTCGTTGCAGAGCTTAAACCAATGTAGAAGAGCAGTTGTCCTTTTTGGGTTTCCTTACTTCCTTAAAGAGGAAACCTCCAAGTTCATCAAAATTTGTGAGGTATGTAAATATCATGTTTGTTGTAATACAATAAAGTCAGGGCTCAATGCTAAGGATTTTTTTCTACTGGCTATCGCAGATACACATATCATAGTATCGATGCTTAAACGATATATCGTCCAGACCAAGAAAAGTCTATTTTTGTGTTTTAAAATATTTTATCAACACATTGCACTTTGTTGGACTGCAAAGCTAAAAGTTTTTCAGTAAAATAATTTGTCACATTATTAGTGTCATATTTTTTTTTTTTTTTTTTTTTTTTTTCTTATGGGGAGGGGGTTTGGCCAATGACTTTTGTTTTTTTCAGGGGAGGGAGTCTACCCCATGTAGAATGTAAAGTTCTTTGGAGTAACTGAAATAATGTTAAGCTATTTTAAACTGACGTGGCCAAGACCTAGCATTATTGGTTTAAAATAATTAAAACATTAAAGAACATTTACCATTAATTGTACTATAGATTAGGGCTGAACGATACATCAAATTTTCTTAGTCATTGCGATATGAACTCGCGCAATGAACACATCGCAACAGACAGCCTGACACGATGAATAATGCCTGGTTCAGATTACAAGATGTTTGTGTCTGTTACCATAGTCACGGTGTCAGATTACACGATTTTGACTCTTGACTCGTGTCATGGACAAGAAACGTCAGACTACACTTTCCGGCCAGTCATCGCGTGCCGTCACACGCACACATTCACTCGCTCGCTCACTCACTCACTTGCGCTCACTCACTCACTCACTCACTCGTACACACACACACACACACTCGCTCACTCGCACACACACACACGCTCACTCGCGCGCACACACACACACGCTCACTCGCGCACACACGCTCACACACACACGCTCACTCGCTCACTGGCGCACACACACACTCACTGTTGCTCGCACTCTCACTCACTCGCGCACACTCACTGTCCCTCACTCACTCACACACACACACACACACACACACACACGCTCTCTCGCTCACACACACTCACTGTTGCTCGCACTCTCACTCACTCGCGCACACTCACTCTCGCTTACATACTCAACCCGTCGTGGAGGACCGTTAAAAAATTAAACATGCTAGTCTTTCTGTTATGATGTCGTGAAGCATCGCAGACGCAACATAGGTTGTCGCCCACTATGACACTATACGAAATGAAACGATCGAATCTTGCGTCCCAACGCCCGTTGTCGTTTACGAATCCCCACGACACCCTACGTCAAACGAATCGTGCCAAAATCGTGTAATCTGAACCAGGCAGGTAATAAACGTTTGACCTATCACGCAAAGAACCTATTAAAGTACTAAGACATGGGAACAGTTTAGCTAACATTCACATTTGAATATTTATCGCAAGTCATATCGTCAACGCAATATTAAACAATGTTATCGCACATCGCAGCTTTTCCTCATATCGTGCAGCCCTACTATAGATTCTATGTACTATGCAGGCTCGCCTCTGTTTAAAACTTATTCATTGTTAACCTACAAATGCTTTGTAATTTTATGATTCATAGTAATTTCCTTTTTCTCTTATTAGCCAACTGATGAGGAAGAGGTGGTGAAGGGGATGAATGTTGGACTCTTGGTGGTCACAGAGGAGAACACTGCAAACCTTCTCCCAAAGGAAATAATTGATGTGGCTGTGGTGTTAGAGGAGGAGATTGTGCTTGATGGCTTAAAGGACATGTCAAATGCCTTTGCTGTACTAATGGGGCTTCTTTATGCCCTGGATATCACTTACCCCAAAGAGGTCAAATATACATTTGAAGTACTCCAAAAAGTGCTCATGAAAATTGGTGGCGAGGCATGTTTGCGGAATAAGGAACAAACTGTTCAGTGTTTAGTGGAAGAGGATTTTACTCTCCCCTACTCACACTCACTGACATTCTGACTTGATGTTTTTATTCATCAACTTTGAAGACAAAATCTCAGAAACAAATGTAACTCTTTGCTAGCTCTAATGAAAAGGAGAAAATAATTTTGTTCAAAGATATGCAACTTCAATGTAAGTGTTTATTTTTTATATATGCCGCATCTTTCTCACCTTTTTTACCCCTGACCTGTTTTCATGACTGATAATTGAAGTAATCCATGTGACTCCTGTGGATTAAGCTCAAGTTTATTAAAGGGATAGTTCGCCTAAAAATGATATTTAGCCCATGATTTACTCACCCTCAAGCCGTTCGAGATGTATATGTCAATCTTTTTTCAGACTAACACATTTTCAGTTATTTTAGAAAATGTCTTAGATCTTTCAGTGGTTAGAATGTGAAGCAATGGGGTCCAGCTCGTTAAAGTCCGCAAATGTGCACGCATCCTTCACAAAAGTAATCCATCCGGCTCCAGGGGGATAAACGAAGGCCTTCTGAGGGTAATCCGTGCGGTTTTGTCGTAAAAATATACATATTTAAAACTTTATAAACGAAAATAACTCGCTTCCGGTCGCGGTCGACGCGCGTTCACGGAGATGGATGCTGGCATATGGCGTAGGAAGCGTCGTGACGTAGAACGAACGTAGAGTTTTGTTTTGCTCTGCTCTCTGGCTGCGCTGTCACGTTCGTTCTACGTCACGACGCTTCCATCTCCATGAACGCGCGCCGACCGCCACCGGAAGCCAGTTATTTTCGTTTATAAAGTTTTAAATATGTATATTTTTACGACAAAACCGCACGGATTACCCTCGGAAGGCCTTCGTTTATCCCCCTGGAGCCGGATGGATTACTTTTGTGAAGGATGCATGCACATTTGCGGACTTCAACGAGCTGGACCCCATTGCTTCACATTCTAACCACTGAAAGATCTAAGACATTTTCTAAAATAACTGAAAATGTGTTCGTCTGAAAAAAGATTGACATATACATCTCGAACGGCTTGAGGGTGAGTAAATCATGTCTTAAATATCATTTTTGGGCGAACTATCCCTTTAAGGGAGTGCTTTGTTTGCACAAAAAAAAATAAAAAAAATAAAATAAATTTTTGAATGTGCGTTGAAGATTGATAGATTAATATTTTGTAAATATTTTTATTTTTGCACTAAGCACTCACATCGCTTCATAAACTTGAGGTTAAACCACTGGAGTCACATGGATTACTTCAATGATGTCTTTATTACATTTCTGGGGCTTGTAAGTGGTAGTTGCATAGACTGTCAATAGATGGACAAAAAGCTCTCAGATTTCATTAAAAATATCTTAATTTGTGTTCCAAAGACGAATTAATGTCTTACAGGTTTGGAACGACATGAGGGTGAGTAATGACAAATTTAATTTTTGGGTGACTAACCCTTTAAATGCTGTTTGAGAAATGCTTTTTAATATTCGTTGAGATTTGTTATGAATAGTGGCCTGATATTTTGTGGTTTGCTTGTCAACAGTTTTCTCATTTCATTCACTTTATGAGGAGGTTGTACATACTCGCATACTCCATACTTGTATTGTTTTATTGAACAGACAAAATATTGTTTTGAGCAAATGATTTTCATGTGTAATGTTCATTAAATGGGTTTTTTGTTTTTAATTCTATTGCACTTAATTCAAGCTGATGTTAATGTCATCACACTGACATTTGTTTATTCTCACACATGCTTGACATTTATAGCAGCAGCCTGTATCCTGTTGCTTTAATGTTTTTTATTTTTTTTCAAACAGCAGTTAATTCTGTCATAGGCCTACTCATTTATACTAAGATATACTTGTCAGACAATTCAATGAATTAATATTTTTGTGAATGTTATAATAAATGTTAAAGTTATGGTTTATTTGTGCTCTGTTATTCCAGAATTTGTTTTAACAAAAAAGCTTTTGTCATGTTAAATTGTGTTGAAGTTGGCTTAACTCATAATTTTAAGGCAACCGTGTAAACTTCTTAGTTAATTGTTACAACAAACTATATGTAGTTAAGATTACGTTGAGTTAACTTAAAATAGTTTGTTCATATAATATTGAATTAAGTTGAGTGAATTTAAATTTGTAAGTTAACTTAATCCCTTTGATTGCTTGAATAAGTTGATACAATATTTAATCCTAAATTATGACAAAAAAAAAGTTAAGTTAAAAAATAATCTTTGATTCAAATAACAAAATAATAGTTGAAACAACAAAATCACTTGTTGTAAAAACTCACATTTTTAGTTTCAATGAACTCAAAATTTTAAGGCAACCAGGTAACTTACTTTTTTTTGTCAAACAAACAAATCATTTTTTACAGTGAATTAATCGTGAGGAAGTCATTCAAATATTTAAAAACACAACAGACAGACGAGTACTGCTTTAAATGCAGGTGATTTATTTAATAAGTAATTGCATTTAAACTATGGAAAAAATACATTTGATTGTTATTTGAAGTAATAAGTCTTTCTTTTCTTTTTTTAGTGCCCTTTTTGGTCCTTTTTTCAGTTTTGACAATATGGGACCTTTAAATCTATTTAAATCTCTTCTTAAATAAAGACAAGACTGAGTTTATTGTTTTCGGCTCAAATGAGAATTCTCAGTGTATAAGCCCTGATTTAGAGAGTCTGTCCGTTTTTAGATCCTCAAGGGTTCGGAACTTAGGTGAATAATTAGATTAGGTGAATAAGTAGATAATGGGTTAGCGAGGCCAAGCTCTAGTCCCTGGAGTACTTTTACTCTAGTCCCTGGAGTAAGATTTTACTTTTAGGTTCTGTACAGATTACAGGACAGTGAATGCTGTTATTCCACCCGACTTCTATCCAATGCCAAGAATCGAGGACTGTATACTGTAGATAACGTTGGTTCAGCAAAGTATGTCACTAAACTGGACCTACTAAGGTGCTATTGGCAGGTTTCTTTAACACCCAGAGCCTCCGATCTCTCAGCCTTTGTGACTCCTGATTAATTTTTACAGTACTCTGTAATGACGTTTGGGATGAGAAATGCTCCCTTTATGTTCCAGCGGCTAGTAAATGTGGTCCTAGCTGATGTGCTAAATTGTAATGCCATTACCATGATGTGGTAATTTACTCTCCTGATTGGTTACATCACGTCAATATTCTTAGGGAAGTTTTACTTGTCTTGCAGGAACTAGTTTGACTAATGGGAATGTAACAATATTCTGTGTAGTTAATTAGCACCTAAATACATTTTTTGACTTGTTGCAGTGTGATCCAGGCAGATAAGAAATGATATCAAAGAAAATTGGAATATAAGGAAAAACATTTTAATAAACAAAAGTAAACTGAATGTAACAATTACAAGTCTGATAAGAATAATAATGTAAAAACAAGTAACAGAATCAAGTAAAAATAAAAGGTTCAGTAGGAAATAAACTTGGAAATGAAATAAACGCATTAATCTAAGTACTACTTTTAAAATATGACTAAGTATTGTATCTACAGTAAGTGATGAAATATGAAGTATAGTAAAATAAGTAATGTAAGGAAGTAAGGTCTATGCAGAATGCATGATGTCTTAAGTATTGCTATGCATGGAACAGCAAAAAAAAATTGCTATGCAATAGACATTTTATAGGTTGTGTCTACATGACTATAAGGTTCTGGAAAGTACCTAGGCTTTCCAGTACCTAGTTGCAAAATGTTTAAGATATTTAAAGACCTATTTAGCACTTTTTTGGGGGCCAAAAAGCTTTCTTGTAGACACTCGAGAGCAAAGTGCACCCCTCAGGTCAGGTCACTATATTCTTGCTCATCACACAGGAACCCCCAGTGAGCTATTGTTGTTTCAACACCACTTGGGATGTTCATTTAACTGATGAATGTAATAGAAACCCATTTATGACTGTGATTTGAGGAGAATCTTGAAGGAGATGTTAGAGTCTCACTCTTTATTTTGAGCCATTAGATGTATTTATCCAAACTTTCAACAGCATCCTGTTTAGAGTATTTTCTCCATTCATCTGGTATCTCACCACTCTCCTCAAATGTTTTATTGTAGTATTTCTCCAGATCTTTCTGGAATCTGCAGACAAACCACTTCCAGTAGGGCACCTCAGTGAGATCAGGGGTGATGCTCCAGTCTGCATAAACTCCCCCTGCTGTTCTGCAATCTCTACAAGGGAAACTTCCATCTGGTGTATAAAAATACTGATCACTTGCCACTAAATTTGTACAAATATCAGCACAGAGATTCTTTGTTGAATGGGAACATGTGCCATTAATTCCTCTCACTCTGTGGAAAGGAACACTGTGATCTCCATGATGGTTTTCTATGATGTTGCAGCAGACTGCTTTACAGAACGGACACTGAACCCAACAGCACTGACAGAGGTGATCAGTCAGAAGCTCACCTGGTCTGAACTTATAGTCCAGATTTGCTGGAAAAGTCTTTCCGTTCAATCTACTGCTGATATCAGACATTATTGCAGGAAGTTCTTTTCTTATCACATCTTCTAGGAGGTTGAAATCATAAACATCATGTTTCACTGCTCTGAGGTCTTTTTCAGAGAAGATCAGCTCATCTGAGAGCTGCTGTGTGAAACTCCTCAACCACAAACCAACATCTCCTCTGTTCACTTGAACATGTTCAGTAGATTCATGTGCTGCTTTCATGATTTTCTGCTGCAGGAGTTTAATGTTCTCCTTCATCTTGGGTAAAACACTAACACTGAACTTATCAGTGATGTACCGACTGACTTCATCTCTGATGAAACTCTTGAAGTGCTCTCTGGGATTTTCAACATAGTTCATGTATTTGTCAAAATCCTCCTCTTCTGCCAGTGTCTTCAGGATGTGTTTCTCCAGATTTGATCTGTTTCCATTCAGTGATTCACAGTTTTTAATAATTTCATCTGCCAGATCTTTGGCAGTCTTCTTATAGACATTCTGCTCAATGGGCACTTTAAGTTTCTGACAGATAATCTCACCAAAAATAACAGCTGATGTTGTTCCATGACAGTATTTCTGAAAAATACTGTAGTATTGTTCTCTCTTTTTAACACATATTGTTTCCCTGAACAGTGTGTGTTGGTCAATGATCATCTTAATTGCTCTCTTACAGATGGAATAAACCAAATCCACAAAGAATTCATTCTTGAACTCATATTTCTCTGATCCTTCCTGATGTTCTGTTACTTTTCTCTTGATGTAATCTGTAAGTAGTTGAATGCAGCTGATGTTGTAGCCCATCTTTGAAATATTAAATGATTCAATCATTCTGTCTGTCTGCTGAATGACATCTGTGACTAATGATCTTATTTGTGTTTCATCCTCTTTAGAGAGACTGTGACTAAATGTCTCTTTAGCTGACCTGTAGGCATTTGTGAAAGATCCTGTAAATCCACTGGTTTTCTTTAACTGTACATAATCTGCATAACTGGTCACACAGAAAATATCCTTCCTCTTCCTCTTCCTTACAGGAGCACTTTCATATACATCACTGAGGATCTCTCTCACATCTGTCTTTATGTCAATCTCTCTGATTGCATGAGTGTCTCTGATTATCTTCTTCCAGAATAAATCAAACTTTTTCTTCAGTGTTTGTTCATCATTTGTTTTGTCTTTGAGTTTTAAGGCAAGTTCTTTGCTCTTTTCATAGAGAGTGTTTTCAAGATGTTTCCTCTGAGATTCAATGGTTTTCTTCAGGTCTCGCTGCTGAATAATCCCATTTAATTTTTTCTCTGTTTCTCCCACAATGTTTTCCTGAATCTCTTTTATTTTAATTTCAAATGATGATTTCCACTGAATCAGTATTTCTGCATCTGTGTCTTTCTCAAAGAATTCTGACATTGATTTCTCCACTTGTTCACTTGTCTTCTTTAGTTCTGTTTGTAGATCAGTTTCCTCAACCTCATAAAATGCTCTATTTTCTATTTTGTTGTGTAGTTTGTTCTCAGTTTCAATCATGGCACTGTGAAGAGTCCAGGACCACTTGCTGTATTTTGTCTCCAGTTTCCTATAGGCTGAAATCTCCAGAGAATTTCTGAAGCTGAAGATGAATCGTTCATTCAGTAAAGCCTCCCAGAGATCTTTAATACGATCTTTTAAGTCTATCAGCATTGTTCCGTGTGACTTTGAAGCATGAGACATAATAGTTTTCTTTAGTTCTTGAATATTCTCACAGTACTTTGGGTTTGGTGGTGCCATCGGTGGGCTGCCCTCCCAGAGCTGAGCAAAATACTTCACATCATTCTGAACATCAAATCTAATGACATCGCTGAAACATTCTGCATCACAGTCTTGCTCTTTAGCAGCGAGTTTTGTCATCTCATCCAGTTTCTCCTCAAATCGTCTCCTTCCCTCCTCATTTTTCTCGCCAACTGTGACGTCTGAAACGTTCTGATGCACAAACATACAGCTGGGATTCAGTCTGACCTTCTTCATCCTCATGAGGACCTGAACAACAATCTGAAGAATGTCCTGCATCTCAGATGGGTTTTCTCCAAAGATGTTGATCAAGGTCAGGTTTGCAAGACCAACAACAAATGTGGCCAATTCATTGTCATGATGTCTTGTTGATCTTCCAGCCAGTTCTAGAGCTCGAAGACCCTCAGTGTCAACAACAAGAATATAGTCAAAGTTCATCTGTGTTTTCATCTCGTCTGAGACTTTGACCAGCTGCACGAAAGCTCCTCTGGTGCACCTGCCAGCACTGACGGCAAACTGGAGTCCAAACATGGCATTCAGCATGGTGGATTTCCCAGAGCTCTGAAGCCCTAAAACTGACAGCACAAAGACTCTCTGGTCTCCCAGTTTCTGGATGAGTTTATCTAGAACAGCAGAGATCCAGATCACAGGAACATGAGCAGCATCTCCATCCATCAGCTCCAGTGGAAATCCAGAGATCATCATCTCTGCTGCAAGACTCGGGAGAGAAGAGAAGTCAAACTGCAGATCTTTCTTGTTCTTCTTCACAGATGAACATGATTCATAGATCTGTCCAATCTCCCTCATGATGTGCTCCAAACCAAATGTTGCTGCTTGAAGTTCCTCAGATATTCTCTCAAGGTCAGTTTGTTCAGCTTTGATCTGCTCAGAAAGATCAGCTGATGTATGTTCATCCAGCAGGATTCCAAGCCATTTGATGAAAAATATATTCTCATGTTGAGTATGCAAGTTCATTTGTTTTATAAAGACTTTAATAAACACACGGATGTCAAATTCATGCTGCTGTTCACGGATTTCCTGCATTTCAGTTTGTTTTCTACTGAGGTCCATTTTTGCCTCATCTCCTTGAGGTCGATGTAGTTCTTTGTTCTTCTGACTCCACTGATGCCACAGTTTCCCCTGATGAGGCAGAAATGATTCTTTGATTTCTGTTAGATCTTTCTTCTCCAGTAAACTCATCATCTGCTGTGCTGTTTCTCTTCCTCTCCTGCAGTCTTCATCATCTTCCTCATCTACTCTGATGTCTGAGTGTTTAGACACATCTTCAAGTCTGAAAGAGGAAGATGATTCTGAAAGACAGTCATTTATAACTCTTCTGAGTTCTTCAGATACTTCTGACTGATTTCTGTCTTTCAGACCAATTTTGAATTTCCCTTGCTTTGTCTTACGTACAGTAGAATCATCCTCAGTAAAAAGAAAAATTAGTGGCTTTTGGTCCTTGTACAGGTTTTGGATTATTGCTGCACTTTTGTCATGCCTGTCCAGTCGTGGTAGGAGAACAACATTGACTGAGGCCATTTCAGTGAGGATCTGCAGCTGTTTCTCATGATCTCCTGCATCACCGTGTAGATTACAGAATGCAACACAGTCCGTGAATTTATCATCATATGATCCAGAGGGGCAGAACCAGGCGATCTCCACCACTCCATCCATCAGGACTCTGGTTCTGCTGCTGCCTGGGCAATTCCTGTGGAAGAATGTGTTGTGTTTCTCATTGATCAGACTGTTCATCAGATGAGACTTCGATGAAGACACAGAGCCAAACCTGAAGAAAGACACCATTGGAGTTTGTGCATTGTAGATCGGATGGGTTTGACTGATTATGTCATTGTTGGAGTTTTTCATGTTCCAGCTCTTGTTGATTTGTCTGAATGTCCAGAGAGGAAACTCAATCTGGTGTGTGTCTGGATCAGGGACAAGCAGAGGCAGAGCATACTGACACTGGGACAGTTTAGTGACCATCAGCTGCTTCAGGAAACCATCAGCACAATGGAACACAGCCATCTGGATATCCATCGGGTGAATGCGATCAGATTGGCTTGTTCCTTTGTTAGACAAAGATGTGTCATGAAAAACATCACTCTTGTCTTCAGATGTGTTATTGTTTCTTTGTTGAGTGTCCTCATTGTTCTCTTTAGTTTTAATATATCTTGCTCTGTAGTTCATCATCAGTAGTTTTTGTATGAACGTCTGAACCAGCTCCTCTTCAGCACAAGACTCATTAGACTGTAATGAATGTGCAGGTGTTAACTGAAGAACATCTGCAGCTCTCAGTTTATTGTGACAGTTGCCTTCAAGATGAAGTTTGTGAAACAGATTATCCATTTGTTTAGTGTCTTCCTGTTGTAGGTGTTGATCTGCTCTGACTTCTGCTGTTCCAATGTTCTTTTTTTCTTCCTTTTTAATAGAGAATAATACAATAATTTAAAACCATGATCCATTATTATTATTATTATTATTATTATTATTATTACTACCAAGGGTGTGCCTGAAGCTGAATACCTTATTCGGAAAGGCACGGATAATGGCTTCAAAACGAATAACGGATAATGAATAATTCTGCTGAATAATATTCGTCTGAGGCTGACACAGTCACTCATCATGTTTAAAGGATAACAGGCGAGCCGGGGGAAAGCATGATATTATACATAAACCTCTAAAATCACTATGCAATAATGAATGTGTGAAGTGAATGAGTAAACACTATAAATGAAATGAGCACAGATCAAAGTCACGCATTGCTGTTGCCTCTCCATCCGCCTGTCTCTCAGAAATCAGAGCTTGGCAAGAGTAAATCAACTAAAATACTACATTATATATATTTTTTTACACATGTTTAACTATTTTATTTGTATATTTAAATTATTTAAACCTTATACGATATGATTCACAAATGAATGGAATAAGTTAAGCAAGATCTCAAATCAAAAAGCCACGTTTTGTCTCTCAGAAGAGAGAGTTTCCCTCTCTCAGAAACCAAACGCTCACTGTCAAGAGTTGCCTAATTTTCCACTAAGTCACACATACATTTTCTACTACTTGATATGTCTAAATAAATGTTTTAAACTTTGTCTGATATGATAGGCTACATATTTCTCTGTCTCACTCTCTCTTGGAGATGGAAAGTATATTCTTTATAATTTGTTCAGCTTTGCTTTTGTATGCATAGATAATAGTAATAGTTTTTCTTTTCTTTCTTTCAGCTTCCATGTTTTCTAATCACCTTTTTATAGAGTCAGACTCTTATTTGCGGTTCTCTTATTTAACATTTATTAACATTTATTATTACTGTTTTAATTAGAACTTTTTAAATCACGAAAGGTGATTGACCTCAGGTCGCCTGAAGCACAACCGCATTACGCCTCAAAGAATTGCCTATGTGAGACTGTCGATTAGAAGATATTTAAATAAATGTTATAATCATAATAAAAACAATATTATTTTATCAGTTATACAATATTTGTTTAGTGATAACTATGAAGAAAACAGAGGCTGTAAATCCAATGGCATAATAGTCTTCTCAAGTAATTGTACTTCCAGGTAAAGCCTTGCTCACTTACGGTTTTATCCGAATACAGATACAAATAATTTTGAGATTGTTACAGATACAGATACAGATATTGGCTCTGCTGCACACCTCTAATTATTACATTTCTTTTATTCATTGTTTATGTCACGGAACGCACGACAACGCCTCCTCCTGGTTTCACTAGGTCCCTCTCTCCTGCATACTAGGACTGCATTTCCCATTATCCTTCGTGCTCGTTATTCCCTCATCACCTCATTATGATTTCATCAGTTTCACCTGTGCACCCTCAGCTCCCCTTTATCTGGACTGTTTTGGGGTGCGTTTCCCGAAAGCATCGTTGGCCAACTATGGTCGCAAGTTCATCGCAATGTCCATTGAACTCTATTGGTAACGACGGAACTTGCGACCATAGTTGGCCAACGATGCTTTCGGGAAACGCACCCCTGTTCTGTTCTCATTTGTGAAGTCTTGTTTTACCAAACCTCTTTCTCAGTTTGTATCTCTTGCAACTCAGTGTTTTGGCTTTATCTGGTGTATTTGAACTTGGACTCTGAACTCGTTTGTGAACCTTTGCTGCCTGCCTCTGACTATTGCTTGTTTGACTACGATTCTGGATTGCACTTGACATCTACTGAGTTTCTGTCTTCTGGTTCTCAGTTTGGTATCTTCTTTAATAAATATCTGCAAATTGACCGTCTCTGCCTCTCCGTCACAGTTTACAATACTTATGACCTAAACTGTCATTTCATCTGGCCTTTCTTATATTTTAGAATCATTTCATCATAGTGAATATGAATCATGAGGAAAGTCTTTGGCAAACCTATGGTAAAATATGATTAAAGGGATACTCCACTTTTTTTGGAAATAGGCTCATTTTACAATTCTCCCAGAGTTAAACAGTTCATCCATTCAGCCGATCTCCGGGTCTTTCAGTACCACTTTTAGCATAGCTTAACAAAGGTCATTGAATCGGACAGGACCATTAGCATCTCTCTCAAAAAAATGACCAAAGAGTTTTGATATTTTTCCTATTTAAACCCTTCTGTAGTTACATCGTGTACTAAGACCGATGGAAAATGTAAAGTTGTGATTTTCTAGGCTGATATGCAGGGCTTGACATTAACACCCGCCAACCCGCCAAATGCGGGTGGATTTTGCTCGTGGCGGGTAACACAATCACTCCAACTAGCCACTTTGGCGGGTTGAATAATTGTAGTCTTTTCAAAAGGCATCTGAAATAAGTGTGACACCACGACACTAAAACTCCCATAGGGCTGTCAACGAATATTCTAAATTCGAATATATATTCGAATAGTTTTAAAAAAGAGAATTTCGAAGGTGAAAATGAATATTCGAATGTGAAAAAAAAAAAAAAAACGCCCGCGGTAGCAGATGCGCGGCTGTCTGCTTTGCGAGTGAGCGCGCTGCCTGAGGGATCAGGGACAGTAACAGGAAGAAGCGTTAACGTTTAAACAGAAACATTACTTAAGTGTAGGCTACTGTACTGACTGAATAGATATCGCATGAATAAGGTAGGTTAGATACAGCAGTTTCATGCACTGCAGGCTTCCACTGGTTTGATTATTTACCGTTTCACGTCAAGGAAAAGTTCCATGTTTACCACAGCACAGCTCGCTCGGAGCGTTCAATGTCGGTTCTATATACTGTAAAACTTCAATTCACTAGTTCACACTTACAAATAAGTCAGATAGAATAAATGCGTATTTGGCGTGCTGTCCGAGGAGAGGGCTCCGGGCTCAGTATTCGGCCCGAACCCAGAGTACTCCCCCCGTATTCCTGGCTGTGAAAGAACAAGCCAAGGGTGAGGAGTCGGGGTGGTGGAGGGATGCTGAAACTGTCAAGGAAGTTAGGTGAGTTGACAGAGAATATATATATGCTTCCTCTCATGCTGATAGGGTAGACATGGTAATTGTTTGATGAGATGATTGATAGATTGGTTGATTGATTGATTGATTATTTGAACGTGCTCCTCCCGAACTTTGTTTATAAAACATCATTTCACTAGTTCACACTTACAAATAAGTCAGATAGAATAAATGCGTATTTGGCGTGCTGTCCGAGGAGAGGGCTCCGGGCTCAGTATTCGGCCCGAACCCAGAGTACTCCCCCCAAAAGCTGCAAATAAATGCCGGACAGCCGCCATGATGTTGGTGACCCCCCCAAAAACTTGCAGAGTGCAAAGCTAACATGGCATCAGATGGGTGTGCCTCTAAGGTGGTAGGCTGGGGATGGTCATATGTGATGTACTTCTGCGGAAGCGGAGGAGAATGGAATAACCACTGCAGTGAAAGCAAGTTGATGGAGAACTAGCTCTAGAATTGACACTGCTGCGGCAGTGGATCAAACTTACTTGGCTTGCTATCCAACTAGCTGATAGCAAAGGACGGAAGAGTAGACACTGCTGCGGGGAACGGAGCTCCTGCAGTAGAGGAGGAGATGCTGCTGCTGCAGCAGTAGACCAAACTTGCTTTTCAAAAGGTTTAAAATATCCAAATTATTTGGACATAGGACTAAGCTCCTGCGGGAGCAGAGTAGATGACACTGCTGCGGCAGTGGACAAGTTTGGACGGAGTAATGGAGCTCCTGCGGGAGCGGAGTAGATGACACTGCTGCGGCAGTGGACCAAACTTGCTTTCAACTTGCTTTTAAATATCCAAAACAAATTTGGACATAGAACTGAGCTTCTGCGGGAGTGGAGTAGATGACACTGCTGCGGCAGTGGAGCAAGTTTGGACGGAGTAATGAAGCTCCTGCGGGAGTGGAGTAGATGACACTGCTGCGGCAGTGGACCAAACTTGCTTTCAACTTGCTTTTCAATATCCAAAACAATTTTGGACATAGAACTGAGATTCTGCGGGAGCGGAGTAGATGACACTGCTGCGGCAGTGGAGCAAGTTTGGACGGAGTAATGGAGCTCCTGAGGGAGCAGAGTAGATGACACTGCTGCGGCAGTGGAGCAAGTTTGGACGGAGTAACAGAGCTCCTGCGGGAGCGGAGTAGATGACACTGCTGCGGCAGTGGACTAAACTTGCTTTTCAGCTTGCTTTAAATATCCAAAACAATTTGGACATAGAACTGAGCTCCTGCAGGAGTGGAGTACATGACACTGTGGCAGTGGAACAAGTTTGGACGGAGTAACAGAGCTCCTGCGGGAGCGGAGTAGATGGCACTGCTGCGGCAGTGGACCAAAATTTGCTTTTCAACTTGCTTTTAAATATCCCAAACAATTTTGGACATAGAACTGAGCTCCTGCGGGAGCGGAGTAGATGACACTGCTGTGGCAGTGGACCAAACTTGCTTTCAATTTGCTTTTAAATATCCAAACTATTTTGGACAGAGTAAAGGAGCTCCTGCGGGAGCGGAGTAGATGACACTGCTGCGGCAGTTGAGCAAGTTTGGACGGAGCTCCTGAGGGAGCAAAGTAGCTGACACTGCTGCGGCAGTGGACAAGTTTAGACGGAGTAACGAAGCTCCTGCTGGAGTGAAGTAGATGATACTGCTGTGGAAGTGGAACAAGTTTAGACGGAGTGACGGTACTTCTGCGGTAGTGGAGTGGATTAGCTGTAGTAGAAGAACTTGATTGACTTGCTTTTAACAGACTGGAGAGCCATTTGGGTCAAGAAAGGGCTCTTGTTAGATGAAGAGGTGGTGCTGCTGTGGTGTTGGAAAAAACTTGCTTTCAAACTGTGATCTGAGGGGTGAGTGGGGCGGAGATCTGAGCTCCGGCTGGAGTGGAAATAGCATTGCTGTGGCAGAAAAGCGAGGTAGGGTGGGGAACGTGGCTCCTGCAGGAGTGGTTGTCTGTAGGGTTGGATGTAAGAAGAGTTGGCAAAATAATTAGCTGATGAGGGTTCGTTGGGCTTCTTTGATATGGAAGCGGTTTGAGCGGATGTAACTCTTGAAAGCTTCCGATGACCATCGGCCAAGTGATTGGATCTGCTGCTGAGAGAGGCCCTTTTGAGCAGCTGTGGTTGCTGCTCCTATGCGGAACGAATGGCTGAAGAAGTGTTCTGCTGGGATGCCTGAATGGAGCAAAATGGATTTTAGGTGTTTTTTTGGAACCAGAAACGTGTGACGGGATGGTTGGAGTCATCTGCGAAAAGTGGGTCGGAAGGTGATTTTGTCTGTGAATTTCTGAAAAGCAAGTAGGCTGAGAGAATTTGGTATGGTTGGATTGGTGATGAGATTGAAAAGGTATATGAAATGGTTTGATCTGTCTTACTCTGCTTTATGAAGTAGGAGATGGTTTCATTGTCTAGCACTGATAGATCTGTGATTGTGGGGTGGACTTTTGGGTTAAAGCTGGAAGTGATGGTGAGCCCTGAGCATCTGAGGAAACTGAAAAAAGCCACTATGAACATTGCGTCCAGTGTGCGGGCAGTGTTGGTGGAGTGGTAGCCTCGGCGGAGGGTGGAGATGCATATAGTAAGTATGTCTAACGTTATTGGTTGTCTGGCATCTGGGCGAGTAGGTTGGGTTATGAGGTTAATTGCTCACGGAAGAGATGAATTTTCAGTTGTCTTTTGAATGTTGCCAGGGATTCAGCATTCCGGATGAGGGTGGGGAGAGCATTCCACCAGCATGGAACTGTGAATGAGAATGTTCTGGAAAGTGATTTTGTGTCTCTCTGTGATGGAACCACGAGACGTCCCTCGTTGATCGACCGTAGGCTTCTGGTAGGGATGTAGGCTTGTAGGAGTGAGTAAAAGTAGGAGAGAGCTGAGCCTGTGATAGATCTGTGAGCAAGCGTCAATGCCTTGAACTTGATGCGAGAGGTAGCCAGTGCAGAGAGATGAACAGAGGAGTGACGTGGGCCCTTTGGGCTCGTTGAAGACAAGACAAGCTGCAGCGTTCTGAATCCTTTGTAGATGTTTAGTTGCACATGATGGAGGTCCAGCCAGAAGAGCATTGCAGTTCTTGATGCTGTTGAGATAGGATATGAATGAAGTGATGGCGAGCAGAGAAAATTGGGAAAAGGCAGGTTGTATGGGAAGTGGAAAGACTTATAAAGCTTCCATGCGGTTAAGTAGGATTGTAGGGTGCTGGGTGAAACGGCTTGAAGAATGGAATTAAGAGAGGCGTCAAGAAGTGGTTTCAATGGGTGGTTAATGTGGATATCAGCTCTGAAGTGAGGTACTGAGGTTGGGAATGGGTCCGTGTCTGGTGCCAGCAACCTGAATTTCTGGAAAGCAAAACGTGACCCGGGAACATGTTTTGCAGTTATGATGAACTGATCGCAGGCTGCAATCCAAATGAGACATCTTAGGAGAGGCATTACTGCAGGGGAAATTTGAGCGGCCTTGTTGATGCAATGCACGGTTGCTTCGTTGTTGCAGTGTACTATGATGCTGTTAGAGGACCATTCTTCACCCCACAGGAAAGCTGCTTCCACTAAAGGATACAACTCGAACAGCGCTGAGGATGTTAATGACTGCGGTGAGTCTAACAGCTGGGCGGGCCATGTAAACTTGAACCAACGGCCTTGGTAGAATCCCCCGAAACCGATAGAGGGAGCTGCGTCGGTGAACAGTTGGATATCCACAGGGAGAGAAATCAGATTTTTATAGAAAAAGGACAGGCCGTTCAATTATTTAAGGAAGGTTAGACAGAAACTAAGCTCCTGCGGGAGCCAATGGTCACATCACTGCTGCGGCAGTGGAGAACATTAGCTAGAGAAACTGAGCTCCTGCAGGAGCGTGAGGAGGCATCACTGCTGCGGCAGTGAAGTCAATGTTAGCCAGAGAAACTGGACTCCAGTGGGAGCAGAATGGACTGCTGTGACAGTGAAGGAGGTTAACCAGAGGAAAGGCAGAGACGGAGCTGCTGTGGGAGCGGAGGAGATGACACTGCTGTGGCAATGTGAGAAGCAAATGGGATTCTACGGGAACGGTGGGGAAAGGTGGATATGGTGAGCTTGTAGGTTTAGAGTTTAGAGGGCAGCCTTGCAGGATTATGCACATCTGAAGATTAAGTGGCCGAGCGAAGATAGCAGTTCGCGTTTAGGACAGTTTAAAAATTCTGAGAAGGTGGATAAAACCAGAAATATCATTTGATTTCCCCTTGTGCAGTGCAGCCTGGAAATGAACTGTATCCAAGTTAATGCCCAGAATTCAACGGATGTGGCTAGACCCATGGTTTATCCTGGGTGACTGGAATCCAAAGCTCACCAGAAACCGTGTGGGGCTGAGAGATCGATTGCTAAATTATTTTTATTTTATTTATTTTGAATGAATACATAAGCAGCCTAAATGGTTTATAACCTGATTTGATAACGCATCGATTTGATACTGTAGTTGTTATTTGATCATCAAACAGCAAAGTACAATCTGATTTAGATCGTTTGTTCCTTTATCTGTTGCTGGTTCATTTATTTAGTCAAGTTCAAAATAGACTCACTTATGGTAAAAGACAAAGAGCTTTCATAGAATTTTGCGCCTTGAATTTATCCAATTGTGTTTTAAAATCACTAAGGACTTCAAACTTTGCCGTGGAAACACACTGCTTGTGTGTATTTTATCAAAATTTCTCTTCATTTCTATGGGTCACATGACCTGCCGATTTTGTCCGTTCTGAATCAGATTTTTTTTTTTTTTATATGGTGAAGCTATGGTTTTAAATTACTTTAAAATAAAAATACAGCTGTGCTATAACGAAGTTTCTAAGCGATTTTGTAGATAAATTGCAAGACAGCGTTAACGATAGGATCTTAATTATTCTGTGTGCGTGCAATCTAATGTGCGAGCTATGTTCCTACGTGAGAGTTTAAGCCACAAGGAAGCAGCGCGTTAATGACGTCAAATAATTTGAACAGAAACCGTTTAAAACGTGTATTCCCCCGATCAAGATTAATATCCAGATGGCATAACTGTGCTTGATACTCGACTGAAGCGATGCGAAATTTAACCAGGGACGAAATGAGAAGGTTTTGAGCTGAGCACTCACGGAGTCGAGCCAGCGGGTCTAGAGTGTGAGCTGGCCGCCCGGGACTGAATCTGCGGCGCGGCTTACTGAGGGCCTGCTGCGGCGGCCTGGTCTTGGAGGAAGGCCCGTTTCTTCGTGTGAAGAGGGCGGCATTGCCCGAGACGCGAGTGTGGTGCTCGGCGGGCCTTATTGTCCATTTCTCTATGCAGGAATTATTGAATGGTCCGGTTTAGAGAAATTCGCGGAAGGAGATCGCGGATGTTTCGCCCGTGGTGGCGAGGACCCGTTTGTTTGGCCTGACGCCCGCGAGATAACACCAGAGGATTGCGGCAAAGATTCCTGAAGGACGAAAGATTCTTTATTGGACGGGAGAGCTCATTTCGGAAATGATAGGAAGGTAGGGCGAGGCCAAATGCTGAAACTGTCAAGGAAGTTAGGTGAGTTGACAGAGAATATATATATGCTTCCTCTCATGCTGATAGGGTAGACATGGTAATTGTTTGATGAGATGATTGATAGATTGGTTGATTGATTGATTGATTATTTGAACGTGCTCCTCCCGAACTTTGTTTATAAAACATCATTTAATGTTAATAATATTTGTTTCAATCACTGAATGAAGCCTGCTATATAAGAGTCGCGACCTTAAATTGCTTGCATAAAACTCTTGATCAGCACTCAACATTTGCTTATTGTTGTTGTACATTTAAACTGTTATGCACAGAGCGCGTGACGCCTCATTCGCGCCGCAAGACCTCCAGACGCGCGTAAACGCGTCTTTACACTCGCGCCAGACGCTCTATTCGCGTTTGGTGCTGAGGGTGAGGGCGAGAGAGAGAAAGAGTGCCTGCGAGTGAGCGAGCCAGAGTGAGTGAGGTCTGTGGTCTTGGCCATTAGTTGATTTACTTGTTTTCGTGTAGTAATACGTTGTCAAATATGTTTAAACTTAAATAAACTACCTATACAAGTAGTTATGTCTCTTTGTATTAATTTGTCCTGTTATTGACGTAATGCGCGTCATTGACAAAATGCGCAACCAGATGTTCGAATAGTTCGAATATAAGCTATGTGTTTTTTTTAGAGGGAATATTCGAAGGTCATTTTTGAGCAATTTTGACAGCCCTAATGAGTATTGTCGCTAGTGACCGACAACAAAGAATCGAAGAGACAGCCCAGCAAACACATTTACGTTGAGGCAACGTCTCTGGCACGTTGCATTTCTGCTATGGCAACGTCGCTGTATACGTGCTCGCAACATTGTAACAACGTAGAATTGTAAGACGTGACAGGGCTGTAGCAACGTTATTGCGCGACATTCAGCAACTGAGAGACGACGTTCTGACAATATTTTTATATGGTGTATTTTGTTAGATAATTATATACTTTTTATCGTTTATTGTTTATCTATATTATTTAATGGGGCTATCAACACCTGCAAGTGTAGCCTACACTTTGAAGAGTAAAAATGACAGAAGGTTTCGTTAATTCAACTTTATTAAAATTGCATATAATCAAATTGCACTTCCAAAAGTCATACATTTGTGAAAAAAAGAAAGAAATAAACGAATACACATTTATTTTAAGTATAATAAATAAAACATGAAAAGCAAAGGCAGATCAGAACATTTAATGAACAAAACCGGGTCTGTATGGCGGACAGTAGCCGAGCAGGTGTCACCGGGAAACATATCCACAAATCCAGAGGAGCAAAGAAACGAATGAGACTAAATAGCGGAAAAACTAAACAGTGCGAGCGATGCTTCATTAATCACATTAGAAATTAAAGCTGTAGGTTGTGTTTGATAGCTGAGGTAGGCTAAACGCAATACTCACGTAGCCTTGCTCGATGATGAATGAGAACACAATGAGCCCAACAACAGGTGGTTGGAATTTAAAAGGCTGATTTTCCCGCTTCGGGGCAGTGACGAGTACATTATGTAGTCCAGTGGTTGTCAAGACACCCTAGGCACAACCTTAAGCAATGGCCCTGAACGATGGTTTAATGTCAACATTGTGACAACGCTGTAACAACTTCACCACACAACGTAGTTATAGCAACCTTTTGGCCATGTTGTTAAAACGTTGTTAGAAGGTTGGCTACGTTGTGCCAACGTTCTGTGTTTGCTGGGAGCTAGCTGCCCTGCTGGAGTTATGTAGTATGCCGGTGGAGTGGCGACATATAATACATAATAGCCTACATGGTTTTATTTTAAAAAATGAACTTTACACACAACCTTATCAGAGCTAATGATAATGACCTGTATTGTTATATATTTATGTAGTCTTGATTTGGGTGTGTACAGTGGTTTTACATTTAAAAGGGTTGTAAATCTAGTTCAAGTAAATTTTAGCACGCCATAGTCAACTTTTATCAGGTAATTTCACAACAACAAAAATGTGGCTAGTAAAAATGCTGTGTGGCTAGTAACTTTGGAAAACCACTAGCCACATTGGCTAGTGAGCAAAAAAGTTAATGTCAAGCCCTGCTGATATGGCTAGGAACTATACTCTCATTCCTGCGTAATAATCAAGAAACTTTGCTGCCGTACCATGAGTCCAGCGGGCGTAATGATATGACGCAGCGCCTGAAAATAGGTCTAATAGGTTAGACAAACTTAGTCCCGGCAGAGAATGTCTAATATGGCGAGAAGTTTCACTCTCACTACACTTCCGGCTTCTGAACTGGTTGCAGTTCCACTCCGATTCCATATGAGGGCGCTCACAGGACGAGTGCAGAATGAATGGAGGTCAATGGCGGTATACCCCTCAAAATCCACTTTTCTCAGGATATAATTTTTTATCTAGTAATTTGAATGTTGTATTCGAAAGGAGATGCAAAGAAATTACACATTGCTGGGTGTTAGATTTTTTAGAGTCACTTATTTGCTTTAAAAAAGTCTTTCAAAATGTCAATGACGTCAGAATGCTGACGTCATTAGCAGAATGCTAGCGTGTTATGGGCAACAACAACTCAACCTGTAAGAAATCAAAACGACATAAGTACTCGTTCATTCAACTTTCAACCTAAAACCCATGTTGAACTTGCAAAATCTACAATCACATCTGAGATTTCTCAACGGCAATCGGGTGTAAGAGACAAATTTAGCCGTCTAGCCCCATTGACTCCCATTGATTCTGCACTCATGGCGAGCACCCCCAGTGGAACTCTGGTGGTACTACAACCAAAATTCGGTACAATAGGGCTTAATAGGGAGTGGACAGGCTCTCCGTAGACGGGCTCTGGTCCCGGTCACGATGGAAGTTACAGAGCTGGGGACTATTTTCAGGCACTGCGTCATATCATTACGCCCGCTGGACTCATGGTACGGCAGCAAAGTTTCTTGATTATTACGCAGGAATGAAGAGTATAGTTCCTAGCCATATCAGCCTAGAAAATCGCAACTTTTCATTTTCAGTCGATCTTAGTACACGATGTAACTACAGAAGAGTCAAGTTTTAAATAGGAAAAATATTGAAACTCTTTGGTCATTTTTTTGAGAGAGATGCTAATGGTCTTGTCCGGTTCAATTCATTATCCAAAGCTATGCTAAAAGTGGTACCGCCAGACCCGGAGTTTGGCTGAATGGATTTGAAAACGGTAAAACTAAAATGTTTAACTCTGGGGGAGTTGCAAAATGAGACTATTTCCAAAAAGTCTTATTTTCTGTGCATTCAATCAAAACGCTTTCAGTGTAACTGTAGTTCAGCAGACTATTACTATCTGTTTCCCTTAATGGGATATTATACTAGATTAATGTAGTGACAAACAATGAAGAATATGATTTAGATCTCTCCAGGTTTCTCTGAACACTCACCTGAACTGAATCATCTGTTTCAGCACAGATTTTATTCATCTGCTCCTCATCCTCTCTTTCATAATCCTCTCTCCCCTCTCTGTGTACACCTGGTAAAAACATTTATCATGGTTGATCTATTTTAGTGGAAGGCATAAGCTATAATGCACATTTACAGCATTTAGCTTCACAGATACATTTGGTTTATGGTCAAATATTAAATATTTCATATACATATATAGAAAAATATTACCCACTCTTAACTGCTTGGTTCCTTGTACTTTGCTGAAAGACACATTTGATTATAATTAACAACTGATTAAATGATAAAATTGGCAATAAAGGAAAAAAATTATATATAAAGTACAAGTCATTTATAAATATGCATGTATTTCTATTCAATCACTTAATAAATGTTTTTCTTTAGCTGATATTTGATAAATGATACTCATACCTTAGTGACGACTTTGATCACGTCACTGTCTATGGTGTAGTTGAGTTTCCCCACCGCTGCACATTTGATCTCATACTCAGTTCCTGGTCTCAGATCAGTCAGAGTAACTGTGTGTTGATCATTCAGCACAGGTTCAGATCTCCAGACTGTGTCCTGCTTCGGTTTGTACAGTAATCTGAGCTCCTCTGTAGCAGGACATGATGGAGGAACCATCAGAATCACAGTGTCACCTTTGACCTCTTTAGTGATTGGACAGGCTGGTTGTGATGGAGGAGTAAAGCAAACAGCTTCATCACATCCATGTTTATAAAGGAGAATGCAAGAGCCAGGATTATTCTTTGTTTCCTTTGAGAAGACTATAAATTTAGTCGATTGACTGCCATGTGATGTCATTAGCTCCTTAAACATTATTAAATGTTCTCTCATTTTCTCCCTGATGGTTCCAGTGAGCCACGTCAAAGCATGAGGAGACATTTCTGGATTCTTCCTCACTGTTTGAGTTTTCAGGTAATTTTCTTGTTCAGAAAGCAGCTTGTCTGTCTGCTCAAGAGAACTAAACATGTAGCAAACCACATTCTCCACCTTAATATCTGACAAAACTGTGTCTAAGCTAATTTTCACTTCAGCTCCACAGTCCAATAATTGTTGAAGAAACTCCCCAACTGTATTTAATTCTTTCTCTTTCTCTCTAATCCACTCCATTAAGTCATGTGTGTTAAATGGAGACTCCTCGTGAGCTTGTAGAAGATTGGTCAAAGCACAAGTTTCTTCTTCACAGGCTTGAACGGACCGGATCAGCGAATTAATTGTCTTATCAAAATCTTGTCTGTAGATTTGGCAGTATTGCCTCATATCTTCAATCTTTTTGTGACATGAACTGAATGTGGTTATCCTGGTGTCTTGCAAAAGTTCACTGCACTTGTTTTCGGTAAAACTCAGATTTTCAATGACAGACTCTGTTGCCATGATAAGCTTCTTCTCTATGACCCTTAGATGGATGACATCACTGTCTACGGTGTAGTTGAGTTTCCCCACCGCTGCACACTTGATGTCATACTCAGTTTCTTCTCTCAGATCAGTCAGAGTAACTGTGTCTTCATCCTTCAGCACAGGTTCAGATCTCCAGACTGTGTCCTGCTTCGGTTTATACAGTAATCTGAGCTCCACTGTAGCAGGACATGATGGAGGAACCTTTAAAATCACAGTGTTTTCTTTGACCTCTTCAGTGACTGGACAGGCTGGTTTGGATGGAGGAATAAAGCAAATAGCTTCATTACATCCATTTTCATACAGGAGAATGCAAGAACCTGGATTATTCTCCATTTCATTTGAGGAAACAATAAACTTGGCTGGTTCACGGTCTTTTGAATCAATCAAATTCTTAAAAATATTTAAGTTGCTCCTCATGATCTGTTGGATCTCAGTAGTGAGCCAAGACTTTTGCATTGAATCAGGGCTTTTCTCATCAGTTCCTCCTTGTGTTGAAGGACTCAGATATGCCTTTTGTTTATGGAGCACATCTGAGCAGTTCAGTGATGTGAATGTGTAGCTGACCAGATTTCCAACTTCCAGATCCATCAAGATGGCATCTAGGTTGACTTCTACCTGTGCACCAGCATCCTTCAGCTGTCTGAGGATTGTGTTAATGATATTAGACTCTTTCTCTCTAACTTTCAGCCATTCTGCAAGGTCATGTCCTCTGAATGGAGATTCATCATGTTTTTGTACAAGATCATCCAGTGCAGTTTCCTTCATCACATTTCCACGGATGTTTGGCAGCAGAGAGCCAAGCGTCTTCACGAGTCTCAACTTGTACTTGTAGCAGTTTTGCTTCATGTGCAGAATTTTATCATTAAATGCAGCAAAAGTCAGAGCAGCCGAGTCTTTCAGAAGGTCACTGCATTTCATCTCTGTTGTATTTAAACTCTCAATCACTGATTCAATCTCCACGACTAGGTCCATGCTGATGTCTTTATGAAGTTTTGAAGCTCTTGAGTGAAGTTTGTCCAGAGGATAAAGCCAAACTCTCAGTGGAACCGCCAGCTCTTGGTTTTCTTTCAGAAGTTTTGGAAGATCAGCAAAAACCTTCAAAGCATCTTCAAAAGAGGTCGGGTTAGACGGTAGCTGGAAGTCGCCATAAAATGTACAAGTGAATTTTTTTACTGCAGTTTTCTGATTGTGATTTACACTTAGATCAACATTTGCATCTACTGAAACGATGCCTTGTAGTTTCTCAAGAGCCACTTTTACTTCTCCTTTTACTGTTTTTTTGTCCTCATCTGAGGAAACCTCTCTATCAAAAACAAAGCAGGCATCTGCTCCATACAGCACTGCTGTCACCACGTGTGTAGCTGTATCATCATCCTCAGCATTATTTCCAGAAGGCAAATGATTCATGGTCAGTTCTTCAAACCTGCTGGTTGAATGATAATGTAGCGTCAGTCTCTGCTGTTTGAAAGACGTCTTGGTGTCTTTGAGATACTTTGCTGCTCCACTAACATGGATGAGATCACTTAAAAGACTCAGTTTGAGTCCACTGTCAATATTTAGTATTTTAGACTTGTCCTGAATGGAGTCTGAAGCTGTAACATTGAACCTTGTATTAATTTGAGAATGAGCGGAACTATTCTGCTGCAGCTGCTCTTTACTCCAAAGTCTGACCCCTGCAACAGGAAAAATGTGTTTTAACTCAACAGTCAATTTATTAGAAATTACATTTTGTTTAAAAATTATAGAGAGACACATTCTGAAGGTGGTTAATGAAGGTGCAGCTGAAGGTGGTTGCCCTATCTGTTTTTAGGGTATTTGACTAGAATATACAATATAAAGACCTTTTCAGCAAAACTACAAACAGTTTCATGGTTATTTCTAGCCTATGTTGAGTAAAACTATGGCATCAGAAAGAACAAAGAAAGTGTCTTGAGGATCAAATATTGTAGACTCTGTATAGAAAGAAGGCCCAAATCAAGAGAGATGCAACACAGGAACTTTCTTGACAGACACTTAAGACAAAAGCAGTGGGCCACCAAGTCCTGACCCTGACTCCAACCAGCAGGGAGAGGTCAAAGGGATGAGAGAGACAGGCTGAGGACGTTTCTGGGAATCAGCCCCAAGCAGAAGACAGTTTGAAGGGCTCAATGGGTGGCATAGGTAGGACCAGGCAGGAGGCAGTGACAGGGACAGACCACCCTAATAACCAGACAGGAAACAGGCCAATCATAAGTGGAGTACAGAGAGCTCAGGTACCGGGCAAAAGCCCAGGACAACCGGTGGAGAGAAACTCTGCCCCAAGAACCTCTGGCAGGGCAGGACTGGAAAGAGCACTAGAACACACAAGGCATACAGCACAACAGGACAGTAATAAGACAAGGCACCACAAGTCCAGAAAAAAGACACAAGACAGCAAGATGAAGCACAGCACAGTAAATGATTAAAGCAATAACTAGAAAAACTGGTGAGAAGAAATAACTAAAACAAATATCTAAAGTAGAACACTAGACCAGAAGATTAAAGTAAACAGCTAAAACAGACAACTAGAGAAAATAACTAGACTAGAAAACTATAGTAAATAACTGTAGAAAAGAAGCTAGAAAAAGTAACGCTAGTTACATAGGTAACGTCTCTGTTACGTATGTAACCCTTGTTCCCTAAAGGAGGGAATGGAGACGTCACATTGGAACATTCTGATGAATTGGGATCTTGCCTGAGAGCCTAGTTGTTACTTGTAAACTAAACAAGCCAATGCACATTTGCATGCGAGATTTGCATAATTTTTTGGAACATCACAACAGAACATACCGACGAATTCCATTTCTGCAAACTTATTGAAGACCTGAGGTGACAAGAACAGCCCAAAGGGGAGGACTTTTTACTGATATGCCCACCCTTCGAACACAAGGGGTAGGAACAGTCTGTGTCGAGGGAGAATCGAGACATGAAAGTACACGTCCTTCAGGTCGATTGCTGCAAACCAATCTCGGGGACGGATGCACATTGACATAGCATTTTGAACACTCGCAGGGCCAAGATTGGCCGTAACCCACAGCCTTTCTTGGGTACAATGAAGAAGCGGCTGTATCTTCACATATTTTATTTTTTTATTTTACCTTTATTTTACCAGGAAGTCTCAACATATCAGCTGGAGGGAGCGGCTCTATTGCGTCCTTTGCCAGTAGGACTGCGATCTCCACCCGTAAGATAGGAGGACCCTTGTCCTGCACAGAGGTGAATTGAATGCCCCTTAACTTGGGGGGACGGCGGGTAAACTGAATTGCATAGGCAAGTCTGATAATCCGAATGAGCCAGCGAGATGGGCTGGGGAGTGCTAGCTAGGCCCCCAGAGACCGTACAAGCATACAACCAAACACTTACCCCCAGTGGGGCAGCGAGGTGGAACGCAAGGACCCGACTCGGATGGCATAACGGCCCGAAGTGGGGTCTGAGTGTGTGTTGCAACACTTATCGGGTTCCATGGTTGGGCAGAGGGTGCGTGAGGAGGCTTCCTCATGTCCTCAAAACACACGCAGCTGCCCAGTGGCGACAGAAGAGGGGGCTGAGGATGGCAAGGCATTGCACACATGCAAACACGCCCTCTTGGGACCCAGAGATAGAGGAAACTACTCTTCATTGAAAATTTGTGAAAGAACAAATCTGAACAAAAGATTCTCCACATGGTCCTCCTCCGGGGGAAGAGCAGCTCCTTTCATCTCTGGGTTGCCTGTCTAAGGGGTGGTGTTTCACCAACCGCTTGGAGGATTAGCGGGGGCTCGATGTCATGGCTGAGCAGGCCGCTTCCGGAATTCAGAGAACCACTGTTACCTATGTAATTAGCATTCTGTTTCATTCCTCCCGGCCACCAGAGGCAGTGCTTAAGCATTAGTGAATGACTCCTACCAACATAGTCATGAACAATGCCACTGACTTGCAAAATAGTCAAGGTTGCTCCTGAAGAACTGCTGAACTGACAGCATAAGGGTTGGCAATGTTGTAGAAGCAGGCAAGAGTACAGGGAGAAGCCCAATATGCGCTGTACAAAAATCCACCATAGAAACTCCTCTAAAATCAGCCTAAGATTTAGACACAGCCCTAGTGGAATGACAAGAGATACCTCGTGGCAGAGGCTTTTGGTTTTTCTTGTATGCCATAGTGATCAGACCTACAATCTTTGACACTCTTTGCTTTGATATTGTGGCCCCTTACTAGACACCAAGAGGTGATACCTTGACTGATCTGATTGATATGCATACTGTAAAGCATCCAAATTAATCAACTGATTTGCAATTTGAGGAAGCAGAAGTTTGGGAAGAAAAGGTTGATTTGGTCGAAGCACAACACCAGAAACGTCCGGAAAACAACGCAGGCATAACTCACTAACAGACGCATGTAACTCGCTTAAAAGCTTTGCAAAAGTGATGGTAAAAAAAAGCAAAAAAAAGCAGTTTTTAAAGATACCTACTTAAAGTCAGCTGTCTTGCAAACAATCAACAAAACAAAGTCGCGTACAAAGGCCTTAACTGTCTCACACCCTTTTAAAACTACAAGAGTATGAGAACCAAGAGAAGAACCATTAATTGATACATAATACACAGAAATGGCCACAACAAATTGCAAAGAAGTCATTCCAATTCAAGTAATTGAATTACTTGTCAAGTCAAGTAAAGTCAAGTAATTGATTGCACTGGAATCAGGCAATTCTTTGCCTCATTCTTCGCAAGACCCAGCTTCCGCCCATGCTCCAAAAGAAACCTGGTATTGTGGACATCTTGCTGTCTTTTGGAAGCAGACAGCAGCCAGTCATCCAAACAAGGCAGGATTTGCATCGTTCTGAACCATAGCAGATAAAGAGCTGTAGTCATGCACCCTGTGAAGACATGAGGGGCCAGAGACAGTCTGAAAGGTAGGACCTTGAATTGGTGGACTTCTTCCTTGAAACTGAATCTAAGAAACTGGGAAACCATCCAAGGAGGACCATCTTAAGAACCATCCCAGAAGGACAGAGTTAGTCCTGACTAAACCAAATCAATAATAGAACATCCAGCTGCTATGAAAAAAAAAACTCATGTACCTCATCAGGGGTACATCATCAAAATTATCTTGGATAAAAGAATCAGAAGCACTTGTGTTCTCCTACACATTGCATGATGTGTAGGAGAAGACGAACTAAAAGGCTCTTCCTCAATTCTCTTGAACCCTCTTTGTCGTGTTATAGTTACAGGCATGGCAGGCACCACAGGCTGAAGCAATTGAAGGAGACATTTAGCTCTGACATCTCTAAGGACAGCAACTGTCTTAGAAAGAGAGGTCTCCTACATATGCTCACCCTGTGAAGTTGCTTTCTTCTTTGATTCGGGGCACCAGCAGATGTTACAGCAGATTATGATAGCTTCTCTCAAATGCTGAATTCCCAAACAGGACAGACAGACAAATATCATGGCCACTGTCAGGGAGAAGCGTATTAGAACACAGCTTACATATCAATGGGAATCCGATAGCAATAGAATCGTGAGCCATGATCACTTCAGTAAAAGAGAAACCTTTGCTACAAGGTTATAATAAGTCGAGCAGTAACGAGAATATAACCACACCTTGACAATTGGTCATCGGATTGCACAGAGGAGCACAGTGTATCACACAATCTGCATATAAATAATAAAGATGCCAGGGAACCGTCAACATATCAATGTGATGAACACTAGCAACTGGATATCACAGGGAAGCACAAAATGTTACAGACAGATCATAAAATATGTCCAATAACAACAAAAACTCACCAAATGTTGACACAATTCAATACAGATCCAAATTTCTTAGAAGCGCACTGTCACAGCTAGTAGTAAACTGCACTTGAAAGCACAGAAATCGATTGAAGATCTCAGTCAAGGGAGAAAGCGAAATAGACTGAACGCTGAGCTAATGTAGCTATTACCCTCAAGGCTTAGCCTGCATTTCTATGTGACTCTGTTGGTATATTATCTTGACATATCTAGCTGGCTCTGTGATAATCCACTAGTGCTTAAACACTGCCTCTGGTGGTCAGGAGGTATGAAACAGAACTTGTGTACATGACTTGAGCCAAGACCAGAGCAAAAAGGCTATAGCATGAGGCACAAAGCCCTCAAGCACAAAATGTACATTGAAACATGAAACAAGGACAATTCAGACAAGGGTGCTAGAGCAGAACCCTGACATAGACTATGTACTGCTAGTGCAGGTCTGGTTAAGTCTCTTATATGTTGTTATTAGTTCTCAGATTTAATTTATATATTGATACCTGGTATTAATTCATCCTTTCTGCAGTCATACAGCATGCCAAGCTGGAAGGGTCTCCCAAGAGCTGCTGTTTCAGTCACATTCACTCCCACTGAATCCATACTAAAGACAAAACACAGAGCAGAAACAGATCAGCGAGGTAACAGTTACTGTATGTGAACTCCCACATATTAAAATATGTTGATATAAAAGTATAAAGTTCACTTTGCACCAAGTGTCTTCGATTTATAGTCTGAAGTTCGATTTATAGTATTTAGTTAAATGCCATTTAATGCAGCAATAACATCATTTAATAATATTCCGATATATTTATAATATTCTGATATCATCGCTGGAGAGAGATTGGGTTGTTTTCCACTATGTATAGAAATAAAAATAAAGTAAAAGATTAATGGTAATATTATAATAAGCATTAATCTGAATAATGCATTTTTGTTTAAATCTCTGTCTTTTTAAGCATTGGAGAATATAGAGTACTTCCTATTAGCTGTTATTGTGAGACTTAAAACTTTATTACTCCACCACTTTAATTTCTCTTTTATATTTTTCGACTAACGTTCTTTCTGGAGTTCACTGTTCCTGGTTTACCTGTAATTAAGACCTTGTCATGTTTATACTACATCATCATGTTTATAATTAATATCAGTTTGGTATTTTTCATACTATCTTAGCCTCTTTACAAATTCAATCTCTGTGACTGACCTCAGGCCTGCACACCAGAGCCATAGAGAGAAAGAGTTGCGACACTCTTTGATGTCGCCGCTATGGCTGTCACGTGGTTCATGGAAGCCCCAATAGTTCCAAAACATACGCTGGCTGTCATGCTCTTCTATGGGACAGACAGCAGCAATTGCATTATTGAATGGTAAATATAAAATAAAACACACACCCAAGTACTTTTTCAGCTGTTATTGCATTATTGCATTTTGTTAATGTCAATTTTGCATTTGGAGATAAGTTTTAGGCTATATTTTTGGAGGGAAAAGCTTAGTGTTCATGTTCGCATGGGTAGTAGCACTGGCTTTAGCGGCTCTAACTTAACTTTTCCATATCATTCATCTGATGATAGACGTCTCATGATATTTATTTTAGCACAACTGGGCTGTATTAGGCTATTGATTCCCGTGATTTTGTTTATAAATTTTGATTCAGCCATTAGCCTACCTTCGTGATCACGCAAAGAGGTCTGCCGTGGCGGTCCGTTCAGAAATCGCTTAAGCTAGCTCACTTCTTCTGATGAAAGTGGCCACCCCCAGGACCACAACGTGAAACATGATCATGTTAAGAGAATATTATTTTAAGATTAAGCCATACACATTATCAAAACTATAACAGATTAAAAACGAATGTAAGCATGGCTGATACAAAATTTTCAAATAAAATATTTTTTATTAAACAATGACAGACAACAAAAATGTGTGCTTGTGTGAGTGTGTGAACAAGAAAAACAAAAACCAGGGGCAGGTGATCCATGAAACAGACAGGACTGGTGATGGCCATAACACAGGGTGGCCGCGGGTCCTTAAAAAGTCTTAAAAAGTCTTAAATAAAGTTTTCCTAATAAAAGGCCTTAAAAAGTATTAAAATGTCTTAAATTCAGATTCGATAGGTCTTAAATATTTCTGGTCACGTTACCGCTAAAATTTCTCCAGTCAAATAACCAGTGAAGCATCGAATCGCGAGAATGATTCAGATTTTATTACATAAACATAATAAGGATAATGTAGGCTTTTTCTGGTAACGCTGTTTCGTTATTTCAAATGTTGGCGCGTTGCGCGTGGCAAGCGCGCTCATAATGTAAGAGACGCCGGCGCGACCACAATATTGCCCAACATCAAATGGCAAACGTAAAATGCAAGCGGAACGAAACTGCTCGTTATTGTGTGGTTGAAGGACCAGTGCAGCGCGAGCCGATCGTGATCATGCGACACTGTTACTACACAGCGCTAATAAGAGATGCAGTAAAGAAAGCATTTGAATTCGCCACAGAACTGACAGAAGTAATAACATCGCTGCGAGATCTAGTGAGTAGCATTCATATTTCTCCGTTATTAACGGATCAAACAGCGCTGACATGGAAACCTGGAAGAAACACTGTGCCATGAATGAACTATCAGTGTCCACAGATCAGCAACATTCACCATGGATTTACTGTAGTAACACTAACTGCAACCATGGACGTTTGGCAGGAATAGTAGGCTATAATGCCTTCAAGTAACGCGTTGACATTATGCATACAATTGCTGCCCTCAAATGTTAATCTGAACTAAACCTTTGTTTATACTACAATATGACATTTCATTTTTTCCAAGGAGCTGTTTTGTTTTATATGCTCCTAAGAAGAGTCAATTATAGCTCTAGAATTGCTCAAAGTAAAAAAAAATAATCATACTTTATTATGTTAGTTTTAATATAAAAAAGAATAGAAAATTTAAATCAAGGAAATTTCTCTGGCATTTATTTCTTTATGCTGTATCAAAAACGTACCGAACCGAACCATGACACAAGTGTATCGTATCGAACTGAACCGTGAATTTCGTGAACCGTTACACCCTTAATATATACGCATGTAATATAATGTGTATTTCCATCACAGGTTTGGTCTTAAATTTCATTCAAAGTGGCATTAAAAAGGTCTTAAAAAGTCTTAAATTTAACTTGTTCATATCTGTAGACACCCTGTAACAATCCTAGAGGTCCAGCATTGTTCTCACAAGCCGCTTCACTCAAGACAATAAAACATAATGAAAAGTTAGTATATCCCAAAAAAAATTAATTAAATAAAAGTTGCTATAAAGGTGGCAGCGATTCATTACCGAACTCTTAGCTGACGAAGTCGCGCTAGCTAACTAGCTAGCAGGCAGTGCTTGAAAATTGGTTGAAACAACCAACATAAAATATAAATAATTACGCTGTGCATGTACAAATGAAGACCAGTATAAGCATCGCAAAGGGCCTCTGAAACAATATAGACAGTTGACAATTCAAAAGAGGTCGATATTTCAGCAACTTAACTCTGGAACAACTCGACGCGCAGCAATGTAAGTGAATGGTGTCCAACGCCCAAATGACAGTGTTTGGAACTATTCCGATCTTCATATCCCGGAAGTAGGCGGTTAAAAGCACCGCCATTTTTTACAACGGAGGTCTATGGGAGTGTCGCAACTCTTTCTCTCTATGGCTCTGCTGCACACCAGGTAGAAGCATTAAAATATCATTTAACATATTTAGAAAAAAAAAACAGTTCCAGTGTGAGACATGAATCTACAGCAGCCATTCTTCATATATTTTATAACCCTTTCATGTTTATAACTGCGAAGCATTTATTTTTGTATGAAGCATCACTCACTTTTTCTGTTCCTCAAAGCTCCTCCTTTATTTTATCTTAAGGAGTTGGACTTGTCTTTTTTTTCATTAGACTCATAAAACGCTTAAAACCTTTTCTTAAACACTTTTAAATTAATTTAAAGTTATTTCCTTCTGTGCCGAGATGCGATTGTCTTTCACAAGCTGGTCAGATTCAAACTATCACTTTCAATTTCAGGTTAAACTCCTCCCACTCAAGAGGAAACTTACAGACCACAAAGAGTAACATCTGCTATAGAGGATGAGGAGTGACATTACAAATTCTTTGAAGAGAAGAATGTTAGTGTGCAGAGACACAGAGTACGCATACATAAAAAATGACAAGAATAGTGTGTGTGTGTGTTTTGAGGTGAAATAAAGTGATAAAGTGAGTAAATCATGTTTATAAATGTCACCATGTTTGTGTTGTGTGAACTGATGCCATTTAATATTGATTAGCATAAATATTCCTTTAATCTCAGATAGTAATTCTTGAAATTAATATGTGTAAATGAAGATAATAGTGTATAAATGTCTCACTGGAGAAGATGAACTTTAGGATTTATTTAATCCCATAAGTTTTAGGCTTAGACTGTGACATAGATGTATAGGTTTGAAAAGGTGTCTGTAGATTGTTGTTCATGATAAATATGTGTGTCTGTTTGTGGTTTCCCTACTGTGGTTCAGTCTGCAGCATTGCCGTATGACACATTATCAGTATGATTTCTTGGCTATTACCATCTACTGCAGCTTATACCAACAACGGAAATAAGCGCAGTTAGAATAGCAAAATATGTGGGAGAGCATTGCTTTGGTGTGACTATATTGTATTGTATTGCTCTCCATTGTGGTTTAACATTCTAGATGAAGTACAGGATGCCAAAGAGCACTTAAATACACTTTAAATGTGCTGTATATAACTTTTTCACTCTACTAAAGCATAAAAATACCATAATATATTTGCATATATTAAGGAAACATGCTAAGTTTACAGGTACGCATACAAGTTTCTCTGAAAACCTGCCAGTTATTTTACTTTGAAATGTGCTTTTCCAGATTGTTTGTTATTGTTTTGGTCTGTGATACAGCACTTTGGCAATTTTCATTATCCATTGTGCTCGTTCCTGTTGCGTGTGCTCAAACTGGCAACCCGTGTGAGCGCCGTCCAGTCTGAGGAGCAGGAGGCGGGAGAAACGACGATCTCCGATATTTTGAATTTGGGCTGCAATACCTATCTCAACCACTAATTGTCATTCTTACAGACTGCACCATTAAATATACGCTTGTATTTAAGTTTTGAAATTCAGAATTCACTAAGCATAGTGAATGAAAATAGTTCTAAAAAATTGTACTCAAGTAAAAGTATTGCTACTTAAGAAATAATTTACTTCAGTACAAGTAGAAGTACTGGAAAATACCTCAAGCCCTCATAAGAAATCTCTTACAGTTTTTCTCGATTGCTTAAACACATTTCTTGAAACTATGCCTCATATTCTCAAAACAGTAAACACAAATCCATAACGTCTCACCCAATTCCCCAAACATCCTATTTTCAGTTCAAAATGAAGCTCTACACTCAAAACCATTCACTCTTGCTGAAAAACCTAACTTTGCCCTCACACTGGACACACAAGCCCTCAAAATCACACACACTACAACATAGTCTAACACACTGGTGCAATAAATTCAAAACAAAATTTCCAAAACTGGTAAGTTATGTTACTTGTGGTTCCCCGCCTCACAAACCTTTTCACATGATGAACACCAAAGACACAACCAATGGATACATTGGCACATTTTTATTCATTCATGTACTACACAGTACAACACACACACACACACACACACACACAAAAAAAAAAAATATATATATATTTTTTACTCTCTCCTCTAATTTTTTTTACAGTATTTACTTACTTACAGTAAGATGTGTGTGACCATCATATGACAGTAAAAGAGCACACACAAAACCTTATTCTATGTGGAATTGTATTGGAATGGTAAAGAGCACTGTAAAAAAAAATCCTAATTTTACAGAGAATAACTCTAAATTTTTGTATTTTTTTAGAGTATTTTTCTGTTATTGTAAATTATATTCAAAACTCTGTAAAATTACAAACAATATCTGTAAATTAATTAATTGACTGTTAATTTAAGGATTCTACCATTAATTACAAATTACAGTGATTCTTATTTTTTTCACAGGACAATTACTGTATTATTTATACAGTATTTTTCTGTTTTTTTAAATTATATTCAAAACTCTGTAAAATTACAAACAATATCTGTAAATTAATTAATTGACTGTTAATTTAAGGATTATATCATTAATTACAAATTACAGTGATTCTTATTTTTTTCACAGGACAATTACTGTATTATTTATACAGTATTTTTCAGTTTTTTTTAATTATATTCAAAACTCTGTAAAATTACAAACAATATCTGTAAATTAATTAATTGACTGTTAATTTAAGGATTATATCATTAATTACAAATTACAGTGATTCTTATTTTTTTCACAGGACAATTACTGTATTATTTATACAGAATTTTTCTGTTTTTTAAAAAATTATATTCAAAACTCTGTAAAATTACAAACAATATCTGTAAATTAATTAATTGACTGTTAATTTAAGGATTATATCATTAATTACAAATTACAGTGATTCTTATTTTTTTCACAGGACAATTACTGTATTACTTATACAGTGTTTTTCTGTTTTTTTTTTTTATTACATACAAAGTTGTGTAAAATTACAATCAAATTGTGTAATTAAATATGTAGCTCATTATATTAAAGGTTTATATCCATACTAACAATTTAACATATATCCTTGTGTTGTCATTTTTAAGTAAATGTTATTAGTTTTAGATTTAAGTGTATTTTTACATTTAAACTCTGTAATTCTGGATACAAGCAAACTGCACAATTCATGTTAAATTGACCTTGCTGGTCAGACAGCAGGCCAACAGGGTTCATGGTGGAACATATGGTGCGTTTAGGTCCTCCTGGGAAGTTTGTATTCATGAGGTTTTACAATTTTTTTTTTTATGTTTTAAATTAATTTATGAAGCCACTGTATCATTACATATTATATTGTTATATTATAATGCTCATATTTTGTGCAGGTATTAGCTTACTTCATTGTAAATAGAAAAGCCTGACAATGTCACTGCTACAGTATAGGTATTGTGGTATTCCTCAATGTTTCTCACTGACACACCATCTTGAGACAAAACAATGGCACTGACATATTTTAAGATAAGTCAGTGCAAGTTGCTTTCAGGTAAAACAGCTGAAATGTGCATTTTAGTCTGGGACTACAGGCTTAAGCCTTGCCTGTGAAACCCGGGGTATATGTTGCAACTTTATGTTGCAAATTATGCCAATGTTAGCAAAGTGTTGTGTTGGACAGAGGATTAACCCTAAACCAACAGGTTGTGTACGGTAACAGTGCCACACAGGGTGAAAAGCAAGACATTATTAGAGTGTTTCTAAAGGAAAGGTCAATCATTTGTTAAAGTGCAAAAGGGTCATTATGGGTCACATGGATGTAATAATGTCACCCAGATACCAATCCATTAGTTTTTCATGTAGGTATACAGAATTTTATATGAATACATAGGCAGTTTGCTCTGTTTAATAATCTGTTTGCTCTGTTAAATTGCTGTTTAGCAGAGCAGTGGTAAATATATGTTGTTATATAAGTTATTTTAAGTTTAATTTTTAATCATACACTGCAATGAAAACGCCATTTAACCAATTGAATAAATATAACAGCCAGCCTACAAATACAGCTAAATAAATAGCACGTGTATATTTTTTCATATTCTTTCTTTTAAAACATGTCATCTTTCCCTGTAATTGCAATGTTACCACACTATTGGCTGTCTCTCCGAGTTATTTTGAGCATGATTGGTTGTTCAGACTGTCATCCAGGAATCTGGCCAATGACAACTATGCGCGCCTTTTACTGGTCAAGTTTGAATATGTCTGTTGGAGTGTGTGTGTGTGTGTGTGTGTGTGTGTGTGTGTGTGTGTGTGTGTGTGTGTGTGTGTGTGTGTGTGTGTGTGTGTGTGTGTGTGTGTGTGTGTGTGTGTGTGTGTGTGTGTGTGTGTGTGTGTGTGTGTGCTGCTGCTCTGGATCTTCTTCAGTACTAGCATACGTCGGTTCTGTGGCAAATATTGTTTAAAACATGGATTATTTTACATCGGACTGCTACATTTCTATTTTGAGCGAGCTGCGGGATGTAAATGAAGAACAAACAAGGAATATGGACAACGCATTTTAACAACGTGTAACGGACATATTGCAATCTGCGGAAGGTAATGTTAAATAACTTTATATTTTATAAAAACAAGTCTGCTACATCAAAATATAGTGTGTTAAATTGAGAATCTAAACGCGATTAGAGCTATATCGATATACTTACATGTTTAGGCTAATGTTATGTGTTGCTAGCATGTGTAAATATTGTCAGCTAACGTTAACTTAACGTTAGTAAAAAAAAAAAAAAAAAAAAACTCGGCATAGTTTTTGACTGCAATGACTGAGAACATTGTCTCTTTAGACGGAGAGGGACTTGAACCACACTCTTTGACTCTAGAAGAATATGCAAACTAGGCTTTTGAATAGTTGTTGATCGCGGGATACGTTATAACGTTAGGCCTAACGTTACCGATCAGTCATCATAATATGTTTTGAAGTTGGTGAGTACAATTTTGCAAGCTTTCACAAATGTCTCTGTTAGTAAAATGCTAATATACAAATAGCTAATATTGCTGTGTATGTGTGTGTTTCCCTCATGATCCAGGAATTTTGGGAATAAATATGATCCAGCCACGTGATCTTCAGATGCGGTGAGTATTGTTATATTAAAATACACGTGAAATAGAGGCAGAACATGTAAACTCTGCTCAAAGGCACACTGGTTCAAACCCTCCAGACAATATTTTATCTATCTTCTTGAGTTCACAGGCCTAGCTGACCCAAAAATTTGTTCTTTCAAAATGAAAGTATTTTCAAACCTGAATGACTTATGTGAAACACAAGAATGTTGGGAATAAAACAACATTGGAACCCATTGTATGGGAAAACAAAACAATGAAGGCATTTCTCAAGATATCTTAATTAAGGTTCTACAAAAGAGATTCATACAGTTTTGGAACAACATGGAGTAGGCCTAAATAAAGAGAGAACTCTATTTTTTGGATGAGCTGTTCTTTTAATGACATGTTCCCAGGGTCCTTTGTTAAATTAACCTTGGTTTTTATCATAGTAAAAGTTTAGAAACCATGGTTTTATGGTGGATTGATTACAGTACTTTATTACCATTTGGTTAGTATAGCAAAACTCTGGTTAATGTTAGTAAGGGTTCTCCAGATTTATATAACACTTAAGGAACACATAAAAAAATGGTTCTATGTCACCCTGATCAATAGTCTGTTAACACACATGTAATAATTAACACACTTTAAAAAAAAATGTTTTTTTTATTTATATTTTTGTTATATTTTTTAGATCAAGCATTGGAACAATGTTTACGGAGCAGACCAAGCACCAACAGAGAAACAAGCCCATCATTCAGTAGTAAGTATCCACTGCAGTATATAAAACAAAAAAAGTTCTCTCTTTTTTTCTCCCTCGTGCCATCCCAGATGTATATCTGACTTTCTTTCCACAGAGATTTTTTGAAAAATGATCCATTTATTGTAAGCCAATATAATGCAAGTGCATGCTCCAGAGACTACATGCAGCCTACAAATAGCCTGCTGTGTTGTTCACACAGGAAGTTTTATGCACTTATCATATGAGCTTTACAATGCTCTTGGATTATTGTCAGGATGTGTGTTTGGACTTTTTTGACCTTAAGCATTTTGTTGTCTATTCACTTGCATTATTCGACACACGAACACAAGAGATGGATAATTTTTCTAAAAGTCTAGTTTATTTTTTCAAAAATTTGTGTTCATCTGAAGAAAGAAAATCATATACCTTTCGGACAGCATAAGGGAGAGTAGTCTAAATGTGTTAGCAAAGGGTACATGCGATGGTAAATTAAAGGGATAGTTCACTTTGAAATTAAATTTTGGTATTTTACCAAATATATTTACCATTAATTTAAATTTAATTTTAAAGTGAACTATCCCTTTAACTGAAGTAATTTTATCTTATAGTAATTTTATTTTATATTTATGGTAATGTGACCTAGGATGGCAAGTCCCAGTGGTTCATTTTAAGACTAGATATTGTGGAAGAGTTCAATTTAACAGAATAATTTGAGTTTTGAATTTTTGAGCATGCCTATAGACCAAACACATAATACGCATATGCATGCCTTTACCGTTTTCACAGATTCACATTTCAGTAGTTTAGACCGAGACGATTTTAGTTGGAAACTGAGTCGTGTAAACGGCCCCTTACTAAGCATATATTAAAAAACCCAGGGCAAAGGGATGCTCACTTTTGATTGGAATTTGCCCACTGTCATGCAGATTTTAGCTCAAACCCTAATTAAACTGACCTGAACCAGCTAATAAAGATCCTCAGGATAACCAGAAACAGTTTGGAGCTACACTCTGCAGGACACTGGCCTCCAGGAGTTTGGCACACATGACCTGAAGGGATAGTTCACAGTCAGGCAAACAAGAAAATTCTCCCAAATAATTTACTCACCCTCATGTTGTTCCAAACCTTTATGCATTTTTTGGTTGCCAACATTCTTCAAAAATATATAATTTTAATGCTTGACAAAAGAGAGACATTTCAGGTTTGAAAAGACATGATGGTGAGTAAATGATGACAGAATTTTCATTTTTGGGTGAACTATCTCAAGTACTTTAATAATCTCACACAATGAGAATATACCTTCTTTTTTTTTAAACACATATCATATATTTAATTCCCTGAAGAATGAGAGAAAGACCCTCATTACCCATATCACAGCAGTCTGAAAACACCTCCATTTAATACAAATATTGTTGGTTTTATTTTGTAATACAAATTGGCATTTTTACACGTTTACCTTGCAATGAAAAAGAATGTCCATTGTTGTGAATCTACGTGTTCCTTCTTTTGGTGATGCACATTTTTCAATCGGACATAAGTTTTAGATACCAGACAAATCAGAAGACAAACAGACAATTTAAATAAAAATGTATTAAGCTTGTTTAAAGGAAACAAAAATAATTGAAATCATTTTGAGAGAATCATAGTGTGTCCTTTTTTTCTTATTCCCAGATGCACCAAGCTGATTACTGGCCGTTTGCTGGATTGCTGTTTATTTGCTGTATCTGTCACTTCTGGTACACTTTTGTTGTTTTGATTTAACTTATTAATAAACTTGTATAGTAAGGATTCTGAATGTAAAGACCATATAATATTTAATATCAGAACTATGCAGAACTATGTGACCCCCAGGGGTCTGAATAATTCCATTTTATTTAGATTACAAGTTTACATTGTTTAAATACTAATAAATTATATGTAAACACAAGTGCTGCAAATTAAAGTTTGAGATGATTTTAATCAGTTTTATACAGTTTTTTTACAGACTTATTTTGTCTTCTAAAATAAAACTGTTTTATTACATTCTTGAGCACGTCTTGACAATTTATTGAATGTGTTTGATCGTTATAATTTAGGAAAGGTCTGTTAAATAACAGTGTTTCTCAGTAGAACTTTTAGTGCTGACACTTTATTAAAGGTGTTTAATTGTAATAATTTAGGAAATACCTGTAAAATAACAGTGTTTCTCAGTAGAACTTTTAGTGCCGTCATTTAATTAAAGGAGTTTGATTGTAATAATTTAGGAAATACCTGTAAAATAACAGTGTTTCTCAGTAGAACTTTTAGTGCCGTCACTTTATTAAAGGTGTTTAATTGTAATAATTTAGGAAATACCTGTAAAATAACAGTGTTTCTAAGTAGAACTTTTAGTGCCATAACTTTATTAAAGGTGTTTGGTCATTATAATATTGGAAAAATCCATAAAATAAAAGTTTTACACTGTAAAAAAATAATCGTAAAATAACGGTAAAAAGTCTGGCAGCAAAGTTGCCAACCACTTACCGTAAAATTAAGGTAAAATACCTTAATTCAAACAAGGAAAAATCTGTAAAATAACAGTATTTTTTTCTAAAACTTTTAATGAAAAATTCTGTAAAATTATAGTTTTTGCACTTTATTGGAATTAAGATATTTTACTTTAATTTTACGGTAAGTGGTTGGCAACTTTGCTGCCAGACTTTTTACCGTTATTTTACGATTTTTTTTTTTTACAGTGAGTGTTAGTAGGTGACAGGAGGGCCTCGATCCACTCAAGGAGACAATATGATGAACATGTCTAAGAATGTTCCACATATGGTTGAAATACCATCATTTGCCTAGAAAGATAAAATTCTGGGAGTCAAGACTATAAAGGATGAAGGATGGCCAACCTTCACTGTCACACTCTGCAGCAACTCTGTGTGACTGTACGACTGCTGGCCTTTTCTTGCAAGAAAATAAACCTCATCAAAGACTATTGGAAATGTTTGTCTTTTATTCAGTGATAGAATTCTGTTTGCCACCACACACCTCCCTGAAGGCTCTCGAGGCGACGGTAAAGCGACTCAAATTTGGCCTTACTCGTAGCCCAGCCTCCCTCATAGTCATACCATTGACAAAGACATGGGCAACTAGAGTGGCTTGAATTTCATCTGAGACTGCTTGTCTTCTTGTCCTTGGTCGTCGTCCTCCTCCTCCTCCTCCTTATCCCTCCTCGATCTCTTCCTTCATGTCTTTCTGGATCCATTGTTCCAAAACTCAATAAACTGATTTGGGCCCCTTTATCTATCTATTGAAGGATCTGATTGATGTGTGTTAAATTTTGACTCTTAGTGTTTCCACCTGGGTAATTGTGTGCTAACTGAGCTGAAGCTGTGCTGACTTGAGTGAACAATATTGAGTGCTAGTGCTTTATACATGACAACATGGTGTAGGCAATGAGAAATGAAGGGATTTGTGTGTAGAGTTTTGCAGTGACAGTTCAACAAATTTGACTCGTGTGTCAAAACAGCAATAATGTTTATAGTTTAGTGAAATGGGTGTGCTTTTTGATAAATGGCATTATGGTTTTGAAATTTTAGTTCAAAAGCCTGGTTATAGTGTTTAAGCAATCGAGAAAAACTGTATATGGACATCAGATATTGCTACAGCGGGATAACATGCAGATAGACGCTTTGACTAGTGAAACTAAGACAATAAACATGATTGCAATGATCTGTGTTTATCTATGTTCTTCAAGCCATCTCAGGTATTTTCGTAAGAATGATGTATATCTATAATGCAAGGCTAATCGACATAGCCTGTATCAGAGTACAGAATATTTATAAAATTATATAATTTTCTTTCTCACTGTGTTAAGAAGTAACATGTAACCACAGAAGCAAGTTATTTCAAACATGACTAACGTGCATATACAGTGATTTTGGAGCAAAACATGATATTACAGTTTTTCTCGATTGCTTAAACACTATAACCAGGCTTTTGAACTAAAAATTCAAAACCATAATGCCATTTATCTAAAAGCACACCCATTTCACTAAACTATAAACACTATTCCCTGTTTTGACACATGAGTCAAATTTGTTGAACTGTCACTGCAAAACTCTACACACAAATCCCTTCATTTCTCATTGCTTAGACGATTATCATATAGAAAGCACTAGCATTCAATATTGTTCACTCAAGTCAGCACAGCTTCAGCTCAGTTAGCACACAATTACCCACGTGAAAACACTAGGGGCCCTATTTTAACGATCTGAAACGCAAGTGTCAAAGTGCAAAGCGCAAGTAACTTTGTGGGCGGGTCTCGGCGCTGTTGCTATTTTCCCGGCGGGATAAATGACTCTTGCGCCGGGCGCAAATCTAAAAGGGGTTGGTCTTAAGAGCTTCATTATTCATAGGTGTGGTTTGGGTGTAACGTGAAATAAACCAATCAGAGCATCATCTCACATTCCCTTTAAGAGCAGACGCACTTTTTCCTTGGCATATTGCTATTATAACGGCGGATTTGCCAGGCGCACGCCAAGAGCGGTTCACAGCCGAGGAGACCAACGTCACGGCCGTAAAAGAGAGAGAAGTGACATTGGGGATGGGAAAAACACACCCAAATTAGCTTCGGTTAAACAGGCATATAATAATGTGGGTAAATGTGTAAGCTAGATGTATGCTTTTATAATAAATTATTATATTTATAATAAATTGTCTATCTATCTATCTATCTATCTATCTATCTATCTATCTATCTATCTATCTATCGTTTGTAATAATATGATTTGCAAAAATGAAAACTGCTGCTTCTGTGTAGATTAGAGAATCACAGTGTATGAGCGTTGTGCACTCTATACATTATGGTCAAGCATGCGCCCTTAAAATAGCATAATGAACAACGCGCAACGCGTCACTGACTTTAGACTAGGTTTTTTCTGGCCAGTGGCGCAATTGTTTTATGGAACAGTAAAATAGCACCAGGGATTGTTTGCGCCGGAACACGCCTCCTTTTTTGAGCTGAACCGCCCAGGGAGCGCAAGTTCATTCCCTAGTTTAGCGACGTGCTTCTGTGGAGGGAAAAGCGCGCTTTGCGCGGGTGCAAAATAGGAATGAAACATGCGTCGGTGTACAAAGTCAATTGCGCTGGGTGCAAGATAGGGCCCTAGGAGTCAAAATTTAACACACATCAATCAGATCCTTCAATAAATATAAAAGGGCCCAAATCAGTTTATTGAGTTTTGGAACAATGGATCCAGAAAGACATGAAGGAAGAGATCGAGGAGGGATAAGGAGGAGGAGGAGGAAGGGCAAGAAGACAAGCAGTCTCAGATGAAATTCAAGCCACTCTAGTTGCCCATGTCTTAGTCAATGGTATGACTATGAGGGAGGCTGGGCTACGAGTAAGGCCAAATTTGAGTCGCTTTACCGTCGCCTCGAGAGCCTTCAGGGAGGTGTGTGGTGGCAAACAGAATTCTATCACTGAATAAAAGACAAACATTTCCAATAGTCTTTGATGAGGTTTATTTTCTTGCAAGAAAAGGCCAGCAGTCGTACAGTCACACAGAGTGGCTGCAGAGTGTGACAGTGAAGGGGGGGCATCCTTTCTCCTTTATAGTCTTGACTCCCAGAATTTTATCTTTCTAGGCAAATGATGGTATTTCAACCATATGTGGAACATTCTTAGACGTGTTCATCATATTGTCTCCTTGAGTGGATCGAGGCCCTCCTGTCACGACCAACACTCTTTACCATTCCTATACAATTCCATATTAGAATAAGGTTTGTGTGTGCTCTTTTACTGTCATATGATGGTCACACACATCTTACTGTAAGTAAATCTAAAAAAAAATTTAGAGGAGAGAATAAAAAATAAAAAAAGTAAAACAGGGAAAACATGTTTGTTTTGTTTTGTGTGTATGTGTGTTGTACTGTGTAGTACATGAATGAATAAAAATGTGCCAGTGTATCCATTGGTTGTGTCTTTTGTGTTCATCATGTGAAAAGGTTTGTGAGGGGGGGGGGGGGAACCACACGTAACATAACTAACCAGTTTTGGAAACGTTGTTTTGAATTAATTGCACCAGTGTGTTAGACTATGTTGTAGTGTGTGTGATTTTGAGGGCTTGACGTGTGTCCTGTTTGAGGGCAAAGTTTGGTTTTTCAGCAAGAGTGAATGGTTTTGAGTGTAGAGCTTCATTTTGACCTGAAAATAGGATATTTGGGAAGTTGGGTGAGACGTTATGGATTTGTGTTTACTGTTTTTAGAATACGAGGCATAGTTTCAAGAAATGTGTTTAAGCAATCGAGAAAAACTGTAATATACTTGTGGGTATATAATATATATCACACACACACAACCCATGAATTAATACAAACAAAATGTGAAGAAAAGTATCATTCCATGTACAACACATGATGTTAATAATTTTAGCAATAAGAGGGATCACAAAAATTAGTATGTTGTCTTTTTATTTAGTACTGCCCTGATGAAGTAGTTTATTCTGCAAGGTGCAAGTAAACTTTTGACTGCTACTGCATCATCTAAGTGATGACTTACCTCAGTCATCAGGGCCACATCGTAGTAGAATGCTGGGAAAGGTTCCTTCACATTTCCCAACACCAGGATTACATTGACCACACCATCTTCACTGACACTGGGCTTTACAGGGAATTAAACATAACTTTATTAATTACACAAATAGGTCATTTAAAATGTTTCCTCATCTTGCCTTATAAGTTTAAGTGTACCGCAAATATCTTTCATGAAAGATGTTCCTGTATTTACCCTCTTCCTTTGGTTTGTTACCTGTAAAATATATGATGATTAGAGAGGCATCTGTAAATGCACAGGTGGGAATTTATTACTTGCAAATGGAAAAGATTCAAAGCATTTAAAAGCAATAGGGATAGATAGTGACTTGATAGCAGTGTTTTAGCTTGAACAGGGTGTGCCGGCTGGACAACAATTCATGACAAATCTTGTAACATCACCTCATCAATACGGGTCTGTGATTCCACACAGCTTGCACTGTATCTCCAATAACAAATATGAACTGATCCTGCAAATTAATGTTTAACTTCAAATAAGCACAAAAATATTACATATTACAAAAACAAAAGAGTAACTTAACAACTCACTCTTCAAATGCAAAAAGAAAAGTTTTTTTTTTCTAGAGGTGGCCGATATATTAAATATTTATGGTCATTAGAACATTGATTATATGTTTTAAATGTATATAAATGAGTTTGAGTGTTACAATATTGGATCAGCATTCAGCAAATGTAACTTTAAGTAATTTAGTTTGTTTAAAATCATTTAAAAAGTCGGTTTAATAAAACAAATATATATATTTTCAGAAGCCAAATTCCTCGAACACGCCCACACACACGATCACATTACGATGTAAGAAATTACTAGAATGCAATCATAGATAAAATATTGGAAACATCTATCTGAGATTAAAATAAATGCACTCTTAATCGCAATAACAACTGCCATGTTACAGTGAAAAAAATTAAAATAAAGAAAGCATATATTAAGATATACTTACTTGACTTAATATTTGGAGTACATAACTTCTTATCTGTAATCAAACTTTGCACTCCTTTTGTTATCTTGTTTGTGCAGATTCAGTTTCCTCATGCATCGCGATTACAAAAACATAACAGCGCATTTTTCGAACTCTGGCGAAGTAGTGCATCATCGTGACGTAGTATTTCTGGTGCATGCGCATTAAACAAAATTTTCTTATATTTCATGCATGGTTAAATGTTATTTCAGCTTTTTTATTTCTGTTCAGGTTGAAGTTGTTCTTACTCATTGTATTGTTATACTCTGTAAGTTCACAAAACTTGACTCATTCACATAACTAAAAGTCATAACTATGTTTTACAGTGTAGTGTAGTCTGAACTTTTGCTCGCAATAAATGCAATTAAATGTGCATTTAATTGACTTAATGATATTGAAAGCATTCTGTACACAGATGTAGAGTACAATACATTACTATTACATTAAGTACTCATCTCATAAATGGCATTTTATTGTCAAATATTATGTAAGAAACTGACACAAACTGAGTTCATAGAGCAGGATCTGGTGATAAAAATGTCAAAAATAAGTTGCACTGGAGTATACTGTATAAGCAAATGTATTGCAGTTTAGAGGAAAAATACATTTCAAGTGTATTAATGCACACAATAGCCTATATATAAATACATTAACAAATCAATTTTGGACAACACACTTGAGTTTTCCATTAAAATTATTATTTTATTTAGTACATTAGTCAATACATCAAAATAAGTGTACTTATTTAAAACACTATAATATCATAATTATTTAAAATGTATGTTTAAGTAAAACTTAATTAGACATTATTACAAAGTGCATTTTTAAAAAGTGCACTTAAGTGTGTTTAGAAATATTGTGATGAAACTGTACTTTCTTTAAGTAAAACTTAAGTAAACATTATTTTACAAGCAAAAGACTTCGGAGTGGCTACAGAAAAAAAGAGACAGCAACCAGGCCCATGTGAAAACAACAAGGACAGATATCGGAAGGGCTTTTGAAAGGTGGCGTAAACTACGTGTGTCACAGTGTCTGGTTTGTGTTTCCCCGGGTGTCCACTAGAGGTCTCTTCCCCATACTGTCACCATTCACTCTGGAACTGCATTTCCCATAATCCTTTGTCTGTTCTCATCACTCGTGATTGCACTCAGCTGTTCCCTATCACATTGTTAGTGTCTGTGTATAAATACCCTGTCTGTTTCAGTCCTGGGGCCCGTTCTTCGTACGTTGCTTAAAACATCCGAGATCAAATGAGACATCCAAGATGATATCATTGTGCTAATCATGATCTGGCTAACTCGGTTCTTCGAACACACTTGCCGGATATGATTAGTATAGCTGGATTGAGTCATCTGAGATAATTGCGCGTTCATGCGCTGGTTAAAAGGGGATATGTATCGATAGTAGAAACATTGATCAGCAACGCTGCTATTGGCTGCTCAGCGTGGGCGTGGCCAAAGAGTGTGCACAGTTTTTCTCCTTAGCAGAGCAAGAACTAATAGTCAAAGTTTATTCGGAATTTTAATGTTTAATTAAAACACCAGGGAACACCTCAAAGTCTGCAAAAGCCAGGAGAGAGGGCTGGCAAAAAGTAGCCGACAATTTAAATCCGTTAGAAGTGGCCATGTTAGATGTTTTATTAGCCTAAATTTTTGTATTTTAATAATTGCATAATTACTTTGTTCATTGTAATGTCAGAGTCACCACACTAGAACATGGGAACAAATAAAAGTGAAGTACAAAAATATTCTACATAATGGTAATTTTTTGTTATATTATAGTCTCTTTTATAAAAGGCACTGTTAAATAAATGGTTGTCTGATTATAAAAGCAACCAAGAAAAAGGCTGAGAAAAGAAAAGAAAAGATCTTAGTAGCCTACACTGTAAAATAATTTTTGCTGCATTAAATTAAGGCTGTATAGTCATTTCAACTGTTAAATCTTGAGTGATGAATTGCTTTGACTTGTGAAAGTGAAAACTGATAAACTTATGTTAATTTAAAAATATTAACACTTGTATCTGTTCCCAAGAAAGTGGTGGCTGAAATATGTGCAGTAAGTGGACATTTTCTAACTTTCCAAAATAAATAAAGTATAAGACTTTGTAATGTCCATTTGTTTCCATTGCACTGGACAGTGAATAAACCCTCTCAGATAACTGTCATATGGAGGAACTAGCCTACCTGCAAGTGCATAAATAACTTTACTTAATTTATACTTGTATGCTTTATGGCTGCAATATAAGTTGCAGGATTCCACATCTACAGAAAGGCCTACAGAAGAGTCTGCACAGACAGAGGAGACATAGGCCTACAGGTGGGCAGTGTATAGCCAACTTTTCCTTTTTATTTGTTGCATGAGGCATGTGTCTAATATCTCTTGTTGCAGGCACTTGACCACTGGCTTTTCTTTACAAAGAACAACTGAAATAAAACTCAAGGAACTAAGCATATTTGTCTTTTATTAAACATTTAATGAAAAGTGTTTTTTTTTTGGCAATGTTGTGTAATATGGCACATGCAACAATGTCACAGGCCCTGTCAGGTGTGCAACCCTCAAGAGTTTTCAGACACTGAAATCTTCCCTTTAGTTAGCCAAAGTTAATTTCATTGTGTGCCCTTGTCCTGGCTAGAGCTGCATTGTAACTGGTTTGGGTCAGGGAATGGGGTCATAAAACACCTGTCTGCAGGCAGGAACATGTCATAATCACCTATGAACAAATGCAGTTCTGTATAAGTGTATGTAATACAGTGAGCTTGATATTTAATTGTGGAACTTTTCTTACCACTTTCAAATAATGTGCATAAATGTGAATCTCTGAAAATGCTTAAGTCATGCACAGACCCTGGCCATTTTGCTTTCACATTTGTGATATGGAAGATTTTAGGCAATTGCCTTTTTTTTATATATATAATAGGCCTATTACTAATCTGGAATATTAAGAATCACAATAGTAACTGGGCTGCACATTTACATTGTGAACCCTCTTTCTGTTCACATAATCCCCTTCATTGAGGCCTTGATGGCAGTCTATAGCCTATAGTCTACCAATCACGTTAGTGAAGCCTGAGTGACATATAGTGTAATCGGCATGGTCATGATTGCATGATCTTCATAAAAAATTATGATAGCCTAAAAAAAAGAAAAAAAAAGAAAAAAGGCTTTAAAAAAAATGCTTTACAACATTGGGTCTTAAGTGGCTTGGAAATGCCAAAAAAACACAACCTAAAACTGTTTTTTAAACCTAAAAGCGCCAGGTAAATTCCGAATGACACGACAGACAGCCCTTTCCATCAAGTTCTCCGCATCTCCAATAGTGTAAAGGAAAGAGCCACTCGCAAATAATCTTAGGGCAATGCAAACAGTTTGTGCTGTAGCCTAGTTAAAGCCCGACTCCGACAAGTCGAAAATAAATGTGCGTTTCCAACAAATTAATAATGTAAACGACAATCTCACGAGTCACGAGAAAAAATATATATCTCAGAAAGTGCACTATCGCGCTGCGCTGGACTTCCCGTATCAGCTCCGCTTATAAAGCCGCAGTCTAATCCTGATAACATGAAATAAGCCTGCTCCCGAGCAGGTTTAAGATTGCGCACCTGTTGCTATGACAGCAAGTCCAGGATGAGCGTCGAAGAACCAAACAATCCAAGATCATGCCAAATCGCCAACAATCAAATCCAGCTAAGTGAGTTAGCGACGTACGAAGAACCCTTGTCACAGAGTCATTGTTTTTATTGTCACCACACGTCAGAGGTCTGTGTTTCTGCCTGTGGATTTGGATTTGGATTTGGATTTTTAACATGGAGTTTGAACCTTACCTGGATGACGATGAGTTGTATTATACTTTAATAAATCACTACTGCCATACTGCTTTTGGATCTACCTATTTTCCTGTGTGTCCCCATGACAACATGTTTTGAAGGGGTTCAAAACGGACGCAGAGACAGCTTTTTTTTCTGCTGGAAAAAAACAGATTTTATTTATTTGTTGGTAGGCTATGACAATTATAAATTAGACTGCACAGAAATGTAAACTGAACTACAGGTAGCAGCGGCGGTTCTATATTGAATTACACCCTGGGCGAGACCCCTAGAAGTCAAGACTAAACCAATTCACCTTGGTGGTGGTGACCAAGTAATCGTTTTGTATTACCTATTTTTATTAGCCATTCAGACCATTCAGAAAAACAAAAATGTGCAGGAAATATAGAGGCTTGTATGTATTTATAATATTATGAAAAACCGCTACTGACAGATAGCCCTAATACACATTAAATGTAGTCACGCAATGTTGATGTTGTTAACATTAACAATTTGAGAACAAAGTATAATTTTCACGGTTTGACGTGATTTGATAAGCGATCGTTAGATTTAATCAATGTGATTCACTGCAATGCTTTTTTCCCCTTAGTTGGTCAGAACAAAAGTGGATGTTACTTACTTGTTCTGATTTCATTTTCTGGTGAAAATTCTTATGTTGGTCATACTTCCAAAAAGTAGAATCTGTGATTGCGAATGACAGTATCCACACCGGCACGGTGACTGACAGTCGCACAATCTCCTCAAAACATTGGATTAATCCGCGATGTGCCGTGCCGAGGCACAACCCACGTAAAGTTGATAATTCCGCGAATAACTGCAATTGCACATTTCGAACAGAGATGGTGACAAGAAGAAAAACCTGGACTCACTTTCTTTGACCCTACCAGGAGAATCAAGGTGTCCACAGATGCATCGAAAGATGGCCTTGGTGCGGCCTTATTGCAAGCAGAGGGAGAGGATTGGAAGCCTGTTGCTTATGCCTCCAGGTCTATGACTGAGTCTGAGTGTCGGTAAGGCCCAGATTGAAAAGGAATGTCTAGGCTTGGTGGTTGTCTCATGATGAAGCTACAAAGATATGACTTTGATTTAATTTACACACAAGGCAAACACTTAGTGCTAGCAGATGCACTATCTCGAGCACCCACAGTGAGTCATGTGAGCTCTACTGGAGACGACGTCGAGGCTCATGTGAGTATGATCACTGCTTCCCTGCCTGTGTCAGACACAAAATCAAGACAAATAGCAGAACAAACAGCAAAAGACACAGAGTTACAAACTGTTGTGCAGAACATTCATACTGATTGGCCAAGAGGTTCCTGTGCGAAATATTACCACATCAGGTCAGAGTTGAGTGTTGCAAATGGATTACTGCTAAGATTGAACAGAATAGTAATTCCGCAAACTCTACGTCAGGAAATGCTTACAAGGATTCATGAGGGACACCTTGGAATTGAAAAATGCAAAAGGAGAGCAAGAGACACTGTGTATTGGCCTGGCATCAATCAGGATATTGTGAAGATGATAAGCAAATGTGAGACCTGCCAGAAACACCACAATAAACAAGCAAAAGAGCCTATGAAGGTGGTTGATCTGCCAACAGCACCATGGCAAAAGGTTGGTATGGATCTCTTTCATTTGAATGGTAAAGACTATTTAATTGTGATTGACTACTATTCCAACTTTCCTGAGATGGCACTTCTTACCAGCATCACCGCAAGCAGTGTCATAATACATGTGAAATCCATATTCGCCAGACATGGAATTCCAAGGATTGTCGTCAGTGACAATGGGCCATGCTTTAACTGCAAGGAATGGCAACGATTTGCAGGGCACTATGACTTTCAACATGTCACATCAAGTCCCTTGTATGCTCAGTCCAATGGTAAGGCTGAAAAAGGTGTCCACATTCTAAAGCAACTGCTGAAGAAAGCTACAGACAGCAAGTCTGATCCATATCTTGCTCTGTTGGGGCTATCGAGCATCGCCTCTGGACTGTGGTTCATCGCCTGCTGAACTGTTAATGGGTCGTAAGTTACGCACCACACTACCCTGTTGGGTAAAGGAAAAACAGAACAGACAACTGAGACAAAGACTCCAGCTGTTAAAGCAGAAACAGAAATCATATTATGACAAGTCAACCAGAAGTCTCAAGCCACTATCAAAAGATGATGTTGTCAGGATTGAGGATCAAAATGCTTGGAACAAGAAAGCCTCTGTTCTTCAGGAAGTAGGACCGCGGTCTTACACTGTCAGGACTGAGGAAGGACAGATACTCAGGAGGAATCGCCGTTCCCTGCTCAGAACACAAGAGGTATTCCAGGAGCACACTAGTGACACACCTGAGTCTTCACACTTACCATCGGCAGACTTAAATGACACACCTGAGTCTTCACACTTACCATCAGAAGACTCAAATGATACATGTCATCATTCAGAGACAAACGTACCAAACTCACCTGTGTTGAGGAGATCCACACGTATAGTAAAAAAACCTGAGAGACTGAATCTTTAAAAGAGTAAACACCTAAATAGAATGTTCATGTTGTTATTGTTCATGTTGTTATTGACACTAATGCAAACGTATTTATATGTTTGATAGAGAACCAAGTTGTGTTATTGATGTCATCTTTATTATTTCTTAGAAAATGTTGATTACTGTGTTAACTTAAAGGAGAGGGGATGTAATGATATTCAGTAACATGTAATATATCCATGTAGACACAAGGTGGTGCTGGAGGATAATTTACTGTGTACTTAAAGAGAGGAACTGGGACTTTTAGGTGATCACGGTGACAGGATGTGACAAGAGGAATAACAAATAAATGACTAGCATAAGCTAGCTGTTCATTACAACAATGTGTCATCATTGAAAAAGGAATGAACATTACACTACAGACTGCAGCTTTAAGTAAAACTTAATTGGCTTTATGCCCAGCTGCACTACTTCCTGAACTTCAGCCAGCTCCTTTGTTTCCTGTCTGTCATTATTGGACAAACTAATTAATCCAGGTAGAGCTTTCAGCTTATAGATTCCCCTATCCTAGAGAGAGTGAATTGCTTCTAAGTGCTAATGTGGATATCTGTCTAGATATGTAATAACATTTAAACTTTAAATTATAACATTTAAAATAAACATTAAAAACTTTAAAAAGGTTAATTATAAAATAAGACAGAAACACCTGTTCACCGGTCATTTTCCTCAGCTGTAGGCAAAGGCAAGTTTAAAATCAGTGCTTCTCCCGGGAGACTAGCGCTAAATTAATCCCCTAGCTTAGCGCCATCTACTGTTTTAGAAGAGGAAGTTGCTCTTCTGCATTTGTGAGAAAATCTGCCTGGACACATTTGTGAGAAAATCGAGCCGAGAGATCTCATAAAAAGCCAAGTGTCTCACAATCGTAATGGACAGATATGCATTTGTATGCACTAGATTTTGTATTTGTTCAAAGGTTACATGCAATTTTTAGGATGGTTTGTATTTATTTGTGAAAAATGATCTAAGATAATTTATTCATATTTGCAAAACACAATACATGTGTTACTCCACTGCACCTTTTGTACTTGCACATTGTTTTTTGTTTGTTTGCGAGTCGAGTTTTCCTTTGCAAAGCAGATCGAGTTTGTTTGCAAAATGCTGTATTTGTTTGTTAAATTATGGCATAATATTAACTCCATAGAAGTTTAATTAATAATTTATTTTTATTCAACACAAGTAAAAGTACCACCATTTAAATATAAAAATCTATGAAATGAAAAATCTACTGAAGAATTTTAATAAAAGTATTTGTAATTACTTTACACCTCTGTAAACTTCAAATGCACTTTAGTGACATTACAATTGCAATTCAATTACACTGTAAGAGTGTTGAACATATATTATACTGATAACAAACTTTCAGTGATTTTAAAACACAATGATATGGCATTCCAAGTAAACTTGAAATGTGCTAATGGAATCATTATCATGTACTTCAAATAGGCTAAAACAAAGTAATCTTTATAAATAATGGCACAGCTTAAGAATTTGCCTTTTACAGACACCCCCAGTATACCAAGTAACTCGTTTATTTAGAGAACGTCAGTGAGACAATGGGAACAGATGTGTGTGTACATTGAATATAGGAACCATACGGACTGGATTTGAACCCGGATCACTGCCACACAAGCCACCGGAGTTTGTAAACCATCAGTTTACCAGTTGCGCCATCATGCAGATATTCACCATGTAAATATTCATATGTAAAAAGTTGTTTTGAATGTTTGTTTGTTTTATCTCTCTTTCATCAGTTCTTTATGGAACCTTCTTTTGGACTGGGAGGTGTTACGACCCTGAGTTTTTCCCTAACCTGTTGGTGCAGATTGTGGGAACTTCTGATTTGCTCCCCGATGGTATTTGATAATTAGCTGATTAGAGTATATAAGTGCTCTGGGATGTATTTTGAGTAGACACTCTCTAGAGACAGTTTCTCCCAGGAGTTCTTTCTCATTTGTTTCTTTTGCATTTCTTATATCATGTAGCTTAAAGATTGTGTGTTTGTTTTTTCCTTTATTATCCTAGACTTATCCTGAGCCTGATTTCTCCCAAGGTTTATTTTTTCTCCATTCTGTCACCTTGATGGAGTTTTGGTTCCTTGCCACTGTTGCCTTGGCTTTTGGCTTGCTTAGTTGGGGACATTTAATATTCAACAAATTTTATTGATCTGCCTTACTTAAGATGGACGATGATGCAATTTTCTTCTAGAAACAAACTTTGTTGTATTATTTCCTTGTTAACACTGTGAAGCTGCTTTGATACAATGTGTATTGTAAAAAGCGCTATATACAGTAAATGATGATTATTATTCATGGTTATTGTATTTGGTTAATGAAATAAAACAACTTGTATTCATTAAACACTGGTCAAGTCAAGTCACCTTCATTTATATAGCGCTTTTAACAATATAGATTGTTTCAAAGCAGCTTTACAGTGTTACGACCCTGTCTTTACATTCTCTACCCGATGGTGGCAGTATAACGTCAGATTGTGACGTCACTGTTAATTGGATAATTTATAGGTGGAGAGTATAAATGTTTGGATCGATTTACTAAATATTACTTCCTCTGGTGGACCATAGTTATCCAGAGAAGTTGTTCGCTCCAATTTGTTTTATTTTATTTTGTCTATTATTTACCAACATCCATTACCCCATTGAACTATTATTTTTTCATTTATTTACAGGTGAAACTTGAAACATTAGAATATCGTGCAAAAGTTAACGTATTAAAGTAATTAAACTTAAAAGGAGAAACTAATCTCTTATATAGACTCATTAAATGCAAAGTGAGATATTTCAAGCCTGTATGTGTTATAATTTTGATGATTACGGCTTACAGCTTATGAAAATTTAAAACATTTCTGAGATTTTGAATTTAGGGTTTTCATAAGCTGTAAGCCATAATCATCAAAATTATAACACATACAGGCTTGAAATATCTCACTTTGCATTTAATGAGTCTATATAATATATTAGTTTCACCTTTAAAATTGAATTACTGAAATAAATGAACTTTTGTACAATTTTCAAATTTTTCAAGTTTCACCTGCAAATCCCTAGCCTGGCTCTGTCCTCCTACGTACTTCCGCTAAATTTTCTTTTTCCTTCAGTACTCTGTCTGGATTTGCGGTATATTCTTGGGTTTTCTCCGGCCAATTTTTTTTTGGTGGTCCAATCAGCGAACAGAGGGAGTGACTGAGAACGATGATGTTGAGGTGCACTAGTTTGAGTTGCAGACATACGTCACAACCAAACGTTAGCGATTGGTTATGGCATATCCAGATTGGCTCTGGGCAGATCCAATAGTTTTAAACTTCAACAGAGTACCCACCTTCAAGGAAGTTAATGCTTGTCAATGGAGAGTGGCCAGACTCTCTGTACAAATGAAATATACAAGAGTCTGGTAGGACCAGGCTAGTAAATCCCTAGACATTGTGTTACATTTATGTAAAAGATAATTTTTGTTCTAAATAAATAAGCTTGCAATGCAACCCGTTCGTTTGTATCTGTAATCCTCTTTATGTTACGGTCAGGAACGAGCTGGCTGTGACAACAGTGATAATAGGAAATTTAAGTAACAGAGATTGTTTTGGCTTTATAGCAGCTCTAGAATAAAGTTATTGTAGGGCTGCTCGATTATCATAATCACGATTATTTTGGTCGGTATTTAAATCACGATTATGTAACACGATTATTTCACATGACTTTGGGAACGGGTTGCATTTATTAAAAATACACCTTTCAACAATTCTTAAATTTTTTAAATTTGAACATTTATTGTACTTTTTGAACTATTAAAATGAATAATATAACAGATAATACTTCAAGTATTTAAATTTTTCCGCAGGTCTACCACTTATAATGCGGGAAATTCCCCCACAAACATTGATTCACTTTAGCAAGTAGATTGTATGAGTAGCCTACATTAATCCACACAGATTATAAAATCAAATCTATAATTTTAAAACTTTCACAAAGACGCAATTTCACAAACCACGTGAGTGTTCAGTAGGGCTGTGCAAAAATATCGATACAGCTAACTATCGCGATATTTTTTTTCACGATAGTGTATCGATATTTCAACCTCTAGTATTGATATTTAAAAACAATTTTTTTTTTATAAAAAATGTCATCAAATTCGCTGACTCGCTGTCCAGTTGTCTGTCATATATGGCCAATGTCTCAGAAGTACACGGGAGTGAGAAAATGGCGGAAAATTTATAAACGCCTGCAGCTTTTAAGGCCGACGTGTGAAAACAATTGGTTTTAAAAGTAAGTCGGGCAGTAATGAACTAGATAAAAACAATGCCGTTTGTAAACTTTGACTATTTAAGGCAAACTACTCTGGATATCACCAACAAGCTGCCGCCGTCTACCTCAGCTCGTGCAAAGAATATAACAGGTGGTGTATTTCATTTGTAAAGATTTGTAAAGATTTTTGTGGCATCTACATTTTTAATTTTTAGTATATGTCCTTCATACATTTCAGTGTGTTCACTGTTCAGTGACTGTACAATGCAAATACCTTTGCGAATAAATTGGAATTTAAGTTTTTGTCTGCTGAGTTATCAATATATGTGATACACATACCAGAATTATACCCCAGGTGGTACATAGCAAGTTGTATATTGAGCTCTATTATTATTATTTTTTTTACATTTTTGATTTAAAAAAAAAAGTATTGCGATATATCGCAATATGTATCGTATTGTATCGTATCGTGATATGTATCGTATCGTGAGACCCTTGCCAATACCCAGCCCTAGTGTTCAGCGGTGCTGCGTCTTCTCTCTCTCTGTTTCTCAAAATGGGTTGGACAAAGCAAGCGTCGAAACTACACTCTTGCGTTTAGGAATTGGGACATGACGGAATTGTCACTTGCACAACAATCGGGCCAGTATTGCATCGTAACTAAAGTTGATCATTTTCACTTCTTTAAGTCTTATCAGTTTAAACATTCAAGCTGAGAGAGTTTACGGCTTCGGGAGGGGCAGAAGTGCGCGTGTCATTCAGAACACAAGACAAAATAAGAGTGTTCTTGCAAAACAGAACATGGCAAAATAATAGTTTTTACTCGATTGTACTATTTTGGTGATCGAAATTCAATTAATTGCACAGCCCTAAGTTATTGTCCAGCTAAAGTTAGTTTTGATTGATTCACTTCAGTCACAACGATCATTAGTTATTAACTTACCGCTAACACAACACCGTTCTAACAGAAAACCCCCAATGTGCTCTGGCCGTCCACCCGCACAAAACAGTGCCTGGTGGCTTGAGAATGCAAAGCATGAAATTCAGTGAAATTCAGGTTCAGTCATAGGCTGGTGTCTGATCCCTCTTTTCCCATGATCCCATGTTGCGGCTTGAAACTTGCTGGCCATAACAACAGTTTGAAAGAACTAAAAATGACAAAAATAATGTCAGCAAAGAAAATCTGCAATAGAGATTTTAATAATAATTACATTTTTATTATTTCAATTCCTAAAGTCAAAATAAAGTTTCACATAATACGAGTATATCAGCAAAACCCCAAGTGCTAAATTAACACTGCCAGGGTTTATATAATACACACCGGATTATATAAACACTGGCAAATACTGTTAGTGTTAATTTAACACTGGGAGTTTTGCTGAAAATAGGTGTAAAAGAATACTAAGGTCTTTCATTGTGTCCTCAGTGATGTGATATTTGTGTAGCATGAAGTACATTGCCACCAGAGTTATTTCCATCCAGATCAGACTGGCAGGTCTGAAACATTCAATTATAAAACACTTTGTACAATTATTTAAATCTCACCATTTTTGACTGTCTGATTACCAGCACTGAGCTTTAACAGTGTCACAGTGCCATGCTTATATATTCAAACATTTAGAACATGTTATAGACATTCTTATAGATATATTTTTTGTTTCGTCATAAAGCATACATTAAGTCATGTAGTTCTGAAGTTAAGGTCATTTCACAGATACTTGAATGAGGACTTGAATCTTGTCTTTAATGCTGTATAAGTTATGCTCTTCTGAGGTATAGGTGACTTCAGAGACTTACTGGTGAATGTAATAGAAACTTATTTCTGACTGTGATCTGTGAAGAATCTGAGAGACGTAAGAGTCTATTTTTTAATCTCCTTTACAGGTTTTTATTCAAACTCTCAATAGCTTCCTGTTTTGAGTATTTTTTCCATTCATCTGTTGAGGGGTTTTCCACACATTCCTCAAATGTTTTATTGTATTGTTTTTCAAGATCTTTCTGGAATCTGCACACAAACCACTTCCAGTAGGGCAGTTCAGAGAGATCAGGGGTGATTCTCCAGTCTGCATAAACTCCTCCTGCTGTTCTGTATTCTCTATACAGGACTGTATCATCTGAGTCAATGGGGTGAAAATATAGAGTCTTACTTGCTACTGCTGATGTGCAAATATGAGTAGACAAGTTAGATGTATTCCTGCAATATATTCCATTTAGTCCAATACTACGATGGAAAGCAACACTGTGATCTCCATCATGGTTTTCTATGGTTTTGGTGCAGACGGCGCCACAGAACGGACACTGAACCCAACAGCACTGACAGAAGTGATCAATCAGAATCTCATCTGGTCTGAACTTATAGTCCAGATTTCCTGGAAATGTCTTTGTGTTGAATCCACTGCTGATTTCAGACACTACAGCAGGAAGCTCTTCTCGTATCACATCTTCTAGAAAGCTGAAATCATCTACATCATCATGTTTCACTGCTCTGAGGTCTTTTTCAGAGAAGATCAGCACATCTGAGAGCTTCTGTGTGAAACTCTTCAACCACAAACCAACATCTCCACTGTTCACTTGAACATGTTCAGTAGATTCATGTGCTGCTTTCATGATCTTCTGCTGCAGGAGTTTAATGTTCTCCTTCATCTTGGGTAAAACACTGACACTGAACTTATCAGTGATGTATCGACTGACTTCATCTCTGATGAAACTCTTGAAGTGATCTCTGGGATTATCAACATAGTTCATGTATTTGTCAAAATCCTCCTCTTCTGCCAGTGTCTTCAGGATGTTTTTCTCCAGATTTGATCTGTTTCCATTCAGTGATTCACAGTTTTTCATTATTTCATCTGTCAGATCTCTGGCAGTCTTCTTGTAGACACTCTGCTCAATGGGCTCTTTAAGTTTCTGACAGATGATCTCACCAAAAATGGCAGTGGATGTTGCTCCATTACAGAAGTTCTGAAAAATACTGTAATATTCTGCTCTCTTCTTAACATATATTGATTTTCTGAAAAGAGTGTGTTGGTCAGTGATCATCTTGTTTGCTCTCTTACAGACAGAATAAATCAAATCCATGAAGAATTGTTTCTTGAACACATATTTCACTTGTCTTTCCTCGTGTCCTGTTACTCTCTTCTTGATGTAATCTGTGAGTTGTTGGATGTAACTGATTTTGTAACCATTATTTGAAATGTTATATGACTGAATCATCTTCTCTGTCTGCTGAGCAACATCTGTGATTAATGACTTGATTTCAGCTTCCTTCTCTGGAGACAGAGTTCGACTGTATCCAAATGTTTTTTGAACTTTTCGGTAAGCACCCTTTACCACCTCTCTAACCCCCTTTTTTGTGGACTTTTTGAAAATAACATATTCACAATAACTCGGCACAGTGAAAATCTTGGTGAACTCACTGTTCTCTTTAATGTGATCTACAGGAGCACTTTCATAGACATCACTGAGGATATCTCTCACATCTCTCATTATATCAATGTCTTTGATTGGAGGAGTGTCTGAGACAATCCTATTCACACTCTGTTCCCAAAACAAATTAAATGCTTTCTTAAGTGTTTCTTCATCATTTGTTTTGTCTTTACGTTTTAGGGCAAGTTCTTTGCTCTTTTCATAGAGAGTGTTTTCATGATCTGTTCTCTGAACATCAATCATTATATTCTGTGTTTCTTCATCATTTGTTTTGTCTTTTCGTTTTAAGGCAAGTTCTTTGGTCTTTTCATAGAGAATGGTTTCATGTTCATCCGACTTTTTCTTCAGGTCTCGCTGCTGAATAATCTCATTTAACTTCCTTTTTGTTTCTCTCACAATATTTTCTTGGACATCTTTGATTTTGATATAAAATGATGTTTTCCACTGAATAATTAAATATTTGTCTTTGTCTTTGTCAAAGAATTCTGACATTGATCTTTCAACTTCTTCACTTGTCTTTTTCAGTTCGGTTTGAAGATCAGTTTCCTCAACCACATTAATTGCTTCATTTTCTATTTGGATGTGTAGTTTGTTCTCAGTTTCCATCATGGCACTGCGAAGACTCCAGGACCACTTGCTGTATTCAGTCTCTAGTTTCCTGTAGGTTGACATCTCAAGGGAATTTTGAAAGCTGAAGATGAATCGTTCATTCAGTAAAGCCTCCCAGAAATCTTTAATATGATGTTTTAGATGTCTCAGCATCATTCCATCTGATTTTGAAGCATGTGAAAGTATAGTTTTCTTTAGTTCTTGAATATTCTCACAGTACTTTGGGTTTGGTGGTGCCATGGGTGGGCTGCCCTCCCAGAGCTGAGCAAAATACTTCACATCATTCTGAACATCAAATCTAATGACATCGCTGAAACATTCTGCATCATAGACTTCATCTTTAGCAGTGAGTTTTGTCATCTCATCCAGTGTCTGCAGCAGTCGTTTCCTTCCCTCCATGTTTTTCTCTCCAGCTGTGACGTCTGAGACATTCTGATGCACAAACACACAGCTGGGATTCAGTCTGACCTTCTTCATCCTCAGGAAGGCCTGAACAACAATCTGAAGAATGTCCTGCATCTCAGATGGGTTTTCACCAAAGATATTGATCAAAGTTAAATCTGCAAGACCAACAACAAATGTGGCCAATTCATTGTCATGATGTCTTGTTGATCTTCCAGCCAGTTCTAGAGCACGAAGACCCTCAGTGTCAACAACCAGAATATAGTCAAAGTTCATCTGTGTTTTCATCTCGTCTGAGACTTTGACCAGCTGCATGAAAGCTCCTCTGGTGCACCTGCCAGCACTGACGGCAAACTGGAGTCCAAACATGGCATTCAGCATGGTGGATTTCCCAGAGCTCTGAATCCCTAAAACTGACAGCACAAAGACTCTCAGATCTCCCAGTTTCTGGATGAGTTTATCTAGAACAGCAGAGATCCAGATCACAGGAACATGAGCAGCATCTCCATCCATCAGCTCCAGTGGAAATCCAGAGATCATCATCTCTGCCGCAAGACTCGGGAGAGAAGAGAAGTCAAACTGCAGATCTTTCTTGTTCTTCTTCACAGATGAACATGATTCATAGATCTGACCGATCTCCCTCATGATGTGCTCCAAACCAAAGGCTGCAGCTTGAAGTTTCCCAGATATTCTCTCAAGTTCTGCTTGTTTAGCTGTCAGTTTTTCTGGTTCATGTTTCTCTTTTAGTTTTAAGACCATTGACCATATTTCATCATATTTGCGATGAAGAACAGAAAGGTCAGCTGATGTATATTCATCCAGGCGTATTCCTAGCCATTTAATGAAATACATCTTATATCCAGTATCTGTGTTAATTTCCTTAATGAAGAACTTCATAAACTCACTGATGTCAGATTCATGCTGCTGTTCACGGACTTTCTTCATCTCAGTTTGTTTTCTACTGATGTCCATTTCTAGTTCATCAGATCGAGGTCGATGTAGTTCTTTGTTTTTCTGACTCCACTGATGCCACAGTTTCCCCTGATGAGGCAGAAATGATTCTTTGATTTTTGTCAGATCTTTCTTCTCCAGTAAACTCATCATCTGCTGTGCTGCTTCTCTTCCTCTCCTGCAGTCTTCATCATCTTCCTCATCTACTCTGGTGTCTGAGTGTTTAGACACATCTTCAAGTCTGAAAGTGGAAGATGATTCTGAGAGACAATCATTTATAGCTTTTCTGAGCTCTTCAGATACTTCTGACTGATTTCTGTCTTTCAGACCAATCCTATATTTTTTCTTCATCACAGTTACAGCAGAATCATCCTCTGTAAAAAGACAAATGACTGGCTTTTGGTCCTTGTAGAGTCGTTTAAGTTTTATCATGTTTTTGTTATTCTTCTGAAGTTGTGGTAGAAGAACAACATTGACTGAGGCTATTTCAGTGAGGATCTGCAGCTGTTTCTCATGGTCTCCTGCATCACCGTGTAGATTACAGAACGCAATACAGTCAGTGAATTTATCATCATCTGATCCAGAGGGGCAGAACCAGGCGATCTCCACCACTCCATCCATCAGGACTCTGGTTCTGCTGCTGCCTGGGCAGTTCCTGTGGAAGAACGTGTTGTGTTTCTCATTGATCAGACTGTTCATCAGCTGAGACTTGGATGAAGACACAGAGCCAAACCTGAAGAAAGACACCATTGGAGTTTGTGCCTTGTAGATCAGATGGGTTTGACTGATGATTTCATTGTTGGTGTTTTTCATTTTCCAGCTCTTGTTGATTTGTCTGAATGTCCAGAGAGGAAACTCAATCTGGTGTGTGAATGGATCAGGAACAAGCAGAGGCAGAGCATACTGACACTGGGACAGTTTAGTGACCATCAGCTGCTTCAGGAGACCGTCAGCACAATTAAACACAGCCATCTGAACATCCATTGGGTGGATTCGCTCAGATTTACTTATACCTTCATTAGGCACTAACCCTAAATTTAAAAAAAAATCATCAGAATCTGCCTCTTGTCTAAATGAATCATTACTGCCTTGTTCATTGTGACTTTCCTCATTGGTCTCTTTAGATTTAATGTATCTTGCTCTGTAGTTCATCATCAGTAGTTTTTGTATGAAAGTCTGAACCAGCTCCTCTTCAGCACAAGACTCATGGGACTGTAATGAATGTACAGAATTTAACTGAAGAACATCTGCAGCTCTCATTTTATTGTGATGTCTGCCTTCAAGATGAAGTCTGTGAAATAGATTCATTTTTTTAGTCAACACTTCCTGTTGTAGGTGTTGATCTGTAGTGACTTCTGATGTTCCACAGTGCTTGTTTTCTGCCTGTTGAAGAAATAAACATTTCATTTACTTTGATCATTTTGTTTTGGTCTTAATTAAATAATACAATCACTTAAGTCTGAACTTTACATTTTACAGTCGATAGGCATTTAGTGTATTTCTCTTGAATCTCTCCATCACACAATTACTGATTTTGTTCTACGAGTAGTGCTTTTGGATTGCTAGATTAATTTATGGTTGAAGTGTCTCTGTTCAACCCGTTTGTGTGTTATCTGCTTCCCAGCTAACATTTTTTTGTTCTAAGAACGTTTTCCAAACATTCTGTTTTGGTTCTGGAAATGGTAAACTTAATTTCTATTAACAACTCAACATTCTAGGAACTTTGATTTGTGACCTTCCAAGAACATAAAAATGTCCAGTTTCCTTAATGCTGATAGAACGTCATTTAAAAGATGATCCTGAAACGTTATTTCAAACACCTACTGTTAAAAGCAGAATCACCGAAGGAAAGAGGAAAAACAATAACAGAAACTACAACTGACTTCCAGCCACAGCCTTAGATGAAATCATCTTCAGTAAAAGAAAACATTAAAGCCTGGTTTCTCGGACAGGGCTTAAGATTGAGCCAGGATTAGACCTTAGAAGTCAGGAAAAAACTAACAAAACCATCAAGAATCCAACTATGGGAAATACCTATACAAATATAATCACCACAATGATGACCCTTACGAAAAAGAAGTTTATTCAAGTGTTCTATAAATGAGAATGTATACTTTGTCTACATTTTATATACTTCTCAAAAATATACTTTATGTACTTCTCAGAAATATACTTAAAATTACACTTAAGTGTACTTGACTTATACTGAGTGAAAAGTCCAAGTATATTTGGCCTGTACTTGTACTCAATCTTTTGATCGAGTATTTGATTCAAAGTATACTAGGGCTGTCCCCGACTATGGATTTTCATAGTCGAATCAGAATCGTCATGTCTTGCCTATAGTCGACTAATAGTCGAATCATGTGTATGGGGGCGGGGCTTTAACGTTTCAACGATGTACAGAAAATCACACAAAGATATAGAAGAAAATGTATAAAAACATTTTGGATCAATAAAACTAAGAAATAACATAAATAACTCCAGAAAGGCCACACTGCAGACAGGATTTGCATTTCACATGCAAATCAAATCAAATCGGCTAAATTACATGTGCGAGCAGGCCAGCCTACAGCACAACATCGATGCACCGAAAAAATAAACAATTAATTTACTCAATTAAATTAGAACAGAATATACCTTTCTAATAAATAAAAATACAAAATGAAATAAATCAGAATCAAGTCACAAGATGAGCAAATGTGTGCAAAATGCCGAAAGTGCAGGGGAACATATATTCAAAACACAAGCTGAAAATAGTTAGATTAGATAACCCTGACAGATTAATAAATAAAATAAAAATAAAGAAATTATTAAAATAACGATAGTAGCCAGAATTTTCAACTTTGTCTTTTTAACTATAGAAACAACAATAAATGCTAAACTGGAGAGGCCGTCTTTTTAGCTAAAAATGTTCACAGCATCCAAAAATCAAATTAGAACCGGCTGAAAAGTTTTGAAATCACTTGTACCCTACCTGATCGAGAGAACAAATCCAGTCTTTCACTCTGTGTCCGTTGGAGTCTTTTCAAATTGTGCGCGCGGATAAAATACATTCTAACGTGAAACCCAGTCTATGCGTGAAACGTGTTAACGTTGGCCGGCAGAAGTGCGATCATGGTTTTCCTGATGCTAAATCCAGCCTTGGAGAATATCCTTTCTGATGGTGTACATCCACACTTTAGATTTTCTTATCCCAGACATTGTTAAAGATTTAAATCCTTGCCGCGAAGATGCTCCTCTGTCGGTCACTGATTGAAAGTGAAACTTAAATCTGTCACGGGGTGTTTGGATTTATTCACGGACCTTAAAAAATATTTATTAAAAGCTTCTTTCTTTGCACATTTTTATGTACAGCATTATCATAATAGGCTGAATATTAACGTATTGACATAAAAGCTAGTTCTATGTGAAATCAGACATTGAGCGCCCTCATATAGCCAAAGTGGCATGATCCTCGTTTCATAACACCTCCGCGAAGATTCGACCGTGAGATCGGTAGTCGAATCAGGCTCCTCCTATCGAAGCATCGAATCTTCGACTATTCGGGGTCACCCCTAAAGTATACATGCCTTGTAGTTGTGTTAATATTTTGATCGAGTAGCCTATTAAATATACTTTTTTTACATAGTTTTTCATATACAGTCTTATGAAACTTACATTGTTTGAAAATATTGATGACATATGACATATGACATATCTTCTAGTACAGAATCTCCGGATCAAAATACAGGAGAAGAAGAAGCTGAAACAAGTGATAGAAGATTGCTCACTCAAATGTAAAATAATGTGAACATCAAACGTTAAACAGCGTGTAAATCAAAACTGCTTAATATTACCAAATGAAATGTAAGCGTAACCCATGAAGAGAAAACGACTGTGAACCTTTGGGGGTTTTGGACTCAAATCTACTCCATCTGTATTTTGATCATTGTTCTGAATCTGATCAAGCCGTGTAGTCTTTGACAAAAATTGGATTTCCTCAACTTTTTTGTTTAAAATGTTGCCTGTCTTTATGAAACTTACCGACATTCAAGTGTTGATTAAAAAGGATGCATGAAGCTAATAAAATGTGAACCCTTCGACTGTTCAGTCAGAGAGCTTAGTGTCTAGTCAATCATTCAACTTTTCACCAATTGCAATCTCTGAGGTGTGCAAAGCCCTTAAATCTTTAGATGTTTCGAAATCGGCAGGTCCGGATAATTTAGAACCTTACTTTTTAAAGCTAGCAGCTGATTTTATTGCCCCACCTCTGACTCATATTTTTAACCTTTCACTTGACTTAAATGAAATTCCACTTATATGGAAATCAGCTTTTGTTCTTCCTCTGTTTAAAGGCGGAGATCCTACACACCCAAATAATTACCGGCCCATTTCCAAGCTGTCAGTTTTGGCCAAAGTCCTTGAAACATTGGTCAACAATCAATTAAAAGAATTTCTGTCTGTAAATAATACCCTGTCTGATTTTCAATCTGGTTTTAGAAAACAACATAGTACAACTACGGCAGCCCTAAAGGTAATAAATGATTTTATTGAATCTGTTGATAACAAGAAACACTGTGCAGCCTTATTCATCGATCTATCAAAAGCATTTGATACTGTTGATCATACTTTACTGATACAACGACTTGTCAGTATTGGATTATCTAAACATACGATCGGTTGGTTTAATAACTATCTTTCAAACAGAACTCAGTGTGTACAGGCAGAAGGTTTTATCTCTGGTTCACTCAATGTCACTAAAGGTGTGCCACAGGGGTCAGTCCTAGGACCACTCCTATTTACTCTTTATATAAATAATATAGATCATAATGTTCATAATGTAAAGTTTCATTATTACGCTGATGATACAATCATATATAGTTCAGCATCCACACCCAATCAGGCTCTCTCTCAGTTACAGCTTGCATTTGATATTGTTCAGCGTAACTTATTTGAATTAAAATGAGTTTTAAATGTTGATAAAACAAAATTCATGTTGTTTTCTAAATCCAAATCAATCCCTCATAATAATCTTCTGCCTATTACTACGTCCCAAGGTTCAGAAATTGAGTTTGTGTCTCAGTATAGGTATCTGGGGATTTTAATTGATGACGCTCTCTCCTTTGGCCCTCATGTCCAGCAATTGGTGAAAAGATTGAAAGTAAAATTGGGTTTTTACTTTAGAATCAAATCCTGTCTTTCCTTTGAGGCAAAAAAGAGGCTTGTTGCAGCGACTTTTCTGTCTGTACTGGACTATGGTGATGTTATATATATGCATGCATCTTCACAGTGTTTACATGCTTTAGACACTGTTTATCATGGTGCACTGAGGTTCATAACAAATCTTAAAACCCTCACTCATCATTGTGTGTTGTATACTCGGGTTGGCTGGTCTGCGTTGTCCATCCGAAGACAAAAACACTGGCATGTTCTTATTTATAAATCTATTCTCGGTTTACTTCCTTCATATCTTTGTACATACATTTGTAAAAAGTATGCTTGTAGCTATAGCCTCCGGTCACAGGAATTATTTTTACTGTCTGTTCCAGTGGCACGTACAGAGTTTGGGAAAAAGGCATTTAAATTTGCTGCTCCCTCTGCCTGGAATTGTTTACAAAGTACATTGAAACTGAAGAAACTGGTTTCGTTGGACACTTTTAAAGTATTTTTAAATGATTTGGAGAAGGAAACATCGGGCTGTAGATGTTTTAGCTAGCTATGTAGTGATATTGAAATTTGATTGGATTTGCTTGTGTGTGTATATGTGTATGTATTGTTGGATGTTTGTTAAACTCAAACGTGCTGTGTCTGTCAGTCTTGGCCAGGACGCTCTTGTAAAAGAGATTCTTAATCTCAATGTGCTTCTTTCCTGGTAAAATAAAGGTTATAATAATAATAAAAAAATGTTTTTAAAATGAACCCTCTGGGATCTGAGCTGTTTTCATGGCTAAAGTCTGATTACAATGCATTTAGCACAAACTCTGCTACAATAATATATCAGCAGCATGTATGTAAAAGTTTGTAGTTTTGAGATAATGACATTTATGCGTGGTTTGTGAAAATGCAAAAAAAAAATTGTCACTGAAATAAGGCCATGAAACCCCTACTGATTATGTCTTCACAAGACTTTTGAAAATTGTATCACGTAGCCTAGAATATTTGCTCCAAAACTATGTGAAAATAATCCTGACTGCTCATTCAGATACGACAATATATTGATTTAAAAACTGTAAGAAGTGTTTTCTGTAGATATTTATTCGAAGAGGCGTGATCACATCATTAATATGTAAGCCTTTCACACCTGAGAAAGACAAAGACCCTCCCTAATGGCCCTATTAGGAGCTATCAGGCCCTGCCATTCTGAGCAACCTTGCACAAAGAATGAGGAGATTTAAAAAAGAATGGCTTTTTGATTGTTTGGATTTATTTACAACACAACATAATCCAAAGATACACAACAAATGACAAAAAAGCACACTATTGAAAACAATGATCCAAAGACAGAGACCTTTGTGCCATTCCTAAAAACATTGTACATACCTTTCATTTCCAAGGTGTTTGCTTTTCACCTTACCATGTTCATGTACAGAGACTCATGTGAATGTTGAAGTCAGCAGGACTCAGTTGCATCTGGCCCCCCCCAAAAAAAAAAAAAAGTGAACATACTGATATCAAAAGAAGCTATAGGCCTGCACGATTTTGGGAATAAATTTTAGATTTTTCTGGTTAAAATTGCTTTTTAAAATTCAAAGAATACACACACACACACACACACACACAAATGTTTCCAACAATATATAATATAATGAACACCAGGTTTGTTGTGCCTTGTAGGCATAAGCTATGCGCAGTGCTGCATAAAATAATAATAACAATAACCTATAGCAGCCTATAAATCTTCCAAAAGATTTCAGTAACAACTACGCTAGAGATATATTGATTATCATATGTTACTTCAAATGTTTCCATTCGTTATGATGATATGAAATGAGATAACAGTAAAAACATGAAGCCTAATGTTTGGTGCATTTTGCTTTTCAAACGCGATCGTGCTCCAAAATATGAAACATTCAAACGCACAGCATGCTGCAAAATATGATACATTCAAACGCACAGCATGCTCCAAAATATAAAACATTATGGTTACCATATTATTCACCTTATTTTCGAACGCGGAAGTAAATATGGGTCCAGTTTCCGGTTTTTGTGCGGCACTTCCGTTTCCTCGCTTCTCTGGGCTAACTAACGATATCGATTGCGAAGGATTATGCAGAGTTGACAGAAAAATGTTACACATGCCATAGCAGATGAATACAACAAAGAACTAAAGCCCCGCCTCACCCAGGTCGGGTTCTGGACCTGGTTGAAAACACTCATGCATCTAGCTGGTAGATTGCCAAAACTTCGCCGGCGCCTTCAGCACCGCCCTAAACACGGTCGAGCCAACGCTGGACTAAGTTAATATATCTATGGAGGTAGGCTATTTTGTCATGTCAAATGTATTAATAATGTCATCAGAATGCAACCAAAGCACATGATAGCAATAAGTAGATCATAGATGGCTATAAATAATTATAAATCATACAAAATAAATGCCATGATGATCATGCCATGATGACTAGATTTTATACAGGGGTTACTATAATGATTTTGTTTCTCCTTGGAGTTTTTATTCAGACTTCGTAGTAGGGTGACCACCTGCTAATAAGCCCAAGGGGGGACAAGGGGTATGTTTCTGAGGGACAATGTGGGACACTGCCTGGCGCGGCGGTGCCCCCACCCCACGGGCAGACTCACTGGTTTACCCAAGCACATACCACCTTACATGATATTAATAATGCCCTATTCCCCTAAACATGTGTAATTGCTCATGTATGCTCATGAATAGGCCAACCAATGTGTATTTTTTTCTAAATAAAGATTCATAATATTTTGAACATTCAATGAATTGACAGATGCACTTCCACTTACGATTTACTATTTAATTTGATTTATTTTTCATTACAATTTATTCACTTTAAATAAATTATAATATAAAACTATAGGATTAACAGGAATTGTAGTTGCTCAACACCACAGGAACAGTAAAAAAAAAAATATATTGACATCGTATTCCCCTCCATGTTCGATTGAGAAGGACGTTTTGCAAAGGTCACAAAAAGCCCTCTCGGTATCCCCCTCAACACCTTTCAGCCACAAATATTCATTTTCCCAGTCTTTCTTGTACCCACACCTTCTCTTTTTAATTGATGATGGCGGTGCCTCTCAGACTCGGTCTCTTTCTCCATTTTTCGAATTGGAAAGCGCACGCATCTTAAAGTTCCTTCCCACTGTGTCTGGTATCCGCGTGCGTGCGCTGTCATGACAACAACGAAAAAGTTGACAACAACCTAGTCAGCCGTTCAACTAAGGGGTGGGTGTGGCAACAGTAGCGTGCTGAAATGTCAAGTAATGTTCGTTTGGCTGCCTGGGGCTCGAGGATATAGAGCGACCAACTTTTTTTTTGAGCAAGCATAGATTATGCGTGACACGGTCTCAATTTGCGGGACGCATGAATTGGGCTTCAAACGCTGTGCGCGCACGCGCTACGCGGGACGGGTGGTCACCCTACTTCGTAGCCCAGCCACTTTTCTGGTATCGGGTGGTCTTCTGTAGGTCTTGTGTTCACGAAATGAAAAGAACAAACATACGGTCGTTTCTTCAAATGGGCTGCGTGGCGTGTCCGTTATTTCGGCTCCCATGTTAACCGGTTATTTAGAGCTTGCACACTGCCTGCGTGACACGCGCGTCTCAGGGAAAATGCGTGCATGCTAGAAATAGAATCGACGCCTATTTTTCACGCGACACGCAAGCGTTTCGGAAGCGTTTCCAGGCAAAATAGAATAGGAAAATATGTTTGTATGTCATTTTGATATGAATACATATTAATGACATTTTGATGTTTGAATTTAGGGTTTGACATAAATGCAGATATAGCCTAAATGTAAAAAATATATATATATATATTATCGATTTTCAAATATTGCACCTGTCAATACAGAACGAAATATTCTGTAGCCTATTTTGCCGTCAATACTGCCGACGTTGTCTTTGCTGCTATTATGTTTAACATTAAGTGCCTTCCACAACTCTCTCCCCATATGTCGAATATATCACCAATGAGGCTTATCATGTCACCTAGCAGCAGCAACGCCTCGTCAGAGACGTTTCTGGTGTGCAAAGACATAGAAAACACCACGCAACAGAAACGCCACGCAGCCAGTGTGTCGCCGGTCGTATAGGGCGCCTGATTATTAAAATGTCAATAATTCGATGATTAAAACACTCCTGCTCCAAGTAAATCTTTCTTTTGTGCCAGTTATTATGACAACCTCTAACTGCACAAACAATCCCGGTCTTCCTCGAAGCCATAACGATGAGTTTGTTGTTACGAACAACGCTCGCCAGTGACCGGAAGTGCCTTACCGGAAGTCTCGCACAAAATACCGTCAACTGGCTGCGTCCGTATTTCCGTTAAAAATAAGGTGAATACATACAGATGGTGGACAACCAGAATGAGACTTTTACCGCCGCCGTTCCCGCGGCGGCAAAATTGGGATGTGTATTTGCTGCCTTTTACCGCTGAGTGGCGCTGTAATCACAGACTTTGAAAAGTGTCAGTTTATTCTCTTTATGACGTAATCTGCCGCGGCAGTAATCTGAGCTGAGAGGCCACAGATAAATTCAAGATAAATATTGTGGTTAAACGAATTCAAATTCATTAAATTTAAACAAAGTAGACACGTTAAAAGTGTGTGCCCAGTTTTTCTATAATTTAGAAAGGCTATGTCAATAGGTTACTTGTCATTTACTTACATAAAATTAAAACATTTTCAGGACTTGCAGTTACTAACCGATGTTAGTCGGTTTAAGCATTCTTTGTTATATTCAGAATTAAATAGGCTTACATGTTGTTATGATTATCAATTGAATTATTTAATAAATAATCAACCACAATGCCTATTACTGCCGCAGCAAAAATAAACCAGTCGAATTTCAAAGTCGAAGCGAAATGACTAGGCTATACCGGGTGCCGCAAGTGACAGGGCAAAACAGCAGCAACTGCGGCATTTTAAAAGGTAAGTTTCCTATCTGTTTATTTAAAAAAAAAATTTGAAAAAATAAATAAATAGGCTAAACATGGCGCAAGATCTTGTAAAAAAAAAAAAAAAAAAAAATCATTATTTGAACAAAAATGAGACTGATTGAATATGTAAAAATATAAACAAACAAAGTAGAGAATAAAACAAACTTTTAGGGAAAAAATATAGGCCTATTATGCTACAACAGAATTGGTTAACAAATCGGTTAACCGAATTCAAATCGGTTCAAAACCGAACAAACAGTAGTAGACCTAGGGTATTCAGACCATAGCTCTGTGGTCAATGCATTAACATAGCCTCTCGGAGCTTCAAACGATCTGAGATCGAATATCAGTGTAGATTACAGTGTTTATGTTTTTCCGTTCTTGATGCGTAAAAATGCATCTGTTTATTAAAGTCAATCGTCTTGTTTAATTATCAATTGTACATTACAACATAAATTTGCAACATTCCAGTTGTGCCGCTGCAAAGACGACACATCTGATGAAGGAAGACTGTCAGCCGATCGCACCAGAAAATGAAGATGATGAAGCTCGTCTTTAATCTGCTAAATTATTTTTTTTGTGTGTGTGAATCATTCACGAGATTGAGATGACTGACAGTGATACCCGGCCATAGCAACGGAAGACATTATTCAAAACAGATCGAAAAAATCAGAAAAATACTTTCAATACAGTATTACTTTCAATTAAAAAATAAACTGAAAATGTAAAAGAAAAAGAAAATAAATTAAGTTTGAAAACCCATCGCACATTTCAAGGTATGAATAAAGTGTCGGGACAGTTTATTTATTTAAACAGGGTTGCATCGATAGAGTTTATTCCCTTTGTAATGCAAAATAAGAAACACAGAATCTTATTCTTGCAACATTTTAAATTTCTATTGTCAAAGAAATTGCAGCTAAATTAAAAAATCAAAACGGTACAAAACGAAAAAAGTTCAAAGCAACAAATTAAGAACAGGCGTTTTTCTTTGCCTCTCTCGCGCTGGATATTTTTTTACTAAGTTTGGTCTCCCTCACTGCGCGCGGCGGGTCTTTCTTGAAATTAAGCATTAATAATACAGCTGATAATACTGTATATGTCGATGTGTGTCATCCACACAAATCACGAAAGAAAAAATCGAAAAAATGTGTTAATTTAATTTGTAGAGGATTTTTTTTTAACTCAAACATTAACACTGAAATAAATGAAACTAAATTATTGTAATTTTTTTGGCACACCGCGACGAGTGGCGCTATGCATTGTTCTAAAGCCAGGTTTTATTCTAGCATGTTGAATTAGTGTTGGACAAACGCGGCGGCGCGTTCATTTGAATGAAGAGCGTTTGAGCGAACACACACTGGAACGTTAGGCCATGTCGCAACGAGTGAATCGTGGACGAGTGGTTGAACTTACGTTACGATCATATAGATGACACCGGTTCGAATCCCGAACTAACTTGGACTACTGATATTTTTATATTAGCCTATTAATGCGTTTAAACGACAAACAATAAAATCAGAACCAGTATTCTGTTGCGTTCATGGTTTCAGTGGCAGTAACAAATAGCTTTTGTTCCTTCAAAGATACAACATGCCTTGCTGAATTCACCTTACAATAAAACGAGGTGGGTCGCGAATTAAAGAGCTCTGTATCTGCTAAATTGAAATTGTGTGTGGAAAACCTTTAAATACAATCAATAAAACTACAATATATAATTTAATAAGATATAGGGCCTACTGTACATAGGCTATGGACTTTTGGAGATTTTGAGATTAATCCTTAAAAGAATTTAGCCTTTGCCTGCTCATCAGGCTGGCTCCGACACTCTCCATATGAAAGACGGAACATTAACACCTCTGTCCTGCACCCCCACGATAAAGCAACTATTGCCTTCTCCAAACCCCCCACAGGCTAGCTGAGTTTGCAAAACAAAACAAAGAGTTTGCCACTCGTTGTGGTGTGCCAAAACACTTAATTATAAACTTAAATATTTCATTCAAAACAATCTCAAAACGCTTTGTGACATTTTGAAAAGCCGTGGATGCATTACTGTCACTGAAACCATGAACGCAACAGAATACTGGTTCTGATTTTATTGTTTGTTGTTTAAACGCATTAATGCATTAATAGGCTAATATAAAAATATCAGTAGTCCAAGTTAGTTCGGGATTCGAACCCGTGTCATCTAAATGATCGTAACGTAAGTTCAACCACTCGGCCACGATTCACTCGTTGCGACATGGCCTAACGTTCCAGTGTGTGTTCGCTCAAACGCTCTTCATTCAAATGAACGCGCCGCCGTGTTTGTCGAACACTAATTCAACATGCCAGAATAAAACCTGGCTTTAGAACAATGCATAGCGCCACTCGTCGTGGTGTGCCAAAAAATGTACAATAATTTAGTTTCATTTATTTCAGTGTTAATGTTTGAGTTAAAAAAAATCCTCTACAAATTAAATTAACACAAAGTCGGCTATAAGAGTCCTTTATAGGCTACGTAAAAAAGCAAAGGGCTTACAGTCTTAACATTTAGGCTACTTTGCTTAAATTCGATACATTTATTTTCAGAAGGGCCTAATAAATTTGTAGGGATGTAATTTCAGTATGCTTTACCAACGCTATTTATTCAGTTAAAGTTCCAAGAGGTCTGGTCTCTATATTTCCTTCCCAGCTGACACTAATATGCAAGTGCACAGCAAAATTCTATTCTAAAAAAAAAAAAGTCTATAGGCCTACTATACTGTTGTAGCCATTAAATAATCTCATTTAGTATCATATTTGTTAAAATATTATAATGTTATTTTTTTCCATCTATGTTGAATATGAAAAGTGAACAGCACGAGTAAGATAGGATGCATTATATCGAGAGATGGATATGGAGTGGGTCAGACATGATTTTGACCACTTCATTACGTTTTGTTTAGTAGAAAACCTTTCTTTAAAGTGAATTTCGTTTTCTATAAATTGTATCTTAATTTTAATCAATTTTTCATCAACCAATTGCCTGTATTTAAATAAGTAAGAGAAGCAAATATAACAGACACTAATCATGGAGGCGCCCGTGCGGTCACTTGCATTGCACGTCAGCTGGAGCGCATTTCATCCTCCTAACTTAACGAAACTCAGCGTATGCCTCACACAGACATGATACATACATCAAATACACAAAGCTTGAAATGTCTTCAAACGAAATAATTCAAAACGAAAAGAAAAAGGCTACTCTCTGACTATGTCTAAATGTGCATTCCTCTCTAGGTGCGTTCACTACAAATATGGCGATCGTCAACTTCATCTTTGTAGTCGACACTGTCAGAAAACACTAGTTTATTGATAAAAATCAATGCACGCATCACCGGATTTACAAATAGGCTACACATCTTGCTTGTTGCACGCACACATTATGTCGAAAAAACGAAATATTATGTTGAAATAACATTATTATTAATAATACATCTTTTAGAATATTTGATTAAATGCTGATTGTTGCGCTTGTTCAATTTAATAAAATTAAAACTTTAATTGTGATAATTAAAATAATTGAAAATTAAATATTTAGTGGCCAAGTTTTGCTAATTTATTATATAGGCTATTATATGCCTATTGCCTATATTAGGTCATATTAAGACAAGGCATATATTAGTTATTTTAGCTGTTATGAGAAAGATAAATCTAACGAAATCTAAAATCTAAATCTAATAAATCAAAATATATATATATATATATATATATATATATATATATATATATATATAGGCTATATATATATAACGCCAGTTCAACATGCCAGAATAAAACCTGATTTTTGAACAATGCGTAACGCCACTCGGCCTGGTGTGCCAAAACACTACATTTTAAACTTCAATGTTTAATTCAAAACAATCTCAAAACGCGTTGTGACATTTTTTTAAAGCAGTAGCCAAGCCTATATACATTAAGGGCATTGAAACCAGGATCTTAACTAAAACGCGTTCCGAGTAATCTCTCAAAAATTATGCCACACTACTCCATGTATTTTTTTTTAAGGACTGCTTTTGAAATCACTATAAATTACTATGCAATTGTATCGCTCACGAGAGCTCTTCATTTATCTAATTCCTCAATAGAATAGTAAAAATATTCTGCGTCATTGCTCCTAATATCGTCTCTATTTTTAACTTTTGATTCTATTTTTTCAGTTCTAAAATTTATTCTATATTTGGTTCTATTCTGTTGTAGCCTAATAGGCCTATTTATATATATGAAAAATATGCCTATTAGGCTTAGGGTTTTATATTTAACCCACTTACATTTTAAAATGCGGCAATTGCTGCTGTTTTGCACAATGTCCCTTTGCGCCACCTGGCGGTCATTTCGGGAACGACTTTGAAATGCGGCTGGTTTATTTTCGCCGCGGTGATTTCGCCGCGGCAGCTGGCGCGGCGGTAATAGGCATTTTGGTTGTCCACCATCTGTATCTACATTTGAGCAGATATCCACAAACACAGTAAACACGGGTCTAAATATTATAATATTCACCATATGTGACCTGATCCAGCAAAATGAGTCACAGTGACCCAAATTTCAAAACTGATATTTTGGTATTAATGGAAAGAGGAGACCATAAGCTTTCAAATGATATCCTAGTCAAAGTCATACCTTGAATGGTTGTAAATATATACACATTTGAATTATGGTCGTCTGCCCTCTTTTTCCAATTGAAATCCTGAGAAAATCGCTTTTAAAGTTTTTTGCCCGTTTTTTGTTGATATCTTTCAAAATCCATTGCATTTAAAGGGATGAACTATTTATTGTACAGCTTAATTTGACCAAAGACATTAATATATGCTATTATGCCAGGCTGAAGCTCAAATTATTTTAAAGTTTTTATTTGAATAAATAATTTAAAAGGCACTTTTACAAACATTTACTAAAATCAGAAAGATTGAACAGAGGTGCTACAGTTTTGCTTGAGAGAGGGTGTGTGTGTGTGTGTGTGTGTGTGTGTGTGTGTGTGCGCGCGTGTGTGTGTCTGTCTGTGTGTGTGTGTGTGTGTGTGTGTGTGTGTGTGTGTGTGTGTGTGTGTGTGTGTGTGTGTGTGTGTGTGTGTGTCTCTCTCTCTCTGTGTTTGTGTGTGTGTGTGTGTGTGTGTGTGTGTGTGTGTGTGTGTGTGTGTGTGTGTGAGATAGAGAGAAAGTGAGAGAGGCAGAGAGACAAGGAAACAGAGAACAAATAATGTTAGCCTATGCAATCATATCTCTGTGTAGGCTAGTTGACAATAACAGTGTAACATATTCATAACGGATATACCAACAGTTAAATATTGGGTAAAAATAAATCAAACACATTGTAATGGATTCTCCTTGCAGATAAATACACTCACAGAATAATTGCACTCACTCACATCCATACACGATAAATACCACAGGGCTGTCACTTTCGCTGTCATCAGAGGATGACACGTCTCCAGATTCAAAACAATCACTGATCCTTAGCCACTCTTGATGACCAGCAGCAGAGCTTAGATTAGAAGCCTCCAGTGAGTTCAACGCTTTTGGCGACTTTTTGGCGACTTTGCTCTCTTTTGACAGCATTTCTCAAATTAATAATATTTCATCTTTCTGAGGAGATCTGCTAGCTTGTTTACACAGAGCGCCGCGAGTCTGACAGGAGGATGGCTGGACCAATCGCGTGCCGGTCAGTCGAAATGGGGCTTCCCATTGACAAATGATCAGCGTTTGTGTACATTTCTAAGCTTTTTGATTGGTTCTATACAACGTGTAACACCATATTTGGAGAGCAGAGACGTTTCAGGGGATACCCGGGAAATGCTCAGAGGTGAGGAGAGGAGTTGAGAAAAGCAATATTCATTTCCAGCGAATTTAGTAAAACTTTGTAAACTTTAATAGTCATTTAAATACCTTTACTCAATTATCTGGACTACGAAACTTTAGGAGATTATTTTTGAATGTCTGTTCATTGAAATTTAGCACAAAAAAAATAAATAAAATAAAAAATATTATTTTATTGTTTTTCCACATAAACGGCCCATATCTTAAAATGGAACGTTGCGACTTCCGACTCATTTCGCCAGATCGGGTCACATATATCTAGCAACAGTACAACTGCAATGTGAAGTTTATGCAACAATAACATAAGAAGTAAGTAATAAGTAAGAATTTCTTACCTTACATCTTTCTTGTCTTCAAATCGCGTTCTTCTTCTTCTGAGGTAAATCCAATGTAAGCTCATGCGCGTCTTCCAAACTCGACGAAAAGCAGAGACTTGTGAAGTTTTTTCGTGCTTTGTTTTTGAGGTAACGAGCGCGTTCGCGTTCCATGTGGAGATTTGCATGTGACTCTTTGATGTGGGCGTGGTCAAATTAAAAATAATGAGCAAGCGTTTGAGATACTGGACATCTTGTTGGTTTTATACAAATTACTTAAACAGAGAATATTTGTTTTCAGTTTGAATCCTATCATTTAAAAGTACACACTTAAATGTTTATAAAGGTATATGGCTCATAAATGTGTGACAAGTATTCGCTGAGTTTTGTTTCAGTTTATAGACGTGCTCAAGATAAAAAAGTTCACCGCGACGGGGAGGCAGAAAGCACACCCTGTTTATTTTCTTTATATTACAAAAGCACAATGTTTTGATTTGATTGTAAGTGGACACATACAAAAGTAGAAATATCACAGATTCTTTTTTTGTATTTCTTTTTTCTGTATGACCATAAATGACGGAGTAATTTAAGTTTATTGTGCTACTATGTGAAGAATATCCAGCAAAACGCGCAGGCACGTTTGCCGACCCAAGAGGGTTAAAGTACAGTTAAAGGTATTTTTCAAGTATAAAAAATTATATTTACATTTGAACATAGCAGTTACCCATACTGCAAGTGCAAAAATAATATATAAATAGTAAACTATAAGTATAATTTTATGTTCACTTAAAGAAAACTTACAAATATGTTTGCAGTATAAACTACTAAACAGGTAGTTTACTGAGAGTACACTTCAGTGTGTACTTTCATAAACTAAAAAATGTACTACTTGTATTAAAATAGTAAACTACTAGTATACTTATAAGTTTACTTGTAGTACAGATGCATTACAAATGAGAAACCTAGTTGTGTACTAAAAGTTTACTACTCTACTACTACTACTAAAATTTGGCAGTATTGAAATAGTACACTTACAAGTTTACTACAAGTACACATTGATATTAGTATACTTAATACATAAAGTATATTTAAAAATATACTTGAACATTACTTAAGTATACTTCATAAAATTAATTTGAAGTATACTTCTTTTTCATAAGGGGACTTCAAGTGTTTGTTCCTTTTTCCTTCAGTGTGTCGTCATCAATGCTTGCTCAGTCATTACTTAACTCCAGCACTGCTACAATGTTATTTTAACACTCTGTGGTGTGGACACATGAATGTAACACAGGGGATTTTGCTGTGTATCATCCAACTTTAACCCCCTGGGGTCGGTTATTCGCCGGCGATACCAGCTCGCTTTTTTTCTTATCAGTTCAAAAGAAATTCATTTTGCTCTGTTGACTTTGATATTACAAACAAGTTTCATACATCAATCGATTCTGTTAAATGTGTATTATTTTTGTGTATACTCACAATAAAAACAAAGTGTTGTGCTTTTTGCCAAATAAAGAAAAATAAACGTGATGCGAGTGCTGCCTTCTCTCTGTCAGTTAAGTCCATTCTGAAACGCGTCCGAAAATGAACTGTAACTCAGCGAATACTCAGTCAAACAGGCATACAGACGCACAGGCATGCAGCTTGAATTCATATAAAAGTAATTTATATAAAAAACAAATATTCTCATCTTGTGAAATCTGTATTAAAAGAGAGCGATTCCAGTCGAGCTCATTAGAGCTCATTCAAATGTAATGTGACCACGCCCCGGAGAGCGCGCGCTATTCAAGCGCAAATTCTGAGAACCATTTCAGACCTGTGAAACGCCCACATCAGCTGTAAACACAGCGCGCCGCGAGTGAGGCATAATATAGCCTACCTAATAATCCTGGAGAAAAGTTTCCTCAGAACAGTGCTGATATGAGAAGCAATAGATCCCGCTGAGGAGTGAGGTAGGCTAAGTTATCTTTTCTCAAGTGTTAATGTGGAATAACGTTGTGGAATAACGTTATGGAATAACGTTAGTGTAGGCCTATGTAAACCGCAAAAAGATGAATCGCGTTTCTATAATATGATTCGCGTTTCTGTGAGCTGAATGAAGGGTACATATTTGTAAAGACTGTTTAGCCTAAATATGAATTGCGTGTCTGTGTGTGAAAGAATAAACCGCTTTAATAAACTAAAATGCTTTGCTATATTGAGATGAGTAAAAATCAACTGAAATATGTTGAAATAAAATGTCTTTGTATAAGCAACGTATTAAACTGCAAATTAACATTTATATGCCCTAATATTTCATAAAAACAACGTTACAGTCAGGCGAAATATGAAAGACAAGATTTTGTTGACTAGATTTGGGTACAGTTTTTACTGTAGAATATACTGCCACATCAAATAAGCTTTTGTTTAGCAATTTCTGCTCATATGTTATATATATACATATACATATATATATATATATATATATATATATATATATATATATACAGGATGGGCCATTTATATGGATACACCATAATAACATGGGAATGGTTGGTGATATTAAAGTCCTGTTTGTGGCACATTAGTATATGTGAGGGGGCAAACTCCTCAAGATGGGTGGTGACCATGGTGGCCATTTAGAAGTCGGCCATCTTGGATACAACTTTTGTTTTTTCAATAGGAAGAGGGCCATGTGACACATCAAACTTATTGGTAATGTCACAAGAAAAACAATGGTGTGCTTGGTTTCAACGTAACTTTATTCGTTCATGAGTTATTTACAAGTTTCTGACCACTTATAAAATGTGTTCAATGTGCTGCCCATTGTGTTGGATTGTCAATGCAACCCTGTTCTCCCACTCTTCACACACTGATAGCAACACCGCAGGAGAAATGCCAGCACAGGCATCCAGTATCCGTAGTTTCAGGTGCTGCACATCTCGTATCGTATTTTTCCAGCAAGATGGTGCACCACCACATTATGGGTGCCAGGTCCGAGCATTCCTAGATGAACAGTGTCCTGGAAAGTGGATTGGTCGTCGTGGGCCAGTTGAATGGCCCCCAAGGTCTCCCGATCTGACCCCCTTAGACTTTTATCTTTGGGGTCATCTGAAGGCAATTGTCTATGGTGTGAAGATACGAGATGTGCAGCACCTGAAACTACGAATACTGGATGCCTGTGCTGGCATTTCTCCTGCGGTGTTGCTATCAGTGTGTGAAGAGTGGGAGAACAGGGTTGCATTGACAATCCAACACAATGGGCAGCACATTGAACACATTTTATAAGTGGTCAGAAACTCATGAACGAATAAAGTTACGTTGAAACCAAGCACACCATTGTTTTTATTGTGACATTACCAATAAGTTTGATGTGTCACATGGCCCTCTTCCTATTGAAAAAACAAAAGTTGTATCCAAGATGGCCGACTTCTAAATGGCCACCATGGTCACCACCAATCTTGAGGAGTTTGCCCCCTCACATATACTAATGTGCCACAAACAGGACTTTAATATCACCAACCATTCCCATGTTATTACGGTGTATCCATATAAATGGCCCACCCTGTATATATATATATATATATAATACTATTTCTGTCAAAAATAAAGTCATAAACTAAGATGTTAAATGTTCCAATGTTGGCTATATTCAAACTAATGAATACATATGATAAAATGTAGGCCTATAATAATTTTTTTACAAAGAAAGATTACACTTGAAATATTGTTGAAATTGTAATTATTGTTGTAATTGTAACCTTTTTAATAAAATAGCAAAACATATTTACAAGATAGATGTAAGCAAAATCTTAAATGGTCAATATAAGTCTTCTTCTAAATATATCTTTTGTCCTTGCATTCATTCTTGGCTCAGTCAGTGTCACACTTGAATGAATGGCTCATTATACAGAGTCATTACGCATAATGGGTGGGACATTGTATTCTCAGGTGTAAACTACTCCTCCTTCACGCCCCCCTCGCATATTGGCTTTCCAAGCAAAACCTGTTTTACACAATTTAAATCAATGTATTGTTTTACGTGAACGATAAAGCAAGACTGTTTTCACATAATTTTGAAGCCAGACTTCGACTCGACAACATCCATTAGTCAAAAGTCTTGTGGACACATATTTAGTATGAGTTTTTTGGTCTTATTTCAGCAACTTTCATTTTTATTTTTTTCAATAACCACGCATAAACATTATTCTCTTAAAAATACAAACATCTACATACATGTTGCTCGCATATTATGGTTGCCCTGTTTGTGCTATATAGAGTGAATTTACACCTTTGCCATTATCATGTTTATAAATAACTGAAAAAAAGCACAAATGTCAGGGCATGTCAAAACATCCCAAGGGCCCCAAAAACACCTTAGACCCCAGAGGGTTAAGCCAATTTTAAGCCAGAAAGTTAGTGACCCTTAATATTTAAAGGACTTCCAAAGAATGTTTTATGCCAACATTATGAGAACATTCATCAAATAGCCTACTAATTACAATATGTTGCAATTTCATGAACATTGTTTTGAAAGTGTTTAATTCTAAAACCTTTGGGACAGGCTCCAAGTCCATACTTTCCCATGTTACAAGGATATTCTTTTAAAATGGGACACAAAATCGTATTCATTTGAAGTTATTGTCAATCTAATGTTTAGAGCTCTCACAAAAAAAGACCATACAATTAAACAATAAACTTGCAAATCTGAAGAAAATATCATGAAGCAAGGGCACAGAAAAACATTTTCCTAATCTTCTCTCCTCACCCATCCTAAACCACCCTCTCCCCACACCATTTCCTTTCACCTGGCTAAAAAGTTCAATAAGAAGGTCTATATACCACATGTGATGTATCTTGTGCATCTCTTGCTTTTACTCTTTCATGTTTGGTGTCTTATTAAATTGTCTCAATTTCACAGCAGTCACTTATATAATGAGAAAGACTGAAAATTAGAAGCATTCTGTTGAGTCGAAGATTTCTTTGTTCTGGTCTGGGTATTTAAGGGAAATTGGTAAAACAGTCAACAGCGCTGTTTCTGTAACCAGAAAACCACCATACAGTGCTGTGTCTTGAGTCCTGCACTCAGAACTCACATAACTGTGGTGTCTTTCTGCTGCCAGGTATGCATTTCTCACTCTTAGATTAATCTTTGAGCAATTGATGTTATGAATTTGAATACGTCACAGTGTGCGTTTCGCCAGAGATGAGTCGGGGAGGATGAGTCCATTGGGAGAAGAGAGCAGACAAAAATTGCAAATATAACTCTCATTGGCTTGAAGATGATCAGTTTCTGAGATGGTTGCCACAAGACGTTTAGGCTAAATTGGGTACTATGGGATTGAAGGCAAATTAAGAATTATTTAGATTTTTTGAATGCATTTTTAGAATACTTTTCCTTTAAAGGGAAAATCTTTATATAATCGTAATATGTACGATTTTTTTAATCAAAATATCCAAAAAAAACACTTGCACTGTTATATATTTCTGTCAATTGTGTACTTACATTATCCTAAATGTTTCCAAGAATTTGTAAATTCAGAGAAATTCACAATTTTACATAGTGCCTGTACCTTGTCACTTGTTGCCCGTCATTGACGTAATATCCGTGTTATCCCTGGTTTCCGCTAGTAGTACTAAATGAAAATGCAAATTCACTCTCTGACAGTAGATGGCATTGATGGAACCACAGAAATGCAGCTGGTAACCCCTGTAAACGAAGTAGACTAAACAGAAAGTAACCCAGCAGCCCTGGGGCTTTCATTTTTTGGGTGCCCCACGCTGCATGCCCACCCATACTCAGAAATTCATACTATTGCCTAGACTATATATAATCCATTCAGAATTTGAATAAATCTTTTGTTTTTCCTGCTTGAACAACAGCCATGTACGCACTGCAAAGTTCTGGAAGTGACATCTGCTAAATCCATGCATTTGAGCAATTATCATTTTAATTAATGTGTGATTTTTCTCCTTTCCCGCAAATAGCTTATTTTGTGTCTCAGTTGATTGGGTGGAGCAGCCGTCAATCTCAGTGAGCCAGTGCCACCCAGACCTTATGTAGCCTTGCCACTGCTGTAATGTGATAAGAGTGAAGATGAATGAAATCAGCATTAGCTTAAGATATCAAACACATTAACTGTAATTATGTTGAATTTGATTCATGCAAAATCATTATATGTAACCTCAAATTCTCCAGTTTCTCCAGTCCAACAGAGAGCAGCTTCACTCCTGAGTCTCCTAGGCTGCTTTTTACTAGCACAACAAATCCGATCTTTTACTCACATCTGACACAGTTCGGAATTTTTTCGCATCTGATCTGAGCCACTTCCAAATGTGAAATCAGATACATATCCGATATCTGGACATCCGACCTACGTCTAAACACACATATCTGATTCCCCTTTGAATTCCAAGCCACCACAAGGTGAGGACGACACGTTTAATCACAAGAATAGCTTTTTAATGTTGTATTTTGAGTCAGACGTATTTAGGTGAGAACTTTATATTTATCTTTGTAAAGAAAAGAAATTGCGCGGACACCGAAAAATTCAGGAGCTGGTTTTTAACTCTTATGGAACAGCAGAAATAGAGTAGTTTCCCTGGTAACCTCTGTAAACAGCAGTGCTATGCTTATAAATACTACATTTAGTGTTACACAGTGGGAAGATAAAAAGCAAATGCCATCGAAACTTTATTAAATACAGTTGGTTCCCCCTTAGAAATGCATTCAAATAATTAATTAATTCATACATTTTCAAATAATTTCTCTCAGCATTCTGCTTTCCGTCATGTTTTCACACAGAACAAAACATATGCTGCAGACTCCTGCTAACTTTGCCTACTCTTGCATGATTGAAACTTTGATGTCCAGATTTTTTTCTATTGTTGGTTGTTTTTCTTTTATATTGTAATTTCATTTGCATTTTCATACATAAATAAAAATAATAACCTCACGGCCGATGTGTCAAACGTGATTTGCATTGGAGGGGGTCTATATTAGCTCATTATGATTAGATGAAAAGTACGTCTTTTACGTACGATTTATTAAAAAACAACATTAAAAGAAAACTGTGAGTATGCCTCCCTTATTTGGTTGGAAAGAAAGACAATTATATTCCTCTTCAAAAAAACTGGAGAGGAGGTTGCTATTTCTAACAAGGACCAAGCAGAGATGTTAGCTAAAGTCTTTGATAAGGTGCCCAGTGATTGTATTTTGACAGGTGATATTTGGAAATGTGGTGAGATGGTAAGAGGAGGAAATGTGTGTTAGAGAAGTGTATGTCAAGTCGACAAATGAAAGCTCTTTCCAAATTAAATTTTCTTTATCTAAACTTAAGAGATATTGCTAGGCAAAGAAAGCATCTACAGGGAATGCTATAGTATGATAAAGCTATAGTTTGATGAAATTATCTGTCCTGATGAAGTCCGTACAGTAATTTTGCAGTTCTTCAACTAACTCTACATAACAGTCATACTTCTCTCAAGCTGGAAACATTTGGAGGCGACATGCTTCAAATTTCACTGAATGTAGTGTAAGTCGATTTGGAAATAGTTTCTGTCACGTGCATACATATAAGTTACAAACAAACAACACTTACTTCAAATATGTGTAAACTTGTGGAAAGAATAATAACCAATGGGCTAATATATTTTATTGAAAATGGAAGCATTTTTGTCTAACCACTATGGATCATTGTTTTGTTATAAGTCAGAAATAAAAAAATTAAATTAATAGTCATTGTTGGTAGAGTATACAGTGTAATTTAGTGTTGTTTTTGTGTTGTTTAGTGTTGTAATTTGCTAATGTGTATATAGAGCTTGATAGTTACAATCGGCATAATTTTATCCTTGTTTCATTAATGAACAAGTCATATGGTACATGAATAAATGACAGAATACATATACATAAATGACAGTGATTTTTTTCACAGACAAGCTCACACACACACATAGTTTATCTATATATATCTATATATCTATAGCTATATCCATCTCTCTCTCTCTCTCTCTCTCTCTCTCTCTCTCTCTCTCTCTCTCTCTATCTATCTATCTATCTATCTATATATATGTGTGTGTGTGTGTGTGTGTGTGTGTGTGTGTGTGTACTCTATATACATATACAATAACAGTAATATTTTTAGTTGTGAAGTAGTAAAATCAAACCTGAGTTCTGATGTCCCCCATCTCTGTATCATCAATTCGGTCATGAGCAGCATCTGTAAACTTCTCTGTAAACTGCATTTTATATACACGATGTGATGTGGAAAATGTTTTGCATTCTTAACATCACATGTTGTGGCAGTAAGAAAGTGAAAGAGTTTAAAGGTTATTCACTTAAAGATGTGAATTCATTTCTGCTAATATTTCTGCTATTTCTGTCTTTATTATTATAATTCACAGACTAAATGTAATGATTGTTTTAATTATTGATAAGAACATAATGATTGAGAGTGTACGTAAATCTTGAAAAGTTGGTTTAACTGGAATGAAATGTTTAACTAGTTCTTTAGAAAAGTATTTCCTTAATCCTTTTTTAGGGGGAAATAAACCATCTGTTTTTCCTTCCCATCCAGTCAGACAGCTTCTCAAGATTGCTGAAAATATTGGTAGAAACCCAGCAAACAAATTATGTTCTTAAATTCTAAGAACGTTTTCCAAACATTCTATTTTGGTTATGGGAACGTGAAAATGTACAATTTTCTTAATGTTAGTTGAATGTTTTTTTTTTTTTTAAAGGATGGTGTGTTCCTGAAACATTCTTTCAACTTGAATTTAATTAACAACTCAACATTCTAGGAACGTTGATTTGTAACATTCAAAGAATGCAAAAAATTTGTTTCACTAATGATGGTGTACAGCACGTCAAAAACAAACTCCCATTGCCATAACAACATCAGCTCTGCGTGTCCTGAGACTTCCTACACTGTTAACTAAACACAGTAACAAACAATGACGTCGATTTTACCATATCAATGTGAGCGCGAGTCCGATGATGAAACATTCATTGGAAAAACTGTTATTCAACCCGAACCTCCATCGCAAGGACAACTCGAGCAGGACGTTTCTAAGTGATACGCTACTCAGTTTGAGGTACATTAGGAGTACTCTTACGACTCTTACTTTTGAAAGACAATGACTTTATATACGGTGCACTTTCAGATTTAAAACTTTGCAGGATGCTTTCATTCACTTAGAGCTATGTTACACACTTGTCGCAAAGGACTGCCTTTGGGACTGTCCAAAGCCAGGTGTTGTAGTCCGAGAGTTAGAGAGGAGTTAGGAAGGTATGGCATGACAAGATGGTTTTCGGTGGAAAATAGATCATTTATTAATTATCCAAGGATAATCCGTGTAAAGTACAAATTAATAATAAAAAAATAAAATAAAATACATGATGAATGCTAATGAAGCAGCACTGTAACCTCTGCATATTAAAGACAAAGGAAAATTGCTGAAACAGTGCTCTATCAACAATAGACTATAATGTTGTACTCTAGTAACAGAGCAAACCACCAACCCTCCTTCAATAAAGGAACACTCTGGTTAAATACACAAACTTCCCGCCAAATGGAAATGGGAAGTACCATTTGCACAGGGTAACCTTTGTTTCAACAATGTCCATTACAACAATGACATTAAAACAACCTCATCTTACTCAGCCAAATAAATAAAATTAGTGCAGCTTAAGCAAAGTAACGTTACAAACATACATTAAATATTAAACAGAACAAACATCACAATCCCCACCTAGGTTGCCTCCCCCCAGTTGTGAAAAATGGTATGACTGCTGCTATTATAAGCGCGTTCCGGGCAGGGCCGTATTAAGACAGTGTGGTGCCCCTGGGCACTATACCTCAAAGACTCCTTGTGATTTATTACACTTCAGCAAGCGCTAACAGTAAACAAAGAAATTGAACTTGCATGATGTTACTGAATATATGAATTGTGGATTTGCAAACGTCCATAGCTAATTATACGGGATGAAGAAATAAAATGTAAACAAAGCCCTTAAACAATGTACTTGACAGACTAAATATAGCAACATTTAACACTCACAGAGACATACTGAAATGGTGATGACGTCAATCACATAGGTTCGTCATCACAACACTAAATGAAAGGTCATTTTCAAAAATCCATAATAGGGGCCCTTTAAGGCAACAGGACATTTCTGAAATTTTCAGAATGCAAACAATTTCCTGTTTCCTTAACATTCTAGGAACGTTGATTTGTAACATTCCAACAACACAAAAATGCCCTGTTTCCTTATTGTTCATAGAATGTAATTTAAAGTATGATGTTTCTGAAACATTCTTTCAAATTAATTATTAACAAAAGTTATCAAAAAAGTTATTTATTAATCCCATGGAGAACATTGAGGATTTTGCTGTGTACCACGTCACTACAGTGTAAAATGAACACTACTTAATGTATATATGGGTCCAATCTACAGAGTGTTAAATTAACACTGAAGCAACTGCAGTTAATGAGATAATTAAGTGATTACCGACCATTAGTGATGAACACCTGCTGTTACCAAGCATAATCACTGAAAGAAAGAAAAACAACAAGAACAGAAAAAAGAAAAACAAGAACTAGGCTACAACTGACTTCAAACCACAGCCTTAGTTGGAATCAACTGAAGATAAAAGTAGCCATTAAATCTGTGAAGATCTCAGCAGAGGAGGATTAAACAACTCCACAAATGGCATTACCAGCTTCACTTATTACTAATTAGTTTGACTTCATTGGTGTATTGACGGTGACATTATTTTCATCATCGTGAAGTGGTCTGACTCACAGATCTCATTCCAAGTTTAGTCACTGATCAAAAGTATATTTTAGTCATTAAGACTTTTAAAATTTGCACTAAGATAGTACTGCAAACGATTCAGAAGTGTTGTGGCAATCAGAAATTATGAATTAGGATTTTTAAATACATTATTGACTAATAAAAAATATGAAACAATCATTTCAATACACATACATCAATAATCAGCGTATAAATCTCAAAAATGCTGACAATCAACAAAATATTCAGATAAACAGATCAACTATGAACACAAAACAAGCTAATAAAGTCGCAACAACTAAAAATAAAAGCAAACGGTAAGAACAAAAAAACTAAGACAATTCATCTGAATAATGTATTCACGCCACAATGTGTGCTGGAAGTCATGGATGAGTTTTGATTTGTATGCACAGCAGCATGAAGTTTTGAGATGAAAAAGGGTTGAAGGTGAAAGAAGGTGAAAGATGAAAATAAAAAACAGCGAAGTGTATAGCGAGTTTTGTGGGTCACCATTGTGTTGAAGAGTAGAGCCTGTGCTTCAGTCAAAGATGAGCAGTAAAACACCATGCTGCCTATTGCTTTATTAAAAAGACAGTGACTGTGTTGTTGCTGATGCAGTGAATCTTTTTGCTAAGTTCATTAGCACATACATACGTGCTGTTGTTTGTTAAAGATGAACTGCATGAGATTTGAGTTAAAGTCATGTTTTTAGCTGTTTTGTTGTTACACATTGTTTAAGCAGTGTTAGCAGTTTAATTTCATATTAAGAAATGTTCCTTTTTAGTGCACTCAAATGAAATAAGTTCACAGTACTTATGCTATTTAAATATTAATTTTAAAACTTGAATGGGTTGAAGCAATCAGTTTCAATGAGTCATTTCATTGACTCAGAGTTGACTCTTACTTTTGAAAGACAATAACTTTACATACGGTGCACTTTCAGATTTAAAACTTTGCAGGATGTTTTCATTCACTTAGAGCTATGTTACACACTACATGAAAGGTCATTTTCAAAAATCCATAATAGGGGCCCTTTAAGGCAACAGGACATTTTGTGTTGTTGGAATGATCTCTCGATCTCACCACTCTGTCAACTCTTTTCTCCTTAAACAGCCTCTTGCAGACTAAAAACTGTAAGTGAAAGAGCCTTCTCTGTGGCAGCCCCTAGGTTGTGGAATGCACTTCCTTTAACAGTTAGGAATGCCCCAACATTAAGTTTTAAGAAACAGTTTAAACCCCATATTTTTAAGATGGTGTTTGTGTCTTAATTGGAGACACTGGATGTATATTGTATTCTACTTGTTGCAGTTTTTTTACTTATTTTGTACTGTACTCATTGTAACGCTTTGGGTGTAAGAAAAGCACAATATAAATAACATTTATTATTATTATTATTATTATTATTATTATCATTATTGTTACAAATCAACATTCTTAGAATATTGAGTTATTCATAAAAAATAGGTTGAAAATGTTTTAGGAAAATACCATCCTTAAATTTTGTTTTTTTAAAACTGGATATTTTCATGTTCCCATAAATAAAATAGAATGTTTGGAAACGCTGTCTGACTGGATGGGAAGGAAATACAGATGTTTGTTTTTTTCCATAAAAAATAAATAAGGAAATAATTTTCTAGAGAACTAGTTCAACATTTCATTCCAGATAAACAGACTTTTCAAGATTTCCGTATCCTCTAAATCATTCTGTTCTTATCAATAATTAAAACAATCATTGCATGTAGTCTGTGAATTATTAAAATAATAAAGACAGAATTAGCAGAAATGAAACATTCACATCTTAATACATGCAAAAAGGTGACCTCAGCTCAAAGACTTCCCCACAAAAGTCAATAACCTTTAAACTCTTTCACTTTCTTATTGCCACAACAGGTGATGTTAAGAATGCAAAACATTTTCCACATTGTGTATATAAACGCAGTTTACAGAGAAGTTTACAGATGCTGCTCATGACCGAATTGATGATACAGAGATGGGGGACGACAGTACTCAGGTTTGACTTCACTACATCTAAAAATATTACTGTTACATTGTGTGTGTACATTATGCCAAAATGTGAAAAGAAATTTGGTGCAGAATGAGCATTTTCAATCAATTCCAATGGAAGTTGAGCTTCATGCTCAAGTGATAAATTGTGTTGAGAAGTGAAAAACGCGGGGGCAGCCAATCGTTGTGAGGTTCAGGTAGTGACGTCTGCCTTGAGCATATAAAATATGCAGATTACGCCTGAGTTTATGCTGGATTTAGTGTGTAAATCATGTTGTTTAGACATATGACACTTTGCAGTTGTCATATACAGTATATGCTAAATATTGCAGTTTGGATGCTTTCATTGTGCACTGTAAAATATTGCCAGGAATTTACAGGATTAAAGAGTATTACTTTATAATAAATTTATAGTTAGATATTTGCAGTGAAATTATTGCATGCTGGGTCATTTTCTTAAGAATTATTTAAGAAATTACTTAACAGCAAAATGATACTTACACAACAGTAATTTACTGCTCTTGTTTTACTGTGAATTCACATGATAAAGTTGTCTTTAACCATGTCACTGTAATACATTTATTCTTTACTTCTGTAATTGCTTTGAAGTCATCATAATGGTGATTAGTGTTCCATTTGCTTGGGATCTTGGAAATTGTATATTCATATTAATATTTAGTGAGAAGTAGCTGAAGCTAATTGGCTGATTTTAACTGGTATTGATTTATGGCACATTTAATAACGACAGAGTCGACCAAAGTGTTGCGCAAAGGTAAATATACTCAATGATAAAATTCACTCATAGTAAAGTATTATACTGCAAATTACTCCAGCCCTTAAGCCGTTTTAAAAAGATACGTCTTAAGCATTGATTTAAAAACCTGAAGTCAAGTCAAGTCATCCTCGTTTATATAGCGCTTTTAACAATGTAGATTGTTTCAAATCAGCTTTACAGAGATAAACGTATAATTTAAGGTAACAGAGATTGCTTTGGCTTTATAGCAGTTCTTTAATAGTTATTTTCCTGCTAAAGTTAGTTTTGATTGATTCGCTTCCGTCGCAACGATCATTTGTTATTAAATTAGGGGCCGCTAAGATGACACCATTCTCTCTACACAGACTTTAAACGCGAACCTGTGAGAAACGCTGATGGCGTTCACATGCACATTAAGAATTGGTTCTATAGTTATGTGCGATTGAATATATGTGCGCAGGTTTGGAATTCCCTACAAACCAAGCCTAAACAAAGTACTGGTCTTTCCTTATAAATTTTGATACAGAAGAAAAGTGGCAGATCATACAATGGCAAATTATTCCACAATCTGGGTTCTGCCACTGAGAATGCACAATCCCCCTTAAGGGCCTATTTGTCTGATGATAGGAAAGAATATCAGACAGGTATTCAAAGTCAAGTTAGTCAAACTATCTTAGCATAAATATGACGATTTCGTTTTAGCGTTATTTCATTTTAAAGACTTACCATTGTTTTACAGGACAATTTTAAAAACTTGACTGAAATTGGCAGTAAAGTCATGTAGATTTTAAATAAATTTCTGAGAGTGCAGTTATATACAAGAGAAGTCCTACTGTGAAAGTAATGCAATTATTGACCTGGAATATACAGTAACTTCACAAAATATTGTGTGATTATACTGGCTGGGTTCACAAAAGTTTATAAAATTTACGTTGATTATATTTCCTGTGTTGAAAAAAACCTAGATTAAACACCTGCTATACACCCCAAATGCAGAGGCGATGTATTGCTTTGAACGGCACTGAGTGAGTGTAGCCGCTGTAGTGGACATTCACCATAAGGAGAGGGTAAAGGAGAAGAAATTGCACACAAATCTCACTGGTTCTTCCACATATCGCTGCCGCAGTACGTTTTGAATGAATGAAGAGGAGATTTAACAATTAGGGTAGTTGTCCCACACTTTGTAAACCACTGCTTTAGCTCGTGTCCAAGCTCTCTCCCCGGCACACAGAAATCACTGACATATTTGCATTTAGATTATCTCCACACAAATACTTAACAGTAAAGGAGCATGACAATTATGGTACAATAATGAATAACGAATGAATAAATATTCATGCACATAGGACAAATTACCACCAATACTTTTAGAGGAAAAATATTATGTTTATATAGTTTTGATTGATATAAGTTGTGTCACCTCTGGTCAGATGTTAATTTTAAATACATTAAGTATATAATGATAAAAATATAAATTATTAAAATACTCTATCATGACAAACAAATTTAAAGGTTTATCAGATGTCAAGTCAGCTTTATTTCTAAAGCGCTGTATCTGCTGTTAAGCAGCTCTTAAAAAAAAACAAAAAAAAAAAAACAATAGTATCATTGTTCAGCTGAGGTCAGTTCAGTATTGATTCAGTTCTCTTCGATAACTGTGTAATCAAATATGAAATGAGTTCAATCTAACTATAAAGCCGCTCTGTAGAAAACTGACGACCGTCGTAAACAATACTTCCCACCTCATAAGTATGAACTTCCCAGGAGGACTTGAACGCACCATAAGTACAGTTCAACTCCCCAGATGTTTTTTTGATCTGCCCCTTTTATCGAAGATGCATCAAGAGGTGACTTGTGCCAACTTGAGAGACAGCCAGGTATCCCAGAATGCATCTTGCACCAACCAGCATGCAGTGGAGAAAACCCGTTTAATTTACTAGGCCTAGTTTTTGTGTCACAAAATTTAGTTGGGAGTTTTTCAGGCGAGAATGTAGCTAGTTGTTTAAAGCTCAAATATGTGGTTTATTTTAAAAAGATATTTATTTATTTGACAAATATTTATCTATTTGAAAATTGTATCTGATGTTTTCGGAGTTGTGAGATTCAGTCGATCAGCGGGCACTCAACGCTAATGTACCCTGCTGAGAACGGCCTCACCTTAGAACAGTTTGCCGCTGGCTCTGATGTCTCTAGTCTAGCGGTTAAACATGAAATATATTTAATCTTGTGTAGGCTATATCTAACAGGTCATCTTCGGTTTCATGAATTTATAATTTGTTCCTTTGTATATCGGTTTGGCTGAGGGTAAATAGAACTTTTTTTATTTAGGCTATTTTTATTTTTACCATTGTAGCCTACTAGCACTGACTTTGCACGTCTGAATGAATTGTTTGCTTTATTTCGTATTGTATAGGTTCTTATACCATTTACTTATACTTTTGTAATGGCTATTATTGACATTTAAAGGTGAACTAAGTAACTTTTTTACCTTAACTGAACAGCTTCGGAGTCATTGGAATGGTTATATTACTTATTTCGGGTTGAATGGTGGTCGTTTCGCACCCCCCTGGTGCCCGTGAGCTTGCAACTTTGAGACGGCGGGCCGCCGGCCGCCGCGGCAGGAAGTATCGCGTGATATCAGGTCTCGCGATGTAAACAATTGGTTTACGGCCAAAAGAAATCTGCTCAAATACTGTCATTATTGCGCTCCCTCACGCTGTCCTAACCCGAAGGAAGAAGACGTTTTAAAGAATGTCCCATCTGCTTTAATGTCGTTGATCTACTAGCCTCTAGTGTCTGAGAATCACCAAAGAGTTTTTACAACAGTGTTGTCAAATATCTATTCCGAAGCTGTGGGGGGAGCTCTAGAGAGAAACCTGCGAGCAAAAAGCGAGAATACAGCGAAGAAATCCCGAAGCTACTGAGTGCTGCTTTAACAAAAAAAGAGACAGGGTTGTGTTTTATGTCAGGTTTAATTTTATTACAGTGAAGATAATTAGAATACATATGCCTGAACCATATATTAATAAGTTTAATATTTTTCAAAATTTAAACAAAAAGCGTTGGGTTGAAAAGGCAGGGTTGTGTTTTATATTTTGTTTTGTTACAATGTACACATTGCCGGAACCACATTTGTGTGGCTATTATGTTTAAGATTTTTAAAATGAAAACAAAAATAGATGTTTTATAGCATATTTAGTTTTTTGGTTGCCTCAAATATATACATACAGAGATAACTGGAGTAGCCAGAGTGAGCTGAGTGACGTTATCAAGAACGCTGCTGTTCCATTTGTAGAATTACTGGACTTGCGTCCTCCCGTCCTCAGGAGTTTGTTCCGAGTCGAACTTGGCATACTTGGCATTGAGAAACGCCCTATATATCCTTGGAAAGCTCTAAGACTCTATATTTCATATTCAAAAACTAAAAAGAAATTAAATAGCAACAGTAATTTAATTTGTAAAGTGAATGCATAGGGGCGTTTAGACCTTTATAATGAAATCGTGAATCGGGGAACAATCATGCAAAGATCAGTAGAAATCTTATTTTTCATGCCAAATGTTTAAAAGAGGTTAAAAATACAGAGTTTCTTCATTTTTAATGCAACATATCTTTAACGTGAAATGCTACGCATTTTCAAATTATGTGGGAAGTGGGTGTGGCCTTATTTGGGTCACCAATGGCGCTTGGATGTCATCTTGTGGAAAATTTTGGTGCTGTGCTCAACAGTTTTATTGCAAACGTTTTTATTCATTTTATTTTTTTACAATACCCACCTAAAATGTAGGACACAGCTTGGTTAGACATATGGCTTTGAGCATTTTATAACTATTTTAGAGAAAAACATGTTTTAGAAAATGTATATTTTCATAAATGTTTAAAAAAAGTTAGTGCAGTACATTTTACATTTTCATAAACTTAAACTTTATTTATTTTTCTATTTCACATTCAGAAAATGTTTCACCTCAACAATAATCTGCAAAGTTTCTTCTCTTTTAAAAGAGACCAACATTCTCTACTTCAAAGCATTCATGATTTACAACCATTTGAGTATCCCAGCTCATTTTCCAAAAATTCTGTTTTGGTTTTGGAAATGTTAAAATGTCCAGTTTTCTTAAAGGGACACTCCACCCATTTGCATTAAGCTTTGCATTGTTAGAAACCCAGTCATACTATTGAATGGTCGTGCAACACTCTCTCATTTTCCCCTGAGATGGGAGAAATCCGTTATTTACCTTTAACACTTCCTCCTACAATGACGCAAAAATCGTCATTTTGCGTCATTGTAGGAGGAAGTGTAAGAGGGGGGGATTTCTGTTGAGACTACAAGCACTAGTTCCTCATCTTTCCCAGGGGGCGGGACCCGCTCACGCTACAGACCTATTACAGATCAGTGGGTGGGACTTTACTCTCTGAAACTGAAAGCAATATCCTCCATCTTGTTTGAAGCTAAGCTAACAGGCGCTGTGGAGACAGATGTAAAGTTATGACAATAGCGGAGGAGAGTGCTCAATATGATATAGAAGAGGATTTCGGAAGTCTGATGCTTGAATCAGGTGTTTGTGGCTACCTTTACAAGCCGCATTATAGCGAAGAGCCGCCGAGGCAGAAGACCTGCCTGCCGCGGACGAGGAGCCCGGACTGACTCGAGTTAGGGCGGACTGGTGGCGCCGGTGATCTCACTATGCAACTACGAACACAGAGATAGAGACCATCTGCGACAAAGAATTTCAACGATGACAATTTCTCCTGGACGAAATCTCTGAATCAGACGAGGACATGGACGTTTGTGTTGAGAACTATCCTAGTTTCGCACCGCATATGTTCTGACTGAACATCCAGGTACCATGCAATAATTCACCTTTTCAAAAGAAATACAAACGAGGAGTAATGAGTTCGCCAACTAACTAGACATTTTGTGTGAATGTGAAATGAATTTCAAGCTCTGGTGGTAGCTAGCCTTGTAGACGGAAGAGTGATTTCTCTTATAGGCAGATATGCGCTTTCTGGATTAGTGGGAGTGGCTTGCGGAGCTGTGCAATGTGGTGCATTGTGGGAGTTGTTGTCTTTCATACAAATGCATCCTGAAGTTATTTTTTGTCTTTCCTCGGTCACGAAGGCACCAAATTCAAAATTTATTTTACATTTCGACTACATATATGACCCACTTTAAATAAAAAACAATGTTCAAATGGGTGGAATGCCCCTTTAATGTTAGTGGAATGTTTATTAAAGGTTAATATAATATTCTTAAACATTCCTCCAACTTAATTTTTATTACCAACTCAACTGTTTTAGGAACTTTGATTTGAAACATTTCAAGAACATAAAAAAATTCCAGTTTCCTTAATGTTAATAGAGTGTCATTGAAAGGTTAGTATGATGTTCCTGAAATGTTCTCTGAACTTTATTTGTCCTCCTCAAAAACTTTTACTAATTAATATAATGGAAAGCATTATAGCAATGTGGTAGGCCTACACGTTAATGAGATAATTAAGGGATTAAAGTTTGACTTTATTTCTGTCAAAATTCTACAGAAGGTTTGAGAATTAAAAGGTTTGGGAGGTTTGGGTATGGATGTTTTATTGAAAATAATAGTTTGGTTTGAAGTAGGGGTGTCGCAATATACCGGTGTTGATGATAATCGTGATATTCAAAGCATGAAATATCGACATCGTGTTAATTTAGAGTGTGACAATATACCTGTATTGGCGATAACCATGATGTTTAAAATGAACAGGACTCTTATGATAACATGACATGTAAATACTCCAGTGCCAGTACCAGTACCTGGTTGATCTCTCAGGTGGCTGTATTGCACCCGCTAACACCTATCAAATAAGAGGACGACGCAGCACGCGCCCGCGCAGCTAAACTGAGAAGAATGTCGTCTGAGCGAGAGAGTGAAACACTCTGTCCACACCAGTGTTGGGTATAGTTACTTTGGAAAGTAGTTAATTAGGTTACAACGTTACCATCAATTAAAAGTAATCAGTTACGTTACAGCGTTATCTATTCATAAAAGTAACGCGTTAGAGTACTCATGCGTTACCAAAAATTAAAAGCCGTTTGCAGCGGCTCACACATGACAGACACAGCCCCCGGCCCCTTTAAATGCACCTAGAAGTCGTGACTCCTGACAATGAATAACGTCAGTCATCCGACTAAATTAACACTGCAGGATAACAATAACAGGAAAGACAGTCAGCAATAGGCTATTCCACATGGCGTTTTATTTATTTATTTATTATCACAGAACATATTAATCAAAATTCGCACCTACCCAGCCCGGGTAGCCTAGGCTACTGTATATGAGCACCATACAAGATAACTCCTGATTTTTTCTTTAAATCTAATGCAGTTATCAAAGTGTATCAAGTGTGCTTACTTGTAAATACAACCTGAGGTAAACAGGCTTGCAGATTTAAATCCATTTAGAAATGAACAACCAGTCAACGATCTAACCGAAATTAACAGCTGCCTGTCAAACAAAAATGATTACAAACCGAATTAAATTTTTGGCGGTCGACAGAAGCTTTTCACCAATGCAGAGTGTGCATTTTCGTTTCCTTTTCGTTGACAAATTGAACATGATGTGCGTACTTCCATAATCCAAACGCTGTCTTCTCTGCCATCTTGCCGGGAGTTCAAAAAAACACACACACACACACACACACACACACACACACACACACACACACAGGGTCAGACTCAGGCGCATGCAGGGCACAGACGTATCACAGCCATTGACTTTACGATCACAGCGCTTCGGCTCGGCTGATATACCCGCAGGTGGCAAAGTAGACCTAAGCCTACTGTCTGACAAAAAGCAGGCTGCAGTCGGGATTTTCCTTTCCTTAAAATAACGGATTACTTTTAAAAAAAAATAACGAAGTTACTGATTACTTAACGCAAGAAACTAACGCGTTAAGTTACACATTTCACGAAAAAGGTAATTAGAGTACTCTAACGCGTTACTTTGTAACGCGTTACCCACAACACTGGTCCACACCCTAAAAAATTAAGCTCACAACATCTCCTAAAGAAAACATCTCCTTAAAGGGGGTATGAGAAGCTTACGAGAAGCGCACGTCTTTAAAATTCGAATGCATTATTCTCTATGAGTGTACAGTACACACACCGGCGGTGTCATTCGGCGTCTGTCTGCAGCGCCCAGCAACTGCGCCCAGCAACGGCTCAAAATCCGGCCGCGACAGCACCATTTACATAGTTTTATATTAAATTTACATTATATTTGTCTCAAATCATTGTTAATGACTTCACCCTGTGCTGCAATATACATTTGGTTCTACATTCATTCACATAAATCACTCTATAGTATTACATGGTCATTAGCACATTTCAATGTATTAATAGCAAAACACACTTCTGATCAGTGATTAGACTTCAGGTGCAACCAATGAATCAGACCACTTCAAGATGATGTCATCATTAAAATCAGTCTCGAAAACTTCTGCCACAGTGAAAGTGTTTTCTGAACACACTGTTAAGGCAGCCAGAGGATAATCGAATAAGCACTCAAGGGTCAAGAGCCAAACTACAGGAAACACTAATCACCATAATGGTGACTCCAAACATTTGTTTCTCTTTCCTTCAGAGAATTTACTCATTAGATCACTAATGATGTTATAACTAGGTGTCATCACAAATGTTCAATCATCACTTATTTAACCAATTAACTCCAACACTGCTTCAGTTTAACACTCTGTAGTCTGGACACATATGAACACTGAGTGCTGTTTATGAAACTCATGGGATTTTGCTGTTAACATCTGATCTTCAGCCATTTTTAAGCTAGAAAGTTAGTGATCCTTAATATTTAAAGGAAAATCAAAGAATGTTGTTCAAAAAATGTTTTCTAAATACTAAATGACAGTAGGCCTATGTGGTTGTTTTGAAAGTGTTTAATTCTAACACCTGCATAAACTTTACATAAATTTAAAAGAAGAGTTAGGAATAATAACTATGGGACAAGCTACAATACTTTCTCACGTTCCAAGGATGTTCTTTTAAAACGGCAAACACAATCTTATTCATTTGAAGTTAGGTGTTATTCTCATTTTTAAAGGATGTTCCAAGAATGTTGTTGTAAGAATGTTTTCTTCCAACATTATGAGGACATTTAAAAAACCTTCAACAAACAATGTATAAATAATATTTTTGTGTTAACTTTTCAAGAATATTATTTACGACCAGATAACTTTGAACGAATGTTTTATTAATGTTACTGGAAGAACGTATGTTCATAATTTGAGAGAAACTTTCCAGAGTGTTAGGCTGAGAATGTTCCCTGTTATCTGGGATGCTAAAAAATGGAACTGACACTTAACAGGTTAAAAGTAAAATCCACAAAATGCTATCAACTGTAACATGTAAAAGTTCAGACTAGAGTGATATTATTTAATTAAAGGGCCCCTATTATGGATTTTTGAAAATGACCTTTCATGTAGTGTGTAACATAGCTCTAAGTGAATGAAAACATCCTGCAAAGTTTTAAATCTATAATAAATCTAATATAAAGTTATTGTTTTTCAAAAGTAAGAGTCGACTCTGAGTCAATTAAAAGAATCGTTTTTCCAAGTAAAGTCATAAGCCGTTTCGTTGTGACATCAAGACGAAACATTGGTATATTGCCCACCCACTTATTGCGTGCGCAGACACCAGGGAAAACTTGAACCTCAATCCGGCAGCTGATTCCTGTTGATACTGGAGAGCATCATGTCGAGAAGACGCTGTGCTCTACAATGTGAAGGTAAAGCCAGTTTTACCCAAGGACGAGCATGTGAAGAATCAGTGGTTAAAGTTAATCTTTACCAAGATATCACAGCAGTATAATCCTAAACTTTTGCTGTGTTCCCTTTATTTTACTGACGACTGCTTCTCAAATCTCAGAGTTCAATGCAGGATTCACAAACCGCTTGCTCTTGAAAGATGGTGTTCAAAATACTTAGTTTTGAGTATTATATTGTGTAGGTCTCCTGCTAACTGGCTAACTCACGTTATCACTGTCTTACTGAAATACTTCTGCTAATCAGTTGTGGACCACTATTACCTATAACTGTGTCTGTTAATGCAGATTGTCTATCGTTCTAACTACTTTGAATGAAATATTTGTTTTACCAACGTTTATGTTACATCAGATCATTTTCTTGTATACATGCACTGTTATTGATACAGTTTCCACGTATTTACCGCAATATTTTAGAAAAATATTCGGTAAATAAACTCAACAAAATAGCTTTTGTTGATGGACATCCACTTGTTAATGCTGATGCTGAGGAATTACAGTTGCAACATCTCATAATGTACCTCAAACTGAGTAGCGTATCACTGAGAAACGTCCTGCTCGAATCGTCCTTGCGATGGAGTTTCGGGTTGAATGAATAGTTCTTCCATTGTTTCATCATCGAACTCGCGCTCGAACTGATATGGTCAAATCGGCGTCATTGTTTGTTACTGTGTTTAGTTTGCGGTGTAGGAAGCCTCAGGACACGCACGGCAGAGCTGATGTTGTTATGGCAATGGGGGGGTTTGTTTTCGACACTAGCGCTGTACACAGTAAACCAATCACAACAGACTGAGCTGTCTGGCCAATCAGAGCAGAGTAGCTCACGGAAAGGTGGGAATTAGAGAGATTGATTCATATGACGAGTCGTTTGAGAATCAATGAGAATGTGGTGATGTGCAAATGTATATTATGAAGAAATTAAACAGTTTTTTTTTTTACCTTTGATGCATGTAAACATGTTGTAGGAGACTCTAAAAAAACATCAGGAAACTTTAAAATAGCATAATAGGGGCACTTTAAGACAAAAACAAAATAATCAAAGTAAATTAACTGTTTATTTCTTCAGCAGGCAGAAAACAAGCACTGTGGAACATCAGAAGTCACTACAGATCAACACCTACAACAGGAAGTGTTGACTAAAAAAATGAATCTATTTCACAGACTTCATCTTGAGGGCAGACATCACAATAAACTGAGAGCTGCAGATGTTCTTCAGTTAAATTCTGTACATTCTTTACAGTCCCATGAGTCTTGTGCTGAAGAGGAGCTGGTTCAGACTTTCATTCAAAAACTACTGATGATGAACTACAGAACAAGAAACATTAAATCTAAAGAGACCAATGAAGAAAGTCACAATGAACAAGGCACTAATGATTCATTTAGACAAGAGGCAGATTCTGATGATTTTTTTTTTAATTTAAGGTCAGTGTCTAATGAAGGTATAAGTAAATCTGAGCGAATCCACCCGATGGATGTTCAGATGGCTGTGTTTCATTGTGCTGATGGTTTCCTGAAGCAGCTGATGGTCACTAAACTGTCCCAGTGTCAGTACGCTCTGCCTCTGCTTGTTCCTGATCCAGACACACAACAGATTGAGTTTCCTCTCTGGACATTCAGACAAATCAACAAGAGCTGGAAGATGAGAAACACCAACAATGAGATCATCAGTCAAACCCATCCGATCTATAAGGCACAAACTCCAATGGTGTCTTTCTTCAGGTTTGGTTCTGTGTCTTCATCCAAGTCTCAGCTGATGAACAGTCTGATCAATGAGAAACACAACACGTTCTTCCACAGGAACTGCCCAGGCAGCAGCAGAACCAGAGTCCTGATAGATGGAGTGGTGGAGATCGCCTGGTTCTGCCCCTCTGGATCATATGATGATAAATTCACTGACTGTGTTGCGTTCTGTAATCTACACGGTGATGCAGGAGAACATAAGAAACAGCTGCAGATCCTCACTGAAATGGCCTCCGTCAATGTTGTTCTTCTACCACAACTTCAAAACAATGACAGAAACGCAACAATAATCCAAAACCTGTACAGGGACAGAAAGCCACTCATTTGTCTTTTTACTGAGGATGAATCTTCTATAACTGAGATGAAGAAAGGGAAATTTAAAATTGGTCTTAAAGACAGAAGTCAGTCAGATGTACGCGAAGAACTCAGTAGAACTATAAATGACTGTCTCTCAGAATCATCTTCCTCTTTCAGACTTGAAGATTTGTCCAAACACTCAGATATCAGAGTAGATGAGGAAGATGATGAAGAATGCAGGAGAGGAAGAGAATCAGCACAGCAGATGATGAGTTTACTGGAGAAGAAAGATCTGACAGAAATCAAAGAATCATTTCTGCCTCATCAGGGAAAACTGTGGCATCAGTGGAGTCAGAAGAACAAAGAACTACATCGACCTCGAGCAAATGAGACAGAAATGGACATCAGTAGAAAACAAAATGAGATGAAGAAATTCCGTGAACAGCAGCATGAATCTGACATCAGTGAGTTTATGAAGTTCTTCATTAAAGAAATGAACACAGACTCTGGAGATAAGATCTATTTCATTAAATGGCTCGGAATCATCATGGATGAATATATCTCAGCTGACCTTTCTGATCTACATCATAAGTGTAATGAAAAATGGTCAGCAGTCTTAAAAATGAAAGAGAATCATGATGAATCTGAACAACTCAAAGCTGAACAAGCAGAACTTGAGAGAATATCTGAGGATCTTCAAGCTGCAGCCTTTGGTCTGGAGCACATCATGAGGGAGATCGGTCAGATCTATGAATCATGTTCATCCGAGGAGAAGAACAAGAAAGATCTGCAGTTTGACTTCTCTTCTCTCCCGAGTCTTGCAGCAAAGATGATGATCTCTGGATTTCCACTGGAGCTGATGGATGGAGATGCTGCTCATGTTCCTGTGATCTGGATCTCTGCTGTTCTAGATAAACTCCTCCAGAAACTGGGTGATCAGAGAGTCTTTGTGCTGTCAGTTTTAGGGATTCAGAGCTCTGGGAAATCCACCATGCTGAATGCCATGTTTGGACTCCAGTTTGCCGTCAGTGCTGGCAGGTGCACCAGAGGAGCTTTCATGCAGCTGGTCAAAGTGTCAAATGAAATGAAGACACAAATTAACTGAGACTATATTCTGGTTGTTGATACTGAGGGTCTTCGTGCTCTGGAACTGTCTGGAAGATCAACAAGACATCATGACAATGAATTGGCCACATTTGTTGTTGGTCTTGCAAATCTGACCTTGATCAACATCTTCGGAGAAAACCCATCTGAGATGCAGGACATTCTTCAGATTGTTGTTCAGGCCTTCCTGAGGATGAAGAAGGTCAGACTGAATCCCAGCTGTGTGTTTGTGCATCAGAATGTCTCAGACGTCACAGCTAAAGAGAAAAACATGGAGGGAAGGAGACGACTGCAGGAGACACTGGATGAGATGACAAAACTTGCTGCTAAAGAGGAAGACTATGATGCAGAATGTTTCAGTGATGTCATTGACTTTGATGTTCAGAATGATGTAAAGTATTTTGCTCAGCTCTGGGAGGGCAGTCCACCGATGGCACCACCAAACCCAAACTACTGTCAGAATATTCAAGAACTAAAGAAAACTATTATGTCTCATGCCTCAAAGTCACATGGAATGAAGCTGATAGATTTAAAAGATCGTATTAAAGATCTCTGGGAGGCTTTACTGAAGGAACGATTCGTCTTCAGCTTCAGAAATTCTCTGGAGATTTCAGCCTACAGGAAACTGGAGACTGAATACAGCAAGTGGTCCTGGAGTCTTCGCAGTGGTATGATGGAAACCGAGAACAAACTACACATCCAAATAGAAAATGAAGCAATTCATGAGGTTGAGGAAACTATTCTTCAAAGAGAACTGAAGAAGACAAGTGAAGAAGTGGAGAAATCAATGTCAGAATTCTTTGAGAAAGACACAGATGCAGATATACTGATTCAGTGGAAAACATCATTTGAAATCAAAATCAAAGAAGTTCAGGAAAATATTGTGAGAGAAACAAAAAATAAATTAACTGCGATTCTTCAGCAGCGAGACCTGAAGAAAAAGATTGATGCTCAGAGGACACATCATGAAAACACTCTCTATGAAAAGAGCAAAGAACTTCCCTTAAAACTCAAAGACAAAACAAGTGATGAAGAAACACTGAAGAAAGAGTTTGAATTGTTTTGGGAACAGAGTGTGAATAGGATTGTCTCAGACACTCCTCCAATCAAAGACATTGACATAATGAGAGATGTGAGAGATATCCTCAGTGACGTCTATGAAAGTGCTCCTGTAGACCACATTAAAGAGAACAGTGAGTTCACCAAGATTTTCACTGTGTCGAGTTATTGCGAATATATTCATTTCAAAAAGTCCACAAAAAAGACAGTTACAGAGGTGGTAAAGGGTGTTTACAGAAAAGTTCAAAAAACATTAGGATACAGTCGAACTCTGTCTCCAAAGAAGGAAGCTGAAATCAAGTCATTAATCACAGATGTTGAACAGCAGACAGACAAAATGATTCAGTCATTTAACATTACAAAGATGGGCTACAACATCAGCTGCATTCAACAAATCACAGGTTACATCAAGAATAGAGTAACAGAACATCAGAAAGGAGTTAAATATGAGTTCAAGAATGAATTATTCATTGATTTGGTTCTTTCCATCTGTAAGAGAGCAGAGCAGATGATCTCTGATCAACACACACTGTTTAAGGAAACCAATGATCCTGCAATATATGTTGAGAAGAAGAGAGAAGAGTACTATAGTATTTTCCAGAAATACTGTCATGAAGCAACATCAGCTCCCATTTTTGGTAAGATCATCTGTCAAAAACTTAAAGAGCCCATTGAGCAGAGTGTCTACAAGAGGACTGCCAGATATCTGACATATGAATTGATGAAAAACTGTGAATCACTGAATGGAAACAGATCAAAACTGGAGAAACACATCCTGAAGACACTGGCAGAAGAGGAGGATTTTGTCAAATACATGGATTACATTAATTATCCCAGCCATCACTTTAAGAGTTTCATCAGAGATGAAGTCAGTCGGTACATCACTGATAACTTCAGTGTCAGCGTTTTACCCAGGATGAAGGAGAACATTAAACTCCTGCAGCAGATGATCATGAAAGCAGCACATGAATCTACTGAACATGTTCAAGTGAACAGTGGAGATGTTGGTTTGTGGTTGAAGAGTTTCACACAGAAGCTCTCAGATGTGCTGATCTTCTCTGAAAAAGACCTCAGTGGAGTGAAACATGATGATGTGAATGATTTCAAACTCCTAGAAGATGTGATAAGACAAGAACTTCCAACTATAATGTCTGAAATCAGCAGTAGATTCAACACAGAGACATTTCCAGTAAGGCTGGACTATAAGTTCAGACCATATCAGCTTCTGATTGATCACTTCTGTCAGTGCTGTTGGGTTCAGTGTCCGTTCTGTGGAGCCGTCTGCACCAACAGCATAGAAAACCATTATGGAGATCACAGTGCTCCTTTTCATCGTAGTATTGGTCTGAATGGAATATATTACAATAATACATCTAACTTGTCTACTCATATCTGCACATCAGCAGTAGCAAACAGCACTCTATATTTTCATCCCAATGATTCAGATGATAATGTCCTCTGGAGAGAATACAGAAGAGCAGGAGGAGTTTATGCAGACTGGAGCATCACCCCTGATCTCACTGAACTGCCCTACTGGAAGTGGTTTGTGTGCAGATTCCAGAAAGATCTAGAAAAATACCACAAGAAAACATTTGAGGGGGAAGGAGAGATTCCAAATGAATGGAGAAAATACTCAAAACAAGAAGTTATTGAGAGTTTGGATAAATACATGTAAATGTATAGGTAAAATACGTTTCTTTTGGTTTTCGACTCAGAGAACACTTTGAAATTAGTATCTGTTTGTCGCCTCAGTGAGTCTGAAATCATACCTCAGTTCACAGAATACATCAGAGAGATGAGTTAAAGATTTGAAGGGTTCTGTTTTAAAAATATATTCCTCACATCAGTATCTGTGAAGTGATCTCTACTTAAATGCTCTGTTCCAGACAGCTCTGAACTCAAAGTTTTCCCACCTTCTACTTCAAAATAATGACTGGAATGCAGCTCAATTAGCCTGGACTTCAGTGAGAAGTGTCATTTCAAAGATACTGGCAACTATTTTGCATAGTTATTTAATTAAGTTTTTTAAATTTTACCTATATTTTCATTTTATTTTAGATTTAGTACTTTATGGGTGTCAAAGTTAATTGTTTAAATTAAGTTCTTAAACGTTTGGGAGGAACATATTCATTTAATCTAACAAATCAGTGCTAGAATCAGCGTATACTGTATAAGCCACTGCTTACCACTGTCCTGTGACAGTTTTCCACACCAACGCCTCCTTAGATGGTTCCCACTAAAGTCAAGGAAGTCAAAGGCGGTGGGATGTGAAGGTTTCAAACTTATGAATATACGATATATACTGTGCTCTTAACCAAAAATGTACATGTTATCATTTTTATTTTAGAGAACATTATGAGTGATTAAAATGTTTTACTAATTACTTAAATCAAAACTTAAACATAAATATGATACCCATTAGTGCTTTCAGTATCCTCCAATAAACTCCTGTGTCTGCCCATCTAACTTTCTATGGGATTAAAATAGTATGTGAACTTGTGAATTAAGTTGATTTGAATATGTTTAACACTAGGCCACTCTTTAATACAGTTATCACTATGTAGTGGCAAAGGCGGTGGGATGTCAAGGTTTCAAACTTATGAATACGATATACTGTGTATCTTAACCAAAAATTAATGTTATGTTTATTTTAGAGAAAATTGTGAGTGATTGAAATGTTTTACTAATTACTTTAGTTTAAAGTTGCTTTCTAAAATCTGCTTAAAACTTAAACACAAATATGATACCCATTAGTACTTTCAGTACCATCCAATAAACTCCTTCAAATGTGTATATTTGTGTCTGCCCATCTAACTTTCTATGGAATTGAAAATGTGCAAATGTGCAAATTGTAGACCTGTATGTATGAATGCATGTGTTTGTGATTATGCACAAGAAGAAAACAAAAATAAACTTAATGAATTCATGTGAATTTGTTTACCTCTCTGTGTGTGTGGCTAACAAGCTCCAGAGCAGGTTTTGTTTTAGGTAATAAATCTCTAACCGAAATTGGCCGAAAACAACCGAAACCAATCAGTTGTGAGCATTAAGTGACCATTGTCTGATGCAATAAAGTCACTCCTTTAAATTATCTTGCTTTAAATTAAGGGTCACTTCACAGGAATAGAATTTAAAAGACAAAATTGCCTGGCTTTTAGTGATGATGATTATCTATTATAATTATTTTATATGATTTATACATATAATTATAGCCATAATCCATTACAGAGCTCAAACCTCAATCAAAAATTTAAACTAAGCCTAAACACCTTTATTAGCAAATTATTAGAAAAGATTAGAAAACACTGAAGCAGTGCTGCAGTTGTTGAGATAATTAAGTAATGACTAATGTTGAAAATTTGTTGAAAGGTTCTGTGGATATCACCATTATTGTGATTATGTTTGCTTTAGTTGAACTCTTGAATTTTTATTTTTGAATTTTTAAAAATGCGTTTATAAAACACATTTGCTTTGGCACAGAAAGCTGAGATTAAATGTGATCAGGTGATGTTAGCCAGTTACGATGGTACTATAATCATCATGAAGTGGCCCAATTCACTGATCTTATCCAATCTAGACAACAAAGATTAGGATAGTTGTGTCATTAATACATGTTAGTTTTGCATCACTAATCCTGTGAGACAACAGCATGAGATCCAGCAATGTCATGTAATATGCTGCAGGATTTGAAGTCAAATCAAGCGTAGCATCAGTACTGGCAGATCACGTTAGTCAAGCTCGCATCAGCTGACTCTCAGCTGATCCACGTCTACCTATAGGATGCGCAGGGAGTTCTTGCCCAGAACAGAACCATACCGCCAATACAAACTGTATGCTAACAGTCAATCGTATTTGACACTAGTGGTCCATAAACATTTGACTTCTGTTGATCTGTTTCTCCTTCAGTCTCTTTCTGCACTATTGCACTAGTTAAAATTTTATTTAACAGAAGTCAAGGACCAAGAGCCCAATTAAAGCAAACAATAATTACCATAATGGTGACTTCACACAAATAACACATTTTCAATAAAACATCAACATCTAACCTCTGTTAATTCTCAATAAGAGTGTAATAGAATGAGGATTAGTTATGTATGTAGGTAAGATGTAATAGGATGGTGTGAGGACATCATAGAGAGAGTGGGGTATGCCAATGGTGCCAGCTCCCAAAATGTCTAGACAGGTGTGTATGTATCAACTTCAGGAAGTTGAACAACGCTGTTTAGAGAGAAAGGTTTGTCTTACCCACCGCAGAGGAGATCACAGCAAAGCTGAACAGGCCAACAGTATTTTCCACACTAGACACAACTGCAGGGTTCTGGCAAATACCAGCAAAGACTGACAACCTTTATTACTCCAATAACCAATTTATTACAAATGCCTACCTATTGAAATTTTCCAAAGGAAAATTATGGAAACTCTAGAAGTTCTCGAAGGGGTGGACGTTTACATGGATGATATTATCATACATGAAAGAGACATGCCGGTGCACGACCAGCAACTACAGTTTGTGATGGAACGACAACAATTGGCAGGGCTGAGGTTGAACACAAGAAAATGTAGGATGAAGCAAGAAAAGCTATACTTCCTGGGCCATGAAATCAGTGCAGACGGGGTGTGGCCAGACCCGGTCAAAGTATCAGTTATTAACAAACTGCCTTCACCAGACAATACCCTAGGGTTAAAAAGAGTTATTGGGATGGCCAATTACCTGGAAAAGTAATACGCACCCGGGGAAACTCTCAAAGTGGCAGATGCTCTGCAAAGGAGTCCCTCAAATGCCGTACAGGACTGTAATGACACCCAACCAAACATGAAGTGCTACGTGGCGTCTATCATTGGCAGCATGCTGGCTTCAAAACAAAGGATGGACATCATCAGGTCCAGCACTGTCGAAGGTGAAAGGAACACATAGTCAAGGTTCACCAGATGGCCAGAGACTTCTTTTGCAACAGAATGGTCATACCCAAAAATACTGAGGGCTAAGATCATAGATTGCATACATTATGAGCATCAGGGTCTGAGCAAATGCCGGAAAAGAGCAAACACCTCAGTATAGTGGCCTGGCATATCGTGCCAAATTAAACTCAAAGTCTTATCTTGTCAGTCCTGTCAAGAAATGAGAAGAGCTCAGCCCAGAGAACTATTGATTTCCATGCGACTTCCTGAAAGGCCATGGAAGAAGATTAGAATTGATCTCTGCAATACAACAAACAGACCTACCAAGTCATCTCGGACAACTACTCAACGTTTTCTGGTGGTAGCCTACTACACATGCCCACAACTACCAGTACACAGGTGGTGCAAAAACCATAGTCCCCCTTTGCCCGCTATGGTATAGCTGAGGAGGTAGTCAGCAACAACGGGCCACAATTCACCAGTGTGGAGTTTAAAGAACTGGCTTGTGAGCTAGACTTTAAACACATAACCTCCAGCCCATATCACCCACAGGGGAATGGGCATGCTGAAAGAGACACACAAACAGCAAAGAGAATTCTAAAGCAAAAAGACTTGACAGAAATCTGTTACCTAAATGGCCGAACACAAAAGTAATTAGGAAAGATTATGCAGCCAAGAAAAATGAACAAGCTTACTACTACAACCGTCATCATGGTGTGAAAACCCTATCTCTCCTATATCCTGGGGATCAAGTCCTTACCAAACTGGACACTCAAAAAAATGGTGACCAAGGGGAGTGTCACTCCACAAACTTATCTAATGGAGACAGAGCTAGGGGGTAAATTACGCCGCAACAGACGCCACCTCCAGGAAGTGCCAGATGAAAACCACCAATGACAACATCTGTAACCTCAGAGCACAAGACCACACTAACAGAGTTAGTGTTTATGCAGAGTGCTGACAAATCACTGGACAAATGTTCCAGAACAAAATGGATCAAAACCAAGGTTTCCTGGTGGACTCATACTGGCAGGATTAGCAGACCACCACAAACTCTGTTAGATCCACAAACTCCACAAACTCTGTTGATCATCCTCATCATAACAGGATGACATGGGGGGGGGGGGGGGAGTGTCTTGAGAGTATAATGTGCGTGTGTGTGTGTGGGGGGGGGGGTTCCAACAACTGGGTTCCAGCTGGTTCCAACAACAACAACAACTTGTCTGTGGGAGAAGAGGATGGAGAGTATGAACACAATGATGAGGATGAAGTGCTGGTAGAAATAGACTTAGAAGATCTCTTCAGTGATGATGAGGAAGATGAGTAGTTTAGGTCAACTTTTATTATTTATTATTTTTTGGTCATAAATTAAAAAAAAACAGTCAATATGTTGTCAAATGTCAAAAATAACCATTCCATTAAATTTCTATGGTCGGAATTGTATTGAAAAATGTGTCCATTTGTCTATGTACATCAAAAGTTATGCCACTTTATATCATATATAGATTTTTCAGGTTTGGTGCAAAGGGTTAAAAATAAAGAATTTTGGACATTATTTCAGCTTGGTACCCAATTTAATCTAAAAATAGACACTTGATTGATAAAGAAATAACAGGTTGTGGGGGGGGGGGGGGGGGGGAAATCACCCTATGCGCTTGAGAAAACGAAAAAATAGTTGATCCTCTACACATCTTTGGCCATTTTTTGCTATTTTTGTCCAGAAATAGGGTCAATATGTTGTCAAATGTCAAAAAAAAACCATTCCATTAAATTCCTGGCGTCAGAATTGTATGGGAAAATGTGTTCATTTGTCTCTGTATATTGTTTACTTCTAATGTTATGCCACTTTCTATATCATTTTTTTTATTTTTCGGGTTCCGGTCGGGTGCAGCAAAGGGTTAAAAAAGAAGCCTTTGGGACATTATTTCAGCTTGGCACCTGGCAGATTCTGAAAATAGACACTTTAAGGATTCAAAAAAATCAGGTGGCATAAAAAAGCCGGTGTCACGGTTACCGTTGGTTTCTGCACTACATTACCCAAGATTCCCTCTAGCACACCTGCACTCACTCTCAGGATCATTAATCACCCGCACCTGTTCCCAATCATTAACCTCATCAGTCAACGCATAAAACATTCCCTGTGATTTCAGTCTGGGTCAAGCCTCCAACAGGAACAGACCATAATCCGTTGTCTCCGTTTCCTCTGACACATCCAGACTTCAAGCTGTAATGTATACTTACCTGAAACACTCACCTTTATGTCATTGTTGTGCTGTCTTCAGAAATCCTGTCTGAGTCCATGCTGCCTGAGATCCTGTGTTCCTTTGAGTTTCCAGTGTTTCAACTGAGTTTGTTTGATTGCCGATCTGCATCTGAAAGAGAAGAGACAAAGATTACTGAACTGAGATTGCTTGACGTCAACTTATCCAAAGTGAAAGTGCTTACCTGCTTTTCACCCCACAACGAGTTTCCTTCACGACTTCTGCACTTAAATTGAGTGAATACTCACCTCGCACTCTGATCATCTGTAAATAAAGCTGTGTTTGATTCACTTACCTCTGTCTCCTGGTCTGTATCCTGACAGAAGGCTTGACCGCATACCGTTATGGATCCTACACAGCCCGCAGACCGTGCTTCCGTGAACCCCATGAAATACACTATGTTCAACCAGAAGGATAAGCAGGCTTTTGTGGGAACCCGCCAAGCTGTGTTCAGGGGGATCCGTGGAGGTCACAGAGGAGGATGTGGGCGATATGGGGCCGGACACTTTCTCCAGAGCCAACATCTACGTGTTCAACCAGATCTTCACATCCAGTCCTATCCTCATCTCATCAGTTCAATCAAACTTATCTCCAGGGATGATGACTTCTCTGATCTCCCTCCTCTCATCAGCCCAGCCGAACCAGAGCCTGTTATCTGCCCAGCTAAATCTGAGCACATCGTCTGCCTAGCGGAGCCTGCACTTCACGCCAGTCCAGCCGAGCCTGCACTTCACGCCAGTCCAGCCGAGCCTGCACTTCACGCCAGTCCAGCCGAGCCTGCACTTCACGCCAGTCCAGCCGAGCCTGCACTTCACGCCAGTCCAGCCGAGCCTGCGACTGAGAGCATCATGCCCGCCGAGACTGAGAGCGTCATGCCCCCAGAGCCAGTCGTCGGCCCAGATGTTCCGAGTCCAGTTCCGAGTCCAGTCCTCGAGCAAGAGCCTGAGCCAGTCCTCGAGCAAGAGCCAGAGCCAGTCCTCGAGCAAGAGCCAGAGCCAGTTGTCGGCCCAGATGAGCCGAGTCCAGTTCCGAGTCCAGTTCCGAGTCCAGTTCCGAGTCCAGTTCCGAGTCCAGTTCCGAGTCCAGTTCCGAGTCCAGTTCCGAGTCCAGTTCCGAGTCCAGTCCTCGAGCAAGAGCCAGAGCCAGTCCTCGAGCAAGAGCCAGAGCCAGTCCTCGAGCAAGAGCCAGAGCCAGTCCTCGAGCAAGAGCCAGAGCCAGTCCTCGAGCAAGAGCCAGAGCCAGTCCTCGAGCAAGAGCCAGAGCCAGTCCTCGAGCAAGAGCCAGAGCCAGAGCCAGTCCTCGAGCAAGAGCCAGAGCCAGTCCTAGAGCAAGAGCCAGAGCCAGTCCTCGAGCAAGAGCCAGAGCCAGTTGTCGGCCCAGATGAGCCGAGTCCAGTTCCGAGTCCAGTTCCGAGTCCAGTTCCGAGTCCAGTTCCGAGTCCAGTTCCGAGTCCAGTTCCGAGTCCAGTTCCGAGTCCAGTTCCGAGTCCAGTTCCGAGTCCAGTTCCGAGTCCAGTTCCGGAGCAAGAGCCAGTCTTCAAGCAAGAGCCAGAGCCAGAGCCAGCCTACGAGCAAGAGCCAGTCTTCCCAAAAGCTCTTTCTTCGCCGCTGGTCTCACCCAGCTTAAAGCCCTCTTCGCCGCTGATCCTGCACAGCCCCGAGCTGCCTTCGTCGCTGGTCCTATCCAGCCTAGAGCTGCTTTCTCCCCCTGCCTCATCTAGCCATGTATCAAAACCTGACAAGTTCTCCATTAAAATTTTGGGGGGGCGCAGTATACCTGCTAGGGGGACCGCGGAGGTCTTTACGACAAGGTTCCCAGTGTCACCATGGCCACCTGAAGAAATATCTCCACCATGGCCACCTGAAGAAATATCTCCACCATGGCCACCCGAAGGGTCCTCACCACCATGGCCACCCGAAGGGTCCTCACCACCATGGCCACCCGAAGGGTCCTCACCACCATGGCCACCCGAAGGGTCCTCACCACCATGGCCACCCGAAGGGTCCTCACCACCATGGCCACCCGAAGGGTCCTCACCGCCATGGCCACCCGAAGGGTCCTCACCGCCATGGCCACCCGAAGGGTCACCTCTGCCCTGTACTCCCGAGGGTCCGACAGCTCCGCCCTGGACACCCGAGGGTCCGACAGCTCCGCCCTGGCCACGCCCACAGCCTGCTCCGCCCTGGTCCCCTGACCAGCCTGCTCCGCCTGGAACGTCCTGGAATCTAGGATGCCCACCCTCCCACCCCTTTGGATGTTATACGGCGCGAGGACGCGCCTTCGGAGAGGGGGGGGTACTGTCACGGTTACCGTTGGTTTCTGCACTACATTACCCAAGATTCCCTCTAGCACACCTGCACTCACTCTCAGGATCATTAATCACCCGCACCTGTTCCCAATCATTAACCTCATCAGTCAACGCATAAAACATTCCCTGTGATTTCAGTCTGGGTCAAGCCTCCAACAGGAACAGACCATAATCCGTTGTCTCCGTTTCCTCTGACACATCCAGACTTCAAGCTGTAATGTATACTTACCTGAAACACTCACCTTTATGTCATTGTTGTGCTGTCTTCAGAAATCCTGTCTGAGTCCATGCTGCCTGAGATCCTGTGTTCCTTTGAGTTTCCAGTGTTTCAACTGAGTTTGTTTGATTGCCGATCTGCATCTGAAAGAGAAGAGACAAAGATTACTGAACTGAGATTGCTTGACGTCAACTTATCCAAAGTGAAAGTGCTTACCTGCTTTTCACCCCACAACGAGTTTCCTTCACGACTTCTGCACTTAAATTGAGTGAATACTCACCTCGCACTCTGATCATCTGTAAATAAAGCTGTGTTTGATTCACTTACCTCTGTCTCCTGGTCTGTATCCTGACAGCCGGGGGGTGCGCGTGGACCCCTATTTCCATCTAGACTACTGACATTCTTCTCTGGAACACAAAAGAAGATTATTTTGAGAAATTACTGAGATTTTATTTTCCTCTTTTTATCCACATTTACATTTACATTTAGTCATTTAGCAGACGCTTTTATCCAAAGCGACTTACAAATTAGGACTAAATAAAGCGAGTCATCATGAAGAGGCAAAAACAACAACAACGCAAGAAGTGCTCAGAATACAAAGTTCAGGCATTATTCAGAGTAGCATAAGTCTGATAAGTGATGTTTCAAAGGAATTTTTTTTTTTTTTTATTTTTTTTTTTTTTATGAGGTTAAAGGACAACTCCGGTCAATTTTAACATTGAGCTCATTTTTTTGTACAATTGGAGTGCTGTCAATACAGAGAACAACGACAAAAATCGGTGTTGCCTACACCGAGTTATTCTATTTTTAAAATTTGCACCCTATTGACTTCAATGGGGCAAGTAGTAAGCCTGCTTTTTAGCCTCTTAACATCCTTTAAGTGTCATTACAAGTGCACAGAAAATGTGAGTGATTCCTTCCGAGTGAACACGAGTGGATCTGACTGCAGTAGATGTTAGAGATATTAATAAAAATGAAGTTAATTCAGCCAGCGCTCATACCTTTGTTTACATCCTGTTTTCGGTGGAAGGCCATAGTAATCGATTGTCGAGTTCACGCGCATAGGTTTAGTACCTATGATCACGCGCGTGAACTCGACAATCGATTACTATGGCCTTCCACCGAAAACAGGATGTAAACAAAGGTATGAGCGCTGGCTGAATTAACTTCATTTTTATTAATATCTCTAACATCTACTGCAGTCAGATCCACTCGTGTTCACTCGGAAGGAATCACTCACATTTTCTGTGCACTTGTAATGACACTTAAAGGATGTTAAGAGGCTAAAAAGCAGGCTTACTACTTGCCCCATTGAAGTCAATAGGGTGCAAATTTTAAAAATAGAATAACTCGGTGTAGGCAACACCGATTTTTGTCGTTGTTCTCTGTATTGACAGCACTCCAATTGTACAAAAAAATGAGCTCAATGTTAAAATTGACCGGAGTTCTCCTTTAAGTGCTCACGGAATAGATGGGTTTTCAGCTGTTTTTTGAATGTTGCCAGTGATTCTGCATTCCGGATGAGGCCGGGGAGAGCGTTCCACCAGCATGGAGCTGTGAATGAGAATGTTCTGGAAAGTGATTTTGTGGCTCTCTGTGATGGAACCACGAGACGTCGCTCGTTGATCGATCGTAGGCGTCTGGTAGGGATGTAGACTCGTAGGAGTGAGTGAAAATAGTAGGGAGCTGAGCCTGTGATAGATCTGTAAGCAAGCGTCAATGCCTTGAATTTGATGCGAGCAGCGAGAGGTAGCCAGTGCAGAGAGATGAACAGAGGAGTGACGTGGGCCCTCTTGGGCTCGTTGAAGACAAGGCGAGCTGCAGCATTTTGGATCATCTGTAGAGGTTTTGTTGCACATGCTGGAAGTCCGGCCAAAAGAGCATTACAGTAGTCAAGCCTAGAGATGACCAGGGCCTGGACGAGAAGTTGTGTTGCATGCTCAGTTAGGAAAGGCCTGATCTTCCTGATGTTGTGCAGTGCAAACCTGCATGATCGAGCTGTCTTTGAAATGTGATCTGTGAAGGACAGCTGGTCATCAAGCGTTACTCCGAGATTTCTGACCGACCTTGATGGGGTGATTGATGATGACTCTAGCTGGATGGTGAAGTCGTGTTGTATAGATGGATTGGCAGGGAGGATGAGAAGCTCAGTCTTTGCCAGGTTGAGCTGCAGGTGATGTTCCTTCATCCATGTGGAGATGTCCGCCAGACAGCTTGAGACCCGTGCAGCTACTGTGGGATCATCTGGTTGAAACGAGAGGAAGAGCTGTGTGTCATCAGCATAACAGTGGTAGGAGAAGCCGTGTGCCTGTATGATGTGTCCCAGTGATGTAGTGTAGATGGAGAAGAGGAGGGGACCAAGAACTGAACCCTGGGGAACCCCTGTGGTCAGTTGATGTGCTCTGGATACCTCACCTCTCCATGCGACCTTGAAGGACCTACCTGTGAGATAGGACTCAAACCAGTGGAGTGAAGTTCCTGTGATGCCCAGTGATGAGAGGCTGGACATAAGGATCTGATGATTCACAGTGTCAAAGGCAGCAGACAGATCCAGGAGAATGAGGACTGAGGACTTGGAAGCAGCTTTAGCGATCCGTAGGGCTTCTGTGACTGACAGTAATGCAGTTTCTGTTGAATGCCCTTTCTTGAAGCCAGATTGGTTGACATCCAGCTGGTTGTTTAGAGACAAAAAGGATGTTATTTGGTTGAAAACAGCTCTTTCAAGTGTCTTCGCAATGAATGGTAGGAGAGAGATAGGTCTGTAATTCTCTACAGATGATGTGTTTAGTGTTGGTTTTTTAAGCAGTGGAGTGACCCGAGCCTGCTTGAATGCTGTAGGGAAGGTGCCAGTATGGAGGGATGAGTTGATTATGTGTGTGAGTGATGGTAGAAGTGTCGGAGCGATGGCTTGTAGAAGGTGTGAGGGGATGGGGTCTAGAGGGCAGGTGGTAGGATGACTGGAGAGGAGAAGTGTAGATACTTCATCCTCGGTTAGCGAGGAGAAGGAGAACAGTGGGATATTGGCTGTGGAAGCGGTCAGTCTGGGTTCCTGTGTGTGTGGAGCTGAAAACTGACTGCTGATAGATGTTGTTTTGTTGGTGAAGAAGTTCGCAAAATCGTCAGCAGTTAAGGAGGAGGAGGGTGGTGGTGGAGGTGGGCAGAGGAGAGAGTTGAATGTCTTGAAGAGTGAACGTGTGTTGGAGGAGCTGTTGATCTTGTTGTGGAAGTATGAAGATTTTGCAGCATGAACATCCACAGAAAAGGAAGAGAGGAGAGATTGATACATACTCAGGTCAGATGCGTCTTTTGATTTGTGCCATTTCCTCTCCGCTGCCCTAAGTTCAGTCCGGTGTTCCCGAAGAACCTCAGATAACCAGGGGTTAGGGGGAGTAGCACGTGCTGGCCTGGAGGACAGAGGGCAGATAATGTCTAGAGAAGAGGTTAGAGTGGAGCATAAGGTGTCCGTTGCTGTGTTCACATCCAGAGATGAGAATTGTGAGGGTGGGGGAAGAGAAGATGACACGGCAGAGGAAAGATGGGAGGGAGAAAGTGAGCGCAGGTTTCGCCTGAAAGTGACTGGTGGGGGTGTTGGTGGTGAAGGGGTAGAGAGATGTAGACTGAAAGTAATGAGGAAATGATCTGAAACATGGAGAGGTCTCACCAGGATGTTGTCTGTGATGCAATTGCGTGTGTAAACCAGGTCCAGTTGGTTGCCTGATTTGTGAGTACCTGTGGTGATGAGTCGTTTGAGACCGAAAGAGGCTAGGAGAGAGGTGAAGTCTGTTGCATGCGGCTTTTCGAGATGGATGTTGAAGTCACCAAAGACTAGAAGTGGGGTGCCGTCCTCAGGGAAAGTGGACAGCAGCACATCCAGCTCATCTACAAAGTTTCCCAGCTGACCAGGGGGACGATAAATGACTACAATATGGATCTTAATGGGAGTTGTAAGTGTAATAGCATGATATTCAAATGAGTTGTTGTTGCATAGAGAAGAGAGCGCGGAGTATTTGAAATTGTTAGAAACGAGGAGCCCTGTTCCCCCACCTCTCCCAGACTGGCGAGGGGAGTGAGAGAAGGAGAAATTGCTAGAGAGAGCAGCAGGGGTTGCTGAGTCTTCTGGACGAATCCAGGTCTCAGTCAAGCCCAAGATACTAAGAGTAGAATGAGATGCGAAGGCTGGAATGAAGTCAGCTTTATTGACTGCTGACTGACAATTCCATAGACCCACGGAAAGAGAGAGTGGAGTGTGTGAGGATGAGAGAATTGGACGCAGATTGGCAGTATTGCGTTGTCTTTTGCGCGCGATGAAGGGGCGTTGGCGAGAGATAACAGTAATGTGTTGAAAGCACATGTTGATTAATGTCAACAATAAGATAAGAGAGGGAAGGAGAGGGGAAAAGGAGATACGTAAGTGCCTTTCTAGTGTCCTTTATATATCCATACAATCGAAGTCAATGGTAACCAAAGTGGTTTGGTTACCAACATTCTTCAAAGCATTTCCTTTTTTGCTCTGCAAAATAAATAAAGTCTTACAGGTTTTGGCCTTTAATAACAGTGAATGTACTTTTGCAAAGCTCAAAATCAGTGCTTACAGTCAAATTTGGATTTCAATGCATTTGTTCAATAATATATTCAATGCAGTATATTCAATAATATCTAGGCATATTATTATTATTATTTGTTTCTGTCCTGTTTTATTATTAATTTAATTACTCAGTTTAAGGCCTGGCTGGGCTTGAATTTTCCAGAATTTTAGCCCCAGTCCAGCCCTGGGTTCAGGTGTGTTTGACTTTGGTTGGAGCTGAACTTTTATCTCAACATGAACAACTTCATGGCAATTCTAAATGCATCATGTTCACACTTAAACTGTGCGTTACATTTGTAGCAAGAGGACAAACTGAACACTTCACGTCAACATATTTCTATTCATAGTTTTCAGTCACATGACTGGCGCAGAGACCTGGAGGGCAAGACATTCACAGAAGTGCAGCACAGGCCTGTCAATCCGTTTCAAGACATACAGATCACCTCTCAAAAGAAGAAAAACAATAATAGACCTTGTTTTGCCCTCCAGGTTGGAAATATATTAATGCTTCTTTCTTTATTGCTTCTTTCTATATACTTGCTTTATTGCCAACAGGAAAGCAGGAGGGCATTTTTCAAATAAAGTCACTTTCACTTTACATAAAACTGGTTTCTGTCTGTCTTGTCTGACAACAGTGGGTAAAAATGTAAGCTAGTTTATGTGAAAATGAGGCATAATGTGAATAAATGACACATAAAACAGCAACTGAACCATAAAAATAACAACAAAAACAGATGGAGTAAAATAATCCTTAAATACTTTCCATTAAACCTGAAAACAGCATGGGAAGTATCATAAACAGAATGGAAAGTATCATAAACGCAAACCTTTATATATTTTTTTTTGTATGGGACACTTGATCTAAATCCCACATTAAAAGCTTTAGTATCCTCTACAAATACTTTTTTAATCCAAGTAAAAACCAAAAGTAAATTTTCTAAATGTGTGTTTTAAGTTGTAAATGATGACAGAGTAACTATAGAGTCGTTTCTCGTGTTAATCGGCACACTGTCCTCTGGCGGTGAGATGTAGAACTGCAGCTCCCAGATATTACTATTTATTTTATACACATCTGGGAAGTTTATGTTGGTCATGTTGGGCTGCTCAGCTAACTCTCCCTTTCTTTTCACATATCGGGCCAGTGTAGCAACAGAAATGCGGACCTCCTCAGCTACCTTTCTTTATTGACCTGCCTCTACCATTTCAAGCCCTCTCTAAGAGCTGTGCTGCCAATCCCGTATCCGTGGTCCTAAATCTAAAACAGGACATCCTACAACAGGAATAGCACAAACAAAGTCCACACACAGACTACACAACATAGCCTAACACACATACACATGGCTGTGCATTTTATTGTCTATGATTGAACTCTGTTACTGCATACTATACTACCAGTCAAAAGTTTTAGATCGGTAAGATTTTTAATGTTTTTAAAAGAAGTCTCTTCTGCTCACCAAGGCTGCATTTATTTGATAAAAAAAAAAACAGTAATATTGTTAAATATTATGACAATTTCAAATAACTGTTTTCTATTTTAATATATTTTAAACTGTAATTTATTCCTGTGATCAAAGCTGAATATTCAGCATCATTACTCTAGTCTTCATGTCACATGATCCTTCAGAAATCATTCTAATATGCTGATTTGATGCTCAAAAAACATTTATTATTATCAATGTTGAAAACAGTGTAAAAAAAAAACAGTATTCTTTGATGAATAGAAAGAAGAGCATTTATTTGAAATGGAATCTTTTGTAAAATGACAAAATGCTATGTATCCTCATAATCATGTTTTAAATTCCTTTTCGTAGTATGTGTCTAAATGTGCCTTTTAAATTGTTATTATTCATAACACTGTACAAGTAAACAGCATGTGACGCAATAGGACACCGACCCAGGTACAGTTGATATTGTGTCTCAACCGTCACCCGCTAAACCTACTCTCACATTTATCTAGATTATTTGCAATATGACCTTGCATGACACAATGTTTATTAGCAATGGTATACATTAAGTTTAACAGTCGTAAAAGGACAATAAGTGATTCATTGTGGAAGGGACATGGTGAAGTTTTATCTTACCTTGGAAGAAAAACTTTTGCAGAATATCTTTGCAGTGGCGGACGCAGAAAGTGGATGAGGGGTGGACCTCTAAAAGTGTGCTTGGGCCAGAATAATTTGCATCACTCCATGGTTTTCAACTGGCTTAATTTGGAAGAAAAATGATTGACGGACTGGTCACAAACGCCCATGACTTAACCTTCATCTTTCTCTCGCACTTTCCCTCGCGGGTCAAAATGACCCAAAGCCCTAATATTATACAATATATTATATAATATATTATAAAGCCCTAATATTATATACTATAATATTTTTTTCTTTTTCTTTTTTTTTTTTCCAGAAAAATTATTTTATTTCATTTTGATAATATGTTTTAAATTTTTTAATGCAAAAATTTTTTGGGGAGATTTTTTGCTATTTTTTATTTTATTCACCTTTAAATTACTAGATTTTATCAATAAATAAATAATAAATAAATAGTAATTTCAGTACATTCCTCACATTCTTAAATTCAAAATAACTCATAATTCAGATCAAAATATCTTATATTGGGTGTCTTGTATGACCTCTTGTGGGAAAAAAAAAGTAATATAAAGGCCTGTTCACACCGGGACGAATTTCGCGCACGATATTCGCCGACGTTTAACGCCTCGTTACTAAACAAAGGGCGCCAATGTGACTGTGCACACCGACGCGAAAAACGCCATGCGTAAAAGCATATTTTTTTTAAAAACGCCTCGGGTTCGTTTTTTTGGTTTGACGCGCGCCGCATCTAAAACTATCTGACCAATGAGATTGTCGCTTTTACTCACGTGTCTGGAGCTTCTGAAGTTACAGTAAAACATGACTTGGGGGTGCTCAAACACAAAACGGTCTTGCTGAGCACACATGCGTAACGGCGAAGAAGATATACGCCAAGTAGCGTCAACACTGCCGGGAAGAAATAAGACAAGGAAGATGCAAGGCAAGATGAATGTAGAGCTACTGGTCTCGTTGGTGTCGGAACATAAAGAACTATATGACAAACGCGACAGCGACTACAAAAATCTTGATAAAAAGAGAACTGTTATAGAGTGGTATTGCAGAGCAAATGGGCCTTGATGGTGAGTTTCATTTCAGTTAATTTCTGTTTTACATAAGCGCCATCTAATGTCAGGGAATGAATTTGCATGTTCACTCGGCTCATCGTCAGTGAAAATCGCTTGGGTGTGAACACAAAAAACGCGTTGAAAAACGCTGGCGAATAACGCGCACCGATGTTCGTCCAGGTGTGTATGGCCCTTAAAGCCCATGTTGTAGGTTTTTTTCTTTTTTCAAAATTAATATAACCTTGTATGAAAATACCATATGAAAAGTAAATGCAGGATTAAAAATTGTTTTGCAAGACGTAAGGGCTCAAATTTAATAGAAAACGTGACAGTTTCCTTGACCGTGTTGAAAAACCGCTTTTTTTCACCATCGCGTCATATGACGTCACATGAGGGAGTCGTTTGCAGGTCTGCGTTCGCTCAGTGTGGAGTAGGTTGGTATCGTTGGTGTTCAGTTGGAGCGGTCGTGATTCAGTGTGTTTTCGCTGGTTATTGTATTTCAATTAATCATCGTCGTGGTAAATGATTGTGAATTATGGCCTGTCAGGACATCGAGTCCACAGGTTTCCGAATAAGAAAAAGGACGGTGCGATCTTCCGTGCCTGTGTGCGTGTTGTGCAGGGTAAGAGACGGGACTTCACTTCTGCTTCTGCTTTGAAAAATGCGGTAGTGTGTAGTGTTCACTATAGACCGAATGATTATAATCCCGGCGATATGTGCACACTGTCCCGGCTCCTTCATCGGGTCGCCCGGTCCACTGTCAGCATGTGGTTTGGCCGCCGGCAGGAAACATGACGCTCACGGATCCGTCAGAGATCACTTATTGTACATCTGTTTTACAAAATGTGCCTTGTCTTAATTTAATTCATTAACATACATTACATAAACTTGTAATGTAATGCATTTATGTGTTTGTTATTAGTCTGCAGCCGACCCCATTCCCTGACCCAAACCAGTTACAATGCAGCTCTAGCCAGGACAAGGGCACACAATGAAATGAACTTTGGCTAACTAAAGGGAAGATTTCAGTGTCTGAAAAGTCTGAGGGGTTGCACACCTGACAGGGCCTGTGACATTGTTGCATGTGCCATATTACACGACATTGCCAAAAAAAAATAAAAAACCTTTTCATTAAATGTTTAATAAAAGACAAATATGCTTAGTTCCTTGAGTTTTATGTAGCCACAACGACATCTGCTTCTCGCGTTAAGTGATCATATGGGAAGACACATCGTCTTGTGTCCGTACTGGTTAATAATTGCCCCACAAGGAGCAATTTGCCAGCGCCAGTTCGGCTGGCCTCGTGACATTCCAGAAGACACACACATTACACACACACACACACACACGTGGGCGTTCAACCAGAAACCCACCACGAGATGCAACTGAAGCACATTTCCATATATGGACTTCCACATAGTAAAATTTCATTTTACCATTCATTACAAATTTATAATAGAGGTGTGGTTTGCTAGAGTAAAATCTTTAATTCCGAAGATTCATTGAAAGGAAATCACTCCATAGTGTCTTGTAACTCGAACCTGGTCATAAACTTTTATGGCTCCAAAGCTGCAGCTCATCCAGCTCCTTTGCAAGCCAACATTCCAACACCTTAACACACATGGAACATTTCAGAGAAAACTCTTCAAATGTTTGATATGTATTCCTGTGTTTCTCAAGTGTCTTCACATGCCATAACGGAAATACTGACCATTTTATTGTGTGTTTAAGCAAGCTTTATTTGTGTGTAATGATGCATATGAACATAATGTTATGTGTGTCCAATATCTACCTGTAATTCTTGGTATCTGTCTGACCGCCCTGTTTTAATTCAACCAGTCCCGCACATAGTATTACAGTAAGATGTATTGTTCAAGGTGTACAATCTTAAGAAGAAATATGAATTCTTTCTCTCATAAGACATATGGTGAAAGTAGGCGTTTTCTTCTTCACACAAAGAGAATTTTCCCGCTTCAGAAAAGACAATCTGATTCGCTGTCGTTCCAAGAGAAGGCGTAAACAGATGTTTGTTAAAAGGCAGAAACCCCCTCATCACACTCTCTGATCCCTCTCTTCTCTCATCGATCTCCTCTTCTCCCCGGCTTCAAGAAACATCTGAAAGGCTCAGGCCTTCTCCTCGGACCAACACATGTTCGAGTCGTAGCTGCCGTTCTTTGCAACTAAGTTCCTATCGCCTTTCGACAAGGGAAATGATCTAACTTTCTCGGTAACTTAAATTCAAGTAAGCCTTTACATCGTTTTGCGAAACGACCCAGAAGACGAAGCCAGACGCAAACCAGCCGGACACGCGCGCCTCTTCTACAGCCTCACCAGAAAGAGCACAGAATTCTGCAAGTAGGCCTATATTGAGTTGATAAAAGCTGTTTTCCGGGTGTCTATCTCTTAGGTCTGTGAATTAAGTTACCCTTCTTCCTCTTCTCTTTTCCCTTTTTCTTTCTTTCATTTCATTCTGATCACTTATGTTATTGTTTGGTTATATGTTGTTTGTTTATTGTTTGCATTGTTACGTACGTTTATATTCGTAGCTCATATAATCTCTAGTTTTGCATTTATTAAAATTCATAAATACTTTTCACTGCCTCTGTGTTTGAAGAATCCACCTTATGAGTCAATGAAATCAAAGATCTTATTTAAGCTACAAGCTCGAAATTAGACTACATTCAGTAGTTTTAATTTATAAACTCAGAAAGTTGGGTGTCCGTGGCCAGGACATGAAACTCTCTTGAAGTTTGTGAATACCTCTTCTTGACTGTAATGATTTTACATTTGTTTCGCTGGACGAATTAAATGTTGGTCAGATAGTTATAGAACAAGGTAATCTCGATAATTGATAAAATAAATGTACATGCGACTTATGAATTATGACCATGAGTCATAAATATTAATATTCCCAAGATTCCCCATATTCTTGAGCTAATTCATATTTACCCAGAGTCGTATTCGTTACATTTATTTCAATTGTTCTTTGTAAAGAAAAGCCAGTGGTCAAGTGATATTAGACACATGCTTCATGCAACAAATAAAAAGGAAAAGTTGGCTATACACTGCCCACCTGTAGGCCTATGTCTCCTCTGTCTGTGCAGACTCTTCTGTAGGCCTTTCTGTAGATGTGGAATCCTGCAACTTAAGGCCATTGCACACTGAGTCCGAAATTCGCATCCGAAATTTTCGCACATTAAAAAAAAAATTCGACCTCACGTTATGTCAATCATGCTTGCACACTGTCTACGAAACTTTCGTCCGTAAAAAAAAAAATCGGATTGGGTTCGATTTTCTGCGTTTTTCGCATCCACAGCCAGTGTTTTGTGAGGTTTTTTGAAAATTCAGAGCCACCGTACAAGCGAACGACAAAATCCAGAATGACGTCTGACAAGTTGATACACTTCGTCTCGCAGCACAAGTATGAAAAACAAAATGCGGATTACAAAGACACTGAATAAAATATAACCTGTATACAGCTGTTCTGTCTGCCCAGCGCTTCTGCCGGCCGCGTGTGTGTGTGTGTCCGTCCATAGACATACTGCCAGTTTCTGTTCAGGATCGATTGGTTCACGGAAATTGGTGGTCTTCTTTTTAATATGTGGCTCCAGTATCGCTACACTGTTAACCCTTGCTGTAAAAAAAGCCGTAATTCAGACAGTATCATACCATTTTCCATTAAAACAGTAATATACCCTAGAAAACAAAACTAGCCTACAGGAATATTCTAGTGATGGGAAGTCCGGTTCTTTTCCGCGAACCGGTTCTTTCGGACAGTTCGTTTCAATGAACCGGTTCAAAAAACCGGTTCACCAGTTCTTTTACGTCATCACGTAATGACGTCAATTCTATCATCCCGGCGTATAAATATACATTCAAATAAAGGCATTTGTAATCATAACTTCAGTACTCATCGTCATAATCATCTTGGATAGGTCAGTCGACAAAACTAAAAACTCGATGCATGTCTCCAGTATGTTTAATACGTTACGTTTTGATTAACACATTATAAACATTTGCACCCTTTAAAACCTTGGAAAGAGTTTAGGCTACGTCAAAAACGTATATCACCTTACTTAGAAATTAAATTATCTGTTCCTGAAAATAATGTTTTAGTATAATAATAAATGTTTAGTTTTATAATCCATTCATTGTTTCCAATCTTTAAAATAATACAGTGAAAAGGCAGTAGCCTATGTGATAAACATGTTTCTAACATGTTTTATTTTGTTACACTTCTTGATGTTCAATAAAATAGGCTACTTAAGAAACATGCATTTCGTCCCTCTGAAAAAATTGCACGCATGCTCAGCTCATCAGCTCATCGGTTCTCCGTATCGAACGCGTCCGAAAGAAACAGTTCACAGTTCTGTACTGGTGATCCGAGAACCGCTGTACCTGTACGTTCGGCAGTGCGCGCATGCTCAGTATCTGCTCGTGCTCATCACTTCTCTCAGCACAACATATCTCAGTTCAGTGAACTGTTGGATTTACTGGAGTAACATATATGCCTACTCCGGGATATTGGTTTATTTTGAGTCGAAGGGACAGTCAGGACTCATGTCCGAAAGTGAGTAACTTAACTTGTGGATCAGCGCTGACGCAAGACGCGAACTGTTTCGAACGATTCAGTCCGATTTAGTGTACTGGTTCGACCAGTTCACTAAAAAGAACCGGTTCAAAAGAACGATTCGTTCACGAACCGGCCATCACTAGAATATACTGTAAATGAACAGCGCTCAAAATCGACACTCAGAGGCTGTTTTCCCAATCACACCCTATACCCTCATTCACTATTCCCTACATTAGTTCACTAATATAGTCCACTTGACAGAGTGAATGAAAAGAAGAGAGTGAATTGAGAAACTGATGAACACCTGATGAGCAGAATCACTGAAGGACAGAGAAAAAAGAACAGAAAAAAGAGAAACACAAGAACTACAACTGACTTCCAGTAACACTGAGTGTGAAACCAGTTTACAAACCAGTTTATGATTATTTCTTTCATACATGTACAAAAGTTATTGTTGAGAATTAACAGAGATTTAGTTAATAATAAAATGTGTTGTCACCATGATGGAGATCAGTATTTGCTTTAGTTGGTCTCTTGTCCCTTGACTTCTTACCTTTCGTCTCTCTCTGACTGCTGTAACAGTGAGTTTATAAAACACATTTGATATGGCAAGAAAAAGTCAAGAGGTAGTTGATAAGGTGTTTTTATTCTTTTGTGATGATCTCACAATCATCTTGGACTATCTGATTTTCAGATTTTTCCTGTATATATTAATTGAAATTATGGGTATGTCATTTTTAGCATAAATCTGTGAATCTACAAAATGAAATCAATATTTCTATAATCAGGTCTTCTGAAAAATAACAATCATATAGTTCATTCAATTTTATTTTACTCCTGCTTGGCTCAGACACACACAGATATCCACAATCAGCATATGAATCTCAACAATGGTGAAAAGTTTCATGTCGCAATGCATGCTGGGTTCCAGGATAATATAAAACTCCCAGCATGCACTGCTGCATGAATAATAATAAAAAAAAAGAAATATTGCCACCATTGTTGAGATTAATGTGCTAAATTGTGCTATCTCTGTGTTTCTAAAATATAGTGTAGCTCTGTTTTTTTGGTTTATGCATGATGTGTTAAAAAAATGAGTCATAGTAATTTATTGCTGTAGTTTCACAGTGGTGCTAATGTAACACTTTTGATCGAGGATAAAACTCTGAATGAATAAGAATTAATTCCTTAGTGAATGAACAGGCAATATGATGATTTTGTCATCATAAGCATTACAACCACAATCATTCATAATCATAAACTGTGTGTGCGCACAAATGTGACTTGCAAAAACACAGCTCAAGCAGCAAAAGTAAAATTAATGTTTTAGCATCAGCATCCCAACTAAAGCAAGCACTGATCTCTATAATGGTAACTTCAAACAAACATTTTCAATAACAATTTCTGTATGACAGAAACAAAGTCATACTGGTTAATAATAAGTGTAATAATGTGTAATGGCTGGAAGTCAGTTGTAGTTCTTGTGTTTCTCTATTTTCTGTTCTTGTGTTTCTCTTTTCTTCAGTGATTCTGCTTGTTAACAGCAGGTGTTCATCACTAATGCTCAACAATCACTTACATATTCCCTTAATTATCTCACTGCAACACTGTCTCAATGTTACTTTTTACTCTTTGTAGTGTGGATTTCCCTGTGGGGTTGAAAGGGTTAACAGTGTAAGATAAAAAGACACACCCACAAAATGTATTTTAACAGTAATAAACTGTAAGTTATGAAACAGGTTTATACTGGCAACACTGTTGCCAGTACACTGTAAAAAAGAATACATTGATTTTATTAATATCTAATTAATAAAAATGAGGCAATAGATTACAAGCAATATTATTAATTAAATTTAACAAATTAGAATTGAGTAATAATTAATCAAATGAATTCCTTAAAAGTTAACCATTTAAAATGAGTAAAATTTACAAAATATCTTTTATTGCCAACATTGAAGACACCTGATGTTAACAAGCAGAATCACTGAAGGAGAAAACCATAATTAAAGTCACCATTGTGGAGATCAGTGTGTGTTTTAGTTGGGCTCTTGACCCTTAAATCATTTACTTTAAGTTTTGTTCGGCTGCTGTACATGAGTTATAACAGCCAGATGAACAAATAGAAAAGATGATCTGATGATGTTGGTTGTGATTTAACAAAGTCATTATTTCACAATCATTAGACCTGAATCACTGAACCTCATATAGAGTCCAATTTATGAGTTAAGTTAACTTTATTAATTACAGCAGTATAATAATTTTAGCCTTTTCAATGAAATCCAAATGATCAAATCAATAATAAAAAATAAATAAATATGTTTTTTTGTTGTTTTTTTTTAGGCACAAACACACATCAAGATTTTGCGTATGAATCTCAGCAATGGTGACGAACAGATCACCTCTGAACATAAGCTCATTATTTATTCATGCAGCAATGCATGATGGGAGCCATGAATGAGTTTTGATTGGTGGAACCCAGAATGCACTGCAACATGCTTTATAAATGTCACCATTGTTGAGATTCACAGGCTGATTATTGATGTCTGTGTGTCTCCTTTTTATGTAAGAGAAACTTTTTAGAAATTATTTGCCTTACATTGTAAAAGTTAAAAAATATTATGCCGTACAAGGCCAGTGCTGCTATAATTAATATAGTTCACCTAACTCATAAATTGGACTCTATGAGTTCAGTGATTCAGGTCAAATGATTGTGAAATAATGATTATGTTAAAACACAACCAACGCCATTACATCACCTTTTCTCTTTGTTCATCTGGCTGTTATAACTCATGTACAGCAGCCAAACAAAACTTAAAGTTAATAATTTAAGGTCAAGAGCCCAACTAAAACACACACTGATCTCCACAATGGTGACTTTAATTATGGTTTTCTCCTTCAGTGATTCTGCTTGTTAACATCAGGTGTCTTCAATGTTGGCAATAAAATATATTTTGTAAATTTTACTCATTTTAAATGGTTAACTTTTAAGGAATTAATTTGATTAATTATTACTCAATTCTAATTTGTTAAATTTAATTAATAATATTGCTTGTAATCTGTTGCCTCATTTTTATTAATTAGATATCAATAAAATCAATGTATTCTTTTTTACAGTGTAGTTTACTGTAAAATTTCGTTTTTTGGGTCACCATTGTGCAGAACAGTAGAGCCTGTGCTTCAGTCCAGGAGAAGATCTACAAATATTGATGAAATGCTGCATGTTGCTTTATTTAACAGGCGGTGACTGTGTAGTTGCTGGTCCAGTGGAAATCTCTTTATTTACAAAAGTTTTGTTGTGGTTTCAAATGAAATAAGTTCACAGTAATACTTTGCTCACGTTATTAATGCATTATACATTTTAGTTTAATACATGTAAATGACAGTTGGTCAATTTAAGGTTTCTGCAAGTGAAATTAGTTAACTCGAGTTTTAGTGCATTTTACAGTAACATACTGTAGATTACAGTAAAGAACTGCACAATTAACAGTAAATTACTGGCAACAGTGTTGCCAGTATTTTACTGTAAAAAAAACCGGTAAGGTCTAACAGTGTAGCAAAGCATCAAACTGTTCCACTGACATTCTGAGGTAAATTTTGAATCGCTCGGGATAATTTCGCAACTCCTTGATAAGAGGTGAAACTCTCCTTCCTCTCGGCGCAATCTCAGGATTGGATGGACCCAATATTTCCTCTTTCTTTTTCTCTTTTTAAGAAGAAAGAGGGCAACAAATTCATCCTCACTGCTTGACGAATCCATTTAGTATTTTTTGCGTTTTTTTCCGCAAAGGTTTAATAAATACGCATCGGACTCAGTGTGCAAGGTTTCTGTGCGTGACGAATTTTACTGCTGACGAACACGAAAAAACGCATACGAAAATTTCGGACTCAGTGTGCAATGGCCTTTATATTGCAGCCATAAAGCATACAAGTATAAATTAAGTAATTTATGTAAAAGTTATTTATGCACTTGCAGGTAGGCTAGTTCCTCCATATGACAGTTATCTGAGAGGGTTTATTCACTGTCCAGTGCAATGAAAACAAATGGACATTACAAAGTCTTATACTTTCTTTCCTTTGGAAAGTTAGAAAATGTCCACTTACTGCACATATTTCAGCCACCACTTTCTTGGGAACAGATACAAGTGTTGGTGTATTATGTAAAAGTGCACAAAAGAGGAAAACACAATGTCATTACAATGAACTACACTCAAAAATGTGATCAATAACTCATGGCAAAATATTTTTACATTAACATAAGTTTATCAGTTTTTACTTTCACAAGTCAAAGCAATTCATCATTACTCAAGATTTAACAGTTGAAATGACTATACAGCCTTAATTTAATGCAGAAAAAAATGATTTTACAGTGTAGGCTACTAAGATCTTATCTTGGTTGCTTTTATAAACAGACAACCATTTATTTAACAGTGCCTTTTATAAAAGAGACTATAATATAACTAAAAATTACCATTATGTAGAATATTTTTGTACTTCACTTTTATTTGTTCCCATGTTCTAGTGTGGTGACTGACATTACAATGAACAAAGTAATTATGCAATTATTAAAATACAAAAATATAGGCTATTAAGTGATAAAAACATCTAACATGGCCACTTCTAACGGATTTAAATTGTCAGCTACTTTTTGCCAGCCCGCTCTCCTGGCTTTTGCAGACTTTGAGGTGTTCCCCGACGTTTTGATTAAACATTAAAATTCCGAATAAACTTTGACTATTAGCTCTTGCTCTGCTGAGGAGAAAAACTGAGCGCGCTCTTTAGCCACGCTGAGCAGCCAATAGCAGCGTTGCTGATCAATGTTTCTACTATCGATACATGTCCCCTTTTAAACTTTGCACGAACGCGCAATTATCTTAGATAACTCAATCCAGCGATACTAATCATATCCGGCAAGTGTGTTCGAAGAACCTAATTAGCCAGATCATGAGTAGCACGATGATATCATCTTGGATGTCTCATTTGATCTCGGATGTTTTAAGCAACGTACGGAGAACGGGCCCCTGGTAATGCTATTTTTTTGGAGGTGTTTATTCATCCTTTGCTGAAATCTTGAGAGATTTAGGCCCGGTTTCACAGACAGGGCTTAGACTAAGCCAGGATTAGACCATAGATCAATTAGGACATTTAAGTAATTTTTATAAACATGCTTAGAAAAAAAAACATTACCGATGTGCATCTTAAAACTAAAAAGGCACTGATATATTTTTAAGATCAGTCAGTGCAAGTTTATTTCAGTGGAAACAGCTCAGACTTACATTTTAGTCTAGGACTAGTCTTAAGCCCTGTCTGTGAAACCAGGGGGTAATGTTTTCTGTGGCTGAAGTCAGTTGTAGTTCTTGTGTTTCTCTTTTTTATCTTCTTGTTGTTCCTCTGCCCTTCAGTGATTCTGCTTGTTAACATCAGGTGTTCATCACTAATGGCCAATCATCAGTTAATTAATCACTGAATTATATCATTAACTTCAACACTGCTTCAGTGTTACTCCAACACTCTGTAGTGTGGACACACAAGTGTTCATTCAAAACTTGCAGTGGAGTTAAAAGAGTTAAAATGTGTCAAAAAAAATAAAAAAACAGAGTGAAGTGTATTTTAACAGTAATCAACTGTAAATTAATTTACATCATAAAACTGTAGAAAAACAGCAATTTACTAGCAACCCAGCTGCCAGTAGATTACCGTAAAATCAAGGAAAAACAGTAATATACTGTAAAACGTAACAGTCAGATTTATTAAACAAAAGAAGTTAATTTCACTGAAACATTAGTGAAAGTTCATAGAAGAAAGTTATGCAAAGTCAATAACTGATAAGGAGAGTAAATATTAAACTGAAGTGTTTTATGTGTTTTTGCACAAGATGATATAGGAGAGATCTTTTAGTGTAATTAATTAGTTTTTTGGGTCACCATTGTGCTGGAGAGTAGAGCCTGTGCTTCAGTCAAAGATGAGCAGAGAAACACTGATGTTATGCTGCCGGTTGCTTTATTTAAAAGCAGTAACTGTGTAGTTGCTGATGCAGTGATGATCTCCTTGCTAAGTACTTTAACACATACATTAGGGCTGGGCGATATATCGCACGATATTGTTATGCGCATCTCGTCAGTAAAGCCGGTTCCTTGATTAGTAGTAAATCGCCATCACCTGCTTTCAGATGGAGCGGCATTCACAACAAAGAGCCATAGTTAACTGACAAGCTGAGCCATATCGCATCAATATCGCGGACGTATCGCCAGTGATAATTAATGCGATATGGCTCAGCTTGTCAGTTAACTACGGCTCTTTGTACACAGCAAAAACTCCAGTGTTAAATTAACACTCCTGGGAGTGTATATGAGTCCACACTCAAGAGTGTTGAAGTTAATGAGATAATTAAGTGATTAATTTAGTGATGATTGAGCATTATTGAAGACACCTGATGTTAACAAGCAGAATCACTGAAGGAGAAAATCACAAATTGTAAGCCACCGTTATGGCGATCATTGTTTGCTTTAGTTGGGCTCTTGACCCTTATATGTTTACTTTAAATTTTGTTTGGCTGCTGTATCTGAGTTATAACCGCCAGTTGAACAAAGAATAAAGTGATCTGATTGTGTTGGTTATATTATGACATTCATCATTTGAACTTGATCAGTGAACTCATTAAGATCCTTCTTTCTGACTTAGATTTATGTTGTTAGTTACAGCATAACTGTGAATCTGCATAAATGCCCAGAATTTTTTATATAATATAAAGGATTTCTTAAAAGTTTTTTTTTTTTTTTTTTTTTTTTTACTTTTAGGCACACACAGACGTCAAGATTATTCAGAATATATCAAATGCCGCTCCATCTGAAGGAGGTGATGGCGATTTACTACTAATCAAGGAACCGGCTTTACTGACGAGATGCGCATAACAATATCGTGCGATATATCGCCCAGCCCTAATGTAGTGTGTGTGCTCAGGAACAACACATGTTGTGTGGATTTCAACACATGTTGTGTAGATTTTGACACATGTACTGTGTGTGCTCAGGGACAACACATGTTGTGTCAAATTTAACACACAACCTGTGTCGACTCTTAACACATCTCTGTGTTTATAAGGACTACACATTTTGTATTACCTTTAACACAACTAATGTGTTATACCTCTTACACAGAAGTGTGTTGAACTCTTTTACACACAAATGTGTTATTACACAACTTGTGTCAGATATGTGTCACATGTGACTGTAGTCGGTGTGTATTTGCCAGAGTTACTTTCTGTGTTTTTACAACTGAGTGTTTGGACGAACACTGAAACGTATTGTTAACTTGTGTTTATGTAGTCCAGTGACATTTAATAAAGAGTTTGTTTGAACATTTGGATGTTTTAGACATCATGAATCTACATAGACAAGCTCTTATTGAGAATTAACTGAGGTTTAGATGTTGATGTTTCATTGAATGTTTCATTTGATGTCACCAGAATCGTGATTAATGGCTCCTTTATTTGAGCTCTTGACCCTTTACTCTTCTTTTAGTTTTTCTCTGGCTGCTTTAACTGTATTTTAATAAAATACATTTGTTATGGAGAGAAAATGTGATCAGATGTTTCTTGATGATGTCATAATCAGCAAGTGCTGATCTGATCAAGTTTTTAAGTATATGGATGGTGTGCATTTAATTTATTTATGTGCAGTTAGTTATAATGATCTTGTGACACGTCCAGACGTCATGTCCGGTTGCAGAGAGTGAGTGCGTGGAACACCAAGGACGCTGAACTCCTAAAACAATTAAAGATTCCAAAGTTTCCTCCTGATTAAGAACTATTGACATAAAGGAAAATCAGTTCAGTAAAGACGAGGAAAAGGATCACTGGATGCCGAGGAAAAAAGCACAGCAGGTTATCTCCAACCCTATTGTTACCTCACCTGTTCCAGCTGGGAGAGGATCAGCTGAGAGTGAAATGGAAAGTGACGCTGCACAGGTGAATAAAGCTGAATTAGCTGCCTTGATCCGTGCAATAATAAAGGAAGAAATAAACGAGGCAATGAATAAATTACAACCTCAGTTTGATGTACTGAAACTCGGAATGAAGGATTGTAAAGATAAACTCGTTGATGTGGAGTCGGGCTTGTCCGGCATGCACGACAGAATGGATGAAGCGGAGCGTGTGTGTAAAGCTCTCCAGAAAGCAAACAAAGAACTGAGAGACAAAACTGAAAAGTTGGAGAGTCACAGCCGAAGATTTAACCTCCGATGTATTTGGCCTCGACATGGATATGGATAAAGGAAAACCCATGGAGTCCCTCTTCAATGAGGTATTTAAAGATAAACTGCCTTATAAACCTGAAGTGGAAATTGCGCACAGAGTGGGGCCTGTTATAAAACATGGTTCGAGACCGATGATCGTCAGGATGCAGAGGTATGCGGCGAAAGAGGCTATTTTACAAATAGCAAAGAAAGAAAAAGTCCTACATTTCAAAGGGATGAATGTCAACATTTTTCCGGATTTAACAGCAGAAATGTCCAAGAGAAGAGCACAGTTTAAAGATCTGAGAATGAAACTACATCAGGCAGGAATAAAACACAGTTTGATTTATCCGGCGACACTGATTATAACATTTAATGGAGACACAAAATATTTCCAAGATCAGAAATCGGGAGACATCTACTACAATCAAGTGATTGGACCGACGCTGTCTGGCAATTAAGTAGTCTAATGATTGGACTTCGCACCAGAAACAAGTGCATCAGATGCAGGTATGATGAATTGAACTGAATTGAGAACTGCCTGACATGCATCTCGAGGAGTTGGGAATTGATATATGGACATAAACTTGAGGATATAATTACTGATTCCATAGCATTACATATTATATTGATTTATCTATTATTGAATGGTTAAATTCAGGAATTCAAGGAAAACAATTTATTTAAATATAAAGACAGTGGAAACTAAAATACAGCTGTGTCCTTTCACTAAGGACTGTTAATGTTTTGCCTAATTTGTTAGCATTAAGTGTCAGATAAAATATTTTACAGCTTATAGTAAGAAATTACACATTTGTATGTATTAATTAGGCTGAGAATTATGTTATGGAAATGGAAGTCAAGAGGAGTTCAGCTCACTTATTGCAACCTTGACAACTAGAGTGGCAATACAAAATTGTCTGTCTGAATTTATGTGTATGAATGTATATACGTGGTTTAATTTAGTCGTTTTTGGTAAACTGTTTTGCTCCGATATAGAATCTAACAGTATGAATCCAAAGAAATATGATCTTTAATATGTTACATAAACTACCAAAGAAAGGTCTTAAAATTGCCCATATTAATATACGCAGCCCCAGAAATAAATTAAGTGATTTAACAGATATACTGCAACCAAATAAAGCGTCGTCGGGAAAACTCAATTCGCGTATCTACCCCGAATTGATAAAATAAAATAAAATAAAATAAAATTCTGAATCAAAACTATAAGGAAACACCAGTGCTTTGTTTAGGCTTGGTTTGTAGGGAATTACAAACCTGCGCACATATATTCAAACGCACATACCTATAGAACCAATTCTTAATGCACATGTGAACGCCATCAGCGTTTCTCACAGGTTCGCGTTTAAAGTTTGTGTAGAGAGAATGGTGTCGTCTTAGCGGCCCCTAATTTAATAACAAATGATCGTTGCGACGGAAGCGAATCAATCAAAACTAACTTTAGCAGGAAAATAGCTTTATTAAAGAACCGCTATAAAGCCAAACAATCTTACCTTAAATTATATGTTTATCTCTGTAAAGCTGCTTTGAAGCAATCTACATTGTTAAAAGCGCTATATAAATGACGATGACTTGACTTGACCAAATAATTTGCACATCTTGGCAGTGTCTGAAACATTCGATGATGCAACTTTAATGATTGATGGATACAGCATTTTTAGGAATGATAGGAATACATATGGAGGAGTTGTTATCTATATTCAACATCATATACCTGTCCAAGTGATGCCAGATTTAATGTATTCTGGTATTGAAGTAATTTGGTTAAAACATCTAAAGCCCTACTCATAGGGTGCTGTTACAGACCTCCAAATGCTAATAGTGAATATTTGGACAAAATATGTGATATGTTAGATCATGCTAGCAGTATGAATCTGGAAACTTACTTAACTTCAACATAGATTGGAATTCTTCTGACTGTCCTAGGAAAATCAAATTAATGAGCACAGCAACAGCATGTGGATTATCAGGTAATTAATAAACCGACTAGAATATGTATAAAAAGGGATGGCACTCGATTAGCTTCCTGTATCGACCACATGTTTATAAATGGACTACAAGTTTGCTCAAATTGCTTATCAGTGCCAGTTGGTTTTAGTGACCACAATCTTATTGCAATTGTAAGGAAAACAAAAGTTCCTAAATCTGGTCAAAAAGTAATAATGAAAAGGTAATTTAGAAGATTCAATCATTTACAATATGAAGATGATGTCAGAAATGCAAACTGGTCAGAGGTAATTCTACAAAAGGATCCAGAGAAGGCTGGAGAACGTTCTTATAACAAAAGTCTGTTAGCTTTGGTTTGAAGCTTTGTGCTGCATTGTATTTTCTTTGTTGGCAATTTGACAAGCAGTTCTGTAATCTTTCATCCTGTTTTATGAAGGCCACCCATGTGATGATTTCTGGTCTAACCCCTGTTGTACGCAATTTAAGAAAACTTTCACTTTCTGGTATATCATGTGATTTCAAGGAACACAGGCATTGTTTATACACGTCTACATAAATACCAGTAAAGAGCTTTTATTTGCTGTATGGAATTCTGAAAACAGGCAGATGATACACAGATTCCCACTCTCAGGTTTGACTTAATGAGTTTGTTTTCAAATATTCAGTGTTTGATTACATTTCGTCACCTTAGAATTATAAGGTTCTATCTGATTTTTTTTATTATTTTTTTTTATTGAATTATTCACATATTTTCATTCTGTGAGCATTGTATGATGTTTTTTTTTATGCTGTGTACATTTTGGGACTTTTTATTTAGAAAACAAAAGGTTCTATTTACAAAGTCGAATGGAATGCAAAATTTTGAAGCTCAATATTTCAAAACTTCTCAGAATTAAGCTAGAGCCTTATAATTCCACGGTGGCAATTTTAAGGATCAGAATCAGACAGTCGTTTGCCTTGATTGTCAATATAAAAATATGAATGTGCATTGTTGCTTTAATAACTTAGTTAACTGTGGTTTGTCATATGTTCCCAGAAAAAGCTATTTCAACAATAGGTCAGTGGACATAATTTGCACATTTTATTACAAGGTCTTTGAGAGACAGACTTTACAGAAATTCCAGATAATAGAATACCTGTACCATGATAAACTACATAAACTGCCACATACTGTGCATTTCATAACATACATTAAATGTATCTTAATTAGTCTTTGCCTTAAAAAGGTCTTAAATCAGAGCAGAAAGTCTGAAATTCATATCATTTATGGCATTATATGTTGGATCCATTGCAAACGATGAATGTCTTAAAAAATTTGTCTTGCTTTCCAATACGCATGTTAGACCTTACCAGTTTTTTTTACAGTAAAATACTGGCAACAATTTACTGTTAATTGTACAGTTCTTTACTGTAATCTACAGTATGTTACTGTAAAAATGCACCAAATTAAAACTTGAGTTAAAACTAATTTCACTTGCAGAAACCAACTGCTTTAAATTGACCAACTGTCATTTAAATGTATTAACTAAAATGTATAATGCATCATTAACGTGAGCAAAGTATTATAATGAACAACTTCCATTTGAGACCACTAAAAAACTTTTGTAAATAAAGAGATTTCCACTGGACTAGCAACTACACAGGCACCCCCTATTAAACAAAGCAACATGCAGCACATCATCAATGTTTGTAGATCTTCTCCTTGACTGAAGCACAGGCTCTACTCTTCTGCACAATGGTGACCCAAAAAACAAGATTTTACAGTAAACTACTGGCAACAGTGTTGCCAGTACAAACCTGTTTTATAACCAGAGGTGGAGATTCCAGGGGTCAGAAAGTAAAAGTCCTGCCATATATTTATTCCACCCATGAACTCACACAGCAAAAACTCCAGTGTTAAATGAACTCTCCTGTGAGTTTATTTGGCTCCAGACTCAAGAGTGTTAAAGTTAATGAGATAATTAAGTGATTGTTTGAGTGATGATTGAGCATTATTGAAAACACCTGATGTTAACACTCGAACTGCCGTGGCGGTCATTTTGACCGTTTTGAATTTTATATCTGCAATAACTTTGTTGAAAAAATAAATACAATCCTGCTGGTACCTGACTTTTCCTAAAAGTGTCTGTATTTTCACTGAAAATGTTTTTCTTATAAATTACACATAAGGCAAAAAAACGAATTAACATATTTACCTATTTCGGCCATAGACGGTCATATTGACCGCACGGAATTTCGCGGTATTATTATAGGCTATACCAATATACACAACAATAAAATGTGGTAAAAAATACACTAAACATATCCAACAACAAATCATTTAAATGTAATAATATTCAGAACAGAACAAGAATGAAAAAATAACTAGAAACAAGCCAAAATGAAATACTTTATAAGCGAAAGTGAAAGTAAGCGGCGTTAGGCTCACGTAACTCTCTAATTAGAATAAAACATTTTCAACATTTGCGATGTATTTGGATGTTAAACTATTCTTTATTATAGGCTTTGTAGGCTACTTCACTCACGTTCCAATATCGACGGAAAAAATCATCCTCTTCACATGCGCAAAATGGTACGAATTGTAGCCTACTAGGCTACTGACAAACTGAGCAGTGGAATTTTTATATGTTAGGTTGACTATTTTATTATTATATTTTATTATGGCTATAATGAACAGGCTGGAATGTCAAGATTACAATGCTGGGATATGGTGTGTGTGTGTGTGTGTGTGTGTGTGTGTGTGTGTGTCGGTGGGCGCGGGCGCGATCGAACAGTGGAAACATGAAAACATAGGCTGCTCCGTCATTTTGTTCAGGACATCTACGGATATTTATTTATAAATGTTTAATAAAACTTGTTTAAATGTACAGTTGGGTGTTGTTTTGTTTTTAAAAGACATCCTAATACAATAAATGCATTAATCTCTCAATTGGGTATTTATCATTAAAGATATAGAGTTTGGAATCTAGCGGTCAAAATGACGGCTTGCGGCAGTTCTAGTAGTTATGGAATTCTGGCACTTCTAGTGTTAACAAGCAGAATTACTGAAGGAGAAAATCTCTTTTTTAAGGTGCCATTATGGTGATCAGTGTTTGCTTTAGTTGGGCTCTTGACCCTTAAACTAATAACTTTAGATTTTTTTTGGCTGTTGTATCTGGGTTATAACTCTCAGATGAACAAAGAGAAACATTGATCAGGTGGTGTTGGTTATGTTTTGACATAATCATAATTTGACCTGAATCACAGAACTCATTTAGAGAGTTGTTTACTTTGTTGATTATAGCTGCCTGTGATTCTAATATTATGCCATGTTAATCATTTTCAATGTAATCAGAAAGATTTCTTGAAAGTTGTTCTGATCAAAGGACTTTGAAAAATTGGAACTTAATCTGTAGAATTACTGTGATGTTGTAATGACCAATATACATTTAAGTCAGAGATTAGGCTCTAGTTGAGTTCAGTGATTCAGATCAAATTATGACTAAGTTCAAATATAACCAACACCACCTGATCAACTTTTCTTTTTGTTTATCTGGCTGTAATAACTGAGATCAACAGCCAAACAAAATCTAAAGATAATCATTTGAAGGTCAACTGCCCAACTAAATCGAACACTAATCTCCATAACGGTGTCTAAAATTGTGATTTTTCTCCTTCAGTGATTCTGCTTGTTAACATCAGGTGTCTTCAATAATGGTCAATCATCACTCAATAAATCACTTAATTAGCTCATTAACTTTAACACTCTTGAGTCTGGAGCCAAATAAACTCCCAGGAGAGTTCATTTAACACTGGAGTTTTTGCTGTGTGAGTTCATGGGTGGAATAAACATATGGCAGGACTTTTACTTTCTGACCCCTGGAATCTCCACCTCTGTTTATAACTTAGTTTATTACTGTTAAAAAAAAAACATTTTGATGGTGTGTCTTTTTATCTTACACTGTTAACCCATTCAACCCCACAGGGAAATCCACTCTACAAAGAGTAAAAAGTAAAATTGACACAGAACAGAAAATAGAGAAACACAAGAACTACAACTGACTTCCAGCCATTACACATTTTTACACTTATTATTAACCAGTATGACTTTATTTCTGTCATACATCTACAGAAGTTGTTATTGAGATGTTTAATTGAAAATGTTTGGTTGGAAGTTACCATTACAGAGATCAGTGTTTGCTTTAGTTGGGATGCTGATGCTAAAACATAAGTGTTTATTTTGCTGCTTGAGCTGTGTTTTTGCAAGTCACACTTGTGCACACACACAGTTTATGAATGATTGCGGATATAATGATTATGATGACAAAAATCATTGTATTGCCTGGTCTTGCACTAAGGAATTCATTCTTACTCATTCAGAGTTTAATCCTCAATCAAAAGTGTTACATTAGCATCACTGTGAAACCACAGCAATACATTACAATGACTCTTTTTTTAACACATCATGCATAAACCAAAAAAAACAGAGCTACACTTTCTTTTAGAAACACAGAGATATCACAATTTAGCACATGAATCATATACATATATATATATATATATATATATATATATATATATATATATATATATATATATATATATATATATATATATATATATATATATATATATATATATATATATATATATATATATATAATCATGCAGCAGTGCATTCTGGGAGTTTTATACTATCCTGGAGCCCAGCATGCATTGCAACATGAAACTTTTGATTGTCACCATTGTTGAGATTCATATGCTGATTGATATGTGTGTCTGAGACAAGCAGGAGTTAAAAATGTTTTAATGCACTATATTATTATGATATTCTTCAGAAGACCTGATTACAGAATTATTGATTTCATGTTGTAGATTCAAAGATATATGTTAAATGTGAAATTCCCATGAACTCAAATAGTATATACAGGAAAGATCAGAAAAGTCCAGGATTGTGACACCATCACAAAAGCCATAAACACCTGATTAACTTTCAACACCTGAGATTCTTGACTTTTTTTTGCCATATCAAATGTGCTTTATAAACTCACTGTTATAGCAGTCAGAGAGAGATGAATGGTAAGAAGTCCAGGGACAAGAGACCAACTAAAGCAAATACTGATCTCAATTATGGTGACAACAAACTTTATTATTAACTCAATCTCTGTTAATTCTCAACAGAGTTGTATAGTCCAGGGGTCAGAAAGTAAAAGTTCTGCCATATGTTTATTCCACCCATGAACTCACACAGCAAAAACTCCAGTGTTAAATTAACTCTCCTGGGAGTTTATTTGGCTCCAGACTCAAGAGTGTTAAAGTTAATGAGATAATTAATTAAGTGATGATTGAGCATTATTGAAGACACATGATGATAACAAGCAGAATCACCAAAGGAGACATGTCACAGGCAGGGGGCGCTAGCCCCCCTCTAATTCTCCCAGGAGAATTAGACCAACAGTTCCTCGTTCTCTCCAGCAGAGGCTCAGACAGTAGGAGGATAGTTAGCGTCAACACTGCACTGCTTATAATACTCAGGATGTTATCAGCATAACACACCCGGGTCACCGGAGGCTGTTTATCTGGAACTGTAGATGCAGACCAACAATACGAAACAGTCAAAGCACTCGTGCACGCACTTCAAACACCAAAAGCTTTCCCAATGTGAACACTTTAAGAACAGGACACTTCAAACAGTAAACTCACTGTGATCAAGGCACATGAACAGTATCCAGGCAAACGTCCCCCTGAAGTTGGGCTGGGCTGGTTAGCTGCTGTGTTGAAAGCAGAAGAGCAGTAAAGCAGTAGAGCAGTCAAGCAGTCGGGCCGTCGGAACACCACAGAAAGCCCGTTTCAACTGACAGCATAGAAACTAGAATATGAGCAAAGCTCACAATGACGCACAGATCAGGGGAGTCACTCACCGGCAATCACACATCCCATCACATTGGGGCCGTGTTTACACGGCGGCGGCAGCCGTAGGGATCGCGAATTCCAATTCCGTCAAAATGCCGGTTTCGTTCCAGATCTTCGTCTGCTTCGCGTTCCAAACGCACTCGATTAACTCACCGGCCGGGTGTCTTTTCTGGATGCCATCTTCTCCCCCGCATCTGCTGTCCCCACTGTCGGCCACAATCAACATATAAAGCACTCCCGCCCAACATACGTGCCAATCGTCAGTCTAGTTTCTTCCCGCCAAACACCTGAAGCTGATTTATTCAATTCAATTCAAATGTATTTGTATAGCGCCTTTTAAAATACATATTGTCTCAAAGCAGCTTTACAGAGAGTGCATTTCAGAAATGTACATAGAAAAATACAGTTAGTTAATCGTATTAATTTAGGGCATAACATATCACCAGCGTTGAGTCGTCTCTTCAAGGGCTTCGAGTCGTCTCTGCACGGGTGTTGGGGCATCTGAAGGTTCCATGTGAGGCTGGATACAAACTGGAACTGACAAACTCTATTTACCTCGGGACTAGCGTCCCACGAAAACTACAGAAAACCAGATGGGAAATAATTAGCAGCTGCTGTTCATAATATTAATGCATTTGATATGATTCAACTGTAGTATAAAAGGCAGTATAATGCGAACGCTTGGCTAAAGAGATGCGTCTTTAATCTAGTTTTAAACTGGGACAGCGAGTCTGAGCCTCGAACAATATCAGGAAGGCCATTCCACAGTTTAGGAGCTAAATGTGAAAACGCCCTCCCTCCTTTAATGGACTTAGATATCCTACACAGTAAATTCCACAGTGTTAAATCAACACTGCTCAGAGCAAATATGGTCCCACTCTACAGAGTGTTAAAGTAACACTAAAGCGGTGTTAAAGTTAATGAGATAATTAAGTGATTAATTGAGTGATGATTGAGCATTATTGAAGACACCTGATGTTAACAAGCAGAATCACTGAAGGAGAAAATCATAAATTGTAAGTTACCATTATAGTGATGGGTGTTTGCTTTAGTTGGGCTCTTGACCCTTATATATTTACTTTAGATTTTGTTTGGCTGCTGTATCTGAATTGTAACTGCCAGATGAACAAAGGAAAAAAAGTGATCTGATGGTATTGGTTATATTATGACATTCATCATTTGAACTTGATCACTGACCTCATTATGATCCTTATTTCTGACTTTGATTTATGCTGTTGGTTACAGAATAACTGTGATTCTGCATAAATATCCAGAATTTTTTATATAATATAAAGGATTTCTTAAAAGTTGTTTAAAAACAAAAAAATCTTTCTTTTAGGCACACACAGATGTCAAGATTCAGTCTATGCATCTCAACAATGGTGACGGGCAGGATATTCAATTAGGAAAAGTAAATTACATAGACAATTCAAATCATAATTTATTCATACCGCAATGCATGATGGGAGCCATTAATGAGTTGTGATTGGTGGCAGCCACTGCAACATGCTTTATTATTGTCACCATAGTTGAGATTCACAGGCTGATTATTGATGTCTGTGTTTCTAAATGAATTAATTTGAAAGTCTTTTGATCAGAACAATGTTTATGAAATATTTTAGTACTGATAATCATATGCTATTAAAATCACAAAGCTGCTGGTAACAAGTTAAACCAAACTATCTCAAAAAGTTTCATTTTTCAGATCGCAGCATGATTATGTCAAAACATAACCAACACTATCAGATCACACTTTACTTTGTTCATTTAACTGTCATAAATCAATAACAGCAGACAAACAACAATAAAATTTAAAGTAAACATATAAGGGTCAAGAGCCCAACTAAAGCAAACACCCATCACCATAATGGTAACTTACAATTTATGATTTTCTCCTTCAGTGATTCTGCTTGTTAACATCAGGTGTCTTCAATGATGCTAAATCATCACTAAATTAATCACTTAATTATCTCATTAACTTTAACACCGCTTTAGTGTTACTTTAACACTCTGTAGAGTGGGACCATATTTGCTCTGAGCAGTGTTGATTTAACACTGTGGAATTTACTGTGTAGGAATGACCAGAAGCCTCGAATTTGGCGCTCTTAAAGAGCGCGATGGATTGTAGGGCGAAAGAAGTTCCGTTAAATACCCAAGAGCTAAACCATTCAGGGCTTTATAGGTCATTAGTAATACTTTGTAATTGATACGGAACTTAATAGGTAACCAATGTAGAGATGATAGAATCGGTGTTATATGATCATATTTCCTTGACCTAGTAAGAACTCTAGCAGCGGCATTTTGGACTAACTGTAGCTTGTTTATTGAGGATGCAGGACAACCAGCTAATAAAGCATTACAGTAATCTAGTCTTGAGGTCATGAATGCATGAACTAACTTTTCTGCATCAGAAACAGATAGCATGTTGCAAGTGGCAGCATATATATTGAGAATAGCAGAGGGCCTAACACAGATCCTTGCAGCACTTCATAGTTTACTGAAGTTATCTTCGATTTTTCCCCATTTAAACAGACAAAATGGTAGCGGATAAGTACGATCTAAACCAGCTTAATGCTTGTCCTTGAACACCAGTATAATTTTGTAGTCGATCTAAGAGTATTGTGTGATCTATAGTGTCGAACGCAGCATTAAGATCGAGTAAAACTAGTATTGAGATACAGCCTTGGTCAGAAGCTAAAAGTAAATCATTTGTGATTTTAACGAGCGCAGTTTCAGTGCTATGGTGCGGCCTGAATCCTGACTGAAATTTTTCATAGATATCATTTTCTTGCAAGAAAGAGCACAATTGAGCGGACACCACTTTTTCTAGTATTTTAGACATAAATGAAGATTTGAAATGGGTCTATAATTTGCTAGGTTATTATGATCTAATTGTGGTTTCTTAATGAGAGGTTTTATAACTGCCAACTTGAATATTCCTGGAACATGACCTAAAGATAAAGACGAGTTAATAATATTGAGAAGAGGCTCTTCCACTACAGATAACACTTCTTTCAGTAGTTTAGTGGGTATTGGATCTAATAAACATGTTGTTGGTTTAGATGCAATGATAAGTTTATTTAGCTCTTCCTGTCCTATAGTTGTAAAGTGGTGTAGTTGTTCTTGAGGGGTGATAATTGAGGCTGAATCATTAGACACCATTAAAGATTGTACATTTACAATTGTGTTTCTGATGCTTTCTATTTTCTCAGTGAAGAACTTCATGAAATCATTACTACTAAACTGTAACGGGATATTTTGTTCGGCTGATGTCTGTTTATTTGTTAGTCTAGCCACGCTGTTAAATAAAAACCTTGGATTATTTTGGTTATTTTCTATTAGTTTGCGGAGATGCTCAGCCCTGGCTGCTTTTAGGGCCTTTTTATGTGACATACTGTCTTTCCATGCGATTCTAAAGACCTCTAAATTAGTTTGTTTCCATTTACGCTCTAAATTATGAGTTTCTCTCTTGATAACATGGGTAGCACTGTTATACCATGGTGCTTTAGTTTTCTCTCTAACCTTTTTTAATCTAATTGGTGCCCCTTACTGTAGCCTATTATGTCAAATCCTTAAATGAATGGTATTCAGAAAACAACAAGAATGAAGTAGCCACGTATAATAAAAATATAACCTAATAGCTTATAATAATAGCCTATTGTGTCCTTTGTTATAAACAACATTTAGCCTATTTTACGCCAAGCCTAAACACATTTATTTGAATCAAAACTGAAACTGTACTGACATTGGTTTCGCGCATCTCTCTTTCAGTCCAAAGTTTCCATATTTGCAATGTAACATTTGGATGCTAACTAGTAATGTAAAGAAGGCTTCATACTTCAGTCAAGTCCCAATATACACGTATATAGTCATCATTTTCACAGCAAGGGAAATGAGTTTGGAATAACAGCAAGCAGGACTGCACTCTAAAAAATGCTATGTTGGCTTTAATTAACTTTTTCATGTCAACAGGTCCCACGTAACTAGGTTACGTTGGATTTATGTAACATTATTTATTTCAATTAAATTAAGTTAATTACATAAGGTTAATCCAATGCTCTTTAGTTGAATAAGGTTAACAGTCTTAATTTTGTCCAAAACAATTAAGTTAATTAAGTTCAATGTGACGGTTATGCATGGTTAGGTGTTTAACTGTGTAGTGTTGGGCAGTTTACAGTCTCCTTTTGTCCCTGAAGGTATCGGTGCCTGTAATCCAGATTGGCAACACCTGCGCTAGAGTCAGATTGGGAACACCTGCGCTAGATGCTGTGGGAAGGATAAATATTCCGGCTCTTTGGATTTCGCGCTCTCTCTGATTTGATTCCACTCCTGCTTGCAGCAGCACCATATCTTTGTTTTGTTATATTTTGTTTTGTTACCGTTTCTCAACATCAAAACGCCACTTTAGTCACTCATCCACATTTACACTACTGATGTTACTGACTAACACACTCTATATTGTTAATTGTTAGTTTATTGTTTAAGTTGTTATAATAAATATGTTTATTTTTGGCAATTTTACGTGTCCTCTTCGCATTTGTCATGGCCTTTGAGCCGGGTTATGACAAATTGGGGGCTCGTCCGTATGTGATTTGTTCCGTTGGTACCGCGATTGTTTGGTGCGGGACTGGTAAACTTTTGTTTAGATTAACAGGAAGGACACGCACTTGAAGATAACGTTGTAGGTAAGCTACATGCTATTTGTGTGTACTGTCTCTTACCTGTAGTTTGGCTTTAATAAGCACTTGTTGTTTGCCGGTGGTTCGTACGGTGATCAGCTGATTCTGTTGACCTTTTCCGTTTTGCCTGTGGGTGGTTTTGTGGGGTGGTGCGGAGTTTTCCCTGGTAGGTTGTAGCGACGTTCCCCTTTGGGTTCGTTGAGCTGTTGGGGGGTAGTGTTGTGGTGAACGTGGTAAAAGCTTTGCTTGGGAGCATGTCCGTGGTTTCAGTGGGGTTGCTGGTTCACCAGTCGCTTTACTGATCCAGCGGTCTCTAGTGCGTAAATACCCACCACAACTAACCACATGAAGACTAGGGGGGAGCTTAGATAATTATGTTGGTTTTAGATAGTGGGGAAACTCCGAGCCACGTTGGGAATTAATCCTCTTGGGCACACAGTTGAACGTCGAGTTTCTATCTGGTCTCGAAGTGAGGTACATTTAGTTTATTTATTTATTTTTTTTATTTATTTTTTTTTAGGTTTGTTGCATAGGCTATTTAACATGTCTGAAGTCGAAGCATTTATTACTGCTCCATCTCACGAATCCCTGGATAAGTGCACAAAAGAGCAGTTGCTCCAGATTGCTGAGCATTATTCAGTTGAGATTGTTGGAGACAAACGTGTTAAAGAAACCATTAAATCCGCTATTAAATCTAAGTTATTGGTAACTGGAATTATGTTGGAGCCTAAAGTAGATTTTTCTCAGAGTCCAACGACACATGGTTTAACTTTTGAGCAGCAGAAAGAGATGTTGATGTTGCAGTTGGACTATGAGAAAATGAAACATGAATTGGATGTAAAAAAGCAGCTGGAAGTGGAGAGAATTCGCCAGAGTATAGAGAAGGCAAAAATAGATTTAGAAGGAGATCGGTTGTCAATGATTAGAGATGGTTTATTGTCAAGTGACGCTCATGACAGGCAGCAGTCTAGATCATCTGACCGTTTTGATATAAGTAACTTGCGCTTGTTGCCACAATTTAATGAAAAAGATCCAGACACATTTTTTCTGTTGTTTGACCGTCTGGCTAAGGCCAGGAACTGGCCTGAAGGTGATTGTGCTCTGATGCTTCAGTGTGTGCTTTCTGGGAAAGCACAAGAGGCGTATGCGTCGTTAAGTCCTGAAGATAGCTCTAGCTATGATAAAATAAAATCAGCTGTTCTTAGAGCTTATGAGCTTGTACCAGAAGCATATCGCCAGCGGTTTAGGTCTTGGGAAAAAGAGAGTGGCCAGACATATGCCGAGTTTGCCAGAGATCTTTCAATTCACTTTAGGCGGTGGTTGACGGCACTTGAAGTCACCACCTTTGAGGATCTGTGCAACTTGGTAATATTGGAGCAGTTTAAGAATAATCTGCCAGAACGTGTTTCCACATACATTTCGGAACGAAAAATTGTTACAGCTGGGGATGCGGCTGTTGCAGCTGATGAGTACATCTTACTTCATAAGAGCAGTTTTAGGGAGCGTCATGGAGCTTCTGATTTTGGTGCACGACGTGGTGGTTTTGATGCGCCTTTTGATATGGTGCGTTCAAGGAAAATTGGTCATATGAAACCTGATGGTAAAACAAGTCGTATATTTGATGATAATGATATTTGTAACTATTGTCATGAACAGGGTCATTGGAAGGTGGATTGTGCTGTATTAAAGGCTAAGACAAAGGGAATGAAGACTAATATTAGACCTGTAGCATTTGCTGCAACTGTTAAAACTGACTGTGTTTATGAGGTGTGTTCAGCACCCATTTGTGAAGTGGATGTTTTGGCAGCTTATGCTCCTTTCATTCGAGATGGGTCTGTATCACTGGTAGGCAGTGATGTGAAAATCCCATTAAAGATCTTGAGGGATACGGGGGCCTATAACTCCTACATTGTGAGCTCTGTGTTGCCTTTTTCAGGGGACACAGATACTGGTGTCTCGGTTCTCAGTCGTGGAATGGGTTTGAGTGTGTTTCCAGCACCTTTGCACAGGATGGTTCTTGACTGTGAGCTGGTTCAGGGTGAGGTTGACGTGGGTATATTATCGGCATTGCCGATTGAAGGTATACACCTGATTTTGGGGAATGGTTTGGCTGGTAGTAGAGTTTGGGCTGGTGCTCCGCCCTCACCAATAGTCACATTATATCCATCTCAGTTTGTGTCGAATAAGAGTTCTGGTGCATTGCCGGAAGTTTCTCCAGCCTGTGTGGTTACACGCGCTATGCACAAGTTACAGCTTGATGGGTTATCTGAATCTAACCATGTTAGTGGGCCTTTGGAGGTTCCGTCTTTGGCTGAGCTGCCCTTGTCACTGTCTCATGGTGAGGTTGTTCAGGAGCAGCGCAATGACGTGTCTTTGAAGGAAATATTCCGATGTGTTTTGCCTGCCTTGGAAATTGGTAATGTGGCATCTGGCTACTTTTTGCATAAGGAATTGTTGTTCAGAAAGTGGGTTCCAGTGAGTGAGGATGGTGTGAAAGGTGATGTTTTCCAGGTAGTTGTACCAGCGAAGTTTCGTCCCCTTGTTTTGAAGGTGGCACATGACGAGTGTGGGCACTTTGGGGTCCGTAAAACATATCTTAATATCCTAAAACATTTCTTTTGGCCTAGACTGAAAAAGGATGTGTCTGCGTATATTAAGACCTGTCATGTATGCCAACTTACCGGTAAGCCAAATCAGAGTATTAAACCTGCGCCGTTGCAGCCTATTCCAGCGGTGAGTGAACCTTTTGCACACCTTATTGTTGACTGTGTCGGTCCATTGCCTTGTGCTAAATCTGGTTGTAAATATTTACTTACCGTTATGTGTCAGAGCACCAGGTATCCAGCTGCGTACCCGTTGAGGTCCATTACAACTAAGTCAGTGGTTAGGGCCTTAACACAGTTCATTTCCATTTTTGGCATTCCTAAGGTGATCCAGAGCGACCAGGGTTCAAATTTTACATCTCACATGTTTGGTCAAGTGTTGAAGCTGTTGCGTATTAAACAAAATAACTCTTCAGCATATCATGCGCAGAGCCAAGGTGCTTTGGAGAGGTTCCATCAGACGCTTAAGTCTTTATTGCGGGCATACTGTACGGAGTTAGACAGAGACTGGGAAGATGGACTCCCATGGCTAATGTTGGCTGCGCGAGAGGCTGTACAGGAAAGTACAGGCTTTAGCCCGAATGAGCTGGTTTTTGGGCATACAGTGAGGGGTCCTTTAGCTGTCTTGAAAAGTGGCTGTATTGATTCTGAACCACCGAAGAATTTGATTGACTTTGTGAATGGGTTCAGACACCGTTTGTTTAAAGCTGGGTGTATGGCACAAGAGAAATTGGCTGTATCGCAAAGTAAAATGAAGAAGTTTTATGACAGACGTACCGAGAGACAGGAGTTCAGTCCAGGTGACCAGGTCCTTGCACTGATGCCTATTGTCGGCTCACCATTTCAAGCTAAATATATTGGTCCATATACTGTGAGTGAGAAGAGTTCAGAGTTGAATTATATTGTGGAGACGCCAGGACGTAAGAAAACTCGACGACTGTATCATGTTAATCTCCTTAAGGCGAGACACGGCAGGCAAAAACATCGTTTTTTTTTTACTGGTCAGTTTTGAGATTTGGGGATATTTGTCTTCAATAACATGTCTTCTTTCAGACTTGTGTTGAAAAAAAGTCCGAAATAAACATTTAGGTCTTTATTTTATTACACTTTGTCTGTTTGCGTCTGTAGATTTCTCATAAATTCAACAAAAGTTCGCGTTCTTAATCAACATGCTGCTCCGCGATCTCTGCCGTCAGCCTGTCATCAGAAGCACCGTTAGGAAGCTCTCTCTCTTGTGTACAATCCTGTCGGATCCAAATATGGTCATTTCCTTTTTATCAGCAACCAATCGTGAAAGTAAAAGGGCTGAATGCGCAATCTCATTGGCTGATGAAAAATCTTTAAAGCCCGTTTTCTCAAAATGACTTTTCTCTCATACTCCAAGTACGAAATCTCCACTTCAGTAGCACCTATATACACCAAACTTTCCAGACTTGTACCTAGTTATATTATGAAGACATTTACAGAGGGATTTGTAAATATATTATTCCTAGCCTGATTTATATAACATTTTATTCCAAAAAACATGGCGAAAATAATTTTTTTAAGGCTATTGACAGTATTTTCTGATTTACAGGATAACAAAAGTAGATATCCATAAATCCCTCTGTAATTTTTTTCCCATCTAATATGTGAACACAATGAAAAAATAATTTTTAACCTGGCTTTATCCAATACTCAGATATCGTTTTTTAAAATATATGCAAATTAGTGCATATTTGATTAGATATTGCCTGATTTGCATATTTAAACATTAAATTACAGAAAACTTGTAATACTTTTTTTTCTCATCTTAATGTAGGTAATCAACTGGGAAAGTTTCATGGTGATATCTGCTAGTTAAAAATGTTACCCTATTCACCTGTAGTGTCTCGCCTTAAACCTTACTACAAGCGCGTAGTTGAGATTGGTTCAGGTCAAGATGGGAAGAATGTTGTGTGCCCAGCGCTTTTGGTGACTTCAGAGGTTTTGACGCAGGAGTCAGATGGGGTGCCAGAGCCAGACGAAAGTCTGCTCTGTGGGAGACTAAAAAATTCAGAGTCTCTTTGTAATTTGGATAAGTTTTTAGCTCATCTGCCCGAGTCTAAACGTAGTGAGTTGGCTGAGTTGGTACACAAGTTTTCATGTCTGTTTGGTGACATCCCTTCACGTACTAGTTTGATTGAACATGACATAGATGTTGGAGATGCACAGCCGATTAAACAGCATTTTTATCGTGTGGCACCAGCTAAACGGAGTTATTTGGATGCTGAGGTGAATTACATGCTCCAAAATAATATTGCTGTTCCTTCTGCATCCAGTTGGGCCTCCCCTTGTATTTTGGTGCCAAAACATGATGGTACACCGAGATTTTGTTCTGATTTTAGGAAAGTAAATGCTGTCACAAAATCAGACTCTTTTCCGATTCCACGCATGGATGATTGCATAGATCAGGTGGGATCTGCCAAATTCATTAGCAAATTTGATTTGCTTAAAGGTTATTGGCAGGTGCCTTTGTCCAAGCGTGCACAGGAAGTTTCTGCGTTTACTACACCTTCGGGTTTGTATTCGTACAAGGTGATGCCATTTGGGTTAAAGAATGCCCCCGCAACATTTCAGCGGTTGATGAATTATGTAGTGTCTGGTTTGACAGGCTGTTCTGTTTATCTTGATGATGTGGTCATTTATAGTGACACCTGGTACTCACATCTCCGGCGCATTCGTTCATTGTTTGAGCGTTTGGTGGAAGCACACCTTACCATCAATTTGGCTAAATGTAGCTTTGCCATGGCCACAGTGACATATCTTGGCCGTGTGGTAGGTCAGGGCCGTGTGGCTCCAGTCCAGGCCAAAGTCGTGGCAATATTAGAATATCCACAACCCACCACAAAAAAGGAACTTCAGAGGTTCCTGGGTTTAGTGGGTTATTATAGAGGGTTTCCCCTCACCGAACTGCTCAAGACCAAGGTGAAATTTGATTGGTTGGCTTGTTGTCAACAAGCCTTTGATAATGTGAAAATGTTGTTGTGTTCTGTTCCCGTCCTAGCAGCTCCTTGTTTTGATCGAGCTTTTATGCTTCAAGTGGATGCCAGTCAGGTGGGAGCAGGTGCCGTTTTGCTCCAGCGGGAGAGGGTTTGGTGAGACCAGTCAGTTTTTTCTCTAAAAAGTTTAAGGCAAGGCAAGGCAAGGCAAGTTTATTTATATAGCACATTTCATACACAATGGCAATTCAAAGTGCTTTACATAGAAGAAATTAAAATAATAAAAAGAAATAAGAATAATTAAAACAGTTTAGAAAAATAAAAAATAAAATACAGTACAAACAGTCGGACGAACATTGGCACAGTGCTCATTCAGTAAATGCATAGTTAAACAGATGTGTTTTGAGTCTGGATTTGAATGTGACTACAGTAGGAGCACATCTGATCTCCTCTGGAAGCTGGTTCCAGCTGCGGCTGGCATAATAGCTAAAAGCAGACTCACCATGCTTAGAGTAAACCCTTGGTATTTCTAGCTGATATGATCCTAATGATCTGAGGGATCTGTTGGGTTTATATTCAGTGAGCATATCTGCAATGTATTGAGGTCCTAGGCCATTGAATGATTTATATACCAGTAATAATACTTTAAAATCAATCCTAAATTTAACTGGGAGCCAGTGTAAAGACAGTGTGATATGTTCATATTTTCTGGTTCTGCTCAGAATCCTGGCGGCAGCGTTCTGTATGAGCTGCAACTGTCTTATGGTCTTTTTGGGAAGGCCAGTGAGGAGTCCATTACAATAATCCACCCTGCTGGTGATGAAAGCATGCACAAGTTTCTCTAAGTCTTGTCTGGAAACAAAGCATCTAATTCTTGCAATATTTTTCAGATGATAGTATGCTGATTTAGTTATTGCTTTGACATGACTACTGAAACTAAGCTCTGACTCTAGTGTCACACCAAGATTCCTGACTTGATTTTTGGTTGTTTGACCCCTAGAGTGAAGGTATGCGTTCACCTTGAGAACTTCATCTTTGTTTCCAAACACAATGACTTTTTTTGACAGAAGAGAAAGTTTTGACACATCCAACTGTTGACTTCATCAATGCATTGGCACAGGGAGTCAATAGCCGCGTTTCCACTGTCGGGCCAGGGCCGGGCCGTGCTAGTGCGTGCCAGGGCCAGTCGCGTTTCCACTGTCACTTCCGGGGCTTGATCGGGGCTTACTCGGGGCCAACGGCCAGGATTTCTGGCCCGTCGAATACCTTGGGCCAAAGCGGGCCAGCTCGGGCTAGAGGAGTGGTTACCAACAGAGGAGGAGTTTACCGTTGGGAGACGGCAGCGCCGAATGATTCTGTCAGCATTAAAGACTTAAAAATAAAATAATTTAAATCGCATTCATGTTTGAATGCCTTCTGTTTGTGATGCAAAAGACTATGCGCGCTAGCCGTTACCATAGTAAACATAGTAAACGCTTGAAGATACGCATAGTAAAAAAAACAACATAGCGAACGCTTGAAGAAATCAGACCAATCTTAAAGGCTATCACAGTCATGTTTTTATTTTATCTGTCATAGCCTACGTCTCGTCTCTTTAAACCGGACTATCAAAAAATAAAGTAACTTTTTTTTTTCGGGAGCTTCCTCTGTTTCTCTGACTGAAAATATCTGTATGGGAATCGAGAGAGTGCTAAAGCTCCTCAGGTCGTATGGCATATATTTGTAGAAATGATCATTTTTTCTAAATGTGATGTAAATATGTCCTGTAACTAAGTTACCAGATAAAGAAACAGACGCGACTGAAAAAGTAAGTGTGTCCTCTTTCTTTTGTGAAATAGACCTAACGGTAATTTATTTCTGAGTGACTAATGTGCAATTTTTACATAAATTAATTCATTATGATCAATGTATCACTTTTTATTGTAAACCTGTGGTAAAACATCGATGCTTGGGTTTTAAATATTCAAGTAGCTGCTAAACAAACAAACCAAAAAAAAGCTAGCAAACGGCCGCTTTTATCGTGTTTGTTTTCAACGCTGTTTCCAGTGATTTCTGATTAGTTTTCTTATAAAACTTCCATTTGTTGGTGAAATGATGGGTTAGTGTGACGTTGTCCCAGAGAGGCGTGTTACGGGCGTGTTTTAGTGAAGCGCTGTGGAGCTTCTGGCCCGACAGTGGAAACGCATGCCCGGTGCTATTGGCCCGAGGCTATTAGCCCGGCACGGCCCGTTTAAAGCCCTGGCCCGGCCCTGGCCCGACAGTGGAAACGCGGCTAATGGGGCTATAATCGTTGGGCGATAGGGCTAAGTAGAGCTGTGTGTCGTCTGCATAGCTGTGGTAAGCAATTTGGTTCTTTCTCATTATTTGGCTCATTGGGAGCATATACAGGTTGAACAGGAGTGGCGCAAGAATTGAGCCTTGAGGGACTCCGCATGTCATGGATGTCCACTCAGACTTATGGTCTCCTATACTCACATAATAACCTCTCCCATCTAAGTATGACCTGAACCATTTTAGGACTATCCCAGAAAGCCCCACCCAGTTTTCCAGCCTGTCCAGAAGTATGTTGTGATCGACAGTGTCAAATGCAGCACTGAGGTCGAGTAGCACCAGCACTGATAATTTGCCTGAATCCGTATTTAAGCGAATATCGTTATTATCTTTATGAGCGCTGTCTCTGTGCTGTGGTGCGGTCGGAAACCAGATTGAAAATTGTCAAAGTATCCATTCGAGCATAAGAATTTGTTCAGCTGATTGAAGACAACTTTTTCAATGATCTTACCTATGAAAGGAAGATTTGAGATCGGTCTATAGTTGCTTAATATGGTCTTATCCAGATTGCTCTTTTTCAGGAGGGGCTTGACAACTGCAGTTTTTAGGGAGTTTGGAAAACTCCCAGAGAGAAGTGAAGCATTTACCACTTCTAGAAGATCTGCTTCTAAACTGTTTAACACACTTTTGAAAAACGATGTGGGAAGTGTGTCAAGAGCGCAGGTTGATGTTTTATGGTGCTGTACGGTAACTACTTTCTCAGGTGGTTTGATCTGTCTGACCCCAGCGCAAGTCAAGGATGTGCTGATCACCTTTCTGATATTATTGATTTTCTCAGAAAAGAAAGAAGCAAACTCACGGCACTTGCTGTCTGAGAGCATTTCACTGGGAATCTGGCTTGGAGGGTTTGTCAGTCTCTCTACAGTAGCAAAAAGAGTGCGTGTGTTGTTTAAATTGCTGTTTATAATATTTGAGAAGAAAGTCTGTCTAGCTTTGCCTAGTTCCATATTGAAAGCATGAAGGCTGTCTTTGTAGATGTTATAATGGACTACAAGTTTTGTCTTCCGCCACATGCGCTCTGCTTTTCTGCATTATCTTTTCATATTTTGCACTGCTGTTGAGTTTCTCCAAGGTGCCTTTTGCAGTTACCAAAATTTAACAGTTACCAAAGTAACTATTCTGTCATTGAGAAGGAGGCGTTGTCACTTATTTGGTCCTTACAACATTTTGAGGTCTATGTAGCAGCAGGAGAGCCAATTGTAGTTTATACTGACCACAATCCGTTAACTTTTTTGCGGTCACTCAGATGTCCCAACCAGAGATTGACTCGATGGTCATTGTTTCTCCAGGCTTATAACCTGGATATTAGATACATAAAGGGGTCAGAGAATATTATTGCAGATGCGCTTTCTCGTGCTCCTCTGTATTGATGGGGATTAGTATGAGCTCCAAAGTGGATGATGTCTCTTGTACTGTCATTTATCTGTTTCTTCTGTATGTATTTCTCTTAATCTGCTTTTCAGGTATTGGGGTTACAGAGGATAAGTGAGGAAGTTTCCAGGTGAAGTGGCTGAGACAGAGGTCATGTATCTTCTTTGTGTCATATTGATGTAATTTAGGTTATTTAGATACATTGAGTAGTTTTGTTAGGTGTTACTGCTGGGCCGGTGGTCCTTGGGAACACCGACTTTAAGGGGGGGGGGGGGTGTGACGGTTATGCATGGTTAGGTGTTTAACCCATTTAATCCCAAATTTTTCTCAGACACAAAAATATCCAAATCATGTGTCATTAGTATCCCTTTGAAACAATCAATTATAATTTTTTTTAATTTTCATGGAAAAGTATGTGAAAAAGTGTGTTTTATGATCGGTCACAATTGTGACCGGTGGGATACTGTGTTGTATCAACCATTGGACAGACTGAATATAGGTCTATTTGACCTGTGCAGTGTGTGTGTGTGTGTGTGTGTGTGTGTGTGTGTGTGTGTGTGTGTGTGTGTGTGTGTGTGTGTGTGTGTGCATAAGAGTGTATCAAATCCTTATAAAATCCTTGAGGCCACGAGATACTATCTTGAGGCAACGAGAAACTATCTTGAGGCCACGGGATAGTATCTTGAGGCCACGGGATGGTATCTTGAGGTCACGAGATGGTATCTAGAAGCCACGGGATAGTATCTCGAGGCCACGGGACAGTGTCTGGAGGCCTCGGGATAGTGTCTGAAGGCCACGGGATAGTGACTGGAGGCCATGGGATAGTGTATCGAGGCCACGGGATAGTGTCTGGAGGCCTCGGGATAGTGTCTGGAGGCCACGGGATAGTATCTTGAGGCCACGGGATGGTATCTTGAGGTCACGAGATGGTATCTAGAAGCCACGGGATACTATCTAGAAGCCACGGGATACTATCTCGAGGCCACGGGATAGTATCTCGAGGCCACGGGACAGTGTCTGGAGGCCTCGGGATAGTGTCTGGAGGCCACGGGATAGTGACTGGAGGCCACGGGATAGTGTCTGGAGGCCACGGGATAGTGTCTGGAGGCCACGGGATAGTGTTTGGAGGCCACGGGATAGTGTATCGAGGCCACGGGATAGTGTATCGAGGCCACGGGATAGTATCTTGAGGCCTCGGGATAGTGTCTGGAGGCCACGGGATAGTGTCTGGAGAACACGGGATAGTGTCTGGAGGTCACGGGATAGTGTATCGAGGCCACGGGATAGTATCTTGAGGCCACGGGATAGTGTCTGGAGGCCACGGGATGGTATCTTGAGGCCAAGGGATACTGTCTGGAGGCCACGGGATACTATCTCGAGGCCACGGGATAGTATCTCGAGGCCACGGGATACTGTCTCGAGGCCACGGGATAGTGTCTCGAGGCCACGGGATAGTGTCTCGAGGCCACGGGATAGTGTCTGGAGGCCACGGGATAGTGTCTGGAGGCCTCGGGATAGTGTCTGGAGGCCATGGGATAGTGTCTGGAGGCCACGGGATAGTGTCTGGAGGCCACGGGATAGTGTCTGGAGGCCTCGGGATAGTGTCTGGAGGCCACGGATAGTGTCTGGAGGCCACGGGATAGTGTCTGCAGGCCACGGGATAGTGTCTGCAGGCCACGGGATAGTGTCTGGAGGCCCCGGGATAGTGTCTGGAGGCCACGGGATAGTGTCTCGAGGCCACGGGATAGTGTCTCGAGGCCACGGGATAGCGGGATAGTGTCTCGAGGTCACAGGATAGTGTCTGTGTGTAAAATTAGGTAGAAAGTTAGGTAGCAGCAGAAAGTAAGGTAGAACAGTTAGCCTATGTGTATTAGCATGTAGATACAATGGGTTATCCCACCGGTCACTATTGTTGCCGTTGACATGTTTGTGAGTTCTATGACCACATTAAATAAAGTTGAGTAATTGCAAATGCACATATCAATACTAGACACCTTAAACATGCAAAAATCTATGTCCTATCTTTATGTTAACATACTTTAATAACCTTTTCTTTGGGAGCTTTCTTGCTGCCATCCTCTTCTCTTGGCGCAAACAGGAAGTAAACAGCTCTGGTAATGTGACAATTTACAGTAAACATGCGACACTGCACATATTTCATTGAGACCCTTTATTATTTCAATATCTGCTGGAAATGCATTGATAGATCATTCAGTAACATTTTTATAGTCTTAGAAATGAAACATTTTTTTACGGTCACTATTGTGACCGGTGGGATTAAATGGGTTAACTGTGTAGTGTTGGGCAGTTTACAGTCTCCTTTTGTCCCTGAAGGTATCGGTGCCTGTAATCCAGATTGGCAACACCTGCGCTAGAGTCAGATTGGGAACACCTGCGCTAGATGCTGTGGGAAGAATAAATATTCCGGCTCTTTGGATTTCGCGCTCTCTCTGATTTGATTCCACTCCTGCTTGCAGCAGCACCATATCTTTGTTTTGTTACCGTTTCTCAACATCAAAACGCCACTTTAGTCACTCATCCACATTTACACTACTGATGTTACTGACTAACAAACTCTATATTGTTAATTGTTAGTTTATTGTTTAAGTTGTTATAATAAATATGTTTATTTTTGGCAATTTTCCGTGTCCTCTTCGCATTTGTCATGGCCTTTGAGCCGGGTTATGACATCAATTATCCTAAAATTTATATTTTTACATTCAACCAAAACAAATAATCCAGCAGCTCCAGTGTTAAATTAACTCTCCTGGGAGTTATATGGCTCCAGACTCAAGAGTGTTAAAGTGTTCAAATATGAGTGTTAAATTAACATTCAAGAGTGTTAAAGGTAATAAGATAATTAAGTGATTCATTGAGTGATGATTGATCATTACTGAAGACAGCTGATGTTAACAAGCAGAATCACCAAAGGAGAAAATCTATTTTTTAAGACATCGTTATGGTGATCAGTGTTTGCTTTAGTTGGGCTCTTGACCGTTATATCATTAACTTTAGATTTTGTTTGGCTGAATCTCTCGGCGTCTCAAACGGACGAAGGGGGCAATTTCAACTAACGTTATATTCCCGCAAGCGGTAAGTAGTGATTTTATTAACGATAATTTACACTGTGTTATCTAGATCCAGCGCGATATTGTTTTTTCCTTGAGAGACATCGTGGCTTCCAAGCGAGCGATACTGTTTATGCATCAGTAAATCGCGTTGCAGTGATAAGATCTTCATTCACGCGATCAACAGGCTGTCATCTGCTCAATGGTCATCACAACCTTTTATGTGATGGGAATAGATCTAAATACTTAAACTTCTCATGATTCGTTAATCCCGATAGCTGTAATAGTAATAACGTATAAAAGCTGTAATAGTAAAAGTTTTCCAGATAGCTCTAGCCTACATGTAATGCCAGATATTTCATATGCAAGCATGTCAGCCAATCACAGCAGTGGGCGTTTACACTGAAGTCTCTCAGCAGACACGCCCCTTCAAACAGAGTGTTCAAATCAGAGGATGAAATCAGGCTAGGAAATATGCCTTTTATTTCTAAATTATAACAAATTTTGATCTAAAAAACATACTAACATTATAAGGGCACCCCAGGAAACATTATAAAATAATAAAATAATCCATTCTAGGGCACCTTTAACACTTTAGTACGGACACGAATAACCCAGCGGGCACCTTGATGTCAAAATGACGTCAAGAAATAGGTCAAAAATGAAAGTCATATTGACGTCAAAGTGTCGATGTCAATTTGATGTCAAGATTTTGACCTCTGCTGATGTCATTTTGCCAAACAAAAAGGTGAAATGCATGGCCGTACACTTATTACCAGCTTCACTTAAAACTAACCAGATTTACTTTATTTAATTTAAATTTTAATGAAATCATTTAAATTTTGCATTTTAAAGTCACCATGATGGTGGTTAGCATTTGCTTTAGTTGTGCTCTTGACCCTTGACTCTTTAATATAAAATTTTCTCTGACTGCTATAATTGTGTGTTTATAAAGCACAATTGTTGTAGCAAAAAAAAGCCATGAAATCAGGAGATGTTGGCTGTTTATTGATGATGATGATATCATCATGTAAATGCCTAAATCCCTGATCATGTTCTGTGTCTAATGCTTTGATTATATAGGACTTGTGGTTTTTATGTTGTATTATAATAGAATCCATTAAATTTTACAGCATGAGAGCAATGTTGTTTATCAAATAATATAAATGATTCTAAAAACATTTAGTGCATTAAACCTCTGAAGCAGTTTTAAAGTTAATTAGATAATTAAGTGATGATTGAATGATGACTGAGCAAAATGAACACCTCTTCAACTTCTGCTGAGAAACAAGAACAGAAACTACAGCTGACTTCAGACACAGTCTTAGATCAAATTAACTGAAGATAAAAGAAGACATTAAATCTCTGAAGATCTCAGCAGAGGAGGAATAAGCAACTCCACAAACATGTCCTGTGCCCACTGGGATCGTTACATCCTTTCAAACTTCAAGTTCTGAAATTTACCTGTTCACATGCACTTTTTCAATATTCATTTGATCTTATTTGTTCTTTCCTGTGTTGTTTTAAATGTTTTCCCCCTCTCTGTGCAGAATAATCCTCTTTAGATTTATTGTTTGTTTCATTTTGGATTCGTAGAATCTTTCACATACCAGTAAAGAGAAAAAAAGACAACTAAAGTTCACAGACTCCTCCCTCCCGTAAACACTGAGAAACTTCTTCCTTGTTCATAAAGAGAGTCAATGACACCAAAGACAACTAAAGTTCACAGACTCCTCCCTCCTGTAAACACCGAGAAACTTCTTCCTTGTTCATAAAGAGAGTCAACGACACATCGACACGCAGGTATCACCTTTTTATAGCTTTCTTTATTGAATATGTTTTATGTAAAACATTTTATGTAAATATATAGCCTAACGGTTTAAGATTTAACAAGCAATTAATTACAAATGCATGTACTGTCTATAATGGGAGTGGCTTTCATTTTGATCTTGCTATATTTTCATCTCAAAAACAAATGTATGTGTCTGTGTTTGTTTAGTTTTGTGAACTTTAAACATTTGTTAACAAGTATAGACTATATTAAAAAAAAAAAGCCTACAATCAAAAATGTTAAATGAAATTAAAAATAATGTTGCAAATATCTGATAGTTTCATCGTAAAGATTGTCATTCGGTGTAAGCCTAAGTCGGTTTAATTCAAAACAAATATATTCAGTTAAACATTAAATTATTATTCAGCTTGCATTATGATGCTTTTAGCTGTATATTAAACAGTGTGTCATTTCAACCAACACTAATTAAATATAATTAAAGAGTGTATGAACCGAACTAAAACACTAGGAGGAATAAAACCTGTTCTACTGTTCTACTGGTTCAGTGGAATAAGATGGATCACATGGTGTAGGTTAGAATTACACATACAGCAGATAGCCAAGTTAATTTGACTTATAGTGCTTTATGTCAACCCGTTCTCATACCCAAGGCGTCACTTTCAACCATGCTTCAATATCTGACGCTCAAAGCACCCTTTAGCGTCCATATGAGACGCATAACCCTACCACAGACCTAAACCTACCTAACCGAAGCGTCACATATGGACGCTAAAGGGTGCTTTGAGCCTTAGGTATGAGAATGTGTTGTTTATGTACAGTTTGCTTCAAAGCAGCTTTACAGAGAAATTCAGTCTCAAAATTCAGTTTGAGGAATATGTCATTTCAATTGCAATTTCAGTTTCGGAGCATGGCAATTATGGTACAATAATGAATAATGAATAAATAAATATTCATGCACAAAGCACAAATGACCAACAATACTTTTGGAGGAAAAATATTATGGTTATATAGTTTTGATTCAAAATAAACAAGAATCGGCACACTGCTCCCAAGGATTTATTAAAATGAACAACGTTTTGATTGAAATATGTCAGATATTAATTTTAAATGCATTAAGTATATAAATGATAAAAATATAAATTATGAAAATACTCTATCATGACAAAAACAAATGTAAAGGTTGCTCTGATGCCCTTTTAATTTACACAGAACCAAGCAGCATCAGGAATGTCTGGGTCAGAGCAGGCATATCAGATGTCAAGTCTGCTTTATTTCTAAGGCGCTGTATCTGCTGTACATTTGCGGTTAAGCAGCTCTAAAAAAAATAGTATAATTTTTCAGCTGAGGTCAGTTCACAGTGTTGATTCAGTACTCTTCGATAACTGTGTAATCAAATATGTAGAAACAGTCAAATCAATAATATTGCAATAGTACAGTCAAATCAGTAATATTGCTGAATATTATGTCTCCAGATTTTTTTTATAGTTTATGAATTTAAAAGTTTATGAATTATGTTATTGCTGTTTTACGCATTAGTGAATAAATCAATACTTCACATTGGTTCTGTCACGGGTTGTGCTATTTAAACGCACACGAACACGATGATGAAGATAGTAGGCACTAGGCAGTCTTTTAATAAATCCACAGGTAAATGGCAAACTAACACAACCATAATAGACAATACCAGACACTGAACTGAAACAGAACCGAACATATGATAATGATGGTGATTGATGAGTGCACAGCTGAACATAATTAGTGTCTGTGACAGCAAATGAATGGTCAAATGATGACGAGACACAAAGAGTCCAAACAAACATGATAGTGACAGGTTCACTTTAGTAGCATGAAAAACAAAATGTTTATTCAAATTGGGAATAAATTATATTCAGAAAGCAATCAAAGAACGTTCCCCGTCACTTCTCAAAAACTCTCGTTATGATCAATGAAGCTGTCTACACAATTGATTCTCTTACTTACAAGTACATCTTGTTTATGAGAGATTTCACAAGAGTGCAGAACTGAGTGCGAAAAGTGAACTGTGATTTTCAGCTGATTTATTTTGCACCGGTGACTAATTGACCATAACAATGTATCCACTCAACAGACACGTCTGTGATTGGTTGTAATGCTGCAACAAAAAAAAAGTCTAAAACAAAATCTTTGATTTTAAACACTTTCATTTATTTTCACTTTTCACTTTAATCTTGAAAGTGATGGTCGAATATATATTTTTTTAACTGTGCAGGAGCAGTTTTTTTTACCCCTGTATCTTGGTCTGATCAAAGTAATTGCTAGGGACAATTCAATAGTCGTCATCACTAATATTGGTAGGGACATGCCCTTGATCTAACCTCTATAACATTGTTAAAACTAACACTGAAGCAGTGTAAGACCTATTCTTTGTTGAATGTTGAATTGTTCATGAAATTTATTAAATCAGGTAGGTTCACTTTACAATTCATGTTTGGCCATTATGAATGACACCTGTTAATGAACAGTCTACTGAAAGGAAGAGGAACAGAAAGAAGAAACTATAGCCGCGTTTCCATTACCCTTCAAATTGCGCAAATTAAATTGAAAATTGAAAATACGCCCAATGGAAACATGTCAATTTCGCTAAAATTCCCTATTTTGCAAAAAAGTTTTTACGCTCGCATGAGGTGGTTTTTCAGACAATTCGAAAAATAAATATTTCGCAAAACTGCATTTGAAACAGTTTTTGCGCATTTACAGGTCACCTGACGTAGATGTTTGGTATGTTTGGACAGAATACGAGACTGAATTCTTTGTTAAATTCATAAAAGACAAAATAATTACAGGAATATTGGATTCTAAACCTTAAAGGATCAGTTCACTTTTAAAAAAACTTTTGCTGATAATTTATTCACCCCCATGTCATCCAAGATGTCCATGTCTTTCTTTCTTCAGTCGAAAAGAAATTAAGGTTTTTGATGAAAACATTCCTGGATTTCCCCCCATATTATGGACTCCAATGGGACCCAAACGGTTCAAGGTCCAAATGACAGTTTCAGTGCAGCTTCAAAGGGCTTTCAACGATACCAGACGATGAATAAGGGTCTTATCGTGAAACGATTGGTCATTTCAAAAATAAATAAAAAAGTTTGTTTTATAAGCACAAATGCTCGCCTTGCTCTGTTCTGTAATGCGCGTTCGTGACGTCACGTAATACGCAATTACGTTGAAAAGGTCACGTTTGACGTGTTTACAAATGTGCGGAAGGAGGACCATATACACATTTCCAAATGTATTTGTGTCAGTTTATCGTTTAAAATGCCGATTTCGTGTGCGTATCCTGGGTGTTTTAATATTAAAAAGCCTAAAAGAAAATTTTCTTCAGGACAGAAATTTTTCAAGCGTGACCTTTTCAACGTAATTGCGTATTACGTGACGTCACGAACGTGCATCACAGAACAGAGCAAGGCGAGCATTTGTGCTTATAAAACTTAAACTTTTTTATTTATTTTTGAAATGACCGATCGTTTCGCTAGATAAGACCCTTATTCATCGTCTGGTATCGTTTAAAGCCCGTTTAAAGCCCTCGCGAGAGGAAAAATTACGTTATGTTTAGTAACATAACATCGGTTAATGGAAACAACATCATTTCACAATAGTTTTTTGTCGACATTTAGAAACAAAATCGCTAAAGTTTTGCGCAAATCTGTAATGGAAACGCGCCTTATGTGTGTTTCTCAATATGCGTTCTTGTCTGTACTTGTGTTCTTGTGAAACGTCATCAATCGCTGCCCAAGTACTGTTCCAATTCAAAGTTCACATCAAAGTCCAGTTCAAATCCTAGATTTGAACTGGACCTACTAGACCTAGACCTAATTATTAGACCTAATTATTGTGTCACGAAATAGTTTAAGAGTTTTTCAGGTGAGAATGTAGTTTAAGTTCATGTAAGCTTAAACATGTAAGCATAAGAGAATGTAAGCTCAAATATGTGGTTTAATTAAAAAATAGAAAAAAAATATGACAGACAAGACAGAGAATGTTTCTATTGATATGAAACCAATTCCCAACTTTCAGATTCTGTCAATTTAATTACAAAATTCAAACAATAAACACCGGTTTGGCGCTTGTAAATGTGACGTGACAGATCACTGACAGATCTCAGTTCAAACGGCACGTGAACCGATCATCTGTTACTCTTTACTAGCCTACTAGTTAATAGTAAATAAACACGAATATAGGTCATTTGAAAGATACAATTCAACTTACCGAAATTTTACATTTACATTTATTCATTTAGCTGACGCTTTTATCCAATGCGACTTACAATTGCTATATATGTCAGAGGTCGCACGCCTCTGGAGCAACTAGGGGTTAAGTGTCTTGCTCAGGGACACATTGGTGTCTCACAGTGGATTCGAACCCGGGTCTCTCTCACACCAAAGGCATGTGTCTTATCCATTGCGCCACACCACCCCATGAAATGTAATAAAATCGATCGATCGGTGTTTTTCAACCACGGAAAGAGGTCCATAAAACAGCTGGAGAACAATGTCACGTAACGTTACATTTACCTCAGGAAAGCCATTTAAACATAGCATGTTAGTTGGACTTAAAAAATGCTATAGAGAGGAGTATTTTGCTAAATATGATAACTATATTACATATTTATTATATTTTACCTATATCATTAAAATATTATACCGTTGATTATAAAAAAACGCATATTTAATTTGAGATGTTATTTTTAACCTTATAATAATAATAATAATAGGCTACCAGCTGACAGGGCTCGGTATGTTTACAGAATTAGGTGAGATTTCTTTTTTCTTTTTTTGACATAGCACATTAACTTATCTACTGTAGCCTACCTAATATTTATCCAAAGAAAACGATATTGAATCAAGATCAGAATCAAATCACAAGAATTGAATTGAAATTGTGAAATTTGTGTCAAGCAATAATAAAAAAACAGTAGCATACCAGTCATTGTAGCATGTAAACATTGTGTTGTCACTAAACTTAAATAAAATTCTGTTTAGTTACAAAATGTTTTCACAATCACAATACACTTATTGTGATGCAAGTTTTTTTTTTACATGAAATGTTTATTTCTTCAACAGGCAGAAAACAAGCACTGTGCAAAATCAGAAATCACTACAGATCAACACCTACAACAGGAAGTGTTGGCTAAAAAAAATGAATCCATTTCACAGACTTCATCTTGAAGGCAGAAATTACAATAAACTGAGAGCTACAGATATTCTTCGTTTAACATCTGCACATTCCTTACAGTCCCATGAGTCTTGTGCTGAAGAGGAGCTGGTTCAGACTTTCATACAAAATCTACTGATGATGAACTACAGAGCGAGATACATTAAAACTAAAGAGACCAATGAGGAAAGTAACAATGAACAAGGCAGCTATGATTCATTAAGAGAAGATTCTGAGGATTTTTTTTCAAATATATGGTCAGTGTCTAATGAAGAAACATGTAAATCTGAGCGAATTCACCCGATGGATGTTCAGATGGCCGTGTTTCATTGTGCTGATGGTTTCCTGAAGCAGCTGATGGTCACTAAACTGTCCCAGTGTCAGTACGCTCTGCCTCTGCTTGTTCCTGATCCATTCACACAACAGATTGAGTTTCCTCTCTGGACATTCAGACAAATCAACAAGAGCTGGAAGATGAGAAACACCAACAATGAGATCATCAGTCAAACCCATCCGGTCTACAAGGCACAAACTCCAATGGTGTCTTTCATCAGGTTTGGCTCTGTGTCTTCATCCAAGTCTCATCTGATGAACAGTCTGATCAATGAGAAACACAACACGTTCTTCCACAGGAACTGCTCAGGCAGCAGCAGAACCAGAGTCCTGATGGATGGAGTGGTGGAGATCGCCTGGTTCTGCCCCTCTGGATCATATGATGATAAATTCACGGACTGTGTTGCGTTCTGTAATCTACACGGTGATGCAGGAGAACATGAGAAACAGCTGCAGATCCTCACTGAAATGGCCTCCGTCAATGTTGTTCTTCTACCACGACTGGACAGGGATGACAGTATTGCTGCAAAGATCCAAAACCTGTACAAGGACTCAAAGCCACTAATTTGTATTTTTACAGAGGATGAATCTACTTTAAAGAAGATGAAGAAAGAAGGGAAATTCAAGATTGGTCTGAAAGACAGAAATCAGTCAGATGTATCTGAAGAACTCAGAAGAATTATAAAAGATTGTCTCTCAGAATCATCTTTCACTTTCAGACTTGAAGATGTGTCCAAACACTCAGACATCAGAGTAGATGAGGAAGATGATGAAGACTGCAGGAGAGGAAGAGAAGCAGCACAGCAGATGATGAGTTTACTGGAGAAGAAAGATCTGACAGAAATCAAAGAATCATTTCTGCCTCATCAGGGGAAACTGTGGCGTCAGTGGAGTCAGAAGAACAAAGAACTACAGCGACCTCGAGCAAATGAGACGGAAATGGACATCAGTAGAAAACAAAATGAGATGAAGAAAATCCGTGAACAGCAGCATGAATCTAACATCAGTGAGTTTATGAAGTTCTTCATTAAGGAAATGAACACAGACACTGGAGATAAGATCTATTTCATCAAATGGCTAGGAATACACCTGGATGAATATATCTCAGCTGACCTTTCTGATCTACATCATAAGTGTAATGAAAAATGGTCAATGGTCTTAAAAATGAAAGAGAATGATGATGAACCAGAAAAACTTACAGCTGAACAAGCAGAACTTGAGAGAATATCTGAGAAACGTCAAGCTGCAGCCTTTGGTTTGGAGCACATCATGAGGGAGGTCGGTCAGATCTATGAATCATGTTCATCTGTGAAGAACAAGAAAGATCTGCAGTTTGATTTCTCTTCTCTCCCGAGTCTTGCAGCAGAGATGATGATCTCTGGATTTCCACTGGAGCTGATGGATGGAGATGCTGCTCATGTTCCTGTGATCTGGATCTCTGCTGTTCTAGATGAACTCATCCAGAAACTGGGAGACCAGAGAGTCTTTGTGCTGTCAGTTTTAGGGCTTCAGAGCTCTGGGAAATCCACCATGCTGAACGCCATGTTTGGACTCCAGTTTGCCGTCAGTGCTGGCAGGTGCACCAGAGGAGCTTTCATGCAGATGGTCAGAGTCTCAGATGAGATGAAAACACAGATTAACTTTGACTATATTCTGGTTGTTGATACTGAAGGTCTTCGTGCTCTGGAACTGGCTGGAAGATCAACAAGACATCATGACAATGAATTGGCCACATTTGTTGTTGGTCTTGCAAACCTGACCTTGATCAACATCTTTGGAGAAAACCCATCTGAGATGCAGGACATTCTTCAGATTGTTGTTCAGGCCTTCCTGAGGATGAAGGTGGTCAAACTGAATCCCAGCTGTGTGTTTGTGCATCAGAACGTTTCAGACGTCACAGCTGGAGAGAAAAACATGGAGGGAAGGAGACGACTGCTGCAGACACTGGATGAGATGACAAAACTTGCTGCTGAAGAGGAAGACTATGATGCAGAATGTTTCAGTGATGTCATTGACTTTGATGTTCAGAATGATGTGAAGTATTTTGCTCAGCTCTGGGATGGCAGTCCACCGATGGCACCACCAAACCCAAACTACTGTGAGAATATTCAAGAACTAAAGAAAACTATTATGTCTCATGCCTCAAAATCACATGGAATAATGCAAATAGACTTAAAAGATCGTGTTAAAGATCTCTGGGAGGCTTTACTGAAGGAACGATTTGTCTTCAGCTTCAGAAATTCGCTGGAGATTTCAGTCTACAGAAAAGTGGAGACCGAATACAGCAAGTGGTCCTGGAGTCTTCGCAGTGCCATGATGGAAACTGAGAACAAACTACACATCCAAATAGAAAATGAAGCAATTCATGAGGTTGAGGAAACTGATCTTCAAACTGAACTGAAGACGACAAGTGAAGAAGTGGAGAAATCAATGTCAGAATTCTTTGAGAAAGACACAGATGCAGAAATACGGATTCAGTGGAAAACATCATTTGAAATCAAAATCAAAGATGTTCAGGAAAACATTGTGAAAGAATCAAAGAGGAAATTAAATGAGATTCTTCAACAGCGAGACCTGAAGAAAAAGATCGATGCTCAGAGGACAAATCATGAAAACACTCTCTATGAAAAGAGCAAAGAACTTCCCTTAAAACTCAAAGACAAAGTAAATGATGAAGAAACACTGAAGCAAGAGTTTGAATTGTTTTGGGAACAGAGTGTGAAGAAGATCATCAGAGACACTCCTGCAATCAGAGACATTGACATTATGAGAGATGTGAGAAAGATCCTCAGTGACGTCTATGAAAGTGCTCCTGTAGATCACATTAAAGAGAACAGTGAGTTCACCAAGGTTTTCACTGTGTCAAGTTATTGCGAATATATTCATTTCAAAAAGTCCACAAAAAAAACAGTTACAGGGGTGGTAAAGGGTGTTTACAGAAAAGTTCAAAAAACATTTGGATACAGTCGAACTCTGTCTCCAAAGAAGGAAGCTGAAATCAAGTCATTAGTCTCCAATGTTGACCAGCAGACAGACAAGATGATTCAGTCTTTTAACATTACAAAGATGGGCTACAACATCAGCTGCATTCAACAAATCACAGATTACATCAAGAATAGAGTAACAGAACATCAGAAAGGAGTTAAATATGAGTTCAAGAAAGAATTCTTTATTGATTTGGTTCTTTCCATCTTTAAGAGAGCAAACAAGATGATCACTGACCAACACAGACTGTTCAAGGAAGCCAATGATCCTGCAATATATGTTGAGAAGAAGAGAGAAGAGTACTATAGTATTTTCCAGAAATACTGTCATATAGCAACATCAGCTCCCATTTTTGGAGAGATCATCTGTCAGAAACTTAAAGAGCCCATTGAGCAGAGTGTCTACAAGAAGACTGCCAGAGATCTGGCAGGTGAAATTAAAACAAACTGTGAATCACTGAATGGAAACAGATCAAAACTGGAGAAACACATCCTGAAGACACTGGCAGAAGAGGAGGATTTTGACAAATACATGAACTACATTAATTATCCCAGAGATCACTTCAAGAGTTTCATCAGAGATGAAGTGAGTCGGTACATCTGTGATAAGTTCAGTGTCACTGTTTTCAAGATGAAGAAGAACATTAAACTCCTGCAGCAGAAGATCATGAAAGCTGCACATAAATCTACTCAACATGTTCAAGTGAACAGAGGAGATGTTGGTTTGTGGTTGAAGAGTTTCACACAGCAGCTCTCAGGTGTGCTGATCTTCTCTGAAAAAGACCTCAGTGGAGTGAAACATGATGATGTTGATGATTTAAAACTCCTAGAAGATGTGATAAGAGACAAGCTTCCTGCTATAATTTCTGACATCATCAGTAGATTCAACACAAAGACTTTTCCAGTAAAGTTGGACAGTAAGTTCAGGCCAGATGAGCTTCTGATTGAACACTTCTCTCAGTGCTGTTGGGTTCAGTGTCCGTTCTGTAAAACAGTCTGCACCAACAGCATTGAAAACCATCATGGAGAACACAGTGTTGCTTTCCATCGTAGTATTGGTCTGAATGGAATATGTTACCATAATACATCTAACTTGTCTACTCATATCTGCACATCAGCAGTAGCAAACCACACTCATCCCAATGATGATTTTCATCCCAATGATTCAGATTATAAAGTACTCTGGAGAGAATACAGAAGAGCAGGAGAAGATTATGCTAACTGGAGCATTACCCCTGATCTCTCTGAACTGCCCTACTGGAAGTGGTTTGTTTTCAGATTCCAGAAAGATCTGGAAAAATACCACAAGAAAACATTTGAGGGGGAAGGAGAGATTCCAAAGGAATGGAGAAAATACTCAAAACAAGAAGTTATTGAGAGTTTGGAGAAATACATGTAAATCGAACAAGTAAAATACGTTTCTTATGTGTTTTTTTTGACTCACAGAACACTTTGAAATGAGTATCTGTTCATCTCGTCAGTGAGTCTGATATCATATAAACCTTCACAGAATAGTTCAAAGAATACCTATATAAAAGTATTCCTCACATCAGTATCTGTGCAGCAATCTCTACTTAAATGCTCTGTTTTTTCAGTATCCTCTTATTTTTGTTAGATTTCATGTTATTTTAGATTTAGGCTAGTATTTTATGTACCAAAGTTAATTGTTTAAATTAAGTTCTTAACACAATTTTAGGAGGAACACTAAAGTCAATGAAGTCAAGGGTACTTCGGCCTCGTCTCAAAGATTGTGAGCTTGTGATTTAAGATTATTTAAATATGTTTAACACTACGCTTTTTAATACAGCTATCACTATGTAGTGGCAATGGAGGGGGTTGTGAAGGTTTCAAACTAATGAATATACAATATAATATAATGTGTATCTTAACCAAAAATCAATATGTTGTCATTTTTATTTTAGATAGATTTGAAGTGATTAAAATGGTCAATTAATTACTTAAAAGCTAATTTCTAAAAACCTGTTTAACATGTATAAAAAGACAAATATGATATCCAATGGTACTTTCAGTGCCATCCAATAAACTCCTCCAAATGTTTATCTTTGTGTCTGCCCATCTAACTTTCTATGGTATTAAAATTTGTGCAAATTTTAAATCTGTATGCATGCAGGGATGGAAATTAACTTTTTTGTCCACCTGCCACTGTGGCTGGTGGATTCCAAAATCTACCAGCCACTCAACGTTTTTAACAGCCACTTTCTTGTTTTTTAACCGACAATGTGTAACTGCATGTGGAAATTAATACTACAAGATCTACAATACTTAAGCCGTTTATTCCATAGGGTAAAGTCTCAAGGAAATACTGACATTTTCAGTCGTAAACTAACCAATCGCGGGACTCCCCATTGTCTGCTTTTCTCCATTGTTCTTTAAAAAAAGTTTTTTTACCTTTGCCTCTTTGTCCACTGTCTCCTGAGATGTTTTCACTGCAGACCTCTTAATACCTGCGATGTAACGCCACATTTTTTTGAAGGTGTGCCTCCTCTAAAAGTGTCCGGGTGAAACAGCATGCTACTTTTATTTACCCACCATGGTGGCTGGTAGGTGAAGCGAGTTTACCAGCCACAACACAAAATCACCCACATTTGGCTGGAGCTAATTTCCATCCCTGAATGCATGTGTTTGTGATTAAGTACAAGAAGAAAACAAAAATAAACTTAATGTATTCATGTGAATTTAGTTAGCTCTTTGTTCGTGTGGCTAACAAGCTCCAGAGCAGGTTTTGTTTTGGGCAGAGCCGGACAGTAACGGAGTACATTTACTTGAGTACAGTACTTAAGTACAATTTTGAGGGATCTGTACTTTACTCAAGTATCATTTTTGGGGAGTACTCATGACTTTACTCAAGTACATTTGAGAGGCAAATATTGTACTCTTTACTCCACTACATTTCTATCCATAACTGTGAGTACCCGTTTCTTCTAAAAAATAAAAAAAAATAAAAAAAAATAAAAAAAAGGACAAAAGAAACATCTCGGAAACCCTCAATTTGTTGTTTCCCTCTCAAATGTGATTGGATTGTGCAGGCGCCACTGATTGGGACAGCCTATCAGCAATCACCTTCAGCTTTCCGTCAGTCAACTCCATGGTCAGATTTAGATAAGAGACGAAACCATGGATGAAACAATGGATGAAGACGCAGCAGGTCCATCCCGGGAGTATTTTTTTTCCCAGGATGGTAGGGGGAATATTCATTAGGGAAGTCATCCCTGATTGGTCTTAACCCCAGTGACGGGTAGGTTAAGGGGCAGGGTTAGGGAGGTCATAAGACCCCCAGTGACAGGTAGGTTTAGGGGTGGGGTTAGGGGTAGGTCATCAGACCAATCAAGGATGACTTCCCTAATGAATATTCATGAGTCTTCCCCTACCATTCTGGGAAAAATAATATTGCATCCCGAACCCGTGGCCCCACCTCGCCAGACTATTTCAATTTTCTGAACAAGTTAATGATAGTTTTCGCTTCAAGTGTTTGATGTGTTTACCAATGTAAGCACTGTGGCAGTAGTAATGCAATATTTAGAAAATGTACTCTTGTACTCTTGATACTCAAGTACTTTTAAAAACAAGTATTTAAGAACTTATACTTAAAGGGACAATAAGTAACTTTTTAGGTATTTTATTATCTAAAATCAATATTTTTATTCATAAATATGTCCTCAATGGTGTCCAAATACTTCTGCCAATGATCTGACTTATCCTCGTAAACGAAGAATTTATTATCTTTATATACATGGGACGGGTAGGTCCACGGAGGCTTCCATGTAGTTCCGCCATCTTGAAAAACTATAATAGCAGAGAGGGACAAAAAGTACTAGGCCAACGCGTTTCCACAACGCGTTTTCGTTCAGAGCCCGCGTCAAGTGACTGAAACCAGCAGAAACGGAGCAGAGCAGTGAGAGGCGCTTTTGTCACTGCCCCGGCAAGTTTAAAAGGCTGCACTGCACGGTTAAGTCAAAGGATAACGAGTCCTCTTAGTCGAAAAACTCCACAATAAGACCGTAAAAGGAAACGTGATCGGAGATTACAAAAACACGGGTTATTAGCTATAATGTCGGGATAGCTAATGCAGGAGAAAGCTTTCAAAAGAGACGCTGAAGTTGCCTGCTTTCTTCTCGACAGGTAAGTCAATGTTAAGGTCTTAATTACAGGCTTTTTATTTTTTTATTAGCCTATATAGACCAGCGTTTCCCAGCGGGAAACTGTGTTAAAAAAAAAAAAAAAAATCTTTACCATCAATCTCGGATCGTCGGAAGTCTCTAATAACAACAAATAATGCGCACAAATTTATAATACAAATGCAAATCATAAGTTTTTGGCGTTGAATTGCGGAGGTTGCGCTTGCATGTGATTTTATTCCCGTGCCTCATTCCCAGTGCGTCCACATAAAGCTGCCTATTTTTCATTGATGCGCTTACAGTCAAATACACACGAATTGTCACAACGTCCGTCTTGCCGCGTATTCACATCGGTTGTGCTGCTGTCAACGCAACGCGTGCGATTAATATTTTTCAATTTAACACGTTAAAAATATTTAACGCAATTAAAGCAGCATTTTTTTCTGTCATCCTTTGGCTAGCGTTACATTATATAATCACGTTCTTCTTCATGCAAATGCTTCTAACCATGCAAGCGAGAAAATACAAAAGAGAATGCGCTGTCTGTGATGCTGACACGACGCGCGCCAGACTCGACTTCTCTTTCGAGCTTTCGCTTTGAGTATCCTCATGAGAGCAGTCTTAAATTAGTTAAATAAAGTCTTAAATGAACGTTAAGAGTTGTGAGAAAATGGGACGCTTGTGGGATCCACATGTGACAGTGCAGCAGTGACATCAGAATCAAATAACACTTCATTCATAAAAAGATGCCATTAAACAATTATTTGAAATATACTGTCTTTATGATGTTTCTACATTAATTTGGAGATTTACTGTGAAATTATTAGGCTACATAAAATATAGTAAAAACAAGCTATCTTGTGCAATTATAACAAAATTATATATTATATAAAATTAAAAATGTTTAATTCATTCATTCATTTGTAACATGCATGAACGAAGAAAAAAAAAGGAACAGGAAGAAGAAAATCTTATGGTAGCCTACCTGTCATTTATTTGTGCACATCAAAAAAAAAAAAAAAAAAAAAACCCAGCACATTTCAAAGTATAGTATCAAAGTAGTATCGTGACAACACTAGTGTAGGGTGCCACACATTTTTTTTCAATTTCAAAGGGTGCCTTGACTGAAAAAAGGTTGGGAAACACTGATATAGACAGTAGAACATAGTTAAAAGTTAAACAGGCTCTTTGATGAATAGCAGCTATTGAGTAAAGTAGAGATGGTCCTATAAACAAGGTTGTAAGTTTTGTTTGTTCAAAACTGTAACATTCGTTTGTTCGTTGTGTCAAGTTGTAGTTTGTTTGAAATAACAAACCAGTTCACCAGAAGGAAAACTCGACGAGGTGCTATTAGAAGACATCCTGTCAAAGCTTTTTGGTACATATCGCTTACCGTAGATGCAACGCGCATTTGAAAACGCGAGGCGCTGGAGAGCAAAATTAGTTTGATTGCAAAATACAAATTCACCACTAGATGGGAGTAATTCTTACTTACTGCCCCTTTAAGTAGACCTCTGACTGTAGTACTTTTACTTGTACTTGAGTAAAATTTAGCAAGGGGTATCTGTACTTTTACTCAAGTAATGAAGCTGTGTACTCTGTCCGCCTCTGGTTTTGGGTAATAAATCTCAAAACGAAATTGGACCAATAAGTTGGGAGCATTAAGTCAAGTCAAGTATATTTGTATAGCGCTTTTCACAATACAGATTGTATCAAAGCAGCTTCACAGTATTAAATTAAAATAATACAACAAGGTTTGTTTCTAGTGGAATTTATTGATTGATAAAATAAAATAAAATATCCCCAAAATATCCCCAACTGAGCAAGCCAAAGGCAACAGTGGCAAGGAACCGAAAAACTCCATCAAGTGACCTAATGGTGTCCTAAAACTCCATCAGGTGACCTAATGGAGAAAAAAAAAACCTTGGGAGAACCCAGGCTCAGTCGGGGGCCAGTTCTCCTCTGGCATTTATGGACTAGAGGCCGGATTGTAGTTTGAACTGTAAGATTAAAAATATGATATGAATGCCTGGCCGAAAAGATGCGTCTTTAATCAAGTTTTAAACTGGGAGAGCGAGTCTGAGCAACGAACAGTATCAGGAAGGCTATTCCAGAGTTGTGGAGCTAAATGTGAAAATGATCTCCCTCCTTTGGTTGATCTGGATATCCTAGGTATGACCAAAAGCCTCGAATTTATTGATCTTAAAGAGCGCGATGGATTATAGGGTGATAGAAGATCCATTAAATAGACTGGAGCTAAGCCGTTTAGGGCTTTATAAGTCAGTAGCAATACCTTGTAAATAATACGGAACTTTATAGGTAACCAATGCAGTGATGATAAAAACGGTGTTATATGATCATATTTTCTTGATCTAGTAAGAACTCTAGCGGCGGCATTTTGGACTAACTGTAGCTTGTTTAATGAGGATGCAGGACAACCAGCTAATAAAGCATTACAGTAATCTAGTCTCGAGGTCATGAATGCATGAACTAGCTTTTCTGCATCAGAAACTGATAGGATATTACGTAGCTTAGCAATGTTTCTAAGGTGGAAAAAGGCTGTTTTTGTAACATATGAAATATGATTTTCAAAAGACAGGTTACAGTCGAGTATAACACCCAGGTCTTTTACTGTAGAGGATAAAGTAACAGGACATCCTACGATGTTAAAGTTGAATTGTAAGAGGTTTTGTGGGCGTTTTTTTGAACCGATAAGTATTACCTCTGTCTTGTCTGGATTTAATAAAAGAAAATTACGCGTCATCCAATCTTTTATATCTTTAACACACTCTGTCAATTTGGATAATTTAGCGTTTTCATCTGGCCGTGATGAAATATAGATTTGAGTGTCATCAGCATAACAATGGAAACTAATTCCATGTTTCCTTATAATATTTCCAAGTGGCATCATATATATTGAGAATAATAGAGGGCCCAACACAGATCCCTGCGGCACTCCATAGTTTACTGAAGTTATGATCGATCTTTCTCCATTCAAATAGACAAAATGGTAGCGGTCTGATAAGTATGATCTGAACCAGCTTAATGCTTGTCCTTGAACACCATAATTTTGTAGTCGATCTAAGAGTATTGTGTGATCTATAGCATCGAACGCAGCACTAAGATCAAGTAAAACTAGTATTGAGATACAGCCTTGGTCAGAAGCTAAAAGTAAATCATTTGTGATTTTAACGAGCGCAGTTTCAGTGCTATGGTGTGGCCTGAATCCAGACTGAAACTTTTCATAGATGTCATTTTCTTGCAAGAAAGAGCCCAGTTGAGCGGACACAACTTTTTAACTTTTCAATCTAATTGTGGTTTCTTAATGAGAGGTTAAACTGCCAGTTTAAATGTTCTTGGAACATGACCTAAAGATAAAGATGAGTTAATAATATTGAGGAGAGGCTCTTCCACTATAGGTAACACTTCTTTCAATAGTTTAGTTGGTATAGGATCTAATAAACATGTTGTTGTTTTAGATGAAATGATAAGTTTATTTAACTCTTTTTGTTCTATAGTTGTAAAGCACTGTAATTGTTCTTGCGGGGTGATGATTGAGACAATTGTGGTTCTGATGTTTTCTATTTTCTCAGTGAAGAAGTTCATGAAATCATTACTACTAAACTGTAACGGGATATTTTGTTCGGCTGATGTCTGTTTATTTGTTAGTCTAGCCACGGTCTTAAATAAAAACCTTGGATTATTTTGGTTATTTTCTATTAGTTTGCGGAGGTGCTCAGCCCTGGCTGCTTTTAGGGCCTTTTTATAACGTGACATACTGTTTTTCCACGCGATTCTCAAGACCTCTAAATTAGTTTGTTTCCATTTACGCTCTAAATTACGGGTTTCTCTCTTTAGAACACGCGTAGTATTGTTGTACCATGGTGCTTTAATTTTCTCTCTGACCTTTTTTAATCTAATGGGTGCAACAATATCCAGTGTTCCAGAGAGAATGGTGCTAATAGTACTAGTTAGTTCTTCTAATTCGTCTGTTTGTTTGGGTTCAGGCAGCAGCTGAGACAGATTAGATAAGCAATTTGAGAAATTATCTATGGTGGATGGAAGGATTGTTCTGCCTGGTCGATAACGCGGCGCCGCATGACATATTACAGCAGTTCGTAATATGCAACTCCGCCATGGACGGTCCCAAGCCCGGTCTGAGAAAGGAGGAGGGTTAGGCGTGGGGCTAGCAACCCCACCCTGTAAAAAAAAAACCTTTGCTACAGAAACGCAAACAAGAGCAACAGGTAATTCCGCCTTGGGGAGAGACGGGTCTTCGTTAAGAAGAAGTATGACGCTGTGCAGTGAAAACCGACGTAAATTGGAAGCTGCAGGGCCGATCTCCCTTCTCTCAGCCAGGGCAACCAACATCGGTACATGGAACGTGAGGACCATGTACGAAGCGGGGAAGACAGCGCAAGTGGCAGCGGAGATGCGGAGCTACAACCTCACCCTGCTTGGAATCAGCGAAACTCGATGGACGCAGTCCGGTCAGAAGAGGCTGATCAGTGGCGAGATGCTGCTGTACTCGGGACATGAGGAGGATAACGCCCCCCACACACAAGGAGTAGCACTGATGTTGTCAAAAACTGCACAGCGAGCACTCACTGGATGGGAAGCCCACGGCCCAAGGATCATCACAGCATCTTTCCGAACGAAGAAGAAGAAGATCACCATGAATGCTGTGCAGTGCTATGCACCCACCAATGACAGCGAGGAGGGAGACAAGGAGCAGTTTTATAGCAGATTGCAGTCCATCCTGGACAGTTACTCAGAGAACGATGTCACCATCCTGATGGGGGATTTTAATGCCAAGGTGGGGAAGGATAACACCGGGTATAAGGAAGTGATGGGAACACATGGACTTGGCAACATGAACGAAAATGGTGAGAGGTTTGCAGATCTGTGCGCTCTTAATAACCTGGTGATCGGCGGCAGCGTCTTCGCACATAGGAGGATACACAAGGCAACTTGGGTGTCACCGGACGGCTCCATCGAGAACCAGATAGACCACATCTGCATCGTCAGGAAATTCAGAAGATCTCTACAGGATGTGAGAGCGAAGCGAGGAGCGGACGTCGCATCAGACCACCATCTCGTAGTGGCAAGACTGAAGCTGCAGTTAAAGAGGGGGTGGATGGCAACTACAGCACAGAGGCACAAGTACAACACCTGCTTTCTGAGGGACACACACAAGCTAGAGGAATTTAGAGTGGCTTTGAGCAACAGGTTCCAAATACTGCAAGAACTAGAAGAGGAGGAGGAGGATACAGTGGATGGCAGATGGAAGAGAGTGAAAGAAACCATAACGACAACATGTAGGGAGGTCCTTGGACCCCTGAAATACCAGCACAAGGAGTGGTTGTCGGTAGAGACATTGAGGAAGATTCAGGAAAGAAAAGAGAAGAAAGCAGCCCTCAATAACAGCAGAACAAGAGCAGAGAAGGCTAAGGCACAAGAACATTACACAGCCGCCAATAAAGAGGTAAAGAAGCGTATTAGAACCGATAAGCGGAACTATGTTGATGGTCTGGCAGCCGAAGCAGAAGAAGCAGCAAGAAATGGCAATATGAAAGATCTGTACTCCATCACAAAGACGCTGTCAGGGAAGTTCTGCAAGCCAGCTAGGCCGGTGAAAGACAAGGAGGGAAAAATATTGAAGGGAGAGGAACAACAAATGGATAGATGGAGGGAACACTTCGAAGAACTGTTAAACAAGCAAATGCCAGCAAACCCGCCAACCATCAATCCAGCATCAGAGGATCTACCAATAGATTGCAGTGCGCCAACCAGAGAAGAGATCCGCAAGGCAGTAGGCCAGCAGAGGAACGGCAAGGCAGCAGGTCCAGACAGTATACCAGCAGAAGCATTGAAGGCGGACCTGGAAACAACGGTAGAGATACTGTTCCCGTTGTTTAAGAAAATCTGGGAGGAGAAACAGGTGCCCACGGAGTGGAAGGAGGGATATATTATAAAGTTACCTAAGAAAGGCGACCTCAGCAAGTGTGACAACTACCGAGGGATTACGCTACTGTCCATTCCAGGGAAAGTGTTCAATAGGATCATCCTGAATAGAATGAAGGACCAGGTGGACACCCAACTCCGTGACCAGCAGGCAGGCTTCCGGAAAGACAGATCCCGTACGGACCAGATTGCCACCCTGCGTATCATTGTCGAACAGTCACTGGAGTCGAACTCCTCTCTCTACATTACCTTTGTAGACTATGAGAAGGCTTTCGATAGCCTGGATAGGAGTGCCCTTTGGAATCTTCTCCGGCATTATGGTGTGCCAGCCAAGATCGTCAACATCATCCAAAACTTGTACGATGGTATGAACAGCAGAGTGGTCCATGGAGGGAAGCTTACGGAGACCTTCGAAGTGAGAACCGGGGTTCGTCAGGGATGCCTGCTCTCGCCTTTCCTCTTCTTGCTAGCCATCGATTGGATAATGAAGACTACAACGGCACGCACAAGAACAGGAATCCAGTGGACACCCTTCACACAACTCGACGACCTGGACTTTGCGGATGACTTGGCCTTGCTATCCCACACTCGACAGCAGATGCAGGAAGAGATAAACAGCACAGCTGCCACCTCCGCTCAACTAGGTCTGAACATCAACAAACAGAAGACAAAGATCCTCAAGGTGAATAACACCAACAACAACCCAGTCCAGTTGGACGGAGAGGCGTTAGAAGAAGTGGAGGCCTTCACCTACCTGGGCAGTGTCATCAACAATCAGGGTGGAACAGACGCTGACGTTAAGGTACGAATATGTAAAGCAAGAGCAGCCTTCCTACAGCTGAGGAACATCTGGAGCTCGAAGGAACTGGGCCTAAGGACAAAGGTCAGGCTGTTCAATACCAATGTCAAGGCGGTCCTTCTCTATGGTGCAGAGACATGGAGGAAAACAGTGGCGACGATGAAGAAAGTTCAGACCTTCGTCAACTCCTGTCTGCGAAGAATCCTCCAGATTCGCTGGCCAAACACCATCAGCAACCAGGATCTTTGGCAGAGAACCAATCAGCTTCCTGCAAAAGATGAGATCCTGAAACGATGCTGGAGATGGATTGGTCACACGCTCCGCAAGTCAGCTTCCAACATCACCAGGCAAGCGCTCACTTGGAATCCCCAAGGCAAAAGGAAAAGAGGAAGGCCAAGAAATACGTGGCGCCGAGATCTGGCAGCTGATACCAAAGAACTTGGATACACCTGGAGCCAGCTGGAGAGAAAAGCCCAAGACAGGGATGCCTGGAGAGCTCTTGTCGGCGGCCTATGCCCCAGGAGGGGTAGCAGGCATAAGTAAGTAAGTCGTAATATGCAAGTTACCATATAATGGTCAGTGACATCATCACTTTGTGGAATGATATCTATATCGGTTGGATCGGTTCCATATGATATAATTAAATCGAGTGTATGATTAAGACGATGAGTTGGTACGGTGACGTTTTGCTTGACCCCAAAGGAATTTAATAAATCTGTAAATGCAGCCCCTAACACATCATTTGGATTATGTACGTGTATGTTAAAATCTCCAACAATTAATGCTTTGTCGACATTGACCAATAGATCTGAGAGAAAATCTGCAAACTCTTTTAGGAAATCAGCGTAAGGCCCAGGCGGTCTATATACGGTAGCCAAGGCTAGAGATAATAGGGATTTTTTTCTAACATCTAAGAGCGTAACATTTAGTACAAGCACTTCAAACGAAATAAACTTATAACCCGTTTTCTGAGTAACATTGAAAATATCTCTATAGATTGTTGCAACACCGCCGCCACGACCAATCAGACGGGGCTCATGCTTATAGGAGTATCCAGGAGGAGCAGACTCATTTAGACCGAAATAATCATTTGGTTTAAGCCAGGTTTCAGTAAGGCAAAGTACATTGAAGCTATTATCTGTGACTATTTCATTTACAATAACTGCCTTAGGTGTGAGTGATCTAATGTTTAAAAGACCTAGCTTTAGAAATTGTTTTTGTTTACTAATTGCAACATTTTCTGTTTAAATAACAATTAGATTTTTCCTAGATCCTGCAGTAGATTTATTATTTGATCTCACTAAACGAGGAATAGACACAGTTTCTATGCAATGTTCTACACTAGTATTTATATCAGTTAAATTGGTGCAGCAGAGACTATGATTTGGACTTTTGGTAACTAGTCATCTAACGGTATTTAACATTTTGGAGATGTTATCCGACAGAAGATGTGGTGGTGTGGCGCAATGGATAAGACACATGCCTTTGGTGTGAGAGACCCGGGTTCGAATCCACTGTGAGACACCAATGTGTCCCTGAGCAAGACACTTAACCCCTAGTTGCTCCAGAGGCGTGCGACCTCTGACATATATAGCAATTGTAAGTCGCTTTGGATAAAAGCGTCAGCTAAATGAATAAATGTAAATGTAAATGTAAGATCCACTCCGAATCTGTTTGGGTATAAGCCATTGGCACGGAAAAAATCTCGGGAACGCGAGCGGCGATTTCAGAAACACGAGCACCAGGAAAGCAGTGACTGTGCACCTTACTAACGTAGCGTGTACGTGTCGAACGATGGAATCGCCGATGATCATAGCATCGCGTTCTGTTTCGTGAAGAGGGGAGAAGCGGTTTTGGGTGGATAACTCGAAAATCGAGGGTCGGATAGAGTCTTGGTCTAGACCTGACTCGCATCTTCCGCTGCGGAACCATCCAGGCTTCGTGGTGGCGTGTTGGAGCCGGAGTGAACGAGACCATGGCTGATCGCGGCTGATGCTAAAAATAAAATTGTGACTGCTGACGTTATAATAATAATAATAATACATTTTATTTATAATGCGCTTTTCTGAAACCCAAAGCGATACAAACAATAAAACAAGTAAAGTACAAAGTACAGGAGTAAAAATAATCATTACAGTGCAACCCAATAAAATACTAGTCATGACAGTTCAAGTAAGCAATTTTAAAAAGATGTGTTTTTAACAACTTCTTGAAACTGGCTAATGTAGGAGCGTCTCTAACAGTAAGAGGAAGTGCATTCCATAACCTGGGTGCCGCAACAGAGAAAGCTCTCTCCCCCATAGATTTTAATCTACAGGGAGGCTGCTGAAGAGTAAGAGAATCCGTAGACCGAAGGGAACGAGAAGGCGCATACAGGCTGACTAAGTCACAGATATAAGAAGGAGCGATTTCATGCATAGCTTTGTACGTTAGTGTAAGAGTTTTAAAAGCAATACGTGACTGGACAGGTAGCCAATGCAAACTATAAAGCACACCTGTAATGTGCTGACGTGGTGAAGTGTATGTAAGCACACGTGCTGCTGAATTCTGAATGTACTGCAGGCGTTTTATAGATTTAGCAGGTAAACCAACAAAAAGTGCATTACAATAATCAATCCTGGATGTAACAAATGCATGAATAAGCCTTTCAGCGTCAGGTAGAGTAAGACAGGGCCTAATTCTTGCAATATTTCTTAGATGATGGAATGCAGATTTAGTAATACTCTTAATATGAGAGTCTAGTGTTAAGTGGGCGTCAAAAATCACACCAAGGTTACGAGCACAAGAAGATGGAGATAAGACACTATCATTGAAGATCAAGTTAAAATGTCTCCCTTTTTGGGTAGCCGCAGGTGTGCCAATGAGTAAAATCTCTGTCTTAGAGGAGTTCAATTTTAAAAAATTATGATGCATCCATGTTTTTATTTCCTGCACACATTCCGAGAGAATTTTGGAGGTGACAGTAGGATCAGATTTAGAGCTAATATAGATTTGAGTATCATCAGCATAAAAATGATACCCCAGACCATATTTCCTGATTATTTGCCCCAATGGAAGCATATAGACACTGAACAATGTGGGACCCAGAACAGATCCCTGAGGAACGCCAAAACGGACTTGTCCAGTATCGGATTTGTTGTTTCCCAAGACAACAAACTGGGAACGATCAGTGAAATATGATTTGAACCAATTTAGTACAATACCAGTAATACCAAGCCAGCTCTCCAGCTTATTTAACAGGATAGAATGGCACACTGTGTCGAAAGCTGCACTCAGATCTAACAGGACCAAGATGGTAGAGGCTCCAGAGTCAGCTGAGACAAGCAGGTCATTCATAACACGAACCAGGGCTGTCTCTGTGCTGTGTCCCTTTCTAAACCCCGACTGAAAAGGTTCGAAAAGCTTGTTGGATGACAAGTGTAATTGAAGTTGTGCCACAACAACACGTCCTAAAACCTTAGAAAGAAAGGGGAGATTTGAGATAGGCCTGTAGTTTGATAGGTCTGACTTATCACATCCAGGCTTTTTAAGGACTGGTGTAATAGCTGCGACCTTTAGGGCTTTAGGGACAATACCAGTTGTAAGAGAAGTGTTCACAATACTACAAATAAGGGGACTAATTGAAGAAAGACACCCTTTAAGAACAGATGTTGGGATAGGGTCAAGGGTACTTGTAGTAGTATTCATTGCCATCACCAATTTTGAAATACAATCAATAGTGACTATGTTAAAATTGGAGAAAGCAGATTTAGGAAAATTAACTGGGTAGATCTCAGGAATTGCAAAGCAAGGTAGCAGGCTGATAGACTTGTAGATAGTTACAATTTTTTCCGTAAAAAACATGAGAAATTTGTTACACTCCTGCACAGAAGAACAGATTGATTGCTTAATTGGTGCAAGCATTTTGTTGATCGTCTTAAACAACTTGTTGGGATTTGCAGCACCGTCCCTAATAATAGACGAGTAGTACTCTGTTCTTGCTGTTTTAAGTGCTTCAGCATATTGACATAAAAAATCATCATACATTAGCTTATGGACAGTTAAACCTGATTTCTTGTATTGGCGTTCAAGCTGTCTGCTTTTCATCTTAAGAGCCCTAAGCTCAGTGGTATACCAAGGAGATGATTTAGCAAATGAAACAACACGTTCTCTCCTAGGGGCTAGTATGTCCAAAGCAGAAGACAGTAGAGTGCTCTGATATCATACAAGAAAGACTGTCAAAATTAATATTCTTGACATTCCTAAAACTAATGACCCTCTTTTGAGCATTTCTTAAAGATGGGACATTTAAGTTAAAAGTGAGAAGCCTATGATCGCTAATACACAAGTCACTGCTGTCTAGCTGGTCAATGTCCACCCCTACAGAACACACCAGATCAAGTGTGTGACCCTTATTATGAGTGGGAAATTTCACATGCTGAATCATGTTAAAACAATCTAATACCTCCATGAATTCCACAGTTAGATTACTCTTGAAATTATCCACATGGATATTAATATCGCCAGTGAGAATCATTGATGGACAAACAGAGCAAACAGATGTAAGTAGCTCTGAGAGCTCATTAAAAAACAAAGAATTAGGTTTTGGAGGTTGATAGATGAATACAATGAGAACAGGAGAAGTACCGTTCATTTTCAAAGCAACACATTCAAATGATGATACGCAGGGAATAGTAATTTCCGTAACAGATAATACATCTCTGTATATAACAGCAAGACCCCCGCCTTTACCACTTAGACGTGGCCTCTGGATATATGTAAATCCTGGTGGAGTACACAAATTTAAGTTTATGAAGTCATTTGGTTGGTGCCAAGTCTCACAGATACAAAATAAATCCAGAGCATTGTTCAATATGGTGTCGTAGAGTAAAGCAGTCTTATTGTTCAAAGAACGAACATTAAGATGTGCAAATCGCATAGTGTCGAGTCGTATTTTTTGAGTCATTTGTGGATAATGCAGGTTTGCATGACAAACACCGCGTAAAGAATGCTTTTTTGTTTCTGAGTTCATCGACTGAGCGCCTACAACTTTAATGTCACTCCCAGTTCCAGTAGTGTGAACATTCTGCCGCGACCCTCTGTGCAAATATTTCGGGCGACGTAGAAGTCGAAACGATTTCAGGGTCTTTTGAACACAGACATCAGGAAGTAAATGATGTTCCAACAAGAGAAGTTCAGTGAAAGAGTACCTTATCATAATGAAATCCAAATGTTGAAGGACCCACTCTCCACGAAGCCCAGACAGGGTCGAAATGATGATGACGATAGATAGCAGGGAAATTCTCATGATAGAAAGAAACAGAGAGATCCGATTTGAGTTTCTTGAAGTAGAATCCAGAGTTTTTTCCATCCGTTATAATCCAGAGTCACACAGCAGTGCAGATAGCTGCTCAGACAACAGTCACGCGCAGCGTTCCCGGTTGACAGGATCTGCGTTCCCACGGTCTGCGTTCCCACGGTGTTAAACCCGATCAAACAATAGGGGAACGTACCGAAAGACTCCACAGTAGAACTCCAGTGTCATTAGAAGCAGTGTAAAAAACACACCAACTAATACGTGTAGTATACTATTTAAGAATAAATAGTTAAAATATTCATTTAAAAAAGTTCAAATAAAACGGACAGAGAAGCGGCAACCAACATGCGCCAGCGTACTCTCCACCGGAAGTTATGAGTTAACGTGTAAAGTTAATGCTATATGCTAGTTAACATTTAGGTGGAAGTTCAAGAATTGACGTGACAGTTAAGTTCTTACTGAAAATAAAAAATAAACTTACCACTCAGAAGCGTCCATTTCCAATCTTAAAACAACTGGTTGTTCCTTAAAATCGTCATCTTCATCTGAAACAGGCTCAAAAATGTACGGTTGAACGCCTAATCTCTCCATTGTCACGCTGGACATCAGGGACCTGTTTGCTGTCACTCTGAGCAACTGTAATGAGCCCGCAGTGAAACAGCCAATCAGAGCAGAACTCCTCATTACTATTCATGACCCTTCCAAATAAGGTAAAAACAAACCATTTCATTCTAGGGCCAAATTCTAGAGTTGAAAATGGACCTGTAAAACTATATCTGGACATTTTAAATGCCCTTAAATAAGCCACATACCCTCTATGTAGATATCAGAGACAAAATAAAAATATTATTTCAACACATTATTGTTACTTGTTACCCTGTGTGGCTTGGGCCATCACAAGTTCACTAAAAGATTTGTGAAAAGTACAGAAAAACTAAATCATGGCTGAACATTGGATTCTTCTACATAATCGAGGGTTTATTACATGGTTCATCAGGATGGTGAAGTTTAACCCACCGGACAGCTTTTGCTTCGAGAGACCAGCTGAATCGGCTAACTGGAATAAGCAGTTTACACAAAGAACAGTGACAAAATCTTTCATCCTCTTCCTTTTTGAACAATCAGAGCACTGCGAGTTCCCCGAACTGGGTCTGCTCATGAGGAACACATTAGAGACCGAAACATGGTAGGAATCCACGCTAGTAGTAGCTTTCCCCAAACCTCACACTTGAAATGATGGTGCAAGAAGAGAGGTAGCTCACAAAAGACACGTCGGAAGCAACATGCTCCAGGGCTAAAGTTCAAACAACGGTCCATGGACAACGAAACAGAAAAAAGTATGTGGCAGATGTGAAAAAGAAATGCAAAAAAAAAATATCTGACTGTCCAGCATTGAAGTCCTCATGCAACAGACGTAGGCAAACAGGGTATTGGGAAAAGAAGTGCAAAAGCAAAGTGGTGAGTGAAGTAAGAGATTGTGAAGAATATTTGATATGTGAATTATCACTTTCTAGGTTCAGTTGATAGCACAACTTCAAACAATGAATAACTGTGCGACTAGGGCTGGGTATCGATTCAGATGTTCCAATTAGATTCGATTTCGATTAGCAAGCTCTCAATTCGACTTGATTTCGATTCTCGATTCGATTTTCGATTTCGATTCTAAATTCGATTTCGATTCCTGATTCGACTCAATGAATATACAGTAGATTTAATACAAATCCTATATTTATAAAAAAGAACAGTGAACATAAGTTTACCAGTGGTTAATTCATATAAAGAAATTAAGAGCCACAAACCCGTATATTAAACTCGTTTTATTTTAGGTACACTTGGGTACCGGTACATTAAAACAGAAGCCAACTCTATATTTCAAATGGATACAATGAATAGACAGGATTTTTGCATGCCTTGATCAAACAGGATCAGGTTATTTTAGGTTTAAGATAAAACACATACAATCTCACAGCATTAGCTGTAACATGGAGGCTGCAAGCCTATGAACAGTGGAGGAAAGCTAATACTAAAAAAATCGATTTGTGACCACATTTAAAAAAACGATTAATCTAAAAATAATTTTGTTTTGCCCAGCCCTATGTGCGACTAGAGATTGGTAGTACACCGGTTAGCTTTAAAATAAAAAATCCGGTGCTGGTGTGTGTATTATAATCATCTCAGCATCCCAGATAGCTTAGAAGAACTGGATATTGCGACATAAACTTTTAACTCTCTCTTTTTCAGTACTTTAGACACAGTTGCTCCTTTACGCTTAAAGAAGATTAAAGATGGCAGCATTTTTAAGCTTTCGGACGCAGCGTAGTTGTTGTTTTTATGCTCATCTCTTCGCTTCTTTCTGTTCTTGTTGTTGCTCTTTGTGATTCTACTTGTTAACAACAGGCGTTCATCATTTATGCTCTATCATCACTTGACTTAATTTAATTAACGTTAATTTCACACTGGGGATTTTGTTGTGTGGTTCAAGCAGACATGTATTGGCCATCGGGAGCACTGGGACTTCCGGGTCGAGTAGTGGGCCGATCAGTGAAACGAGGGAGACACCCCCCTCCCACTTATTAGGCACGGTTTTACTTTTTCATTGGAGCGAATGGGAAACTCCAAAAGGCAAATACTTCAAAGTGTGATGAAACTGTGCTGCCAAATTAAACCGTGCATCTGCCAGGCACAGATTAAAAGAAGAGCGGGATCTGATAGGTTTCACTCACACAGCACTGATGAATGTCAGTTCCACTTCCACCACTTTATATAGCGATAAACAGTGCAAGTTGCCTTTTCCATTCATATTCGACACAGAATTATTAGAATCCATATACTCATGGCAATGAGGAGCATGGTTTTACCTCTTACATTAGGAGTTAACTCATTGGTTAAAAGGATGGTTCACCTAAATGAAAATTGTCATAATTTAATCACCCTCATGTCATTCCAAACCTGTATGACTGACTTTCTTCTCTGGAACACAAAAGTTTTGAGAAATTATTTTGAGAAATTACTGAGATTTTATTTCTCTTTTTGTCCATGCAATCAAAGTCAATGGTAACCAACGTGGTTTGGTTACCAACATTCTTCAAAATATTTTCTTTTTTGCTCTGCAGAATAGCAGTGAATATACTTTTGCATAGCTCAAAATCAGTGCTTTAAAGTCAAATTTGGATTTCTATGCATTTGTTCAATAGTATATTCAATGCAGTATATTCAATAATATCTAGGCATATTATTATTATTTGTTTCTCTCCTGTTTTATTATTAATTAAATTACTCTAGTTTAAGGCCTGGCTGGGCTTGAATTTTCCAGTGCTGAATTGTAGCCCCAGTCCAGTCCTGGGTTCAGGTGTGTTTTATCTCAACATGAAATACTTCATGGCAATTCTAAATGCATCATGTTCACACTTAAACTGTACATGTTACATTTGTTGCAAGAGAACAAACTGAACACTTCACGTCCACATATTTCTATTCAGTCACATGACTGGCGCAGAGACCTGGAGGGCAAACATTCAAAGAACTGCAGCACAGGCCTGTCAATCCGTTTCAAGCCATACAGATCACCTCTCAAAAGAAGAAAAACGTCTCGGGTTACGTATGTAACCCTCGTTCCCTGAGTAGGGAACGAGACGCTGCATCGATACTCGATACTTTGGGGAATGCCTTCGGCATGAAGCGTCTGAAGTCAACTATGGAACTATTCCAATCTTGATTGGTGCAACGTCACCCGTGACGTCGCATGTGACGGTGATCCGGAAGCTACAAAAGGGTCACAGGAACCAGGAAATGTTAGCTTCTAATTGGTCAAAGCAAGTCGTTCTCAGGGGCGCGAAAAGTGTGGCCGAGGGATGCAGCGTCTCGTTCCCTACTCAGGGAACGAGGGTTACATACGTAACCCGAGACGTTCCCTTTCGTAAAGGGAACTCCCGCTGCATCGATACTCGATACTTTGGGGAACGAATACCCACGCCGCCACACTGAGAGTAAAAACGCCCTGGTATAAAGCATCTGGTACACTCACGGACGATAGAATGAGTAGAGGGCAGATCCAAACTAGCTTTTCATAAGATTTGGTGCAAGAAGGGGAGGTCTGGAGCCGGAGGCTCGACTGACCTCATGGCTGGGAGCCCCAGACAGTAGAAAATATTAGATGAGAGGTGAAGGCAGAAGCGCACCTTGTACTTCAAATATGAGTGGTTTTAGATAACCAACTGTACTCTTAATAAAGGGAATAGCTCCTAACCCTTGATGCATAACTAGATGGACTGACTCCTCTCAGCCTGAGTCCTAATGTAGGAACCTCAAAGGCTATGACCTTGACCATCCGACACATGCGATGGAGGATGGAATACCTGAAGAATCTTAACATTGCCTACAAGTACCTCAGTACAGGGCAAAAATAACGTTGAGTGGCTCCCACGCTAGCAAGTAAGAGGGGGCACGACCACCACTCTTCCAGGGAGTAAGACGAGCAGGAAGCAGACTCAATAGATTCTCCTATATATACTTATATATCTCAAATATATATTCGTATACCTCACCCACAGGACATGATGGGTGCCAGGGATAACCCATCAGCCTGATGCCAATAGGCTGGATGAAAAGGATTCATCCTCCAATCTACAGGAACATGGAGTTTCAGTGGGAACATCCTTTCGAGAACACCCTTAGAGGCTTGCGGAGGGCACTGAGGCCGCCACAGAGGCCCTAAGCATGAACAGGAGATCCCGTTAGAGAGCGGGATGGAACACCAGTACTGAAGCCAGTGGGCAGTAATAAACTGGGTTCAATGCCCTCCCTAACTTAATTGTTTAGTTCCTAGTAGAGTGGGGTTCTAGTATGGATGTCCTGACCACCTCGGTGGAAAGGGCAACCTAATTATGGGTGGGACCCCCTCAGGGGCCAGACCCATAGTCTCCATAACTCTGGTCGGGGATGAAATAATATACCATCAGCCTGAGACAGAAGATCTCTCCTAATAGGAATTTTCCATGGAGGACTCTCCAAGAGACTAATAAGGTCCGAAAACCAGATTTGGGCCGGCCAGTACGGAGCTACAAGGAGTAGACTCACTCCGTACCTCCTGACCCTTTCTAGAACCCCAGGGAGCAGAGCGATCGGGGGAAAAGTGTACAGATGTGACCTCAGCCACATCTGTACCGTGGCATCCAAGCCCAAAGGAGCTGGATGTGAGAGAGAGTACCAGAGCGGGCAATGAGAGTTCTCATGAGAAGCGAACAGGTCAACCTCCGCCCGGCCAAACTCTCTCCATATAAGCTCAACCACTTCAGGGTGGAGCCGCCATTCCCCGGGCCTCGGCCCCTGCCTCGACAGGATGTCTGCTCCCATATTTTCAACCCCAGGAATATAAATAGATCTGACAGAGAGAAATTTGTCCTGGGACCAAAGAAGAATTTGATGCGCCAGTCTACAAAGAGGGCGAGATCTCAAACCTCCTTGGCGGTTGATATAAGAGACCACTGACATATTGTCTGTCCTAACAAGAACATGATGGCCTCTGAGGTCTACAAGGAAGTGCCTCAGGGCAAAAAAATACAGCCAACATCTCCAAGCGATTAATATACAATGTGAGATGATGGTCCTTCCAAGTACCTCGGGTGTAACGGCCCTCCATAACCGCACCCCAGCCCGTGAGGGACGCATCCGTGGTCAGAGTTTTTCTCTCACATGGTGCTCCCAAAACCGGGCCCTGAGACAGGAACCATGGTTTCTTCCATACGACAAGAGAACGAAGGCATCTGCGCGTAACTCTGATCGTACGAAAAGGGTTTCCCAGAGGAGAAAATCCCTTGTTCCTGAGCCACCACTGCAAAGCCCTCATATGGAGCAGACCAAAGGGTACTACCGTGGAAGCTGCAGCCATAAGACCCAAAACTCTTTGAAAGTGTTTGACAGTGATAGCCTGGCCTAACCTAATACTCTTCATTGTGTTTAAGATAGTTTTTATACAAGCAGGAGACAATTGTGCCCGCATTGACTAAGTCCCACTCTACTCCCAGGGACGTAGTCCTCTGAAGAGGAGTTAAGGAACTTTTCTTCACATTGAGTCTCAACCCCACGCACCTCAGATGGCGCAAAACAACATCTCGATGTTGAATTGCTAGTTCTTTTTGACTGAGCCAAAATGAGCCAGTCATCTATAAGATACGGACCCCCTGAAGTCTCAATGGAGCAAGGGCCGTGTCCATACATTTAGTGAAGGTGCGAGGGGATAAGGCTAGGCCGACTGGAAGAGTCCAGAACTGATGCGCTTTTCCCCCCAAAAGCGAATCTCGGAAACTTCCTGTGATGGGGTTAGAAGGGAAAGAGGAGTTAAGGAGCTTGTGGATCTATCAAGACAGACCAGTCCTCGGAGCTGGTCTGACTGACAGTCGGTAACTTGAATCTGAACCCCCTCGGAGGTTGATCCAGTACCCTGAGATCCAAAATAAGGCCTAACTCCCCCCCTCATAGGAACTATGAAGTGCCAGCTGTAGAACCTGGGCTCCCGTAAACCAAGGAAGAGCCCACTTTGAGGTTTCCTGTGTTAAGAGGGACTAGACTTCCTGTTCCAAAAACCGACCCTGCTCTGGGCTGGCCGACATGTGAACCACCCTTAGTAGATAATATTTGTATATTAACTCCACTGTAAGCAGGACCCCCTAGGCTATATTTTGAAGACCCCTCGGGGTGTCTAAATATGCCATTATGGGGACCAGTCCCTCGAGACTGGCCTCGGCTATAAATTTCCAAATGGCTTCGGTGACCTGAAGCAGCTAACTGGCAGGAACTAACCGAAATATGCTCTCTACAGACCTCCTGAGAGGCGGCGAACTCGACAGTGCCGCAACGTCTTCGGGCAGATACTGCGATTTGTGTTCGCTGGAAGCCGATGTGTCCCGAAGCGCCATCGGCGGCGGGAAGCGAACATCGATTTCCTAAGGGCTGCATAAGGGGGCTAGACTCCTGTACTCGCTCTCCTGGGGGAACGCCCATAAGGGTCTGCGTGTTACGACAAGACCTCTTAGTTGAAGCCGTCTTAGCCCGAGAGACAGTCCTCAGACCTGTCTTCGGTATGGAGAGCTTCGTGCGAGAATGTTTCCTCTGGCCCCAAGCCTTATACGGGGGGGCACAAGAGGGAACCCTCTCAAAATATGAGGAGCTGGCGGCTGTCCCATGAGGCTACCCCCTGGCAGCAACCCCATGAGACCTGGACTGACAACTGGGGATAGCTGATTGTCGCTCTGTCTCCTGAAGCCTCTCGACAACGGTTCTTGCCGCGTCACCAAAGAGGCCAGAAGGTGAAAGTGGAGCATCGAGAAGGAAAGCCCTGTCTTTCTCCCCGATCCACAAGCGATTAAGCCATAAATGTCTCTCTGAGACGACTAGTGCTGCCACGGCCAATAGCACGGGCCGTCTCTTTAATAATATGGAGAGATAAGTCAGCTACTCTACGAAATTCAGTAATATAGAGTGAGACCTCCCAGATATAGTCCACCTGCTTGAGGAGGTCAGCCGGGTATGCCTGTAATAACCCCATCGTGTGTGGGCATGCACCAGCTCGACCACCGCCATATATGCTTTCCCTAACAAATTCGATGTACGAGATTTGGAGGGAAGTGTCTGAGCTATCAGGGGTGACGCAATGTCGGGGAGAAAATATTTCGCAAAATATTCCTCAACCCGAGCCATCACCTAATAACCATTTTCATTAGATTCCCTAATGGATGAGTAAATATATACATGGGGGAAAATAATTGAGATGAAAATGGATTTTTCCACGATCTTGATACCTCAGTATGGAGATCAGTGAAAAAGGGAAGGCTCTGACACGGAGATTGTGACTGGGTCTGCAGGAAGCGCTCATTCATTTTATTTTTCTTAGTCACTTCCTGCTTATTATATGGCCATTTAACATTTAATTTAACCACTGCCCTGATTACAACCTCCAGCAACTCCTCACTAACGGAAATATGGGGTGGCGAATCCCCATATCCACGTGATTTAGTGTTAATAGATAATATCTAACTCCTCGGAGACAGATAAATCAAACGCTGTGTCTTTAACACGGTCGGAAGAAGCCGCAGCGCGGGCTTCCGAACCGTGCGCGAGACCAGTGGAGCTGGTTAATAAATAGGGGTGGTGAAAAAAATCGATTATTGATTAATCGCGAGTATGTTATGGACGAGTATGAATCGATTATCAAATTTTCAAAAATCGATTTTTTATAAAAAAAAAAAAAAAAAAAAAAATCCACTCTGCGTGCATTTAGAGCATGTTATGTTATGAGAGGCGAATCACAACTACTTCAGAAAACCCAGCACAGTATAGGAACTACCAGGCAGTGACGTATGTGTACGCTGAAATAAAAAGTATTTCACCTCAGAAAAACGGACGTTCCTGTCCTGTCAGCCGTTATACTGTACTCGTAGCGCACACTCTTCAATTGCACGCGCAAATGCGGAGGGGCGCGCCGTGTATCGCTTCACTGTATAGTGCAAAGTGCAAAGGAAACTACGAGCATGCAACGTTGTTACGTTGTAAATTAGTAAGTCATGAAATAAAAGTAAAATACCAATAAATCACGTTACTGGTACGTCGTGTGTTAGCTGAGAAGGATTTGCATGCAGGCATGATTTTCATTCTATTCACCAGGAGCAGTTTCCATGTTTCATTAACAGTTCTTGTTAGTATTGTGTATTCACCATGGTAACTGTCGTTTCAATATTAACGCCAAAATGCCACTTTATTTTCACTTTGTGTTATTTTTTATATTTGTAAAATACTGTGGTGGCTCATACCAACATTGTATTAAAAGCTAGTTTGGTTCAACTTGATGAGTCACAACACAATGTGATGTATTCATTTCTGTGTTCTACAGAACAAGAGCTACATACAAATAATTCTGAAGTTATAACTACACGACACAGAAAGTGCTTTGAGTTGTTACTCAATAAAAGAGTTAAGTAATTCAGCAGCTGACTTTTTTTAATACTGCAATCACTTAGTGTATTTTTGTTTACTGTTGTGAACTGGAAAATCAATAATCGCTAATCGAAAATCGTTAATAATCGAAAATCGACTGTAATCGAATCGGGACTTCAATAATCGTAATCGAATCGAATCGGGAAATCAGACAGATTAACCACCCCTATTAATAAACACTGAGAAAGGGTCACAACCGTCTCAGTATCATATGCCAGCCCCACGTGCGAATCACATGCATACAAGCGGCGCGCTGCCTCAACAGACGCGGGACCTGACGCACTGGAAACGCGAGCCTGATCTAAGGCCGGTGACACACTGGATGCGTGGCGTGAGCGTGGCGTTTCTGTTGCGTTTCAGCTGCGTGGCGGCTGCATCGCGTTTTCCATGTCTTTGCACACCAGAAGCGTGTCTGACGCGGCGCTGCTGCTGCTAGGTGACATATTGGTGATATATTTGACATATGGGGAGAGAGTTGTGGAAGGCCTATACTTCATGTTAAACAAATATATAGCAGCAAAGACAACTTCGGCAGTGTTGACGGCAATATAGACTATAGAATATTTCATTCTGTATTGACAGGTGCAGTATTTGAAAATCGATAATATTTTTTTAAAATACATTTATATTTGCATTTATGTCAAACCCTAGACACTTTCAAACATCAAAATGACATTTATTAATATGTATTCGTGTCAAAATTTCATATAAACATCTTTTCCTATTCAATTTTGCTTGGAAACGCTTTCAAGACGCTTGCGTGTCGCGTGAAAAATAGGCGTCGGTTCTATTTCTAGCAGGCACGCGTTTTCCGCGCGGCTCGAGCCGCGCCTGAGACGCGCGTGTCACGCACGCAGTGTGCAAGCTCTAACCTGTTAACATGGGAGCCGAAATAAAAACGGACACGCCACGCAGCTGAGACGCTTACGCCACGCATCCAGTGTGTCACCGGCCTAACTGATCGAACAGGCTCAAACGGGAGCGGAGCTTTTTCATTGAAAACAGTTTGCACAGACAGCGCCCTCGAGCACCGCCCGTGCATGCTCCATTCCCAGACAAACTACACAAAGCGTGTGTGTGACATCCTCGCTTAAATAACGTGGGCAAGGGGACGCACACTGCCTGAATAGCTTCTCTTTTTTCGCCATAAATAATACTCTTTTCACGGGACAAACAACACCAAATAGAACAGACAAGATGACATAGAGCGCTTGCTGAAGACCAGAAGCTAACATTTCCTGGTTCCTGTGACCCTTTTGTAGCTTCCGGATCACCGTCACATGCGACGTCACGGGTGACGTTCCACCAATCAAGATTGGAATAGTTCCATAGTTGACTTCAGACGCTTCATGCCGAAGGCATTCCCCAAAGTATCGAGTATCGATGCAGCGGGAGTTCCCTTTACGAAAGGGAACTAAAATATTTTAACAGCCCTCCAGGTTGTAAAAATATTAATGCTTATTTCTTTATTACTTCTTTCTATATGCTTTCTTTATTGCCAACAGGAAAGCAGGACATTTTCAAATAAAGTCACTTTCACATTGCATAAAACTGGTTTCTGTCTGTCTTGTCTGACAACAGTGGGTAAAAATGTAAACTAGTTTCTGTGAAAATGAGGCATAATGTGAATAAATGAAAGAGAAAACAGCAGCTGACCATAAACACAACAACAAAATACAGATGGAGTAAAATCATTCTACTTTCCATTAAACATAAAAACAAACAGCATGCATGGAAAGTATCATAAATGCAAACCTTTATATTGTTTGTATCGGATACATGATCAAAATCCCACAATAAAAGCTTTAGTATCCTCTACAAATAAGTTTTCAATCCAAGTAAAAACCAAAAGTCAATTTTCTAAATGTGTGTTTTACTGTTGTAAATGATAGAGTAACTATTGAGTCGTTTCTCATGTTAATCGGCACACTGTCCTCTGGTGGAGAGACTGTAGAACTGCAGCTCCAGATATTACAGTAGTAGTTCTTATTTTATTCAAATCTGAGAAGTTTATGTTGGTCAGAAATAGCTTGCTCAGCTAACTCTCACTTTCTTTTCACTTATTGTCTATGATTGAACTCTGTTACTGCATTACCAGTCAAAAGTTTTGGATCTGTAAGATTTGTAATGTTTTTAAAATAAGTCTCACCAAGGTTGCATTTATTTGATAAAAAAAGAAAGAAAGAAAAACAGTAATATTGCTAAATATGATGACAATTTCAAATAACTGTTTTCTATTTTAATATATAATTTATTCCTGTGATCAAAGCTGAATATTTAATTACTCCAGTCTTCAGTGTCACATGATCCTTCCGAAATCATTCTAATATGATGATTTGATGCTCAAAAACATTCATTATAATTATCAATGTTGAAAACAGTGTAAAAAAATGCAGTATTCTTTGATGAATAGAAAGTTCAAAAGCATTTAAAAACAGCATTTATTTGAAATATAATCTTTTGTAAAATAACAAAATGCTATCCTCATAATCATGTTTTAAATTCCTTTCCGTAGCATGTGTCTAAATGTGCCTTTTAAACTGTTATTATTCATAACACTGTACAAGTAAACAGCATTTGAGGAGTTTTGTGGTTGAAATGTAAAAAAAAAAAAAAAAATCAATCATGGGTCAATTTGACCCCCATAGGAATGAATGGAATGAATGGAATACTAGAAGAACCTAAAAATGCTCAAATTTTTATAAAAGGATTTTATAATGTCTATGTGTATCTGAATGCATACTGAACAGACACTGACTCTAGGACCCAGAGGAACACCTCATTTGCTCCATATAGAACTATAAGGCCATCTAGTGGCTAGAGTCATGAAATATCATGTTATATTATTTTTTCCCACAAGAGGTCGGCAAAGACACCCAATGTAAGATATTTTGAGCTCAATTAAAAGGGTTATGCATAAAATTGTGTTATTTTGAATTTAAATTGAAGAATGTGCTTAAATTACTATTTAATGATTATTTATTGATCAAATCTAGTAATTTTAAAGGTGAATATATATATTTTTAAAATCTTTAAAAAAATGGATAAAAAAAAAAGGTTTAACAAAGGTTGCTTTACTATTTTAAATTCCGCTAGGTGCCACTAGTGTCGCAGAAACTACATACTTCACCTTTAAACACTAAAGAGTCGGCTCTAATTGCACAGTGTGATCAAGTGTGACCGGCCGCCATTAAAAAATGAAAACAAAAACAAAGCAAGAGATCCAACCGAGTCCTGTGGCCTGTACCATGACAGTAGTTGAACAAACTCAGGGTTACAAGAGTAGTTGAGTTGACAAAACCAAACCAATCCAACCAGGCTTTGTTGGTACAATAACACTGATCAGCAACTTTCTCTGTCAACTCAGGCTTTGATCCTGAGTTTAGGAGTTTATGTGTGACATCAGCAGCAAACAGCCAATCAAAAGCTGAGGAACAGTGAAACTGAGATTCAATTCTCTCTTCTGCAGAATTTTACGAGATTTAAAAATATTAAGAATTTTAACAAATTTACACAGCAAGAAGAAAACAGCTGTCTATGAAAGATGAAAAATTCTTGCTATATCAGTGTATGTAAAATGTGTGAGGTTAGTTTATATAGAGAGAATTGAACATTTAAGCTCACATGTAGTCATTTTTAAAACTTTATCTATGGATTCTAAAGATTATTTATAATTACCTTTAGCCTATATATTTATATTCGTTTAAACTATGCGCTTACTGCTTTATAATAATTTATAAACTAAAATTTGTAGTTTATCGTACGTATAAATTGTAGTTAATGAAGTTCACGGCGTGAGTCCAACACAGAAGTGTAAATTGGGCTAAAGTCACTCCATCTGTTTCTACTCCAAATTAAAGGTCACTACATAGTAGATGATTTTTAAAGACAAATCGTCTAGCTTTTAGGAATGCTTATTTACAGTAATAATTTTGTATGATTTAGAAATGATGTAATTATTTCACCCATAGTCCATTAGACATGTACAATTTTAGTTTATCAATTATTATGCTCTTAGTTTAAAAGAATATAAAATATAAAAGGTAATATAAAAGGTAATATAAATAAGCTTTAGAATCATAGATAAAGCTATAAAAATGACTAGGCCTACATGTAAATGTTCAAAATGTTCTATACCTAGGCCTCGATAACACTTAAATTAAAAACTAAATACCAACATGGTACAGGCCCCGGATTTCAGCACAACAGGCCCTGATATTACCATATCACGAAGAGATATCACAATAATGTCGGAGTTAAAAGCTTCTTTTTTTTTTCTTTTTTTTTTAATGTATTCTTATGTTAGGCTACATACTTTCATTGCAAATGGACAGTTCAATGCTTAGTGGTTTACCTTATTTTTTGTTGTTGAGCGAACTAGATTAATGTCACATGGTAAATTTGCATATACATGAGGATGGGCGTGGTCTGACGCACGCAGGTCATGACGTGTGCTTTTACAAATGCGACACAAAGTTTGCTGTTATCAGCCGAGATTCTGCTTTATTGTCTGACTTTATTCAGTGTTGGACTTCAACATGTCTAATATGAGTGACTTTACTCCGAATGAGATCCAACAAGTTTTCAAAACTTACCTGGAAAATCCCCTTTGGTCCATCTATAATGACAGTGGTAAGAATTCACTTATTTTCTGATACTTTTGCATTTTCTACTTTTCACCTGTTGTATATACACTATGTACAGTATGTTGCACAGTATCTTATAGGCGTGTAGTGTGAATATCATGCAGGCATAAATGCAAATAGATCAATCGTTTTTAAAGTATGAAAGTGCATCACGAGGTTAATCAGAGTTGGAGATGATTTGATCAGATTCTAATGAATGTTTTATTAATGACACATTTACAGTCATAGCTGAGTACCAGAAACCCTCATAGGATAAAATTAAAATACCTCTCTGATTACAGATCCAAATAAATGTGGATTACAAATCTATCTAAAAACAGTTTGTGTGCAGCTAAAGAAATGGATCTGAAAAGCTGCTGTATCATGAGAATAAAGATGTCAAGGTGAACTAACACCTGTAAACTGATCATGGTTTAGTGTCTATTATCTGGTGAAGTTTCTCCAGTTACAGGAACATGCAAATAAAAAGTCTTGTTTTCAGTTATTTAATCCTCTGTATGAGAACAAGAAGCTGAATTCCTCCAAAATGTCAGAAATGTCAGACTAAATGTTTGAGTAAAAATACCTCTGTTGTATAAAGTATAAGTGCCTTAACAATCCTATGCAATTTACACATGAAGTACAAGTCATAGCCTATGCTTCACATTCATGTCAGTGGAAACCGGTTGATTTAGCTGTGTCATTTGAATTAAAGACATCGATTTTCTCTCTGAAATAGAGCAGATTCAAACAGCAGAATGATTATAATTGTGTCATTGATGCATGAATCAGACATTCATTGTGTTTGGTGTGAAAGCTTGTGCTCTTTCTAATCTGTCGTTACACATTCTCTCATTTCAGTGCGGTTCAAGAGCAACAGAACAAAATGTTCCCTTCTAACCCTGTGTGTATGTCACATGCATGCTCTGCTATTCTCTGCACAGATTTCAATATTACCTTGTTTAAACTCAATTTGTCATTTTAACTCATGTTAATACCAGTTAGTTGGATCAAATATAGTCTTAAATACTGAAGTGACCTTGAATAAACACCACAGTACTTTTTTTTAATGGTTAGTTCACTCTAAAATGGAAATTGTCATTATTTACATCATATCCTTGTGTCTATCCAAACACATATGACTATTTCTTCTGTGAAACACAAAAGGATCATATTCAGAGAATATCTTATGAAGTTAATGGGGACTGGAGCTCCAAAAGGGCATCATAAAAGTAGTCCATATGACTCGTGCAAATATGTTCCCGAGGATGTAGACTAAAGTTGATGTGTGGAATGCAAAGGCCTGTTTTTTCCGTTCACTCAATGTTATTTGAAGCATCTGGTTCATAGGGAACAGCCCTGAAACCAAACGCGACAGTAAACACCTTTGTGGTGATTATAAATACACGCCATGTCTTGCAGAGCATGTACTCCGCACGTGCAGAAGCCCCGCCCAATTAGCGCGTGCTCGTGCTGACATCACGTGTGGAGGCACGAGCTCACCGTGCGGAAAAATACAACTACACGAGTGCATACATACACACTGTAGTGAAGATGTTTTAAAACCAAGAAGTTCACTCTAAAGTCGCATGGACATATAATGCATTGCTTACCGTTCATTTGTGAAAAGTAAGTAATTAATTTAATAGGCTATAATGTGCCTTTTTAATGCATGTTGTTGGGTCATGATGATGTTGAGTCTATTTTGCCTGTGTCTCGTGTTCAGGGTCATTATAAGGACATTCTTCGTTTGTTTTCGGAACAAAGAGACGAGCGTTCAAGCTTGTTTCGCGTATTGTTGTGGCGCTGCCTGCGGATGAACAGTTGACCAATCAGAGAGCTTGTCTGATTAAATATTCATGTTCCGTTGGCCAGACAACCAATCAGCGCTTCGAGCGGGGCGTTCCTCATGAATATGTAATTGCTTTGCCCAATACGCTACGATCGAGTGGATCTCCACGGTGTTGTTTTGGCAGTTTCTCAAACAGGAACAGGAGGTATAACGAATATAAGCGATATCGCCGAAGCCTGTTTATTTTCCACGATACTATTGAACTAATCATGCCCGGACAGGCGTCGGTAACGGTGGCCGTCAGTTCTCAGAAATCTTTTGTTTTAAAGAAGATCAGGAATATTCCGCCTCCAAATATACTGGCGGATCAAGACGACGGTAAGAACCATTAAACCTGCCAATATGTAAATCAAATTGGCGACAGATCGTTGTGTTCATCGTGTATGTTGTCGTGCACTTGGCTTCACCTCCACAGCTGCCGCGTTCATTGCTTCCTCAAAAGAACAGAAAGTTCCCTCAGAAAAAGCGCTGGTTTATTGACGGTATAAGATGGAAATACCGCGGTACTTTACTATAATAATATCACATTCATGTTCATACTTGGTCGTTTTTACAAGTTGCTTCAAATATCATGGTGTACATGTCAATAAAAAACATTTTATATGACGCCCACTTGAATAAACTGCATAGTATGGTGGTGCATAGGGTACTTTTTGTTAGTGTTAAGACATTGGGAATAACTTACGTGCTAAAAACCATTAGAACTAGGCAATGTATCATTATTATCATTTGCCACAGTATTACCCTGTTGCTACAATGGCGATACTGTGGTTATTTTGACATGTTCTGTGTAATAATACCATGGTAATTTTTTTGAGGAATATTAGTGTAATATCAAAACACAATGGTACAATAATTTTGGCATAATAACTGTATATCAAGTTGCCCTGGTATTGTCAAATGATCCCATCAAAGTAAGATGATATTTTACCATAGGTGTTCCCATGGTCATGGAAAACCTGGAAATTAAATGTTCAAAAGGTGTGGGAACAATGTACATCGTGTTCAAAGAATATTAGTGTCAGGTAAATGAATAAATGTACACGTAGTGAAATGAAAAAAGGCACATATGCTCCCATAAAACTTAAATAAATTGCAACGCTTAGACCAATGAAGGTCTTTCTCAGGTCTTCATTTTTAAATCAAGATATAAACCATTATATTACCAATGGTAAATTTACTAAAAAGTACTCTAGTGTTAGTGTTTTCTGTAGATTTATCAGTTATATTTCTGTATTCTGGCGTCAAAAGAGTGTTTTAGTTATTGATCATTTTTTTGTTAACATCATTTACATAATTAACATTAACATAATAACATCTTGTGGTTTTACCTAATTTGTCCTTTATGGACATTATTGATAAGTCTTATCTCACATGATAATAACCCGCTCATAACTCCCATCTCGTTTTAGTGAAAACGAATCAAATCTGATGTTTTCTGACCAGCAACTAACACAGCTAGTTACTGATAACCAGCACTAATCTGTGTGTCAATGTTTAAAGGCCTGAATTTCACAAAACCTTTCGTCAGGAACATTTGTGGCTCAAAGTTCACCTCAAAACAAAGAGGAACAATTAAGAAATTATATTTCATTTTGGACCATCAAGTTTTTTTTTTGCATTGTCAGAATTTTCAGTAAAGTAGCCTATTGTTTTATTACTTGGCGTACTCAGCATCATTTAATATAGTTTTATGGTAACACTTTACAATAAGGTTCGTTAGTTAACATTAGTTAACTACATTAGTTAACTTGAACTAATAATAAACTGCACTTCTACAGCAGCTGTATTTTTATAAACTAACATTTACAAAGATTAACAAATACAGTAACAAACGTATTGCTCATGGCTAGTTCATGTTAGTTAATACATTAACTAATGTTAACTAATGAACCTTAGAGTAAAGTGTTACCCGTTTTACATTATGTATGCCTCGTGTTTAAATCTTTGGTCAGATTTTCTGTTTAATACATTTTTAATTCCTTCCAGAAATAATTTTAGAATTTTTAATCAAATGTGAATTTAAAACATCTTATGTGATTTTAATCTAGTTTATTTTTTTGTTTTATATTGTTTAATGCTAGAAAATGAACAGACAGTGTGAGCTGGCATTAAAATTTCTACAACATACGACTTTTCTTCTTTGATTCTTGACTAAACTGTAGTTCCTCTCATGTACTTTGGAAATTGGATATGAGCAATACAATAGGGTTAATGTAGTGCTTGTTTAATACATTTTTACTTCCATCCAGAAATCGTTGTAGAGTTTTTAATCATATGCAAATTTAATCCAGTGTTGTTGTTGTTTTAAGATCATTGAAGCTGATATTGAAATTTCTACAATATCGTTTTACATGTCATGTTTTGAATTGTGTTTTTCTGTGTTTAATCAATTTAAAAAATGTAATCATATGTAAATTTAAAACTTCTTATATCATTTTAATCTAGTGGATTTTTGTAAGCTCATTGAAGCTGGCATTGAAATGTCTACAACATCCGACTTCTCTTCTGTGATATTTGCCTAAACTGTAGTTCCTCTCTCGCAGACATCGAGAAGGAGAAGCAGGGTTCGGCTGGCGATGGGGCGTCGGGGGGCAGCGACGGTTCGGGAGGCGTCTCCGCCTCGCTCACGCCCACCATCTGGAACAAGACCATCCCGTACGACGGCGAGACCTTCCACCTGGAGTACATGGACCTGGACGAGTTCCTGCTGGAGAACGGGATCCCCGTCACGCTGGAGGAGGAGCTGTGCAAGAGCCTGGAGGCCGAGCGGAGCAGAGACTCGTCGGAGGAAAACACACAAACAAACACACAGACACCCGAGGAGGAGCGGGACGGGGGAGACGAGGAGCCAGAGGAGGACTCGCTCTCTGTGAGGGATGTGGAGGAACAAGAAGTGAGCGATGAAGACACGACAACAGGTGAGGCGACAAACAAACACGTTTCATTGGTTTTGTACAAGATAAACACCTCTGATTGCACAATATTATTTTAATAGCTAGTTATTTCTTTAGAAACATGCTAACTCCTCTTAAACAGCTTTAGTTATGTCCCATCAACAGCTTTAATGTGGCTACCTTTAATTAGCTTAGCTTAAAGTGCAGTTAGCTAGTGTTTCAGAAGAGGATCTTCATCAGGGTCAGTGAGCTTGAGATGTCGTGCTGTAGGATCTGAACATGATGACTACATGCTGTCGGCTCACAGGTGTTTTCTTAGACATCCTGACAGAATCGCTCTGTTCTTCCCCGCCAGACTCCAGAGACGAGCCGGAGCGCGTGACGCCGCCCCCGATGGACCCCGAGGAGATCGAGGTGAACGTCTCCTTCCAGCCGGACCCCACAGACCTGGTCCTGTCCAGCGTTCCCGGAGGAGAGCTCTTCAACCCGCGCAAACACCGCTTCTCCGAGGACGAGCTCAAGCCGCAGCCCATGATCAAGAAGGCCAAGAAAGTGTTTGTTGCCGAGGATGCGAAGGTGAGGCTGAAAACTGTCTGAGATTCAGTGAAATTCAGTCATTCTGAACGTGTTTAGATCTGTCGCTAGTCATCCTGGAAAAACAACGATTACAAATCTGATGCTTAGAAGTCAACATGCTGGTCTTTAGCTATCATGCTAGCTTGCTATTTGGTGTTTTTCCCTGCTGAAATCGTAATATAAATGCAAAAAATCATACTGACTGTTCAGTGGATTAACTTGAGATGCCTGTCAATAACTTCTAACTGATCCATCATACATACAGTCAACATGAATTACTCTTCGCAATCCGTTTCACTTCTGTTATCTGACATTTCCAGGCAAAACTGGACTAAAATATAGGACTGGGCTTGATTTCAATCCGCCATGAATTGACTGGACGAAGTAACCAATTTGGCACCAATGTGGAGCCAGAGCTAGCAATAAGTGAATTATTCCCAAAAAGACCATGAACTTGAACTAAGAAAATAACTTAATTTTGTGGTTATGTTGACTTTTATTGATCACAATAATGAGCTGCTTTTTCAAAGTCTAAAAGTGCAACTGCAAAAGAAAGAAGTATCCATCACTTCCCCATCTCGGGGAGGTGGACTGACTTTAATCTCAGTAGCCTGTAACGACAGACGGTTCACTTTAGTTTAGTTTATTTCTTATATTAATATTAATTGTTTTTAAAAAACTTGTTTTGTCAACGATTTGCATGATTGACAAACTCAAAATAAACAGTTTGCTGAACACGAGTTCTTCTGGCTTGTTGACTCATAACCAAGTTATCTTTAGAAAGCTGACACTTGAGTTCACTGCAAAAGACTGTTATTAGAATAGAGATATATAAAATCAGACATAAAAACAAACATATTAATGTTATATATATATATATATATATATATATATATATATATATATATATATATATATATATATATATATATATATATAATTAATGAACAATTATTGTTAAAAACATTTTGGTGAACTTCTATTCCATAATCCTGCAGAGAAATATCTCTACTTTTATATTTGTATTTGTGTTATTTTAGAATTGTTAATATAGCTACGATTTTGGTTTTTATTTATATTTTGAATTTGTTTTGATTTTATATTTCCCCACTTAATTTTTATTAGTTTTTGTTTGTTTTATTTTTAATATTGTCATAATTTAAATTTAATTATGTCGTAAATCTAATATGAATGTAAATACTATTAATATTATATATTATAATTAATATATTTTAAATATATTTGCATGAAGAACTACACTAACCATTATCCAGCAGAGGATCAATAGTATCATTAATATACTATTATAGTTTTTGTTACTATTTTGAATGTTTTTTATATTTTCATCTTTCATTTTAATTTTCATAAAAATTTTAGACATTTTGCTCTGCTTTTGTCTTTTTTAATATTTTTTTTATTCATTTTAAATTAAATTTTAGTTACTTATTTTAGTACTTTAAGTTAAACTAAACATTAGAAATGTCTTTATATATATTTGAGTTTAGTTCAGTTACCGTTTTTTTTTTTCAAGTAACAAAACAATTTTTTAATTGTTTTAGTTTGTAAACGATAATATTCGTGTAATTTTGCAGTGAACATAAATTACATTGTTTCTATACTTACAGTAAACAGCTTTAAATTAATAGTTTTTTGTTCTTTGGTCAGTTTTTAATTATTAAATTGTTTGCGATATTTAAGGAGATTGAACTTCTCGTTAAGTTCACAGCATTCGTCTTTTTGACCGATTTTAAAATACTTTTTTGCTTGAAATCAAACTGTTAATGTTGTGATTCTTCTCGTAGAGCTGCTTGATTTGGTTCATGATTATAACCGTTTTAACAAAGACTTTAAAAAAATTAATAAGTTTAAGGGAATTTTGGGAATATTCATAAATTTTAGGGAATTAATAAATTAATTCATAATTAATACATTTAAGGGAATAAAACTATTTTAATACTAAGTTGGGCGACACTGTACACTGCACTGTACTTCACATTTAAAATGTGATTAGCTGATGCGTTCTTATTAGGGCTGGATATCGATTCCGATGTTCCAAGATCTCAATTCGATTCGATTTCGATTCCCGATTCGACTCAGTGAATATAGATTTAATACAAATCCTATATTTATAAAAACAAAAAAGAACAGACAACATAAGTTTACAAGTGGTTAATTAATAAAAAGAAATTATGAGCAACAAACCTGTATATTAAACTCTTTTTATTTTAGGTACACTCGGGTACATTAACACAGAACCCAACTCTAGATTTCAAATGCATAAAATGAATAGACAGGATTTTTATGCTGAAAATTGGACAAGTCAGAACAGTCGCATGCCTTGATCAAACAGGATCCAGTTATATTATGTTTAAGATAAAACAAACATAAAATCTCACAGCATTATCTGTAACATGGAGGCTGCAAGTCTATGAAACAGTGGAGGAAAACTAACACTGGCTTTTGGGTGATAGATAAATAAATATGGAAAAAAAATCGATTTATGGCCTTTGAGAATCAGTATTTGAATTGACCACATTAAAAAAAAAGGTTTATCGAAAAATCTATTTACAACATGTTTTTGTTCGCTTTTTGATTAAGAACATGTAGTGATATGTATATGTAACGAGATGTTCGCGCTGTTTCCCGCAGGATGACAAATACTGGTGTCGGAGGAAGAAGAACAACGTGGCGGCGAAGCGTTCTCGGGACGCCCGGCGCCTGAAGGAGAACCAGATCGCGGTGCGCGCCTCGTTCCTGGAGCGGGAGAACGCAGCGATGCGTCGCGAGGTGGCCGAGCTGCGGAAAGACTGCGGCCGCTGCCAGAAGATCATGTCCCTGTACGAGGCCAAGTACGGTGCGCTGTGAGGGACACACTCACCCGGACACTCATCACTCACTCCGTGGCCGACGCCAGCGTTCAGTAGCGTTTAAGATCTTAACAGTGAAAGGGCACCATATAAGATACCACAGCATGACCTTTGACCCCTCATACCTCATCCACGACCCCCAGTGTGGCCCGAACAGCGAGTTTAGAGATCATTCAGTGTGGAGACGAGGTGAAGACGCCAACGTGGGCCGAACGGGAAACGTTTCCAGTCTGCGAAAGTTTCCATAAGGCGTGAAGAACGAGTCTTGAGAGCGTTTGGTCCGAGTAACCGTGACCTCGCGGCTATTTCCGGCTAGTTCTGAGTGTGTTTTCTCCCCTTGTTTGCACTCAACACGTCGTTATTAATGTTTGTGTACAGGTTTGTTGAAGAAAACACAATATGAAGCTTCTTTATTCCAGAGTCGAGTGCAGATCGACGACGCCGAGAGACGGGAGTCTGTAAATAAATGCGCTTGAGTCCGAGTGTCGTTGCTCTTCCAGACGGATCTCATGATGTGAACGGGACGTTTTTTTAGCTGCATTTTTCCCAAACGCGACTCGGGACAGTTGGGTTTTAACTGTGAGCGAGGAATCGGACTGGATCTGTTTAGTTTTCAGGGTTTAATCCAGGGCAATAATATGTGACTCATCTTTACCTCAGATTAGATGCATCTAACAAGCGGACGTTTTTATTGGTTTTAACTTTAAATCTTGGTGTTTTGTTTCGTTTGCTGTATTTGCGTCAGTCATAAAACACAAGCAGAATTAATTTCTGTGCTAAATATTTTTGGGGTCTTTTTATTCTAATTAATAATGCATTCAATATTGCATTTTTAATGCATTAATAATAATAATAACAATGCATTTTTAGATAAATTCTTGCATTTGTAGACCATTGTGAAATAAATGTGATTGTTTTTTTTGACATGTAAACCGTGCAGTGAGTCGATGACATTAGTCTCACTAGTTCTTCGCTGGTTTTTCAAAGGGACGTTTTTTTTTTGTTTTTTTTTTATAGCAAAAAGTCATAATGTGCTTCCAGTGTTTTATGGGTTTTGATAGATTATTAGTTACATATGTGGTTTGTTTTCAGTGCTCATAAAAGTCATGACCACAAAGTGTGCTTACAACTTTTTTTTTGTTGAAGAAGCAATGAAAACATCATTTTTATTTTCATATATATATATATATACACATATGTATATAAACATATATGTATATATATGCATTTTAAAAGCTAATGTAATCAGGATTGTGTTTCTGTAAAACGGGTTACAAGCACTTACAGGCAAAAATATCGTATATTAATGAGTCGTTAGTGCATGCTGATGTCATAGTGATGTCACAGTGGGCGTGTCCTTCTCTTTGTGTATTTTTGTTGTTTTAAATGAGCGTAGCGCGCTGCTCTTTTTTACTCATGTTTGATTTCATTTCATTCTTAAAACCAAACAATACAAAACTTTCTCCTGTCAGTCACTGTTTTTAATGAAGTTTTTATTGATTTAAACTGAATTGTGACTGAATTTAAATTACATTTAAATCTATTACATAAACTCCAGACTGTGTCAGACTCTATAAAGCTCAAATGTAGCACATTACTTTGTCTGTAATAAAACCATTTAACTTGCATTTTTAAAAATGTTTTTTTTTAACAAACAGTGATGTGTTGTTTTTATAAAAAAGACACTTTCCTCGTGTTATGCAGTATGTTATGACTGTATCTTGTATCATGCATATTAATAAAGGAAGATATAAATGATCTAACCTTGTTGAGGTCATGATGGATGTGGGCTGTGATTGGCTGTTGCTGGTGACGTCACGTGGTCTAGACATCTGCAGTGGCGAAAGTGATGAATGAATGACCTTGCGCGTGCACGCGAGAATCTGTGCAGTAATGTTTACATTTAACGCGATTTTCGATTCGACTGCGATGCTTTTCCATCACTATTCAATGTAAACGCGCTAGACGGACACGTTGAATCGTTGCGCTCGCGCATGACGTGGCGTTCTAAAAACGCCGAGCTCAAGTTTAAAGAAGTTCGGTTTTTAAAAATCGCGTTTTTCGTTCCATTTTCCCGCGTTTGCGGTTATTAAAAGAGCACGTTCTGTGTGAACCGGTCCTTATTCTATACAAATATATCTGGTTTTGTTTGTAGATGGTTCGCATGTCTATCCTCTGGAAGCGGTGTGTGTGTGTGTGTGTGTGTGTGTGTGTGTGTGTGTGTGTGTTTTCCTCCATGCGTCGGATTCATTCATTATTATTCTTAGCGTGATGTTGCGTAACAATCATCCGAACACCCGAGCGTCGTTACATAACATCTGCTTCAGAGACACAATGATCTTGAGTGTGTCTGACTCTGAAGAGAGAGAATGAAGTCACCTCTGTCTTAGAGGCGAGCACATGTGTTAAACATGAAGATGAAGTCTCGGGATTTTATGTGACTAATCAAAGTGTTTTATGGTCAGACAATCTCAAGATTTCTCATCAGGTTATGGTTTAATTCATGTGTTGCTGAAAGACACTAAACATCACAGTTTGATTGGTAATAAATGAACACAAATGTAAGAATAACATGTAATGAAACACCCGCAAGCCTCATTTAATTTAAACAGTAACATGTAGCCTACGTTTGATTTTTAAAAAGTTAGTACTAATATTAGTTAATGCACTGTGAACTAACAGGAACAATTATATTTGTACTAGCCTATTTAGCATGAACAAAGATTAATAAATGATTTTATAAAAAAAAAAAATATATATATATATATATATATATTGTTCATTGTTAATGTTATGACCAGTTCCATATCTCTTTGACATCATGTAATTGATTCATTACCTGAGTTTATTTACTGACATCCTGATATTTTGTTTTATTGTTTTTGTCTGAAAGTCTTTTTGCTGTTCTATAGGATGACATTCTTGTCTCAAACATGTCCTTTTGATACAAGCAAAAGAACCCATTATGGACAGGGGGTTTTCCTCATGCCTTTTTTCTTTTTTTTATCAACACAAAATCTCATTAAATGAACTTGATCTTCCAGGGTCCAGGTGCTCGTACAGTTTCATCTGGATAAGAATTATCTAGATTTGGAAATCCCATGTTTCACTATCCAGGATCAGGTAATCCATCTTACTTTTGTGCTGGTTTTTCTAAGGAAAATAGGATTGGATCCAGATACACTCTGATTACCAGCTCAATGTAAGCGGCTGTAGAGCAACAGGTGGAAGAGTCGATGCGAGACACTTTTAGAGCTTTATATGAAGAGAAAGAAAACAAACAACACCTTCCATTTTCAATGTCCTTTAAAGATTCAGACCCTGAAAAGGCAGACGTAAGATAGAAAAGCCACAAACACAAACTTATTGTAGACGTGTTGGTCAATCACTACAATGAAAACATTTAGACAGATTTAAACAGCCATGAAAAAAAAGTGCAAATGGAGATTATATTTAAACTTGCTATATTTCCAACTGAAGTTCAATAAAATAAAAATAAACGTGTTTTGAACTGTATTGGAAAACGACATTGCAACGACCCCATGTAAACAGTTCTGTGTCTTGATTGGCTGTGGTTGGGGGTCAGAGGTCATGACCCTGAGCTTTATCAACACAGGTGTTCAAACAGCTGGTCTGGAATACAGCCTGAGAACAGGACCGAGGTTATCATAATAACATGTTGAAATGTTTTCATTCTGCACTTATAGTCTCGAAAAACAAACACAATGACCTGCTGAGAAAAGATGGATATTCATCAGATAGCTAGTCAAAAATTAAACTTGTCCAGCCCGATCTTATTGATTCATAAACTCTTTTTCTAAATGAATCATTACCCTTTTCTAAAGCAAGCCAATTTCAAATTAATCAACTTAAAAGAAACCCAGAGCTGGAGTTGTTTTGTAAACCTGAAACTTTTATTGAGATTTTCTGTAACTGTTCAGTTTTGCTTTGCATTACATTGTGATACTATCAGAAAATACTCAAATTGCATATTTATTAGGATTGTTTGCCAATTAGAATAGACTGATAAAATTATAAATGTTTGTATTTGTGTACACTTAAGGGTCAATAATATTGATAATGTAAGAAAACCCTACACTGACCAAAGGAGGAACCACTGGCTGAACGTTTTGGGGTTTGAGGTTTATCAAGTATACAGGCATGCTATGGAATAATTAATCTACTTCATGATGTTAAAACATTATGGAAATCAAACCCTTCAAGAGCTTCAACATCCTTCAATAAACAGGAGAAAATGACAAACAGACAAAAAAAAAAAAAAACGTCTGAATGACTTCTACAGAAAGTACGTTCAGCACTTTGTTAAACATTTTATTAGTCATTTCATCTTGCATATATTTATATTCATATAGTTATTTCTGAAAAAAATAACTTCAGCACGTAAGAAACTAAACAAAAGATCTCAAACATAAGAAATATATACATATTTATGTCATCATGGTATATATCTCTTAATTTGCTTTATAAATGCCATAGAGAACTCTTTTGAAAAAACACGAAAAAATATAGAAAAATTGTAAATAAATTACAAACAAATGTAAAAATACAACCAGTCATAGCATTTATAGAGAAATCTAAACCCCACCCACCCCAAATGAAATCAATGGAACGATTGAAATATTCACGAAACTGACGTTCACATTTCAACGTCAGCGAGGGACGTCACAACAGGGTCAGGACGTACATACAGTCTCACCCAAAACCCTTCATTTTTAATACAATCTTTAAACTACATTACCAAGCTATAGTTCAGACATAATTGGCATTAAAGGGCAAGTAAAAAGGACCTTTAGCATCTAGCATATAGAGTTTATTGTGAGGCCTTACGAGAGTTCCCAAAGGCCCGATGCGTAAAGTGCAACGCGGCAGGACGGGACGGAACGCTGAGGGGGAAGTGATGTCATAAACGGAACCCATCATAAGGCTACAACTGTCAAGAAGATTCTAGAACGCAAGCCTCCATCCCAGAACAATAAAACACTAAACAAAACACAGCCACTGCAGTCGGAATATGAGGTAACATTCAGAGTCCTGGAGCTGAGAAAACAAAGTGCAATTTTCACGGGAGCATCTCTCCCAAACTACGATTTATGACCTCTGGAACGCATAAACAATGCATTGAATTCAACATGCTGGAAAGGTAATCTGAAGGTCTCTGCACCAATGACCTTTAATCTGGTGTCCCACCCCTTCAAAAACATTTAGCAGTTTATCAAAACCTCCTCTGCTCCTAAACGGTACCTTCTGACCGAGAACCTATATGTGTAAGAGCGAAACCAATCAGACCCGCACAACAATCCTCCAATCATTCTGCCTGTTCTCCTTCTGTGGCTGAACTTACAAGATCTTGAGAGAATGCGAAAATGTACGACATCAATCCACAATCTGACTCTTGACGGCACTAGAAAAGGGTTCAAACATTGGCTGGTTTCATCAGGATTTGGCTTAATGCGTTCAAACTGAAAAGGAGAATCCTAAAGTTAAACCATTGTACAGAATGTGCAAGTCATGAGCACAAGACCCACATCGGTTCAGAGAACAAGTCATAAAATTACCATAAATCCTCAATTATGACCACTGAGGTGCAACCGAACTGTTAAAGTGGCTGATATCTCCAGAGAGTCATATTTCTGAACATGAACACAATGCCAGAAATCCCTTTTTATCATCTAGAATCTTTCATAAGAATATTAGCTTCTTTTTTTTTTTTTTTTCATAATCAATTTTAAAAGGAGCAATCAAAGCATAAATCATCAGATTATGTAGACAAACAATTGGGAAACCATAATCAAGTGACTCATTACTGAAAAACAACAAAAGCAATAACACCTGTGTAACAGGAGGCTGGTTACTCCAACTAATAATAATAATAAAAAAAAACATCATGAAACAAGAAACAAATGATTGGTAAAGGTAACAATCACAAGCAATACTCAGTTAGTAGTCATAACACTCTTGATTTGTCATGGTGGTAAGTAACAATGATTCATGAAGGAGGAAAAAAGGAAAGTCTTTCAGCATTGGGATCTCTTCAGCTCTGAGACTTTAGTTGGCCAACACCACGGGTTGAAAGGCCTGGCCGGAGTACTGCAGGTTGTATCCGAGTCCTTCCACAAATGGAGGCTTATCCATGAAGGAAATTCCACTGTTGGCCCCAATGATTCCCACAGCCTGGCCTGGTGGGGGGCTGGAGAACGGGTCGAAGGAAGCGTGTGGGTGTGGACCCTGGAACGGGGTGATTGGTGCAACTTCTGCATCGAAGTAGAGGGGCCTCTGGGAAATGGGAAACACAAACTCTTTGGCATTAGGAGACAGTTGGCTTGGGATGGGTCCAGCCAGAGAGTGCATGGAAAGGGAAAGGGGTTTGTGGTTGACCAGCCCTGGTGGGGAGATGGAGTTGGGAGAGCGGGTGATCATCCTCTGCTGGGGAGCTACGACGACAACGCCAGGACTAGAGGAAACTCCAGGGTTCCCGCATTTCTTCATCTTCGTGGAGCCAAATTTGGTGGCGGCGAAGCTGGCTGTGGTGAAGGTGATTGGCTGAGGTGTTGGCCTGGAGCTGGACGGAGGGTAGATGAGGCTGGTGCTTGGCGGAGACGGGGTGGATGTGTTGGAGGAATGAGCGCTGGGATTGGTGGGAGTGCTGGGAGTGGCATAACTGAACAACCCTGGGCAAGATGAGGTAGAAAGTGGAGTTGGCGAACTGGAGAGTGACGGTAGCATGACCGGCGACACCTGGCCTCCGATGGGAACGAACACCTGAGCCTCTGGGTTAAAGCCCAGATTCTTCACTTCCTCGAACTCCAGGTCTCCATCGAGCATGATGTCGGATCTTTCGGCCTCGCATCCTAAACCTGCCGGATCCTCCATGTAGAGGACTTTAATTGCACCCTTTTCCCCTATCTGGTAGGACACTTCGTAAGGGTCGATCCAAATGCTGAGCTCGGGGGGAACATTGGCTCGGACCTCCTCGGTGTCCAGGCCACTTCTTCTGGCTGCCAGCTCCACCACGGGGTCCCTGGGAGCACCCAGATGGAGGCACCGGAAGGCAGAGCCACGTAAAGGAACCTCAGGGTACCAGTGACCTTCGAAACGAGACACCAGGATACGCTCCAACTCCTCACCAAACAGATCAGCCCTGCGGCGCGGGAGCTTGTTGTACAAATATGACACGATGAAGTTCAATGCAACCTTCACCTCCAGATGCATGATGAATTTGATTATTTCTTGGGAGTTCTTTTGGTGATACAGGGACCTACGGCCGTCTTAACATCTCTTGCAAATATTAAGGTGAAAGTCTTTAATATGAGCCTTAAATGTCAATTTAAAAGCAAGGGCCTCTGATTTTTGGATTGTTGCTTAGAAATTGCTTAAAAGTGATTGTCAGAGACCAGTTGATTTTTAAAACTCCAGAATTGGTGCTGAAGTCCAAAGACTGAGCAGCAGCTCTCCGAGATCCAGTTTCTTCAAAGCCTCTGGAAAGACAAAGACAGACTGGTTAAACAACTATAAATACACAATTCATTGACTGTCAGTGTGCATGTGGGTTTGTTTCAACAGATGCTGAGGCCAAGGTACCAATCCGTGATTATCCTTATGAAATCCCTCATCTGTCCCGTTGGCTAAAGCACTTAGGATTACATGTGCTAAGAGAGGAAAATTTCAACACCAAATGCACTTGGTACACTTACACTAGCTTACAGTCTAGCTGTAATTCCATTTCAACAGTAAAATTAAATTTAAAGTGCATATATAGTGAAAAAGACAATTCTGAACATGCCAGAGTTTACTTTCTTCAGGGAAAAAAATAACCCAAGGTTTATGGTGTATAATTTACCTGCACATGAAATTGAGATGGGAGAAAGCATGCCATTGTTTTAAAATGAGACCAACCATTCATCTAATGACAACACATACTTTCTGTAATAGATTATAATTTGAATAACTGAAGATCAAATTTATTCGCTTGAATACTCACATATCTGAGAGGAAACCTTAGAAAGTGCTGATAAAATGGTGCTCCTGTAAGAACGTTTAAAAAAACTACACCTCCCAGCATGCACCACGCCACAGCATTTAGCGTCATCACCACGCGTGTGAATGTTGATGTGACGCCTCCGCACTTTTCAAAACACAGATAAGCTCCGTTAAAACCAGTACATTGAATGCACTGCAATCGTTAGATTTATAAAAGAGTCGGATCCGCGATGAGTTTCAGCATATACGAGGACGGTCACTGCCGGTAAATGTAATGAAATACATATGATTATTCATAAAAGAGACGCGTTTCACGGCCTCTCATACAGAGACAGGCCAATAAATCATAAATACCAGCTATTATTATTTCATCGCACATACAGGCATTAATACATTTAAAACTCGTTTTAGACACATGGAGGATAAAACTGATTTGACAATTTCCTTGTGCAATTATCTTATTCACAGCGATTTAATAATGATAGCTGGCAATTGTAATGTTTTCAAATCAAATATCATCTTTGCTCTATATATTCTCGGGGGTCATTTAATTACGGTGTTGATATCCATAACTGATATGATAAACTAAACGATCGCGTTCTATTAAAATAATAAAAAAAAAAAATCATGTCGGGCATTCAATGTCACTCAATGTCAACGTTTGATCACATGCCATAACAAACAACTGCATTTGTGCGTCTGACTGAATAGATTTATTCCTTAATTGTTCACAAGCCTGGTTGATTGTTAACCCTCCCGCCATCAGACACAAAACATCCAGCAGAGTCACATTATCTGCCTAAACTAAATAACAGCAGCTTCAACTCACAACAACCAGAAGTCTCATTAATCTTTAGACTTTACTCAGTTTAACTTATATTATTGTTATTACTATTTGGAGGGATTCAAACAAATATCCAACACAACACATTCAAACACAATAATAATAGTGTAACATGACAACAGAAACACTAAAGCAGCACACACTGTTCTGATGGGATGAGGTGTGTGTGTGTGTGTGTGTGTGTGTGTGTGTGTGTGTGTGTGTGTGTGTGTGTGTTGGGGGGTTCCCTTAAAGAAAGTGTTTTCCAACACATGCAACATGAAAACTGAATTATCTAACTCCAAGAGAAACCACAGAGGTTTAATTCAAATCTGCAAATCCTGTGCACCCTGTGTTTTCCATACACACACCAAAAAAAAAAAAAAACTATAACAGAACAACATGTTCCCTGGAGTTACTCCTGACAGTCAGACATGAAATGAGCTTATAAATACAGCAGCAGCCCTGTTAAACACTCACAGCACACAGATAAATAATCAGCTTTTGCAAACCTTTGGCCTGTTTCAGTCCTCTCAGTACACCATTAAAGCCAAGGACATCTGTGCAAACACACATTTTATCATCAATTTAAATGCCAACACAATTCAGCTGTACGCAAATGCCTCAAATATTAGGCCTGTCAATTAGTATCATATTATTGCATCTTTAGATTTGTTTCCTCTCAAGTCTAAAATGGACGACAACTCATCAGTCATTCAAAAGAAAAACAAAGATTCGCTATGAATGTGTACATGCAACACGACCCAGCAGAAATACATTCTGCTGTTATTCTTGATAATTGTAAATCAAGTACTTACTGATTCAAAGCTTGTGTTTCTATCCTGCGCTTATGATTTCCATTAATTACATAAGTTTCAATAAGCATGCGTTGAAGAAATCCTTCACAGAGAACCACTGCGTTTTGTTCCGTTTGACTGAAACGCACTTTTATTGAGATTTTATTTCATTTTATGTTTATTCATGGCGTGACGTCTCCCCACTCCCGCACGCGCCCGTGTAAACTTCACTGTTTTGCAGCCTCGTGCATTTATATCGCAGCGCACGCGCTCGCCCCGCCCACAACTGTGACGTGTTTTCAGCTGGAACTACTTACGGATTAGATCTGCGCGCATTAATAAAAACAATAATAATACCCTGCAAGATGTAACAGTAACTTTTAATGACACTGGTTTAGGACAGTATGAATCCGACTCTACTTAAAGTATAAAGTTATGCTTTGTTATAAATTGAATGTATCTACTTTACAAATTGTATCCACAAAGATAAGTTCAACATAAAACCAATGTTTAATTGTATTTTCGAAAGATTTAAAAAAGTATTTCAAAACCATTTCATCTTCAGTAAATAATAGAAAGCAAGAGCGTTTTCAATTTGTAATGCCTTTTAATTTCTATACTCGAGCCTGGTTGATATATAAATTAATTTCTTACCCTCTTTTTTTAAGCTGTTGTTTTTCCTCGTATCTTTATTATTTTTTCGTTTTCTGTCGTTATCAAATTATAAAAATAATAATAATAATAATAATTGTACTATTCTGTTGACAATGGTTTATTGTCATAATATAGATCTGTGCACAACCCTCGCGGATTAAGCGGTCAAGTTTTATAAAATGCTCTAAAGTCAAGAAACTTTTAAAAAATATTATACTCGTTTTACAGACTAATGAAGCAATGTTTACTTTTAATAAAGCATGTTTTACTTGGCCTATTTTATTATCTATAATTTTAAAGACAAGTCGATTTGAGACTTTTATTTGTCTCAGAGATATTCCTGTTTCAACAAAACGCCAGTTTATGTTGATTTTACTTCGTCTCTAATTAATTTGGCGAAGTAATGTTTCCATCTGTGAGGCTGTGCTGCGGAAGGCTAAAAATAAAAGATGTCATAGCAACAATGTAGCTATTGGCTGGGAAACGCGAGGAGCGGCTGGCCATTGGTCGAGAGCAGTGTCCACTCAGCAGGGGGCGTGGTGACGTTTGCTTCAGCGTGTGCAGCGTGCATTATGGGAATTGGAGTTTCCAAAGAACACAACAAAGCAATATAGGCTACATGCTATTGCAAAGTGATTATATAAACTTAAAAGGGCCTATGAAAATTAAATGTAACTTGATGTCATCCTAAAAACTCAAACACAAATAATTAAAGTGCATAAATAATTATCGGTAACACTTTACAATAATGTAGTTAACATTTAGTTCATGTAGGCTATACTAACATTGAGCAATTAGAGTATTTATTAATCTTTGTTAATGTTAGTTAATAATAAACAGCTGTTCATTGTTTGTTCATGTCCACAGTGCATTAACTAATGTTAACAAATTCAACCTTTGATTTTAATAACGTATTAGTAAATGTTGAAATTAATATTAACTGAGATTAATAAATGCTGAAGTATTGTTCATTCTTAGTTCATGTTAACTAAGGTAGTCAAATAATGTTAACTTATGAACCTTATTGTAAAGTGTTACCAAATTTTCTTGTCATGTTTGTTCACTAAATATCTCAGAAACTCAACAGATGTCTCATAACTCGTACTATAAGACAGTGTAAGGAATTATTTCAGTCATAATGTTCGCATGCTTACCAAAATATCCTATCTGTTGTAAAACTGACATTTTAATTGCTGGCGCTGCACTGAACCAAGTGTCTAAACATTTACACAGTCTCTGATCTGTTTCTGACAGACTAAACTGTGTTAATAAACATGTTTTTCAGCAGTGCCCTCTGCTAATGCTAACTATACTGCGAAGTTGATGAATCTCAGGTCGTTTAGAAGCAGAAGGTTTCAGTAAGAGCTGCACAAACACTGGAACGAGCATTTAAAAGACTGCAGATATGTAAACATACGAATTAGCCAAAAGAAGAGTCAAAGGAGGGCATTTAAAGGGATAGTGCATTAAAAATGAAAGTTGGCTATTCACTCACCCTCAAGTTGTTCCAAACCTTTATGAATTTCTTTGTTCTGCTGAACACAAAAGAAGATATTTTGAAGAATGTCGGTAATCAAACAGTTGTGGGGCACCATTGACTTTCATTGTTTTTTTTTTTCTTTTTTTTTCTTTTTATCCATTCAATGGACGTTAATGGGGACCAGAAACTGTTTGGTTACCGACATTCTTCAAAATATCTTCTTTTGGGTGTGTAAATTATTTGAATTTTTGGGTGAACTATCCCTTTAAATACAATGCTTTTTAAAATAAGTCACAATGCCTTAAAAATAGTTGCAAATGTAAGACATTTATGGCATATTATTTTAATATCTGACGAATCTTAGAGATAAAAACACCACCTATAAAACAGAAATTAGCCTAACAAAGTTACAATACATGAAATTCTGAACTACAGTGTATGCTAGATTACAGGATAGGAGAGTCTTAAATGCCATTTAAATTATTTAAATAGCCTATGCATCAACATCTTTTTAGAAAATAAAAAGAGGGTTTTAATATTATTATTGAACACAAAAATATACCGAATGAGAATATATTACATGCCAGGGAGCAAGAAAATAACGTACCCCTTTAAAAGATTCACAGTTTTCACAGCTTTCTTATTAGAAGATGCATGCAGAGTTTTACATATTCAAGAAAAAGGCTGAAGAAAGGCTTATTCTTACTAAATTTACACTTATGTATAACATATTTAGCCTATAAGAACAAAATAAGATTGAATAAATAAAAAAAACATCACAATCTTCTCTCATAATGTGTATAATAACCAAGAATAAACATTTTATAATAAAAAGACGGTACTCTAGTTGTTGTTGTTGTTGTTGTTGTTTTTTTTTTTTACAGAATGTTGTCGCGTGACGTCAGTGCCGTAAAGCGCCAGCCGCTGTCGTGATTCGGCACATGTGTAGCTGTTGTCATGCCGTGCGCTCAAATCATGAGTGATTATAGATTATTAATAGAGTAAATGTATAAACTGGAGCAGCTGGATAACATCGGTCTGCACACACACACGGGCTGCCGGAGCTTCGGGAGGACTGAGAGGTAAGATGACAGAGAAACCACAGCAGGACAACACCACGTAGCCTACAGAGAGTGACAGATTCATAAATCAGTAGCTGATAGATGCTGTTTATGTGTCAGTTTGAGATCATCAGCGGGTTCACGGGTCGGGTCTGGTTGTGGTTGAGGATGTTCGTGCTGGTGGAGATGGTGGACACGGTCCGGATTCCTCCGTGGAGTTTCCATCGGCAGCTGAACGACGCGATCGCCGAAGAGCTCAACAAGAAACTCGCCAACAAGGTGAAGACAGACACTCATCACACATATTATACTCACTCACATATTATTGAGTCATGCTTCAAAACATGCTTCCAGTTCTTCTTCTCCTTCCTTGATGTTTAACGGCTAAATGCCTCCTGTGTTGGAGAGAGTTACTTTTAAAGGTAATGGATTACAATATTGCGTTATACTCACTGAAAAAGTAACTCATTCCTGTAAGGAAAGTAATGCGTTACGTTACTTTCGCGTTACTTTTTCTAGCTGGGCTTGCTTGCTTGTTTGTTTTTCAAATGAAGGTCAGCAGCAAAGACATTGATTAATAAAATGAGACTGAAGAGATTAAATACATGAAGTACCTTATTTAACATAATTCTTGGAGATTGCGTAATTTGCATTTTTTATTTGAGTAATTTGCATGTTTTATTTGAGCAATTTGCATGTTTTATTTGAGCAATTTTATAAATTGAGTAAAAGACCGTTTCAATTTGCAGTGCCTTTAATTTGTACTCAAGCCTAGGCTAATTGATGTATAAATTAATTTCTTACCCTCTTATTCTTTTTTGCTGTCGGTTTCCTCCCATCTTTCTTATTTTTATTTTTATGCTGTTGGCAAATTTATGAACTTTTTTTCTTGTAATGCTTTTTTTGTCATAATATAGATCTGTGCACAACCCACATTGATTGATACAACCCATGCACAACCCGGAGTGATAAGCGGTCATAAGTTTTATTAAATGCTCTATAGTCATGAAACTTTCAAAATATAGGCTATATGTTATTATATCATTTTACAGACGAATGAAGCTATGTTTACTTTTAATATAGAATGTTTTAACTATTTTATTCTGTAAATGTAAAAATGCACTCGATCGGATCTTTATGTGACAAATGCTTTCTCTCTCAATATTATTAATTTTTTTCCTAAAAAATACATATATAGAGTACAAAAGAGGAAGGTGTCTGCAAACATTGGGACAAAAAAAACAGCAAAAAAACAACAATAAAACACAAAACATTAAATTCTGCTACCATGTAAATGTTGGAGGAAGGATCTTCAGAATGTATTAAAGAGCTTCACTTCATTAAAAAAAAAATTCATGACGTAATTAAATATTTGATCATTAACCCCTGAACTGTCACCCTCCTTTTGTGCATTGACATGAAAATCACTATCCAAACTTAAATGGTTGTAATTCAAGAATGCTTTGGACTATAGACATATGGCTGGTCTTGTTTTTTTAAAGAATACATTTGGCAGATTATTATAAATTATGAAAGTGAAACAGAAATAAAGTTATAGAAGTTTGAGTTCATGAAAATGTATAAATATAATTATTTATATTTAATATAAAATACATTTTTTACAAAACATGTTTTGCTCTAAAACTGCAAGAAAATCAACTCCATAAATCTGAACAAGTTGTGTTCCAAATTTTAGGTTGATATCTAAAAAAAAAAAGGTTTCAGTAAGATTTTGTTTGGGTGCAGTACCAAACTTTTTCACTAGGTGACAACCAGACTCCATTACTGCCCATATACGGGCGCCTCCATTCCCACATATGTTTTGAGTGATCTGAACCATATATTTCCATAATTTTCATACAATTTATGACATCCTATTCAGAAGTATTATGGGTGGTTTGGCAGTATTTGATTTCAATTCAACCTCTAATAAATGCATAAAAAGAGCACATGCTCTGCATCACAAATCAAGAATCCATATTTTTTTTCTTTATATTTAAAACATTTTCTGACTTTTTTTCTCTCATAAAATTGAGTTGGTGTTATCTTTTGAATTCTTGGCATGAAAACAAACTGAGGTTTCTACCATGATTTTTCATGTTCATCGCTATTTCAAAATAAAGGCCTGAACGTACCTAATGAGTAAGAAATATTCTTGTTGCAAATTGATAAATTACTTTATTTAAAAAAAACAGTCACCAAATATGAAAACTAGAGATAGTAAGCTTTCAAATGATACATAGTTTGTCAATATTACTTTATGTTTTTACTGAGATATTATTGTTTTAAATACATAATGGCAAAACATAGTTATTAGTAATTCATATTTTTAAAACTTTCAAGAGGAATCACAATCATTATCAAGTCCATTTTCCCCAGATCCCGACTGAACTCCTCCGTGTGTCTGCAGGTGGTGTATAACGTGGGCTTGTGCATCTGTCTGTATGACATCACTAAACTGGAGGATTCCTACATCTTTCCTGGAGACGGAGCGTCTCATACTAAAGGTACAAGCGTCATAGCAACATCATAACTCACTGCATTCAGGCGGTCGAGCAAAACCTCTCCCTCTCTCTCTTCTCTCCTGCAGTTCACTTTCGATACGTGGTTTTCCACCCGTTCCTGGACGCGATCCTGGTGGGAAAGATTAAAGGCTGCAGTGCCGAGGGTGTTCACGGTGAGAGAGGCCACACTAAACACATATATATATATATAAATAAATATATATATATATCTCTACTAAAATAACAAAAAAAAAATATTTAAATGAAAAAAATTAATACAAATATTTTGCTGATAAAATTGACAATTACTTTCGCTAAAATTAAAATGTATGGAAATTATAAAAACTAATTTAAAATGATAGTGATACTAAAACAACACTGTCAAATGAGTTCATTTTCATGCTCATCGTTACAGTTCCTCTTCATAGTCAAGCCTTTATTCCAGTAGATCTGGAACATTAGAACTTCGTTTAAGGGAATAATGGCTTAATTGGAGTTTAGCACCTGCTTGGAAATGAAAAAAATAAAAAAAATCATTGAAAAATGATTATATTGGTAAATAATCAGTTTATGTGTGTTGATTCCACAGTGAGCCTCGGATTCTTTGATGACATCATAATCCCGCCGGAGTCGCTACAGCAACCGGCTAAATTGTATCCTGAATTACCACTTCTAAACTCATTTAATATTTTTGTATATATTATATTCATTTAACGTAATTTATATAAATAAATTAATAAATATATATAGATAGATATAGATATAGATATTAGGGCGGTGCAGCGATTAATCAAAAATAAAAGTTTGTGTTTACATAATATATGTATTTATAGTATATATAAATACACACCCATGCATTTTTTATATATATATATATATATATATATTTATATATAATTTATATTACAGTATATATAAATATTAATATTTTATTATAAATAACACATTTTTCTTAAATATATACATGCATGTGTGTATATACAAAATAATTATACGCAGTACACACACATATATTATGTAAACACAAACTTTTATTTTGGATGCGATTAATCGCGATTTATCATTGCACCGCCCTAATATATATATACATTTTTTTTTTTTTAATTATCATTACTATTTTTTTTTTAGTGTATTTGTAGTAAATGACCTGAAGTGTGTTTGTCTACCCATCATGTACTGTTCCTTCACGGTTGGCGCAGCGATGATGCGGAGCAGGTGTGGATGTGGGAGTACGAGACGGACGAGGGCACTCACGACCTCTACATGGACCAGGGCGAAGAGATCCGCTTCCGGGTCGTGGACGAGGTGTTCCTCGACACGTCTCCCACCGGTCCCAGCACAGAGAAGGAAGCGCCGAGCGCAGCCGGCTCCACAGCGCCGCCCGCAGGAGTGGAGGACACCACACCGCAGAAAGAGGCTCCATACACACTCATAGTGAGAAGATTAGGAACAAAATATACTTACAATGACTTTAAACTTGTTCCATCCACTCTTTCCCTTTGGAATAACATCCCAGCTAACAGGGAATATTCTGGCAAGTTTACGAACGAACGTTCTTCCAGTAACATTACTAGAATGTTCGTTCAAAGTAAATACAGTCAAACCAAAATGTATTCAGACACCTTCAACATTTCTCAACATTCTTCAACATTTAATGCGCTATCGTTTAGAAAATGGAAATAAAATATGACAAGAACTCAGAGTTATCAAATCAGTTGATATTTCACTGGTTTTGTCCATCCGTCTGACTGTCTCGCACATGAATCATGTTGAATATCTGTCAGCTGTTAAATTTAACTACACAATTAGATAATACCAGTTTAGCTCAACCAATGACCAAGCAATGCTTCATTCTGTTCAGTCTGTGGAGTAAAAAGGTGGCATTAGCAATTAAAGAAAAAACACTTCAGCAAAACACGGTCAGGTCAAAGTGTCTGAATCGTGTTTGGTCCCAAATTTGTATACATTTTACTGATAGTTCACTATATGAAGAATTTATGGCTATAATATGTCACAGTTTACTTTATTTTGCTATCTTCGCTTATATAAATGAACTATAGTGTCCTGCACCCACTAGTAAAACAATATCAAAAATGATATCTGGTGTCTGAATAATTTTTGGTTTGACTGTGTCTGGACTTTAATAATGTTTTCAAAATGTGAGCACACAACTATATGAAGCATTATTCTGCAACAATTTAGGTGAACGTTCATCTAACTTTTTTTTTTTTTTTTTTTTTTACTTGTTTCGGAATATTCCGAGAACATTCAAAACTAACATTCCAGGAATGTTTTCTCTAATTCTCACGCGATCAAGAAAAGCGTGTTGAACGTTCCCAGAAATAATGTTTTGGCAACTTAATGGGAACGTTAGCAAAACCATATTTCCGTTAGCCTGGGTGTGTTGATGAATTGCTGATAACAAGGCCACTAACGTCTGTTCTTCTCTTTGGCAGGGATCCGTTAGTGAACCGGGTCTGGGTCTTTTGTCCTGGTGGAACAGTTAACAGTCTCTTCTGTGATTATGAACTGAGAAACATAAGCTCAGCTTTTCACAAGACTCATTTACTCCTTCATGAACTCCAGCTCTGTGGACCAATCAGTGAGCAGATGCTGCTGACCAATCGGAAACACTTAACGAAGAGTCATTTATAATGATTCAGAGGGGATTATTGTGTTGTAGTTCTGCTGTTGTTTGGAGGAGTGAGATAATTTGAGTTTAATTACTTTTTTGTTCAGACCTACAGTTTACTTTATAGATATACATTTTTATTTGAAAAAAAAAAAACTAAACAATGTTTAGCTTCAAATAATGTCTTTTTGACGCTGAATTTAATATTTTTGTGAGGTCATGTATATGGTTTTTGTTTTTTTTGGTTTGTTTAGGAAAATTTGAATATAAAAATATTTACAAAAGACTAAAGTGTTGTTGTTTTTTTTATATATATATATTGTATTATTTTAGGTAACACTTTATTTTACAGTGTCCTTGTTACATATGTTACATATACTTACCAGAACAATAAATTATGCATAATTACATGCAACTAACCCTCAACCTAATCTTACCCTAACCATAAATTAAGTACATGTAGTTGCCTAATATTACTCAGTTCTTAAATATATAATTACACTGTAACAATGTCACCTTAAAATAAAGTGTAAACATATTTTATTTATTTTAAATGTATTGTTTTCATTGATTCTGTCAGCTGACTTCTGTTTACATAATCTCTCGTGACATTATGATAGTTCTCTGACGGGAGTGACTCATTTTCCGGGATTCGGTGACGCTGCTTCAGTAAACGCGTCGGTTCTCCCGGTGAACGCATGTCAACAGGGATCTCCTCCATCACACGATCCTGACTGCGGATTCACACTTCATCTTATATAACTGCGGTCGTACAGGACGGGACAGAAGCATCTGCGAACTCCAGCTGTAAGTTTCTGCATTTGGTCCATTTATTCTAGCACGTTTCCATCTTATTATGCATTTATTCCCACAATGTGTGGGCTATTAAAATAATAATATAATCTAAAATCAAATACTATTATTAGTTCTTGTATACATTTTAGGGGTCCTGTCTCCTACCTTTTGTTCAGAGAACCGGCCGTAGGCTGCGTGCTTTAAAACTTAAATGCACGCTCCCTAGACAGCATGTTTATAAGTACTTAGATGGCCTATTATATTGTGTTATATAAATAATCGCACATATATGTATATATAATGATATTATATATAATGCTTTCAAAATGCTGTCTAGCAAGTCAGCCGACGAGGCTTTGATGAACAATCCTGCCCTCCATCAAGAACATTCTAGAATCGGGTGACGCTGACTTGAACGGAACCTGGAAAAATAATAGCAAAATTCAAACGTTCAAACGTTGTAATGTGTCTTTTCTGCAATCTGGTCATTTTTCCCGCGGTATTTCGGGTCAGAATTCCATCGCGTCATAACACTTGTTCTGTCTCTTATTTTAAGTTATGTAATTTCACATTAGATCCAGTTTTAGCCAAAAGTATGACATTGATTGAGGATCTTGTGATGTTGCTTTCGCTGTGACTTGGATTTTCATAGTACGTGATGACGCTGTAAAGTCGCGTGTTGCATAATAACAGCAGAACCAGCGACTCTGACGTCACGAGGACAGATTTCGCGTCACTCGTCGCTGCGCACGAACCTTACAGACACTTTAAACCAAGAAGTGATAAATAAACTTCTGACAACTGATGTACAGTTTGGTTTAATCTCTTTCCTATATAGAGCTGCATACTTATTAACCTCTTGTAATGCATTTGTGTAGCCTACATGTGCACTATTAAATGCCATAGTAGTGTGTTCAGAAGATTCCAACAATAAGTGCACTTCAAATACCCGGATGGATGACGCACTTATTAAGTGTGGAATGTTAAATTATAAACTAGCAGTCTAAATGTCATACACTAGTACATAGTGTGTAAAGTTCATAGTGTATAGTTTATAATTTAGGACACATTTGCTTATTTTTAAATAAACTATGCAAGAGTCATCTACTTAATTCAATCATAAACTTTTCAAACATTAGATAGTATGCTACATTGTTGCATGACCTCATTAGGTAATTAACCTGAGATAAAACATTTACATTGCTTTTTTAATCCATTTTAATAAAAGCTGCAATTAAGCATCAAAATATGTTAAGTGTAATATCTGATTTTCATTTTTTATGCTGGAAATATAAGGTCATGTCAAGTGCACTGCATTGTGGGGTACAGTATCTAACATTCATACTGCACAATACACATTCAGATATAATATGGCAGTAGGCTAATAATAATAATATGAGGATTAATGAATAAGGATTTCTGTGCTATGTTGAAAAAGTGATGAACGGAGTCTATCAACATTATGTAAATTAAATAATGCAATATGTATTAATAATTTGAGAGCCAAAATAAAGCAAACCATCGTATCACACCAAGACTTTTCACTTGAGTGGAAATACTAACTGGGCAGTTATCAGTAAGCAGCATAAAAGATTGAGATTTAGATCAAGTAGACCCAGACCCAACAGGAAGAACCTTTGTTTTGTTAGTATTATGCTTAAAAAAATGTGTTAGCTATTCATGTGTTACATCCTGCAAACATTCAGTGAGTTCAAGTGGGGGATGGGAAACATTAGGTTTTGTAGATACGTACAACTGTGTATCATCTGCATAGAAATGAAAGTTGATGCCGTAAGTGCGGAAAATATGACCAAGAGATAAAATATAGATAATAATTAAAAGCAGACCCAACACTGACCCCTGTGGAACACTGTGAGTAACGGAGACTTACAAACGGAGACTCCCAGGTGAATAGGGTAAAACAATACTAATAGATATCATCATACTTCACCAGGTGATTGATTACATTAATTGCAAAAAAAAAAAAAATTTGTATTACAAGTTTTTCTGAAATGTTATGTTTAAATATGCAAATGAGGTGTTATCTAATTAAATCTAAATACACTAATTTGCATAGATTTCTAGAACAAAATCTGAACATTGGATGAAGTCAGGTTCAAAATTCTTGTTTAATTTTTTTATGTTAGAGTCAACGGTTTAAGGAATAAAATGTTGTATAAAATCAGGACAATTATATATGTTATACAAACCCCTCTGTAAAAACCTTCAGAATATAGATAAGAATAAAATTGAAGTGGAGATTTCTGGCTCAATGTAGGAGGAAAAACTAATTTTGAGAAAACGGCCTTTAAAGAAATAGAGCCCTATCTTGCACCCAGCGCAATTGACTTTTTACACCGACGCATGTATCATTCCTATTTCTCACCCGATGCACAGCGGACTTTTCCCTCCACAGAAGCACGTCGGTAAATTAGGGAATGAATTTGCGCTCCCGGGGGCGGTTCAGTGCAAAGAGGAGGCGTGTTCCGGCGCAAATGTTCCCTGGTGCTATTTTGCAGTTTCAGAAAACAATTCCGCCACAGACCAGGAAAAACCTCGTCTAAAGTCAGTGGCGCGTTATTCATATGCTATTTTAAGGGCGCATGCTTGGCCATAATCAATGTAGTGAGTGCACAACGCACATACACTTTGCTTCACTCATCTACACACAGACACAGCAGTTGCCATTTTTACAAATCATACATTATTACAAGGAAAAATATTCCACACGAGGGAAATCATTGTTGTGTCCATGAAGATGTGAAAAAATAGGCATAAATCTAGCTCACACATTTACCCAAATTATTATACGCCTGTTTAACTGAAGCTAATCTGGGTGTTTTTCTCCATCCCCAATGTCACTTCTCTGTCTTTTACGGCCCTGATGAGAACGTCGCTCTCCTCGGCTGTGAACCGCTCCTGGCGCGCGCCTGGCAATTCCGCCGTTATAATAGCAATCCGCTATAGAACAAGCGCGTCTGCTCTTAAAGGGAATGTGAGATGACGCTCTGATTGGTTTATTTCACGTTACGCCCAAACCACACCTATGAATAATGAAACTACTTTAGACCAACCCCTTTTAGATTTGCGTCGGGCACAAGAGTCATTTATCCCGCCGGTATAATAGCAACAGCGCCCAAGACCCGCTCACAAAGTTACTTGCGTTTCGCGTTTGATACTTGTGTTTCAGATCGTTAAAATAGGGCCCATATACTGTAATTTACATCTACAGACGCAAATAGATAAAGTGCTCTTAAAGATACTGTTAAAAGTGTATTTGGATGTTTTCTCTCCACTAGTCACTTTATGAAAAGCCAAAAAGCCCAAAATCTCAAAATTGGCAGATGCATGAAAAAACATTGTTGCCTGTAGTGTCTCGACTTAATCTGTACAAACTGTTTTTTGTCACTTAAATAGGATGAAAACCAAGGAAGTTTTCATGTAGTATAGTAGTATGAAACAGTCTTTTAATGTAGAAGTGACAAAAATACACAAGTGGTGTATAGTTCACTCTGATCTTGGAGCGGTTTCTTGGTTTCTTTAATGCCTCTTTGAACACAATGCAGGGTTTTGTGCACGAGGAACTGGGCACGCACCCTAGCGCCCCGGGCACAAACTGTCTTGCATGTAAAAACACACACACACACACACACACACACACACACACACACACACACACACACACACACACACACACACACACACACACACACACACAGAGCCTTTGTGCAGGGTAGGGCAGAGTAAAGCTGTGTTGCTGCATGTCGATACACACAGAACAATCTGTGCCCCTGCAAATAAAAAACAGAGCAAAGTACGCATGCAAGTGTTTGCCAATAAATACACAGTTTAATGTGCGTCACTGAGACTAGTCTTGCGCTGGAAGCCTGAGTTTAGTGTTTCTCTCTCAGACAGCAGGTCGTGTTCTGTAAGCATCTGGAGAGCGTTCAGAAAGACCAGATCATGGCGGACCCGGAGCTGTCGTCCCCGACGGACCCGTCCCTGCGCTCTCCGCGCTCGACGCCGCTGTCGCTGTCGTTCCCGTTTCTGCGCGAGGGGAGCCACGTCTGGGACAGAGCCACGCCGCAGCCCGGGGAGTTACCGAGCCCCCTGCCCACCAAACGCACGCGCACCTACTCCGCGTAAGTCAAGTACACACGAGTCACAAACCTGAAAACTCTACATGCTGGACAAACATTGAGGGTACGTTTACACAACAACGATATGCTTAAAACGGAGAAGTTATTTCTTTCCTACAGACGATCCCCGTTCACACGGATCCGTGAAAATAAATTAAAACGCTGTATTCTGCTGCTAGGCCAATAGATGGCGATGAAACATTATAGACTGAACACGTAATATGCATGTGGATGACGTCATAGTCTTCAGAGATTCACGTTTTTGTTGTTTACACGGAGACCGTTTTCAAAAAGTTTGCGTTTTCAGGCACTCGAAACGCCGTCGTCGTGTAAATGAACGGCCAAAACGCAGGAAAAATTTACGTTTTTAGTTGAGAACTATTGCACTATTAATGGGACCATTCACACAGAATGTATTTGTGTGATCAATAACGTGAGACGGAGGTCAGTGGAATGAAGAAAACGCAAGTGCCACGTTTTTAGACGTTTAGGCCTACGGCCCCGTTTACACGTACATGGTTATTTTGAAAAACGGAGACATTTCCCTTCGTTTGCACCCTTCGTTTACACGCAAACGGAGGATTCGCCAATGAAACCGATTCTTTCTAAAAACTCCGGCCAGAGTGGAGATTTTGAAAATCTTCGTTTGCACGTTTGCATGTAAACAGAGAAAAACTGAGTTTTAGGCAGCGACGTCACAGAATGTGACTATTTTCGGGATTCTGATTGGCTAAGGTGGGCTTGAGCTTCTCGTTACACTGCCACCTACAGGTTTGGCATGCTCTTGACAGCATATACACAGGTTCGTGTGCACGATGTTATTTTTGAAAACGAAGAGGGGTGAAATGTCCGTTTATGAAAATAGCCACCTACGTGTAAACGTAGCCTTAATTTTCCGCATTCCGCTCCATCTCGCGCATGTCCGCACAGCTTTCAAAGTATATGCTCAAGCGCGGATGGACGAGGACAATTGCTTTTTCTATACTCTAGCAGACGCCAAAGGGCTGCACTGAGTCATGTCATTTACAGGACATTCGCTTGGAAGGACAGAAGAAGAAAAGCAGCGGATCCGCCATTGAGTGCAGGGTTTAGAACAAGAGCATGAACTAAAAGTAGAAAACGATGGATAAGGATATGCTGCTTTGTTTACTGTTCTTGGAACAGCGTGTTGTTCTGCATCGCTCTTTCCGCACTCTTCTTCCACTACTGCATAATACATCACAGCTGCATATTGCCACCTAGTGGACACTTCTGTCTCAAGCCCTGCGGTGCGTTACAAATACTGTCTGAGTACATTTGAATTTGAACTTACTTCATGATAATGATGAGTCTGTTCATTGCGTGTCACATGACAAATGAACCAAAAGACTCGGAAGGGAAATTTAAATATTTATGTTCCCTGTAAATTATCTTTGGCTGCATTATAATGATTTCTTAATTCAAAATATGATTAAGATTGCGAAGGTGGATGTTTTCGGGGAATTTAGCTGTTAAAAGTATAACATTTAATGCCACTTAAATGACTTGAATAAAGATCCATTTATTTTGATGACCGAGATCGAACGAGAGAGTCAGTAAAATGATCCGAATTTCCCATCACTACTTTATAACCGTTAAAAAAGTATGCTCAATATAGTAGGAATGTGTGTAGTATGAATGTAACTCGTATGTACTACTTCCGCCATGGTGTCATTGTCACATGACCTTCCAGAGTCATTTGCGTCTTTTCGTCTCATGGGATAGTAAAGTGTCCATCGAATATGCACTTCAGAATCTCGCCGGAAGTAGTAGGTCATCCGGGTACTTTTCGCCTACCATTTTTCGAATACTATGTATTATACTAATCTGTTGGCGTACTGTTTTTCACATACTATATATGTAACGATCACCAGTAAGAGTGCCCGGGATAACCATCAGAGGACACTCCAACCCGGACAATCAGCACACATCCACAGACTCCATTCCCCATAATCCTTTGTCCAGACCATCAGCCATTATCACATTCACCTGTGTCTCATTATCTTGTTTAATCACCCTATATAAGGGGGTTCTTTCTGTCTGGTTATACTTAATTTTCTGCTTTCACACATCTTTTACTTTAAAAATTTCAAAGTGTACTACTTACCATGAGCACTATCTAGTGGACTTTTGTTTTCAAGTGCTCAGATCACTCAAATATGTGCAAAATTATGATTTTATGAGATAAAAAAAAGTCGACAGAATTATGCCGACAGAAAGTCAGAATTATGAGTAAAAAGTTGAGATTATGACAAAAAGTCCTTGTGACAATTTTTTTTTCTAATAATTATGACTTTTAAGTCACAATATTGACGTTTCATCTCATAATCATTAGCATGAATTTTTCATATGTGGCAGAAATGGGCTTCCATAGTATTCTGTACAAATTTCAGGAGAAACTTCCTATTTCCTATAAAAAGAGGTCCTATTATGCTCATTTACAAGTTAATCCTTTTGTTTATGGGTTTTTTGTTTATTTATCACTTATTCTTTATTTATTCATATGACATTGTTGCAGCACCTGTTTTTCACCCTCGGTCTGAACGCTGTTTTAGTTTTGGTTTCTTTAAAACCCGCCTTCTGAAAAGTGCTATGTGCTCTGATTGGTCAGCCGGCCCCAGTCTGTTGTGATTGGTCCACCGCTGAGAGCTTGTGTCATAAATGTAACGTGCCTTGCCATAACCAGCGAGTATCATGTGTTGTTTGGACTGACTTCAAACTTCACTGATTGTTCACATGCACAAACAGAAACAACTATAAGATACTGAATGAACGGTAAAATGTAAAAGAGCATAATGGGCCCCCCTTTTAATTATTTTACAAGGTGGCTATTTCATCAAATTTTTTACGAGGTGAATCGTGCGCTATTTTGGGGGGAAAAGAAAAGCATGAAGGTCCACCTGTAATAAACGTAACCATAACTGGAGCGTAAGCAAATCATACAAAAATGTACAAATGAGATAGTAGCCTAATCCTACTAATTTGTATGAATTAGTTAATTGGTTGTCCTGAGGTTGTTGTTGTTGTTGTGTGTGTGTGTGTATGTGTGTGTTGTGTGTGTGTGTGTGTGTGTGTGTGTGTGTGTGTGTGTGTGTGTGTGTGTGTGTGTGTGTGTGTGTGTGTGTGTGTGTGTGTGTGTGTGTGTGTGTGTGTGTGTGTGTGTGTGTGTGTGTTTGTGTGTGTGTGTGTGCAGGACTGTGCGCGCAAACGCGGGCCCCGTCTTCAAAGGTGTGTGTAAAACCTTCTCGCGCTCGCAGGGTCACGGCTTCATCAGACCGGCTCTCGGTGGAGAGGACATCTTCGTGCACATCTCAGAGTGAGTCCAGTTCAACACCAGTACCAGCTCACACACACTGAACCAGCTCAACCTCACACCTCAACATCACGAGTCAGAACAGAGGAAATCTGATTATATCTGACATGCAGAAACATGCATAATACTGTTTAAAGGTAAAACAGCAACAACAAAAACAACAATAATAATAATAAAAAAAAATATTAGCAATAATAATTATATTAATATATCATATATTTATGTTATTATTATATTTTTTTATATAATAATAAAACAGCAAAAGAAGAGTAATATAAAGTATTATAATAATAATAATAATTTTAGAAATATACTAAAAAAACTAGTTATAATTATAAAAGTAATTTATATAACAACAGTAATTATAATAAAAATAATACATTTCATAAATATAATGATAATAAAAATATAATATAAAATAATTATACAACGTATATAATATTATTATAAAGATAAATAACAATAATAATTTTATAAATTATACTAATAATGATAATAGTGATCATTTTATAAAGTATTACAAGAACAGTAACAATTATTGTAATATAATACTTTTATAAAGAATAATATTAATAATTTAAATATATATTAGCAATAAATAATTCTATTAATAATTATTTAAATATATTATGTACTTTTATTTTAGATTTATATAAATATAATATATATTTAATAAAACAATATAATAATATTTTTTAATATAACTGTAAATTATATTATTAAAAATATAATAATAATTGTATAAAAGTATACTAAAAATAACAACAATATTTATAATAATTTTATGAAGTATAACTACCGTAACAACAACAACAATAGTAATTTTATTAATATAATAATAATAAAAATGTTAAATAATTATACTAAGTATATTATAAAATGTAATAATTATGATTTTATAAAGTATACTAATAATAACAATAATTATTTTATAAAGTATAGTAACAATAATAATAATTTTATAAAGTATAACAACAACAGTTATAATAATTGTAAAATATAATAGTAATAATTTTATCAACTATAATAATATTAATGATAAAAATTGTAATAATATTTTTTTAAATACAATAATAATCATAATACAAAGCATAATAATAATAGTTTTATTACATACATAAAATAAAATAATAATACTTTTGACTAAGTATTTATTTGTCTGTGGTTTTAGAAAATAGATCTTTAAAATAATGTGAGAAATTCCTGTTTTGTTTTCTTAAAGTTTTTTTTTTTTTTTTAAATCTGTTGAAAAATCTGAAAACTTGATATGCCATTATATTTTTAATAAAAATTATACATTTATCAAGAATAAATGTAGTATATTTTTCTACTATAGTATATTTTTATTAGACATGTCTGATATATGTGCAGTGTGTGATTTAACTGTAGGTGTCACCCTAGCTGAACTTTCACCAGCACAATACTAATCTCTTCTCCGGCCTTCAACATGTGATAGATGTTTCAAAACAGACCGTGCCACCAGTAGGGAGTAGCTAGAAGATTTGATAACAAAAAATGTGGATGAGCTTATTAAAAAGTTCTGGAAAGTGTATGTTTATGGGCAGACTGAAGATGAAAAGAAGAGGAAAACACCTGTATATGAGGTCATTGGTCAAAAACAGAATAAAAACACGACTCTACTCTCAATAATCTGAAATATCAGAGTCGTTTAGAAGCAAATGTCATGTTTGATTGCAAAAATCACTGTAAATCAATGTGTGTCAATCAAACCGTGTGTTTTCCTGCTGGTGTTTCTCTCTTGCAGTATTGAAGGAGAGTATGTTCCTATGGAGGGGGACGAGGTCACGTACAAGGTCTGTGCCGTCCCGCCCAAGAACGTGAAGGTCCAGGCCGTGGAGGTGCTCCTCACACACCTGAAGCCCGGGACCAAACACGAGACCTGGTCGGGCCAGATCATCAGCTCCTAGAGAGGATTGTTGTGAGAGCAGAGCATCATGGGAGCAAGGCTGATGAAAGTTAAAGGGTGCAGAGAATGTCAGAAGAGTTCAGCCGTCGAAAGGAGACGGGACGGGTTGCATTACGGGAACGCTTAGAAACAGACTCGAAATGCAAGCGCACAAATGCAAATACACAACTCACAGGTTTCTGTTGCATTGTTGACGCTCTCAGTGCCAATTCACTGTACTTTTTCTGTTTTAGGCTCAGTAGCGTAGGTATTTAAAGCTTTGTTGCCAATGCTTGTGTTCTTGCGTAGCGTTTGTTTCTGGTTAAACAAGACGTCTGAAACGGAGAGAGATTGTGAAATGATGGTTGAACATCCTCAAACTGAACTGTGAACCGAGTTCGAATCGAGCGCATCGATCCAGATGCGCACATGCTACACTTGTGACTGTTTTTGGCTCTTATATTTCTGTTTATTTCCAGACAGCAACATATTGTCGGCCCACATCTGGTCCAGTGTTAAATTAACTGTCCTGGGAGTTTATTTGGGACCACATTCAAGAGTGTTAAAATATGAGTGTTAAATGAACACTGAAGCAGTGTTCAAGTTAATGAGATAATTAAGTGATGTTGTTAATTGATTGATAATTGACCATTATTGAAGACACCTGATGTTAACAAGCAGAATCACCAAAGGAGGAAAAAAACATAAATTGTAAGCCACCGTTATGGTGATCAGTTTTTGCTTTAGTTGGGCTCTTGACCCTTACATTTTTAACTTTAGATTTTGTTTGGGCTGTTGTAACTGAGTTTAGGAATCTATGATGTGGGCTGACGCTATGTTGCTGTCTGAGTTTATGCATTCATTTTTGATAATTATGTGTTAAATTGATGGTAATATAGGTAAGTGGTAAAATATCACTGATGTTTTCCGGTAGTGGGAGTTTAGGGGGGCAAATGCTTCATTCTCATTAAAGTTGCAATGCAAAAATCGTAATGGTCCTAAAACTAAACGTAATTTTTATTACACAAATAATTTTCATTTGATTTCTGGGTTAAATGGACATGATCTTGATGGGTTTGGAGGGCTTTGTAACTTTAAGCTCTGTTATAAATGCTGGAACTGAAGCCTCATAGACTAATATTGCACTTGAAACTTGACAGCCCAAATATAAACTGCCAAACTGACTTCATCTCCCATCTCCGGGAGTCTTTCAGGGTAAAACAAGCAGCATTTTGTAGACAAGCTGAGGAATAACAGTCGGCTAGCAAAAGCATTTAAACAGATTTTCACAGCAAAGATCTCGTGTTATTTTTGCTATATGTGTGTGTGACGTTCATGATGATGTAATGACGGTGATGCACTGTTGCGTTAAATGTTTGGTCACATGATCCGTTGCATGTTCTTGAGTTTGTCTTGTGATTTGATCGTCAGATTTCTGGACCCTAAGTTGTGTTTTAACTGTGATTGTTTTTTTATTTCTATTTTCAGCACTTTTTAGAGCTGAGATCACTGTGGTCGACGTCCTTTCCTTGTGAACTTTGATGGACTAATAAAATGACTTTATGATTCACACGTTTGTATCTCACTGCAAAGCAACTTATGTAATTAATCATCCAAAAAATTATATTTGCACAAAACTTTTAGCCACAGCATCTGCACATACACAAATATTACACGTGCAGCATCCATAAACAAAGATCAGACTCCTTTACAATTTACAAAAAAATGTGTATTTACAATAAGCAGACATGTTCATGATGCATCACATTAGCATTATTGGCAATCACATGGATTCTTCACAGACTTGATCATGAAAATCACATTATTGACATCACATATTTTTCCTTTTATCGGTTACAACATACATTCTACTAAAGAGAAAATGAACTAAGATCCTCAATAAATGAGTTTGTTTAATAACTATGTTTGCTTGTTGGAATTGAGATGACATCATTTTTCCAGCAAAACAAACTCGCAGATGAAACTAAAGGGGCGGACGAGCCACTCGAGCAAATTAATTTATTTCCAAATCAATTAAAGTTAAAGTGCATTTATGCCATCAGATATGAAACACTAACACATTAACATTCATATTAAAAGACAGCAGATTCTGGATTAAAATCTAAAACAATTTAGAAACACCTGATCCAGAGATTTCCGGATTTAAAAAAAAATGTTTTACAAATGCCCTGGATATCTATCGGATCGGCATCATGTTTTCAGAGATCAACAGGAGTGTTTCAGTGATAACGTGGAATCTCTGGAATGATTAACACGTGAATATCACATCTAAACAAATTAATGAAATTTTGCAGGCAAAAAAGGTCCATTGTCTTTTGTCAATAGTGTATGAATGTATGAAACACAGCAACAAAAGTCATTTTCAAACCAAGCAGAATTCTATTGGTCAATAGAGTTCATTAGTGCCCGCCCACTTTTTCGACAGGGCTGGTTCCGGAAGTATTTTTTCCATTCATTTCTCCCACAGGGATTTTTAAAAAGTCTTTGTTAAAGCATTATAAGCCACGAACCAAGCCAACCAGCTACGAGGTGAATAATAACATTACAAACTTTGATTGGAAGCAAAAAAGGATTTTAAAATCAGACAAAAATACAAAGGTACAAGATATTGTATTATTATATATATATATCCACTAAGTTTATTGCAAAATATGCATATTGAAATATTTTGAGAGTGTAGGACTCAATTACATAAAGAGATATCTTGGTGCTTTATCTTGTTTCGACTCTCTGATTGGTGGAATTGGTGTACAGCATCATGGGAAATGTAGTTTTTTTTTTTCACTATGAATTCCGCTGTTAAACACCAAGTTTAAATAATGTGGACTGACGGTTTCAACAGAAACAAATACTATCATTTAACAATCGTAACTCACAATAAGGCTGTCTTTAAAGGTTTGTAAGTATTATCTTTAAAAACCAATTTCCCTATGAAGAAAATGAATAAAGTTTTTACTTCCAGAACCCGACTGTTGCACTCTATTCGCATTACCAAATGAACCCAAAACGAAAACACTCGCGTGTATCCCAATTGAAATTACTGGATATCGCCCGTGAAAACTTGACGAGCAATGGTAAATGTGCACCCTATGCAATGCAACAAATATTAGATCACTAATAGTTAACTCACTGCTAGATTAGATTTTTCTTTTTCGTTCTAAGTGTGTAAATCTCACGTTATCTCACTATAGGCTACAAACGTGAATATCTCTATTATAATTCATTCATAAATACGCGGGATATCTATCTCAAGAGTCCAGTCTGAGATCACAGAGAGGGAATAATGGAAACACATTCAGCTACAATCACAAACACTCGGACACAACGATAATAAAACTCACTCTGAAATCAACAGTGACAGCAGCAAATAAGATCACGAGACCATCACAAAACTTGAGATAAACATATGGGACAGAATCTATCACTCGTTTCGCCACGAACATGGCGGTCACGTTCACCCTGTCATGCCTCATTAGTGTTTGATTGATATTACACAAAGAGGTTGGTCATTTACAGCAGTGTCAACCTAATGAAGTCCTGAATAACTCAGAAGCATCTTTATATTTATATCTGATAAAGGAACCGAGCTGAAACACTTATGAAACCAACGGCTCTTCCGAGGTCCAAGAAAACCACAGAAACAGAGGTAAAATCAGATATGGACAAATTCCCTTTTAATTCCTGATAATGATATTCTTGTTGGTGCTCTACTGCATTTCATTAGGCTACACGTCGCTCTGTTTGTTGTTAGGATCATAGATATCATATATAAACGCTAGATGTCTTATGGCGCAGTCACTTCCGGCATCATCGTTCAGCCATCTTGTCACAGGCAGGCTTAATGTAAGGTGAATGATCAGCACGCACACAAATCCTCTTATCTCGCTGAAATCTTGACGGATTTACAAACGGTTTGGTTTCTTACAAACGTTATTAACGTGGTTATAATTCCAAATGCTTGAACATGTTAGTTATAATTATTCATATGTATGCAGTGTATGTATGCAGTGTCATAGCTACATCTCTGACGTTTATTATAAACCAAACCTTTTGAAAATCGGTAGAAAATTGAGCAAGTTATGGTTATTTAAACGTATATGCACCATTAAACAAGTGAGCAAGCTGCCTGTGGCATGATGGCCGCCACGTGCGAACATCGACCTCCATTGGCCAGCAGCGCGCACGAGACATCTAGCCTTTATATGATATCTATGGTTAGGATGACCAGTTTTAAAAGATTCAACGCTCGTTAATGTTAGATGGCCAATCAAATCAGGAGGCGGGGCTTAGGCTTACTGGTCGACCGGGAAGCGGGAATTCAAACGCGATGCTTCAGTTTTAACGGTTGAAGAATGTGAGGTAAGATGTAGCTAAATATTTAATATCTGACAACTGTTGTATGACATTTAAACGTTATTTGACCAACAGTAATATTCCGGGATGCAAACTCGACTGCTTTTTGTCAAATTTCGAGTAATGTATAAAATTAAACATGAAATTTTTAGGTAAAAACTATTTTCAACTATTTAAACAATCAGTTTTATTTACAACTTCGAAAAATATTTTTTCCCCGAGTGTTTATATATTATTAATGTAATGCTTAATTGTTAATGTGACGAGATAGGAGTGAATGTGTACATTTAAAAAAAGTTTAAATGCATTATTTCACAATAAATTGTAAATACAATAATTATTTTTCTCTATTAGCTGTAACCCCTTTGAATAGAAGGGACTATTATGTGACAGGGCAAGTTAAAATCAGAAAAAATGTGTGCCTCTACTGAAGGAGGTTTACTAATAAATAAGTTTACTAATACTGATCTCTTATTGGTTAAAAACAGCTCGGTGAGATGGGTTATACTATTGCCGTCAATGTGGTTTACAGCGGTGATATGTTAAAAGTTGCATGTCAATAATCGTAATTTCTGGAGTGACTCCTGCATTCTGTCCGTCATCCGGAGGATTCACCGTATTTGAATGCGTCTGTCACTCCGGAAACTCTGCAGTGTGAACGTGGCCACTGTAAAACACTAATTATTGTAAAAAGTATGGAATCTTTAGACTTAAAATTAATTTTTGAACTTTACAAATCTATAAACATGTACTGATAAGGGTCCATCAGTGATATTTACACACAGTCCCTTGAGTCTGATGACCAGCAGTGGTTTGGGTTTGTCTGAATCTGCTGGCTCTCAGGGTCAGTTCCCAGAGTGGCCAGCAGGGGGCGCATGAGATCAGCACACAGGCAGTCTGGTGTGTGTGTGTGTTTGTGTGTGTCACGCCTCATTGGGTGGAGCGCTGAAGAACATCTCCCTGCAGAGCCGCACTGTTTCTTCAGGGGAGCAGACGGTGAAGCCAATGGTACGAGGGTCCTCGAAGATCTCGTGGTCGTTTCCGCCCTGATCGGGAAACATGTATTAGAAAAAAATGATCAGATACAGTCACTCACTTACGTACAATGTTCCCTCTATTTTTTTCTTGCTCAAGCAAAACCTTTCTCTTATCCTCAGTGAAAACATTCCTTATATCTATCTCATGCATCATGCATTTTATTTGAACCCTGATGCAACTTAGTGATATTAAATTATATTTCTGAAAACAAGAAGTTACTAGATATGAAGCACATAAGCCACCTAATTTTTTTTTTTTTTTACAGTGCTAAGTTAACTGCCATTCTTTAATTTTCATTCATTTTAAAAGGTTATGCAGATCAGTTCAATTCTTTATAATTTAATAAATACTCTAATACTAATAATAAAATATTCTGATAACAAATAGGCCTACAAATTGAATAGCTCATTTGTGAATCACTTTGGATAAAAGAGTCTGCTAAATGAGTAAATGTAAACATAGATAACACGTTAACATAGTAAACGTTAAAATAATATCAGGAAACGGTTTTGTAGTCATCTAAACACCCTTGAGACACACAAAAGCTAAGTGAGCTATTTTGAGATCATGATTCTGAACAACAGACAACTAAACAAACATGTAATTTAACAGAGGTTCTGAAAAAAAATGTGAATAACTGCAGTCTATTTAAAATGTTGAATCTAAATTAATTATTTAAAAAATAATTGGGTTGAAGGAATGATTCAGTGACTCACTCATAAATCCTTCATTGTTACATTAATGGATGAATCAGTGTTTTTGAACAAATCTCTATAATGAATGATTCTATAAATACATTTTTCAACAGTCACTTGCCACCACCTACTGGTGTAACAATGTAATGGATCCAATCATTATTTAAAGTGTCGAGTTACTTTCAATAGTTGATTTACTCAATTTTGTTCAAATCCATAGACATTTATATCTGAACTATGGCAATTAACCAGAACACTGCAATTATGTCTCATTCACTAGAAGACTATCAAATCACTTTCGCCACAAATTTTGTGTCTTCATACACTTTTTCCTGTGTGTGTGTGACATAAGAAGTGCCTGGCCAGCGCAGCTTAAAGGGAACATTGCTAACGTACCAACGATGTTTCATTGCCGAAGAAGTAGATGGCGTCCAATCCCTCCTGCTCCAGGACGTCCAGACAGAGGCGTTTGTCCCAGCCCTCCGGGAACACGTCGAAACTGATCAAACCCCCTGAAAGCGCACAGAAACACACCTGTGATGATCCACACTTATTTCTGCCATTCAAGACTGAAATCACATCATTATTAAAGACAAAGAAGTAAAGAGTGTGTGATTCCTTGACCATCAGATGCTTATCTTTAACAAGAAAGTTGTTAAAGGTGTAGTGAATGATTTCATCCATTTGCAAACATCTACCAGTCTTACTCATTAATTAGATGCCTTCATCACACCAATCACACCAAAACCCCACCCTCCTTACTCATGACAGCCAATCAGATGTCAGCAAAGCTGAATGACAGCTACAGATTGGCTAAATAAGTTCAGGCATCTGCTTTGACTCGGTTGTGTTGTTTATAAAGCATCAACTCTGTTAAGCCTAACATATATGACATATCTAATGGAAGTGTCACATTTGATGCATCAGGCTTTAATGGCTTTTTTTCTATTGAGAATATTAAGGAAAAATCACCTTCATTTTATTCAGAGGCTCAAACTGTCAGGGTTATGTTTGTTTTTGATTCCCTGTTCTGTTTGTCTCCTTGGTTACAAATGAATTAGGTTCCTCGTTTCAGGTGTGTTGTGTTAATTAGTCTGTTAGTTCCTCTTGTTTGCTGGGTATTTAAGCCCTCTGTTTCAGTCTGTTCCTAGTCTTGCATTATTTGAGTTATGTGATATATGGTTGTGTGTTTTCCAGGGTTCCCACGGGTCCTTGAAAGTTTGAAAAAAAAATTCAAGCCCCTGGAAAGTTTTTGAAAATTAACACACATAGATACTTGTCCTTGAATTTGAAATTAACCAAGGTGTGGGAACCATGGTTTTCATGTTTAGTCTTGGATTAAAGTCTCTCTGTCTTCGTGCACTTGATTACAGCCACACCATATCCGTGACACAAACAGAGCAAAACTATACAGTTTTGTGCAGATACTGATATTTATATGGATGAAAAGTCTATGTAAATATCTTATAATGCTTGTAGTGTAAATCAATGAGACCCTTATTATAGTATAACAGACTACTTGCTGTACATAAAATGCATATACATATCATTCGTCACTATCTGCCAATAATATGTCTTAGTAAGATGATATTTAAATGTTAGTTTTATGATCTGTAGTTGTAAAGGATATAATGCAGTGCGTGATTGAGAGATGAATAAACCTTCCTCAAAAGCTTGATGATCATATTTGAGACTAGTGATTTTTCTCTAAAATGATGTCTGGAATCAAGTAAACCGAAGTTTCTAGTTCAGTAAGTGCTCATCCTGAAATATTACTAACAATATCAAAGTTATTCTAATGTTTACTTTATTCAAATCAGTGCAGACTTCCCGTTTGTACAATTCTACTAAAATACCTTTTACTTAAATCTATAAACTGTCAATCAGTCGACAGAAGGGCTGGAGTAAATTGTGTGAAACTGGGTTTTCAGCAAAGATTTGATCATGTCGATCATTTAGAGGCCTTAGAAATATGCGAATCAAATATGACACAGCAGGCTTTAAAGGTCAATCTGTCACAGAGACACACACTTTATGTCTGTTCCTCCAGAAACACTCGTCCAGTTCCTTTAAAGCCACAGTGACGCTCAGCAGAGAAAAAACATCTTGTTACAGAGAGTTTACCCTGAGGCTCATTCTCACAGTAATGACTCGTGTGTGTGTGTGTCTGCAGAGACGTGAACTACGTGACTGTTTGTCCACAGAGTGATTGAGACAGAAAGGACAGAAATCAGCCATTAAAAATTAATGATCATTACACACACACACACACTTGTTAGTGTCCCGTCACTGGACTGCAGCAACATTCCACCACTGACTCAACAGTTGCTAGAGCCACAGCCAATCAGAGGGCTTGATCTCCTCACGCCCCTAGGCCCCTCCCCCTCGGACCCTCTGGCCCCTCCCCCTCACAGTGTCGTCAAACAGAAAAAGAAACAACAAAGCCACTGTGTGCGAAACTGAGCTGCACTTGAGAGGAAAAACTGCTGAAGATTGACTGCAGACGTCAAAGCTAATGCGTCCGTGTGTGTGTGTGTGTGTGTGTGTGTGTGTGTGTGTGTGTATGTTTGACAAACGCACACAGGTTATTGAGTAAACACTCATTTTCTCTCCTGGTTCAGTGGTCTGTAAACACACAAATGCATCCGTTCGCTCTCTCTTATCACCTTTAGCACAGATAACGTGTGAGTGTGTGTGAGTTTTGTCTCCTGTGCAGGTACAAACAGCACGGGTCATTTGTTTTGGGTGGTCAGAGAGCTGGCGATGTCATTTCCTGCTCACCTCTAGTGAACCGCAGGCCTTTTCCAGCAAACTCCTCCTGCAGAGCCGCCACAAACTTCTCTCGAATCTTCTCTCTCTGCGGGACGGGAGAGTTACGATTGATCATAGGAACTAATGTAGTAGTAATGTTAAAGGCACACTATGCACTGAACAGATCAACAACTTTCAGCCGATCGTAGAGAATAAAGTGAGATTACCTTGTCGATTTCCGAGAACTCGATTCGCTCTTCTAGCGTGCAGCTGCGTCCGATGGGGGAGATGTTGATCATGCCGTTACGAAACTCAATGAACGTCCCTCTGAGAGAGAGAGAGAGAGAGAGAGAGATTTGTAATGACATTACAGATCATCATCTCAGGAGTGTGTGTGTGTGATTTTGTGTTTGAGTGTGCGTGTGCGTGTGTGTGTGTTACCGTTTCTTAGGCAGCTTGATGAGCCCCATGTAACTGAGACAGAAGTTGATGAGGTCCTGCAGTAACTCCTCGCCCAGATGATTCTGAATGGCCTGGGAAACAGAGACTTAACTTAGAAGAACAATTTAAGGCTTTTAATGAAAGTTCCAAAAATAATTTAACACTGATGTTTTAACAATACATAAAAATAAAGATTCAGAAAGTCTGATCTGTTGCAACAAAGTATTGTTGGTAAATGTAATCTATTAATAACAAACAACTGCTTTTGGTCAGGGATAAGATTAGTGAGTTATTATACTTTATGATGCTGAACACTATTATCACCTGACTATCTTTGTTTCTGGTTTCTTTTGCAACAAATTATGTGTTTTGGTAAACACTGTTACAAAGACCACAAAGTCCCGTAAAAAAGCCAAGAGTTAAACTGCCCAACTTAAATAAACACTGATCTCTATAATCCTGACCAAATATTTCAATAAAACATCAACATCTAAACCTCTGTTTAAAATTCTCAAAAAGATCTTCTATTTCCAGTTGATTTCAGGCTGTGGCTTTAAGTCAGTTATAGTTGTTGTGTTTCATTTTCTAAGAGTGCAAGCATGATCTTGAACCAACATCACATTGATTCAATGCCATTACCAATGATTTTTGGATGAAATTCATCCAACATTAATTGCGGGTGCAAAAGTGATTTTGATTCAATGCAGTTAACATTGACACATTAACACTGATTTAACATTGTTTCGATCGATGGTTGCTTATATCTGGGGAGTCTCCTTAACTGGACAGTGTGAAGCTGCTTCTGTTTTCCCATCAACATTTAAGATCTCCATGAATGAAATTTAAGACCTTCTATGGTGTTTAAAACATTTCATTGAAGACATTTGAATATATTGCAAGGATCTGCAGACACACACCTGTTTGGAGATGAGTTTGCCGTCTTTGTATTGCACTGTTCCATTTTCGGCAAAGACGTAGTCAAACTTGTGAATGACTGGAGAGAGAATGAACAAAACAACAGAATGAGACGCAATCAAAGCACTCTTATCATCTTATCATCATCCTGCTGACCTTTATCTGTGTTACACAACACACACATCCTCCTGACACAAACACAAAGCTGTTTTCCATTCACAGAGATTTAGTGTTTGTTTGGATTCATTCAAGATAACAGTCCTGTTTTAATGGCCATATCTAATCCGGATTCTGATCTAGATTGTGTGTGAATGCGGATGGATTCTGTTCTGAAGCGTCATGTTCTGATTCAATCACAATCTCACTGATCTCTGTGTTAATCTAATCAGACCTGAACAATCATAATGCCAATGATCAAACGCTAGAAACTGATCGAGACTATTATCTCTAGAAAACTTAAAGAGAAAGTCTAGAATGAAACGAACATCCACAGGTGAGAGAAAACCACTGATGAGGTCTCTTTAATATCTCAACTTTTTCTTCTACATTTTACATTTATGCATTGGGCGGACTATTTTATCCAAAGTGAATTACATTGCGTTTAAAGCAAATGTTTGAATAGTGTCATGCATTCCCTGGGAATCGAACCCTTGACCTTGTGCATTACCAGTGCCACACTGGTAAAGGGAGAGCAAATGCTTGTCTCCTCTACAATTTAAGAAGAAATCTCAAACAATGTCTCAAACTGTGCTCAGAAGTCAGAGACCTCAATATGAAATCCAACACTTCTCATCACAAGTTTACTGGTATTGATTTCATTATTTATTTCGTCCCTTTATTAAGATGGACACAAATTAATTTAATCAATTGTGACCCTGGATCACAAAACCAGTCACAAGTCGCACAGGTGTATTTGTGGCAAAAGCCAAAAATACATTGTATGGGTCAAAATGATCAATTTTTTCTTTTATGCCAAAAATCATTAGGATATTAAGTAAAGATCATGTTCCATAAAGATATTTTGTACATGTCCTAATGTAAACATATAAAACATTTATTTTTGTGAGTGAATGAAGCACAATCACGAACATAAATGGACAAATTTAAAGGCGATTTTCTCAATGTTACGATTTTTTTGCACCCTCAGATTCTAGATTTTCAAATAGTTGCATCTCGGCCAAATATTGTCCTGTCCTAACAAACCATATGTCAATGGAAAGCTTATTTATTCAGCTTTCAGATGATGTATAAATCTCAATTTAAAAAAATTGACCCATGTGTCTGGTTTTGTGGTCCAGGGTCACAATTGGGTACAATTTTATGATTATGGAACTGCTCAGTCCAGGTGGCCTAACATCGTCCGCTCTCGGGTCCAAGAGGCACATCCAAGGAATCCTGCCGACTACGCCAAATTGTGGTGGCAAACAAAGTTCGATCACTGAATAAGAGACAAACATTTCCAATTGTCTTTGATGGGGTGTATTTTCTTGCAAGAAAAGGCCAGCAGTCGTACAGTCACACAGAGTGACACAGAGTGTGACAGTGAAGGGAGGGCATCCTTTCTCCTTTACAGTTTTCACTCCCAGAATTTTATCTTTCTAGGCCAATGATGGTATTTTCAACCATACGTGGAAGGTTCTTAGACTTGTTCATCATATTGTCTCCTTGAGTGGAGGCCCTCCTATCACGACCAACACTCTTTACCATTCCAATACACTTTCAAATTAGAATAAGGTTTGTGTGTGCTCTTTTACTGTCACATGATGGTCACACACATCTTAAAGATAACATTTCTTTCTTCCACAAAATCGACAGCTAAACATCTCAAACTCCCTGCTGTTCCAGACTGAAGGAGTTATTGGATATCAGCTGTTGTGTTTATTTTTTTGTGTTGAGTCAGTGATCTAGTCGAACCAGTTCCTCTACATTCTACATATGATGCAAAACCCAAAACCCATTAAACACATGTGAGGATGATGGTACTTAAGATATTGTGATGAAATGCATCATGAATATCATTCTCTAACCTTCGTCTCCGTCTCCGAGCTGTTCTGCGATCTTGGAATAATCTGAACCCCCCACCACGCCGATCTTCACCTTCTGTTTCAAGGCCTGGAAAAACTCGTCCAGCTCGGGGTCGATCTTCTGCAGACACGACACAACAAACGGTGAAAGGTTTCTGTCGTGACCTCTGAGTCAATTAAACAGTCACAACCAGCTGCTCAACAGGTTTCAGCACATTTGCCTCACAAGTAGACAAACAGACAAAACCCTGCTCTGTATGATATTCTTGATGTTTATGTTTCCAGCGGACGTTTAAAGTGCACGTTAGTCACGGTAATGGCGGTGAGCTGTTTATGGTAGTTCACTTAATAGTGCTCTTCTTTAATGACGGGTTTCGCCATTAAACGAGATCTGTGTTCTTCTGTCAGCGCTGCAGACTGTCACGGTACAGTACACGCTACAATCACCAAATATTGTAGATATTGTAATAATCCATGATTCACAACAGCATGCACTGGGAGGACTGAAATATAAATATTGAATATTAATAGACGTTTTGAAGCTTTGGGAATGTAACAGATTACAGATTACAAGTTACCCTATTGAAATTTAATAAGCAGTGAAACTATTTTAATTACTTTATTAAAGTAATGTAACTGATTACATCTGACTACTTTTCTATGAATGTTTTGAACTGTTAATCTTTTTTAATCATTTAAGCCAGGCAGGGTTAAACTCCAAAAACAGAGACAGCTATATTTATTTATATTTAAGAGAAAACACAATTCTAGATAATTATTTTACCACTGTGTGTGTGTGAAGGGAAAACGTTATACCATATAAGGCCTAATATTGATTTCTCACAAACAGAACAAATGCTTTTTAATAGTTGGAAAACATATTTTGAACTGTGTGGCAAATACAAACAAGACAGCCATTCAGCCAATCAAAAGTATCGCTTTACTAAACATCCTTTAAATGGCAGGAGACATCGTGCAACATTTATGAGCTTTTTCCTGTAACTTTCATGGACATTCACAGCTGAAACACTGCTGGCTGTCAGGTGTGAAGACCTTTCATGTGTTAATGCTTGAAGAAAATCCTGAGACCTTCACACTTGTATTTACGACTTTGTGAAGCCGTTCATGTGCGTTCAACTCGTATACATTGAATGCACCAAAACAATCAATTATTGGTTGATACTATATTTTTTTTTCAATCTGCCAGGCCAGCAACCAATCAAACGACTCAACTGTAATGGTGAGGGAAATATTTAAAAAGAAACCAATCAAATCATTCACCTTTAGGGATTTTGGAGGGATATATTTTAAATGTAACCAATGAAGTCACATTGCTATAAGGGTTTTGGGTGGGATACATTTCAAGTTTACCAATGAAATTACTCTTGAGGAAAAGTCTGGTTGGGGTGGGTTTTGCCTCATAGCAGCCAATCCAGTGGGAAAGAAGACATTTTGAAGAATGTTGGTTACCAATGGGCTGGTCCCACTGACTTCCATAGTATTGTTTTTCCGTACCATGCAAGTAAATGGGGACCAGCCACTGTTTGATTGCCAACATTCATCAAAATATCTTCTTTTGTGTTCAACAAAAGAAAGAAATTCATACAGGTTTAAAACAACTTAAGTTGGAAAGTAGGTAAATGATTAGGCCTACAGGATTTTTGTTTTTGGATCCTATCCCTTTAAGATGATTGATCAACGCGGAGCGAAGATTGTCACAAAGGTGTGAATGTCGAATCATGAATAAAAATCGTTAAGGGGATTACTTGCCAAGGCAACAACTGGCTGTTGCACTTAGCATATTGGTACCTTTTCGGCAGTATACGGTGGTGGTATTTCCCATATCTGGTCAGTTATATTGATTCGTCCGAAATTCTGCGGTGTATGGGGAGTTTAATGGTCCATCTTTACATGCTACGTTCTGTGGACATAAGCGCATGCTTTAAAGTAGGAAGGGTTTTGACAGACTGACTTTGTTCATCAAATTATTCCAAAGACAACGTTCGTTCGGTCGTTTTTTTTTTTTTTTTTTTTTTTACTTTATGGTAGTTATCGTTATCGGTCCCTAACCCTAATAAGGTGTCCGTGACTTTGAACGTGCCTTCGTTGTAGCATAGCTTTTTGTGTGTGACATAATCTAATAATCTGTGTTATTATTTTTTTTATTTTTTTTTTAAGTTTTATTTTTCATGTTTCCAGAAGTTCGAGGAACAGCTTTCTGTGTCACTGAAGAGGAAATGACATGGACAGCGGAGGACATATGATGACACTGATACCATACTAAATTCATCTCAATGAAAATAAACACTACATGAGCAGAACGGCATGTTAAGTGGCAGATTTCACTAGCCGACTCATGCAACGGAACGCCGACGGTACGCAACGTTAATCCAACAAACAGAATGTTCGCCGTACATATATAATTCTGTTGGCAATAATGTTGACGAACCAATTACTAACGTTCTAAGAATGGAACGCTGTAAGGATTTTTTTAAACCATGAACTAACATTTCCATAGCGTTGCATGGAAAACCACTATGTATAGCCTACGTGCAGAACGAGTGTGCCATAATGCAAACGCACATTAACACACTCGTTCATCAATAACACGCGCGCGCGCGCGCACACACACACACACAAACGAGCCAAGCTTCAGGCACACGCAGATCAGGGCTGGAAATAGAAACATTATGTTACATAACTGAGATTGTTACTCTCACAACAGCTGAGAAGACGCGTCTTTTATAACCCTTTAATTGTTATGTATAATCTAACGCTTAATATCGCAACTATCACGTGGGTTTAAAAAATGTATCCTATATAATGTAAACACATACCTCTCTGGGGGGTGTAAGCGTTCCGTCCACATCAAACAGGCACAAAACCTTTCGACATGCGGCTACACGAGACTTTATATCCATTTCTTCTTGTCCAGCAATAGATATTTAAAAAAAGAATAATAATAAAAAATAAGACAATTAAAAATATACAGAAAAGACTCTAAACGACTCAAGATGAGTTAATGCATAAGAATATAATGAGACAGTCTCTCTTCTTTCTTGAAGCCGAAAGATAAAGAAGTCAATACTGGTGAGTATTATTCATTTGGATTCAAGTACTGCAGGCTACATGATGATCACTGCTGAGTGTGAATGAATCCGCACATGTGGTTCCTTCTGCAGCGCTATGCGCCCTGGGGAGCCAATCAAATGCGCGGAATCTGGTCACGTGCGTTAAGGGGGCGTTCCCGCGCTGAGAGACGAGGACATGGAACTCGGAAAGCGTCACGTAACAAGAACAGTCGAACCCGGAGATAGTTCGACCTTTTACCTAGTAGGCCTACTTCATATCTCACAATTACACATGATCATAACAACAACAACAACAACAGCAGCAGCAGCAGCAGCATAACAGAAAATCAAGAAAATAAATAATTAAGCATAAAACGTTTTAATCAATTTTACTCTTAAAACGTAAAATGCAATGATAGGGTAATGAAAAGCAATGTGCATTGCAAATTACATCGACATAAAATACACTGAATGTTAGAAGTGCAAAATGAATTAGGCTACAGGCTGGATGAGTTGTTTCGGTTTCACCTCTAGGGGGCAGATCGAGTGAAACTGTCAACATTCCTGCAATTTATTGCACAATTAAAATACTAAATATAAAACAGCAAAAGCGTGTCATCCCAAAGGACGTGCTGAGTTCAGTGATGCAATGCAGAAACAAATCTGCTCAGAACACACATGGAAGGGAGTTTTTGGTTTCGTTTCACACTGTTTACACGCACGCACGCACACACACACACACACACACACACACACACACACACACACACACACACACTATAAGAATGTTCAGTTTATAGAGGTTGCGTGGCTGTCCTGTTCTAATGAAACTCGGAGAGAAACCGCCAGATCTCGGTCAACTGTTCCGCTGTCAGTGTTACAGCGCCATCTTGTGACAGACACACGGTCCTGTCTTCTGGTTAACCAGATCCACAACTGCGCTCTCTTATTCAACTCCATCTTCTGTCTTAGAAGAACATTTTGACTATCAACCATTATAAATATGTTTTTCTTAGGCTCTTAAATGTTTCCACGTGCTCCTGATTTAAGATGAATGCAAAGATAAAATGGATAACAATAGGAAATAAAGTAGGCCTCTATCGAGTAATGGCCGATTCAACTTCCATCCACATCCAGTCAAACCAAAACATTTTCAGACGCCATACATATTTTTTTTATATTTTTTTTTTAGTGGGTGCAGGACTGTAAGTGAGGATAGCAAAATAAAGTAAACTGTAACATATTGTAAAGTATTTACCAGTAAAATTGATAAAAAATTGGGACCAAAAATTGAGACACTTTGACCTGTCCATGTTTTGCTGAAGTGTTTATTCTTTAATTGCTAATGCCACCTTTTTACTCCACAGACTGAACAGAATGAAGCATTGCTTGGTCATTTATTGACCTTAATTCTTATTATCTAATTGTGTAGTTAAATTTAACAGCTGACAGATATTCAACATGATTCATGTGCGAGACAGTCAGACGGATGGACAAAACCAGTGAAATATCAACTAATTTGACAACTCTGAGTTCTTGTCATATTTTATTTCCATTTTCTAAACTATAGCAAAACGAAAGTGATAATGTGAGAAATGTTGAAGGTGCCTGAATACATTTTGGTTTGACTATACATGACAAGCTGAACAATCATTCCCTGTGCGTGAACATGAATCTGTTCCTGGAGCTGAATTAGTGGAAACGACTAACTCGACTAAACCTCCTCATGCTGACTGTAAATATCAGCTGTGAACACCGTTAGACAAACACAGAAGAGGAGTGGAGAGGAGAAGTTAAACAGGAACTCAAATCTGAAACACGGCCAGCTTACTTCTGTATATCTGACTGGACATCTTTATTACTGTGTGAATTGCAAGCCTTTTAATCCTTAAAACCTACTAGTATCTATTTTCATGCTATTAGTACTTATTTATTAGCTACTAGTGCTTATTTTCTAGGTACTAGTACCTTTTTAAAGATACTAGTACTTATTCATTAGATACTAGTCTTATTTATTAGATACTAGTACTTATTCCAATAGTGAGTGACTATTTAATTTTTTACTATTTAATTAACTTGTTAAGAAAAAAATAGAACTAGTGCTTATTTGTTTGGTTACTAGTAACATTTTAGATCAAAAATCATATGCTGAAATATAGGCACCTTCCTAGTCAGGTCAGACTCTTCGGCCAAATAACATCAAAATAATGCAAAAATAAAAACTAAAGTTGTTTAGAATGCTTGATTTGATATGAATGAATGATTTAGTGAGTTTTACTCCAATGCTTATACCTGAATAAACTCAATCTGGTGAGACTGAACAAAGAAAATGGTCCATCTTCTGATTGGTTCGTTTGCTGTGTAATAAATATTAGACATAATGCAAAAGTCACTTATTTGATGTAAAGTTAGCAAATGTATATTGAATGCACAGCACCAGTGGCTTAAGAACACTTATCACTTTATTTGTTGTAATCAGTCGTCAGGTTTGAAGCAGTTTAGCGGTAATTCTTCAGTTAGGGGAACTTTTATTTGAATGAAAAATAATACAATTTAACAATCTAACTTAAAAAATAATGAACAGTTAAACTGAACTTCAGAGGTTCTCCAACTCTTTAGGGGAACTAAATCTTGACTTAAAACTAAAACTTAACTTGATCTGGGACCCGTTTTCTCATGGACATCACACCCAGATCTCTCATCCGTCTGTAAACACTCATTCCTGATTCTGAAAAGAGATTTTTTATGAGCAGATTTACAGGCCGCAATCTGTCAGCGTTTACAACACACAATCTATTTCTGCCACACATTTGGTTTCATGCTTTACAGCCCCGAAGGACCTTTGGCCCAAGGTCCTCCAGAACAGTTACGAACCGCTCAGACCTTCCAGCACATTCTGTGAGCTGCAGAAATCTCTCTCTCTCTCTCTCTCTCTCTCTCTCTCTCTCTCTCTCTCTCTCTCTCTCTCTCTCTCTCTCTCTCTCTCTCTCTCTCTCTCTATATATATATATATATATATATATATATATATAAAATCTAAAAAATGCTGGGTGGTTTAACCCAAATTTGGGTCAAATATCGGCAAACCCCACTGTTGGGTTAAAAATGGAATTAAAAAATGTAACCAAAACGGCTGGGTTTGTCCATATTTGACCCAAATTTGGGTTAGAACAACCCTGCATTTTTGAGAGTGCAGAAACAACTTGTCGGCTGTTTGAAATCAGGAGGGTTGAAGTATATTTGGGATTTTTTCTGAGATGTTAGTATTGAATTCAAAGTAGGCAGCAGCTGATGGACCTTCTTGAAGTTCATTGGTCAGTAGACGTCATCTCTCATCACACATAAAGCAGAAACTAGATCGATGAAGGTTTTTCCCTCAGACCAGGTTGTTCATTAACGCGCAGAGACACACCTGAGCGCGCATTTCCTCTTTAGGTTCCTGTAAAATCACAAATGCAGAAAAGTCTCTCTGTAGTCAGTGTATGATGTCTTTTCAGAGACATCATGTGGACCATGTTGTTGTTGTTGCTGAACGGACCTTTCTGATGGGATTAATCAGGAATTACGGGCTTGAGGAATGACAGGCATCTTTTGAAGGACACTGGCACTCACTGCGGACGGGATGTTGGGTTTGTTCTGGTTCTGGTTCGGCTCTGTGCTCTGCGTCTCTGGGTTTGACGTGTTGAGCTGCAGAAACTCCTCCGTCACGTTAAACGTGGTTCTGCTGGAGGATGAAGATTCGCCCTGGAGCCTGAAGTTCGTGAAGGACGTGGTGGAAATGGCTGTCGAAGCGGAGAACAAACAAAACCAGGACACAGGTGAGGCAGCCGTACATTCAAAGAATGTTAAGTTCAGAAAAATTACAAGTAAATGACAAGTGATTAATCAATTTATTACATTTTCCATTTGATAAAGAATAGAATAGAGGACAGAGGCAATAACACATCAAACTATACTTCAGGATAGTAAGTGAAACTAGTGGTAGAAAACATTTATTACACAAGATCATTGATATATGAGGTCTTGAAAACATCAAGTGTTACAGTAGATCAGGTTTTGGCTCGGTTAATCTACGTTACTGGGTAAGTTGAACCAATACTGGTTAAAGTAAACTGGATAAGTAGAACAAACTGAAACAATAGGCAACATAATGCATCTGCTCTGAATAATGAACATGCTTTACCTAAGTCTAGCATCAAAACATGGAAGCGCTTTATTTTACAGTCCTGTTCCGCATGTACTTATTATATTAATTACAATAACTGGGTAATAACTAGGTACTAACCTTGAACCTACCCCTAAACCTAACCTAAACCCATGTAGTTACCTTATATTACCAGTAATTTCTTGGGTAAGTTCACTGTAAGTACACGTACTGTAAAATAAAGTGTAACCTAAAACATTGCCTTTATTCTAAACTATAATATTTTCAAAACTTTAAATGATTGAATTGGACAATATCAGCTTTGATATGACCAATACTTCTGATACCGACTTCATGAAACTGATGCTGATGATTAAAATAATGTTAATATTTGCTAATATTAATATTATTTCATATTTTTGTCAATATGATAACTTATATAAAGGGTATATTCAGTTTCTCCCAACCTACACCTTTAAAAATAAAGGTTTCAAAATGAGTTTTTCCACAGCAATACCAAAAAAGAACCATTTAGACCATTTAGAACCATTTTAGTGAACCAGTTCTTAAAAAGAACAAATTTTCTCTCCTGTTTGGAATGGAAAAGTTCCATGGATGTTCTTAATGGAACCATCAATGCCAATAAAGAACCTTTATTTTTAAGAGTGATTATAGTTTCAGAACTTTAAATTGACAATATCAAACCTTGATATGACCTGCTTCCAAAACCGACCTCATAAAACTAATGCCGATGATTAAAATTGCTAATATTTGTCGATATAATAACTTATGGGGTATATTTAGTTAAGAATAATTTGACAGCTTCTCCAAATCTACACAAAAAACAAAACCACAACCTTTTAGTGAACCTTTTAGTTTTTTCTTAGTGTAAAGAACATTTTAATAATCCTTTTGTGCAGTGGAAAAGTTCCATGGATGTTCTTAATGGAACCCATCAATGCCAATAAAGAACATTTATTTTTAAGAGTGCAATAGTTGAGTGCCCAGTAAAAAAAAATACAGTCTTTTTAAAGGCCCCGTTAACAGAGGCATGAAGTCATTCAGAATGAGACGAAAACAAACACCAGAGTCGGGTTGAGCTGATGTTGAATAAGTTAACGACGAGTAAAGTTAACAATGGTTGTGATTTTGTTCTGGTAGGCCTGGACTTCCAGATCAAGGTTCAGTTCAGCGGATTCAACACGACACATTACCGGCGCAGGGGTTGTGGCAGCAGTACGTGTGAAGCCGTGGAGATCCTCAAATCCCTGCATGTGAGTTCTGCTTCGCTGCTGTCTGCTCGGAGGACGTTTGAAGGGCGTTCAGGGTTGTTAACCCCGTCTGTCCTCGGGCACGCTGAAACATTATGGTGGAGATTTAAACCAGTGTGGATGAAACCCTGCAGCGCTGAGAAGCGGTTAAATGTAACGCTGTTTCCCGTTTGTTTTGTCCGTTAGAACACCAGTGAACTTGGATGTGTGATGTTGGGTCCGTCTTGCACTTACGCCACTTTTCAGCTGGTTGAGTAAGTTTAACTCAAACTGGATTTATCAATGACTGATTTGTAACTGTTATCCCCAATATTATATAGCCTAGAGTAAGTGATTACAGTCTTGAGAAGTAGGCTAGCAGTATTTTTACTTAATAAAGGCTGGTTGCTACCAAGAAATATAACCATGTTTTAAGAGTTTAGTGGTTAACTTCAAGAGAATAGCGAGTCCACACCACCATAACGATTAAGACACAGAGGAAACACATTGATGGAATCAATTTCAGAGCGATTTTGTACAGCTGATATACAATAAAAACACTGACGGCCCATCACAATCCATCCGTCATTAAAGCACGCATTGCATTCAGCGCATGCTTTAATATCTGATGGGTTAAACAGAACATTATTACATCTGTCAGTGAAGACACTAATCATCATTATAGTTCTTGGTGTGAATGTGTCTTAACCCAAAACTACTTTAAATGTAACTTTTCTATATATTGAACTGTATATTAAACACTTAACAGAGTGAAATCCATCAGATTTTCTGAATAAGTTTATAAGTATTAAGTCTTGGCACCAAATGAATGAACCGTCTGTCTGTCAGTCAGAATGTGGGTCTGACGCTGACTATCCCCATCATCTCCGCTGGGAGTTTCGGTCTTTCCTGCGACTACAAGGAGAAACTCACCCGGCTGCTTCCTCCGGCACGCAAAATCTCTCAATTCTTTGTCCACTTCTGGGACAAGTATGTCCCCAACGTGAAACCAAAGTGGAAAACAGCGTACATCTATAAAAAACCCAACAACACAGAGGAATGCTTCTGGTATGCTCAATAACACACATAAATGATGACACACACACACACACACACACACACTGAGATGTCCATCTGTCTGTCCGTCCGTCAGGTACATCAATGCTCTGGAGGCTGGATCCGCTTTCTTCGCCTCCAACGTATCCAGAGAAATGCTGTGGACTCCAGAGGAACTGGACGGCAAACTGAAAGCTAAAGACCGACACAGCAACAGTGAGTTAACATCACATGACCTGTCTGTCTGTCTGTCTGTCTGTCTATCACCCACTAACCCATCCATCCATCCATCCATTCATCTACCCACCTATCTATCTGCTTACCCATCTATCTATTTACTAGTGTTGGGTCCGAGTCCACCTTTGTTGAGTCCGAGTTGAGTCCAAGTCCAAAGAGGGCCGAGTCGGACTTGAGTCTGAGTCCTTAACATCCGGGTCCGAGTCGAGTCCGGCTGAGTCCACAAAGCATTATGATTGGTCAGATCGTCTGTCAATCAAATTCCGGTGAAAGGTCTCAACACTGAGCTCTTAAATTAATATTTTAACCCTTACAAAATGATTGCAATGTATAGTTACAGTCATACGTTTACCTACTGTACATCTTTCAGAATCTGCAAGGTAATGCTCAAGAATGCAACACGGTGCATTTAAGAGCCAGGGGGGAACTTTTGAGCAACATGATGGTGATGTTTAAATTGTTCTTATTTTGTTTTGCATGCTAATATCTTATTTAGCATCTGAAGGGCTAAATTAATTAATGCATTTTTTAAACAAAATAAGAACAATTTACACCAATGATCCAGTTCAAAAGTTTACACCCCCTGGCTCTTAGCGAATGCTTCCTTGAGCAACACTGAATGTTTGCAGCGTTTGCAGTAGTTGTGTATGAGTCCCTCAGTTGTCTCCAGTGTGAAAAGATGGATCTCACAATCATAGTCACTGATAGTAAGGAGTCAAATATGCAGAAGATGCTGGAAAATCAAAGAATGTGCAGGAGCTGGAGGATTTTTCTGAAGACCATTGGGCAAGGGACTCATGAACAACCATTACAAAAAATAAATAAATAAGTAATACAAGTAAAACAGTAATACAAGCCTGTGTAAATAGTCTTGTATTTTGTCTTGTGGACTAGATTATTAAACATCTGTTATGTGAAAAAGCTTTTTCAGCTAAATAGAAACAATGTTTTTATGATCCTTCTTATTAAAAACGAAATAAAAATAAAAAATTTGAGATTCTGCAAGGTGTATATAAACGTATAACTAAAGTGTAAATGTAACAAAAATCTTAACATTATCAGACACCAAAATGTTGCTATGGTTATCACGTTCTCATGTTGCTATGGTTACTATGTCAATCATGGCAATTTCATGACTCACAGGACTCAAATTTAGCGGATTCACTCCCACATTTAAATGCAGTTATCACTCTTTATAATTTACAGTGTGAAAGTAACCACTGGTCCTCTAGAAGCATGAAAAACAAAACTATTATTTAGATCGTCAATAGCGCTCCCTAGCCACAGTATTGAATTTTTCTCCACTAGGGGTCGCTATCCTCTGTACAATAACAAAGGCGTAGTTTGATGACGCAACACATGCTAAGAATTATGGATCTTGTCGTCAACCTCAAGCCGACCGATCTAATAATGTTTATGGATGACTGAATACATCGATGCTTTTATCATGACTATATGAAGCAGTTCGGGATTGCTAAGAGACAGCTATCAGCTCCAAACGCGACGCGAGCTCCCGCGGATATAAAAGGAATATGGACATTTCATTCTACTGAATTACACGCAAGTGCAGAATTACAACTCACAGGTCAGTTTATTAGACAAATTAAACTTGTGAGGTAACACAGTGCTGTTTCACACTAAAATTACACTAGCACACTAAACTGCATTTGAATGTGTTGAAAAGTATGTGTTAGTTTGTCTGTATGAGACTAGCAGTAAGCTAGATCAACATTAGAATAACATACAGATCATATTCTAACATTTTATCAATGTTGAACTATATAACATTGATTAGTTTTATGTAAATGTGCTCACCTGTTTAATAAGTAAGTTACATGTAGGAGCGGTCGAAGTCTCGGACGTGGAGCTCTTGTTTATATACTGTCTATGGGAGCTCTAGGCATCTCGAAAACACCGCGCTGATATTGATTCTCTTTTTTATCCAAAGTCTGCTTGCCATGGTCCATAATGTTTGAACGAAACAACAACAGCGGCAAATAGACATTGCGAACTCCACAGTTGTCTGCGTCTGTCGCTTTGGTTAATCAGAGGGCTCTGCTCATAGCTCTGGTTACCATGGCAGTACGAGCGGAAATCATAGGCGGAAACCAGGGACAACACGGATATGACGCCAATGACTGCGACAAAACGGAAATAAAAAAAACGTCCCGTGTCTAAAAATTTAATTAAAATTTCTCCTGGTTTGAAAGTTGTTGGAAACAGTCAGGATAATGTAAGTACACAACTAAAAAAAATATATAACATAGATATAGTGATTTTTGCTAATTTTAAAGCAAAAAAGTTACATATTGTGCCTTTAAGCCATCACTTAGGCTACTTACCGCGTTCTGCACTCTCACTAAAACTCGTCATAAACACTGAAGTTATCCGCACTGTTATCCGAATCTCTTATTTACATCGCGTCTAGACTTTACTGTTTTATGAGGGGATTCGCGAAAGGATAAAGCTTGCGTTGATTCTGAACATTTTGAGCGAATTCTCTGCATGGTGACTCTAAAACGCATCTGATTGGCTACTGCGTTCATGTGCTTAACGTGTCGGTGATTGGCTACAATGCTCAACGCTGAAACAACAAAAATAGTTTTGTTTAGTTTTTTAATAATATTGTGCCCTCCAGTGCCCAGACTCGACTGTCCTCGGAACATTTTCCAAGTCTAAAATGTCCGTGTCAAGTCCGAGAACAAATTCACCCGAGTGCGTGACAAGTCCGAGATCATTCAAAATTGGACTCGAGTTCAAGTTTGAGTACCCCAACTCTACTATTTACCCATCTACCTACCCATTTATCTGTTTACCCATCTCATCTACCTACCCATCTATCTGGTTACCCATCTACCTACCCATCTATCTGTTTACCCATCTCATCTACCTACCCATCTATCTCGTTACCCATCCATCCATCCATCCATCCATCCATCCATCCATCCATCCATCCATCCATCCATCCATCCATCCATCCATCCATCCATCCATCCATCCATCCATCCAAGTACATATTTATAAACATTAATTTAGTCTCTGTTGTTAACAGCAGTATAAACATATATTTTGTTTTGCAGTTTTTGTCCTGTGTGGGACTCCAGACGACATTCTCCACATTAAGAACACCACCACCAAAAGTTCTCCAAGCACAGTCTTCGTCCTGATCGACCTGTACAAGTGAGTCTTCGATTCCCACTATCCCGTTTCAGATCACATGACTGTCACTCGCGCTGACTGTGACGTGTCTTTCAGTGAGGGTTATCACACCAACGAATCCAGCTTCGATCACATGAAGGACGTGCTGGTGGTCACCATGCACAGCTTCAGGAGCTACTCCAACCACACGGCCTGGAAGTCCAACGGAACGGTAGAGCAGTCCGTATTTCTCTCGTTCGTTCTCTTTCCGTCGAGTTTTATGTAAAGGCTTCAGGAAACAGAGAAAGCAAATGATTAACTGTGTGTGAAAATGACCAAATAGTAAAGAACAGAACAGACTGTGTGAGTAACTGTATCCCACAATGCAACGCGCTCAACGCACTTTAATGTGTCATTAGTTTACTTGGTTGCTTGAGTTGATTAAATGTACTTTTTTTTTTTTTTTTTTAAATAAAACCCCTGGAGGTTGGTGAGGGAACTATGGAAGCTTGTTTCTACCATGTAATTTATTAAAAAAAATTATCACACTGTTTTGACTTTTTTTTTTTTTTTTCAAAAATTCAGAGAAAAAATTCAATATAAAAAAATAAATAAACTTTGCAATAAAAAAATAAAAATAAACAGCTTATGAAGTCAGCTCAGAGTTTTAAAGTCAGAAATGCGTGATATAAAGTCGCAATTATCTTTAAAAAATTTTATTATATGGCGGAAACAAGCTTCCATAGGGAACTAATAATTATTAATAATAATAAGTATTAATTAATTCATTGATTTTGAAATGATAAGAATGTAAATTTACAATTGATAAATATTTTATGTTATATATATTAAAACAAAATGTCTACTATATATAAAACTACATTAATACAAATATATAACATTTCAGAAGTAGCCTACAACATATATATGTATATATATAGGGTTTACAATTTGATCAAGAGCTAACAATTCTGTAAAAATAAAAATAATTTAAAGAGGATATATATATATATTTTTAAATATAAACAATCTAAATATTACAGTTTTTCTCCATTGGTTTGGCTCATTTCTTGAAACAGAAATGACATTCTCAATACAACATGGACAAACCTCCAAACCACTTGGCAATTGTTCACAACAGAATTGAATTTCTCATTCATTTCTTAAAATTGCAAATGTCTAAGTACATGTCTCAATGTCTCAGTACATCTTTGCAAATGATTAAGTACAGGTAGCCTACATTTAGCACAACTTCCAAATGATTAGATCTTGTTGATCTAAACTGATTGTTGATTCTCAGTCTAATGGTTGTTCGCTCCAAAACGTGTCAGCATCATTTCATTGTATAAGTCATCACATGCACAATAGTCTGTTCAATTGTCAAAATTAGTCAAGAACATTATTATAACTATGTGTGTTGCCATATCTGAGAATGGTGTGGCCACTCACATCCCCATTGGCCAATACAACACACAGAAACTCCTCATCTTCTTGGACCGCCTTCATTTTGATTTGATCCCTGAAAATGAGAGAGGCCTCATAGGGCCTCACCTACCACAATATGGGACAATGTGAATTTTCACCGTGGCCTGCTCATCAGGGCCTGGTTCACTACTCATCCAAGAATGGTCATGGTGTTACTACCACCTTACTCTCCTTTCCTCAATCCTATTGAGAAGTATTTCTCTGCTTGGAGGTGGAGAGTGTATGAGCATCGGGCTCAAGATCAGAGGTCCCTGCTCCATGCAATGGACGCTGCGTGTGAGAATATTACAGGAGATCAGTGTAGGGGATGGTTGCGACATGCACGCCGTTTCTTCCCTTGTTGCATCGCAAGGGAGAATATACGCTGTGATGTGGACGAGAATCTGTGGCCAGACAGACAGCAGCTTGTGGATGAGGAGGGTGAGGACGGTGGCCAGGAGAGGGAGGGTGAGGACAGCGACCAGTGAAGAACTGTTAGTTGTGAAACTCCAGCTTTATTTACAGCACTGTAGGCTGCATATCATTTTCATTGTTTTTTGTTTGTGTGTATATATTACAGTATATTATGCTGTATACATTTTCTTTTTACTCTGATGTATGGAAGTTACTTTATGTTTGTGAATGATAATGGTTATAATTTCCTTGGAAGTATGAGTGCAATGTGTGATGTCAAACCTTGAAGGCTACTCTTACCCTAAAATCCTATTTCTTTATTTCAGTTTTATACACAACTGTATTCTGTTAGCTAGACAAAAAACAGTACAGTAACCATTGTCAATGAAGGACTGGGCTAAGATTGAAAGGTGGACATGAGGGATATTTCAATGGTCCTCTGCCATAGTGACAGTATCTAAACATTTTGACTTGCTGTGCTTACACAATGGCAAAGGGACGAAGCATTTTGAGGGCACTGACTGTTTAAATGAGAAGGAAATTTAGTTTTGACACATGAGTGAACTGTTTTGGGAGAGGTATGAACTTTTGCAGGTGAACCATGGTGTTGTGCCGAACCATCCACATTATTTTGGCAAAAGCACCAAGAGTGTTGAGAACGTCCGGTCTGTTTCAAGAAATGAGCCAAAGCAATTGAGAAGGATCTTTGCCATTTTCGTGGCACTGACTCTTTATATGGGAAAGGAATTTAGATTTGAAACATGAATGAACAGTTTTGGGAGAGATATGAGCTTTTGCAAGTGAGCTATAGTGTTGTGCTGAACTTTAAGACTGTTTTGCCAAATGATCTTAGTTTTGAGAATGTAATTTCTGTTTCAAGAAATGAGCCAAACCAATGGAGAAAAACTGTAAATGTATTCTATATTTTATTTGCTTAACTGCATGCCATTCGACCATAACCAACATGTGAATATGCAAATATTAGTGGTGGGCATAGATTAATTTTTTTAATCTAGATTAATCTCACTGTAATCTTGAAATTAATCTACATTAATCTAGATTAAAATGGCTAATTTGAATTCTGCCGAAGGCATTCAGAATATGTGTGCTACCCAAATAATGACTAAAGGGCACGTGTTTCTTAAATACAAAGTGTCATTTAAAAGAACTTGTGAAGAAATGCCAGAGATTTTTTTATTATTATTATTAAAACTAACATAATAAAGTATGATTTTTTTTTTTTTTTTACTTTGAGCAATTCTGGAGCTATAATAGACTCTTCTTATAAGCATATAAAACAAAACAGCTCCTAGGAAAAAATGAAATGTACCAGTAGCCTAATATTGTAATAGTTATAAACAAAGGTCTATTTTTAGCTCAGATTAACATTTGAGGGCAGCAATTTTATTCATAATGTCAAAATAAAACCAACGTAATGTTACTTGAAAGCATTATAGCCTACTATTCCTGCCAAACTTCCATGGTTGCAGTTAGTTTTACAGTAGTGCATGGTAAATGTTGCAGATCTGTGGACACCGGATAGTTCATTCATGGCACAATGTTAATTCCTGGCTTACGCACTGTTTGATCCGTTAATAGCAGAGAAATGCGAATGTTTCTCACTAGATCTCGCAGCAATGTTATTACTTCTGTGGCGAATTAAAATGCTTTCTTTACTGGATCTTTAGCGCTGTGTAGTAGCAGTGTCGCATGATCACGATCGGCTCGCGCTGCTTTGGTCCAAACTGATAAACAACGGTCCATCAACCACACAGTAACGAGTAGCTCAGTTTCGTTCCGCTTACATTACGTTTGCCATTTGATTTCGGACAATGTTGTGGTTGCGCCAGCGTCTCTTTTACATTATGAGCGCGCTTGCCACGCGCAACGCGCCTACATTTGAAATAACGAAATTTTGGTCGGCAGGAAAAATGGTCCAACGAACCGTTTGAAAATGCGTACCGAACACCGAACCGACTTCAGTTAGGTATACATCCGCGCTAAAATATCAAGGTGAAAGTCATCATAGCTCGCGTAGTATAGACCCAGCTCCCAACCCAACATTGAGAATAGATTAACGGCGATATTTTTTTTAGCTCCCGATAAGAGTCTCACGTTAACGCAGCACGTTAATGCCGATAACGGCCCACCACTAGCAAATATATATTTTTATTTTTTATTGTTCAAACATTAACTCAAAATTTCAGAAGTACAATAAATTTCAAGTAAATATTTTAGCTCAAATGGATTTAGATGTCAAAAAAAAAAGTATGGGAGTCTCTGGAATATTGTATACTGTTGCACAGAACATTTTTTACTCCTTAATAGTAGTCGATATGGACTACTATTAAGGAGTAAAAAATACACAAGAAAACAAGAACAAGCCGGCCGATACTGTGCAGAAAACTAGTATCTGAACACAACGTTAAAAATAGTTTGTCAAAGTTGTCAGGATGGTGACACTCCTTCTCCATGCGTGCTTTCAATGCCAATGTTACCATGAATGAATCAGTGGTTTCTTACTGGTGACGTGTCTCTCATGATGTGTCTTTCCTCCCATCCTGCAGGCACTGAATGATTATGTGGTGGGTTACCATGATGCCGTGGTTCTCTTCGGTAAAATGATGAGAGACAGTCTGCTGGAGATAAAGAAACAGGGTGAGAGCGGCGGTATCATTGAACATCCCTTCAGGAACATGACATTTGATGGTAAGAGCTGAAAAAACAACACCAGTCTGGATCAGCACTAATTGTTTATTAAGTTAATATGATGATAGATATTGATGTAATATTGATGTGTGTGTGTGTGTGTGTGTGTGTGTGTGTGTGTGTGTGTGTGTGTGTGTGTGTGTGTTCAGGTGTGGGTGGACACTATGAATTAGACGGCAGTGGAGACAGAGACTTCAATCTGTCTGTGGTTTACACATCCACCTCAAACAAGGTGAGTTTTCTGGAGTCATGAAGATAGAATAATGTATTATAAGGCTGTTTTCCTTTCAATTCAATGGCTCATACTAACACACAAAAGAGGCTCATTTGTGTCGCCACATTCTGGCGTAAACATGAAGAAATGGCCACTGAATGTGAATGTGAGCGATTCTTTTGCGTCAATAAATTCAAAAGACTAAGGATGAATCAATGCACTACCTCTTATTTTTCTTATTAGTTTTCAATGATTCACTCATGACAAACAAAAGATGCTCATTTGTGTCGCGATACACTGGCATAAATATGAAGAAATGGTGACTGATTCAAAAGACTCGTGTCACTAAGAATGAATCAATGCATTACCTATTATTATTATTATTCAGTTGGAGACACTTTCAAGTCTTTATGCACTTTTGCACTTGTTTATAGCAGCCACCCGTGACGGAACACCGAACCAAAGCAGTATTTTTTGTGGCGTTTTTCCCTCTCTTTTTTTTAACTCCTCCCTATCACCATGGACATTCCTGCTGTTGGCCGGTTATGCCTGGAGCAGAGATTAGATTAGATTAGATTAGATTAGATTAGATTAGATTAGATTAGATTAGATTAGATTAGATTAGATTAGATTAGAAAATTTAACTGATTTGCCACCATTGCACATTACAAAAAAACACAAATAGACAATTAAACATTAAAAACAACCAGAGTCAATTCCTACAAAGAATAACACAACTTCATTAAAACCCATTCTCACACCAGTCATTTTTTGGAGTTGGCGTGCCAAACTCACTATCCAGACAGCTCGCTTTGCGTGTTTTACATCTCAAACCTCAGCAAGCAGTCAAAGGCAGGCCTGTCAAGAAAGTTCCTCGTTACAACTTCGCCGCATTCGTGGAGTTAGTGCTGGTCAACAACGACTTGCCTTTCACCATCTGCCCCGTGGAGGACGACACCAGCCCCACTCCAGACTCCAACCAAGAGCCCAGTCAGCCGTCACAATGCCCGACGGAGCTACAGCAGAACTCCACCGCGGACAACGAGCCAGTGCATCAAGCCGAGCCGCACCCTGCCCTGGAGCATGAGCCCATGGACACCGCTGCTCTGAATGAATTAAACCTGGACTATTTTTTTGGGATTCCTCTGAGGAAATAATTGCCCTGAATCTCCCTTCCCCAATGGTTCTGCGCAGCCCTGTGTTTACTGTTTCCCTGCTGATTTTGCCCAGCCTTGAAACTCCTGTGTCCCCACTGGTTCGGCCCAGCCTTGAATCTCCTGTGTCCCCGCTGGTTTGGCCCAGCCTTGAATCTCCTGTGTCCCCGCTGGTTCGGCCCAACTTAGAACTTCCTGTGTTTCCAGAGTTCCCGCCCAGCCTCCTTCTCCCTCCTCCTCTACCAAAGCCATCTTGTCCATCAGCCTTTTCTCAGCTGATCTCTGTCAGTCTCCTGCAGTACAGTGTATTTACCTCGGGTCTTCCAGTCCCAGCTCCACCTCCAGCCACAGAGCCCCGGGCTCCACCCTGGTCCTCCGACCTATTGGCTCCACTTGCCTCAATGCTCCCTCAGCTCCACCTAGGCCCATCATCACACCAGTTCTACCAGGCTCCCCGTCCCCTCATCTCCACCTTGGTCAGGCGCCCCCCTGGTTCCACCAGAGGCCTCCTGGCTTCTGGCTGCACCTCTGCCCTCCATCCCTGTGACTCCACTGGGCTCTGCCTTCCCTCCTGCTACGCCATTGTCCTCGGTCCTCCGGCTCCATCACGATCTTCCGGGTCCCCGCCTCTGCCTGAGTACCAAGAGCTGTCAGTTCCACCTTGGCCCCTCCAGACCTGCATTGTCACCTTGCTATCTCTTGTGTCTCCTCCCACCTTCCCGCCACTCCCCCATGGACTGTTTACCTGCCCTGACTGTTTTTGTCCCTCTTCCATGTCCTCCTCCATAGCCCCCGCTCTACCTCCTCAGTTGGACATTGTACGGCCCACCTTTCCGGGGGGGGGGGGGGGGGCGCACTGTCAGGGTTCTGTTCTGTTCTATGTGTTTTGAGTTTGTGTTTGAATCTGTTTTCCCTGTGCCTGACATTTGACCCAGTTTCCCAGTGGATCTGATTAATGATTCTGTGTTGTCCCATTGTTCGGTGACGTCAAGGTTTGTGGTTGTTTCTCCTCGTTATTCTCCTGTATTCGTTGGACTGTTGGATTAAAGACTATTTTGTCTGCATCTTCATCTTCATGCACTTGTTTATAGCAGCCACACGTGACACCCGGTCAACGTTTAAAATTAAAAAGTTGCCAGCCACCATCAGCGTTTTTGATCCTTTTCACAAAACTTTCATGGCCCCCAAATCAACATTTTTAACAAAAAGCTGAGAAATTTTTAATTTCTACTACAACGTTCATAAGCGATAAAAGCATTGCTTATGCACGTTGTAGTTTCTTTTTGTTCTTCATTTGTGTTTTGATCAGGAGATTCATTACTATGTCATTACTATGCGTAATAGTGCCCGCTACCGTACAACAGTGAAAACACGTAAAGCCTGGAAAATCCGTTTCACATTACATCACATTACAGAAGTAAAATGGGTTTTGTGTTGTTCACCTCTATCTTTCTAGCTTTGAAAAGTGTATGCTTTCTCATTTAATAAAGAAATGTAAAATTTGCATATATATTTAAAAATAATAAATTTTATGATTGAATGATTATTGATTTAATTATATAATTTATCATAAATAAAATTCTATATATATAATTTTTCCATATGAGTTTGAGTTGATGTAAAGTTTATAATTAATCAAATCATAAAAATGTGTAAAACTACAAATTATTTAAATAAATAAAAAAATAAAAAATCAATCTTTTTTTTTTTTAAACCTCCTACTAATAAATATCTGGTGTTTGTCTTCAGTATAGGACGCTGTTTGTCTTCAACACGTCTCTGAACGCCACGGAGTTGAATCACACGAAACCTGAACTGTACTGGGACGGATCACGGCTGCCCAGTGACAAACCCGCTCACGGTAACCGGCTCGTATTAGTTTATAAAGCGTCATGTGACAGATGACATCACGCTAGCATGTGTTTCTCAGGTATGCAGATTCAGAATATCGTCATGATCGTCCTCGGGCTCAGTGTGGTGATCGCCACGGCCATCGCTTTCATCTTGTACAGGTACAATGAGAATTTTGCGACTTTTTATCTTGTATAACTCGCAATTCTGATTTTTAAAATTTTTATATATACATAAACTCACAATTAGAAAAAGGTAATTGCGATTTATTTTATCTTATAAATCTGTTTTTTTTTTTTCACTCACAATTCTGTGTTTAGCCAATAGTTTTTGTTTAACAGTCGTAAACATAATTTTCTAGTTACATTCCATGGCGGAAACTAACTTCCATAAGAATGAGAATGTAACTAGAAAATTAAACAAATCATGTTCGCGGCTGTAGCCTATAGCAAAGATTATTGCCTATTTATTTGACCGTGTCCCATCCAGACTTCCAGTTTAAAAAGGAAATACGTCACAAAAAGAGTTACAATTGTCGCCATCTTAAAATAAATCAAAGCCTATTTTAGGACTATTTAGATATTTATTTAAGATGAGATTTTTTAGTGGCAAACATTAAAGGGATAGTTCAACCAAAAATGAAAATTAGCCCATGATTTACTCACCCTGAACCCATCCTACATGTATATGAGATTCTTCTTTCAGACGAATACAATCAGAGTTATATAATAAAAAGTCCTGGCTCTTCCAACCTTTATAATGGGAGTCAATGGGTATGTTTTTGGAAGTCTGTCAGCCTATCCATCCGTGATAAAAGTGCTCCACATGGCTCATGGGAGCCAGAAGCTATTTATTTTAGTTGATCTGAGCCGTTTGGGACACTTTTATGATGGATATGATGCACTTGTATGGACTTTGTATGGACCCCATCCACTGCCATTATAAAGCTCGGAAGAGCCAGGACATTTTATAATACTTCCGATTGCATTCATCTGAAAGAAGAATGTCATATACACCTAGGATGACTGCAGGGTGAGGAAATCATGGGCTAATTTACATTTTTACAGTATATGAAGAGTTCAGATGCAAAAGCCTCTAAGTGCCATCTGAAATTTTCTTATAGAATGACCATTTTTATCAAACTTGTATATTTAAGTTCAGTAATTTCAGTTAAATGGCAATGAAAATTACCTTAATAATTGTCATTTACATTTACATTTATTCATTTAGCTGACGCTTTTATCCAAAGCGACTTACAATTGCTATATATGTCAGAGGTCGCACGCCTCTGGAGCAACTAGGGGTTAAGTGTCTTGCTCAGGGACACATTGGTGTCTCACAGTGGATTCGAACCCGGGTCTCTCACACCAAAGGCATGTGTCTTATCCATTGCGCCACACCACCCCATTTAAGTGAAATTACTGAACTTAAATATACAAGCTTGATAAAAATGGTCATTCTATAAGAAAATTTCAGATGGCACTTAGAGGCTTTTGCATCTGAACTCTTCATATGTATATATATATATATATATATATATATATATATATATATATATATATATATATATATAGAGAGAGAGAGAGAGAGAGAGAGAGAGAGAGAGAGAGAGAGAGAGAGAGAGAGCAATTATTTTTACAACAATTATGCTGATTTAAATAGAGAAAATGCATTCAATGCAGTTAATTCACTTTTTAGCATCTCATGAACCTACAAAGTAAACTAATGATTTCAATAAATAAAATCTAAATTTAATTATTTAATTTAATTTTTAAATAAATCCAATAAAATACACCTACTAAAAACAATTTTATATTTAATGTGTTGACCTGTATAAATGTCCTAATCATAAACATGAATAATATGTACAGAATGTGTGTGCAATATACTTGTTTCTAAATAAAAATCTAAATTTAAAATATAAACCACAAATATATCAAATGAATTAAAAAATACAGAATCATTATTTTTTATCACATCACAGTAACAAAATAATTTAATTGCATATTATTATAATGAAAATAATGCAAAAAATGACCCAATGCATCTTAAACAAATCTTAAACTCTGGCTGGAGTTTCTCCTGCGTGATTTATTGATAAAATCAACGAGATACTCTATCTCTCAGGAAGAAGACAACTGTGAGTTGAGTTTTTTGTTTATGTGTTTATTTATGGAGAAATGTCTCCTATGTTTGTGTTTTCAGGCAGAACAGGCGAGTGCGTATCAATCAGAAGAAATGGTCTCACATCAACCCGTCAGCCATCACGCCGCTGGAAGACAAAGAGAGAAACCACTTCAGTCTGAGAGTAAAACCATCCTTCTGTCTGTCGTTACACGTGTAGATGATCAGTCTTCCTCTGAGTGTGTGACGCTGTCTCTCTGTGTGTGTGTGTGTGTGTGTGTGTGTGTGTGTGTGTGTGTGTGTGTGTGTGTGTGTGTGTTGTAGATCGATGAGGATAAGAAGGGTGACAACAGCGTCGAGATACAACACAAAGGTCGATACGACAAAAAGGTCTGTGTGTCCCGTCACACGTCTGTGTGTGTGTGTGTGTGTGTGTGTGTGTGTGTGTGTGTGTATTGTGTGTGTTATGAATGTTTACATATGTGTGTGTGTGTGTTTGTGTTTCTGCAGCCTGTCTTTCTGAAGGAGCTGAGAAACACTGACGGAAGCTTCTCTGAGGATCAGCGAATCGAGCTCAACGCTGTAAAAACTTATTCATCTCACGAAACCTGTCAAATTCTTCATTTTAGCTTTTATGTTTTTTTTTTTATATATATATAACAATTACATACACTTTACCCCAAATTCTCAATAATGGAATGCAAAAAAAAAAAAAAATTATATATATATAAATATATATATATTTAGTATGTATTGCATGATACACATTGTTTGCAGTGATTTAATACTGATTTGAATAAAAACAAATCACTGCATTACAGTAACAAGAATCTAATTAGAATTGCACTGTAAAAATGAATACGCTATATCTAATCAATAAAATTGTGGCAACAGATTACAAGCAATATTATTAATTAAATGTAACAAATTAGAATTGAGTAATAATTAATCAAATTAATTCCTTAAAAGTTAACCATTTAAAATGAGTAAAATTTACAACAATTTTTTTAAACAATTTTTTTTTTTGCCAACATTGAAGACACCTGGTGTTAACAAGCAGAATCACTGAAGGAGAAAACCGTCATTTTAAGTCACCGTTATGGTGATCAGTGTTTGCTTTAGTTGGGCTCTTGACCCTTAAATCATTAACTTTAGATTTTATTTGGCTGCTGTACATGAGTTAGATGAACAAAGAGAAAAGGTGATCTGATGGTGTTGATTGTGTTTTAACATAATCATTATTTCACAATCATTTGACCTGATTCACTGAACTCATATAGAGCCCAATTTCTGAGTTATGTTTACTTCATTAATTATTGTTTAATTATTATTATTATTATTATTATCATTGTACTTATAGTAACAACAGTAAATTATGCATAATTACATGCAACCAACCCTCAACCTAATCCTAACCCTATGTATTTGCTTAATATTACTCAGTACTTAAATATATAATTACACTGTAACAATGACACCTTCAAATAAAGTGTAACCATTTTTTTATATATCTGTAAAATTTATTTTTTCTTTCTCTGTGAAGGTGAAATGTGTCATGAACATGTTTCTGTGAGACTGACCTGGTTATTGTGTGTTCTCTCTCTCTTTCTGTCAGCTGCTGCGTATCGATTACTATAACCTGACCAAGTTCTACGGGACGGTGAAGTTCGACTGTGGCGTGTTCGGGGTGTTTGAGTTCTGCGAGAGGGGATCGCTGCGGGTAAAAGCGCCTTACACTCATAAATCACAGGACAAACAATCCCATCATCATCATCATCATCATCATCATCATCATCATCACATGACTCTTGTGTGTGTGTTTGTTCCGTCAGTGTGTGCTGAACGATAATATCTCGTATCCCGACAAGAGCTTTATGGATCTGGAGTTCAAGATCTCCGTCATGTACGACATCGCAAAGGTGAGTGTGTGTGTGTGTGTGTGAGAGAGAGAGAGTGTTTTTCATTATGTACACACACAGTAGACGCCAGTTTTTACTGCTCGGTCTATTAAAATGTACTTGTACACTCGTTGATGGTTTTATGATGGATCACAGATGGAAACATAAACCTCCTCACGTCATGAATGACATCTGCTGTAAACACAAGTGCAGATCTGTGTGTGTGTGTGTGAGAGAGAGAGAGAGAGAGAGTGTGTGTGTAAACAAGAGTGCAGATCTGAGCTGAATGGCCTAGAAAGGTCACGCATGTCATTTCTGTTTCCAGACATACCGGTATACATGAATATATACAGAAAACTAAAAGACATTTTCATTACCTGAAATACAATAAACATGAACTAAAATATGTTTTAAGAACATATTTAAAAAATTTAACTTATTTTATTTATTTCAATAGTTTAAGAACACATTCACATGTTCATGGTAATTATCGTAAACTAACGAGAACATTTCTCTCTTTATATATATATATATATATATATACATATTAATTTTATATAAAAAAAAGTATATACATTTTTATTTTTCATTAATTTCTTTTTTCTATTCTATTCGTTAGAATTAATAAAAATGTTACCGGCCAACTAGCACTTGGCAAGTGTTAATTTTAGACCCTGTATATATACAGTATATATATATATATATATATATATATATATATATATATATATATATATATATATATATATATATATATATATATATATATATATATATATATACTATTTAGAGTACAAATCAGTGTGAGCGTCTCAAAGTTCTGTATAAGGAATCGGTATTCTAAGTTTTCAGAAATATAATAATGATTATAGGACGTATAATCAAAGTTTGGAAGCAGTCGTTATTTTTGTGCTTCTGTTTTGACCTTTGCCCTCTGCTGACATCATCATGTGTGTGTGGCATCAGGGCATGTCGTACCTGCACTCCAGTAACGTCGGCGTTCACGGCCGGCTGAAATCCACCAACTGTGTGGTGGACAATCGCATGGTGGTGAAGATCACAGACTTCGGCTGCAACACCATCCTCACACCCGGGAAAGGTCCGCCACATCACTTCCTGTTCCTCTACTGACATAATACACATGCATATAACAATATAGAGTCACATTAAAGAGCACCTATTCTGCTTTTTTCACATGTACATCTGTCTTTAGTGTGTAATGTTGCTGTTTGAGCATGAAAAAGCTCCAGTTCTTCTCTATATCAGTGTCAGTGTTTCTGAACTCCCTGAAACGCCTCCACTGTAGTTTCTTCCGGGAACGAACACGTCACAATATTCCTCATTTAAATAATTAATATGCAGAATAAAGGGGCGGGGCCTGGTTGAGTTAGTTAGTAGTGTGTTAAACTGACGGTTATGGTAATTAGGAGTGGCACATTTCCCAAACACACTCAAAGCGCTCGACCAATCACAACACACTGATCCAGCCGACCAATCAGAGCACAGTGTGTTTTTTAGAAGGAGGGGCTTCATAGAGACAGGAACTAAACAGAGCATTACTGACAGACTGGGAAGAGAGGAGCCGCAACAATTGAGAATATGAGGAAAATAGTCAACATTCAAGCAGGAAAACCTGTTCTAGTAGAGCCTGAAAACAACACCAAGACCATGTAAAAGGGCAGAATATGGGCTCTTAACATAAAGCTGCTGTTCAGACAGTTTGTGGAGTGTCAGTTTAACATTCAGAGTCTCATTGAAAACATGTCAAGAAAATAACTAGAGTGTTTCTCTGTGTCAGACCTGTGGACAGCACCGGAGCACATGCGTGTTCAGGGAATCTCTCAGAAGGGCGACGTCTACAGTTTTGCAATCATCTCGCAGGAGATCATCCTGAGGAAGAGCCCGTTTCACACCAGCTGCTGCTCCGATACGGCAGGTACAAACACACATCAGAGAGAGTTAGATTATCTCATACATGTGGAGAATAAATATTCTGCATTTAGCAGATGCTCGTGTGCAAAGCGACTTAATTTGTAGTTTGTGCGTTCCCTGGGAATCGAACCCATGATTGCCGTGTTGTTCTAGTTAAAAAAGCTTATAATAATAAGTAATAATAAGTATTTTATTTTATATATATATATATATATATATATATATATATATATATATATATATATATATATAGAGAGAGAGAGAGAGTACTTTTTTAAGTACAGAGATTTAAGTATACTTATTTTTATTAAAACATTTCAATTAGTTTATATATATAATAAACTAATAAAATTAATAAACGTTTAAACTAATAAATTGTTAAACTTAAAATCTCAGGGTGACTTCAAGAAAATATTTTAGGTCAAAGGGGTTCGGCTAATAAAAACATTTGGGAATCCCTGATCTAAAGGAATATTTGATGAGCTCGTCTGATCTAAAAAACACATCTGTTTCTCACTCTTTCTTTCTCTGTGTGCTGTTCGTCTTATTTCTTCTAGAGAAAATCTATCGCGTTCAGTGTCCGCGGGGCCCGAACGTCTTCCGACCGGATCTGAGTTTTGAGTCCGTTGGAGAAACTGAAGCAGAGGTACCCTTACCAGAGACTGTACAGTATATACTACAAAAAAAAAAAAATGGTTCACTTGTGTTACTAAGAATGGGAGAATCTGAAACACCCAAATATTGCAGCTCTAGCAAAGGAAGCCCCGCCTTCTAAATAAAACAGCCAATCGTGTCACTGCGGCTGTTGTTCGAAGCACTGGTTACTATGGCAACAGTACGTTTTTGTTCTTCACTTAGGGTAAAAAGTTTGAAAAATACCCCAACGCCATACACACTGCTTACAGCGACGTCTAGATGAATATATATTAACAAAAAATCTCAATAACAAATTAAATTAAATTAAATTAAATTAAATTAAATTCACATTTATTTGTATAGCGCTTTTCACAATACACATTGTTTCAAAGCAGCTTTACAGAAAATGCATGATCCATATTTCAATTAAGAGTGATGTGTTATCAGAGGTGACTGTCTAAGTTATGTATTTCAGAAATGTACATATACAAAATCACAGTTAGCTAAAAGTGTATTAATTTAAACACAACTAAATAAACACAAAATTACAGCGGTGAGAAAACAGCAGTTAAGAAAGCATCTGATCATTGCGATGTGGATATGTTTGTACCAGCTCTGCAATTCACATTTATTTATGTACAGCACTTTATACAATAGATTGCTTTAAAGCAGCAGCTTTACAGTATTAAATATGAAAAAAACTGTCAGTGTCTCTTTTGATTTGAATTACAAGCTCATTTTCTACTATAAAGCATATGATCATTGCGATGTAGATATGTTTGTACCAGCTCTGCAATTCAGTCACATTTATTTATATACAGCACTTCAAACAATAGATTGCTTTAAAGCAGCAGAAAAACTGAAAAAAGATTCAGTGTCGAATTCGATTAGAGATACAAGCTCATTTTCTACTATATAGCAGCTCTCCAGTATGTTCATGTTTTTACTCACGTCTGACCTCGACGGACTGAACAGAAAAGATTTTCACCTCAAAGAAGGCGGAGCCTCAGAGCCACACCCACCTATTACATCATCACCACAGACCAATGGGAGTTTAAAGGCGTTTACCAGCCGGAGCAAACTTTTTCAGAAAGTTCAATTTGGCGATTTGTTTCAAACTCCTCAAACTAACTGCCTAAGAACATTGTTTTGGCCTGATTTTGTTTGAAATGACGTCACACCAGCTTGAAGTATATCTGAGCTTGTAGGACTGCATGCACATATTGGCTGGATGGAGCTAAAAAATAAAAAAAAATAACGCTATTTGTGTGCAAGAAACAACATTTATGAAATAGTTCAAGTCAGATTTTATTGCTGATTTGAACTATGTTGTTGAAATGTGAAATATAGGTGTATTTAAATGTAAACAGCACTTATTTTTGTAGCTGTTCGTGCTGATCAAGAGCTGCTGGGAGGAGGATCCCGAGAAGCGTCCGGACTTCAAGCGGATCGAGGGCGCTCTAGGGAAGATCTTCAGGTGTGTGAGTGATGCCGCTCGCGTTTCACCCGAGTCGTGAGCACATACTGACGTGCTGGTGTGTGTTTCCACAGTAACTTTCATAACCAGGCCAACGCCAGCTACATGGACAACCTGATCCGCCGGCTGCAGATGTACTCCAGGAACCTGGAGCACCTGGTGGAGGAGAGAACGGCTCTGTACAAGGCCGAGAGAGACCGAGCCGATCAGCTCAACTTCATGCTGCTGCCGGGGTCAGACATACACACACACACTTCATGTACAGCTAACTCCCACTGCTTAGCAACACCCTTGCAACCACCCAGAAAATCCTTGCAACTGCCTAGCAACACATTAGCAATCATCCAGGATATTCTAGCAACTGCCTAGCAATCACAAAGCAATGCTATATCAAAGTCAAAGCGATGCCCTAGTAACTGCTTAGCAACACCCCAGTAACCACCCAGAACACCCTAGCAACTGCCCAGCAACCACATTCTAATGCCATATAGGAACTGCCTAGCAACATGCTAGCTTCACCACAGGACATCCTAGCAACTATGTAGCAATCACATAGCATTGTCCTAGCAATTGCCTTGTAACACCCTAGCAACCACCCATGTACACACTAGCAACTGCCTAGCAAAAAAAAGCAATGTCCTAACAACTGCCCAGCAACCTCATAGCAATGTCCTAGAAACGACCAAGAAATTACATAGAAATACCCTAGCAACCACATAGCAATGCCCTAGCAAAGTCATAGCAATGCCCTAAAAACGACCAAGAAACTATATAGAAATACCCTAGCAACCACATAGCAATGCCCTAGCAAAGTCATAGCAATGCCCTAAAAACGACCAAGAAACTATATAGAAATACCCTAGCAACCACATAGCAATGCCCTAGCAAAGTCATAGCAATGCCCTAGTAACTGCCTAGCAACCACATAGCTATGCCCTAGCAGCTACTTAGGACTCTCTAGCTAACACATAGCAGCTGGGCGAGCAGCAGAAGTGACCCTGACGTGATAAAGCGCCTGAAACCCGAGTGTGTGTGTTCTGAGCGTCAGACTGTCTCTCACACAGGCCGGTGGTGCGCTCTCTGAAGGAGACGGGTCGCGTGGAGCCCGAGCTGTACGACGAGGTCACCATCTACTTCAGCGACATCGTGGGCTTCACCACCCTCTGCCACCACAGCACGCCCATGGAGGTGGTGGACATGCTCAACGACATCTACAAGAACTTCGACAGCATCCTCGACCACCACGACGTCTACAAGGTGGTCTGAGGGAACGTCTGGCAGACAGTCAACCACTTTTAATGATTTATTATAAAAAAAAATATACAGTCAAACCCAACTTTATCCAGACACCTTCAACATTTCTCACATTATCACAGTTAATTTCGCTATAGTTTAGAAAATGGTAATAAAATATGACAAGAACTCATATCAAATCAATTGATTAGACTGTCTCACACATGAATTAGGTTGAATCAGCTGTTAAATTTAACTACACAATTAGAAAATACCAATTTAGCTCAACAAATTACCAAACAAATGCTTAATTTTGTTCAGTCTGTGGTGTAAAAAGGTCGCATCAGCAATAGTCTGCATCATTTTTGGTCCCAATTTTTTTTTAGAAATTTTACTGGTAGTCACTTTATGAAGAATTTATGGCTATAATATGTCACAGTTTACTTTATTTTGCTATCCTCACTTACATTAATGAACAATAGTGTCCTGCACCCACTAGTAAAAAAATATAAAAAATTATATCTCATTTTTGGTTTGACTGTATATTTGAATGTTTTAATAAAATAATAAAAATATGAAAGGCAGAATGTGATGAAATATTCGTGTTCAGGTGGAGACCATCGGTGACGCGTACATGGTGGCGTCCGGTCTGCCGAAACGCAACGGGAACAGACACGCGGTGGACATCTGTCTCATGGCTCTGGACATCCTGGAGTTCATGGGGACGTTCCAGCTCAGACACCTGCCGGGAATCCCACTGTGGATCCGTATCGGGATCCATTCAGGTACAGACACACCGGAAGAAGAAAACTGAGATGATGTTATTCGGGAAACTTACTGGAAATCATTCCTGCAATGTCTTGTGGCAGTGACACCTACTGGTCAAAATGCAAAAATCAGCCAAAAATCATTAAAATATCAAGTTCTGTCCATTTGGATGAGCTCAGTCATTCATCTTTCTGCTATTTTAAACCAATTTGCAAATCTTATCTTATACGTTTTGTTAAATAGGCACATGATTCTAATGCACGGTTAGTTTAATAACTAACTTACTCTTACTAGTGTGTGTGTGTGTGTGTAGGTCCATGTGCGGCAGGTGTGGTGGGTAATAAGATGCCACGTTACTGTCTGTTTGGAGATACGGTCAACACGGCGTCACGTATGGAGTCTACGGGCCTGCGTAAGACACAAACACACACATTCACATATACTCATATACAACAACACACTCTTTAGTGAAGCAGCTGATGTGTTTTCCAGCTCTGAGGATTCATGTGAGCGAGTCGACCATCCAGATCCTGCACCGAACCGACTGTCAGTTTGAGTGCGAGCGCCGAGGCGAAACACACCTGAAGGTGAGGAGAGATGTCAGGCAATCACAGGCTCTTATTTAATCTTTTAGCCAATGGAAGGCTCTCATTTCAGCTTCTGTCTAATCGCTGGCCTTTATTTCAAATTCTGTCCAATCTCAGGCTCTTATTTCATCCTCAGACCAATCACAGGCTCTTATTTCCACTCCTGTCCAATCACAGGCTCTTATTTCAGCTTTCGTCCAATCGCAGGCTCTTATTTCAGCTTCTGTTTAATCGCTGGCTTTTATTTCAGATTCTGTCCAATCACAGGCTCTTATTTCCACTCCTGTCCAATCACAGACTCTTATTTCAGCTTCCGTCCAATCACAGGCTCTTATTTCAGCTTCCGTCCAATCGCAGGCTCTTATTTCAGCTTCTGTTTAATCGCTGGCTTTTATTTCAGATTCTGTCCAATCACAGGCTCTTATTTCATCTTCAGACCAATCACAGGCTCTTATTTCATCTCCTGTCCAATCACAGGCTCTTATTTCATCTCCTGTCCAATCACAGGCTCTTATTTCAGCTTCTGTCCAATCGCAGGCTCTTATTTCAGCTTCCGTCAAATCGCAGGCTCTTATTTCATCTCCTGTCCAATCACAGGCTCTTATTTCAGGTTCCGTCCAATCGCAGGCTCTTATATCAAGTTCCAGCCAATTGTAGACTGTTCACAGTCACAGCAGAGACTCACAACATGTGTGTGTGTGTGTGTGTGTGTGTGTGTGTGTGTGTGTGTGTGTGTGTGTGTGTGTGTGTGTGTGTGTGTGTGTGTGTGTGTGTGTGTGTGTGTGTGTGTGTGTGTGTTTGTGTTTCAGGGTAAAGGGAAGGAGATGACTTACTGGTTGACTGGAGTTACCGGGCAGAAATACAAGCTGCCGACACCACCAACAGCGTAAGACCACCAACACTTTTGTCCTGTAATCATAAAATACTCCCAGAATACACCAGAAAAACATTTACACATGCAGAATGTATGATCAGAACGACATATGGCCACAATTCACAGCAACTTCAGTTGGGAGTGTGATGTTGCTTTTATACAACAGTTCAGTAAACAAGACATTGAGTTACTTACATTTCACCACTGGCTGACAGAGTGATCCACCAATCAGATTCCAGGACAGATTCCTGCTGTATAACAGGGTTTTCAAACTTGTTAATGCCAAAGACCCCCAGATATTTTGATCCCCTTGCAAGGAACCCTCTTACTTAAATGTAAACTACAAAATAATAGTCTTTTTGTAGTTAAACTGTATATTCTACCCTCTATTAGACTCATGTTATATGTATAAACCTGAAGAAAAACTTTCAAGTCACATTTATTTTTAAAGTGCCTTTCACAAAATATATTGTAGCGTTTAAAAAGATTGAACTTCATTCTATAAAGTAATTTTCTTTTCTCTCAAATTCCTGTTTTGTTTTTGAAACAACATCACTGATGCTCACACACACACGTTGAATCTTTCTGTGTGTGTCTTTTGATCCGCAGTGAGAACTTCCAGCGTCTGCAACAGGATCTGGCCGAGAGGATCGTCTCCACACTGGGAACGCGCGGGAACGAGCGGCGGAAAACACTCTCTACACGCCAGCGGCGAACACACACACACACTCACAGCAGCGACGGCCAGCCCGAATACCTGCACCTGACCGACCCAACACACCTGTAGAGAACACACACACACACACACACACACAGCAGCGACTGCCAGCCTGAATACCTGCACCTGACCGACCCCAAAACACACCTGTAGAGAACACACACACCTGAATGTATTTAACTATATGAAGTGTTGCTCATTGTGTTTCAGTGTTCATAAAAAAAAAACCTTTGATTTATTCAATCATTTAATCATTCTGAAACGGTTGATTTTAAAATGAATGATGTTTGTAATGTACAATATGACTTCATAATTGTTCCTTACTCATATCACTGTAAAAAAAAACTGTAAAATTTACAGCAACTTACTGGCAATTCTGGTTGCCAGTAAGCCTGTACATTTTACAAGAGTACTGTAAAACATAAACTACAATTATACTGTAAAATTATACAGCACACCTGTAAACAAGAGCAGCTGTGAATTTACAGTTCTTTAATGTAATCTTTACAGTAGGTTACTGTTATTAATAATGTACTGAATAAAAACCTGAGATAACTCACTTCATTTGAGGAAATTGATTGGTCAATTGCCATTAAATATTTATACTGTGAGATTATTTAATTTGAATCCACTAAGAAAAAGACTTTATGAGTTAACTAGAAACATCAATTTAACTAAATCCTACTAGTGATCATCTTTGAAGAACTTAAAAACGTCATCAATGCATCAGCAACTGCACAGTCACTGCCTTTAAATAAAGCAACATGCAGCATAACATCAGTGTTTCTTTGCTCATCCTGGACTGAAGCTCAGGCTCTACTCTTCAGCACAATGGTGACACACAAAACTCAACAGAAACCCTTTAAATCCCAACAGATCATTAAAACACTAACATATCTCCACTATAGCATTATGTGCAAAAACACATAAAATCACACAAAGCAAATCACAGAATTGTACTTTTTTGTTTAGTAAATTTGACAATGAGATTTTACTGTAAACAACTGACTAGACAATAACAAACTGTGTTTTATTTAGACGGTTTTATTAACCAAATTTGCTTATTAATAAACAAACAGAGGGGAAAAAAACATACGTCTTTTTTTTATGCATTTAGCAGACACTACAACTTACAATAGAGGAACATAAGCAATGAGTCACAGAGCCAAATAAATGTTTATGAACAAATATGACTATCATCATTGTGCTGGAAATCTCCCAAAACATACACAGATGAAAATATTCATCTTTAAAAAAAGTGACGATGAATCGGTTCTCTGAAGCCTGACGAGACCTTACAGCTGCACACGTGAGCTGAGATCCAGGTTTGATTTCATGTGTTCTGCAGTTTGATGTGAATATGAATACAAACTGGATTATATCAAGATGATTTTCACATTATTTACTATCAGAATGAGTTCTGCTGTTCCTCGTCAGACTTCGACAGGTTGTCCAGTTTTGGCGGTGACGAGGGCGGAGTCTCCCAGTTCTGTGGCAGGAAGTGGAAGTCCGTGCTCCGCCCACCCGTTGCACAGGCCCCGCCCACAGGCCCCCGCGCTGACTGGCACTTCCTGTGTCTGGCCGTTGAGATGCAGCCAGGGGGCTTCCTCTTCCTGTTCAACCGCTGTCATTGTGTGAGGTGTAGTGTCCTTTTCACCTGCTGGACAGGAAAACAACACTGACTAGTGAGTTTGTTAGAACAAACGGCTGATTTATACTGTGGCCACTAATGCTAACTAGATTTCCCCAAGAAAAGTCGTCACTATTACCATACTTGAGTGTTGTGGTTGCTGGGGTGTTACTATGCAGTTCTAAAGTGTTCCGAGTGGTTTTCGGTGTGTTGTCATGTAGTTCCAATGTGTTCTGGGTGTTTTTTTTTTTTATGTTGCTATGCAGTTCTAAAGTGTTCTGAGTGGTTTTTAGTGTTGCCATGCAGTTCTAAAGTGTTCCGAGTGGTTTTTAGTGTTGCCATGCAGTTCTAAAGTGTTCCGAGTGGTTTTTAGTGTTGCTAAGCAGGTCTAAAGTGTTCCGGGTGGTTTTCGGTGTGTTGTCATGTAGTTCTAAAGTGTTCTGGGTGTTTTTTTTTAGTGTGTTGACATGCAGTTCTAAAGTGTTCTGGGTGTTTTTTTTTTGTGTTGCCATGCAGGTCTAAAGTGTTCCGAGTGGTTTTTAGTGTTGCTAAGCAGGTCTAAAGTGTTCCGAGTGGTTTTCGGTGTGTTGTTCATGCAGTTCTAAAGTGTTCTGGGTGGTTTTTTTTGTGTTGCCATGCAGTTCTAAAGTGTTCCGAGTGGTTTTTAGTGTTGCTAAGCAGGTCTAAAGTGTTCCGAGTGGTTTTTAGTGTTGCTAAGCAGGTCTAAAGTGTTCCGAGTGGTTTTTAGTGTTGCTAAGCAGGTCTAAAGTGTTCCGAGTGGTTTTTAGTGTTGCTAAGCAGGTCTAAAGTGTTCCGAGTGGTTTTCGGTGTGTTGTTCATGCAGTTCTAAAGTGTTCTGGGTGTTTTTTTTTTGTGTTGCCATGCAGTTCTAAAGTGTTCCGAGTGGTTTTTAGTGTTGCTAAGCAGGTCTAAAGTGTTCCGAGTGGTTTTTAGTGTTGCTAAGCAGGTCTAAAGTGTTCCGAGTGGTTTTCGGTGTGTTGTCATGTAGTTCTAAAGTGTTCTGGGTGTTTTTTTTTAAGTGTTGCTATGCAGTTCTAAAGTGTTCTGAGTGGTTTTTAGTGTTGCTATGCAGTTCTAAAGTGTTCTGAGTGGTTTTTAGTGTTGCTATGCAGGTCTAAAGTGTTCCGAGTGGTTTTCGGTGTGTTGTCATTTCGGTTGCCATGCAGTTCTAAAGTGTTCCGAGTGGTTTTTAGTGTTGCTAAGCAGGTCTAAAGTGTTCCGAGTGGTTTTCGGTGTGTTGTCATGTAGTTCTAAAGTGTTCTGGGTGTTTTTTTTAGTGTTGCCATGCAGTTCTAAAGTGTTCCGAGTGGTTTTTAGTGTTGCTAAGCAGGTCTAAAGTGTTCCGAGTGGTTTTCGGTGTGTTGTCATGTAGTTCTAAAGTGTTCTGGGTGTTTTTTTTTAGTGTTGCCATGCAGTTCTAAAGTGTTACGAGTGTTTTTTTTAGTGTTGCTAAGCAGGTCTAAAGTGTTCCGAGTGGTTTTCGGTGTGTTGTCATGCAGTTCTAAAGTGTTCTGGGTGTTTTTTTTTGTGTTGCCATGCAGTTCTAAAGTGTTCTGAGTGGTTTTTAGTGTTGCTAAGCAGGTCTAAAGTGTTCCGAGTGGTTTTTAGTGTTGCTAAGCAGGTCTAAAGTGTTCCGAGTGGTTTTTAGTGTTGCTAAGCAGGTCTAAAGTGTTCCGAGTGGTTTTCGGTGTGTTGTCATGTAGTTCTAAAGTGTTCTGGGTGTTTTTTTTTAAGTGTTGCTATGCAGTTCTAAAGTGTTCTGAGTGGTTTTTAGTGTTGCTATGCAGTTCTAAAGTGTTCCGAGTGGTTTTTAGTGTTGCTATGCAGTTCTAAAGTGTTCTGAGTGGTTTTTAGTGTTGCTATGCAGTTCTAAAGTGTTCCGAGTGGTTTTTAGTGTTGCTATGCAGTTCTAAAGTGTTCCGAGTGGTTTTTAGTGTTGCTATGCAGTTCTAAAGTGTTCTGAGTGGTTTTTAGTGTTGCTATGCAGGTCTAAAGTGTTCCGAGTGGTTTTCGGTGTGTTGTCATTTCGGTTGCCATGCAGTTCTAAAGTGTTCCGAGTGGTTTTTAGTGTTGCTAAGCAGGTCTAAAGTGTTCCGAGTGGTTTTCGGTGTGTTGTCATGTAGTTCTAAAGTGTTCTGGGTGTTTTTTTTTAGTGTTTCCATGCAGTTCTAAAGTGTTCTGAGTGGTTTTTAGTGTTGCTAAGCAGGTCTAAAGTGTTCCGAGTGATTTTTGGTGTGTTGTCATGCAGTTCTAAAGTGTTCTGGGTGTTTTTTTTTAGTGTTTCCATGCAGTTCTAAAGTGTTCTGAGTGGTTTTTAGTGTTGCTAAGCAGGTCTAAAGTGTTCCGAGTGATTTTTGGTGTGTTGTCATGCAGTTCTAAAGTGTTCTGGGTGTTTTTTTTAGTGTTTCCATGCAGTTCTAAAGTGTTCCGAGTGGTATTTAGTGTTGCTAAGCAGGTCTAAAGTGTTCCGAGTGATTTTCGGTGTGTTGTCATGTAGTTCCAATGTGTTCCGAGTGTTTTTTAATGTGTTGAAATGCAGTTCTAAAGTGTTCAGAGTTTTTTTTTTTTTTTGCGTGTTGCCATTCAGTTCTAAAGTGTTCAGAGTGTTTTTAATGTGTGTTGCTATGCACGTGTTAAGGTGTTCTAGTGTTACAGGTTTCATCACTATCAGCACTAGTAATAGTGTTGTGACTGAGAAAACAGTACTAAAAGTGGATATTTGTCATCTTTCAGTGTTATTTCTCAGAGGGATAAAGGTTTGCATAACACTCAGACAGGTTCTGTTTCACAGGGTTAAACTGCTGTGTTCTTATGAATCATGGTGCATTATGATTCAGAAAACACAACAGATTTCACACCTGATCTCACTGATGACGGTGTGCTCTGAGATCACACAAAACACATTTTCGTGTTTTAAGCAGAACGTAAGGTTGGCCTTGACACGATGGAGCGACACAAAACAGATAATATAAGTGATCTGACAGGAACTGCATCAGATGAGAGGTCGAGACTAAGACGAAAGGCATTCTACAGTTGTGTTTCACTCATATTCGCCCTCAGCACTGAATCATTCTAAGCACATATAAACACTGAACTCTCTGACCCTCTCGCACGAGTCTGAAAATGCTGGGCTTAAATTTAGCTCACGGGTGTCGTTGGGTTCTTCCGCTGGTTTAGGAGTTGCGTTCTGCGTCCTGAGGTAACGGATGCATGCGTGTGTGTGTGTGTGTGTGTGTGTGTGTGTGTGTGTGTGTGTGTGTGTGATGAAGACGTGAGCCATGGGACAGTCCCTGAAGACTCCTTATCACCCTCCTGACCCCACGAGAGGAACAGAAACTCACTGAAGTGTGCGCGTGAGGTTTCGTTGGGTAGAAACTCCTTTATTGGACCTCTTGGGCCGTTCACACAGAACACAATTTTGCATTCCATCGTGCTGCTTTTCCATTGTTTTTATACATCTTTTTTTATTTTAACCTCTTTTAACTTGAGAGCTGCGTTTTTAGAGCGCCTTGTAAACCATTAACTGGTGCTGTTCGCATGTTGGTAAAAAATTACTGGATGTTTTACATTTTTTATTTTAATGAAATTATTGTAGGCCCTACTATATTTTAGTTTGATAATGTTTTATATTTAATATTTTGTATTTTTAGGGGATGTGATGGTACTAAATCATATTTATGCAGTAGTTATAATCCCTTCATTCCCGTTTTGAGCATAGACCTGAAAATTACATTTCCAGCTTAAACTTGTAAATCTTGAATGCTTTGGAGGCAGACTGAAGTTTTGTCTCTTTTTAAAGACGACAACTCGCAGATTATTGCTGAAAAAGTGAAAAAAGAGATTTAAAAAGTGAACTTTAATTATTATTATTATTATTTTTTTAATTTTTTTTTACTTTTATTGCAATGAAAAATGCACAAAGATACAATTTCAGGAATGCCATATCTAAACAAGTTGTGCTAAAAATTGTAGGTTGATAGCTCAAAAAATGAGCTTTCAGTGAGATTTTGTTTGCGCGCAGTACCAAACGCTTCCACTAATTCTTTTTCTTTTGTGTTCACACAGCAAGTGCCAAAACCTTTACCAAGTTTCGTACCATTCAGATAAAGTAAAAAATAAAATATAAAAATAACCAAAGAGCAGCAGAGGGTTAAAGACATCCGTCTAGCGCTTTTACATATAAAAACATCAATAACAAAAAAAGTATCGCAGTGGAATGGAAAAATCGAACTTGAAGGTTGGTTCATAAGTATTTTACTTAATTCGAAAGCCCAGTTATGTTCATCTCTAAAACATTTTATCAGCATATTGCACTCTTTGGTGTTTTAAAAATAGCCTTTATGTTAAGTTGAGGTCATACATAAACCTTGCAGAATCTACAAAATGTTAATCATTTTAAAAAGAAGAGGAATCATAAAATGCATGTTTTTTTGTTTTTTTTTTATGTAGCCTAGTACATAAAAAAAAAAACAAAAAAAAACATGCATTTTATGATACCTCTTCTCGAATTGGGATTGCGCACAAACAAAATAACACTGAAAGCACATTTTTGAGTTATAAACCTCAAATTTTGAACAAAGCCTGTTTAGATATGGCATTCATAAAATTGTGTCTTTGGGAATTTTTCATAATATAAATGTAAAATTTTATACTTTTTTCTAGTTCACTTTTTTAAATACCTTTTTTACTTTAAAATTCAGCCTGCGCTCCAAAGCATTCAAGATTTATGAGTTTAAGCTGGAAATTTAATTTCAGATCTGTGCTTTAAAAGTGAATAAATGGATTATAATTACTGTTTGTTTTTAAGAGCCCAACTAATGACAACACTGATCAGCGTTATGGTGACTTCAGATGAAACAGTGGTGAATTCACCTTTGTGAATTCTCAATAAAAACTTTTGTAGATGTTGTGGAGTTGTTTAATCCTCCTCTGCTGATATCTTCAGAGATTTAAAGTCTTCTTTTATCTTCAGTTGATTTCATCTAAGACTGTGTCTGGAAGTCAGTTGTATTTCTTGTTCAGTTCAGCTGTTATTTCTCTTTGAAGTCAGATGGATTCTGATTGGCTGTCAGTGTTTTAATCGTTCATCAGCTGCAGAAGTCAGTTATAGTTGTTGTTGTGAATGGGACTTTAGTACCTGTGTTCTGTGAGATCCTGGTGTGACGTTTGTAGATGATGAACCAGAGGAGCAGCACCAGAACCGAGCCGCTGGCGAGCAGCCCAACACAGATCCACACGCCAGGGTTGATGGCGAGCCAGGACTGATGCTGACCCGGACCCGGACCTTTGGTGCTCAACACGGGTGGAGGAACCGCTACACACACACACACACACATCTCAACATCCACGAGCAGCCAGGAAGTAGATTATACAGCAGCAGTTTCACTCACCTGACGTCAGTCCCAGGGATTCAAGAGGGATGCAGTGTCTGAGCAGAGAATCCCAGCGAAACCCAGAAGGACACGATCTCTTCTCCATCACTGCTGATATAAAACTGAGGAGAACAGAGAGATCATGAGAGGTGAAGGAGAGCAGCGCAGCGACGTTTCACTTCTTCATTTGAGATGTCGGAGAGAATGAATCACTGATCGAGTCTCTAGAGACAAAAAGACTAGCAGAAGAGAGAGACGGAGAGAAACGAGAGGAAACCCAACTTTATTTTTAACCACATGTTGTTTTCTGCAGTTCTTCATAACCGAACATAAACCAAACATTTTATATAAAGTGTGGCTCCAAAAAGTATCTGTTCACTTTTAAATGTCTGAATTTGATTCGTCAGACCAAGTGTCTTTTTATTTTCAGGAGCCTCAAAATTACTGTAGGAGATTAAGAAGTCATTATTATGAGATAAAATGACAATGAAATAGTCAAAATATGAGATAAAAGAGATAACTGACAATGTCTTATGTTATAAAAAGTTGAGATTATGAGAAAAGTGCGAAAGTGAGACACGAAAAAGTCAAAATTATGAGATAAAAAGGTAAAAAAGGACAAAATGCCAAATATGCAATAAGTCAAAATTTATGTAAAATGACAAGGATGTCATTTGACAAGTCAAAATATAAAAGTCAAAATTGACAAAATGTCTTAATTATGGTATAAAAAGTTGAGATCATGAGAAATAGTCAAAATATGAGAAAAAAGTCAAGATTGACAAAAATATCACAGCTGTGAAATAAAAGGTAAAAACTTTAGAAAAGGTTACAAAATAGTAGAAATGATGACAAAATTGACAATGTCAATTATGAACAAGTCAAAACTATAAAAAAAGCGAAATTATGACAAAAAGACAAAATGATCTTCATCTTAAGAACTAAATCTGTTTTATCAAACAAATGTCTGTCTGTCTGTTTTGATTGTAAATTGTTTGTGCATCTTTGCTATACATGATACTTGATGTAATATTTTGTATCTCATATAATGACATTCATAAGACTTTTTACGTATTCAAATACTGTGTGTTCACTATGTGGTCTAGTTGCTAATAATTCACTTAAAAATGTACATTTTCTCATTTTCCTGATTTTCTTCTGCATAACAATTTATGTTGGGGTAACAACTTTGGACCCCATTGACTCTCATTGTGTGGGTAAAAAGAGGCCTTTTTCAAAATATCCATTGTGTTCCACCCTTGCGTGTGTAAAACTGTTCAACCTCTAAAACGCACATGGACATCAAAGTTTAACTTGCGTTTTCGATTTCCTCACCACAAAAACACACATTTGCCTTTTGCCTTTAATGTTTAAAAAAACGAGAGAGAGAGAGAGAGAGAGAGAGAGAGAGAGAGAGAGAGAGAGAGAGAGAGAGAGAGAGAGAGAGAGAGAGAGAGAGAGAGAGAGAGAGAGAGAGAGAGAGAGAGAGAGAGAGAGAGAGAGAGAGAGAGAGAGAGAGAGAGAGAGAGAGAGAGAGAGAGAGAGAGAGAGAGAGAGAGAGAGAGAGAGAGAAAACCCCAACAAGAGACAGAGAAACAGATGAATTTGTTCTAATACATCCAGCGGGTTGCGACTTAAACACATTTGAAATAAGACAGAACAAGACTTTCAAATAAGCTAAAACTACTATTAAATCTAATTTAATTAAATATACGATTTAATTCATTCCCTCGAGAACTATCAATTTTATTTCAGAACCAGGATTCACATGGTCTTGGAGAACCTGGATATATGAGGGAATATCAAAAGTGTGATGATTTTTAGACCTGGAAAAGTCATGGAAAATAAATATAATATTTCAATAAAAAAATCTAGGAAATTAATAAAATCATTAAGAATCAAAGAAATGAATGAAATATTTTTTATTTTTTTAAACCATGCAAATAAATTCTATAAAAAGTCTTGGAATTAAATAATATCTTTTAAAAATAGGAAGAAAATCAACAACTGAAATCTTTAAGAATCAATGAAATATGGAAATCAAAATCTTTAAAAATCGTAGAAAAAACTAAAATTTTAAAGTCATGGAAGTTTCTAGAATGATTTTTTTATTGTCATGTCGAGCTCTGAAGAATTTATTGGTATTTTATATATTTGATCATTTTTTAATAAAAATAAATAAATAAATCATGAATGACTGTAAAAGTTACTTGTCGCAACGAGTGTGAATCCTGAAAAACATGCAGTTCTCGAAACTTCTGAAATTACAGAAATGTAATCATTTTACTATATTGCCACTATTAGTTTCTGTAAATTAAATGTTGTAAAATGAGCAGCTTTATTATTACATGGGAAGCACCAAAAATATCTTCCTTCAGCCTTCGAATATCATCTTCAAACAGTCAGAAATGTGTAGAATTACTGTAATAATAAAACAGAAATGTAACCTCTACAAGCAGCAAAGACTAGAGCTCCAACATGTGTCTTTTACTTCACTGTGTAAATGTGTTTGTGACAATCTACCAAACCTTCATTGCTCTCTCAGTGGTTTGTTGCTTTCAAACTCTTTGATGGTCCAAAGCTTCAATCGAACATGAGAAGAAACAAGTGAAACCCAACAAAAACACTCAACACTGAGAAATGAAGTGCATTCGTTCATTGGTTGAATCAAAGAGAAAAGCACAGATCAGAGTACAAACATCCAGACATGAGGAATCATTCACACTGTAATACTACCAGAGGCACTTTAGACTGGCGTTCCCTGAGAGAAAACATCTTCACTGGAAGAGACGTCAACTAGACATTAGAGTCACTCAGACACTTTGTTTTTCTGCTCGCGTTGTTCGTCAGGACTCCATCCCAAACAAACCTTCCTCACTTTAAACATGCCATTAAACACACATTTATGGCACATAAGAAAACAATCATGCTTCTCTAAAGTCATATTTATGACAAAAAAATCTAAATTATGACATTACATACTAAAGTACAATATATGAATTGCAACATTGTCAGAAATATGACTGACATTTATGACAAAATGTCAAAATTAAGACAATGTTGAAATTCATATACTCAAAATGTCAATAATGACAGACATGTCAAAATTGACAAAGAAAGTCCAAATTTGACATAAGTAATTTTTATGACATAAACAGAAAAAAAGGAACATTTATGACAGTCAAAAGAAAAACAACCATGCTTTGGTACATCTATGATGAAAAGTCGAAATTATGACATACTAAGTCATTGTTAACTTACAAGCCTAATAATTTATATTATAATTATGACTATTTACGCCATCCTTTTGACTAAATATGACTTATTAGTATGTCATAATTTTGACTTTTCATCTCATAAATGTCATAATTTATATTTTTTATGTCATAAATATGATTTAGTGTCATAATTTCAACTTATGCTCTAATCATGACTATCATAATTTAGATTTTTCATCTGAAAAATATGATTTCAACTTTATATCTCACAATGATAACTTCGTCATAACGTCAACTTTTCATCTCATGAATTTTGACTTTTCTTGTGATAACTATGCTTCGGTAAATCATAATTATGACATAAGTAGTCGAAATTATGACAAGTCATTGTTGACTCACAAGCTCTTTAATCTGTCATAATTATGAATATTTATGCCATCGTTTTGACTATAAATATGAATTAGTATATCATAATTCTGACTTTTCATCTTATGAATATGACTTTTTTTGTGATAACTATGATTAACCAAAGCATGATTTTCCCCTTATGCTGCAGAAAAGGGCTCCCATAGCCATAAACACACAAGAGTGCACTAAATCATTACGATTAACTTCCCTCAATCCATCAATCAAAAGAGGCGTAGACAGTCCTGGACTGATTGTCAAATGACGGCTGAGGAGTTTAGCGTTCAGAATAAAAGCTGATTGGACAGATTGAAGGGCTCAGATTGGTTTTAGCGACAGTGGACTTCCATGATCCTCAGGGGCGGAAGAGCTGCGGCTGCATGCTGACGAAGCTGAAGTTGTATCTGAGAGGAAGCCCCTGGTGTGTCGTGCTGTTGAAGGCGTCCCAGGAGAACACGGGGAGTCCTCCTTCAGTAGTGGGACCGTTCAGCGCCTCCGCCACGAACCCCCGAGCCATGAGCAGATCCGTCACCTGACCAGAGGACAACAGAGAGTCAGGAGCAGAGAACGCATGAGCTGATTGGCTGATGGAGTGGGTCAGCTGACCAGAGAAGCAGAGAACTCAATCTGATTGGCTGATAGAGTGGGTCAGCTGACCTTGGTGTCGTAACATCCTTCAGGACTGGCGTTATGCTCACGCAGGTCGTTGCGACAGCAGATGGACTTACACGGGTCGCCCTTCGAGTACGGGTCGTTCTTATAATCTGAGGACACATTCAGGACATCGTCAGACAGTGACTGACAGGAGGAGACAGTGATTGACAGGTACTCATTATAATATATGACTTTCACTGTGTGATATTTAAAGGCTCAATAATTTTTTTCTTTTAAATAATAAAACAAATGAAAGTTATTCTATTTTGACTTATTTCTATTAAAACTTAAATCAAACTGAAATAAACAATGATACATTAATTGTATTTTCTTGTTAACAATAAAATACCAGGATTAAAACATTAGCTTATTTCTTTTTGTAGATACGACCAGGGTTATTATCGTTAAACAAACACAAAAACATTTAAAAGTTTGCTATTTAAAGTAAAATAAATAAATAAATAAATAAATATTTTATATATATATATATATATATTTTATCACACACACACACACACACACACACACACACACACGTGTAATATATATAACTTGAATGCATTGTATTTCACTTACCAAGGCAATTTCTAATTTTCATTTAGTTTTTAACTTGTAGCAAAATAACTAAAAATAAAATAAATTGTAAACTATATAAACATTTTTAAAATGACAACACACACTTAGTAAAATTAACAAAAACTACAATGAAAATGGAAAATACAAAAAAAACTAATTCTCTCTCTCTCAAAATATTTCTAATTTTAATTTAGTTTAACTTGAAGTGCTAAAAAAACTAAAATGGAAATAGTAATAAGTATATAGAACATTTTTAAAAATATTAATAAAAATGACTGCACCACAAAATTACTAATACTTTAACTACAATCAAAAATGAAAAAAAAAAAAAAAAAAAACTACATACACAGGATACATACATATTTTTAGATAAATATCTATTTTTTTAAGTCCTATTCCATAAGTGACATCACCAGGACTCAGTCAACACCTGCTAGACTAGTGCAGTGTAACTAGTGCGGTGTAACCGATTGGTTGTGCGGGGGTTGCTATGGTTACCGTTGTATCTCATGATGTGTTTGAGGGTGGTCAGGTCGCTCACTGAAGACTGGTCACGGCGGAAGATCTTGGCGCGAGGGCAAAGGTCATAAGAAAAGTCCTCCCCGTACTTCTTCCACATCTGCTCGTACCCGCTCAGATCGTAGACCTTACGGTGGAACGGCACGTTGTAGGATGGCCAGTAACCTGCAGGACGCACACATTTAATGTTTCATTTCATGCCAGAATAACAATAAAGAGCAATGAAACTGAGGCCCGTGTGAGTCTGACCTCTGCGCAGCGTCTGCGTCTGGTCCGAATACTCCACCAGTCCCGGGATCTGCTCGACCACGATCAGCGCCCCGTCATCCAGATGGCTGCCCAGACTCACTTTACTGGAGTCCACAACCATGTACTGGTTATTATATGTGCCTGATGGAGAGATTCAGCACTGGATCAGAGCGCTGATTCACATTAAACCAGTACAGCTGGTTATATAAACCAGTATATATATTACAAATTTTATATTTAATCTTAAATTATATGCTACTCCATAAATAGTATTTTTTTTATTTATTTAAAAATAAAACGGGGTTTTTTTAAAGAGTCATTTTCGATGAAGCCACTCCTTCTGAAATACGAAATGTGCTGTGATTTGTTAGCTGGCCCTGTGTGTTGTGATTGGCAGCGCTTTCAGGAAATGTCCTGGCCCTTATTTAACTGCAAGTTCTTCTCTAGTTTAAACATTAAGGATTAAGGATTAACTTCAAACCAATTCGAACCCGATTCAGACCCTGACAATGTTGACAAACAAGAGGATCATGCAGAACAGATTTCACGCACAGCCTTTTCACAGGACGGCAAGCACGGATTTCACAGGACGTTTCAGAGTGGTATGTTTTTTGTACTTCTCTTGTACATTATAGATTCAATGCTATCCACTATTTACTCGTGATATTTGTTGGAAAACTAAGGTAATACAAACAGTAATCGATCACAAAATGATGGTTAATTTTCCTAAGGAGAAGTGAACTGTCTTACAAAAGCTACAGTAAACAATCTGTTCTACATAAAACGTGAAGTGCACAGATAAACACTGGGGTTATAATGTTCAGGAACAGTGTTTAAAATAAGTTAACCACTCTTAAGTTCGTCAGGCTTAGGAAGGTCAAACAAATGAGTTTTGGAAAAGTGGAAAAAAAGCATCTATTTGACACTGCGGCAATACTGTCTTCTCTAATGTGATTCTGTGGGCGGAGATTATTTAAATGAGGAGCATTATGACTTCACAAGATCCAGATAAATCGTGTTGTAGTCCAAACTGTTCGTTGCAGTTCTTGAAAAGTGAATTCTGTTAAATAAAATATCTCCCTTTGAGCTTTGTAACCTTGCAGATATTTTTTTATACTCAAACAGCAACATTACACACTGACTAAAGTTGAAAAAGAGAAAAAAAACATATGACCCCTTTAAATAAAAAAACATAATTTTTACATTTATTTTATCTTTCTTAAACTATACTATATAATTATCATTATTTACTTTTTACTCTTAAATGATGTACTACATAAATCAAATTATATATATATATATATATATATATATATATATATATATATATATATATATATATATATATATATATATATATTATATTATATATATATATATATATATATATATATATATATATGTGTGTGTGTTTCTGACCGGAGTTGTATCTGGAGAAGGTCTGCGCCCACTGCTCTCCGGTCTGTGCCAGTACGTGTGCCAGTCGAACCCTGTGCCAGGAGAACAGACTGCCAGGAGTGATGTAGGAGTACAGCGAGGTGTTGAAGACGTTATTCGTGGTCTGCGTCATCATCAAACCGCTGCCCAGCAGATAGAAATCATCCAGAGACACCAGGAACCCTGAACACAGTCACAGACACCAGCATAAATAAGAAATAAAATATTAAAACTGGACAGTATATATATTGCCCACTCTACTATTTTTCCCTACTCAAACAAATCAATAAATTAATGAACCAATAAACCAATGAACCAATGAACCAACAAATCTATTGTCTTGTCCAAATACCCACACTTGCGGTCTTTGCACTTCACCATTGTCTACTTGCATTTCCTATATTTGGCTCAAGTGTTAAAGTAGGCGGAAAGACTGCAAGTGTGTAGAACTTTTGATTACTCGATGGGACACTTTTAGTATTGCAAAAAATGCAAGTGTTTACAGAGCTTTTATTTATTATATTTCCAATACATTGCATTTTAAAATAAACTTCTACATGTCTGTTCAGTAGTCGCTATGTAACTAACAGAAGACTTTAAATTTGAAAATTGTGGCGCTTCTAATTAAGTGATAAAAACCAGTTGCAAATGTTGTACAAAATAGGCCTACACATATCATACTCATTTGCTGTGCACCAATAAAATGTGCTACACTTTTATGCTTTTACTACCAAATTATATGCATCTAATTATTTTAAATTACAGTGGAATGTTTTCCTCAACATCTTGTGATTTCGGGGCATGAGTTCCCGAACATAATGCATGATGGGATACGCTTAGCTCCGAAGCAGTATTGGAGATAGTGTGGGTTTAGTGTGCATTAAAGGAGACATATCATGCTTTTAAATTGTTCCTTTTTACATATAAATCATACATTTGTAGCAGTGGCGGCTGGTGCTAAAAAAATTTTGGGGGGGCACAACAAACTGAATTTTTAATTCAGGACTGAATGTAGGCTTATTGTTAAATAACAATTTAACAGTGATAATAATGTAGGTATCATTAGCCTAAAGTTTAGCTAAAACTTCAGCCGGTAGGGTAGCCAATTGCCAAATAAATCTGAATTTTTGGGCTAAATGGCGATGTATGGTATAATCTGAGGATTTAATTATTATTTTTCTATTTGAATAAAAAAACCTGTATTTAATTTAAAAAAAAATATTAATATCCTGATCGATATTGTCCTACAAACAATGTTCATATAAAAGGTTATAAAAACAAACATAGTGTTGCTGTCCATCTGCAGTCTATCCAAAAAGGGGTCAAATCACATTACATTCTAACATTGCAACATTACAATCTAAAAACAAAAGAATGCTTTACTAAACCAAAAAAAAAAAAAAAAAGCTAATATCATAAAAATACACATGTAGGTTTGAAATTCTCTAGCACATTTATGTTCACCAACAACAACAAATATTCAACAACAAATGTTTTAGCTAAACATATTTATAATTTAGTGCTAATGTATATTTTAGTCAGAATAATTGCGCTCCTATTCATTGCGCTCCGTCTGTTCGGCGCGCATGCACGCGGGGGCGCTCGTTCACGGAAGTATAGCTTGCAGAAAGCTCGCCCACTCATGACAGCAAACTGGACTTTCTAACATTTACAGATGGAGAATATGTCCGTGAAATGTAAGTTATGCACTGAGGAAATTATTGGATGTCACTTCAGCTTATGGCTAAATTCTATTAGAGGTACATTTGTTTCCACCAATCGCTGCACAAGTTAAGGTTACATATGATGACGAAAGCACGTTAGTGCGAGCCCTCCCGGAACCCATAGAGAATGCATTGCAGTGCCTGCAGTTCGAAAAAAAAATCTTTGAATGTAAGTCTATGGGAAGACTCTGGGCGATTCTCAGCCAGAGTGAAATCGCCCAAAAAGAGGCGGTACTCCACAGAACGTGACTCGGCGCTGATTGGACTATATCCAGAGGCAGAACAACAGTGAGTGACTGCTAGCGTAACTCTGTGGTTGAATGAGATAGTGATTGAAAAAGTCCCTTTCACACTTTAGTGGTGCGTCGCCCGATCGCCCTAATGAAGAAACCGCCGCTGATTTGTAGTCTATATAAAGTGGAACTGCAATGCTTGGGTCTGAATTCCTCATTATTATAGCTCCACAGGCCCCTTTTATACCCCTTTTCTGATGTGCGTCTGAGAGCAACTCGTTTTGGTGCGGTCTCTTTAAATACAATTGAGACACTTCATACCCCGCCCCCTCTCCAGGATGCAGAGGTCACACTCGGTTCAACTCCACCCCGTTCGGCCATTTTTGTAGTTTGATAGCAGAGATACGATTATGTAGCGGCACAGAAACTTTTTATTCACACGTTATTAACAAAATGTCAACAACGGAAGACTTGTCCAGCCAGCCTTACATGTTCGAGCCAGAGTCGGAGCCGGAGCGAGATGAAAATGAAGACGACGAACCTGCAGAACAACGTCTTCATATGGATGTATCGCAATGGTGTGTTACTGTATTTACACATGAAACTTTGGTCTTCCGACCTTTTACCACCGTGTCGATTTATTTTGATTAATATGTGCGAGGGAGATAGAGCGAGACAGCGTCTAGTTTGGAGATGGTGTCTTGTTTACACTTTCGCATGGCTCTGAAGAGAGAGAGTGAGCGCGCGCGCGACCGGGTCTCTCTCTCTCTGCTCGTTCTTTCAGTTAAACATGCGCCCTGTCACAAGCGCGGCAGTTCATCAACATTAGACGGTGTAATGAGGCGTGTGGGTTACTACATCCAACAACCAAACATTTTAACTTACCCTCTCGTAACTTCTGCATCCTTTAGCTTGGACTACAAAATTGCAGCGAGAAATAAAAATGGCGGATTGCTCGAAGTGTTGGGCCGGAAGTCAATGTGCTTATTTGGCAGTTCCGCTGCAAATACTGTGACGTAATAGTTCAAAAAACGCCATAGATAACATAAAAATCTGAACCGGTTGAAAAATATGGCCAAAACAGAATATAAAGATATCAACGAAGCACCTGAAGAGAATAATTTCATATTTTCTGTACTTCTAAACACTCCAAATATACAACAAAATGCATTTAAGGGCTAAAAAAGTGCATTTGGCATGATATGTCCCTTTTAAGGGCTCTGCACGTTGGCATTTTTAAGACATGGGACAGTCTTGCACACTTACTTCCTGTTGCTTGCACATGCTCTCAAGTGGCCAAGACCCCAAAGTGTGGGGGACAAAGCAAATAAACCAATGAATCAATGAACCAATGAGTCAATGAACCAATGAGTCAATGAACCAAATGAACAAATGAACCAAATGAACAAATGAACCAAATGAACAAATGAACCAATGAACAAATGAATCAATGAACAAACGAATCAATGAACAAACGAATCAATGAACAAACGAATCAATGAACAAACGAATCAATGAACAAACGAATCAATGAACAAACGAATCAATGAACCGAATGAACAAATTAATCAATGAACAGATGAGTCAATGAACAAACAAATCAATGAACAAATGAATCAAATGAATCAATAGTCCATACCAGGGTAGCTGCTGAAGGACAGTTTCCCTGTGGCTGTGTGTGGTTCGCTCAGCTTGAAGTCCCAGTGTTTGTAGATGCGCATGGTGGCGGCGAATGTGTACCAGCTGGAGTGAGCGAACAACAGGTTCTCATAGCCGGGCAGCATCTGAAACACACGGCGAGTGTGAGAAAACATCACATCAGCTGGCTTCTGATGTCCTTCATGATCTTCACTTATGTTACCTTAATGAGCGCGGAGCAGTGGCCCATCGGAGGAGCCTTATACTGCCTCATGAGGGGCACCTCACCAGGCACCAGCGCCGGGATCAGATCCAGCAGATCCCCCACCGCATTCAGGAACTGAATGGAGAACTGGGACAGAGGCTACAGAGAGAGACACACATGTAAACATCTGATAAGAGAGAACGAGCAAAACATACTTTAGCTTCAACAGATGCAAACATGCCATTCAGAAACAAGATGCAAATACAAACAAGCACTGACTAGTACTAATAAACCTTCAGTTAAATAAAACCGTTATACTTATTTCAATTTAAATGTTTGTCATTTTTAAGCAATAGAAAAAAAATACAGAAAACAGAGCTTTAATAAAACAAAAATAAAAAGTATTTTTTAGATGTTAGCCATTTTCTAAAGTAAGAAATAAGACAAATACAGGAAATGTACCTAATAAACCAAATTTTAAAAAGTATTTTTTAGATGTTTGCCATTTTCTAAAGTAAGAAATAGGAAAAAATACAGGAAATAGAGCTTAAAACAAAAATAATTAAAGATAGAAAAGGAGAAAAATACAGGAAAAAGAGCTTTAATAAAACAAAAATAAAAAGTTTTTTTTTAGATGTTGGCCATTTTCTAAAGTAAGAAATAGGAAAAAATACAGGAAATAGAGCTTAAAACAAAAATAATTAAAGATAGAAAAGGGGAAAAATACAGGAAAAAGAGCTTTAATAAAACAAAAATAAAAAGTTTTTTTTAGATGTTGGCCATTTTCTAAGGTAAGAAATAGGAAAAAATACAGGAAATAGAGCTTAAAACAAAAATAATTAAAGATAGAAAAGGGGAAAAATACAGGAAAAAGAGCTTTAATAAAACAAAAATAAAAAGTTTTTTTTAGATGTTGGCCATTTTCTAAAGTAAGAAATAAGACAAATACAGGAAATATAGCTAATAAAACAAAAATAAAAAGTATTTTTTTTAGATGTTTGCCATTTTCTAAAGTAGGAAATAAGACAAACACAGGAAAAAGCTTAAAAAATAATTAAAGTTAGAAAAGGGGAAAAATACAGTAAACAGAGCTTTAATACAACAAAAATAAAATGTATTTTTTAGATGTTTGCCGTTTTCTAAAGTAAGAAATAGGAAAAATACAGAAAAAAAAGAGATTTAAAAAAAAAAAAAAAAACTTTGGATGTTTGTCATTTTCCCCAGTAAGAAGTTGAAAAAATACAGGAACTAGAGCTTTAAACAAAAAAAAAAATTAAAACATTTTAAATGTTTGTCATTTAAGTGAGAAATGGGAAAAATACAGGAAATAGCTTACATTTTTCCCCTATTTCTAACTCAAATGACATAAACATCTAAAAAGTTACTATTTTTGTATTTTAAGCTCTAGTTCCTGTATTTTTCAAAAGACAGAAAATGAGAGACTAGAAAATTAGAAAATGACAAACTAAGTTTTTTAAAAACTATTCCCTGTTTTTTTTTTCCTTTTCTAACTTTATTTTCCTGTATTTTTTTTATTTTTTTATTTCTTACTATTCTTACTTACTATTATTATTTTACATCTCTTACTTTAAAAAAATACTTGAACATCTAAAAGTTTTGTTTTTGTTTTATAGAGTTTTTTTTTAAAGAGATGGAAAAAATGCAGAAAATGGAGCTCAAATAAAAGCTGTTAATCTTCTGAGTTGAGTATGAGAGGATAAGTTCCTCGTCTCACCTTCCTGCCCTGTTGTTTGGCCCAGTCGGTCACTCCGGCCTGCAGCCCGTCCAGCTGTGCCAGAATCAGGCCCGTGTGAATCCACAGAGGATCAGTGGTGTTACGCGTCACCTGACGCCGAGTCCACTCGTCCTGCTTACTACAACACCACAGACAGAATCAACACACACCGTACGGAGCAAACACAGGACAGACACACACAGGGGAGAGCTGCACTCACGCCATGAAGCGCTTCACGGCCACCAGGGTTTTGGGATTCTGGATCAGCTGCGGGTACATGTTGGTGTAATGATCCAAAATCTGCCTAAAACACAACAAAGTGTCATTCCAATTAATACCACTTTTTTACTCATATCAAACTATTTTAGCTCAAATAAATCATACATCGAATTATTATTTTTAAATATTCATATTTTCAATTAATACTTTGATATACTGTGAAAGAAGTCTTGCTGGGAACAGTGTTATTTTAATATTATAATATACTAATTTATTTATTTCAGAGTTAAATTTCTAGTAATTTTAGTAATCTAGTGTGGTGTCATTTTTAAATATTTTTCTAAAATATCAATAGAGTTTTGTATTCATTTTATTAATTTTTTATTTTATTTTTTATTACTTTTGTCAGTTTTATTTTTATTTTGTTGTTTTGTGTTTTAATTATTATAAAGCTTTAATTTCTTTATATTTAAGTTTAACTTTTTATTTATTTAGAAATGTTATTACTTCAACAGTCAGAATGTCACACTGAAAAAAAGCACTTGATTAAACTTTTCTGCAAATGTAATTGAATTGTGTTTATTATTATTATTATTTTGAATTAGCTTTAATTATTATATTTAGAATTTTCATTTTAGTTAAATGTATAGTAGTTTTGTTATGCATTTTAGTCATTTTTATATTAATAATTTTGTTTTATTATATTAATATATTATATTTTTGTTATATTCATATTTTTTTAAATATAACTATTCAGATTTTTATTTCAGTTTTGGTTCAGTTAGTTGCCATGGCAACACTTTTAATTTTCTATTTCATATTTAGATGTTATTTTAGCTGTATTTTAATTAACACAAACATTTTTAGTTAATGATAATGGTTGATAAACCTGTTAATGAACGACAGGTCAGCGCTGACTAAAGATTAACCCAAATCTTAATCCTGAATAGAATAATTTCTACTCATTTCACAACCAAACAAATTTGCCAATCATCCGAGGGCTCATTTACATATAAAGTCGCATATTTACATATACTGGCTTAATTTTATTGGAGCAGAAACTGTTTCTGAGGGTGAAAATGTATTATGGAAAACTTAAATTATGACTGTTTTTAGTGCAAGAAACTTCGACTTACATTATAAGAGCACTTCAGAGAAACAGCCACAACTAATGCATGTAAACTTTTTTTTAAATTAGGAAGCGATTTGCTTTGACTCAACCTCTAACTGAAACATGCAGTTTAAGGCAGTCTAGTCTAGTACTTTATTTTTTAGTTGTTATGTTTGTAATTGTTGCTCTACGCTCATTTATCATTTATTTTATTGCCATTGTTACTGTTATTTCTTATTTTAATATTGTTATTGTTGCTGCTACATGATGTACTGTATGGTGACCTTGAGTGATTTTAAAGGTGCCTTATTATTGTTATTATTATTATTATAAGGCTTGAAGTGTTTCAGACACGTACGGCGCGGTGAGGAAACCCTCCAGGTATCCGGCCGTGAACATGGTGATGGTGTCGGTCTGCGGCGTCGCCCCGTATCCCGCCCGGATCTCCAGCACACCCCATCCCGACGACGACAGCGTGTCGTTATAGTGGCCGTAAGCGCTGCCCTGCGGGTCCAGAACGCCTTGCTTCAGCACAACAGCCTTTTGGGTCGAATCCCAGTACGCCGTGGCCTTCAGCAGCGCTGGATCACACACACACAACAACAACAACAACAGTATGACGTTAATATGAGCGAAATAACAGTCGAGTCCAGCACTCTGTAAAGTCTCCTCCAGCACATCCCAAAGACTCTCATTGAGTTTAAGCTCTGGACTTCATGTGTGAAAATTACTATTCCTTCTCCTCACAACCATTTGAGCCTGATGAATCTTGACATGGTCATCCTGGAAGATGGCCATGATGTTCCTACATGGGTGTTTAAGAAATGAAAAGCTACACACTCCATCAGTTAGGGTTAGAAGAACTGGTGGCAAACATATAACATGATAGAAACATAATCACTATCACTAATGATCCAATCATAGACTAGGCCTATTTGCCCATTTAAATCCAAACAGCGACTTTTTTTTCCCCTTTTCTTTGGCCAAGCAGTGTGTGTGTGTATACATTTTATATATGTGTATTAGTGCTGGGCAATGATTAGCCTAATCGAATCCAAAATAAAAGTTTGTGTTTACATAATATGTGTGTATAATTGTGTATAATTATTTTGTATATATATTTACACACAGTACACATACATAGCCTATATCATGTAAACAAACTTTATGTATGTGTACTGTGTGTAAATATATATACAAAATAATTATACATTTATACACACACATTATGTAAACACAAACTTTTATTTTGGATTCGATTAATCATTGCCCAGCACTAATACACAAATACACAAACAGACACACGAAAACAAAGCAAGAAACTAAGGTTCTGATTCTTCATGACTCTTAGCCATTGTGGGCGTCTGCTACTTCCTTAAAAAATATTATATGCTGTTTTTAACCATAAGAGGAACTTTATTTCAGGATATGAGATGAAAAATGAGATGAGACACCCTATTAACTAAGAATATAAATCTATATTCAATGAGTGAATTTAAAATAATAAAACACTCAAAAATGCTTCAGTCAGACATCAATAAATTCCAATAATTCGGGATAATTTGCCTTAAACATGTTTAATCTGCTGATAGATGTGGGAGTATCAATCTTTCTACTTTCTTCCACAGAAAACTATATTTAAGTTATAAATTCAAAGACAGACTACATTTGTTTTTATTTTGTTAGATAATTTGTAAAGCTTTTTATATGGTTAGATAAATTCGATACATGCAAACATTTGCAAACTTAACCACTAAGGTAAGCATTTGTTTCTCATATTCTCTCAAATCCAGGTTAAAATATTACTTTAAATAAATATAAATACATAACACTTTAAACAAACCTTCTTAACTTACTACAAGAACACGTTTCCAAACTCTCTTTGTTAAGTAATCATAAAGAAACAGGAGACACGGATCTCAGTTTTCAGATTGACTTTTATAGGATCATGTGATTCTCCAGTGTGTTCATGATCAGTGTAATAGACAAACCTGCAGCTTCAGCCAATTCCTCTTTAACTCACTTAAAACAAGCTTGACTTGAACTCTTATGAGCGAAACAAAAGCACGTGTGTTTTAAAGAGATTTACACGGAACATGGACGTATAAATATTTAAAACACATGGTCATATATAACATATAAACCACACTGTCGTGGAACACGAGCTTTATGAAAGTCAAGGTTAAATACGAGTTAAATACGAGAGTTACTTACTGTCGCTTCTCGCTGTTGCTGCAAAACAAGCGAGAATTAAAACGCAAATGCGGTGTGTCTTGTTTGTGTCCATGTTCAGTCAGTCGCAGCCCAGAAACTGAAAATAAAGTGGGAAATCCCTCAGTAAACAGCTTCCTTGTGGCAAAACAACATTAATAAATCTGAGCGCGATCGTCAGACGAGATAATATAAAACTTCGTTTAACTAAGAAGCGACTGACACTATGAACGACACAATGAACGCTGAGAAAAATAAAAACAAGTCTTCACCCCAGATGGGACTCGAACCCACAATCCCTGGCTTAGGAGGCCAGTGCCTTATCCATTAGGCCACTGGGGCGGATGATACACATTGGGAGGCGGAGACGCTTATAAAGGCGTCCAATCGGACGCCAGCGAGGCATCACGTGACCACTGCTGACGGTCGATGCGGAAGCGAAGTCGCTAGGAAAATCGTTAAGAATTAATAAAGCTTAAATGAGGAGTTAAGACTCCTTAATTCCTCGTTATAATAAACGACATGTTGTTGAACTACCAATGAGATGTTAAAATGAAGATAAGTGTAAATAAATAAATAAACAGTTTGATGAACACTTTTGGGAAGATGATGCTAACCGTCTGTAAAAATGTTGTTTTTATAATTATTAAACTTTCAGTTATGCTTGTTTACAAGCAGCGCTAAAATGGTTGTTCAACTTAACATATATTTCTTCTACCTGTTGAAAGATGTCCAAATCAGCTGAACAGGTGCCCAATCTTCACTAGTTAAAACCCTTTGACAGCATAAAGAAAATAAAACCTGCTAATACATTGGAATTAAAGTGATTCAAAGGTCTAAGATGTTGTTTTTATTATTACCCGGACACATTTTTTTTTTAATTGAAAACCCAAACTGTATTAATATCCATTTAAATCTCAAATCAAAGCCTTATAAAATCAAATACAGCTCATTTGACACATGAAATGTTTTACACGCATTTTAGCTTAACAACATACTAGCCAATGAGATTAAAAAGACATTACACAATAATTGTGTTCTAATTCGATATTTGTTACAAATGTATTGATATTTTGTTAGCAGGATTTTATACGTTTAATCTGTTTAACTTTAAATCTAGTGAAATCAATGAACTGCACACGTTTGCCTGGCTAATTTTACAGTTTTAGGAAGGCCTGTTTAATAACTAATATTTGAAGTTATTTATAAGTGCTTTTTCAAACCCAAAGTTGTACATTTTAAATGTAAAACCTTTGATTCAGACACAATTTAAAGAGATTTTAAGTCCAGTTGAAACACCAGCCGTTGGTTTTGAGCTTCTGTCCGTCACGCCAATGTGAATCATTCAGAGGAAAGGAGATGGAAAGCACCACAAATATTCCTGAAACTCAGGCGTTAAATGACAAAGCCCATAAAACAAGTCTGATGTATGTTTTTACTCACAGATAACATATTTCACAAGCATTTTATTCATCAGACTAGTTTAAATAATTGCTTTTCTTACCTTCAAGACATTTGAATCTTTGTAGGACATACATAAACCACAGTTACACAGTTAAATTCAACTAAAACCCCAAACACCCAAAGCAAACAAAAAAGACCAACAAAAAACAGTGAAATGTTCAGATCATTAAAGCTTTAAGACATTCATCCAGTGTTTCAGAGGCAAAAAAAGCAAGAGAAACTCACACAAGTTGTGCAAAAACACATTTAACAACTGAACTTTAGGTCCCTTTCATTTGAAATGTTTCGAAACAAAGCTAAAAAAAAAAAAAAAGAATGTTTGTTTGAAAGTTGAAATTCCGCCACCGTAGTAACCAAACGTAACATTCTGTTCTATAAGTAAGTAACATGGCAACCAGGCGCTTTAGTGATTCCGTTTCTGTCTGATCAGTGTTTTGAATGAAAGTAGTTCATCATTATAGAAATGTAATATTAAGTATCATATATAAATATGTAATATATAATATGTTTTATTATATCCTTCACTCACTCACTCACTCACTCACTCTCTCACTCGTCGTCGACGAGTTTCTCGGCCCCGTTCTCAGTCTGCCGACCGTCTTCCTCTCCTCCTCTGCTGGTCTCCTCCTCTTCCTCCTCCTCATCCTCGTAGGAGAGGCTCTGTCCGCCGTAGTTGATGGTGGTCCGGGACAGATCCACCTCGATGGGGAACACGTCGGCCTCTTTCAGCACGCCGTAGCAGTCGTCGTAGTAGCGGGACATGCCCGAGACGAAGCGCTGCAGCTGGAACACGATGTCCTGGACTGAAGGGGGAACGTAAAGGGTTAAACCGCAGTCAAACAGAAAACTGCGGTTTAATCAAAACTAAACAAAAAATGCGGATTAAACAAAAATCCTGCGCCGTATTCTGATGTTTTTGAGTAGGGCTGCACGATTAATCGCATTGAAACCGCATGCGGTTTGGCAAAGCCTGCGATTATTTGAATGTGCAGTTTGTCAGTGCAGAACGGCTGATCGGCTGACACACACACACACACACACACACACACACACACACACACACACACACACACACAAATGCTTCTCATGTTTGACGCGTGTTACTTTTTCAAATGTACATTATAAGAGACTCAAACTCAGTGCTTCCAGATGGAGCAGAGCGTTTACAGAGCCGTACATCACTGACAAGCTGCACATAACAAATAATCACAGCCTTTGTGATTTCAAAATCGTGATAAGCCGAATCAGTTTAAGTGCGATTACATGTAAATTGCGATTAATCGTGCAGCCCTAGTATCGAGCCACTCAACACACCATGTTTCTGGTCCAGGAGTTCGATTTTCTCCAAGACATCCTTGCGCATCTTAGCAAAGCGCGCGCGAGCTTCCTGTCGACAGCGCAGGATCAAACGGTACTCGTAGTTTCCGGTGCTGACGCGGTACAACGGGTCTCCCAACGCCTGAAACACACACACACACAGAGGGTTAAATAAGCTAATATTTATTGCCACAATCTCGTTATTGGTTTTAATTTTGTAACATTTTTATATAATTAATAGCAATAAGATATTATATATATATATATATATATATATAATAAACAGTACTAAAATTATTTATAAATTATCAATTATCATTCTTATTTAAAATAACCGGGCACACTGACAAAATCCAGCTTTATTTAACAACAATAATACAGATAAAATTCCATATTACATAAATGTAAAAATCTTATGGAATTATTTCAATATTTAAAATAAGTGTGTATGCATATATGTATGGTAATGTTTTTATATAATTTATAATTAAAAAAAAATGTATCAGTAATAAAATAAAATGTGTGTGTCTTCTTTAAATAATGCACTTTGGCATCAGTTAAGGATAACACAGAAAAATATATATATTTTTGAAATTTAAAAATATATATTTCTGTTCAGTGTAAATGTGTCAGGGTCAAAGTTCAACATTAAATTGAACTCCAAATCAGGTTATATTCACTAAACAAGTTAAGGAAGTTTTACCAGTAAAAATATACTAAGTGTTAAATAATCTCAAGATGATTTCGCTCTTGTGAAGTAGAGCGTTTTGGTAAGTAAAGAGAGTGAACTTACGATACAGCTGTACTCTTCATCATCCATCTCCTTCACCTTCAGACAGTACGACTGAAACACAAACACACATCAATAATCACCATAAAACACTTAAAAAAACTCATCTCTCTATTAATAAATCCTCCGGCTGGTTTCATACCAGATACTCAAACTTGACGTCCAGGTATTTGCGGATGGTGAGTTTGGTGTCTGGAATGGCTTTGTGGAGATACGTGTTCAGATCATGCAGCATCTGACAGACAGACATACAGCATTATTAAAGGTAATATTATCAATAACATTTATCTTATTTAATGATTTCTATTAAACATGACTTCTTTCATTATATTTTTAGTTGTTCTATACCATATATTTTATTTATGCAAGTTACAGTTACAGTTCATCTGTATTACAGGTTATCATTTGAATTTTAACGATTCCAATTCTACTTATCGATTCCTAATTTCGATTCCAATTAGGTAAAAAAAAAACAACGTATATATATTTCACATTTATTTTAAGTCTTATTGCAAAACATTTCACTGTAACTGAATATCATGAACAAAAATCAACAGGCTAAACAACACTTACACAAGGAACTTTTTTTTGCCTGTGGTTTGCATTGCAAAAACAACTAGCTTAACTAATATAATTTTCAAGCATTATTAAAGATAAGTAAATACGTAAACAAGAACAAATAAGAAATTATCAATCGCAGCAAATAGATACAACTGAACAAAGATCCGATTGTAATAAACAGTGTTTTAAGATTTCCAGGTACAGAAACTCTAATCAAATGTACAATAACTCTGCACTTTATGAATAAAATATACATTTTAAATACAGTTACAAAAGTTATTCAATCAAGACAGGGTTTCTGCAGGTTTCAGTAAGTCAAATTTAAGACCTTTTTAAGACATTTTAAGACCATAAAGATTGAAATTTAAGACCTACACGACGCATTATCCAAGTTAGATAGATAGTTACCTCGGGATCATTAGAGTATCTATCTATCTATGTATCTATCTATCTATCTATCTATGTATCTATGTATCTATCTATCTATCTATCTATCTATCTATCTATCTATCTATCTATGTATCTATGTATCTATCTATCTATCTATCTATCTATCTATGTATCTATCTATCTATCTATCTATCTATCTATCTATCTATCTATCTATCTATCTATCTATCTATCTATCTATCTATCTATCTATCTATCTATCTATCTATCTATCTATCTAGGATTACCTGATGTGTGTGTGTGAAAGAGAGGGAGAGGTAGATTTCTTTTATAGAAAATTGTACTTTTGCATATTATACTGTAAAAACACAATTATTGTTGATCATAACTAGAGAGGAAATGATGATGATTAAAGTGACCAAAATTATCACGGTTATCACAGAATCCGGTTCAAAAAGTACTAATACTACAGAATGAAGTCAATTCAACAAGTTTTATGTAAAAAAACAGCAAATAACAAATTGATTAGCATCAATATGCACTTTGTTTACGTAAACATTAAAATACCATTAAAAATGATGTCCAGATTTTAAAAGTTGACAAAAAAGGGTTTATACAAAGCTAAACCTCATATTTCATCCTTTAAATATTTTTTTATAAAAACAATCAGTCAAAAAAGATAAATTACTGACATTTACACATTAGCTTATATTTATTAGTAGTGTTTGGGTGCACCCCCATCCTTCATGTTGACTGAGCTGCCAATGTTGTTATGGAAATAAAAGGGGTGATTGGTTGGTTCCTGTCACATGACCTGCGGTGCGTTTGCGGCATTGTGAAAAGTTAAGATTTTTTTTATCTCGTTGCGTCTGGTAAAAAAAATTAGCGCGTCGCTTCAATTATGAGCGTGCTTGCCACGCGCCTACATTTGAACAAACTTGAGCGCGCAAAAGACGCGATATGTGAACAGCCTCTGGCGAGCTAGCTCATATCAAGCCACGAGCTACTGGTAGCACGCGAGTGACGTGTTGGAGACCCCTGCTAGAGCTCCGCTTTGTAGGCTACAACTCTATACATTTTTGCTACTTTGTAATAACTTTTTGCGGCCAGCGTTTCTGGAAATGAACGAGGGTAAACACTTTTTAAGACCTGACTAAATTCAATTTAAGACCTAGGATGAAAATCTGGCCGTTTTTAAGACTTTTTAAGGCCTTAAATTCAAAGTTCAGAATTTTAGACTTTTTAAGACTTTTTAAGACCCCGCGGAAACCCTGCAAGAGTTATTTTTCTCTTTGTCTTTTGTTTGATTAGTGTTATTAAAGAGACGGCAGCAGGAATATTAGAGCTGCACGACATACTGTTACACATGTGTGTTCTGAGCAGAAAACAGTGAGTCGTCTCGCGCTTGAATGGTTTAAAGTCAATCGAGAGCAATCGAGATTGTAATTTTATAACAAGTATCTGATTCCTGACCTCAAGTATTCGATTCCTAACCCTAAATATGAAGTCGTTTCATATCTGATCTCTCACGGGTTTGATGGTCTTCAGCAGCTGGATGCCGAACTTCTCCATGTTTCGATGAGCTTCAGCGAACTTTACGAAGGCTTCGCTGGCGGCGGCCTGAGGCTCACGGACGCCGATGACGGAAAACACGTCGCCGAACGCTGAGAGAGAGAGAGAGAGAGAGAGAGAGAGAGAGAGAGAGAGAGAGAGAAATCAAACACTATAATTATAAACGAATAGAGATGAGGATGGAGATCGTGGAGTGTTTTTTGTTCATATTTGGTTATTACTACCAGACAGACCTAAAGTTACTGGTGCGCTGTGTTTCTAGAGACCATCTTTTGAATATCTGATCACAAATTGAACGCATTACCAGTCTATTTTTACAGCAAACCACTTTTCTTGTATTTAAAATGAATGTTCTGGAGCAGAAACTGTTAAAGTGTATATAAAATGCAACTTTTGACCCTCTTTTGAACATCTGGTTACAAATTAGATGCATTATTTGACAGCAAACCACATTTCTTATCTATAAAATGAAGATCGTTCAGGAGAAAGTGTATATAAACAGCAACTGTGCATATACATCACATTATGAACAAGATTAATGACCATGGTTTACGTGCATCATTTCCTACAGTTATTACTATTTGTGTTATTAACATTTTCCATCATGCAAACTCTTAATTTAAGCAAAACGATCTCTTTGACTGTCTCTAAAGTCACATAAAACACAGATTTTGATTGAAACTGGTCTCTCTGTCACTGTAAGCTGCTGTGGGTGTATGTGTGTGTGTGTGTGTGTGTGTGTGTGTGTGTGTGATATCTGACCTCTGTGAGTGTGTGAGAGCTCATAGAAAGCCCTCAGGAGTCTCTTCGTGTGCTCCATCAGCCCTAAACACACACAAAACATTATTATTATTCCTGTATGAAACTCTCAGTCACTGGTTTAATGCAGGATTAGTGTGAATAAATGACCTTTATAAAGTTCAGCCGTTTTCTCCAGCTCCTCCAGCCTCTTCACCAGACCATCTGAAGCACACAAACACAGATTTCACACATTATTTCCACACATGGGAATTAAATGAAAACGCACAAGCAAACATCTGAGTCTATTACAGTACTGAAAATCATTTAATCCCTACATTAAGGAGAATTGTGGGGTTTAAATGTGTTTGTCATAAAAATAACATCCCAGTCCAAAATATTAATGTTCTGAAAAACAATCTTCATTTTGTTTATGAAACACGTTACTTTTATGACCTACACATTTAATTGAGAAAATAATCCACAGAAAACTAGGTCTCTTTTAAAATAACTTATTTTTTGAGGTCAGTTTTCTGTGGATTATTTTCTCAATTGTATGAAATTGAGTCATAAAATTAATGTTTCTGCTCTTTTACATAGTCTTGATGCTGTTTTTAGCTCTTCTAGAACAGGTTTTCCTGCTTGAATGTTGATTATTTTCCTCATATTCTCCATTGTTGCAGCTCCTCTTTTCCCAGTCTGTCAGTACCGCTTTGTGTAGCTCCTGTCTCTATGAAGCCCCTCCTTCTGAAAAGTACACTGTGCTCTGATTGGTCGGCTGGATCAGTGTTGTGATTGGTCGAGTGCTTCGTGTGTGTTTGGGAAATGTCCTGCCCCTAATTACCATAACCGTCAGTTTAACACACTACTAACTAACTCAACCAGGCCCCGCCCCTTTATTCTGCGTATTGATTATTTAAATGAGGAATATTGTGACGTGTTCGTTCCCGGAAGAAACTCTAGACTACAGTGGAGGCGTTTCAAGGAGTTTAGAAACACTGACACTGATATAGAGAAGAACTCAGAGCTTTTTCAAGCTCAAACAATATTAATATCAATATTACACACTAAAGAAAAATTAACAAGTATTAGAGAATCTCCCACCCTTGATGCTCCTAAATCAACCATTAAAGATCATTTTCATATTGTGGCTTTTGAGTCTAATGCAGGAGGGGAAGTAAATAAAGGGCTTGTTTTGATTTACAACATTTATTAGTATTTTTTATTTTTGCAGTCGTTATTGTACAGCACTACAGTGTACACTAGTTATGTATAACACATGAGAGAGAGAAAGAGAGAGAGAGAGAGAGAGAGAGAGAGACTGACCGTTGCACAGAATGGCTCTGCTCAGTCCCAGAGCGTCTGCGGTTCCTGAACTCATGTTCTCCACCAGACGATGCTTCACCTTCTTCAACACTGACACCCACAGACACACACAGTCAGAATACACACAGAAACTCAAATATCTTCACTACAAACTAGGGATGGGCGATATATCGCATGCGATTGTTATGCGCATCTCATCAGTAAAGCCGGTTCCTTGATTAGTAGTAAATCACCTTCACCTGCTTTCAGATGGAGCGGTGTTAAATTAACACTCCTGGGGCTGGGAGTGTATATGAGTCCACACTCAAGAGTGTTAAAGTTAATGAGATAATTAAGTGATTAATTAAGTGATTATTGAGCATTATTGAAGACACCTGTTAACAAGCAGAATCACTGAAGGAGAAAATCACAAATTGTAAGTTACCATTAAGGTGATGGGTGTTTGCTTTAGTTGGGCTCTAGACCATTATATGTTTACTTTAATATTTACTGTTGTTTGTCTGCTGTTATTGATTTATAACAGTTAAATGAACAAAGTAAAATGTTATATTATAGTGTTGGTTATGTGTTGACATAATCATGCTGTGATCTGAAAAAGGAACTTATTGAGATAGTTTGGTTTAACTTGTTAGCAGCAAATTAGTGATTCTTCAGCCTATGATTATCAGTACTTTACTTATAATTCAAAATATTTAATAAACATTGTTCTGATCAAAAGACATTTAGATAAATTCATTTAAAACACAGACATCAATAATCAGCCTGTGAATCTCAACAATGGTGACAATAATAAAGCATGTTGCAGTGGCTGCCACCAATCACAACTCATTAATGGCTCCCATCATGCATTGCGGTATGAATAAATTATGATCTGAATTGTCTATGTAATTTACTTTTCCTAATTGAATATTCTGCTCGTCACCATTGTTGAGATGCATAGACTGAATCTTGACATCTGTGTGTGCCTAAAAGAAAGATTTTTTTTTAAAAACAACTTTTAAGAAATCCTTTATATTATATCAAAAATTCTGGCCATTTATGCAGATTCTCTAACCAACAACATAAATCGAAGTCAGAATGAAGGATCTTAATGAGTTCAGTGATCAAGTTCAAATGATGAATGTTATAATGTAACCAACAGCAACAGATCACTTTTTTCTTTGTTCAACTGGCAGTTACAATTCAGATACAACAGCCAAGCAAAATCTAAAGTAAACATATAATGGTCAAGAGCCCGACTAAAGCAAACACCAATCACCACAATGGTAACTTACAATTAGTGATTTTCTCCTTTAGTGATTCTGCTTGTTAACATCAGGTGTCTTCAATAATGTTCAATCATCACTAAATTAATCACTTAATTATCTCATTAACTTTAACACTCTTGAGTGTGGACTCATACACTCCCAGGAGTGTTAATTTAACACAGGAGTTTTTGCTGTGTACAAAGAGCCGTAGTTAACTGACAAGCTGAGCCATATCGCATTAATTATTGCTGCCGATACGTCCGCGATATTGATGTGATTTGGCTCAGCTTGTCAGTTAACTACGGCTCTTTGTAGTAAATGCCGCTCCATCTGAAAGCAGGTGAAGGCGATTTACTACTAATCAAGGAACCGGCTTTACTGATGAGATGCGCATAACAATCGCATGCGATATATCGCCCATCCCTACTACAAACTGCCTTAAAGTTGGTTTTAACCATGAAGAAATTATGACAGAAATTGATGACTATATAATATAATAATTTAACGAATTTAAAAGATTGATTACATTATTAATGTCTTACGAATTCAATTGATTGAACACAAATTGATGACTAAAACAGACCTATATTAAAATGCAATTAGAAAAATCTAAATGGAACACAGAATTCTGGGAAAAAAATAAATGGAATTTTGGAAAAAATTAAAAAGGATTTCATAGGCTCTAAAAGAGAAACAAATGCATTTCTCCCTCCATTCAAACACAATGTATATTTATTACTGCAAGTATTTTTACCGATATCCAGAGATTTGCCCTGCTTGGGGTCGGCCTGCAGTTTATTGTACTGGATCACGACTTCACCCTGCAGATTTAACAAATTCATCAAGACAAAACAACATGTGATTTACTGACAGACATAGACCATTACAGGTGCGCAGCAGCAGTTAGAAACACACCTGAGGATTTCATTTGATGATATTCGGGTCAATATTATGTCAGTCTATGGATAATCATGGACACTCTTGTGGTTCTTGTAACGCAGTTTAATTTCAAGTCATATGACATGATTTCAAAAATAAACATAATTCATATAAAAAAATCCACTATTAACACAGACTCGTTCTCCCAGTTTAAAACTAGATTAAAGACGCATCTCTTCAGCCAGGCATTCATATAATATTTTAATCTTACAGTTAAATCCGGTCTCTAGTTCATAAACGCCAGAGGAGAACTGGCCCCCGACTGAGCCCGGGTTCTCCCAAGGTTTTTTTTTTCTCCATTAGGTCACCTGATGGAGTTTTTCGGTTCCTTGCCACTGTTGCCTTTGGCTTGCTCAGTTGGGGATACTTAATTTAATTAATCAATCAACAATACTATTGATCAGCATTACCAAACGTGGATGTTTTACACTAGAAACAAACACTGATGTACTATTTTATTTAATACTGTGAAGCTGCTTTGATACAATCTGTATTGTGAAAAACGCTATATAAATAAAGTTGACTTGACTTGACTTGTAAAACATGACAGATTTTCACATATAAAGTATAAATTCACATAATTAACATGCAGTTTCTTGAAAAGCAACAAATGAGCTGGAAATCTAATACTGAACATGTGTTAAACATTATATTTTATTAATCTTTCACTTTGGATATTACGTTTCATTGAATCATACTGACATTAACATGTTTTTTCAACTGTATTACAGCAAAACCAGAAGAGATATCCAAAGACTGAATGATTGAACTGATACTGAATGATTAATTCGAGATGTAACAATGTCAACAATAATTTCAAACCTTCAAATAAGATATAATAAGATAAATAAGAAAAATAACATTTTGTGTGAGTGTTTTAGATGATAAAGACAAGAGCAAATCTCATCTGACTGATGGTTTATATCGTCCAGCTCTAAACGGCTAAATATGACTTTGAAACATAAGCATTGAAATTATGATTATCCATAAAGCTTCTTTAAAACCATGTGTGCTGATAATAGAGTTGTTTCTAAACGCACCTGCACTGTCTGGATCATCTTGGCCACCTCCACTTTAGTCTTGCCTTTCACCGGCCTGCCGTTGACTCCAGTGATCTCGTCTCCTGCGGCCAGAGTCCCGTCCAGAGCGGCCGGGGTGTTATCAAACACCTGAACACACACACACGACCATAAGACATCTTAACTCATACACCACACCTGCAAATTCATTAAAGGCAAAAAAGAGGGTGGCCATCCTCCCCAAAAATAGTGCTTTTAATATATAAATGAAGTCGAGCTGGGTTGAAAATATCGACTTCTCGATAAACCTCAATAAAACAGCCGGAGAACAATAATGTCACGCATTTACCTCAGGAAAGCTGCCATTTAAACGTTTGCATTTTTACTATTTATATATTACTATAACTTTATTATTATAAAAATGGCCTTATACAACTGATTTATACATTTAAATTGCACATATGTTATCTTTCAATATCATAGTAATGTACAGAGTTCCCTGTGAAGTTTACAGCATCAGTTGTGAGACATTATTTTCCTTGAGAAAAATTGACATGTACTGTACCTGATATATATATATATATATATTTAAATGAAACGATATTGAATATAATGGAATCATGAAATTTGTGTCGATACCCAGCCCTAAAATAAAGCTTTCCGTTGCACTTTGACAAGAAAACAGATGTAAAGGACATTATTTAGACGTGGACATCATGCATTTGATCGAGTATCTCCAAAAATACATGCATATACTCATCATATACAGAACATGCCCACAGTCAGAGGACGTGAGAGTGGATGTGTAACCTGTAATTAATGTATATGTAATATATGACCTGTACGATGTAGAGACACGGGCAGAACTGAGCGCCGCCCCCAATACTGATCCCAATCAGGTTCTGTGAGTCTTTCTTCAGAGTCACTGTTCCAGGAACTGTAGGAATCCCACTGGACACAAACACAATCACACACATGTTAACTACTCCCTATCTTCATTTTATGCACAAGATCTGTTGATTCATCTTTTTATTTTTTCTGCTTGTAAAGAGTCCTTCCTCTTCTTTATTTCAATTGCATTTGATAACATGCAATGCAATGACATTTATGAGTGTGACTTACAGAAATATCTCTATTCTCTTGTAAAAACCTCACAGGATGTGACATCATATAACTTAATATTAATGAGCTCAAGGTTATTTAATGAATGCCATCCCTGATACTCACAGTTTGTCCTCCTCCAGCTCATAGTCCATGTCTGTGAACATTATCAGCTCTGATAGTTTGTGTTCAGTGAAGATCTGATGATCAAACTCTCTTCATTCATTCAGACGCTGAACTCTCCAACTGAAATACAACAGTATTTATAAAACTCACGGTGTAAATCATCTGTACTGCTGTAACATCTAAGACATATTCAATAAGCTGCTCGTTATTGTTGTTGTCGTTATTATTATTATTCCCGTTGTTATTATGAGTTGGCGACAGGTGGTTGCGCAAGTCAGTAATTCATGTGTCTCTCTTACCGCTCCGTCGATGAATATTTCAAGTTCAATTATGCTGTTAACATGTGAAAATATTGTAACAATGTTTTAGTGTCATTTAATGAAGATAACTCGATAAACATCCAGCTTTTTCATCTGAACACCAGTCTGCAGGATGTTTCTTCTTCTGCTGGTGTTTAATGTTGGCTGGAAAAACCAATGGAAATGTGTATTTCCGCCTCCCACTGGACTGGAGTGTCTCTAATTCAACAATTCATGTTTATATTATGGAGTGAGTGAGTATAATATATATTGATATAATATAACAATTTTTTTTTTTACATGGAGCGAAATATTTTCAAATCCAAATAATCTTAAAGCACGAATTTCTCTTTTATTTGCAAAGTACATCTCTGCAGTGTCTGGATGACCAGTCTATGGATCTGAATCATAGAGTAATATAATTTAGGTACTGTTGCACCACTTTTTATTTTATATATTTAACATTTATTTGAGATAGAATGACATAAAAGCTATTTACATAATTTATTAAAAAAGCGCACGTTGTGATTGGTGAGCTCCTCTTATTTCTATAGTTACGAGATACGTCACAACTACCGGTCAGGCGTCTCTCGCCAGCCAGTCGCTGGTTTTGAATTTGATTGTGCGGGTAAAAATTGGTTTGGACGGGTGGACAAATCCACTAAAAACATCTTTATTTTATAATTTGCATGTACTTCATAAAATCATTCACCATTACGTGTGTTGATGTCGTCGACGAGCAAGCACTGTTAGCCTATCAGCGATCAGCAGGCAGACGTGATCTGACTGACGGATTTTAGCGGGAAACAAGCGGTCGATCAGTATGTCAAAGTTGTACATATACAGTAAGTTGTATCTACAGTAAAAAGTGGAAGAGTGATCCTACTCCCAAAACGTGGATTACACCAGTGGGAGATGACTCGAAGGAGAGCACAGTCACAGTTGAATGATTTAATTGACATTGAAAATGTTCGACTCCTGTCCATCGGCCTGATGGCAGCTACGACTTTTACATCGTCCAGACTGCTCTCTAACGTTAGCTGCTGAAAAAGGTTTGAATCATTGATTAATAATGTTTTGACTGAGCTAATTTCTGTTTTATGTTCTACAATGTGTAGTATAGGGTACAACGGGGCTAAAGGAAAAATGTGCTTTTCACTATTCATGTATTTTTTATACATGCTTTTATGTATTATTGCAGAGAAAAAACTTTGTATTGAACATTGACGGAGCAACAGATTTTGTGTGGAAATAAATCATAAAATGGCTTATTTTGTTTAAAAATCTTATAAATATACTCAATAATACTGTTGTATTTCAGTTGGAGAGTTCAGCGTCTGAATGAATGAAGAGAGTTTGATCATCAGATCTTCACTGATCACAAACTATCAGAGCTGATAATGTTCACAGACATGGACTATGAGCTGGAGGAGGACAAACTGTGAGTATCAGGGACGATATTCGATAAAAATAATAATTTTCTTTATCAAAATAAACTGAAAATAGTGATACAAACTTTGCTAAAGTGATTGTTTTGTGATTAACTTAGACATTATTAAAAACATTATTTTAACTAAAGTAATTTGTATCAATACTGTGTGTCTTTTGCCTCATGCTGGTTTTACTGCGTGTGTCTGTGGGTAATACTTATACATTTTTTTTGTCATCATTAGTTTGTTTTTAAGGAGGTAAATGGTACTTCTACACCTGGGTTGCCATGGCAGTAAAATTATATTGCATTCTTTTGGCAGTGAATGATTTAGGCAGGCTTTTTGAGAGCTTTTGGGCTGGAAATCGTCGTCGTCGACCTGATCTGGCAACACTGCAGCCAGAAAGGAAAGGAAAGGAAAGGTAAGGAAAACCGCTGTAGCAGAGCGTGGAGGATCTGTTATCCGTGAGTAACGAATTTAAAGTATGTCTACTTGTCACGCAAAGCTATAATATGACCTCATTCTATGTAGTGCTTGGTTTTCATGTCACTGCTGACATTGTGATTTTTGGATCACACATCACTTAAGATGTGGTTATGAGTACATCAGATGCAAATTTATTTTAGACAGTATTTTTCACAATGACATACCCAACACAGCAAAACGTGACACTCATATTCAATCATCACGGGTTAAGACAGTAACAAACCACCATGGAAATCAAGAAAAAAAGGGAAAAACAAAACACAAACAACTGTCACAGTGAGGATCTGTGATTAGAGACTCTTATTTTGGAAAAGACTCTTAGTATGACACTGAACTGAGAAAATGCATACATACAGACACTTTCACACTAACATCTTAACACACTATCTGTTTTGCGCATAGTTTTACACCAGTTAACGCAGATATATGTGTGTCACTGATTGTGTATCGTTTCGTGTTGTACCTGTCTTCACCATGCCTTTTTTTTTCATTTACTGAGTTATTAATTTCTCGTTGTTGATTTATATATTGTAAAGAACTCAAACAAGACCGGTAACCATGTTATATGTTTATTGATTTCAATTAACCTCTTACATAATAATAAATTGTCATACTTACGTATAGGAACATTTTACTTTACCAAACAGACAAAACCCGGTCACAGGAACTGCCACCATTTTGAATGTCTCTTTCCCGCCAATAGGCACAGTTAATTGTTGTCATGTGTGAGGGGGAGATTGGAGTTCTGTTTGATTCTTTGATAAACGTTGTTCAACATTAATAATTAATTGAGTTGTTTTGTTTTCAATGTTTATATATTTTTATATTATTCAAACTGTTTATCTCTTTATTACTGTTAAATCTATTTTGATTTGTCTTCTTTAAATGTCATTTATTATCTTTAATTACCAAATGGTTTGGTCCAAGTAGGAGGGGCTTAGCCTTTTTAAGAAGGCGCCTCAGTGTGATTAGGAGGCTCGTAGAGTGAGTGTTTGGGAGTTATTGCTCTGTTTTTGGGCCGATTTACTGGTATAGCCAAATTTTGTGTGCAGATAACTTTAAACAGTTTATTTTATTTATTTTTGTTTGATTAGTTTTTTTTTTTTTTTTCTCTTCTTTGGATTTTCACTGTAAATACCAGTTGCACATATTGGATTAAACACTGAACTTTTGACCTCATCATCACGTCACTTCATTTTTTCGCCTCCATCTGCCGGTACATACAGAGCAGTGGTGCTGCTGCTGTTGGGGCCTCTTTGTGGCACCCCTGTCTCTGTTACAACAACGAATAAGGAAGAGAAAAAAAAACAAAGCTACAAAACCATGATTTAAATAAGGAGGCTGCAATGGCATTTTGTCACTGGCAATCTACTCAATTTCTGAACTTGCTCACAGACAGTCACAACCAATCTTATACAATCCTCAAAAAAAAAATATTGGTAAAGAGAACTGTCAGAGCAAACCCATCAACATATTTTTTTATATGCTCTCAACCAACCAAGAAAGGGTATGATTTATTGCGTGTGTGTGGGGGGTGCGTCAAGCTTGTACCTGGTGCCGATGGTCTTCGTTTGGAGTATCAGGTAAGTAACAGGAGCTTCGTTTGCAGCACAGTCCAGGAAAACAGTCGATGTGGAATAATCCACGGCACACACCTCTACCGGCAGCCGAAATAGAGAGCCTCCGCTTCACAACTGCACTCTTGTTCACACTTGACACGGCATCCAAACCCTCCTGGACACTGCACGCTTCCTTCACTATTCTCTCCCAAGCAGACTCTTTTCTCGCACCGAAGCACGCAACTTCTCACACCTTTCTCTAACAGGCAACACACATCTCCGTAGCAACAAGACTTCTCACGTCAGTTCACTTCCGCCATGCTCGACGAAACAATTCCCCTCGTTAAATAGTTTGTCACAAATGATCAGCCTCTTCTAATTGGTCAACAGTGGAATACAAAGTGGCTACCGGATTCCGTTCTGCCACACTATGGAAGAATTAAGTTATCCTATGGAAAGATAAACTATTGTTTCTCTGAAACTAATAAGGTGACCTTATAATGCATCAAACAAATAAATCAAAGATAATTTGTTATTAACCATTATCATATATATTACCTCTAATGTAAATTAGAAAATGCCAAGGTCTCTGGAAAGAGGTTTGGTTAAGTGATATTAACGGCAGTGTCGTGGTTGTGCTGGGTAACAATAATATTAGGGTGTTTTCACACTTTAGTCCTTTTTAAAAGAACCGGACTCGCACTGCGAGTGAAAAAGTGAAAAAGGATCCAGTTCTCTTACATTGTCCCTGTCGCTGAAAGAGGACTCGGATACTTTTTTGGTCCACTGTTGCTTTTTGGATCTAGGTGAGTCCAGTTTAGTGTTTGATGTCTGACCCTATGGCCTACAAAGTTTGATCCCATTCATTGCATGTGCCTCACTAACCAAGAATAATCAAGAAATGACATTACTACAAATGCTGTTGAATGAGCTTAACTCTAAGTTGCTTATCTTTTGCACAAAAAGATAAATTGTTGCAGTACTACATCCGTATTCTTGCACACATCCACCTTTGCAAATAACATTTATTTTGAAATGTTTTCCTTGAATCATGCGTTTTATTGCAAAAGGCAATGATAACATCAGCATAGAAAATAAACAATAGGAAAAATATAACTAGGGATGCACCGATACCAGTATCGGTATCGGGCCTGATACTGCACTCATGTAAGTTCTCGTATTCATTAAAATACTCCGGTACCACGCAACATATGCAGTACAGTGCTTGTGACAAAGAAACACAGACAACAGAACAAACAAAGAGCACAATGTATATCAGAGAAGGATGTCTATGAAGTAAATTTCTCAAATTAATAGAACACTAAATAAATGTAATATTTATGCCTATATAGCTGCTGTGCATGAGCTGATAATTAAAATGCGGAGTGGATTGTGTGTGCAGCGGCACAGACCTGGGAGCTTGTGGAGGGCACATCCCTTTTTCACAGACACAGCTGGAAAGTTTATAGTTCGGCTAATGTACATATCGGATATGTAAGTAAAATACGACTTAGTTTATGCAAGTAACTGTTACGTGAGTTATGAATAACAAGTAGTTCCTATATTATTACAGGACGTTTACAGGACAAGAAGTTTACTGTGTGCAAACTAGGCATGTGACGGTATCAAATTTTCATGTTGTGATAATTGCTGAAGCTTTTATTCAATATACAGTGTAACAGTGGCACACCCCAACAAGAGGAATGACACCAGGTAGAATGAGGTCTACCAAAAACATAATAATTTAAACCAGGATAACTAATAAGCCACCAGTTAAACAAAAACAAATGTAAATTCATGGAACTCATTCACAAAATAACATTTCACACACACAAAAAAAAGATTCAGTGTAAATATCCATGTATATTGTTCTCTTAAAGGGACACCAGGCAAGCCTGAGTGTTTTTTCTCCACGAAGCTCCCCCTAATGTCTGGTAGTAAATGCTTTCAAACACGCTGTCGTAAAAACGAACTGTTGTTCCTCCCCCTCGCCACGAGCAACCCAGCTGATCAGCTGTCAACCCAGAGACGTACGTGCTTTGCTACATCGGCGCCAAATAAAAGCAAAGTAACACCTGGATGCAATGTGCAAGCTATATTAGGCACATAGAAGGGCAGCATCCATCTAGCTAGATCAAGCCAAAATCTCCGCTAGCCATTTAGACGCAGGTAGGATACACAGAACTTGCAAGCTAGTTATAGTATCTAGCTTACTAGTAAGCCCGTAACAGACAGCGATCATAATAAAAACCTTTACAGACAATAGCAAACATCCTGAGGTCACAATTACTTGAATATAAATATTAAACACGGTTTATTCCAAAGATACTTACAAGTGCAACAGCAAGAAGGCCAGGTCAGCATCCGTTTTGCAGGCTTCTGTTTCTCTCAGTTCTCTCCATTCTGAAAAAGCCGGTCCGATATTTACTCGAGTCTGACTTCTTGCTCGGTCAGTCTCCCGTTTCCTCTTTCTTTGGTCCTCCGACAAAGATTTCCTAGCTTTCTGCTTCTTTTTTACAGGCTCAGCCATGACGAAAATGTGAAGAACTCAATCTATCGTTGCCCTTTGCTTATAGCTAGCCGGTGCTTGAATGGGGGGCGTGTACGTGTGCACTGCCGCCAAGCAATTCGTTACATCGCGAGACCTGATATCACACGATACTTCCTGCTCTCAGGCACCAGGGGGGTGCGAAACCACCACCATTCAACCCAAAATAAGGAATATAACCATTCCACTGACTCCGAAGCTGTTCAGTTAAGGTAAAAAAGTTACTTAGATCACCTTTAACTAAACATAAACAAAAAACAAATAGCAAATTACAGTTTTCACACACAATAAAGTTTTGGTACGATAAACAAATCAACAAAGCCTTAGATGTAGTTTGTGTTGTGTACTGGTGTTGATTAATAGTTCATGATTTCAAAACTCTGTTTCTCAACAAAATATTGCAAAATATAACCATCTAACCTGGGGTAAGATATCACACTGATTAACACTCATGAACAGATTGTCACAAAGTGACGTCAAAAGTCGTCATTCGGAATTTATTTTCGGAGAATTATTGCAATGGTTTGTGCACTTGCTTTACCCATTGAGAACATTTCAACCCAATCAGAAAAATAGTTTACACAGACAAAGGTATTCGTGATGGTGTGGGCTGCTTTTTGCAATGATCCCATGATGTCCATACCTAACATTTCATTAGGACGTGTGGTTGGGATAGGTTGTAACTTGCCTGCAGGTTACTGATTGTTGTTCTCGTGTGTTTGACACTTCATGCAACATTTGACATAGTTTTTTACATTCGTCCACATTCTAGGCCAGAAGACGACATTCTGTAGATCATAGGTTTTTCAAGATACCCCATTGTCCACTCAAAGGAGTTGAATGGTAATATTGAAGAATTGTAGGAATGAGGCTTTTGGGTAAGTACACTCTATATTGAACTTGTCCTTTTGACAGTTGAGTCTTAAGGTACAGTCCCCACTCTAATATTGTTCTGTTTTCTGCTATTGTTTTGAAGTTCTTTTCAATTTCAGGGTCTTTATGTTGTTCTTCCAATAGGTCTACAGCAGTGATGGGGAAAGTCAGTCTTGTTCTTTTGGTTGGTGAACAAGTAGCATGCAGGTAAGTTGGACATTCTGGAAAGGGCATCTGGTGCTGCATTTACAGTAGTTTGCTTTTTTCTTACTTCGATGACAAAGTCAAATTTTTGTAATCGCAGGGCCCATCGAAATGTGACATCTTGTAGTTTTAGTAGAGGACATTGCCCACTGAAGGGCAGAGTGATCAGTTACTACCATGAACATTCTATTGTCCATACAATGTTGCCATTTCTCAAGTGCCCAGACAACTGCCAGACACTCTTTCTCTGTGACTGAGTAGTTTGTTTCTGCTGGGTTTAGGCTTCTCCATGCATAAGCTATGACTTCTTCCATCCCTTGTTCTTTTCTTTGGGTTAACACAGCTCCTAAGCCCCGTGTTGCTACAGTCTGTGTATACTGTGAAGGGATGTTGCAGATTTAGATGACCAAGGATGGGGGTGACAGACTTGTCTTGAGCTGCTCAAATGCCCGTTGACATTGATCTCACCAATGAAATGTTTTCCACCTTTATTTGGAGCATTAATGGGTTCTGCAATTTGTGAAAAGTTTGGTACAAATCAATGGTACCATCTAGTAGTACCTGCTAGTTCAAGAATCCGCTGTACCTCTTTGAGGTTGATGGGTACTGGATAAGACTGAATGGCCTCAACTTTGCCATAATACCTTGAGTGTTCACTACATGGCCCAGGAATGAAATTTCTTGGAGGCAGAATTTACTTCTCCTTAAGTTGATGGTCAATCTTGCTTCTTGTAGCCTGTGAAAGACAGTCTGGAGGTCATATAAATGCTGAGTTAGGTCTGATGAATAGATGATTATATCATCAATGTAGACAAAACAAAGTTTTCCTCGCAATTCTCTTAAAATGGTCTTCATTTACCCTTGAAAGGTTGCTGGTGCATTAAGGCAAAAAGGCATAACAATAAATTGAAAAAGTCCTGAAGGAGTGATGAAGATGAAGGCAGTTTTTTTGTTTACTTGAAGGGTCCATGGCCACTTGACAATAACTGATGTTGAGGTCTTCTGTGGAGAAAATCGCTGCCCCTGGGGTAAGCATCACTTTCTGTTATGGCATTCAACTTGCTGTAATCTACATATAATCTCATGCTGCCATCAGTTCTGGGGACTAGAACGACTGGAGAGGCCCAACCTGTGCATGATGGTTCCACAATTCCTGTCTTAAGCATCTTTTCCAGTTGTTCTTTTACCAGAGCTTGCTTGACAAGGCGACATGAGGTAAGTTCTCTGTTTAATGGGTACATGCTGGCTTGAGTAGATGCAATGTTGCAGAACATCAGTATGTCCCATTTAAAGTGTACATACTTGAGTTGAGTCTCCAGGACTCCCCTTAATTTGAAGTTTACCATCAGGAGGTAAGTGGGCATTGTTCACAACATTTTTAATCAGAGTTTTTAATGTGTTATCAAAGGGTGATAGGAGTGTGGGTTGAAGTGGAGGTATAGCACTCAGTAAGGACAGACTCTGCAGCTCCCCCCCCCCCTTTTTTTTGTCATTTTGGGCTTGCAGGCACAGTGGTGGCATTTCCAGGTTGAAAAAAAGCCCCCCCCCACAATTTGTCAATGCACAAAAATTCACTTACAGAGAATTATGGCCTACCTCCTCTTAAAATTGGAAACTATAAGAAAATGAAGGAAAACTCAAAAAGAAGTATACAATTAAAAGTCCTTGTTTAAACTGAAGTTTACATTCACTAACTGTTTATGTGAACTATTTAATAATTTAATAGCTTTTAAGGGGTTTGAGATAGTTTTGAATGTTCACATATGACACAAAACTCACATAAACCACTCAAGCTTGATTTGTTTAAAGTCATATTGAAATGCTCACAAAGGAATCGATAAGAGGAATCGAAATTTAAATTTTAAAGTATCCGATTTCTGACCTCAAGTATTCCTAACCCTAGTCAATGCCCACATCAAGTCGATAAAACACATCATGTTTTATCAGATTAATTTACTTCACAACGTTTTGGGATGCGGTGATGAATAATCCTGAAAGAATTTACATCAGAAGAAGAGCACGACTGGTTTTGGTTTCATTTTGAGGAACGACTTGATTAAGCGTATTTAACAGGTATGTTTTTTACTTAAATCAGTAAACATGCTATTTTTTTACATAAACGTAGGCTACATATTGACTAGTTTGGCTTTTCCCAAATTTGTTATACTGACAGAGATGATTGAAATGGACTGAAATAGGTTAAAATATGAAGTGTTTTTGTTATAAGCAATGTATTAAACTATAGGATGAACAATTATATGCATTATTATATAAAAAAATATATGATTTGTAAAAAGTAATATGAATGCTTATACAACAGGGCTATTCAATTGGCGGCCCGCGGGCCACATGCGGCCCGCCAATCATCTCCATGCGGCCCGACGGCACCAACCTCCCTCCTCCTCTTTTCGCTCCGATCGACCTGAGAAACGTTTTACGTGTGAATATTTCAGCAGTTATTATATGTGTCACGAATTTATGTCGACTGAACCAGCGATAGGCTACCAATCATTCGTGAATGAATCATTCTTTTGGTTTGATTCTTTCTAAACGTGCTTGCATAACGGTCTAAAACTATTCGGATTCATTCGGACTGCTCCGTCACTGAATCATCTGAAGCGGTTTCTCGTTCAGTACAGTTACAACAAATAGCGATGTTTTCAGTTGTTTCACTAGTTGTTTAAACACGGCCCAGCGCGGAGTTGCGTTTACTCCCGGTCCCGGACACACTAATATTAAACAGCGTTGCGACAACCAGTGGAAGCGTTTCAGTTCGACAGAAACCTCTCTATTACAAACCACAAATCACTCGATGATTTAATTAGTATTAAATCGGATGAAACAGCCTCAACATTCCCAACAAGACTGATGAGGAAAGCAGGAGAAACATTGTGGCATGAACGAAATTAGAAGACTTTAAATCCCCTAATCACCCTTACAAACATTTACCACATTTACTGTAGTAATATACCATGGTTGGGCAGAAATGTGCAATATTTATATTGAATACTATGTAGTAATAAATAAATATAGTAAATATATACTATAATATTATATAGTATAATAGTAAATATAGTGATTTATATTGCATTAGATTTATTAGGTGGGTTGAGGAATATATATTTAATGCTTGTTATGAAATTATGTCAGTTTCTTTGTAAAGGTGCGTATAGTTTTTAACTTGTGTTTAGGCATTTTTTATACAGTGGGAGCCTGTGGTTAACAAGTCTCACTGTCAGAATATTTTCATTTAAGCATAACAATTATAAATAAAATAATTATTATTTCTCACCAACAGCTATAAGTTTGTATAAATAATTTATTTGTTCCAAGGAAAATAGTTGTACACAGCTGTAAATTATCAAGTTTTTATTTATTATGGTTTTATATATTTGCATACTGTTGGGTACCACATTTCCAAATACCACACTTCTTTAGGGTTACTTTAGCTTATTTATTGAAACTGTTATGTTATGTATCTACTACTACATGCATATATGTATAACACTACAAACACTTTTATGACTGGACATTATATTAATGTCAGTACTATAGTTGATCTGATTCTTTTATCAGCATGCTCACCAATCTTTAAGTTATTTATTTTTTAGATGCAGAAGTGACAGTGACCAGATACTGGCCCGCATATGAACCTGGACCACAAACTCTCCCCTGACTCTACTCAAACTGTTTTTGTTTTTTTGTTTTTCCTGAGAGTGTTGTCTCAGTTTTGCTCAGGCTGCCAGGGCAAATGCAAAGGTCACAGATTAAAATGGACAAATGTGATCATCAGTGAGCTGTACAGCTACATTGGACTGATTTTCTACATGAACATGGTGAAGGTGTTCTGACTGAAAACAGGGAAGTTCTTTTGTCCAGAAACATCAAACATCTTGGAAATGCCAGGTATGTGATGTTCACTTATATGTTAGAACATGATTTGTTTCTAGGTATGAAAATCAAAATGTGCCTTTGACCTTCATTTATATTTGTTTTATATTGTTAACTATACTATAATACACATCATTATTCATGATCATTCACTATTCGCTATTCGCATATGGCCTTACTAAACAAAAACTGTCTGACAAAATTTAAATCAATACATTGTTTTATGTGAATGAGTGGACAAGATGATTTTCACACCGTTTTGAAGAAAAAACTCAAGGCTACAAGATCCAGTTTTTAAAAGTCTTGTGAACAAGAAAATAAACAAAAAACAAAATGTTGTGCTTTTCGCAAAATAATGAAAATTAACATGATGTGCGTTCATGCCGTGTGAAGATCATTCTGAAACTATAACTCAGCGAATACTTCCCACACAAGTATTCTCTGTTTAATCCGTATGAAAGCAACTATACAGTTTCTCAAGCGTCTGCTAATTATTTCTAATATGACCACACCCACGTGCGTACGAGCGATTCACATGCTAATAGTCCACGTGACGGAATGCGAGCCTGTAAACGCCCTCATTACCTCAAAACAAAGCATCAGACTTCATCATTCCTCTGCTTTTCATCGAATTTGGAAGACGCTGTGAGTTTACCTTGGATTTACCTCAGAAGAAGAATGCGATTTGAAGATAAGACAGATTTTTAAGGTAAGAAATTAATTCCCACTCATAATGGTTAGCGTGTTATTGTTGCATAAACTGGCTAAACTTGTACAATGTGAAGACTAAAATGTTGAAATATGAATTATAGACAGGTAGGCAACCTTTCAATGCTAAATAAATATACACGTACGACACAAGGATGTTTTTATGGTCTATAATATAAAATACAGCCCTACAAGTATATGCCTACAAGTAGGGGTGGGCGATATCTCGATATTTACGATATATCGAGATATTTTTTAAACTCGATATGGATTTTGACATATCGTATATATCGATATATTGTTTATATTTAATTCTGATTTCGCCAATTTGCTTGTTTGCCTTCTCTGTGCTGTGCTCGCGCTCGCCCCCGCCCTCCTCCGCCTCTTTGCTTTTGTTCCCCCTCCCCTCGCGTGTTGTCTCATTCAACCAAGTCCCCCCAGTCCGGTCAGGCACATCAATCTTTCCCCGCCCAGCGAGTGCTTGAAGTGCGTCAGAAACAGCGCACGCGCGATCAGTTGTTGTTGCTAATTTTTTGTGTAGCATCGCCTCTCGCCGCATTGCTTTTGTTTGAGGGCGCTTAACACACTCACACTTAAAATGCTCCCCTGTAGAAACGGGCCTGGCAGCTCGCGCAAGGTCTAGACACGGTGAAAGTTTCCTGATTGTGACGGATGGACGAATTTACATGACACATTAGAAATTAGCATTAGCCTAAGTTACCTATTCTGTCAAAAAGAAGAGAAGAGGATAAAGGTGGATAAAGACAGAGGTAAAGTGATGTAATGAATGAACAGTTTATCTAATTGCATAGTAGTAAGATACTGTAATTTAATGGCAGTTATTTTTTACCTTAAACTTTATGCTAGCAGTTGTTCTGAGTTCTCCAGAGGCCCCAGACAGTGTGATTTTGTAACAATCATGTCAATTTTTAGATTCATTTTTATCACTTTTTTTTAAATTAATGTTTTACTCTACAGTTGTGCAGTTTTGGGGGGATATATGGCATTTTTTTTTATTTATTTGCCAAAATTAGTAATGATATTTCTATACAGGTTTATTAAAAATAGTGCAATATGTATTATTTCTTCCTTTTATTTTACAGTTAAATTATTATTTTTGTATACAGGGATTTTTTTTTTTTTAAATGTCCCAGAAGCACTTTGTTCCTACATGAACTGCCTACCTATTTGCTCGTCAATAAAAAAAGACTTTGTGGTATTTGGCATATTTGTTTTTGCAGTAGTTTTTGGGGGGTTATTTTTCCTGTAAAGATATCGAGATATATATTGTATATCGAGATATAGCAAAATATATCGAGATATATTTTTTGTTCCATATCGCCCAGCCCTACCTACAAGGCACAAACAAACCTGGTGTTCATTTTATATATATATAATTGTGCAGCCCTATAGTTTCTCCTGATATCAGCATGTTCACAGTTGTTTCGTTGTTGTTTTTGTACAGGGAACAGATGCCACTGATGAGTCCTTCTGACTTAAACATTCACAGGAGTCTCTGTACATGAACATGGTAAAATGAAGTAACCACCTTGGAAATTACAGGTATGGTGATCAGGAACTGTTTCAGGAATGGCACAAAAGGGGCTTTCGCACTGGGTAGTTCTAGGAACTAGCCACCTGGGTGGTTCCCCGAGAACTAAGGGTTCCCATAGGAACGTTTTCCTGGTTGCATTTGCACCGCCATCAGGAAGTCTGTAGTGACGTAAGCCGCGCTTGTTGTTTTACTTGGTCTCTTCAAAGTTGTGTTGGATTTTCTCCTCAGCGTAAAGGTTAAGAGGTCCATCTATCACTGTTTTTCATGTTCGTAGAGTTAGTTTGTGGAGTAAATATATAGGCTATAATCTGTGTGTTTACTCAGCCTTTTTAAAAATGGCGGGTGCTAGTGTTTCGCGTGTGTTCGTCCAATTCGCATACACTAACGTCACTCGTAGTTCCTATAGACCGTATGTAGCCCCGCCCCTTTTCAGCGCTGCGCTTATTGTCTTTTGTCTTCCGGTTTGTATTTCCACAGCGATCTTAAGAATTTATGAATGAACTGCCCGTTTTAAAATCTTCTTTAGATCTTGTCTACTGACATATGTTAAGACATCTGCTTTAAACATTACAATGCTCGTGATAACTTTTGTTAACTCTACAATATGTAAATCCACTTCACCAGCTAATTACTCTTCCACAGCGATGCCATAGAAATATACAGAGCTACCACTAAAACATAAGTTCAAAGACAATATTCTAAAGATGGCTGCGCGCATGTTTCTCTGGCGCATAAGGTCTAAGCCTATAGTGCTGGTTTAGAACGACTCTGAAGTAGGAGCTAAATTAGTTTCTCCAAAAGGAGTTCCCAGAACAAAAATCACAATGATGACCAAGAATTCAGATGGTCTATAAAAGGCTGAAAGGAGAAGATGAAGGCAGATGCTGATTCTTTGGAATGGCTTCTCTGGTCTTAGATGCCATGCCATTGATGTCTCTGACAGACAACGCTTGTAAGCGATTTGCTTTTGATGTTGTTTTTCTTGTTTTTTTTTTTATATATTAGTACTTTTATATGTAACCTAATGAAACTATATTTAATTGAAACTAAGAAGCTTGCCTGCCAAAAGTCTTTTGATTTCCAAAAAAGTAAGCTGATCAGACTACGGAGAAGTCTTCTCACCTATGGATTGTAAGTATGAAAATTCAGATGCTTATGATTTAGGACACAGATTTGACTTACTTTACATAACCTGAGAATAATCAAAATAAGGTAATAGGTGTCTAGAAATACGCACCATAAAACAACATACATGAAGGTAAACAGTAATACATAGATTGTTTATTTTTGTCATGTATGTTTTTCTTGTACGTAATAATCACAAACACATGCTTGTCTACAGTTCACACACAATTAAACACAGTAGAAACTTAGATGGACAGATATAAAGCTGCACATTTGCAGGAATTTATTGGACTGTATTGAAAGTACTATTGGGTATCATATTTGTATTTTTATAAGTTTGTGTCAGGCTTTAGAAAGTAATGTAAAAAGTAATTAGTAATGTGAAATGAAAATAAACCCAGTACATTGTAAATTCACGACTCGCCTTCATTGAACTTGAACATAGTTAAAAACCTGTAAATGATCTTAATTAAACTATTAACTTTGCCAGCCCTAACATACCAAATATAAATAAAACAAAACTATAACTATAATACATAAATCAAACTGAACAATGAAAACTAAACTGCATGTACATTTTCACATGTATTCATTAAGCAGATGCTTTTATCCAAAAAGACATACTGTAAATAAGTAAAACAAGGATTCATCTTAGGGAGGCAATAACATGAGAAGTGCTAATAATATAAATTTTCAAACATTGTCTAGGATAGTACAGGCTAGAGCAAGGAGGGAATTAAGAAATGGCGAAAGCAAAGAATAAGATTATTTTTTTAAGTGTCAGCTGGATGCAGTGAAGTGCTTAAAATAAATTTGAAAGGACCAGTGAAGACTTTTACGATTATTTTGTCATATTTAAGCATTTTGTTCCAACAACTATAGGTCTTAATGAATTAATCAGTTTACCAATACATACAGTCTTTTGAAACATAATGCTATTAAACTCTTCTCTCTAAAGTGTCCCAAGGTATCAAAGAGGTGTAGATGATTCCAGCTTCACTGAAGTGATACAACTGTTCTGTAAATCAAAGAACAAAAAAAAAAAAAACTTATACTTGTTCAATTAAATGTATTTATCCAAACTCTCTAAAGCATCCTGTTTTGAGTATATTCTCCATTCATCTGGTATCACACCACTCCCCTCAAATGTTTTCATGTAGTATTTTTCCAGATCTTTCTGGAATCTGCAGACAAACCACTTCCAGTAGGGCAGTTCAGATAGATCAGATGTGATGCTCCAGTCTGCATAAACTCCTCCTGCTGTTCTGTAATCTTTCCAGGGGATTTTTTCTTCTGATCCAATAGGATAAAAATACAGATTGCTGTTTCCTACTGCTGATGTGCAGATATGAGTAGACAAGTTGCATGTATTGTCGTAATGAATTCCACTCAGTCCAATACTACGATGGAAAGCAACACTGTGATCTCCATGATGGTTTTCTATGGTGTTGGTGCAGACTGTTTTACAGAACGGACACTGAACCCAACAGCACTGACAGAAGTGATCAATCAGAATCTCATCTGGCCTGAACGTATAGTCCAGCTTTACTAGAAATGCCTCAGTGTTGAATTTACTGTAGATATCAGACATTATAGCTGGAAGTTCTTCTCTTATCACATCTTCTAGGAGGTAGCAATTATCAGCACCACTAAGTTTCACTCCACTGAGGTCTTTTTCAGAGAAGATCAACTCATCTGAGAGCTGCTGTGTGAAACTCTTCAACCACAAACCAACATCTCCTCTGTTCACTTGAACATGTTCAGTAGATTCATGTGCTGCTTTTATTATCTTCTGCTGCAAGAGTTTAATGTTCTCCTTCATCTTGTGTGAAACACTGACATTGAACTTATCAGTGATGTACTGACTGACTTCATCTCTGATGAAACTCTTGAAGTGATCTCTGGGATTATAAATATAATTCATGTATTTGTGACAATCCTCCTCTTTTGCCAGTGTCTTCAGGATGTGTTTCTCCAGTTTTGATCTGTTTCCATTCAGTGATGAACAGTTTTTCATTATTTCATCTGTCAGATCTCTGGCAGTCTTCTTGTAGACACTCTGCTCAATGGGCTCTTTAAGTTTCTGACAGATGATCTCTCCAAAAATGGCAGCTGATGTTGCTCCATGACAGTATTTCTGGAAAATACTATAGTACTCTTCTCTCTTTTTCTCAACATATATTTCTGGATCATTGGCATCTCTGAACATTCTGTGTTGGTCAGAGATCATCTGCTCTGCTCTGTTACAGATGGAATGTACTAAATCCATGAAGAATTCATTCTTGAACTCATATTCCACAGATCTTTTCTGATGTTCTGTTACTCTCATCTTGATGTAATCTGTGATTTGTTGAATGCAGCTGATGTTGTAGCCCATCTTTGAAATGTTAAATGACTGAATCATTTTGTCTGTCTGCTGAGCAACATCTGTGATGAAATTTCTTATTTCATCTTCTGGAGACAATGTTTGAGTGTATCTAGATGAGTTGATTACAGACTCTTTGAACTCCTTTTTGAAAAGAACATATTCAGTATAACTTGGCACAGAAAAAATATCCTTGCTCTCCATCCAGTGGCCTACAGGTGCACTTTCATAGATGTCACTGAGGAAGTGTTTTACATCTCTCATTATGTCATTATCTTTTATTGGATGAGTGTCTTTGATGATCTTCTTCACACTGTGTTTCCAGAACGAATCAAATTCTTTCTTTAGTGTTTCTTCATCATTTGTTTTGTCTTTGAGTTTTAAGGCAAGTTCTTTGCTCTTTTCAAAGAGAGTGTTTTCATGATGTGTCTTCTGAGCATCAATCTTCTTCTTCAGGTCTCGCTGCTGAAGAATCTCGTTTAATTTCTTCTTTGTTTCTCTCACAATGTTTTCCTGAATCTCTTTGATTTTGATTTCAAATGATGATTTCCACTGAATCAGTATATCTGCATCTGTGTCTTTCTCAAAGAATTCAGACATTGATTTCTCCACTTCTTCGCTTGTCGTCTTCAGTTCTGTTTGAAGATCAGTTTCCTCAACCTCATGAATTGCTTCATTTTCTATTTTGTTGTGTATTTTGTTCTCAATTTCCATCATAGCACTGCGAAGACTCCAGGACCACTTGCTGTATCTTGTCTCCAGTTTCCTATAGGCTGAAATCTCCAGCGAATTTCTGAAGCTGAAGACAAATCGTTCATTCAGTAAAGCCTCCCAGAGATCTTTAACACGATCTTTTAGGTCTATCAGCATCGTTCCATGTGACTTTGAGGCATGAGACACAATAGTTTTCTTTAGTTCTTGAATATTCTCACAATAGTTTGGGTTTGGTGGTGCCATGGGTGGGTTTCCCTCCCAAAGATGAGCAAAATACTTCACATCATTCTGAACATCAAATTTAATGACATCACTGAAACATTCTGCATCACAGACTTCATCCTTTGCAGCAAGATTTGTCATCTTATCCAGTGTCTGCAGCAGTCGTCTCCTTCCCTCCTCATTTTTCTCTCCAGCTGTGACGTCTGAGACATTCTGATGCACAAACACACAGCTGGGATTCAGTTTGACCACCTTCATCCTCAGGAAGGCCTGAACAACAATCTGAAGAATGTCCTGCATCTCAGATGGGTTTTCTCCAAAGATGTTGATCAAGGTCAGATTTCCAAGACCAACAACAAATGTGGCCAATTCATTGTCATGATGTCTTGTTGAACTTCCAGTCAGTTCTAGAGCACGAAGACCCTCAGTGTCAACAACCAGAATATAGTCAAAGTTCATCTGTGTTTGCATCTCGTCTGAGACTTTGACCAGCTGCATGAAAGCTCCTCTGGTGCACCTGCCAGCACTGACGGCAAACTGGAGTCCAAACATGGCATTCAGCATGGTGGATTTCCCAGAGCTCTGAATCCCTAAAACTGACAGCACAAAGACTCTCTGGTCTCCCAGTTTCTGGATGAGTTTATCTAAAACAGCAGAGATCCAGATCACAGGAACATGAGCAGCATCTCCATCCATCAGCTCCAGTGGAAATCCAGAGATCATCATCTTTGCTGCAAGACTCGGGAGAGAAGAGAAGTCAAACTGCAGATCTTTCTTGTTCTTCTTCACAGATGAACATGATTCATAGATCTGACCGATCTCCCTCATGATGTGCTCCAAACCAAAGGTTGCAGCTTGAAGTTCCTCAGATATTTTCTCAAGGTCAGTTTGTTCAAACTTGAGTTGTTCAGATTTATCATATTTGTGAGGAACAGAAATATTTTTTGAGGTTAGGAAGATTTCAAGCCATTTCAGAAAATACATCTTATTCTCAGCATGACATTGGATTTGTTTAAAAAACAACTGTACAAAAGTTGTCATGTCAGATTCATGCTGCTGGTGACGAATATTCTTCATCTCGGTTTTCTTTCTACTGATGTCCATTTCTGTCTCATATGCTCGAGGTCGATGTAGTTCTTTGTTCTTCTGACACCACTGATGCCACAGTTTCCCCTGATGAGGCAGAAATGATTCCTTGATTTCTTTCAGATCTTTATTCTCCAGTAAACTCATCATCTGCTGTGCTGTTTCTCTTCCTCTCCTGCAGTCTTCATCATCTTCCTCATCTACTCTGATGTCTGAGTGTTTGGACAAATCTTCAAGTCTGAAAGTGGAAGATGATTCTGAGAGACAATCATTTATGGTTCTTCTGAGTTCTTCAGATACTTCTGACTGATTTCTGTCTTTCAAACCAATCTTGTATTTTCCTTTTATTGGCTCGGTTACAGCAGAATCATCCTCAGTAAAAAGACAAATAAATGGCTTTCTGTTCCTGTACAGGTTTTGGATTATTGTTGCACTCTTGTCATTGTTTTGCAGTCGTGGTAGAAGAACAACATTGACTGAGGCCATTTCAGTGAGGATCTGCAGCTGTTTCTCATGGTCTCCTGCATCACCGTGTAGATTACAGAACGCAACAGAGTCAGTGAATTTATCCGTGTTTTTCCCAGAGGGGCAGAACCAGGCGATCTCCACCACTCCATCCATCAGGACTCTGGTTCTGCTGCTGCCTGGGCAGTTCCTGTGGAAGAATGTGTTGTGTTTCTCATTGATCAGACTGTTCATCAGCTGAGACTTGGATGAAGACACAGAGCCAAACCTGAAGAAAAACACCATTGGAGTTTGTGCCTTGTAGACCGGATGGGTTTGACTAATGATCTCATTGTTGGTGTTTCTCATCTTCCAGCTCTTGTTGATTTGTCTGAATGTCCAGAGAGGAAACTCAATCTGTTGTGTGTCTGGATCAGGAACAAGCAGAGGCAAAGCGTACTGACACTGAGACAGTTTAGTGACCATCAGCTGCTTCAGGAAACCATCAGCACAATGAAACACGGCCATCTGAACATCCATGGGGTGAATACGCTCAGATTGACTGATTCCTTTGTTAGAAAAAGACATTGCTTTAAAGATATCACCCATATCTGCATATGAGTCATTGTCTCTTTGTTTTGTGTGATGCTGTTCATTGTTTTTCTCAACATGAATGTATCTTGCTCTGTAGTTCATCATCAGTAGTTTTTGCATGAAAGTCTGAATTATCTCCTCTTCAGCACAAGATTCAGTGGATTGTAATGAATGTGCTGTTAATTGAAGAAAATCTGCAGTTCTCAGTTTATGATGCCTGCCTTTAAGATGAAGTCTATCTAAGAGATGCTTTGTTTTTCCATCATTTTCTTTTGCGTTGTCTTGTTCCAATCTTGTTTCTTCTTCTAAAGCTATTACCTGTGAAAGAAACAGCCATTTATTTGGCACTTAGTAATGAAGGACATTGTTCACTTATGCAAGAATGCAAGTTATGATCTTGACAATTAATCAATAAATCAGTTTTAATTAAGATAAAAAGCCACATTTTATATATATTTTAAAAACATATTGTGCTATGTTATTCCACATCTTGTCAAAATTGAAGGCTATCGAAAACAAATATATCCTATGGCTCAAAGTAAAATTAGCCCACCATCACATCTCTACAACATGTGGAATGTTTTATTTCTCCATTAAATGGTATGAAATTATATTTAATCAATATTAATATTGAATATTAATAAATATTGAAATTTAAAAACATAAAATACAAACAGTATTACTAAAAGATCTTTGGCCATATTGCCAAGCCCTATTACAAATTGAACTGCTCTGAGACACTGAAAATCCTGTATAATAAGCACATGCTCAACAAGTTTGCTTCACTTTAATATTTGCAGCTAATGCATCCTATGGTCATGTAAACACTGCAGTTCAATTTGGTCATCACTTCACTTTAAATGCTTAATCCTGTTCTGGATTATTATTTTCAGTCTTAAATTTACAATGCCGGCGTGGGATGTGAATTAGGTGTTCCCGGAAACTTATGTGTACATCACCTGTATGTCCACTTTACAACAGTGACTCATTTTAAATCAGCAACATCACAACTTGTGGATTTATTGTTTAAATAACTTAATTTTATAAAATGTATGACACAATGTCACCTTTAATTTTGTCGAGTTATGATACAAATTAACATAAGTGTTTAATTGAGAGCTAAATCTAAATCTATTTATTACTGTATTTGAAGTATCTACAGTATATGAAAACAATTAAAACTTGGATATCTGTGGTCCTAATTGGGTCACTTTCCATACCTTACTTTCAGAACATTATTAGTAATTCTACAGTTTTGCATCCCAAATGTTTGTTCTAAAACAGAAGATAAAATGTGACAAAAGAACATTTTCTAATCTCACCATTACTACAGCTTGTATCCTACATAAATGTTAAAAATGTTTCATTTTGACTTTGTGCACATATCCTGTAGTTATATTTCAGCCAGCACATACCTTGTGTGTATCTTTCTCCATGCTTGTGGTGATTCGCTGTGTGTTCTCTTTCATGATTGTGATTCTATCTATTTAAACAAACGAAAGGGGAACACTGAAATATTTGGTTCTCTGAAGTGGTAATTCCTCTGCTTCCTCACAACTCACTTTGGTACTACCATATTATATTCAAGTGATAATGTGTGCGTATATACAGAAAACAAACTGATTTCTTACCATTTTCTTTTTCACTCTTTTCGAAGTTTCGCCTTATTTCAGTGTAGCGCTGCTGTTTATTCTCATTAAACAGATGCTCAATCTTGTTCATCAGGTCTCCCATCTCTGATTGGTTGTTCATAATCTGGTTGCAGGTGTGAAATCTTCCTCCACATTTCTCCAGCAGTTGCTCCAGAACAGGGTCTTTTATAGTTTTAGACTTTTCTTCTTTCGTCTCATAGGTGAAGAGAATGATCACAAACTGAAGAACTTTGTCACCAAACACTCTCTGAAGCCATTCGAGACTCTTCTTATCAGCATCTGTTAACTGACCCAGTCGCACAACAAAGATGAAGGCATGGATTTCATTTTCATTCACTAGTTGATCAATGAGATGATCCACACAGTCCATGTTAAGTTCAGTCTCATGTCTGGCAGTCATGTTTATCACAGAGATGTAGTGTTCTGCTATTTCCCTTGGTAAAGGAATGATCCTGGATGTGTTTGTAGTTTTAAAACCGTACTCTTCTTCTCCAAGTAAGATGTTGTCATGTCGAAACTGGATTGATGCAGAGTTTCCAAATAGTGCAACGGTCAAAGGTGACTTCTTATGACCTGAAGTAAAAAAAAAAAAGCACTTTAATCTCTACAATAAAATGCACCACAGAGATAAAGGATGACCATCTGATTAATTTATTTTACTTATTTGTGCACATTTATTATAACCTTCAGTTTGCAGGAGATCATTGGACAGGCTGTGTGAAGTGTTTAATGCTTTTTAATCTACTTTAGTCATTCACTTCTATTTATTAGGAATCAGTAGATCTCAATTATATAAAATATTTCCAGACTCACCTCTTTCTCTGTCTTGTTGCTCTGTGGAATTCTCTGAACCTTCAAATTCATCACAAATCAGATAGTGTCCACTGTTCATTTGTGCAAATTTCTCTAAATTCTCTTTGAGGTCAGCAGAAGGGCTGTTTTTTGTAAGTTTGTAATGTCTGTTAAAACATTTTTTAATAATTTCCTTTATAACGCCATTGACTTCGGCCGGCTCAACACTGTCTGACTCTTGTGTCGTGAGCACCATGGTGTATTCATAAACCTTGTTAGAGAAAGACTTGAGCACCTTCTCTACATGCTCTAGATCTTCTGTTGAACACTGATCATGTTGAAGGACCAGAACGATCACGTGAGGTCCTGGATCAGACAGATACAGGCACTTTCTTACCGTCTCTATGATCTGATTGTCTGAGAGATGTGGCTGGAGAAGGTGAGGAGTGTTGATGACTGTCTTGTGCATTTTTCTTTCTGTCTGCACTTGATCTGAAGGAGCTTTACTGTCAAACTTTTCATTCCCTAATATGAGTTTTCCCACGCGACTATTTTCTGCCAAGTTCTTCCCCAGTAGAACAATCCTCAGATCACTCTCTGAAACACACACGGTGTTATGAAGAACCAGTACAAGCAAATTAAATCTACAAACAGTTCAGAGTTTTGATACAAAAAGCAGAAAAGTTCAGTTCAGAGTTTTATTTAAATACTTACTCATGGGACTCCGGGGTCTTGTGTGAAAAGTCTGAACGACAGCTACAGAGCAAAAACAAACAACAAACAAAACAAAAACATTACAATTAAGATTTCAACAGACTGTATCTCGGTATACTGTGCTGTATATAAAAGTGCAGAATTTAGTAATGCAAAATGCATTATGTAGTCAAATTACAAAATCAAGTACTTTTCATTATTTTCAATCAAGTACAATTTCATTAATGCGTTTATCAAATTACAGGTATGGATTATATTGATTACATTGCTTTTCAGCCCATAGCTGTAACTTATTTAATGATCATGCCTCTGAATTTAAAAGAGCCTGAAAAACCATCGCAATCACAATTGGTGGTAATTAAAAATAAAATAAAATAATAATTTGCATACACGAGTGAAATGACTTTTTTTTTTTTTTTTTTTTTTTTTCTGGACTGTTTGAGATTGGGATGAGAATATTTAACATTTAATTATTATTCAGAGATTTCTGAACTATTGAATAATTTTAAGACTCATTAGTTTTCCGAGGCTCCCTAGTCGGCGGCTGCCCCAGGTTGAAAATCACTGTCTTAGGCCTCATTATCCGCGTTTCCACTGTCGGGCCAAAAGCAAAAACTGTAGCCTACTGGGAGAGAGTGCTAAAGCTCCTCAGGTCGTATTTTTGGTGGCATATTTGTAGAAATTATCTTTCTTTCTAAATGTAATGTAAATATGTCCTGTAACTACCAAATAAGCAGAAACAGACGCAACCGAACAAGTAAGTGTGTCCTCTTACTTTTGTGAAAAGTTAGACCTGTGAAATAGCCTAGACCTAACGGCACCACGTTATTTCTGTGTGACTAATCTGCAATTTTGACACAAATTAATTCATTATGATCAATGTATCTCTTTTTCTTGTAAACCTGTGGTAAAACATAGATTCTTGGGTTTTAAATATTCAAGTAAAAAACAAAAATGTCAGCAAACGGTCCCTTTTATCATGTTTGTTTTGCGATCACGCTGTTTCCAGTGATTTCTTTCTGATTAGTTTTCTGATAAAACTTCCGTTTGTTGGTGAAATGATGGGTTTGTGTGATGTTGTTCCAGAGAGGCGTGTTTTAGTGTAGCGCTGCAGAGCTTCTGGCCTGACATTGGAAACGTGGATTTTGGGCTCAGGGCTACAGGTCCTGTAGGCTTTTAGCCTAGAATGGCACGTCTAAAGCCCTGGCTTGCACTGGCCCGAAAGTAGAAATGTGGCTAATGACAAGTATAGGGTATTGAATGTCAATTGTAAACATACTTACTACAGGCTAAATCTATTTAATAGATTAGTACAAGCAGTACTACAGGCTGCATGACAAGTAAAGTTTGATTGCATAATTTTTTGTCAAATTAAAATATGGGTAAAAAAACACATCACAAAGTCCAATTTAAATATAAGCACCCTTAAATGAAAGCAAGAGCACCCTCAGTCGATATATATATATACTGCCCTACAAAGGCTAAGAGCAGTATCAGCAAAAACACCAAACTGAGAAAAACAGCTTTTTGTGTTTTTCTTACACCAAATATAAGCATCCAATTAAATTTAACAACAAATGCTACAATTAGATAGATCAGAGGCAGGTGAATATTAAACATTTAGTTTTTTGACAGTCAGGCAAAAATTTGGTAGTTTTATGGGCTATACTGCGCTTTGCCTTTGCATTACTGCGTATATTTACATGGCCATACAATAACAAATAGCAGTAAGTGTAGCAAGTCATCATAATCACTTGCTTATATCATAAATCATAAATCAAATAATTTTTTATTACCGTGAGTCTGGAGAGGAGGGGGTAGGGGAGACGACTCTCTCCAGTATTTTGAATTTGTACTGCAGTAACTATTTTAAACACTAGCTGTCAGTATTACAGATTAATTTTGACCTTTAAGGTTATTTCTCTAAGGTATTCCCCAAGGTATGGTTGCTATCCCAATGCTGTAAAAAAAGCTAATGCTAGCTAGAAAGAGCTAAACAGACAAAATTGACAACAATAAAAAGGTTAAGAGGTTTAAAACTTAACAATTTTTGGTGACTTGTTTAAGGCAAGTTTCACCAGCATTTTTCCACGTAAAAGTGAAGCCATTTTGACAGTTCCTTTCTTCTCTGAGAGAGGTTTTATAACATACTGTATGCTATAAAACCTGACTCATGCCACTTAGCAAGCTGCAACAATGTTCATGCTGACACAAAGGCAAACTGCAGTATCATAGTGAAACCAAGGCAGTACGGGCAGATACTGCATTCTGCCTTGGTTTCACCCTACTTTTCAATACAATACTGCAACTAAAAATGTCAATTTATATAAGAAATTTATTAGGTAGCCATATGAAATTTTAACAGATTGAAGAGCAGATCCTGCACTTTTTATTTGTGCAAAAAATTTTTTTTTGAAAAATTGAAGATACTGCTCTTAGCCTTTGTAGGGCAGTATATATATATATATATATATATATATATATATATATATATATATATATATATATATATATATATATATATATATATATATATAGTGCCTATTTGTGAACAGTCACAGTTCAAAACTTTAAAACTATATCATACTTTTCTGTTGCTGTTGAATTGTTTAACTGACTTACTGTCAGGGAGATTCAAATCTGAACTACTGCCAACTGCAAAACATAAAACAATCACAAAACACCCACAAACACACATGAACACGTATTGAAAAAAAAAAAAGAAGCAGTGCAAGCAATACAAATCTACAAACTGTTATTTTTTCATTTAAATACTTTTAGGGTATCCATCCCTGCTCTTGCTCCTATTGAGGCATCTTTCCCCAGTCTTCCGAACACCCGCTGCAGAGACAAAAGCATTACAACAAATGTAATATCTTGTTTACTGATTGTGGCCCCATTTCAGTTTCTGTTCAGTTTCCATTTGCCTTAGTTCACTAGTTAGTCTCATTGGTTGTTAAAACCAGTGGTGGCACGTCAGGCCAGGCACAGCTTACCCAAAATTTTGTAAAAATGGTAAAAGGACATTTAATCTTAATACAATTCACAGCTATCTTATGTCTCAGAATGTGTATGTATTGTTTATAATTTCAGCTATATAAGTGTAACCACCGCGCTCTACCCGAATGTGCTGAATCTGTGAAACGCGCGTCTGAAGGAATAGAGATGGAGGCAAATCCATAACCGGAGACTTGTGTCTCCGTTGGTAAAAAATAAATATCCAATCACAATCGAATATTTCGCTTTCAGCGATTAGGAGTGTTCAGAAAAAAAAAAAAACATGGCAGATAGGGCTGGGCGATTTAAATCGTGAGATTGTTATGCGTATCTCGTCAGTAAAGCCGGTTCCTTGATTAGTAGTAAATCGCCATCACCTGCTTTCAGATGGAGTGGCATTTACTACAAAGAGCCGTAGTTAACTGACAAGCTGAGCCATATCGCATTAATTATTGCTGGCGATACGTCCGCGATTTTAATGCGATATGGCTCAGCTTGTCAGTTAACTACGGCTCTTTTTAGTAAATGCTGCTCCATCTGAAAGCAGGTGATGGCGATTTATTACTAATCAAGGAACCGGCTTTTACTGACGAGATGCGCATAACAATATCATGATTTAAATCGCCCAGCCCTAATGGCAGAGGAGGCTAGACTCCCTTGGTATATCAACCAATTATCGAAGAGACGAAAATTACGTGATATTAGTTGGAACTGCTACCACTGATGTACCCACTATATGGAGAGTAGAGATACTGAATATTTGATTGCAAACAAATTTATCAAACTACCATTCGAAACAGCTGCTACAAATTAAAAATTAACCATGTCCCCACCCCTATAGGCTAAGCTAAGATCTAGACTACAGCAATCAGCTTTAATAAACGGCCGAACGTGCTCTTTTAACTTGGACATTTAACCCTCTGAGGTCTAGGGTGTTTTTGGGGTCCTTGAGATGTTCTGACATGCCCTGACATTTGTGCTTTTTTCAGTTGCTTATAAACATATCAATGGCAAAAAAAAATTACACTCTATTTAGCACAAACAGGACTACCATAATATGTGAGCCACATGTATGTACATGTTTTCATTTTTGAGAGAATAATGTTTATGCATGGTTATTGAAAAAACTAAAAATGAAAGTTTCTGATGTAAGGCCACAAAACACATACTAAATATGTGTCAATAAGACTTTTGACTCATCGCCTAGAGTTTTTTCTTCAAAATGATGTGAAAATCATCCTACCTAATCATTCAAATAAAACGATACATTGATTTTAGTTTTGTGAAACACTTTTAGTTTGGAAAGCCAAATATGCAGATGGGGCGTAAAAGATCGTGCATATTTAGTGGTTCACACCTGATGAGACAATGCCCCTGCATATTTAATGAGCCATTCATTCAGGTGTGTCACCTATAGCTAACTTAAATATACGAGCTTGATAAAAATGATCATTCTAGAAGAAAATTTTGGATGGCATTTAGAGGCTTTTGCATCTGAACTCTTCATATATATATACACACACACACACACACACACACATATATATATATATATATATATACATATATATATATATATATACATACATACATACATACATACATACACACACACACACACACACACACACACACACACATATATATATATATATATATATATATATATATATATATATCAGAGTTTCCGCTAGAAAAAATTGGTGCCGGTCAGAGGTTCCGTTTTCCGGACATTTTGATAATATGCCGGTCAAATATCGCCTCTTAATTAGTCAAGTTGAGGAAATCTGGAGGCAGGCTATGTAACTTAAAAAAATGACATAATCAGGCCAAATAGAATGCAACATGTTTATTAGCCTAACTTTCAAATAGACGGAAAAAACATGAACGTCCGATTGGCGTCAATCAACGCCAATTGTTTTTACTATGGTTTCACATAGTTTAACAAACCATCCCCCCTTCCCCACATAAACTATCTGAAGCCTATTGTTTTTACTCAAGCGAACTTCCCAGTGTCTCTCCACAACTTGCAATGCGCATAAGCCGCGTAACCTTGTTCTCCGCAAGGCGACTTCACTGCTTCGTCTTGATCCGATTCTGCAGCGAGAACCCCCTCTCTGCAGGAACACTCCAGACCCATTTTCTACTATGGTTATGTACGTTTCTTCATTCGGATCTATTTGCGATCCATTCCATTATAAACAAACAACGCAGTTTATAGGCTATGCTTCGTCCTTGTTTCATTATTCATTAAGATAATAATTAATAAATGCACGCATAATTATCAGTGAACTTGATAAATGTTGCAGATATGTTTTGCTATGCATGCACAAACAAATGCTTTTCAACTTAGCCTATGTGTGCAAAATTCTGAATAAAATGAATGTGCAGCAATTTGTACAAATAGAGAGTCTATGTCTACTATACGTGTTGCAGCCATTAAATAAGCTCATTTAGTTTAATATTTGTTAAAATATTATAATGTTATTTTTTAATTTATGTGGATTATGAAAAGTGAACCGCACGTGTAAGATAGTATGCGCAATATCGAGCGAAATGGAGCGGGTCAGACATGATCTTGACCACTTAATTAAGTTTTTTGTTTTGTAGAAAGCCTTTTTTGAAGTGAATTTCGTTTTGTATAAATTGTATCTTAATTTTAATATTTTTTTATCAACCAATTGCCTACATTTAATATAATAATAATAATTTTTAATATAGCAGACGATAGGCCTACATGACGGCGCCCGCGCGGTCACTTGCTCGTGAACGGGAGAGCATCTCATCCTAATTTAACGAAACTCAGCGCGTAGGCCTCACAGACATGAAATATATCTTAAGAAAGCTTGAAATGTCTTTTTAACAATTTAAAACGAAAAGAAATAGGCTACTCTCTGATTATGTAGCCTAATCCATGATGTGCATTTCTCTCTATAGGCGCGTTCACTACGGAGATGGCGATCGTCAACTTCATCTTTACAGCTGTTGTTGCTGTTAATAAACTAAAAATAATAGGCCTATAATTTTTGTCCTCGGTGTCCAGAAAAGCGCTGAAACTGAGATTAAGGGGAACCCGTTTATATTTATTTTTTATTTTTTGGCTTATCCAGTTTTCTGGAGGCCCACCTACAATCAAAATCCTGGCGCCGCTAGTGCTTCGCAGCGGTCTGATATCAAGAAATAAAAGACCGCATTCCACATTGGAATTCAACCAAGCCATGTTATAATGTTTAAGAACTTTCAAACGGTAGAGCCTGTTCCTTTATAACATAGCCAAAGGTCGTGTATTTTTGCTTTATACATTTTAGGCTTATTCTCAAATTCAGATTGTGTTAGGGGGGCGGGATTATTAGGCAATTTTAATCGGACAATTTGACCGGAGAGATTTAATTTTGTCGGACATTTCATTTTTTTTTCGGTCAATGTCCGGCAATTACCGTATAATATATATATATATATATATGTGTGTGTGTGTGTGTGTGTATGCATATATATATATATATATATATATATATACTGTATATATATATATATATATATATATATACTGTATATATATACTGTATATATATATATATATATATATATATATGCATACACACACACACACACACACACATATATATATATATTATACACACACTACCAAATTGGTTCACAGTTGGAAGCATCGCAATTTTTTTTATTTTATTTTTTTTTTCACAAATTGTGCTTGCAAATTGTATAATATCCAAGGTAAATATGTCTAGTAATTGTGCAGTTAATTCTCATACTGTATTTTCAGTTTTGGAATATTTATCCTCTCCCCAAATTTGTCACTAATAAAACACAATAAAAATGAGAAAACACAAAGTTTATTCAGATCATTACTTGTTTACACCGTCTCGCAGCGTTGTGAGAAATAATAATAATGGAAAATGTACCTCAGAAGTGCGGGTATATCGAGGAGCGAGCTGAGGAATACTGTAAGTTTTTTTCCTTCTCACGTGAATCGGGTTTCTGTTTATGAATGAATGAACGGCAGAGATGCGCGCTGTTTACCACAGCTCGCAAAAAGACAGTTTAACCCTCTGAGGTCTGAGCTGTTTTCTGGGCCCTGGAGGTGTTCTGACATGCTCTGACATTTGTGGTTATTTCTGTTACTTGTGACATTTTCATGGCTAAAGTCTAATTACACTGTATTCAGCACAAACTCTGCTACAATAATATATCAGCAGAATGTATGTAAAAGTTTGTAGTTTTGAGATAATGACATTTATGCGTGGTTTGTGAAAATACAAAAATAAATTCTCACTGAAATAAGGTCATGAAACCCATACTGATTATTTCTTCACAAGACTTTTGAAAATTTTATCACGTAGCCTAGAATATTTGCTCTAAAACTATGTGAGAATCACCCTGACTGCTCATTCAGAGAAGACAATATATTGATTTAAAAATTTTACGACGTGTTTTGTGTTAGAAAGCAATATGCGAAGAGGCGGATCACCTCATTAATATGAAAGCTTTCCACACCTGAGAAAGACAAAGAACCTCCCTAATGGCCCTATTAGGAGCTTATCAGGGCCCATCATTCTGACCACCCTTGCACAAAGAATGAGGAGATTTAAAAAAGAATGGCTTTTAAAATTGTTTGGATTTATTTACAACACAACATAATCCAAAGATACACAACAAAAAAGCACTTATTGAAGAAAGAGACCTTTGTGCCATTCCTAAAAACATTGTACATACCTTTCATTTTCTAAGGTGTTTGATTTTCACTTTACCATGTTCATGTACAGAGACATGTACTGTGAATGTTGAAGTCAGCAGGACTCAGTGGCATCTGGGCCCTGAAAAAAAAAAAAAAAGTGAACATACTGATATCAAGAGAAAGGCCTGCACGATTTTGGGAATACATTTTAGATTTTTCTTGTTAAAATTGCTTTTTAAAATTCACAGAATACACACTCACACAAATGTTTCCAACAATATATAATGAACACCAGGTTTGTTGTGCCTTGTAGGTATAGGCTATGCGCAGTGCTGCATAAAATAATAACAATATAGCAGCCTATATATATTTTCAAAAAGATTTCAGTAACAACTAAGCTAGAGAAAAATATATTGATTATCATGTTACTTCAAATGTTTCCATTCGTTATGATGATATGAAATGAGATAATAGTAAAAACATGAAGCCGTTTGGAGCGTTTTGCTTTTCCAAAATATGATACATTCAAACGCGATCGCGATCAAAAATATGATACATTAAAACGCGATCGCGATCAAAAATATGATACATTAAAACGCGATTGCGATCAAATATAAAACATTATGGTTAGGCCTACCATATACATAGCCTATCTACGTTTGAGCAGATATCCACAAACACAGTAACAGTAAACACGGGTCTAAATATTATAATATTCACCATATATCTAGCAACAGTTCAACTGCAATGTGAAATTTATGCAACAATAGCAAACTAATATGTAAGAATTACTTACCTTATCTTTCTTGTCTTCAAATATCGTTCTTCTTCTTCTTCTGATGTAAATCCAATGTAAGCTCAGGCACGTCTTTCAAACTCGACGAAAAGTGAAGTGTTTTGTTGTTGAGGTAATGAGGGCGATCGCGTTCCATGTGGAGATTTGCATGTGAATATCTTTTGCGCGAGTGGGCGTGGCCGAATTAAAAATAATTAGGAAGCGTTTGAGAAGCTGGAAATCTTGTTGGTTTTATACAAATTACTTAAACAGAGAATATTTGTTTTCGTTTTGAATCCGATCATTTAAAAGTACACACTTAAATGTTTATAAAGGTGTATGGCTCATAAATGTGTGACAAGTATTCGCTGAGTTTTGTTTCAGTTTATAGACGTGCTCAAGAAAAAAAAGTTCACCGCGACGGAGAGGCAGAACGCACACACTGTTTATTTTCTTTATTTTACAAAAGCACAATGTTTTGATTTGATTGGAAGTGGACACATACAAAAGTAGAAATACCACAGATTCTTTTTTTATATTTATTTTTTCTGTATGACCATAAATGACGGAGAAATTTAAGTTTATAGTGCTACAATGTGGAGAAAATCCAGCAAAACGCGCCGGCGCGTTTGTCGACCTCAGAGGGTTAAATTTAAATCGCGTGTGTGAATGAATGATGATGTTTTAGCAAACTGTATTGCTATACTGAGATGAGTAAAAATCGACTGAAATATGTTGAAATAAAATTTAGGCTATTTGTATAAGCAACGTATTAAACTGCAAATTAACATTTATATGCCCTAATATTTCATAAAAACAACGTTACAGTCAGGCGAAATATGAAAGACAACATTTTGTTGACTAGATTTGGGTACAGTTTTTACTGTAGAATATACTGCCACCACATCAAATAAGCTTTTGTTTAGCAATTTCTATATATATAAAATACTATTTTTGTCAAAAATAAAGTCATCAACTAAGATGTTAGCTGTTCCAATGTTGGCTATATTCAAACTAATGAATACATAGATAAAATGTAGGCCTATAATCTTTTTTTTTTTTTACAAAGAAAGAGTACACTTGAAATATTGTTGAAATTGTAATTATTGTTGTAATTGTAACCTTTTTTTAATAAAATAGCAAAACATATTTACAAGATAGATGTAAGCGGAATCTTAAATGGTCAATATAAGTCTTCTTCTAAATATATATTTTGTCCTTGCCTTGTGGCTCAGTCAGTGTCACACCTGAATGAATGGCTAATTATGCAGAGTGGGTGGGACATTGTATTCTCAGGTGTAAACCACTCCTTGTTCACGCCCCCCTCGCATATTGGCTTTCCAAGCAAAACCTGTTTTACATCAATTTAAATCAATGTATTGTTTTATGTGAACGATAAAGCAAGACTATTTTCACATAATTTTGAACCCAGAACTCGAAGCGACAACATCCATTAGTCAAAAGTCTTATTGACACATATTTATAATGAGTTTTGTGGTCTTATTTCAGCAACTTTCATTTTTATTTTTTTCAATAACCACGCATAAACAGTATTTTCTTAAAAATTCAAAAATATACATGCATGGTGATCACATATTTTGGTAGCCCTGTTTGTGCTATATAGAGTGAATTTACACCTTTGCCATTAACATGTTTATAAATAACTGAAAAAAGCACAAATGTCAGAGCATGTCAGAACACCTCCAGGGCCCAGAAAACCGCTCAGACTCCAGAGGGTTAAAGGACAGAAAGGTGAATTTTTGCTTCAAGTGATCGGCTAGGTGAGTGAAATTATATTTATATTGTCTTGTTGTATGTGTGTCGTTTTCTGTAGATTTTCTGTCTAAAAGTGACAAAAAAAAAAAAAAATCTTTGGGAGGGGATCTGACCGTTAAAATGTTGTGTGCCTCCAAAACCAAAACCCACCAACCGCCACTGGTTAAAACCGGGTCAACCGGGTCGAAATAAACACTGCTACTGAGAGTTTATGTTTTGATATTATCATTCCGTGAGATTAGATTGTCCTAAAACTGAGCGCAAGCTTGTGTGGCTCCGCCTCTGTGCCGGCAGCAGCAGCTCATTTGCATTTAAAGGGATACACTAAAAGAGTGTTTTTTTTTTCTTCTTCTCAGCCCCAAAAAGGGACAATTTAAACATACTGTACAAAATTATCTGTTGGGCATTCTGGAGACATCAGAGACTTATTTTACATCTTCGGAAAAGGGGCATAATAGTTGCCCTTTAAAACAACAACAACAAACCACAAAGAGTACATCTCATAAACTTAATATTCTGCATCACTTTTGATGGAGTTGTATCCTTTTGAATTGTGTATACTGCTATCAAAGAAGCAAAGGTTATATAATTTTCAATTTAGCAGGGAAATTAATTATGATTAAAATATACCACAAATAGCTATAATTTATTCATAAGTTTAAGAAAAAAGAATACATGATGACCAGCAAGGGACAATTTTCTCAATCTTAATGGCAAACTACGAAAGATTTTTTTTTTTTTTTTTACATAAAAATTTCACTAAAAATATTATATAACCCCTGAAACGCTTGTATACCATTTCCCCCAGTCCAATGCCCCTAATCAGTTTGGTTATTAAATGCAGTTGTCATTCTCTTTAATAACCAAACTGTATAAATGTGGCTGTATTTAGCACTTAAAACCCAGACTGACAATCATATTCTGTTGCTGAATATAGCCAAGATCACATTAAGAAGACCAAGGTGAATGTTTCATGCAGACTTTGTGCACTCACATCTGCCTTCCCTGTCGGCCATTCTGAAGTCCACTGATGTCATCAATGTCTTTATTTAGTGCTGTAGTTCACACCGCCATCTAAGCTTTCATGGGGGCTGTTTGTCCTGTGGACAATTTAATACATTTATATTCATTTCAGCTTTGAAAAATCAGTTGGTTCTAAAAAAACAAAACATGAGAAATGAGAAGACGAGAAGCAAAGAAATAGTTGTTTCATAATACTTGTGTATTAGTGTCACTTTGTTGTTTTATGCTCTGAGCACCTACATTCTGCCCTAAGCGAATTTTGGGCTGTTGGCTGGAAAATGCAGCAAAGAAGTAAAGAAGACAAGTGACATGTAAAACTGGTTTAAAGGTGGGGCATGTGAAGCAACTGTAGACATGTCAGACATTTGTTCTAACTACATCTGAGATCCAGCCACAGCCTTAAGTCCCTTTCACACTGATTAGAAACCAGTTTACAAACCTGTTTGACATTATATATTTCATACATTAAAAATTCTAAATTCTATACATTCTAAATTAACAGAAGTTTAGATATTGATGTTTTATTGAAAACAATAGTTTCATTTGAAGTCACCATCAAGGTGATCAGTGTTTGTTTTCAGTTGGGCTCTTGACACTTGACTTTTTAACAATAGTTGTTCTCTGGCTGCTCGAACTGTTTATAAAGCACATTTGTGGTGGCAAGAAATAGCTAAGATAAAGTTAATCAGGTGGATTTGGCTATATTGTGATGATACAATAATCATCATGGACTTGTCTGATTCACTGATCTCATCAAGTATGTAATCTTTCATTTTATGGATCTTTTAGATTTGTTGATTATAGTATATCTATTTTGAAAAACATAGTGCATAAATAATTTTGAGGTTGTCATCATAGTACAGAACTCCCAGCATGCATTGTGGCATGAATAAATTATGCAGCTTAAATTAAATTGAAATTAAAACTATGATTCTAGTTATAATGATGATAATAATGGTAATAATTCATTACACTTCTTGGCACTCAAAGCGCTTTACATAGTAGCAAACCATCTGTTCAAACCCAACCTGGATGATGCAATGGCAGCCATATTGTGCCAGAACGGCCACCACAAACCAGCTTATTGGTGGAGGAGAGACCGTGTGATGAAGCCATATTAGGGATGATTAGGAAGCCATGATGGACAGAGGCCACTGGGCAAATTTGGCCAGGATGCTGGGGTTACACCCCTAGTCTTTCGAAGGACATCCTGGGATTTTTAATGACCACAGAGAGTCAGGACCTCTGTTTAACGTCTCATCCGAAGGACGGTGCTCTTTGACAGTATAGTGCCCCTGTCACTATACTGGGGCGTTGAGACCCACACAGGCCACAGGGTGAGCACCCCCTGCTGGCCTCACTAACACCTCTTCCAGCAGCAAGTCTCCCATCCCTGCTTAGCTTCAGTGGGGAACAATGGGCTACAGTGTGATATGGCTGCTGGCAAAAACAAATGATTATTTTGTAAATAAATGAGAATTTATTATATATATTTTTTTGTGTGTTAAATTCAGTAATTTTTAGAATTTTTTTTTAGTGGGTTAGTTAGTTTTTTTAATGTTCACAGTAATAATGTTTTCTGCAAAGTTTGTTTTAGTTAATTTTTATTTTAATTTTACAATAAGAGTTAGCTAACCATATCCCTACTGTAAAGTACGGTAAAAAACTAAAATTAATAGTGAATTACTGGCAACTTTTTTGGCTAATTTTTTTCAGTGTGGAGTAAGTCATGATGATGATAATTCAGTTTTTTTTCACATGAATAAATATTATGTTAAATATATTCAGATAGAAAAAAGTCATACTAAATTGGAACATTTCACAATACCACATCATTTACTGTTATTTTAATAAATGAATGCAGCCTTGGTGAGCTTAAGAGACTTTTAAAAAACAATAAATAAAAAATCTTACATCACGAACAAAAAGAGAAGCCCGTTAAAGTTGACAATAGTACTGTATTAATTACAATAGGATTTTGCAAGCAAGGTAATGTCTGAGATTGTCTTTATGTGGCCTCCAGGGGTCCCTTCTTCATAACTAGCTTAATATATCTGAGATGTATGCCAGATCTGATAACTGATCTCTGGCTAATTTTGATTTAATTAAAATATCCGGATGTAGTTGTCTGTGATTTTATTGTGCATTCTTGTGTTCCTTGGAAAGTGCAGATATAGTGATACTTGAAACCATGATCAGCAATGCAGTGATTGGCTGGCAGCAAGACAGCAACGTAATGACATCATATTAAAAAAGAACATCACACACCTGACGAAAAACTGAATTTCTAGACCCACATAAGGAAACAGGCAAGCGACCAAAACAACAATGAAATGCACTGTTACAGGATTCCCAATTATTTCCATTGTTTCACGATTTCTAGCATTTGTACAGGCTCTACATTTTTATTTCAATGTTGTATTTAGCAATTTGTTTATTTTACCTTTGAAGCAGATTTGTTACGTGACAGCATTAAAGTTACTTAAGGGTCAATAACATTTTGTTAGATTTAATTTTGATGTTCCCTTTTGAACATTCAGTTGGCTTTAAGTAACTTTGCAACTACATGTCATTTTAACCCTAACCCTACCAGTCTACCTATACTCTATTAATACTCTAATGAGAGTTAGTGGACATGTTCCTTTTAGTCAACAGAATGTGTTAAAGGGACCATCCAAAAAAAAGTGAAACCGAACATCAGCACAGACAGCATTTTATTTGACCAAGTTATCTATCTGCATCTCTTGCACTGCATCAAGCCACTCCCATAATAGCTGTTCAAATGAATACAATGCTTAGACTAACTAAAGACAAATAAAATATTAGCTAATTATTCCCTCACAAATAAATCTCTCAATGAGTTAAACTGTCTATATTAAGATATAATGTACAATATTATATTATTTTTCTAATTATTTTTTACAATTATTGTCTTATATTATTACTGTCCCTGGTTAAATAGGGTGGTCTTGTAAGAAATTAGCTATGGCTGGGACAGACCTTAAGCATCACCTCATTTAAAAAAAAAGCAATTTACTCCTGTTTACATGAAATAAGCTGCGCCTGAGAAGGTTTGAGACAGCAACTCCAGGATGAGCTTCGAAGAATCTAACAATCCTGGATCATGTCAAATCGTCAACGGTAAAAACTAGATAGCGGAGTAAAGAGATGTACAGAGAAAAGACCCCAGGTGTTTTAGTTTTGTTCATACAAACTTCAGTAATTAATTTTAGTGAAAGTATATATACAATATAATAATGCAAGCTAAATAATAATACAACTTTTAATTTAATATAATTTCCTTTTGTGTTGCAGTTTGCACATTGATGAACACATGAATAAAAACACAAAGTTTCAACTTTACTGATTAACTTTAAGTAAATTAACAGGTGTTTCACTATCACTATTGAATTCTCAACATTATCTAAAAATCAAATCAAGCAAATCAAGTAGAGAGCGCCATGCAAAATACTTTAACAGCATCAATCTGCACATAAAGTTTATCATTAGGTGTAAGGTGGCTACACCCAGAAACAACTTTCTTGGTGTAAAATGTGATAATTGCAACACATTTTATTAATATCTCTTACATTTTTGATATTAAGTATATATGTTACAAAATGTTTATGGTTCACAACACTAAACAGACAGACATATTTCTTTTATAAGTAAGAAACCAAGGTGGAACTACTATTAAAGATAGTAAGTGCATTTATAATTCTTACACTGCTATATATTTCCATAAAAAGAATAATAATAAAAATAAAAATATATATATAAAAAGAAAGATGATACCTCTGTGTTGAAGTGCTGTTTAATCTCTTTATGAACAAGGCAGAAGTTTCTCTGTGTTGTGTACACATGATTTTCCTGGCTCAAAATGAGGTGGAGGTGGTAAAATCCTGATCATGTACACACAGGCAAGTGTACCGCGCCTTCAACTGTCAAGATTCTGAGAGGGAGCACCCAGACTCAGAATAATATTTATTACCAACAGAAGACACAGTACAAGATTGGCGAGGTGGGAACACAGTCCAAACAAAAGGGCAGGGCACACAACAGGAGAACAGGCTGGTCGGAGATGAGTTAGCTCCAGATGCCAAGGCAACAATGGAGTCAAGGCAGTGGCTCAAGGAACCAGAGGCTTGGCACAGGGAGATGTAACTGTAGAAAAACCATACTGGCTGCCATCTCAGGAGAGTCAGCGAGCAGGGAGGACACAAGTAGGACAGGGCAGGAACCAACATGAGATTGGTTACCATTGTCAGCTGGATTTAGGCTGTTGCTAGATTAGATGGAGGACACGACCACAACGCATCCCTGAAGTGTCAGCAGAGATTGTGTCAACTAGACTCTCCCCTTTTGAAGGCCTCTTCGACACAACAGACAATGGCACAGATTCTCAACAAAACCGTCTCCATACCGACATGATAAATCCGATCTTCAACCAGATGGAACTGGATTAATAATATTGAATGTTCTGATAAATTAACTAAATTAACTAAATTAATAACTTTCTTACAACAGAAATGAATCAACACTGAACTTAAGCTGGACAATGACACTAATTTCTTCTAGAGCTGCTGTACAGCCAAAACAAACTTTGTTGCATTATTTTGACGTTATCACTGTGAAGCTGCTTTGAAACGATCTGTATTGTTAAAAGCACTATGTAAATAAGGTTACTTGACTTGAAGGGACATACACATACACGACAAGACTCAACAGGACAAGACAACAAGAAACAAAAACAGGCAAAAGCTATATGACTAGAAAAACTAAATAAAGAAACATTTAGTGCAGACGTTTTCATCTGCAGCATTACTTAGGGCTTGTTTAAACCTGGTATTAAAGGGATAATTCACCCAGAAATGAAAATTAGCTCATGATTTCCCCACCCTGAAGCTATCCTAGGTGTATATGACATTCTTTTTTTCAGACGAATACACACAGGGTTATATTAAGAAATGCCCTTCCTCTTCCAAGCGTGATAATGGTAGTGAATGCCTGTTTCTGTTTTGAAGTCCATTGAAGCGCATCTATTCATGATTAAAATGCTCGACATGGCTCTGCGTGGGTTAATAAAGGTCTTCTGAAGTGAAGCGGTATGAAAAAATATCCATATTTAAAACTTTAGCGACTAAAATAACTAATAAATAACAGCCAACAAAATTTAAATTCTATTTTGCTAGTATGCTTCCCATAATGTTTACGCATTAGGTCAGTAGGCGGAGAGCAGGTGGTGTTTTGTGGCTGTTTGAATGCGTTTTCGACTACCTCTGGAAGTGGTTGAAAGTGGACAATCTCAAAACATTTTAGACCCCGTTTACACCCGTATTTAGTCATCCACTTGTTATCTGATCGGCCAAAACACACCTTAATTCCAGGTGTAAACAGAGCCTTTAGCCCTATTCGCACGGGATTAGTATTATCTGGGGACCTCGTGTGATTTAAAAATGACCCCCCCACGTCTGAATTTCATGTGGCGCATTCGCACGGGATAACCGAATCCTGTGATTTTACTCGAATTTACTGCCTTATCTCCCGGATATGATGTCAATAGGCTATTGGAAATGACTTGTCGTTATTATAGGTCTAGCTGTATGATATATCATAAACAGAAGAATGTTCCTCACCGCATGCTGCTATGCAGTGGCGTAACTTTAAAAAGTGGGTGGGACGGGGGACGGGGGGATTTATGAATGCTAAATCATAAATCGATGTAGGCCTATGTACAATAACATTACGATGTCCAGCAATTGATTTAAATAGTGCATTGGGTTTAATTTGTCGTTTAATGAGAATTTTCACGTGAATAAATACATAAATCCGTTAGATAAAATGTATATTAAAATGGTCTAGTGGTAGAACTTTTGCCAAGCGTGTCAGAGATTCTGGGTTCTAATCCACACTCGTATAGGTTTTTTTTCTTTTTCGTTTTCATACGTTTGTATGCATTTTGTTTTGTAATTTCACCAGAACGAAAAGAGAGTCTCCACAACGGATTGAAGCGCACGTCCGAGTGAAGACTGTGCGCGAGCCACAAGAGAATACAGTATCCGCGCCACTGATCGCAGCGGCAACGAGCACTTTGATCACTTGATTTCAAAAACAACACATTTCAGCGCTAGATCGCCTCTTACAAACAAACTAAATGAATGCTCTGCTAGTTAACTGGAGATGTTTTATTTATTTGTATTGGTACATTCGTGCCGTGAGATGTTTAAAAAATGGTGGGGACATGTCCCACCCGCAAATTACGCCTATGTATGTCATTCATCTCCATCTAATCATGGTTTTCAGCTTTCTCTTTCCTGATAATTGTATAGTTGTATCGTATCATGGTGTATAGCGATATGACCCAGCACCCAAAATACTATCATAACACTCCAACACAGCCTCCATTCTTCACGAAAGATGGATAAAAAAGCGCACAGGAAACAAAAACCTTGAAAAAATTATATACACCCTGTTAAATCACAGAGATGCCGATTCGCACGGGACTAATATTATCACAGGACCTCGGTGTTCGCTGAAATATGGTAGGTCATTTGCGGGGGAATTTTTACTTTACAAATTACAGACATGGCCGATTCGCACGGGATTAAGATCACAGACAACCTCCGCAATTATTACAAATTACTAGAGGTCGCCAGGTAATACTAATCCCGTGCGAATTGGGCTTTTTGACACAAACAGACATCAGTGTATGAATCTCAACAATGGTGACAATCAGTAAAAAGCTTCATGCTTCTTATTATTTGCTTTTGCTGTTTTGTTGTGACTTTAGCAGCTTGTTTTATTTCAGAGTTGATCTGTTTATCTGAATATGTTTTTGATTATCATGATTGTTGAGATTCATACACTGATTCTTGATGTCTGTGTGTGTGTGTCTTAAGTAATACTGTACATTTTTTTGTTTGCACTAAATGTTTTTAAAATCCCTCATATTATTTGATTTCACAACACTGGTGGATCTCATACTGTAGAATCACATGGCTACTATTATGAATAATACAAAATTAATAACACAATACCTGTATAATCAAAGAATTAGACTCCAAATAAGATCAGTGAATCAGAGAAAAACAACCAGAGAAAAACTAAAGTTTAAAGTCAAGGGTCAAGAACCCAACTAAAACAAACTGATCGCCATGACGGTGAAACTATTATTTTCAATTAAACTGTAAATGACAGATATAAAGTCAAACCGCTTAGTAATAAGTGAAGCTGGTAAGGCTGTTTGTGGAGTTGTTTAATCTTCCTCTGCTGAGATCTTCAGAGATTTAATGTCTTCTTTTTTCTTCAGTTGATTTCATCTAAGGCTATGGCTGGAAGTCCATTGTGGTTCTTGTGTTTCTGCTTCTTTTTCTTTTTTTTTTCTGTTCCTTATGTTTTTCTTTCCTTCAGTGATTATGCTTGTTAACAGCAGGTGTTCATTACTAATGCTCAATCATCACTTAATTATCTCATTAACGTCAAGACTGCTTCAGTGTTATTTTAACAGTATAGTGTTGCACACAATGAACAATGAGCCGTGTTATTATAACCCTGGGGATTTTGCTGTATGCTATTTCATAAGTCTCATTCTGACATGTTTCATTTATGTATAACTGACAAATATGGATCGCATTCAGTTTTATTCATTTGTCTATGTTAAAACATACAACCAACATACAAAACACCCATCCAAAACATCCAACTGGATAGAAATGTTATATGCAATTTAAATTCTTAAATCTTATATTTAGACATAAATGTTTTTGTGTGTGTGTGTTGTGTGTGTGTATGTAGATTGTTTAGCAATACAAATACATAGAGGTAATCACTCAAAACCAATTAATATGGTCAAGCAACCTTCATCAGGCCACTTCGGATGGACTCACCCCTTTCTTTTTATCCAAAGGTTTTCTTTATTGTGTCTTTTATATAATCAAACACATGTACACAAGAAAAGCTGTAGAAATGTATAACCCCATTTCCAAAGGTTGCAACTTTTATAAAATGCAATAAATTCAGGAATCTGTGATTTTCTTTTTTTTTATTCCCTTGAACCTATATTTCACTAAAAAGTACAAAGAAAAGATTTCTAATGTTTTCACTAACCAACTTTTTTTTTCTTGTAAATATAAACAACTTCTGATGCTGCGACAACACTCCCAAAAAATTGTGACAGAGGCAAACGTGGAAAGATTAAACTGTTTTAAAATTAGCAGGTTAATTGGTAATAGATGAGGGTATTGTAATGAAATGTAATGGATTTTTGCTTGTCATGTAATGTTAAGTTTATTTACTTGTTAAGTATAGGATTAATGATAAAACAAAATCTGGATACTTGTTTTAACTTTAACTCAATTAGTTTTGTTAGTGACATGTCAAAAAAATATCCTATTAATTATAAAAAAAACAGTGTGCACTGAAAACATGAAACATAATTTCTAATGTTATTTGATACTTCAAATGTAAATCAGTGCATAAGTTTCTCACAGTTTATTACAAAAAAAATAAAAAAAAATAGTTTTCCTAATTGAAAATGTTTTCAAACTGCTACAGAAGACTGCTACTTTCCTCATAAATGAAAGCCTTTTGTTCCAACAACTATTGTCATAAAGAAGATATCAGTTCACTGTGTGGAACACATACTGTCTTTTGAAACAGCACTTTATTTAAATATGTAAACTCTTCTCTCTGATGTACAATATTCTGCGAACTGAGGATCAAATGTTTCAAACTGTGTTCTATAAATCAAAGACCTAAGACTTGTTTAACTAAATTAAAAGTTTTCATTTAGCAGACTCTTTTATCCAGCGACTTGCAAATGAGGAACTAAATGTATTTATCCAAACTTTCTAGAGCTTCCTGTTTTGAGTATTTTTTCCATTCATCTGGTATCTTACCCTGTCCATCAAATGTTTTACTGTAGTGTTTTTCCAGATCTTTCTGGAATCTGCACACAAACCACTTCCAGTAGGGCAGTTCAGAGAGATCAGGAGTGATGCTCCACTTTGCATAATCTTCTCCTGCTGTTCTGTAATCTTTCCAGAGAACTTTTTGTGATTCATTGGGATAAAAATATAGATTGCTGTTTGCTACTGCTGATGTGCAGATATGGGCAGACAGGTGTTCTGTATTAGAGTAATATATTCCGCTTAGTCCAATAACACGATGAAATGAAACACTGTGATCTCCATCATGGTTTTCTATGGTATTGGTGCAGATGGCTCTACAGAACAGACACTGAACCCAACAGCACTGACATAAGTGATCAAACAGTATCTCATCTGGTCTGAATCTATAGTCCAGATTTTCTGGAAAAGTATTTTTGTTGAATCTACTGCTGATGTCTGACACTATAGAAAGAAGTTCTTGTCTTATCACATCTTCTAGGAGGATGAAATCATCAACATCATCATGTTTGACTCCGCTGAGGTCTTTTTCAGAGAAGATCAGCACATCTGAGAGCTGCTGTGTGAATCTCTTCAACCACAAACCAACATCTCCACTGTTCACTTGAACATGTTCAGTAGATTCACATGCTGCTTCCATGATCTTCTGCTGCAGGAGTTTAATGTTCTCCTTCATCTTGCGTAAAACACTGACACTAAACTTATCAGTGATGTACCAACTGACTTCATCTCTGATGAAATCCTTGAAGTGATGACTGGGATTATCAATGTAGTTCATGTATTTTTTAAAACCCTCCTCTTCTGCCAGTGTTTTCAGGATGTGTTTCTCCAGATTTGATCTGTTTCCATTCAGTGATTCACAGTTTGATCTCATTTCACCAGCCAGATCTCTGGCAGTCTTCTTGTAGACACTCTGCTCAATGGGCACTTTAAGTTTCTGACAGATGATCTCTCCAAAAATGGCAGCTGATGTTGCTCCATGACAGTATTTCTGGAAAATACTATAGTACTCTGCTCTCTTCCTCTCTAAATAGAGAACAGGATCATTGGCTTCCTTGAACAGTCTTTGTTGGTCAGAGATCATCTTGTTTGCTCTCTTACAGATAGATAAAACTAAAATCATGAAGAAATCATTCTTGAACTTATAATTCACTGGTCCTTCCTGATGTTCTGCTACTCTCCTCTTGATGTAACCTGTGAGCTTTTGAATGCAGCTGATGTTGTAGCCCATCTTTGAAATGTTAAATGACTGAATCATTCTTTTTGTTTTCTGTTCAACATCTGTGACTAATGACTTGATTTCAGCTTCATTCTCTGGAGACAGAGTTTGAGTAGATCCAGATGTTCCTGTAACTGTTTGGCAAGCATCCTTTACAGCATCTTGCATCTCTTTTTTTGTAGACCTTTTGAAAATAACATACTCTGAAAAGCTCAACACATTGAAAATATTGTATTCACTATCATCGTTTCTGTGGTCTACAGGGAGACATCCCTGATGGATGTCATTGAGGAGCCTTTTAACATCTTTCAGAATGTCAATGTCTTTGATTGCAGGAGTGTCTGTGATGATCTTCTTTACATACTGTTTCCAAAACACATCAAATTCTTTCTTCAGTGTTTCTTCATCATTTGCTTTGTCTTTGAGTTTTAAGGCAAGTGTTTTGCTCTTTTCATAGAGAGTGTTTTCATGATGTGTCTTCAGAGCATCAATCTTTTTCTTTAGGTCTCGCTGTTGAAGAATCTCATTTAATTTCCTCTTTGTTTCTCTCACAATGGTTTCCTGAACATCTTTGATTTTTATTTCAAATGATGTTTTCCAGTGAATCAGTATATCTTTATCTTTGTCTGTGTCAAAGAATTCTGTTATTGATTTCTCCACTTCTTCACTTGTCTCCTTCAGTTCTCTTTGAAGAATAGTTTCCTCAACCTCATGAATTGCTTCATTTTCTATTTTGTTGTGTATTTTGTTCTCAGTTTCCATCATGGCACTGCGAAGACTCCAGGACCACTTGCTGTATTCGGTCTCCAGTTTCCTGTAGGCTGAAATCTCCAGAGAATTTCTGAAACTGAAGACGAATTGCTCCTTCAGTAAAGCCTCCCAGAGATCTTTAATACGATCTTTTAAATGTGTCAGCATTATTTGATCTGATTTTGCTGCATGAGACACAATAGTTTCCTTTAGTTCTTGAATATTCTCACAGTAGTTTGGGTTTGGTGGTGCCATCGGTGGGTTTCCCTCCCAAAGATGAGCAAAATACTTTACATCATTCCGTGCATCAAATCTAATGACATCACTGAAATATTCTGCATCATAGACTTCCTCTTCAGCAGCAAGTTTTGTCATCTCATCCAGTGTCTCCTGCAGTCGTCTCCTTCCCTCCTTATTTTTCTCTCCAGCTGTGACGTCTGAGACGTTCTGATGCACAAACACACAGCTGGGATTCAGTCTGACCTTCTTCATCCTCATAAGGACCTGAATAACAATCTGAAGAATGTCCTGCATCTCAGATGGGTTTTCTCCAAAGATGTTGATCAAGGTCAGGTTTGCAAGACCAACAACAAATGTTGCCAATTCATTGTCATGATGTCTTGTTGATCTTCCAGCCAGTTCTAGAGCATTTAGACCCTCAGTATCAACAACCAGAATATAGTCAAAGTTCATCTGTGTTTTCATCTCGTCTGACAATCTGACCAGCTGCATGAAAGCTCCTCTGGTGCACCTGCCAGCACTGACGGCAAACTGGAGTCCAAACATGGCATTCAGCATGGTGGATTTCCCAGAGCTCTGAAGCCCTAAAACTGACAGCACAAAGACTCTGGTCTGGTCTCCCAGTTTCTGAATGAGTTCATCTAGAACAGCAGAGATCCAGATCACAGGAACATGAGCAGCATCTCCATCCATCAGCTCCATTGGAAATCCAGAGATCATCATCATTGCTGCAAGACTTGGGAGAGAAGAGAATTTAATCTGCAGGTCTTTCTTGTTCTTCACAGATGAACATGATTCATAGATCTGACCGATCTCCCTCATGATGTGCTGCAAACCAAAGGCTGCGACTTGAAGTTCCTCAGATATTCTCTCAAGTTCTGCTTGTTCAGTTGTCAGTTCCTTGGATTTATCATAATTCTCTTTCAGTCTTACAACTGTTGACCACTTTTCATCATATTTTTTATGTATGGCAGAAAGGTCAGCAGAGATATATTCATCCAGGTGTATTTCAAGCAATTTCAGAAAAAATATGTTTTTATTTGCAGAATCTGAGTCAGTTTCATTTATAAAGTATTTCATAAACTCACTGATGTCAGATTCATGCTGCTTTTCACGTATTTCTTTCATTTCTGTGTGTTTTCTACTGATGTCCATTTCTGTCTCATTTGCTCGAGGTCGATGTAGTTCTTTGTTCTTCTGACACCACTGATGCCACAGTTTCCCCTGATGAGGCAGAAATGATTCTTTTATTTCTGTCAGATCTTTCTTCTCCAGTAAACTCATCATCTGCTGTGCTGCTTCTCTTCCTCTCCTGCAGTCATCATCATCTTCCTCATCTACTCTGATGTCTGAGTGTTTGGACAAATCTTCAAGTCTGAAAGAGGAAGATGATTCTGAGAGACAATCATTGATAGCTCTTCTGAGTTCTTCAGATACTTCTGACTGATTTCTGTCTTTCAGACCAATTTTGAATTTCCCTTTCTTCATCTCATTTACTGCAGATTCATCTTCTGTAAAAAGAAAAATTAGTGGCTTTTGGTCCTTGTACAGGTTTTGGATTATTGCTGTACTTTTGTCATGCCTGTCGAGTCGTGGTAGAATAACAACATTGGCTGAGGCCATTTTAGTGAGGATCTGCATCTGTTTCTCATGGTCTCCTGCATCACCGTGTAGATTACAGAACGCAACACAGTCAGTGAATTTATCCGTGTTTTTCCCAGAGGGGCAGAACCAGGCGATCTCCACCACTCCATCCATCAGGACTCTGGTTTTGCTGCTACCTGGGCAGTTCCTGTGGAAGAACGTGTTGTGTTTCTCATTGATAAGACTGTTCATCAGCTGAGACTTGGATGAAGACACAGAGCCAAACCTGAAGAAAGACACCATTGGAGTTTGTGCCTTGTAGACCGGATGGGTTTGACTGATAATCTCATTGTTTGTGTTTCTCATCTTCCAGCTCTTGTTGATTTGTTTGAATGTCCAGAGAGGAAACTCAATCTGTTGTGTGTCTGGATCAGGAACAAGCAGAGGCAGAGCGTACTGACACTGGGACAGTTTAGTGACCACCAGCTGCTTCAGGAAACCATCAGCACAATGAAACACAGCCATCTGAACATCCATCGGGTGAATTTGCTCAGATACACTTGTTCCTTTCTTGGATGAAGTTACATCTTTAAAAACATCATCAAAAATATCACCCTCATTTTCAGAGTTGTTGTCTCTTTGTTGTGTTTGATCCTGTTCTTTACCCTTATTAATATTTATGTATCTCGCTCTGTAGTCCATCATCAGGAGTTTTTGAAGGAAAGTCTGAATCAGCTCCTCTTCAGCACAAGATTCATGTGATTGTAATGAATGTGCTGTTAACTGAAGAACATCTGCAGTTCTCAGTTTATTGTGTTGTCTGCCTTCAAGATGCAGTCTGTGAAATAGATTCATTTGTTTAGTATCATCCTGTTGGAGGCATTGATCTGGTCTGACTGTTGTTTCCATGTCTTTGTTTTTTCCCTGTTAGATAAATAAACAACATCTATGTTGATTAGTGGTTTTAAAGAACTGAACAATACAATCATTCTAATCTAACAATTCTTAGATTTTGTGAGAATGTTGAATTTTGTACAAAAGAAATCAATCTAGCAAAACCCAATGTCAGTTCAATTGTTTTGTACTCTTACAGTTCCCTTTCAGTCGCTCTCGTTCGACGTAACGTCGACGTGACGACGTAATTGGGATCACTTCAGAGAGCCCTATCAACTTCGAGTATCTACAGAACAGGCAATGCGTCATGCGCCCCCGCCCCGCCGCGCGGGTATAAACAGGAAGCGGGCGCACGCACACATTGTCTTTCACTTCGGAGCCGAGCTTTTGCTTTCACTTCCGAACTCTACAGGAAAAGACTGCCTTTGAAAACGAGAAGAGGACTCTCCTTGTGTTGGTGTGACGGTGCGATCAGCGGTGGCCGCGAGCATTGCAGCTCACAACTGCTGTTTTCACAGCACTATTGTTCTGTGTTTGTGTGTGTGTGTGTCGGTTCGGTGGGCATTTCCCCGTGTGTTCATTCACACCGCGGCTACCCCTGGGTGCCTCAGCACTGAGAGAGTTATTTTTCTATTTTTTTTGTTTTCACTAAAAGAGCAACACAAGCGTGACCCTGCGTCTTTTTCAAGATGTCATTCCGCTTGTGCGTTTCTGGATGCCGTCGTTCCCTGGCGCCAGCAGATGGCCACAGTAGTTGCCTCTCGTGTTTGGGCATTCAACACGCTGAGGCAGCTTTTGTGGATAGTTCGTGTTCCCATTGCGGGAATATGACTATCTCAGCGCTAAGATCGAGACTCGCTTACCTCAAGGGAGGTGCAGTCCCCTCGCCTATGCCCCGATCTAGTGTTTATTCTGCCCCGCAGAATAGACCTACTTCGGCGCATGACTAGGGTGATCTGAGGATTACCGTGAGGGCTTCCCCGTCGAGTCAATCTCCGCGGGCCCCTCACGCCTCACAAGCGCTGTTGCCATTGGGGCCCCTTAGTGAACGTCTTAGTCCTTCTCCGGAACGACCAACCGCTATGCTTTCCCGGGCCGCCGAGAAGATTGGGCTTGCGTGGAACCCTCCACCACGTCCCGAACCTTCTCGGTTGGACGATTGGTTTCTCGGGGCGGGCCGTGCTGGTTCTCAGTGCGCCGCCCCGGTACCTTTCTTTCCGGAGGTGCATGAGGAGCTTACTAGGACGTGGAAGGCACCGTATAGTGCCCGAAGCCGTTCTAGTGGCTCCTCCCCCCTCGCCACCCTCGACGGCGGGGCAGCTAAGGGGTATGTGGATATCCCCCCAGCGGAGCGGGCCGTCGCGATACAACTGTGTCCGGCATTCGCTTCCTCTTGGCGGGGTAATCCACGCCTCCCGTCCAGGGCCGGTAAGTTCTCGTCCGGTCTAACGGCGAGGGCTTGCAAGGCCTGTGGACAGGCTGCTTCCGCCCTCCATGCCATGGCGTTCTTGCAGGTCCACCAGGCCCAGGCGCTCATGGACATGAACGAGGGTGGTTCTGACCCAGAGCTCCTTCGGGAGCTCCGTGTGGCAACCAACCTCGCCCTACGGGCGACGAAGGAAACCGCACGTTCAGTCGGTCAGGCGATGTCCACCTTGGTGGTCCAGGAGCGCCACCTTTGGCTCAACCTGGCGGATATGAGGGACACCGATAAATATCGGTTCCTGGATGCCCCTCTTTCCCAGGTTGGGTTGTTCGGCGACGCGGTCGAGAGCTTTGCCCAGCAGTTCTCGGCCGCACAGAAGCAGACGGAGGCCATCCGACACATCCTGCCCCGGCGGACCGCTGCTGCTCCCACCCGTCCGCCGGCCGCAGACCCTCCGTCTACTCGTCGCCGAGGTCGGCCTTCTGCGGCGTCCTCCGCTCCCGCTAAGCCCCAGCAGCAGCAACCATCCAGGCCTCAGCGCGGAGCAAGCCGTAGGAAGCCGACCCCGCCCGTCCAGGCCGCTGCCAAACCAGGAGGCAAGCGACGGTGCAAACGACTCTGAGACGGGCGGCCCAGAGGTGGATCAAGTTTCTCTTCAGGAGATGGCGAAGGTGCCACTCCTTCCCCCGGTGGAGGGCTGGGCGGAGAATCTTTTGTTTCCTTTTCTTTTTGTTCGGTACCCACATTTTCAAAGAAAGAGCAATTTCTGAAACCTTTGGGCCCCAAGAGGGCGCGCTTGGCAGTCGACGACGCTGCCATGCCTTGTCACTCCCGAGCCCCTCTTTCATCGCCAGTACGCAGCAGTGGCTGTGTCCTGGACGCACTGATGCCTCCGCACACTCACTCTGCCCTTCGACGGAAGCAGGTATGTGTTGCACCACTCACTCAGACCCCACTTCGGGCCGCTGTGCCGTCCGAGTCATGTCCCTGCATTCCGCCGCGCTGCCCCACCCCGAGTACGTCTGTGGTGCCCTTGGTCCCGCTTGCTCGGTCTCTGGGAGCCTGGTTAACGCTTCCCAGCCCGTCTCGCTAGCTCATCCATACCATCAGACTCGGCTATGCGATTCAGTTCGCCCGGCGCCCCCCTGCTTTCAAGGGCATCCTATTCACCCGTGTTCTGGCGGACAATGCCCCCTGGCTCAGGGCAGAGATCGCAGTCCTACTGGCGAAGGACGCGATCGAGCCGGTCCCTCCAGCCGATATGAAGACCGGCTTCTACAGCCCGTACTTCATTGAACCCAAGAAAGGTGGTGGGGAAAGGGAAGAAAAGGGAAAGCTGCGCGTCCTGAACCGGTCCCTTTACAGGCTACCGTTCAAGATGCTTACGCAGAACCGCATTTTCAAATGCATCCGTCCCCAAGATTGGTTTGCAGCGATCGACCTGAAGGACGCGTACTCTCATGTCTCGATTCTCCCTCGACACAGACCGTTTCTCCGCTTTGCGTTCGAGGGACGGGCATATCAGTACAAAGTCTTACCCTTCGGGCTGGCCCTGTCGCCCCGCGTCTTCACGAAAGTCGCGGAGGCGGCCATTGCTCCCATGTGCGAGCGTGGTGTTTGCATCCTCAACTACCTCGACGACTGGCTTATTCTGGCCCAGTCGAGAGAGCAGTTGTGCGAACACAGGGACATGGTGCTCAGTCACCTCAGCCACCTAGGGTTTCGGGTCAACTGTGAAAAGAGCAAACTCACCCCCGGGCAGAGGATCTCTTTTCTCGGTATGGAGTTGGACTCGATCAGCATGACAGCGCGCCTCACCGAGGCCCGTGTCCAGTCAGTGTTGAACTGCATGAGCACGCTCAAACGCAGAACAGCGGCACCACTGAAACTGTTTCAGAGGCTCCTGGGGCATATGGCATCTGCAGCCGCGGTTACGCCGCTCGGATTGCTTCATGATCGAGTCCCGAGATGGGCGTGGCAGAGCGGCTCGTGCTGGGTCCAAGTGACTCCGCACTGTCGCCAAACTCTCAGCTTGTGGAGGAGGCAGACCCAGCCCTGGCTTTTCTCTGTCCCGTTCGCGCTCTGCGTCTGTACGTGGACAGAACGCAAAGCCTCAGGACCTCAGATCAGCTCTTTGTCTGTTACGGAGGCCAGCAGAAAGGGAAGGCTGTCTCCAAGCAGAGGATGGCCCACTGGATAGTGGATGCCATCGCCTTGGCTTACGAAGCCCAAGGCGTGCCTTGCCCGCCTGGGTTGAAAGCCCACTCCACTAGGAGTGTCGCTTCTTCCTGGGCGCTGGCACACAGCGCCTCGCTGACAGACATCTGTAGAGCTGCGGGCTGGGCGACACCTAACACGTTCGCTAGGTTTTATAGCTTACGTGTTGAGCCGGTTTCTTCCTGTGTGCTCGCTTCTACTAGCCGGTAACACCGAAGTTCCCGCTCTAGTGTCGGCTTGCTGCGCCACTCCCTTCCTAGGAAAGGATACGTGCGCTTTTTACTCCAGTCGAGTTCCCCATTGGCGAACCTTGTGAGTTCCTCCGCACCCCTTCGGCAGTCGGACGTTGCGGAGCGTCCGACGCCAGGCCTAGCGTTCGTATGCTTGTGTAACTTGTGCTAGGCTGGGTTCCATATGTGCGATCCCTGCGGCGATCCCATATGTGTATTCTTCCACGACCAGCTCCCTGCGGTGAGCCCGTGTCTTCCCTCGGCAGAGTCTGCTCTGCCGTCACTGTCCGGTGTGTCTCCCCCTTCGGTTGGAGCCACCCCAGTGACATTCCATATGTCGCACTGCCCCGTCGGCCAGTCCATATGTGTATTCTTTACATGTCACCTCCCTTCGGGCAGGATGTGGCTCCGCAGCGTTCTTTCCCCTGGAAAGGTACGCTTTCCCAGTATTATCCAAGAGTTCCACTGTGTGGGGTATAATGGAACAGCAGTTGAACTCCCTCTACGCAGGTCTTCCGCCCCAGCAGTTGGGGGTCTGAGAGTCTTGCGTAGGGCGCTGGATGTGGCAGCAACCGTGGCGTTTTCCATGGGATCCCAATTACGTCGTCACGTCAACGTTACGTCGAACGTGAGCAACTGAAAGGCAACGTCTCGGTTACTGATGTAACCTTCGTTCCCTGAAGGAGGGAACGGGAGACGTAACGTCCCGTCGCCACCGTTGCTGACCATTGCTGCATGGCCGTCACAAATCTCGGCTCCTCAGCGAAAAACAATGTGTGCGTGCGCCCACCTTCTGTTTATACCCGCGCGGCGGGGCGGGGGCGCGTGACGCGTTCACGCACGCCAACATTCATTGGCTTGTTCTGTAGATACTCGAAGTTGATAGGGCTCTCTGAAGTGATCCCAATTACGTCGTCAAGTCGACGTTACATCTCCCGTTCCCTCCTTCAGGGAACGAGGGTTACATCAGTAACCGAGACGTTTTTCTTATTTGCTTACACATTAGAATCCATTTATTTTAACCAAACATCAAAAACCATAATGTCATTTAGTGAAATAAAACAGTCAAACTATAAACACTATTCCTATGTTTCAGTTTCACAAGTCGCAATTGTGATAAATCGTTTTCTCAAAATTCCTTAAGCACATTTTAGTCAGGTTTTTCAGAGTAAGCTCTGAACATTTTGAACATTGCAACATTTTTACTACAGTGTTTCTACTGTACGTCCAGTATAGCAAGTATTATGATACAAATTTCTCGTTTATTAAGATAATCATTTGTAGAAAAATGTGGCTTATTTTGAAGAAATCAAAACAAGTGTTTGAACAAGTACAACATTACATTTCAAAATTTCGCTTCGCTTCTAAATTTGTTTTTCTAAATTTAATGAAACATGTTAAAAGCACAATTCTAAAGCAAACTACTTTTAAAAACAAACAGTTCCCAAAACCAAGAGTTGCTTCTATTTAGGCAAATGCAAAGTGTAAAATCTAAAATAAATCTAATCTATAACAAATAAAGTATTTGGGGTTCCCTTTCTATCGGTCATTTTCGACTTTATTTCGAAATACCAACACCTCTGATATATTGGAAATTGCTGCCACTGGAATTGGTTTGTGGAATTTGCATGCCAAGCCATGCCCCCAGACATACAGGTATGTAAGGCGAGCCTGCTGCACTACACACTGTTGTTGTTTTTCTTCTGTGCCTAAGCCAGTGCCTCTTGTCTATGCGAAGCAACTTCCATTTACCTAGACAAAGAAGTGCTTGCTGAATTTAATGTTCCCTCTTTTTTATCCCTGTCAAAAAAGAAAGCCGCAGCATTCTCTATCAGTTGTAGGTGCAAAAGAGAGGACTGATTAATTCCAGCATATAGAGCATTACAATAGTCCAGTCTTGTTGAGATGAATGCATGGATAACAGTCTCCAAATCAGAAAAAAAACTTTTTTGGGCTTACAAAGTCCCCTAAGCTGCAGAACACTGGCTGATTTGACTGAGCTGATTTGTTTGTCAAATTTTAACTCAGGATCAAGGGTAACTTTCAGATTTTTTACTTTATCACAAATGTTATATTGAAGGGGGCCCAGGGTATGACTTAAATTATTTAAAAGCTGTGAAAGGCCAAACAGCATAACTTTAGTCTCTTTCTGATTTAGTTGAAGGAAATTGTTGTCCATTCAAGTCTAAGGCTGCATCCCAATTCTCTGTCTTACCCCTTCCCCTACCCCTACCCCTTCGTCTTACCTCTAGCCCTTGTCCCTCGAAACCGAGTGGTAAGCGCTAGGGTTGAAAACATACCCTTATGAAGTGAGACGCCACTTGGTTACATCATCATACATCATACTCCGGCGTCCCTGTGTGATACTGGACAGTATATTGTAACAAGTGGAAATAAGTATGGCCCCTTTAAGAGCTGCGCACTCTCTGTTGAACGGGCTGTAATGGTATTGTGCCATGCGACTCGAACAACCCCATGTATGTGGGTCATTTCTGTGTTGATGCTCATTATTCTTGCTTTGTTTTATTAGCCGCGTTTCCACTGTCGGGCCAGGGCCGGGCCAGGGCTTTAAACGGGCCGTGCCGGGCTAATGGCCTCGGGCCAATAGCACCGGGCATGCGTTTCCACTGTCGGGCCAGAAGCTCCACAGTGCTTCACTAAAACACGCCCGTAACACGCCTCCCTGGGACAACGTCACACTAACCCATCATTTCACCAACAAATGGAAGTTTTATCAGAAAACTAATCAGAAATCACTGGAAACAGCGTTGAAAACAAACACAATAAAAGCGGCCGTTTGCTAGCTTTTTTTGTTTGTTTGTTTAGCAGCTACTTGAATATTTAAAACCCAAGCATCGATGTTTTACGACAGGTTAACAATAAAAAGTGATACATTGATCATAATGAATTAATTTATGTAAAAATTGCACATTAGTCACTCAGAAATAAATTACCGTTAGGTCTATTTCACAAAAGAAAGAGGACACACTTACTTTTCAGTCGCGTCTGTTTCTTTAGCCTATCTGGTAACTTAGTTACAGGACATATTTACATCACATTTAGAAAAAAATATAATTTCTACAAATATGATACGCCATACGACCTGAGGAGCTTTAGCACTCTCTCGACTCCCATACAGATATTTTCAGTCAGAGAAACAGAGGAAGTTGGAAGTGTTTACTATGGTAACGGCTAGCGCGCATAGTCTTTTGCATCACAAACAGAAGGCATTCAAACATGAACGTGATTTAAATTGTTTTATTTTTAAGTCTTTAATGCTGACAGAATCATCCGGCGCTGCCGTCTCCCAACGGTAAACTCCTCCTCTGTTGGTAACCACTCCTCTAGCCCGAGCTGGCCCGCTCTGGCCGTTGGCCCCGAGTAAGCCCCGATCAAGCCCCGGAAGTGACAGTGGAAACGCGACTGGCCCTGGCACGCACTAGCACGGCCCGGCCCTGGCCCGACAGTGGAAACGCGGCTATTGAGTGACGCTGTGGAAGGCAAGGTGGAGCGTGTGGCAGACAGTTGCATGAGTTTGATTTGTCAATAAATTGCGAGTGAATCGCCTCCATGAGTCTGTCTGGCCTAATACTTCAGCTGCGAGCTATCCTTATTTTGTTTCCCTCCTAACACAACGCGTTAAAATATGTAAAGCACGTATCTTTTTCCTGGACATGTCGCCTGGATTTCGGGATAACCTAAAATGTCCGGGATTCGGCTTTTGCTTTCTGCCGTCGCTATTCATTATGCACAGAGTTCAATCGGACTGAATTCATTCAAATCGGTGAATCTGAGTGTAGTGTTTAACGTACATGAACTCTAAACAAGTGAAACAAGTGATCGGTTTATGTGCATTTTGCATTGCTTAAATTCCTGTGTTTTCGTATCAGTCGGGATCCGTTTGAAGCTGAATATATGACCTGCAAAGCTGGCACATACGTGTCAGTGTCAAATAATGAAACGTTACACATAATGAATGGCGACTGTAGAAAACAAAAGCCGAATCCCGGACATTAGTCAGAGAAATGCGGGACTGATTGTGCAAACCAGCAATGTATCATTAGCATAGCCTAGCGTAGCAGACCGGCGATTTTTAAAAAAGTTTAAAAACGTTTCAGTTAACAACATGGTTGCAAATATATATGTACATGACTGTGTAGAGCACAAAACACGACTGTCATAATTTTTCAATCAATCATTTAAGCCGAAAATGAGACTTTCTTGATGGTATGCCCGCCTTTGTTGCCGGTTGCGCAGTGCATTCTGGGTACCCCTTGGTTTCAAGTAAGCTCGCGAAAATTCTTGGTTTTAAGGGGTATTTACCCCTTCCCCTTAGCCCTACCCCTTGATCAAAATGAGAATTGGGATAGCCCTTACTCTCACATGAACGTGCAAAACTAAGGGGAAGGGGGAAGGGGAAGGGGTAAGACAGAGAATTGGGATTCAGCCTTAGTGTCCTCTAAACAAGCTAGCAAATAGGACACTGAATCAGTATCTGATTTTAGAGTAAAATAAAGCTGAGTATCATCGGCGTAAATATGATATGAAACTTTATGGGACTCAGAAGAGGGAGTAAATAGAGAGAAAATAAGGTTGAACCTAGAAGGGAGCCCTGGGGAACCCCGTGAGTGACGGGAACTGAGCTTGATGAAAATTCTCCAATTTCCACCGAAAAAGTCCTATTTGTGCAACTCTGTGCAATGTAAGAACACTCCTGTCCTTTGAGCGGAGATTACTGTCGTTCTGGCGAAGGACACATTAGAGTCTGTCTCTTTGGCCTAGATGAAGAAAGGGTTTTACAGCCCTTCATTGTACCCAAGAAAGGAGGTTGGGTGAGCGTAATCTTAGATCTGCAAATTTTGAACTGTACCCTGTACAATCTTCTGTTCAAAGTGCTTATGCAGATGTGTTCAACATCAAGATTGGTTCATGGTGATAAACCTGAAGGACGCATACTATCATGTCTCGATCCTTCCAAGACCACTGACTGGCATAGACCATTCCTACAGTTTGCTTTTGAAGGTTGTGTAAATCAGCATCTTCAATCACGCAGCTGATGCACTCTCGTGACAAGTTACGCTCTGTGGAGAGTGGAGACTCCATTTCCAGGTTGTCCAGCTGATATGGAGTCAATTCAGAGAAGCATAGGTAGACCTGTTTACTTCCCAGGAATCCTCCCACTGTCCACTGGGATATTCCCTGATGGAGGGCCCCCTTGGCACACAGTTGTCCATGGGGCCTCAGCAAGTATGTGTTTTCCACTGTGAGCCTGATTGCGCAGACTCTGTGCAAAGTCAGGGATGAAGAAGAACAAGTCCTGATGCCTAAGTCCTAAGACGTGGTTCTCTGAGCTCACAGTAATGGTGTCGGCCACTTCCTGCTGAATTCCCCTGTGGAAGGACCTTTTTTCTCAGTGGCAGTGCACAATCTGGCACCTGTGCCCAGACCTCTGGAATCTTCACGTCTGGTCCCTGGATGGAACGAGGTGGACTTCAGAGGACTATCATCAATTCAGCTGTTAGGCTGAAGATTGATGATTGACTTCAGGCTCTTGGCTTCAATGCCTCTTGCAGTCAGTCGAGCTTAGCGCCCTTTCTATAAAGAGAGCCCTCTTTGGTTACGCTCACCTCTGTCAAGAGGTTGGGGGACCTACAAGCCTTATCCTTTGGTGATTAGTGCCTGTATTTCTGGCCATATTTCTTGAGACCCTGGCCTGGATATGTGTCCAAAGTTCCCACTACTCCCTTTCAGGGACCAAGTGGTGAACTTGCAAGCAATCCCTTCTGATGAGGTAGACCCAGCCCTGCCTCTGTTGTGTCCAGTGTGTGGTCTGCGCATATATCTGGACTGGACGCAGAGCTTCATATAATCTGAGCAGCTCTTTGTCTGCTTCAAAGATCAGCAGAAGGGGAAGGCTGTTTCCAAACAAAGAATAGCGCACTGGATTGTGGATGCCATTCTCCAAGCTTACCAGGTCCAGAATGTACTGTGCCCACTGGGAGTGAGGGCTCACTCCATCAGTGGTATAGCAGCCATGTCGGCTCTAGCAAACGGTGCTTCATTAGCAAATATATGTGGATCTGGAAGCTGTGCTATGCCCAATACTTTTGCCAGATTTTATAATCTACACATGGAAACAGTTTTGTCTTGAGTCTAAAGTAATAACGGGTAAAATTCAGACAAACTGTTTGGGTGTAGTGCTTGTCATTAGTGCCTTTCCCCTCTCTGAGGTGACAATGTGCACATTTTTGGTCTAATTAGAGTTTCCATTGAATGGTGAACCCTGGGCCACCCTTCTCCATCACTTAAGCACTTTTGTGGTAGATTTTGTTTGACAGAGGAACTCACTACATGCGCATTTCTTGTGGTATTCCCCTCTTCAGATAAGCCCTTAATCTGACTAGTGCTCCGTATATGTAGTGGTTCCCTAACAGTGACCCATACAATGTATTCTTCCACTGTTCAGTTTCCCTTTTGGTGAACCCAATGTCTTCCCCTGGAAGCTCCATCACCAGTCATTGTGAGGCCGGTAGTCTCGCCCGCGTTAGGTCGAGCCCGCCACAGGGACTCTTCCCTATGTAGTACTACCCTCTGGTGAGTCCATATAATGTGTTTTCCACATGCTAACCTACCCCTTTGGGTACCTGAGTTTGTTGGTAGGTCGTGAGTTAGCGTAGATGCACTTGCTGTTGGCACACTGAGGCAGTTCAAGTTATTTTAGTATAGGGACATCTAGTGTCAGTATTTCAACACAACATCGAAAGTGACTGACAGAAAGTGAACGTCTCATTTACTGACGTAATCCTCGTTCCCTGATGGAGGGAACGGAGATGTAGTGTCCTGCCTGCCACAACTTGAACTGCCTCTGAGGGGTTGAGACACTAGGTGTTTCTCAATGTCAAGGATACTTCCTTGGCAGGACTGGTCCTTCCAAGTCACTTCCTTCAAAGGCAAGACGAGGCTCCTCTTTAGCATTCTACTGTCTATGGTTTTTCAACGGCTCTGGAACAGGCTAGCAAGTGCACGTCAGTGCGTCATTACGTCAGTGAAAATGAAAAACAGAGCGTTGCTATGGACGCAGTTCTGTTCACTCGGGCAATATAATCGTTTTTAAATCAATAAACTCCTTTTTAATCATATTGATTCTTTGACTGTCAAGTGTGTTTATAAACAGTGCGGGTCAATTTGACTCATAACATAATGGATGTAATTATTTTTTTAAACAAATGTTTGGTAACGTAAATATACTTATATTTGAAAGCATATTGCGCCGTTAACGATCCGACTCCCTTAACGTCCGAAATTTTGAATTTTTTGAACAAGATAGCAAAGCTGTGCGCATAGGATTGTGGGTGATTTGAGAGCGTGAAGAGCGCGAAGGCTACACATATGCATCCTTTCCTGTATATGGGATATTTTTCGAACGGAGGACTCAGTCCTTGGTTGAAATTCCGAGGATCCTCGACATTGGAACAGTCCTTCGACGGATGTCGATGACGTAGCATCCTCGAAATTCTGGCTTCCGAGGATCCTTCCTTGACATTGAGAAACGGCTACTGTCTTGTCTCCTCAGAACAAACCTAAAGTGTGTAGTGCAGCCGGGCCGCCTTATATACCAGGATGTCTAGGGGCATTGGCCTTTTCTGAATACATCAGAGATGTTTGGGGCTCTCAAGAGTGACCACTAGTGTCTGTGTTTCCACACAACATCTCCGTTCCCTTTCTCAGGGAACGATGGTTATGCCAGTAACCGAGACATTGATACATCAACAATGATACAGTACCAATTTGGTTTATACCATTGTTTCTTATGATTTCTTTTTTTTTTTTTTTTTTTTTGTTATTTAGACATGAGAAGCATTTTGATTACCTTGAAAACTTCAAAAGGGTAAATATTTTTTTTATCAATGTAGCCAATATTTAATGTGCACTCACGCCATGTTTTTCTCCAGTCTCTGATGTTGTAGTGTTTTCCTTTCTTTCTTTATTGATTGTGGGTTCTGAACAACCTGCTTTAAGGAAGCAGAAATAAAAACACATTTTTAAAGAAAGACTTTTTACAGCTTAGAAAATTATTGTTGTACAAATTAATGTTATGTTGCAGTTGCACAGCTGTTGTCTGTTTAAATTAATGTACAGTTCTGGCAAATTATAAAGTTAATACAAGTATCTCATAAAATTCTGAGATAATTATGTCCTTAAGACTAAAGCAGAATATCTCAAAGAAAATAATGTCTTATTATTATTATTATTACTTCAAATTAATGTAATTAATTATTTATTTATTTTGAAAAAAGGAGCACCAGCTAAGGCTTCTTCAGTAGTCATGGCAACCAAATGATATTCTAATATCACTGCTACCTATATGACCAATATTAGGTCTGTCTCTCAAACCTGACAGTCTTATATAAATGTTGTTTGTTGAAAGAATTCAAAGCAAACGTTTAATTATTTAAAACAGACATAGGTAGTGTCTAATCTAGATAGACTGAATCTGACTGACCAGTGCTGCGTTTCCCAAAAGCATCGTAAGCCTAAGTTGATTGTAAAAACGATCGTACGACTGATCTTAATATTATGGTCTGTTTCCCAAAAGCATCGTAGCTTAAGTTGCACTTGAAAATCTTCGTAGAACTACGAGTGCTCTGGAGTAATCGTACATCCCCAAGTGCATCGTAAGAAGACAGATTTATGAGGACACCTGCAGGACAACCGGCAGATTACACCTTTAACTTTATTCAAATGCAATGTGATTATAATATAAGGTTTTGATTGTACTTTATTGTACACTTTATTACTCTTTTTTTGTTGTTGGTTAAATTAATGTATCAAATAAAAAGGTCAGAAAACAAAACAAAAAAAATAGATTTATAATTGTAATAATCTATAATAATTTTAATAATTATAATAATCTAATAATTTTAATCAAATTAAATGAATGAACAAAAAAATAAAATAAAAGAAATCCTTTAAATCTGTTAAAAATTACATCTTTGTTTCTCTCTATCTCCTCTAAAAGGACATTAATTTCATCTTTTTGAAAGGTATCCTTTTTTTTCAGCCATTTTGTCAGTGTTTATATAGACTTGTCTTGAATCCACAACAGATGACAATTATTAGGTTAAACGTTCAGAATACGATTCCATATAAGGTTATATTTCAGAACTTCGCGAATGGACAGCGACTCTTAAGTAGCACGTAGAGCGCGTTCTCGTGCGTTCATGTTAAGTGCATTTTTGGGAAACACTCGTGGAATTGCTGCGAGCGTTCGTAACCTTGCACGTAGAAAGCGCTCTTAAGAGCTAAGATACATCGTTATCGGGAAACCCGGCCCAGCCTAATTATATTAATTAATTTTAAAACCTAAATCTAGACTAAATTTAAAATATAATATTGAGCTGGTGTATCAGATGTAGGTCTATTTGTACTAGTATATTTGATTCTGTAATTGCATGGTTATATAATTTTGAATCAAAGTAATAATCAAAGAATAAACAAAAAATAGAGTCAGGGGTAAACACATCAGAATAAACAACATGTGAAACATCAGGAAACCAAATCTGTGTTCTTACCACTTTGAGATTCACTGTTTTTCAGGCCTTCTCTCTGTTTTAGCATTGTGTTATACATCTCTCCTGTGTAACACTGCTGATTATTCTCATTAAACAGAAGCTCAATCTTGTTCATCAGGTCTCCCATCTCTGATTGGTTGTTCATCATCTTGTTGCAGGAGTGAAATCTGCCTCCACATTTCTCCAGCAGTTGCTCCAGAACAGGGTCTTTCTTCAGATAATCTTTTATTGTGTCACACTCTTCTTCTCTCTCGTTGGTGAAGAGAATGATCACAAACTGAAAAACCTTGTCTCCAAACACTTTCTGAAGCCATTCAAGACCCATCTTATCAGTATCTGTTAACTGACCCAGTTGTACAACAAAGATGAAGACATGGATTTCATGTTCATTCACTAGTTGATCGATGAGATGATCCACAGAGTCAGTCTCATGTAAGTCAATCATGTTGATCAAGGAGATGTGATATTCTGATATCTCCTTTTGTAAAGGAACAATCCTGGGTGTTTCTACAGTTTTAAATGGCTTGTCTTCTCCAAGCAGAATGTTTTCAGGTTCAAACTGGACAGATGCAGAGTTTCCAAACAGTACAACTGTCAGAGTCGACTCCTTTAGACCTAAATAAACAACAACAAAAAAAAATCCAGAATTTAATCCACACAGTGCACCACAATAAATGATCTGATCAGTGTTGCAAAGTGTCATATAAATTCAGTATTAGTTTTATATCACACTTTTTTGTTGCAATGAAATAATTAAATGGTCTTACTGTCAGTGCGATCCAAATCTGGACTACTGACAACTGCAAAAATTGTTTTTTTTTTATTGTTTATATATATATATATATATATATATATATATATATATATATATATATATATATATATATATATATATATATATATATATATATATACTTTTTTATACAATGTACAGCATAGCCTTTATTAATTTGTTTTTATAGTCTTCAGTTGTGAGAACATTGCAATACACAGAAAGAACACAAAGAACTTAACAGATTTATCAGTGAAGTGATACAAATCTATTTAAGTTGAATAATTAACGGTAACTATAAAGTACATAAAACTACATTTATATCACACCCTTTTTTGCTGTCGAGTCATTCAATTGTCTTACTGTCTTATCTAAATCTGGACTGCTGTCCACTGCAAAACAAACACTACACACACATCATGTAATGAAAAGAGGAGTACAAGCTATTTAAATCAATAAACAGTTCATCATTTCATATTGATACTTACACTTGGGGGGGTTTATTTCCATGCTGAGTCTTCTTTGAGAAGTCTGAACAACTGCTGCAGAGCAAAAAGCAATTACATTCTTGTTTAAATGTCCCATCTTTATTTATTTTTTTTTTTTTTTTAAGAAATCACAAGTTTAAGAAATATTACTGAAAAATGTGACCAGAAAGGAAAAATGTTAAGTTCTCTATGGTTAGAAATGAACTAATTATTGAGCAACACATAAAACACTCTGTGGGTCCCTGAAACTCTAAAACACCCAATTAGTTTGATTATCAAATGCAGCTGTCACTGTCAATAATAACTGCAATTGAATGTGGCCAAGATCACTTTAGATAGATTGATCAAGAAAGTTTCATGCAGACTTTAGCTGCGTCCCAATTCAGGGGCTGCTTCCTTTAAAGGCTGCGTCCTTCGAAGTTTCGGGCCGACGCAGCCTTCTCGGCCATTTCGTCTCCGGCGCCAATGAATTCTGGGGTAGGCAAGGCTGCGAAGGATCCTTCTGATGTATTCTGCATTCACAGGAAAAGAAGGACACATTTGCAGGCGGCATTTTGAAGGAGCCTTCGAAGTACCTTCGAATTGGGACATCCTTCGTTGCACCGCGATAACGCAGTTGGCTATACTTTCCACTTTAAACAAGTCTCGGTGCATCCTACGAAGGCCTCGTCGGCCGCGCACTTCGAAGGATGCAGCTCCTGAATTGGGACACAGATTTTGTGTACTCACATTCGCTTTCCTTGTTGGCCATTGTGCTGTCCACTGATGACATATGTGCCTTTATTTAGTGCTGAAAACACACACTTGGCATTTGAGCTTCATGTGAGCTGTTTCTCTGCTCATTGTCCACCTGGCAATTACATTCATTCAGGGTTGAACTATTGTTTGGTTCTACCAAAAAAATAAATAAATAAGTTAAACATTTGAGAAGTGACATGAGAAACACAACAATAGATGTTTTTCAGTGTCAGTGTCACTTTGTCTAATTGTGTAATGTTGTATACTTGTTTGTTTTATGTTCTTATATATAATGTGCAGTTACATTCTGCCCTAAGGTAAATTTTATGGCTGTTGACCAGAAAATGCAGCATAATAAAGAAGACAAGTATAATTAGTCTTGGGCATTTTGCTTCATAGTCATATCGTCTTATCGTCATCCTGTGAGATCGGTGATACACAACATTATTGTGGCGGGGGGTAAGGGGTTACAATAGTTTACTTATTTGATCATTAATTTGCTTTTAATTATTTTTGCATTCATTTATTTTCTTGTTTCTTTACTCTTTTTTTATTATTATTTACTTCATTTTATAATCACAGAAAATGAATCTTTATCTATTTTGCGATTAAAGGTGGAGTGTTTATTTAATGAATCAGTTTATTTCCAGGTTGTGACTCAGGTAAAAACAGCCTAACCATGTAAGTATCTGACCCTGAGTATTCCATTTAGTATACCTGTTGTGATGTTAAATAAAGCATTAAAAACCAAAGAGTATTCCAACATGTCAGCAGGAAGTTGCGGCGGGAAATGAATTTCTGCTCTTGACCACTAAGTGGCACTCTTACCATAGGTTTTCACTTGTTATGGAGTGGACACATCACAGCTCATTTTCGCAAATAGCATACCACGCAATGTGGAGAACTATCAATAAGATTTTTAAAAGTAACATTCACAAACAAATGTACGTTATAATGCAGATAAAATGCAGAATAATGCAGTTAATACCCCGTATTTAAAAACCACATATTTAATGAATGCATGTAAACATACCCAGTGAGACTTCTGTTGTCAGTCAAACTACACCCACTTACTACAGTATGATTTCAGCTGTTTCTGTCATGGTCCATGTCTGTCTCCCAGGTAATTGAGCTGCTTTAACCTAGTGCTGCATTTATGATTTTATCATCAGTCACGCTGTGCTCATAGTGTTAGCTCATAACACTCATAGCTTATAGTGTTTGGTCCTTGCTTCTGTCGGCAGCCAAAGAGGCTTGCTCAGTGGGATAACAATTGGTAAAACCTATCAATTAAGCTTTAAATTGAAACTTTCGACTGAGAACATTGAATAACTTAATTTTCTGACATTGTATTGAGCTGCTTTGTTGCTGAAATTGAAACCTAAATTGCAATGGGAATGAACTATTCCTCAAACTGTATTTTGAGACAATTTCACTGTAAAGCTGCTTTGAAGCAAACTGTATATACTGTACAACACTATAAGTAAACTTAACTTGTCTATCTGTCTGCTGAATGTGTTATTTTAACCTACATGTGATCCATCTTGTTCCACTGAACCAGTAGAACAGGTTTTATTCCTCCAGGTGTTTTTGTTCTGTTCATCTAACCGTCTGTGTTTAATTATATTTAATTAGTGTTTGGTTGAAATGACATAGGCCTACTGTATACACAGCTAAAACCAATATAAAGCAAGCTGAATAATAGTTTACTGTTTAACTGAATACATTTTATTTTGAATTAAACCGCCTTACACCAAATTATAATCTTTATGATTAAACAATCAGCTAATTGCAAAAAAAAAAAATATATATATAACACTATATTAATATATATATATATATATATATATATATATATATATATATATATATATATATATATATATATATATATGTATGTTACCAAAAGTTTTTAGTTCACAACACTTAAAAAATACAGACACACAGATTTGTTTTTGAGATAAAAATATCAAGATCAAAATGAAAGACCTACCATTATACACAGTACTTGCATTTATAACGTTTGTTATACCTTAAACTGTTCTATATTTACAAAAAAAAATTACATAATAAAACATATTCAATAAAGAAAGCTATAAAGAAAGGCGATACCTGCGTGTCAAGGTGTTGTTGAATCTCTTTATGAACAAGGAAGAAGTTTCTCAGTGTTTACAGGAGGGTGGAGTCTGTGAACTTCAGTTGACTTTTCTCCCTCCGGCATGTGAAAAGATTTTTCACATGAAAAATGACGAATCCAGAATGAACAAAACAAGAAATCTACAGAGAATGGTTCTGCACAAGGGGAAAAACATTTAAAATAACACAAAAAAGACCAGATAAGATAAAAAAGTAAATATACAGTATATTGAAAAAGGCCAAGTGAATAGGTTAATTTCAGTACTTCTAGGGGTGAAACAATATATCACAGCACAAAAATGCAACGACATGCATTGTGAATGTGGAAAAATTAATCATGATATAGAGTAAAGGATTAGTCTATAGTTCATCCAACAATTCAAATTCTGTCATGAATTATTCACCCTCATGTCATTCCAAACCAATAAGACTTTTGTCCAATCTTTGGTACACAAATGAAGAGAATTGTAATGAAATAAACACTGATCAATGCACCACTGATTTTTCTGCTTCGACAAAATAATAAAGCAATAAAACACACACTGGACAAAAGATCGCAATGAAAGAGCACAGGACATTGTCCTGTCCAAACTTGTCTCCTTGTTTATATACTGTATGCATCCCCCCTCTCCCGGAGTCGAGTCACCAAAAGTTCACTGAGATTGTCTATATATCACATATGATGTATCTTGTGAATCTATTGTTTTTCCTTTTAATGTGTGGTATAATTTTAAATGTCTCAGTGTGATTGGTAAAATGGTCTTAATTTCATTGCAGTCATTGGTATAATTAGAAAGATTGAGAACTTAGGAGACCTGTTGTCCTCTTTGCGTGATGTCTCTTCAAGATATCTCCCCTCTCCCCCAAAACCAGGTGCTACCCCCTGGGGTATTGGTATAACCTTTTTGTTCTGGTCTGAGCATTTAATGGTAGGTGACAGAGCAGTCTTTGGGAACCTGTAACCAGGGAAAACCCCCATGCAGTGCTGTGTCAGTGTTTTTCAAGTCTTACACTTGAAACACACTTACACACCACTGCATGTCTCTGTCAGGAATGCATTGCTTACTTTTAGAGTCATCTTTGAGTAATTTATGTTATGTATTTATTATTTCTGAATTGGTTTTTAATCACTTGTGTAATTGGCTTGATACATTTTTACCTGTAAAAATGGGGGGGGGGGGAGATCTTAATGGGAGTTGTAAGTGTAATAGTAGGATATTAAAAGGAATGTTACTGCATAGAGAAGAGTGAGTTGAGTATTTCCAATTGTTAGAAATAAGAAAACCAGTACCACCACCCCTCCCAGACTGCCAAGGGGTAGGAGAGAAAGATAAGTTGTTAGATAGTTGCTGAGTCTTGTTCTGGGCGAATCCAGGTGTCAGTCAAGCCCAAGATATTTAGAGTAGATTGAGTTGCAAAGGCTGGTATGAAGTCAGCTTTTTTGACTGCTGAATGACAATTCTATAGAACCTCAGAGAAAGAGAGGGGTGCGTGAGAGGAGGAGCAAATGGGATGCAGATCAGCAGTATTGCGCTGCCTTCTGTGTGTGATGACAGAGCGTTGTTGACAGACAACATGAATGTACTGAAAGCACATGTTGGAAAGAGAAATGGAAGTGGGAAAGGAAAGGGGAAAAGAAGATAATAACATGCCTTACAAGTGTCCTTGCTCGGTGGAGTCACACAGGTAAAGTCGCAGGTCTTTACCCTTGTTGGTCTTCACACAAGGAGGGCTGAACGCTTCCGCGGCAGCGCACACTCAACATAAATATAATGCTTTCCAATGCTCTGAGTGAGGACAGCTGTGCCCGCTCTTGCAATTAGCACAGCAAAAGCAAATGGCCCATAAATGGGAGAAATCGAAACAACTAAAGTGTTGGACAGCACGACACTGAAGTGAAGTAAAAACAACAGCAACACTAAGCAAACGTGGCTGTTATTCAAAATTAAAATACAGATTACTGTGAAGGTAAAAATTAAAAATAAGCAGAGAATCGAAAATAGCCCTACCTAGTAGTGAATAATAAACTAAGCAACAGCAGAACTGGGTATTAAGCAAAAAACACTTACGTGCTCTCACCATGTTCACTGATGGACCGCTTGCCTGGCTTTCTCCTGAATCTCTCTAGTTTATATTTGCTTATACAGTTGCTGTGCCCGCCCTTGCAATTAGCACAGCAAAAGCATATGGCCCATAAATGGGAGAAATCGAAACTAAAGTGTTGGACAGCACGATACCTAAGTGCAGTAAAATTACTGCAAATAGCAATTGGCTGTTATTCAAAATAGCAATGCGTGTAATTAAAATACAATGAAGTATTTTGACAATAATTTCATAATACTTAAAATAACAGCGGAGTTGTAAATTTAAAGATATTGTTTGTAATTTTACAGAGTTTTGAGTACAATTTAAAAGAAAAGAAAATGGCCGTACAAAAATCTGTTATTTTCCATAAAATTTAGATTTTTTTACAGTTCACCATTGGTCCGTGGTGATTTATGGTTGTGAGGCTCCTCCTTCAATGGAACTCTTCTCCGGTTCGTTTCTTCTGTTCAGTCTGTCGAGTTCAGATGTCCGCAAGTGGAAACATGAACTAACTGGAGAGCTGCTTTATAGTAGAAAATTAAGTTGTAATTCTAATTGAAAGAGACACTGACACTTTTTTATGTTTAATACTGTAAATCTGCTTGCTTTTGAACAATCTTTTGTATAAAGTGCTGTATAAAGAAATGTAACAGTCTGCTGTATTAAAGTAAAATATGTGAAAAATAATGTGTTTTTGAACAATCATGCACGCAAGCATATTCTAGTACAGCCCAAAAACAAAATAAACCATTTTAAAAGAAGTCTTAAACCCTAAAAAGATTTGTTTTTTTATATATATTTTTTTTATGATCTTGATACTTTTTAAGTCTTAGGAACAAGAATGTGCAATGTGGTTATATATGTGCATGTACATCGTAATGTGCTCTAGAGACCATCCTGAGCTGTGAATAACCAATTTTTTTAGACAAAAAGACAATCACTTTGAACCAAGTAAAATACAAATAAGCAAATAGATAGTTTTGTAATACCCATAATCACCACTGGACTGAACCCTTTTTCATTTTATCCAAAGTGTATAACAAATAACAAACAAAGCCCATAACTGTAAAAATATTACTATTCTCAAACATAATATTTTCAAGGGGGTTGCCAGAAATCCATTCAATTTGTCTATTGTGTCTGTCTTTTATATAATAATAAACACATGCACACAAGGAAAGCTGTAGAAATATACAACCCCATTTCAAGAAAAGTTGCAACATGTTAATTGTCTTGAACCTTTATTTAGCAGATAAATGTATAAAGAAATATTTCCCAATATTTTCACTGACCAATCTAATAGTATTTTGTAAATATATATATATATATATATATATATATATATATATATATATATATATATATATATATATATATATATAAAAAAGATGACTGCAACACACTTCAAAAAAAGTTGGGACAGAGGCAAAATAAAAATGAAAAGATTATAGAATATCCAAGTTAAACTGTTTTAAAACAGTCCACTGTCATGGAATGTGGCTTTAGATAAGCGCATGACGAAGCCAAGGAGATATATTCTAGGAGACTTTAAATATAATAAACTGTAAGACAAACAGAACCTCAGCTACTTTGATCTCCTGAGATATGGACAACACAAACACATACTGCCATTTGTCTCCACACCCTACAGAGTGAAGATGCGGAAAAGCTTACTTCCCTCTTGCCTTTCCTTCACATTTTTTCCTTCTCCCCTCTACCTTCCCTTTACACATTCTTCTTTTCATTCAGTTCACTCTGTTCTATGTCAATGTTTTGAATCACATTTAAAATGTTTCAGTGCGACTGGTCTAGAAACCTGACTAATAATAAATTGTTACATTTGGATTTATTCTGACTTACTCCGAAATTATTAACTCTAGTGTCTAGTAGATTACGTTAAATCCATAACACCACAATTCTACGCTCAGGTTAGTAAACGGACTAAAATCCAGCTTAGGTGAAGCAGAGGAGCACACCGACTGAAGTTTTAGAGATCCGACTAACACATTGGCATTATTCATATACCTAGACTGTAGAGGCTAATAATGAATTTTCCATTTAGAACAACAAAGTGTTGTTAGACCAATCTAAATAGCCCAGTGGGCATTTGATGTCAATTTAACATCAATATGACATCAAATTGATGTCAAAATTACGTCAAGAAATAGGTCAAAAAATGAAAGTCAAATTGACGTCAAAGTGTTGATGTCAATTTGATGTCAAGATTTTGACCTCTGCTGATGTCATTTTGCCAAACAAAAAGGTGAAATGCATGACCGTACACTTATTACCAGCTTCACTTAAACTAACCCGATTTACTTTATTTAATTTCCAGTTTAATGAAATCATATTTTGTATTTTAAAGTCACCATGATGGTGGTTAGCGTTTGCTTTAGTTGTGCTCTTGACCCTTTACTCTTTAATATAAAAATTTCTCTGGCTGCTTTAACTGGGTGTTTGTAAAGCACAATTGTTGTAGCTAAAAAAGCCATCAGAAACTGAGATCAGGTGATGTTGGCTGTTTATTGATGATATCGTCATGTAACTGCCTGAATCCCTGATTATGTTCAGTGTCTAGTGCTTTGATTATATAGGACTTGTGGTATAAAAGTGATTTTATTCATGATAAAAGTAATTTGATTCTACAGCATGTCTAGCAATGTTATCAAATAATATACTTGGTTTTTAATAACGATTTAGTGCACAAAAACATTTCATCTATGGCATTACTAAGACGCACACAGACATCAAGAAACAGCATATGAATCTCAACAATGGTGACAATCGAACAAAATATCCAGATAATCAGATCAACTACAGCTGCATATATTTTTAAAGCCACAATGCATGCTGGGAGATGTGGGTGAGTTTTGATTGGTGGTTCCCAGCATGCACTGCAGCATGAAGCATTTCATTGACTGTCACCATTGTTGAGAGTCATACACTGATTCTTGATAGCTAAGTAATAATGTTGAGTTTAATGCACTAAATGTTCTTAAAATCCTTTATTAATTTAAAAAGACGCTATTCTCATGCTGTAAAATTAAATGGCTTCTATTATAATACAACATTAAAATCACAAGTCCTATATAATCAAACATTAGACACTGAATAAGATCAGAGATTCAGGCAATTACATGATGATAATATCATCATTTTCAATAAACCGCCAACATCTCCTGATCTCATTTTTTCATGGCTTTTTTAGCTACAACAGTTGTGCTTTATTACGGTGACCGGGAGGGGACATGTTCGGTTCACTTATTTTTGTCGTGGCCACAACATATAAACTCGTGGGAACGTGATATTAAGTCGTGGGAACGTCATAATATCTCGTGGGAACGTCATATTAAGTCGTGGCCACGAGATCATTTTGTTGAGGTAACGACATCATTATGTCGTGGCCACGCGATGCAAAGTCGTGGCCTCGAGATCATATGTTGAGGGAACGATATATTTTTCTCGTGGCCACGAGATCATTTTGTTGAGGTAACGACATCATTATGTCGTGGCCACGCGTTGAGGGAGCCACAGCGGCCAATACTGTAACCGTACCATAGACTGGGCTACAGCAGAGATGGAGATGACAGAAGAAATAACATTTTACTTTAAATTAGGAATGTCATATAAAGATATAGTGCGGTCTTTGGCATTAAGACATGGGTACGTTATAAAGATAAGCGCATTCTTAGACTTTTTTTGTCGCACGCATATTTAGGGACCGTCTCAAAATTACATGCGACATTGGCATAAACGTTTCTAACTTCAATAGCATTTGAAGACAATGACTTACAGTCATAAAACCAATTGTACATTGTTCACCCAGGTCTCATGTATGATGCACACCTTTTAGATTTTTAATATTTATTACAATAAACTGCTAAACCATATGCAAATATTGTAGGCCTATTTCACATACTGTATGGGATCATACACAAAATATGACAATATTTAAAGCTCAATATCATTTGAAGACAATGACTTAGTCATAAAACCAACTGTATATTGTTCATATAGGTCTCATGTATGATGCACACCTTTAATATTTTTGATATTTATGACAATAAACTGCTAAATCATATGCAAATATTGCTATGAATTTCACTACTGTATGGGATCATATACAGAATATGACAATATTTAAAGCTCAATAACATTTGAGGACAGTGACTTACAGTCATAAAACCAACTGTACATTGTTCATATAGGTCTCATGTATGATGCACACCTTTAATATTTTTGATATGTATGACAGTAAACTGCTAAATCATATGCAAATAATGCTATGTATTGCACTACTGTGTGGGATCATATACAGAATATGACCACATTTAAAGGTCAATAGCATTTGAAGACAATGACTTACAGTCATAAAACCAACTGTACATTGTTCATCTAGGTGTCAGGTATGTGGCAGTAGTGAAATATGCCTACAATATTTGCATATGATTTAGCAGTTTGTTGTCATAAAAATCTAAAAGGTGTGCATCATACATGAGACCTGGGTGAACAGTGTACAGTTGGTTTTATGACTGTAAGTCGTTGTCTTCAAATGCTATTGAAGTTAGAAATGTTTATGCCAATGTCGCATGTAATTTTGAGACGGTCCCTAAATATGCGTGCGGCAAAGTCTAAGAATGCGCTTCATGTGTCTTTCACTTATAACGTACCCATGTCTTAATGCCAAAGACCGCACTATATCTTTATATGACATTCCTAATTTAAAGTAAAATGTTATTTCTTCTGTCATCTCCATCTCTGCTGTAGCCCAGTCTATGGTACGGTTACAGTATTGGCCGCTGTGGCTCCCTCAACGCGTGGCCACGACATAATGATGTCGTTACCTCAACAAAATGATCTCGTGGCCACAAGAAAAATATATCGTTCCCTCAACATATGATCTCGAGGCCATGACTTTGCATCGCGTGGCCACGACATAATGATGTCGTTACCTCAACAAAATGATCTCGTGGCCACGACTTAATATGACGTTCCCACGAGATATTATGACGTTCCCACAACTTAATATCACGTTCCCACGAGTTTATATGTTGTGGCCACGACAAAAATAAGTGAACCGAACATGTCCCCTCCCGGTCACCGTACTTTATAAACACACAACTACAGCAGCCAGAGAAATTTTATTTTAAAGAGTCAAGGGTCAAGAGCACAACTAAAGCAAACACTAACCACCATCATGGTGTCATCAAAATATGTTTAATATATTTTAAACTATTTAAATATTATATTTATTTAAACCGGAAATTAAATAAAGTAAATCTGGTTAGTTTTAAGTGAAGCTGGTAATAAGTGTACAGCCATGCATTTCACCTTTTTGCTTGGCAAAATGACATCAGCAGAGGTCAAATCTTGACATCAAATTGACATCAACACTTTGACGTCAATTTGACTTTCATTTTTGACCTATTTCTTGACGTAATTTTGACATCAAGGTGCCCGCTGGGTGGTATAGTTATTAATTTAAGTCATTAGTTGACTAATCACACGTTTATATTAATTTATTTTATTCTAGGGGAATACTAAACTATAATGAGCCTTTAATATATAGCCTATTCATGCAAAAAGCTTGCCACAAAGCACTGGCAAAAGTAGTGATTATGCATGTGTTAGAGAAAAAATAGCAAGGAGACATTTTAATTATTTATTAAAAACTATAGTGTACAGTGTCAGCTGTAAAGATGAAGTTGACAATCCTGACTTGCCATCTTCGCAGTATATAGGTCATGCACCTTTAGAGAAAAATGCATCTTTTAGATTTTATTTGTTTTTTAGATTTGAATTTGGTTTGTTTAAAAGTAGAAATTTCAAGCTTTGTATAGATATATTTCTCATGTCTGTGAGGCAAGTATCATAAACACTGAGTTTTGGTTCATTTTTGTGACGTGCTGCTGTTCAGGGAGACCGAGAGTGCAGAAAGCTTTGTTTGTTTTCTTTATTTTACAAAAGCACAATGTTTTAACATTTTGAGTGTACACGCATAAAAGTAGACCCTTTACAGTTGAGGCCAGTGGAACATGTTTTCTTTTTCTTTGACCAACCGTCTAATAAAACTCTAAGCCTATTCTCCTCAATTAATGTTTTGTTGGCTATTAAGGGGCAGCCGTAATTGTAACACATTAAGTCCCTGTTTCAGAACAAAGAAAATGATCTACAGGTGTGAACCCTAAACATATACTGTCTTTTAAAATAGAATACTTTAATCTGTACACTGAGGATTAAATGATTTCAGACTCACTGAAGTTAGGAACAAAGTAATTTCATACTGTGTTCTGTAAATCAAAGACCTAAAACTTAACTTACTTGTTCAGCTAAATGAGCTGAACTTTTATGAATACACTTTTATCCATAGCAACTTGCAAATGTAAACTAAATGTATTTATCCAAACTCTCTAGAGCATCCTGTTTAGAGTACTTTTTCCATTCATCTGGTATCTTACCCTGTCCCTCAAAAGTTTTACTGTAGTGTTTTTCCAGATCTTTCTGGAATCTGCACACAAACCACTTCCAGTAGGGCAGTTCAGAGAGATCAGGAGTGATGCTCCACTTTGCATAAACTCCTCCTGCTGTTCTGTAATCTCTCCAGAGAACTTTTTGTGATTCATTGGGATAAAAATATAGATTGCTGTTTGCTACTGCTGATGTGCAGATATGGGCAGACAGGTTTTCTGTATTAGAGTAATATATTCCGCTTAGTCCAATAACACGATGAAATGAAACATTGTGATCTCCATCATGGTTTTCCATGGTGTTGGTACAGACGGCTCCACAGAACGGACACTGAACCCAACAGCACTGACAGAAGTGATTAATCAGAATCTCATCTGGTCTGAACTTATAGTCCAGATTTACTGGAAAAGTGTTTGTGTTGAATCTACTACTGATGTCTGACACTATAGCATGAAGTTCTTGTCTTATCACGTCTTCGAGGAGGTTAAAATCATCAACATCATCATGTTTGACTCCACTGAGGTCTTTTTCAGAGAAGATCAGCACATCTGAGAGCTGCTGTGTGAAACTCTTCAACCACAAACCAGCATCTCCTCTGTTCCCTTGACAATGTTCAGTAAATTCATGTGCTGCGTCCATGATCTTCTGCTGCAGGAGTTTAATGTTCTGCTTCATCTTGAGTAAAACACTTACATTGAACTTATCAGTGATGTACCGACTGACTTTATCTCTGATGAAACTCTTGAAGTGATCTCTGGGATTTTTTATGCAATTCATGTATTTGTCAAAATCCTCCTTTTCTGCCAGTGTCTTCAGAATGTGTTTCTCTAGATTTGATCTGTTTCCATTCAGTGATTCACAGTTTGATCTCATTTCACCTGACAGATCTCTGGCAGTCTTCTTGTAGACACTCTGCTCAATGGGCTCTTTAAGTTTCTGACAGATAATCTTGCCAAAAATGGCAGCTGATGTTGCTCCATGAGAGTATTTCTGGAAAATACTATAGTACTCTCCTCTCTTCCTCTCCAAATATATAACTGGATCATTGGCTTCCTTGAAAAGTCTTTGTTGTTCAGTGATCATCTTGTTTGCTTGTTTGCATCTTGAGAGAACCAAATCCATGAAGAATTCATTCTTGAACTTATAATTCACTGGTCCTTCCTGATGTTCTGTTACTCTCTTCTTGATGTAGCCTGTGAGTTTTTGAATGTAGCTGATGTTGTAGCCCATCTTTGAAATGTTAAACGACTGAATCATTCTGTCTGTCTGCTGAGCAACATCTGTGACAAATGATCTTATTTCAGATTCATCCTCTGGAGACAAAGTTTGTGCAGATCCAGATGTTCCTTTAACTGTTCGGCAAACATCCTTTACAGCATCTTGCATTTCTTTTTTTGTAGACCTTTTGAAAATAACATACTCAGAAAAACTCAACACATTTAAAATATTGTATTCACTATCATCATTTCTGTGGTCTACAGGGAGACATCCCTGATGGATGTCATTGAGGAGCCTTTTAACATCTTTCAGAATGTCAATGTCTTTAATTGCAGGAGTGTCTGTGATGATTTTCTTTACATACTGTTTCCAAAACACAGCAAATTCTTTCTTCAGTGTTTCTTCATCATTTGATTTGTCTTTGAGTTTTAAGGCAAGTGTTTTGCTCTTTTCATAGAGAGTGTTTTCATTATGTGTCTTCAGAGCATCAATCTTTTTCTTCAGGTCTCGCTGCTGAAGAATCTCGTTTAATTTCCTCTTTGTTTCTCTCACAATGTTTTCCTGAACATCTTTCATTTTTATTTCAAATGATGATTTCCAGTGAATCAGAATATCTTTATCTTTGTCTTTGTCAAAGAATTCAGACATTGATTTCTCCACTTCTTCACTCGTCTTCTTTAGTTCTCTTTGAAGATCAGCTTCCTCAACTTCATGAATTGCTTCATTTTCTATTTTGTTGTGTAGTTTGTTCTCAGTTTCCATCATGGCACTGCGAAGACTCCAGGACCACTTACTGTATTCGGTCTCCAGTTTCCTGTAGGCTGAAATCTCTAGAGAATTCCTGAAGCTGAAGACGAATCGTTCCTTCAGTAAAGCCTCCCAGAGATCTTTAATACGATCTTTTAAATGTGTCAGCATTATTTTATCTGATTTTGCTGCATGAGACACAATAGTTTCCTTTAGTTCTTGAATATTCTCACAGTAGTTTGGGTTTGGTGGGGCCATCGGTGGGTTTCCCTCCCAAAGATGAGCAAAATACTTCACATCATTCCGTGCATCAAATCTAATGACATCACTGAAATATTCTGCATCATAGACTTCCTCTTCAGCAGCAAGTTTTGTCATCTCATCCAGTGTCTCCTGCAGTCGTCTCCTTCCCTCCATGTTTTTCTGTCCAGCTGTGACGTCTGAAACATTCTGATGCACAAACACACAGCTGGGATTCAGTCTGACCTTCTTCATCCTCATGAGGACCTGAACAACAATCTGAAGAATGTCCTGCATCTCAGATGGGTTTTCACCAAAGATGTTGATCAAGGTCAGGTTTGCAAGACCAACAACAAATGTGGCCAATTCGTTGTCTTGATCTTTTGTTGATCTTCCAGCCAGTTCTAGAGCACGAAGACCCTCAGTGTCAACAACCAGAATATAGTCAAAGTTCATCTGTGTTTTCATCTCGTCTGAGACTTTGACCAGCTGCATGAAAGCTCCTCTGGTGCACCTGCCAGCACTGACGGCAAACTGGAGTCCAAACATGGCATTCAGCATGGTGGATTTCCCAGAGCTCTGAAGCCCTAAAACTGACAGCACAAAGACTCTCTGGTCTCCCAGTTTCTGGAGGAGTTCATCTAGAACAGCAGAGATCCAGATCACAGGAACATGAGCAGCATCTCCATCCATCAGCTCCATTGGAAATCCAGAGATCATCATCTCTGCTGCGAGACTCGGGAGAGAAGAGAAGTCAAACTGCAAGTCTTTCTTGTTCTTCTTCACAGATGAACATGATTCATAGATCTGACCGACCTCCCTCATGATGTGCTCCAAACCAAAGGCTGCGGCTTGAAGTTCCTCAGATATTCTCTCAAGTTCAGTTTGTTCAGCTTTGAGTTGCTCAGATTTATCATTGTTCTCTTTCAGTTTTACAACTGTTGACCACTTTTCATCATATTTTTTATGTATAGCAGAAAGGTCAGCAGAGATATATTCATCCAGGTGTATTTCAAGCAATTTCAGAAAACATATTTTTTTAGTTGCTGCATCTGAGTCAATTTCATTAATAAAGTATTTCATAAACTCACTGATGTTAGATTCATGCTGCTGTTCACGTATTTCTTTCATTTCTGTTTTCTTTTGAATTATTTCCATTTCTGTCTCATCTGCTTGAGGTCGATGTAGTTCTTTGTTCTTCTGACTCCACTGATGCCACAGTTTCCCCTGATGAGGCAGAAATGATTCTTTTATTTCTGTCAGATCTTTCTTCTCCAGTAAACTCATCATCTGCTGTGCTGCTTCTCTTCCTCTCCTGCAGTCTTCATCATCTTCCTCATCTACTCTGATGCCTGAGTGTTTGGACACATCTTCAAGTCTGAAAGAGGAAGATGATTCTGAGAGACAATCATTGATAGCTCTTCTGAGTTCTTCAGATACTTCTGACTGATTTCTGTCTTTCAAACCAATTTTGAATTTCCCTTTCTTCGTCTCAGTTACAGTAGAACCATCCTCAGTAAAAAGAAAAATGAGTGGCTTTCTGCTCTTGTACAGGTTTTGTATTATTGCTGCACTTTTGTCTTGCCTGTCCAGTTGTGGTAGAAGAACAACATTGACTGAGGCTATTTCAGTGAGGATCTGCAGCTGTTTATCATGGTCTCCTGCATCACCGTGTAGATTACAGAACGCAACACAGTCCGTGAATTTATCCGTGTTTTTCCCAGAGGGGCAGAACCAGGCGATCTCCACCACTCCATCCATCAGGACTCTGGTTCTGCTGCTGCCTGGGCAGTTCCTGTGGAAGAACGTGTTGTGTTTCTCATTGATCAGACTGTTCATCAGCTGAGACTTGGATGAAGACACAGAGCCAAACCTGAAGAAAGACACCATTGGAGTTTTTGCATTGTAGACCGGATGGGTTTGACTGATGGTTTCATTGTTGGTGTTTCTCATCTTCCAGCTCTTGTTGATTTGTTTGAATGTCCAGAGAGGAAACTCAATCTGTTGTGTCTCTGGATCAGGAACAAGCAGAGGCAGAGCGTACTGACACTGGGACAGTTTAGTGACCATCAGCTGCTTCAGGAAACCATCAGCACAATGAAACACAGCCATCTGTACATCCATTGGGTGAATTTGCTCAGACGGGCTTGTTCCTTTCGTGGATAAAATTACATCTTTAAAAACATCATCAAAAATATCACCCTCATTTTCAGAGTTTTTGTCTTTTTTGTGTGTGTGATCTTGTTCTTCACCCTTATTAATATTTATGTATCTCGCTCTGTAGTTTATCATCAGCAGTTTTTGAAGGAAAGTCTGAATCAGCTCCTCTTCAGCACAAGATTCGTGTGATTGTAATGAATGTGTTGTTAACTGAAGAACATCTGAAGTACTCAGTTTATTTTGTTGCCAGCCTTCAAGATGAAGTCTGTGAAATAGATTGTATTTTTTAGCATCTTCCTGTTGTTGGCATTGATCTGGTCTGACTCTTGTTTCAAAGTCTTTGTTTTTTCCCTGTTAAAAAAAAGAAACAAAATGTTGATAAGTGGTTTTAAAGAACTGAACTATACAATCATTCTAGTCTGACCATTAGATTTTGTGAGAGTGTTGAATTTTGCACAAAAAGCTTAATGTAGAAAAACTCTTATAGATGCTTTTTTTCTGTATTCTTATTTTTCCTCAGTTGTTTACACAGTAGAATCCATTCTTTTAACCAAACATTAAAAACCATAATGACACTTATTGAGAGAAAACAGTAACTATATTATAAACACTATTCCTACATTTTAGTTTCTCAAAATTCCTTAAGCATTTTAGTCAGCTTCATAACATAATACTACCATGTATCTAAATAAACTTTAGCAAGTATGATGGTAATTTTTTTTTTTTTTTTTACAATTCCTGAATGTATGGCTTACGAGTATCCTTCATAGAAAAATTCTTATTTTGAAGAGCAGTCAAAAACATCTTGGTTATGTATGTAACCCTCGTTCCCTGAAGAAGGATCACTTCAGGGATCCCTTTCATCTTCGAGTGTATACAGAACAAGCCAATGCACATTGGCATGCAAGATTTCCGTAGCACGGGTATAAATACGGAATCAGATGCACGCACCTCTGTTTTACGCTGAGGAGCCTAGATAGGGACGGCCATGCAGTGCGGTACAGGAACCATGGCGACGGGACGTAAATCAACGACTCTGACATTTACGACATCACCAACGTAATTGGGATCCCTCTGGAAAACTGCCACATCCGGTGCCCTGCGTAAGTCCCTCCGACCCCCAACTGACTGGGGCGGAGACTCAGAGAAGTGTTCACACTGCTGTTCCGCATGACCCATACAGCCAGACTCTTGGATACTACTGGGGAAGTGTGCCCTTCCAGAGGAGAGGAACGCTGTGGAGCCCACATCCTGCCTGTAGTCAAGTCAAGTCACCTGTGCAGTCCCGAAGCGCCTTCAAAGTAGTTGGACCTCCTGGGGATGGAGTCTCTACTCTCATGCCCATTGTACGTGGCCCCCCAGCCGGTGGCAGAGGCATCTGTCAAGACCACAGCATGCCTGGACACTTGAAACCCGGTACGAGCTGCGTTACCACACCCATCTCGGGACTCGGTCATAAAGCCAGTGCTGGAGCACTCATATGAAGCAATCTGAGCGGCGTCACAGCGGCTGCGGATGCCATATTCTTCAGGAGTTTACTCTTCTCCCAGTTGATCCGAAGCCCCAAATGGCTAACATAGCTGCCAATTGTGGGTCAGACTCCGGCAACACCACTCTCCTAGAAGGAGGCTATGCAGCCAACTTTTCATCTCCAGAAGACTGAAGTTCCCTCTCCGATGTTGTGACCGACATCTGGTCATCAGCGGGCGCCCCGTAGGAAACGGCTGGTCATCCATGAGAAGCAAGTCTCGACCTTAACACTGCAATAGTCATGTTCCCGCAGTGAGAACATGAACTTTTGTGGCCAACCAGAAACACACAGGCAGAATGACATCCTGAAAATGACACAGTATCACACCTGTGATGCTCTTTTGGGGAAATACTCTTTTCACACTTATAGTGCTGAGGCACCCAGGGATGGCCACGGTGCACAAGCATGGATAGTGCAGCCTGCTGTGCACTCTCAATAATTGGAACGCCCATCAAAACGACACAGAATTTTTTTGTGTTGCTGTAAATACAGCAGTTGTTGAGCTCTTCAAGCTTGCGGCCACTCGCTGATCGCACCGTCACACCAACACCAAGACAAAGAAGATTAATCCTACAAAGTAGATTGCTTTGAAGTCTGTCACACTCTGAAGAAAAACAGGAAGCTCGGCTCCAAAGCGAAAGACAAAGGTGCGTTCATCCGCTTCCATATTTGTACCCGCGCTGCGGGTCGGGACGCAAGATGCAAATCTCGCATGCCAATTTGCATTGACTTGTTCTGTATGCACTCGAAGATGATAGGGCTCCCTGAAGTGATCCATACGTCGACATAACGTCGAACTTGACTGACTGACAGGGACCCAAAAGTTTGTTTATGAACAATCAGCATTAAATTTCAAAATTACACTTAGATTAACTTGTTTTTTTAGTTTCCAAATTGCATTTTTTATTCAATTTGGAAACTAAAAAAAAACAAGTTAATCTAAGTGAAATTTTAGAACAGAAGGCCAAATCAGATCTTTAATGCATTGATTGATTATCAACTTTATTTTTTATCTGAGGTTATTGTTATTTTAGATTTTACACTTACACTTGCCCAGATAGATGCTCCTTTTGATAATCAATCAATGCATTAAAGATCTGATTTGGCCTTCTGTTTTGAAGTTTGGTTCATTTTTCAGTTTATTTTCTTCTTTATGATTGGTTGCCGGTGTCTATTAAATTAGTCTTGGTGGTCACTGGTTTTGTGTATATTTGTATATACACTCATCCCCTTTATTCATTCGTTGTTCTGTGTTGAATATGGATGTAATGGTTTAAATATTCTCCTTCACTGTATTGCTTAAATTAAAAGTCATAATATATATATATATATATATATATATATATATATATATATATATATATATATATATATACACTCAAAAAAATGCTGGGTTGTTTCTGTAAACAAATGGTTGGGTTGATTGTGCTGGGTCAAAAAGTTGGGCTGTTTGGGGTACTGTAAACACATTATTGGGTTGATCATGCTGGGTCAAATGAGTTGTAAGGGGGTCATTCACAAATAAACCGCTGGTTGGGTTATTTTGACCCAGCAACTGGTTACTTTTTTAATTCTTTGCGGAACTTTCTGGATTCTTCACTTCTGACTCGAGGAGCACGCCACTCGGAGCAGGCAGTGTTTTATGGTAAGTTAATATGAATGTTTACCTATATTTTTAATAAGTTGTGGTGGTAGCAGCAAGCTAATTTCACTGTTCAACATACAGTCTTTGATATGGAAGTGTGAGGGGTAACTATTTATTTCTGTGAAACATTAAATAGCCACAGCTAGCCGGTTAGAATTTTTTGACGAAATGCCACGTTAAATCCTTAGTTGAAATTAAACCAGCTATATCAGCAGCTTTTTTGAAATATGCAGTTTAAATTCTAAATTCATCATGTAATTATTGTAGGCCTATTCATTGTGGACGTCGCGTATTTAAAAGTGAGATATTAAAGCGTTTTGTATGAAATCCATACGCGCACTTTCCTCACAGGGCTCGCACGTAAAATCAGCGGGAAATGAGTCTCTAAGGTACGTTAGGCTAGCTAGTGAGTTGTGAGTGAAAAGTCTGCTGGCGTAGTTTTAGAAATACTCGTCAGAAGAAGTGACTGGGGTAAGTTCCAGCACAGTCTGCGTGTGTTTTCTGTAATGTCTCGAACCATCGTTTCTGCCAAAAAAAGGCTTTCAAGAGCTTGATATAGCCTAGTTTTTATTATGTAGGATATGACTATCATATACAGCGACTGAGGAAAGGAGAAATAAACGGACAGGCGTCAGTTTTGAGAAGAAAATTATACCCGTTTAGTTGAACGAATCGTCAAAATTTAAAACTTAAAAAATGCAAACTTACATGATAGCCTACCCGAAGTATTTTATTGTGTGTAACATCTAAACGAGGCGATCATCAGCGCCAGTCAGGCCTGAGCAGCTTTGTGGGTTTGTGAGTTTTAACGTTAAAGACACTATCAACATTACAGTAATATTTTACTTTTAATAAAGTAATGTTTTATTTGAATGCCTTAATGTTGATAATATCTATCCAAATTACTCTTTTATTACTATTACTATAATTCAGTTTGCAAATACTGAATACACATTTTGTTTGTTTTTCACATTTGGTCATTTAGTGTTTGCAATATTTTAATTGCATATTCAATAATAAATTGATACTTCCACAAAAAAACCTTAACTTGCATGTCAGTTTTATTGCAAAACTCTAAGTGATTGTCTGGGAAGCAGACACACTCTGTCAGTTTAAATCTAAACTAAAATACATCTCTTTTACCTGGCATTCATATAGAACATTATACATTTCTATTATTCAAATCAGTTAAATGATTATTAGGCTGCATAGGTCAGCCGGAACCGGGGACACTTTCCTATAACACCTGATGTACTCATTATTTAATAAGAAGAATGGCATCTATGCTAATTTTTGTCTTTCTGTTCATTCTAAAGTTTACTGAAGTCAGCCGGATCCAGGCCATATCCAGATCAGAAGGTGGACCTGAGCCTGGACCCATCCATGACGCATCCCTGAAGTGCCAGCCTCATCAGCCCTGTGAAGGCCTCAGCGACACGACTGATCCTCAACAAACTCGTCTCCATACCGATGTGATGACTCCGACTTCCAACCAGATGGAAATGGATAAATATTCTGAATTTTCTTATTCAATCTGACCTCTGACCTGTAATGCTGCCTGAATCATAATCATACACTGTTCGCTCGATGGCCAGAAGAGAACTGAACGACTGAGCCTGGTTTCTCCCAAGGTTTTTTTCTCCATTCTGTCTCCTGATGGAGTTTTGGTTCCTTGCCACTGTTGCCTTGGCTTTTGGCTTGCTTAGTTGGGGACATTTAATATTCAACAATATTATTGATTTGCCTTAAGGTGGACAATGACGCAATTTTTCATCTAGAAATTTTTCATCTTTGTTGTATTATTTTCATGTTACAGTATTACTGTGAAGCTGCTTTGATACAATCTGTATTGTAAAAAGTGCTATATAATTAAAGATGACTCTACTTGACTTGTGTAATCAACAGGTGAGGACCAACATGGTTGAATATTTACAAAATGAGATGACTGGAGAATTCCTGCACATTCTGTGCCTCAGGAATGAAATGAGGGGGACATGTCAGACCTTTGACATTGATTAACATTTGTATTCAATAACGAAAAGTATTAAAGAAACGTATAAAATAAAAAAATTAAAAAATGAGATTGAAATCACATATACTGTGGCCTCTCTGGTTTATTGTATTACAGAGATGATAATTATTTTACATTCGTAATATAACAAATATTTGTTACTAATTTTATTAAGACAATGAGACAAGAAATAACCCAGCACATGAGTAAGACTTAACCCAGCAAGCGGGTTAATTTCACCCACTGGTTGAGTCAAATGATTGACCCAGAAATATGGGTTAAATGGTAAAACCCAGCACTTGGGTCAAACCAACCCAGCGCGTTTTCTGTCCAATAGTGACCCAGCGGTGTGTTTAAGGTTGGGTTATTTTTTAACCCAGCAGTTTTTAGAGTGTATAATTGTTTTATCAATGCAGCCAATATTAAAAATGTGCACTCACGCCATATTTTTCTCCAGTCTCTGATGTTGTAGTGTCTTCCATTCTTTCTTTATTGATTGTAGGTTCTGAACAACAATCTGCTTTAAAGGAAGCAGAAATAAAACACATGCAATTTAATTCTTGTGCATCAATTAAAACAAAGTTACACATAGGTCCATAGTGGACAAAAATGGCCGTGTCAAAACACTGTCATAAAAAATGTGAAGCCTAGGAGCACAAACTTAAGTTTGGTCTCATTTTAAAGAAGACCCTTTTGGCAGATTATTGCTGAAGTAAAAAGATGTAAAAAGTAAAACAAAAAAAAAAAAAGTTATATAGGTTAAAGTTTATGAAAATTATTTATGAAAATTATTTTATTTAAAATGTAAATTTTATGAAATATGTTGAACTCTAAAATGGCTAGAAAAACAAAGCCATAAATCTAAACAAGTTGTGTACCAAATTTGAGGTTGATATCTCAAAAAAATGTGCTTTCAGTAAGATTTTGTTTGGGCACAGTTCCACTGTTTGTACCACAGTACCACATGTTTTGTTTGGGTGCAAACCACACTCTGACATCCACACCAACACCCCCTTATCCAATTGGCTCAATAATTTGCCGAAGCAGAAAACAGGAATAAAGCGAGTATTTGCTTTATAGGCCAAACCTGAAAAAAATTGCACCATCTGGTAAAAAAATAAAAATAAATAAATAAATTGTAAAAATGAAAATTTTGAATCATTGCCAACAGAATGAAAGTCTCTTAACAAAGATTGCATCATTTTATAGTTAAATGGCCCTGGGATTAAAAAAATGCAGTTTTACTGGGTTTCAATGCAGACATTTTTGTCCAAAAGGCGCTGAGAGGAACTATTTTGTGTACCTAGTGCAAAATTGATTTCTTAAAGGAAATGATGGTGAAATAGTAAAATACCAATCCAATAAATATTAAAAAATAAATCTCCAATAAAAATACATACCTGTGCCAGATTATCAAAGTTATCAAAAAACAAAACAAAAAAAACCCCTGAAAAATACAAAAATGTCCACAAGGGTGCACAAGGCTTAAAAAAAAAAGGCTTTTACCGTCTTAGAAAAGGATTACAGTACAAATAAATTATATGTTGCACAGCTGTCTGTGTTTAAATTAATCTACAGTTCTGGCAAATTATAAAGTTACTGTAAGCATCCCATAAAATCCTGAGATAATTATTCCCTCAAGAAATTAATGGTTTTTTTTATATATATTTTTTTTATTAATTAAATTATTATTTTGATACTATATTTCCATCCCTGGTAGATTTCTTGTTGAAATGATTGAATGGAAAAGTTTAATTATTTAAAACAGACATAGGTAGCATCTAATCTAGACAGACTATCCGACTGACTGAATTACCAGCCTAATTAAATTAATTAACTAAAAAAAAAAAATTTAATTTGAAATTTGAAATATAACATTGAGCTGGTGTGTCAGATGCAGGTCCATGTATTCTAGTATATTTGATTCTATAAGTTTATGGTTATTGAATATTTTTTTAAAAATAGAGTAGCATCAGGGGTAAACACATCAGAATAAACAACATGTGAAACATCAGGAAACCAAATGTGTTCTTACCACTTTGAGATTCACTGTTTTTCAGGCCTTCTCTTTGTTTTAGCATTGTGTTATACATCTCTCCTGTGTAACACTGCTGATTATTCTCATTAAACAGAAGCTCAATCTTGTTCATCAGGTCTCCCATCTCTGATTGGTTGTTCATCATCTTGTTGCAGGAGTGAAATCTTCCTCCACATTTCTCCAGCAGTTGCTCCAGAAAAGGGTCTTTCTTCAGATAATCTTTTATGGTGTCACACTCTTCTTTTCTCTCGTAGGTGAAGAGAATGATCACAAACTTATGAACTTTGTCTCCAAACACTTTCTGAAGCCATTCAAGGCCCATCTTAAGAGTATCTGTTAACTGACCCAGTCGCACAACAAAGATGAAGGCATGGATTTCATGTTCATTCACTAGTTGATCGATGAGATGATCCACAGAGTCAGTCTCATGTAAGTCAATCATGTTGATCAAGGAGATGTGATGTTCTGATATCTCCTTTTGTAAAGGAACAATCCTGGGTGTTTCTACAGTTTTAAATGGCTTTTCTTCTCCAAGCAGAATGTTTTCAGGTTCAAACTGGACAGATGCAGAGTTTCCAAACAGTACAACTGTCAGAACTAAATAAACAACACCAAAGAAATCCAGAATTTAATCCACACTATGAAATGCACCACAATAAATGATCTGATCAGTTTTGCAAAATGTCATACAAATTCAGTATTAGTTGTATATCACACTTTGTTGTTGCGATAAAATAATTAAATTGTCTTACTGTCTGTGTGGTCCAAATCGCAAAGTTAATAATTTCTTATAATTTCAGATACTTACACTTGGGGGGGTTTATTTCCATGCTGTTTCTTCTTCTGCGAGAAGTCTGAACAACTGCTGCAGAGCAAAAAGCATTAAAACAAAGCTTTAAACAGATTTGAAGTCAGTATACTATGTTGAGTAGTAATGCAGTGTGGATTATGCAAGTGAATTACATAAATCAAATACTTTTAATTAAAATGAATGTCAATTAATTACAGTTAAATGTGAATGATCTGTTACTTTTTATGGATTGCATGACCATTTATTGATCACAAATCTATGAACCCAATTTTCCAGGTTTTTCATACGTGGGAAACGTGTTATTTTCTGGTGGATTTTTTTTTTTTTTTTTTGTACTATTAAGTTTAATGTCGAAATTTAGATATCGTTCAAATTTCGCATTTTTGCTTTTTTAACAAATCATAACTTTAAGAAATATTACCCGGAAAAGGAAAAGTTACCAGAAAGGAAAAATGTAAATCTTTATTTATTTATTTTTTAACTCAATTGCATTATTGAGCAACACAAAACATTCTTTGGACCCTTGAAACTTTGACACCGCCCGATCGGTTTGGTAATCAAATGCAGTTGTCACTCCCAATAATTACTGAAGTGTGTGAACATATTTAACACCATACAACAGGACTGACAACCATATTCTGCAGCTGAATAGGCCAAGATCACATTAGGAGGACTGATCAAGAAAGTTTCATGCACACTTTATGTACTCACGTTCGCTTTCCTTGTTGGCCATTGTGTCTTCCCCTGATGACATCGGTGCCTTTATTTAGTGCTGAATAAACACACTTGGCATCTGCGCTTCCTGTGAGCCGTTTCACTGCTCATTGTCCTCCTGGCATTTACATTCATTCAGGGTTGAACAACTGTTTGGTTCTACCAAAATAAATAAATAAAACAAATAAGCTAAATATTTGAGAAGTGACATTGGAAGCACAACAATAGATGTTTTTGTAATACTTTACCAAAAAAAAAAAAGAAAAGAAAAAGGCTAGGAAATGCATCATAATAAAGAAGACAAGTGACATGTAAAACTGGTTTGGAGGTTGGGTGTATGATTTGTAAAGCAACAGCAGGCATTCCTGACATTTGTTCTAAAAGATCACTTTACAGTGCAGAAACACTTTACAAAACACCCCGTGCACTTTTACCTCGGGTTTAAAAGTTAACAGCTTCTACGTTCACATCAGTTTCTGTCTGTTTGATTGTCTCTGGTCAGCATTCGTCAGAGTCTAACATTTCTAGCGTAGGAAAGATGGTTCAGTAAAACATCTGGATTAAACATCCTCAGGATTATCCCAAGATAACCAGAGTCAGTCTGATCAGACTTACAACACAGTCCTCTACAGCCCCCCCAAAAAAAGACCAACACAGACCCTTGTTGTCAACGGATTTCGGCAAAGACCCCAACAATCAGTTACTACATTTACATGCACTCAAATAATATGTTAGTAATCGGACAGATGGCTCAATCCGAAATTTCTAAAAACCGAAAGGGGTCACGTAGACCTGAAATAATCCGATCAACAGGACAAAATTAAACATGTAAATTCCTAAATCTGACTATGTTCTCAATTGGATTCAAAAATACCTTGCACATATGTGCAGTGTCATGATGTGCATGTTTACATGTTTTACGTCACACAAACATGCATATGATTATTTACGTCTCATGTCTTACGAACCGGTCAGTGGAAATCTGAGTATTTACCCGTATTTTCCAGAAAGTCGCACCGTGGCAAAATTGCATTGAGAATAAAAATATATGTCGCATTTTTTATTACATTCATATTAATGTGAAATACCAGTGCATAGCATAACTTATAATGTTTTTCAGATAAACAGGATTTATTATTAATGCCAAGCCTAAATTATTTTACAAAACAAAAGTGACGTGCACAGAGAAGTAACTGTACAGCAGATAATCCTCTGCCGGCCCCGTTCAAGAAACACTTCTGTAAACCTTTTCCTCCAGCTCAGGCCAACAGGCTTTGTGTCCATGATTGGCTCCTTTATTCTTCAATTTTTCAAGTGTTATTTCACCTTCTCGCCAGTCTCTCACCAATTCTTCGCTTACACCAAATTTGCATTCTGCTAAACGAGCACTGTAAACAACTGACTCACAGTGACATTATTGCGGTGGCTTTCTGGGCACTACACATGCGTTGACCTAGTGTTGTATTTATGATTTTATCATCAGTCACGATGTGCTCATTCTGATAAGCCAGAGGAGAACTGAGACGGGTTTCTCCACTACTAACATTTTGTTTTGAATTAAACTGCCTTACACCCAATGACAATCTTTACATTTAAACATTCAGCTGCACATTACAAATTTGTTTTTTAAATCATTTAGATTTTATGAGATTTTAATATAGTGTATACGTTACCAAATGCTTTTAGTTCACAACACTAAAAAAACACAGACACACAGATTTGTTTTTGAGATAAAAATATCTAGATCAAAATGAAAGACACTACAATTATAGACAGTACTTGCATTTATAACGCTTGTTATATCTTAAACTGTTCTATATTTACATAAAATGTTTTACATTATAAAACATTCAATAAAGAAAGCTATAAAGAAAGGTGATACCTGCGTGTCAAGGTGTTGTTGAATATCTTTGAACAAGGAAGAAGTTTCTCAGTGTTTACAGGAGGGTGGAGTCTGTGAACTTCAGTTGCCTTTTCTCCCTCCGGCATGTGAAAGAATTTATGTATCCAGAATGAACAAAACAAGACGACAAAACAATCTACAGAGGATGGTTCTGCACAAGGGGGAAAAACATTCAAAATAACACAAGAAAGACCAGGGGCTCGTTCTTCGTACGTTGCTTATTACATCCGAGATCAAATGACACATCCAAGATGATATCATCGTGCTAATCATGATCCGGCTAATTGGGTTCTTCGAACTCACCTGTTGTTTATGATTAGAGTCGCTGGATTGAGTTATCTGAGATAACTGCGCGTTCATGCGCTGGTTTAAAAGGGGATATGTATCGATCGTAGAAACATTGATCAGCAACGCTGCTATTGGCTGTTCAGCGTGGCCAAAGAGCGCGCACAGTTTTTCTCCTCAGCAGAGCAAGATAGTCGAAGTTTATTCGGAATTTTAATGTTTAATCAAAACGCTAGGGAACACAAAGTCTGCAAAAGCCAGGGGAGAGGGCTGGCAAAAAGTATCAGACAATTTAAATCCGTTAGAAGTGGCCATGTTAGATGTTTTTATCACTTATTAGCCTTATTTGTATTTTAATAATTGCATAATTAGGCTACTTTGTTCATTGTAATGTCAGAGTCACCACACTAGAACATGGGAACAAATAAAAGTGAAGTACAAAAATTTTCTACATAGCCTAATGGTAATTTTTAGTTATATTATAGTCTCTTCTCTTCTATAAAAGGCACTGTTAAATAAATGGTTGTCTGTTTATAAAAGCAACCAAGAAAAAGGCTGAAAAAAAGAAAAGATCTTAGTAGCCTACACTGTAAAATAATTGTACAAATATTGCTGCATTAAATGAAGGCCGCATTAAAAGTGAAAGTGAAAACTGATAAACTTATGTTAATGTAAAAATATTTTGCCATGAGTTATTGATCACATTTTCCCGAGTGTAGTTCATTGTAATGACATTGTGTTTTCCTCTTTTGTGCACTTTTACATAATACACCAACACTTGTATCTGTGCCCAATAAAGTGGTGGCTGAAATATGTGCAGTAAGTGGACATTTTCTAACTTTCCAAAGGAAAGAAAGTATAAGACTTTGTAATGTCCATTTGTTTCCATTGCACTGGACAGTGAATAAACCCTCTCAGATAACTGTCATATGGAGGAACTAGCCTACCTGCAAGTGCATAAATAACTTTACTTAATTTATACTTGTATGCTTTATGGCTGCAATATAAGTTGCAGGATTCCACATCTACAGAAAGGCCTACAGAAGAGTCTGCACAGACAGAGGACACATAGGCCTACAGCTGGGCAGTGTATAGCCAACTTTTCCTTTTTATTTGTTGCATGAGGCATTTGTCTAATATCTCTTGTTGCAGGCACTTGACCACTGGCTTTTTTTTTACAAAGAACAATTGAAATAAAACTCAAGGAACTAAGCATATTTGTCTTTTATTAAACATTTAATGAAATGTGTTGTTGTTGTTTTTTTTTGGCAATGTTGTGTAATATGTCACAGGCCCTGTCAGGTGTGCAACCCTCAGACTTTTCAGACACTGAAATCTTCCCTTTAGTTAGCCAAAGTTCATTTCATTGTGTGCCCTTGTCCTGGCTAGAGCTGCATTGTAACTGGTTTGGGTCAGGGAATGGGGTCATAAAACACCTGTCTGCAGGAACATGTCATAATCACCTATGAAAAAATGCAGTTCTGTTAGGATCAGCATGAGTGTATGTAATACAGTGAGCTTGATATTTAATTGTGGAACTTTCCTTACCACTTTCAAATAATGTGCAAAAATGTGAATCTCTAAAAATGCTTAAGTCATGCACAGATCCTGGCCTTTTTGCTTTCACATTTGTGATTATGGAAGATTTTAGTCAACTGCCTTTTTTTTATTTGATATAATATTATTAATCTGGAATATTAAGAATCCCAATTGTAACTGGGCTGCACATTTACATAGTGAACCCCCTTTCTGTTCACATAATCCCCTTCATTGAGGCCTTGATGGCAGCCTATAGTCTATGGTACCAATCACGTTAGTGAAGCCTGAGTGACATATACTGTAGTCGGCATGGTCATGATTGTATGATCTTCATAAAAAATGATGATAGCCTAAAAAAAATTGCTTTAAAAAAAAGTGGCTTGGAAATGGCACAAAAAAAAAAAAAAAACTTTTTTAAACCTAAAAGCGCCAGGTAAACTCCAAATGACACGACAGACAGCACTTTCCATCAAGTTCTCCGCATCTCCAATAGTGTAAAGGAAAGAGACACTCGCAAATAATCTTAGGGCAATGCAAACAGTTTGTGCTGTATTTAAAGCCAGACTCCGACAAGTCGAAAATAAATGTGCGTTTCCAACAATTTAATAATGTAAACGACAATCTCACGAGTCACGAGAAAAAAAAAAACATCTCAGAAAGTGCACTATCGCGCTGCGCTGGACTTCCCGTATCAGCTCCGCTTATGAAGCCGCGATCTAATCCTGTTTACATGAAATAAGCCTGCTCCCGAGCAGGTTTAAGCTTGCGCAGCTGTTGCTATGACAGCAAGTCCAGGATGAGCTTCGAAGAACCAAACGATCCAAGATCATGCCAAATCGTCAACAATCAAATCCAGCTAACTGAGTTAGCGACGTACGAAGAACGAGCCCCAGATAAGATAAAAAGCAAAGAAATATTGAACAATTGCAAGTGAATTCTTCTAAGTGCACAACCAAATCCCCAGTGTCAAAATTAACATTTTGATTGCTCAGTGTTTATATGGGAACCGCCAGCAGGGTGTTAAAAGTAACACTGAAGCAGTGTTAATTAGATAATTAAGTTATTGATTGAGTGATGATTGTTTGATTATTGAAGACCCCTGATGATAACAAGCAGAATTACTGAAGGAAAGAGAAACACAAGAACTACAACTGACTTCCAGACTCAGCTTTATGCCCGGCGGGACACAAAACCACAATTGCCAAAACGTGATTCATCTCGATCTATTTGTATACCACTAGCACATGCTGATGATGTTTTATTCTTCTATACTCATTCATTTATTTCATTCATTCATTTATTAGATCCATGGCATACAGTGTAATTTGTAATGATCTAAATCAACTCCACAAACAGCATTACCAGCTTCACTTATTACTAAACAGATTAAATTTATTTCTGTCAGACGTCTACAGAAGTTCTTTTTGAGAATTAATTGATGTTTAGATGTTAAAGGTGCTCTAAGCGATCCCGGGAGTCGTAACTTCTTGTTGACATTCGAATTGTTGTCAAACAAAACAGAGGCTAGCTAGACCCTCCCTCCTCCTCATCCCGTCTCCTCCCTCCTCCCCTCCCTTCCGGCATAAAGGAGAGTCAAAGTAGTCACTACATACAAAGTTAAGTTTTACTGATACTTCATTCAATGTGCAATGTCGCCAAGTTAGATAAATGCTTTTATATATTACAGAACAGAATGCAGAAAAAGAGAAACATTATCTTAAAATCGTTTCGCCACCTGAGGTTATAACTATAGCTCCCATAAAAGGACGCAATGATAGCAAGATAACGTTAGCTTCGTGTTTCCCTGTGAGCATAAACAACGGCGGCGTCGTAAACAAATTTTAGTCAAAGTTGTCAATAGCCTATAAATGAACATTCAAATTCATAACAAACAGTGGATGAAAACAATCATTCACACACATTGTCGCCCTATTTGCTTGATCATTTACAATAGAGATTGTGTAACGGATGACAGACAGGATGTATATGCAACAACGCTCTTTATTGAAAACACACAGATGGTCAGAAACACAGCACACAGATGAACGCCAACACAGCGGGACAGGTGGACGGACACAGACGCTGGTGGAATAGTGACGCAGGGACCTCGGTGGGCAACTGGTGCTGGTGCAGTAATCCTGTGGTGATCCCTAGTGAAGGGCTCGATGATCTAGAGAAGAGTGCAGGTAATCCAGGAAGACACGACGAAGACAGGAAGATCCAAAACGGCACAGGGAACACAGGAACAGGCACGGGAAACACACCGGGAAACCACAACGATCTGACAACATGAGACACCAGTTACAGAGCTTATATGGAGACATACAATTGAAACCAGCTGGCGCTACTGATCACTGATGATCAGTGACCACGCCCACAGACACACACACACACACACAACAGCACGTTAGACGAGAGAGAGACAGTGAATTCATGAACCGTGACAGTACCCCCCCCCCCTAGGAACGCCTCCTGGCGTTCCCCGACGGACTTACCTGTCGATTGTAATCATCGATAAGGGAGTGATCCAGAATGTCTCTAGCAGGAACCCAACTTCTCTCCTCCGGACCGTAACCTTCCCAGTCCACCAGGTACTGAAATCCGCGTCCCCTCCTTCTCGAGTCCAGAATACGGTTAACCGAATAAGTTGGTTCCCCATCTACGAGACGCGGCGGGGGGGGAACCGGGACTGGCGGATTAATGCGTGCCCAAAACACAGGTTTAATCTTTGACACATGAAAGGCGGGATGAATTCTCCTGTACGCAGGAGGAAGTTTGAGACGGACTGCCACCGGACTAATGATCTTGGTGACAGGAAACGGGCCGATGAATTTGGGAGCAAGTTTATTAGAAACGGAGCGGAGAGGAATGTTCTTGGTTGAAAGCCACACTTTTTGACCAACGACGTATACGGGAGGCTTCGACCGGTGGCGATCGGCCTTAGCCTTGGTGCGCGCCCCCACTTGGAGAAGAGTCTCACGGGCTCTAGTCCAAGTGTGGCGACACCTCTGGACGAAGGCGTGAGCGGAGGGGACCGCGACTTCGGATTCCGTACTAGCAAAAACTGGTGGCTGGTAACCTAAACTACATTCAAACGGAGTAAGGCCCGTGGATGACACTGGTAATGAATTGTGGGCGTACTCCACCATAGAGAGTTGTTGGCTCCAGGAGGAAGGATTCTTGGAAACCAAACATCGCAACACTCTCTCCAGATCTTGGTTGGCTCTCTCCGTTTGACCATTGCTCTGAGGATGAAACCCCGAAGAGAGACTGACAGTCGCCCCCAGTAACTTACAAAATTCTTGCCAAAATTTGGACACAAATTGGGGACCCCTGTCGGAAACCACGTCCATCGGGAGGCCATGTAAGCGAAAGACGTGATCTATGACAGTTACCGCTGTTTCCTTGGCTGAGGGTAATTTGGGCAAGGGAATAAAATGAGCCGCCTTCGAGAACCGGTCCACGACAGTCAAAACGACCGTCTTGCCCTGGGAGGGCGGGAGGGCGGTAATAAAATCTAGCGCAATGTGGGACCAGGGTCTCGAAGGGACAGACAGCGGTTGGAGTAACCCATCCGGGGGTCGATTGGAAGTCTTACCAGTGGCACAAACTGAGCAAGCCAAAACAAAACTGCGGATGTCGCGAGCCATTAATGGCCACCAGAATCGTTGCCTAACCAAAAAACTGGTGCGATTAACCCCTGGATGACATGCTATGCTGGAACAATGACCCCACTGAATGACGTCGGACCGACACCCCTCTGGCACAAACAAACGATTCGGTGGGCAATCGGGCGGAGGCGTTACCCCTTCTAAGGCCTTCATGACCTTCGATTCGACCTCCCATCTGAGAGTGGAGACCACTAATGTCTCGGGTAAAATACACTCGGGAGTAGACGGGCGTTCGGATTGGTCAAAAATACGAGATAAGGAATCGGGTTTGATGTTTTTGGAACCCGGGCGGTACGAAAGAGAAAAATCAAAACGTCCGAAAAAAAGTGCCCACCGAGCCTGCCTAGAGTTGAGTCTTTTGGCGGTTCTGATATATTCTAGGTTCTTATGATCGGTCCATACGATAAAAGGTACCCCTGACCCTTCTAACCAGTGACGCCACTCTTCCAGCGCTAACTTGACTGCCAACAATTCTCTATTACCAATGTCATAGTTACGTTCGGCAGGTGATAAACGATGAGACAAAAACGCGCAAGGATGCATCTTGTCGTCTGTGGAAGAACGTTGGGAAAGAACTGCTCCTACCCCCACCTCTGACGCGTCGACCTCCACCACGAACTGACGTGATGGATCAGGGGCAACGAGGATGGGAGCCGAAACGAAGCGGCTTTTCAGTTTGGCGAATACAGCTTCCGCTGTATCGGACCACCTGAACGTCGTTCTGGGGGAGGTCAAGGCAGTCAGAGGCGCGGCTAGTTGGCTGAAATTGCGAATAAAACGCCGATAAAAATTGGCAAACCCCAGAAACCTCTGTAGGGCCTTACGGGAATCTGGACTTGGCCAATCTATCACAGCCTTAACCTTGTCAGGATCCATACGCACTCCCTCAGACGAGACGATGTACCCTAGAAAAGGAACAGACTGTGCATGAAAAACGCATTTCTCCGCCTTGACAAAAAGCCCATTCTCTAGCAACCTCTGAAGCACTCGTCTGACGTGCTGAACGTGTTCCTGGAGAGAAGACGAAAAAATCAATATGTCATCCAGGTAGACATATATGAACTGGTCAACCATATCTCTCAGCACGTCATTGACGAGTGCCTGGAAGACCGCTGGGGAGTTGGACAGCCCGAAGGGCATGACCAAGTATTCAAAGTGCCCCCTGGGGGTATTGAACGCGGTCTTCCATTCATCGCCCTTCCTTATGCGAACCAAATGATAAGCGTTACGTAAATCCAATTTTGTGAAGATGGATGCTCCCTGTAACCGCTCGAAGGCTGAAGACATCAGCGGCAAAGGATAAGTATTCTTTACCGTGATGTTGTTCAACCCTCGGTAATCAATGCACGGTCGCAGAGATCCATCCTTCTTCCCCACAAAAAAGAACCCCGCCCCCGCTGGAGATGAGGAAGGTCTAATGAATTTGGATGCTAGAGAATCAGAAATATATTTCTCCATAGCCTCCCTTTCTGGAACAGAAAGTGAATATAACTTGCCTTTAGGCGGAGACTCACCTGGCACTAAGTCTATGGCACAGTCATAGGGACGATGTGGAGGGAGAGAAGCAGCACGAGACTTACTGAACACTTCTCTCAGGTCCTGGTACTCCCCGGGCACGTTAGACAAATTCACCGCCTCCTCCTGGAATACAGACACAGGTACAGACGAACACGCAGACACAAGACATGACTCATGACACGTATTACTCCACATAGAAACAGAATTGTGACCCCAATCGACTCTGGGATTATGTAAAGTGAGCCAGGGATGTCCGAGTACGATGGGTGCAAGAGGTGAGTTCATGAGGAGGAATGATATAGTCTCTGTGTGGTTGCCAGAAGTGATGAGAGTGATAGGTTCAGTGGAGTGTGAAATGTCAGGAAGTTGTTGTCCATTGAGAGCCTTGACAGAGATTTTGTATGGAAGAGGGGAAACCGGGATGTGAAGATGATGAGCCAGTTCTGAGTCCATAAAATTACCTTCTGCCCCCGAATCCAGTAAACCCTTGGTGTCGTGCGTGTGGGTTGCCCACCTTAGTCTTACCGGAAGGAGAGTAGCTGATGATGGTGATGATGAGGTCTTCTCGGCGGAGATCCCACCCGATAGTAGCCTCATTGTTACTACCGGGCTTGATCTTTTAACGGGCACGAGTGGATGAAGTGACCCGCCCTCCCGCAGTATAGACACAGTCCTTGGGACCTCCGCCGTTCTCTCTCCTCCCGGGAAAGCCGAGCTCTACCCACCTGCATGGGCTCGGGATCACAAACGGGACTGACCGTGTCCAGGTTCTCAGAGCGCGGGTTCTCCATCCCGCGAAACGGAAGGTTCTGTTGGAAGCGACCCATTCTGCTCAGCCGAGCATCCACTCGCAGCGCCAACTCAATAAGTCCATTCAGACTGCGTGGAAGGTCCAGCATGTAAATCTCCCTCTGGACACGGTCAGCCAACCCATGCAGGAATCGATCCCACTGCGCCTCCTCGTTCCATCGGCACTCTGCAGCCAGGGTGCGGAACCGGATGGAATATTCCGACACCGAGCCGTTACCTTGGCGGAGATCGGCGAGTAGTCTGGCCGCCTCCCTACCCGCCACCGCACGATCGAAAACCCTCTTCATCTCCTCGGAGAGTGCCTGGAACGAGGCGCAGCACGGATCTTGATTCTCCCACACTGCCGTTCCCCAGAGAGCCGCCTTGCCAGATAACAGCGTCAGCACGAATGCCACCTTCGACTGTTCTTGACTGAACGTCAGCGGCTGTAATGAAAAGTGCATAGAACATCGGGTCAAAAATGCTCTGCAAAACTCCGGTTCACCTGAATATCCCTCTGGTGTCGGTAGTCTCGGTTCGCGCTGCTGGGGCGGCTCTGGTGGATTGGGCTGAACGGGCAGTGTGGGCGGCGCAGTGGGAACTCTTAGCTGTTGGAGTTGTTGGGTGAGCTCGGACACCTGCGTCACAAGCGCTTGCACCGCCCGACCTGTGTTGGCGATGCTCTCTTCCTGGGTGTCCATTCTCGCAATGCTTCGAGTCGCAAACTCGTCCCAACTCGTGGCGCCTGCTACATCCATAGATGGTCAGATCGTTCTGTAACGGATGACAGACAGGATGTATATGCAACAACGCTCTTTATTGAAAACACACAGATGGTCAGAAACACAGCACACAGATGAACGCCAACACAGCGGGACAGGTGGACGGACACAGACGCTGGTGGAATAGTGACGCAGGGACCTCGGTGGGCAACTGGTGCTGGTGCAGTAATCCTGTGGTGATCCCTAGTGAAGTGCTCGATGATCTAGAGAAGAGTGCAGGTAATCCAGGAAGACACGACGAAGACAGGAAGATCCAAAACGGCACAGGGAACACAGGAACAGGCACGGGAAACACACCGGGAAACCACAACGATCTGACAACATGAGACACCAGTTACAGAGCTTATATAGAGACATACAATTGAAACCAGCTGGCGCTACTGATCACTGATGATCAGTGACCACGCCCACAGACACACACACACACACACAACAGCACGTTAGACGAGAGAGAGACAGTGAATTCATGAACCGTGACAGATTGATCGCTAGCTGCTAGAAACATATGTTGTATTCACCAAAGTTAACTTTCTGTTCTGCAAAAACAGAGCCACTGAATGTCGGATTGAAATCCCTTCTGCCGGCGGAGTTCTCGCCACCTTTCGAAGGTTTTTCCAATGTAAATTCGGTGCTTTGCGCATTTCTTATCCTTGTCACTCTTCTTTGCAATTTGTTCATCGGAACGTTGTCTTTTTGGTCGTGTGTCGGCCATAATTCAAACTTCCCTCTTCATGCTTCTCTCTCCTCCACACCCCCCTTCATGTGCACGCGCACTAACCCCCCAGACCCCACCCTCAAATTCTTCTTGTCGGTTATTGGCTGGAACACTGTTTGTTGTGTTTCATGGTGCGGGTGAGCCCAGTTTGTTTTTGTTGCCGTTTGTGGAGCCTGTGGTGTCCAGAGAGACCGCGTTTTTTTACAGTGTGTTCAGGGGACAGGCAGCTAGCGAATAGTGGGGAGATGTTTGCTGTATTTGACAAAAAAATGTTTGTCCTAAAAAACACGCGGCATTGCTTAGAGCACCTTTAAGAGTTTTATCGAAAAGAATAGTTTGGTTTGATTTAGTTGTTGGTGTTTAATTGAAAATAATAAAGTTTTAGTCACCATTGGTGATCAGTGTTTGCTTTAGTTGAGCTCTTGACCCTTGACTTTTTTAATGTTAGTTTTTCTCTGACTGCTGTAACTGAGTTTGTTCACACTGCAAACAGAGTATGTGTGAACCTGGCATTACGGGTGCCTGTGAAGGCATGTCTCAACAAGTAGGGTAACATGGGGTAAGCTGCATACCTGCAATTGTGAGATTTAGTCAGCCGAAACAGTTTGAGGTTATTATCTAATTTTGTGTGATATGTGTCATTGCAATGTTGAAAGTCAAAGTTTTTATTTATTTATATTTTTAAACAAAATGTTTGGGATTTGTGGACACATCAGTGTTTTTGTATTTGTGGAGTAAAAGTTATTTGTGGAGTAAAAGTTATAGTTTTTATTATGAAATAAAAAGATAAAATCAGACCCTTGGTGTAAGATGAGCCACCCAGAATTGGCACAGAAGGCGCAAAGTGCATGTTGTTACTATTTATTATTTTCAAATCACATCCATCCGAGGGCGAAAACATTTCAAATACCCAATGGATTTTTGCTTCATTAACATATAATTGAATGTTTATGATGCAAGACACAAATCCACTCTGCCTAAGTATTTATATATTTTTTTAAATATTTATTTCTCTCTTTTCTTTCTTAATGTACCCATTGGCTGTATTTGTAAAACATAAAAAAAAAATCTTCAAGGAAAAAATTCACAGCAAAATCAGTAGTGTTGAATCAACAACCCTGGGGCCCTGGGTTTGAAAAGCTTAATCTGGATCAGAATTATCTGAATTTATAAATCCCATGTTTTGCTATCCAGGTTCAGGTAATCCATCTTACTTTTGTGTCGTTTTTTCAAAGCAAAATTGGATTGGTTCACCCTCATCCAGATACACACTTTTTCAAATGTCCAAATCTGGATTACTAGTGCTCTACGGAGCCCCTAAAGGGACGTGGTGATGGAAAAAAAATATGAGATGGGGGGAAAAAACAATGCTTTTGTTTTCTCAGAAAAGTTTCGCGTAGTGTTCACCCGAGAAACCTTGTGTTCGCTCACTAAGAACTTTTGACTGGTTCATCTCTTATGATTGTGCCAATTTAGTTTACAAACAGTGGGAAAAAAACACTTTAAATGAAATTAAATATTTTTGTTTGATATTTACAGCTGTTTAGGGGTTATTTTTTTCTTTTTTACTTTACTGTAGGCTACTGAAAGGCTTAATAGGTGTCACGTTTTCATTAGTCTCGCGTAGCCAGACCTTCAGACCTGACCTTCAGCTGACGGCTGAAGGTCTTAGTGCAGCAGATTACTTTGGTATAGAAGCATGAAATTTGGCACAGATACTCTCTAAGGGCCACTATTTTGGAAAAAGGCGTTGGCCACTCAAAAATTTTATATGGCGGCCATTTTTCAAAATGGCCGCCATTGCTATTCAATGCTTATTATATCAATTATTCAAACAGTGATCCAAGCATAAAATTTGATACAAATACTCTCTAAAGGACATAGAAAAAGATGAAAGTTAATAGAAAAGTTAATAGAAAAAGATGCTTGTCCCTCAAAAATTCAAGATGGCCGCCATTTTTAAAGATGGCCACCGTTCCTGTCGAATATTAAATATTTCAAGTGTTCAAATGGTGATGCAAGCATAAAATTAGGCAGAAATACTCTTCAAGGAACACTCTTTTGGAAAAAGGTATGTGCCACTCAAAAATTCAGGATGGCCACCATTTTCAAGATGGCCACCATTTCTGTCAAATAGTCTTAATGTCTGCTTTGTCTGCCTCCTCTCCTTTGACCTGTCCAGCTTAGTTAAACTTGCCAGGGATATAAAATCCCCGCCGGCATAGTTCTCAGGTTCATTTGGAGCACACAAGCCTCTCCACCACGGCAAGGTGTAGTCCACAGAAAGGAAGTGCCACTGTTAAAAAAGGATACGCTGCTGGTACAGGTTGCACATACAGTGGGGAGAACAAGTATTTGATACACTGCTGATTTTGAAGGTTTTCCTACTTACAAAGCATGTAGAGGTCTGTAATTTTTATCATAGGTACATTTCAACTGTGAGAGACGGAATCTAAAACAAAAATCCAGAAAATCACATTGTATGATTTTTAAATAATTAATTTGAATTTTATTGCATGACATAAGTATTTGATCACCTACCAACCAGTAAGAATTTCGGCTCTCACAGACCTGTTAGTTTTTTTTAAAGAAGCCCTCCTGTTCTCCACTCATTACCTGTATTAACTGCATCTGTTTGAACTCGTTACCTGTATAAAAGACCTGTCCACACACTCAATCAAACAGACTCCAACCTCTCCACAATGGCCAAGACCAGAGAGCTAAGGACATCAGGGATAAAATTGTAGACCTGCACAAGGCTGGGATGGGCTACAGGACAATAGACAAGCAGTTTGGTGAGAAGGCAACAACTGTTGGCGCATTTATTAAAAAATGGAAGAAGTTCAAGATGACGGTCAATCTCCCTCGGTCTGGGGCACCATGCAAGATCTCACCTCGTGGGGCATCAATGATCATGAGGAAGGTGAGGGATCAACCCAGAACTACACGGCAGGACCTGGTCAATGACCTGAAGAGAGCTGGGACCACAGTCTCAAAGAAAACCATTAGTAACACACTACGCTGTCATGGATTAAAATCCTGCAGCGCACGCAATGTCCCTCTGCTCAAGCCAGCGCATGTTCAGGCCATCTGGATGACCCAGAGGAGGAATGGGAGAAGGTCATGTGGTCTGATGAGACAAAAATAGAGCTTTTTGGTCTTAACTCCACTAGCCGTGTTTGGAGGAAGAAGGATGAGTACAACCCAAAGAACACCATCCCAACCGTGAAGCATGGAGGTGGAAACATCATTCTTTGGGCTTGCTTTTCTGCAAAGGGTACAGGACGACTGCACCGTATTGAGGGGAGGATGGATGGGGCCATGTATTGCGAGATCTTGGCCAACAACCTCCTTCCCTCAGTAAGAGCATTGAAGATGGGTCGTGGCTGGGTCTTCCAGCATGACAACGACCTGAAACACACAGCCAGGGCAACTAAGGAGTGGCTTCTTAAGAAACATCTCAAGGTCCTGGAGTTGCCTAGCCAGTCTCCAGACCTGAACCCAATAGAAAATCTTTGGTGGGAGCTGAAAGTCCGTATTGCCCAGCGACAGCCCCGAAACCTGAAAGATCTGGAGAAGGTCTGTATGGAGGAGTGTGCCAAAATCCCTGCTGCAGTGTGTGCAAACCTGGTCAAGAACTACAGGAAACGTAAGTTCTCTATAATTGCAAACAAAGGTTTCTGTACCAAATATTAAGTTCTGCTTTTCTGATGTATCAAATACTTATGTCTTGCAATAAAATGCAAATTAATTACTTAAAAATCATACAATGTGATTTTCTGGATTGTTTTTTAGATTCCGTCACTCACAGTTGAAGAGTACCTATGATAAAAATTACAGACTTTTACATGCTTTGCAAGTGGGAAAACCTGCAAAATCAGCAGTGTATCAAATACTTGTTCTCCCCACTGTATCTGCGAGATGGAAGGCGGAAGGACCATCAGAATTGAGACTGGTTTCAACAATATAGGCGACCAGTTCAGAAAGAGCCATAGGAAATATGGCTGGTTGAATCGTTTCACTCTGTGACTCTTTCTCAAGCCTTCTGAGGTGGAGTTTCTATCTGTTGTAAAGATGAATGAGACACAAATGATGGTATTTCAGCTCCTGTGCAATGGCATCAGCACCACTTAGTTGAAACAATTTAGCATCATTCCGTGTTTGTGCACATTCATGTAGTCTGTCATTCAGTTGCAGTGTCATTACCTGACGTAGGTCAGATTCAGGAGATATGTTATCACAAAGAAAGCAAACCTGATCATCTAGACTTTTCTGCATCATGGTTCTGCGATGCTTTGTGGGTGTTATATTAGACTGCAACCTGTCTTTTGAAAATCATATTTCATATGTTACAAGAACAGCCTTTTTCCACCTTAGAAACATTGCTAAGCTACGTAATATGCTATCTGTTTCTGATGCAGAAAAGTTAGTTCATGCATTCATGACCTCGAGACTAGATTACTGTAATGCGTTATTAGCTGGTTGTCCTGCATCCTCAATAAACAAGCTACAGTTAGTCCAAAATGCCGCCGCTAGAGTTCTAACTAGATCAAGAAAATATGATCATATAACACCGATTTTATCATCCCTACATTGGTTACCTATAAAGTCCCGTATTAATTACAAGGTATTGCTACTGACTTATAAAGCCCTAAACGGCTTAGCTCCAGTCTATTTAACGGATCTTCTATCGCCCTATAATCCATCGCGCTCTTTAAGGTCACTAAATTCGAGGCTTTTGGTCATACCTAGGATATCTAGGTCCACCAAAGGAGGGAGAGCATTTTCACATTTAGCACCAAAACTCTGGAATAGTCTTCCGGATACTGTTCGTTGCTCAGACTCGCTCTCCCAGTTTAAAACTAGATTAAAGACGCATCTCTTCAGCCAGGCATTCATATAATACTTTTAATCCTACAGTTAAATCCGACCTCTAGTTCATAAACGCCAGAGGAGAACTGGCCCCCGACTGAGCCCGGGTTCTCCCAAGGTTTTTTTTTCTCCATTAGGTCACCTGATGGAGTTTTTCGGTTCCTTGCCACTGTTGCCTTTGGCTTGCTCAGTTGGGGATATTTGGGGATATTTAATTTAATTAATCAATCAACGATACTATTGATCAGCATTACCAAACGTAGACGTTCCACTAGAAACAAACATTGATGTATTGTTCTAATTTATTACTGTGAAGCTGCTTTGATACAACCTGTGTTGTGAAAAGCGCTATATAAATAAACTTGACTTGACTTGACTTGACCTTGTTTGGCCTTCATCTGTCTCACTACATTGAGCATCGGATTGTTGCTTCTGGGCACGAAGTAACTTTGTGTTGTTGAACCGAAGTCGACAATTGTGGTGATACTTCGCTTGGTTCCTTCTCAAAGTAGCTTCTATACCCCCACCTTCATCCAGTCGTTCCAGGTCCAGGGTCATTGGCATTTTGTTCATCTTGTGAAAGAGTGGAATGTTGGTGGCAATCATTTTATAGCCATCATGTTGAGAAACATGATGGGTAGGTGGTGATTGGAGGGGTTCCTTTGTGTCTGTCTGACAAAGACAACATTTCATCCAATCAATTGGACTCTTGGCTGACATGGGATTTTCATTTGCCATTTTGGGGGTTTGTTGTCTGATTAAGGCCGAGGGGTTATCCTTTTACCACCTCAATCATAGACATAGTACACATTCAGGTATGGGATACAATAGATATCATATAATAAAGGCTAGATGTCTCGTGCGCGCTGCTGGCCAATGGAGGTCGACGTCCGCACGTGGCGGCCATCTTACCACAGGGTGCTCGCTCACTCGTAACATGGTGCATGTACTTTTAAATCAGTGGTTCCCAAACCTGTCCTGAAGGCCCCCCAACACTGCACGTTTTCTTTGTCTCCCTACTTAAACACACCTGATTCAACTCATCAGCTCATTATCACATGGGTTAATTGAGCTGATGAGTTGAATCAGGTGTGTTTGATTAGGGAGACAACGAAAATGTGCAGTGTTGGGGGGCCTTCAGGACAGGTTTGGGAACCACTGTTTTAAATAACCATAACTTGCTCAATTTTCTACCGATTTTCAAACGGTTTGGTTTGTTATAAACGTCAGAGATGTAGTTATGATACTGCATACATATGAATAATTATAACAATGGACTTCCATATGAAAGAATTATAGCCACTTTAATAACGTTTGTAAGAAACCAAACCGTTTGTAAATCCGTCAAGATTTCAGTGAGATAAGAGGATTTGTGTGCGTGCTGATTACTCACCTTAATGCACAGCTTCCCTGTGGTAAGATGGCCACCGGTGATGCCGGAAGTGACTCCGCCTTAAGACATCTAGCCTTTATATGGATATCTATGTGGGATACAACTAGGTACAGGTCACCTACACCTAGCCCGATCATTCATCCAGTGCCATTTAAGTCCTGTGTGATCTGTACACCTTCCAGGTAAGCATACATGAACAAGTCATATATTGCCCCGCTTACCCTTGGCTCGGCTCTCCCGTGCTGGCACAACTTGTCAATTGAAATGCAGCTATCTAACTACATCTATTACTAGCTAATTGATGAGGGGCTGTTAGGCAGCATTTGGGACACTAAACTTAGCTATACTATTACTACTAGTCAAGAACTACAGTGTAAGTAAAACTAGATCAGCTGACACTGAACCCCATGCTGAGTTCCACAGCAGTGAAGTCACCAGTGTTCCCTGGTTGTGTAATGACGTTCACTCTATTAAACAAAACCTTCCTTAACACATTAAATTGAGCTCTGACAGAAATGGTGGCCATCTTGAAAATGGTCGCCATCTTGAATTTGAGCGGCACACACCTTTTTCCATGATAATGTTCCTTGAAGAATATTTGTACCAAATTTCATGATAGCATCACCATTTGAAAAAAAGATGTAAGGATTCAAGAGAAATGGCGGCCATCTTGAAAAATGGTAGCCATCTTGAATTTTTGAGGGACAAGCACCGTTTTCCAAAAAAACATTCTGAAGAGAGTATTTTCACAAAATGTTATGCCTACATCACTGTTTGAACAATTGACATAATGAGAATTTGACAGAAATAGCGGCCATCTTGAAAAAATGGCCGCCATTTTGAATTTTTGGGTGGCCAACGCCTTTTTCCCAAAAAGTGACCCTTAGAGAGTATCTGTGCCAAATTTCATGCTTTTATACCAATTTGAACGATTCTCTTGAAATATGCCATTAATCTGCTGCACTATCTGGACTCTATCGCAGCTTTTGACGTTTGACTGACATATAACGCAACCAATCACAGTTCGTTTTGTTCCGCGTCATGTTTAGGGGCGTGCCAATATAATGTCGATGTCCCTACAATAACAGACCGGCGTGCATTTAATAAATTATTCATTCAAGAACGTTGTGCAAGTTTACTGCAACAATGGAGCCGCAAACTTCACATACTTTTGAAAATCCAGCGTTTAGTTGATCCTGGTAAGCGCTCATTTGTCTCAGTTGTAAACACAACGGCTTTCTTCTTCCACGAGGGGTTTTGGCGTCACGGCATTTGTTTCCAGACGGACCGTTAAAGAACGCGATACACGTCTCGCGGACATCCTGTAGAATTCAACCAATCAGGTCGCGACTTCGAAACTCCTGAAGTGTTTCCAGAAAAGTGTGCCATATGCATCAGACGTTTAGCCAACGTTCCGTGGGCGTGACGTCTGAGGCTGAGACTACGTTTTCATGGACTTTCAGTTTGTTTTCATGGACTTTCAGTTTATTTTCACCTTCATCACTGTCTTCAACTGTTTAGTTAATTATCAATATCATCATTAGTTCAGTGTCTGCACCTGTCTATAATCAGTTCATTTGTAATCATCGCCATCACCTGTTCTGTTCTCATCATCTGTGTATTTAAGTTCTCCCTTCTCACTCTTCATTTTTGCCTTTAAATAAATATCGAGTGTTTTGGATCTCTGCCTGGAGCTTCATCTTCTTCTACCCTGAGACGTTACAATAGGTAGCATAATGTCTACTTCTAATTTATTACTTTAACAGTTAAACCAATCAAGAGCAAAATAAAAAAATATGTGTGTGTATTACATGATACAAATGTTGTATTTTTGACCAGTTTTAAAGTTTTATAAAATGTTTGTTACAATTTTCCAAACATTGTTGCACACTCAAATACATTTCCATAACTCAAACTAACAATGACTACATATGTTTTAGTACTAGATAGCCATTTAACATAGTTAAACACATTTAAATCATTAACAAATGTAGTTTGACAGCCCAAAAATACAAAATCTAAAATAAAACAAACTAGAAGCCACTGAAAATATTAAGCCACTGAAATAGAAGACACTTCTAATCTCTGTGTTCTAGTCAATCACAGTCACATTTTCACCACAATATGATGCCATGACTCACCAAGTACATTTTGTGTTCTTGTGTTATAGCCAAGTCAAATGTCATAAACACAAAATGCACCAGTTTGAGCATTTTTTTCAACAGTCAATGAGAAGAAAATAAAAAATAAAAATAGAGTATCTTTATATTACAATATGAACTGAATGCCAAGCTATGCTCATCAGTTGTTGAATAAGTGGAATATGGCGGTTTATTGAAACACAGCAGGTAAATCGAGAGATGAATGATAAAGGAATAATAGTCCTTAACAGACGTGAAGCAGTTCGTGATAGTTGGAGTGGAAGTGGAGTGCTCACGCCTCGGTTTGGTCGAGATAGCGTTCGTTCACACCGATGATACAGGAAACACACAGACACACCAGGAGAAGACTGGGGAGATGCAGGAGATCAGGAACGTAGGTAAGCGGTATAACTTCTTTCTTGAATAGGCTGTAAAACAGGAAAGCAGTCTTTACTCAAATTGAGTCCAGACAATAATGAAGCTCAAGGTGTGTGCTTAAATGTTGTGGTTGATGAATGACTCGACTGGTTTCAGGTGTGTGTGATCAGTATTCTGGGGATGGCGCTCTTTGTGATTGGCCGCTGATTGAACCTGGTACGTCTGTTACAGTTGTCAGCATCTTTTAAATTACATCAGATGGCACTTCTCACTGAGGTCGGAGTTGACTGCACAATTTCAGTCATTATTTTAAAGTGGGGCATGGGAAAAATCTTCAGAGATGTTTAGAGCTGGAGCTGTCTGTAATGCAGCATTTCAGTGTGGATCAATTCACAAAAACTGGTTTATGAAGTACAGTCTTATAATCTGTGAAATTAGGTTTAGTTTATTTCAGACTCAGTGAAGAACAGAATTGCAAACTTTGTTCAGTGAGTCAAAACCTAAAGAATCTTATTTTGTTTGTTCAATTAAATGTATTTATCCAAACTCTCAAATGTATCCTGTTTTGAGTATGTTCTCCATTCATCTGGCATCTTCCCCTTTTTCTCAAATGTTTTATTGTAATGCTTTTTAAGACGATTCTGGAATTTGCTCACAAACCACTTCCAGTAGGGCAGTTCAGAGAGATCAGGGGTGATGCTCCAGTCTGCATAAACTCCTGCACTTGTAATCTCTCCAGAGGACTTTATCATCTGAATCATTGGAATGAAAATATGTAGTGCTGCTTGCTTGAGTAGACATGTTTGTTGTGTTGTAGTGAAACCACCCATTCAGGCCAGTAACATGATGGACAGGAACATTGTGATCTCCATGATGATTTTCTATGGTGTTTGTGCAGGTGGCTTCACAGAATGGACACTTAACCCAACAACACTGACAGGAAGTGATCAATCAGAAGCTCATCTGGCCTCAATCTGTAGTCCAGGTTTGCAGGAAATGTATGGGCTGAAATATGTGCCACCAGAAACTGAATTTGAATAATTTATATTTGAATTTGAATTGCTAAACTTGAATAATTGTATTGGAAAACTGAATTTGAATCACATAATTTGAAATTGTATTGTTTATTTTGAATAATTGCATTGAAAAACTGAATCTGAATTGTATAATTTGAAATTGAATGTATTTGTTTGGAACTGAAGTCCAATACAATTTGGTCCTCACTGAAAATTCAACTCTCTATATATCCTCACATTCAGTTCTCACAATTCAGATTCAGATCACCAAATTCAATTTCAAGTTTCTGTGACAGACATCCGGGTAGTTGGAGGATGAAGGAAGAGCAATCGAGCGCAGATCGATATCGATAGATAGAGTTCAGTGTCGCAGGATCATCACTCAGCACTAATATGCCAGACTGTTGTGCTGCTTATGGATGTTAGAACGAAAGAAATGGAAAAAAATAAAAATAAAAAATAACAGCAAGGGATAACATTTCACAGGTGCGCAGCGTCTCTTCTCCCGGGCAGGAACACAGCTTCACCTTGCTGCTGCACCGGTCCCCGCTGATCCAGATGGGACCGGCCAAAGACATAGTGGTGATCGGGAGTATGTATATTTCGGCGGGAAGTTCCACTGCCTTTGCCGGTGGCCGGCGGACGAAGAGAAACTACAGCGGGGCAGCAGAGTTCGTCTGCGGCTGCAGGATCTAGAGACTTACTGCCCGCTTCCTGGGAGCCAAAACGCTGCTGGAGGAAGTTTTCTTTTGCTGAAGAAAATAGTCTGTTCCGCGTCCATAGCAACGCTCTGTTTTTCATGGCAACGGTGTGATATACTTATTACATGGCTTGGTTGAATTCCAATGTAGAATGCGGTCTGTTATTTCTTGATAACAGACCGCTGCGAAGTATATCACACCGTTGCCATGAAAAACAAATCGTTGCTATGGACGCGGAACGGACTATTTTTTACAATCTTTTGCTTAGAAGCAATACAATCTTTTTAAATCAATAAACAAGTTAAATCAATAATTTGTGTCAAATTATTTATTTATTTTGTAGGTAGCCATGTAATAAGCGGGATAATGTATAGCGAGGCGGTTGTTATAGCAAATAACAACACCTTCATCCAAACTCTGCGCATGCGTCGCGCATGCGCATGCGTCGCGTCTGAGCGCGTTGTTGTCTTTGGAGCTCCATCGATTGATTTATAATTCTTGATTTCTCTTTAAACTCACTTACAACGAACATTTTCTACTTTTCCTCACCTCATAGTTATAACGCGGATTGTTGAGCAGACGCGTCTCAAGCCTTGTGATCCAACGCTGGATACTCTTATAGGTTACGTCCGTGGATCACGGCTGAACGCGTCTTCTCCGCACTCATTTAAGTTACAAACAAACATTTTTCACCTATCGTGCGTCTACTCTACACCCGTACCACTGAAAAGACGGATTATATCCAAGACTTAAGCCATAAATTAGTATTAATATTGATAGCACCACTGGTAGCGTCGTTGCTAACTTAACTTACTGTCCATCTGTTAAAATGGCGAATATATCAAATGTAAGTAGTCTACCTTTTGGTGCAGGTGAGGACACATTTGAGCTGCACGCGGTGCAGTCTGAGCTGGAAGCTGTTGAGAAACAGATCCACGACCTTTTAGTAAGAAAAGCCGAGCTGATAGACCGGCGTTTGGCTCTCGAAACATCGCGCGCCGAGGCACACAAATCAGAGATTAATGTTACTAACCCGCTGACTCCGACCTCGTCTACTCCGTGCGTTCCTCAACATCGGTCCCGAACGTCGAGGTCGCGATCAGCCATGGTCTCGTTCACTCCGGCTCCAACATGCCATCACGAAGCCTGGATTTTTCCGCAGCGGAAGTCGCGAGTCAGGTCTAGACCAAGAAAACTCTCTCCGACCCTCCCGGTTTTCGAGATATCCACACAAAACCGCTTCTCCCCTCTTCGCGAAACAGAACGCGATGCTGTGATCATCGGCGATTCCATCGTTCGACACGTACACGTTACGTTAAATAAAAGTAAGGTGCATAGTCACTGCTTTCCTGGTGCTCGTGTTTCCGAAGTCGCTGCTCACGTTCCCGAGATTCTGAACGAGCGCGTCGGAACCGTTGTCCTGCACGCGGGAGGGGCCGACATCAGACTGCGCCAGACGGAAGTTTTGAAGAAAGACTTCAGGAATCTGATCGATACGGTACGCAGCACATCGCCTGATATAACGATTATTGTGTCAGGACCGCTTCCCACGTACCGACTAGGTCATGAAAAGTTTAGTAGATTATTTGCGCTTAATGAATGGTTAATGTCATGGTGCAATGAGCAGAAACTTCTCTTTGTAAATAATTGGAATCTGTTTTGGGAGCGTCCTAGGCTTTACCGTGCTGATGGCTTACACCCAAACAGATTCGGATCGGATCTTCTGTCAGATAACATCTCCAAAATGTTAAATACCTTTTGACTAGTAAACAAAAGTCCAAATCATAGTCTCTGCTGCACCAATTTAACTGATATAAATAGTGTAGAACATTGCATAGAAACTGTGTCTATTCCTCGTTTAGTGAGATCAAATCATAAATCTACTGCAGGATCTAGAAAAAATCTAATTGTTATTAAACCAGAAAATGTTGCTATTGGTAATCAAAAACAATTTTTAAAGCTAGGTCTTTTAAACATTAGATCACTCACACCTAAGGCAGTTATTGTAAATGAAATAGTCACAGATAATAGCTTCGATGTACTTTGCCTTACTGAAACCTGGCTTAAACCAAATGATTATTTCGGTTTAAATGAGTCTACTCCTCCTGGATACTTCTATAAGCATGAGCCCCGTCTGAATGGTCGTGGCGGCGGTGTTGCAACAATCTATAGAGATTTTCTCAATGTTACTCAGAAAACGGGTTATAAGTTTATTTCATTTGAAGTACTTGTACTAAATGTTACGCTCTTAGATGATAGAAAAACATCCCTATTATCTCTAGCCTTGGCTACCGTATATAGACCGCCTGGGCCTTACGCTGATTTCCTAAAAGAGTTTGCAGATTTTCTCTCAGACCTATTAGTTAACTTCGATAAAGCATTAATTGTTGGAGACTTTAATATCCATGTAGATAATCAAAATGATGCGTTAGGGGCTGCGTTTACTGATTTATTAAACTCCTTTGGGGTCAAGCAAAACATTACCGGACCGACTCATCGATTTAATCATACACTCGATTTAATTATATCACATGGAACCGATCCAACCGATATAGATATCATTCCACAAAGTGACGATGTCACTGACCATTACATGGTAACTTGCATATTACGTACTCCTGTAATATATCATGCTGCGCCGCGTTATCGATTAGGCAGAACAATCCTTCCATCCACCATAGATAATTTTTCAAACAGCTTATCGGATCTGTCTCAGCTGCTCAGTGAACCCAAACAAACAGATGAACTTGAGGAATTAACTAGCACTATGAGCACCATTCTCTCTGGATCATTGGATATTGTTGCGCCCATTAGATTAAAAAAGGTCAGAGAGAAAAGTAAAGCACCATGGTACAACAGTACTACGCGTGTTCTAAAGAGAGAAACCCGTAATTTAGAGCGTAAATGGAAACAAACCAACTTAGAGGTCTTTAGAATCGCATGGAAAGACAGTATGTCACGTTATAAAAAGGCCCTAAAAGCGGCCAGGGCTGAGCATCTACGCAAACTAATAGAAAACAACCATAACAATCCTAAGTTCTTATTTAACACCGTGGCGAGACTAACAAATAAACAGATGTCTCCTGAACAAAGTATTCCATTACAGTTTAGTAGTAATGATTTCATGAAGTTCTTCACTGAGAAAATAGAAAACATCAGAACCACAATTGTAAACGTTCAATCCTCAATCGCGCCTTATAATTCAGCCTCAATTATCACGCCGCAAGAACAATTACAGTGCTTTTCAACTATAGAACAAAAAGAGTTAAATAAATTTATCATTTCCTCTAAAACAACAACATGTTTATTAGATCCCATACCAACTAAACTATTGAAAGAAGTGTTACCTGTAGTGGAAGAGCCTCTCCTCAATATTATTAACTCGTCTTTATCTTTAGGTCATGTTCCAAGAACATTTAAATTGGCAGTTATAAAACCTCTCATTAAGAAACCACAATTAGATCCGAATAATCTAGTAAATTATAGACCCATTTCAAATCTACCTTTTATGTCTAAAATACTAGAAAAAGTTGTGTCCGCTCAACTGGGCTCTTTCTTACAAGAAAATGACACCTATGAAAAGTTTCAGTCTGGATTCAGGCCGCATCATAGCACTGAAACTGCGCTCGTTAAAATCACAAATGATTTACTTTTAGCTTCTGACCAAGGCTGTATCTCAATATTAGTTTTACTTGATCTTAGTGCTGCGTTCGATACTATAGATCATACAATACTCTTAGATCGACTACAAAATTATACTGGTGTTCAAGGACAAGCATTAAGCTGGTTTAGATCGTATTTATCTGACCGCTACCATTTTGTTTATTTAAATGGAGAAAAATCTATCATAACTCCAGTAAACTATGGAGTGCCGCAGGGATCTGTGTTAGGCCCTCTATTATTCTCAATATATATGCTGCCACTTGGAAATATTATAAGGAAACATGGAATTAGTTTCCATTGTTATGCTGATGACACTCAAATCTATATTTCATCACGGCCAGATGAAAACGCTAAATTATCCAAATTGACAGAGTGTGTTAAAGATATAAAAGATTGGATGACGCATAATTTTCTTTTATTAAATCCAGACAAGACAGAGGTACTACTTATCGGTTCAAAAAACCACCCACAAAACCTCTCACAATACAACTTTAACATAGTAGGATGTCCTGTTACTTCATCCTCTACAGTAAAAGACCTGGGTGTTATATTAGACTGCAACCTGTCTTTTGAAAATCATATTTCATATGTTACAAGAACAGCCTTTTTCCACCTTAGAAACATTGCTAAGCTACGTAATATGCTATCAGTTTCTGACGCAGAAAAGTTAGTTCATGCATTCATGACCTCGAGACTAGATTACTGTAATGCGTTATTAGCCGGTTGTCCTGCATCCTTAATAAACAAGCTACAGTTAGTCCAAAATGCCGCCGCTAGAGTTCTAACTAGATCAAGAAAATATGATCATATAACACCGATTTTATCATCCCTACATTGGTTACCTATAAAGTCCCGTATTAATTACAAGGTATTGCTACTGACTTATAAAGCCCTAAACGGCTTAGCTCCAGTCTATTTAACCGATCTTCTATCGCCCTATAATCCATCGCGCTCTTTAAGATCACTAAATTCGAGGCTTTTGGTCATACCTAGGATATCCAGATCCACCAAAGGAGGGAGAGCATTTTCACATTTAGCACCAAAACTCTGGAATAGTCTTCCGGATACTGTTCGTTGCTCAGACTCACTCTCCCAGTTTAAAACTAGATTAAAGACGCATCTCTTCAGCCAGGCATTCATATAATACTTTTAATCCTACAGTTAAATCCGACCTCTAGTTCATAAACGCCAGAGGAGAACTGGCCCCCGACTGAGCCCGGGTTCTCCCAAGGTTTTTTTTTCTCCATTAGGTCACCTGATGGAGTTTTTCGGTTCCTTGCCACTGTTGCCTTTGGCTTGCTCAGTTGGGGATATTTGGGGATATTTAATTGAATTAATCAATCAACGATACTATTGATCAGCATTACCGAACGTAGACGTTCCACTAGAAACAAACATTGATGTATTGTTCTAATTTATTACTGTGAAGCTGCTTTGATACAACCTGTGTTGTGTCGCTATATAAATAAACTTGACTTGACTTGACTTGACCTTCAGGCTGATTCAAGACCTGTCGGGGTTGTTATTCGCTATAACAACCGCCTCGCTATATACATTATCCCTTATATATATATATATATATATATATATATATATATATATATATATATATATATATATAGTTATATATAGTTATAGGCTTCAGGCTGATTCAGGCAGATATATATATATAAGGGATAACTCTATCTATCGATCTGCGCTCGATTGCTCTTCCTTCATCCTCCAACTACCCGGATGTCTGTCACAGAAACTTGAAATTGATTTTGGTGATCTGAATCTGAATTGTGAGAACGGAATGTGAGGATATATAGAGAGTTGAATTTTCAGTGAGGATCAAATTGTATTGGACTTCAGTTCCAAACACATAAATTCAATTTCAAATTATACAATTCAAATTCAGTTTTTCAATGCAATTATTCAAATTAAACAATACAATTTCAAATTATGTGATTCAAATTCAGTTTTTCAATGCAATTATTCAAGTTTACAATTCAAATTCAAATATAATTGATTCAAATTCAGTTTCTGGTGGCACATATTTCAGCCCATAGAAATGTATCTTTGTTGAATCTACCGCTGATATCAGACATTACAGCAGGAAGTTATTTTCTCATCACATCTTCTAGGAGGTTGAAATCATCAATATCATCATGTTTCACTCCACTAATCTCTGTCTCTCACATTTCCTCTGTTCACTTGAACATGTTCAGTAGATTCATGTGCTGCTTTCATGATCTTCTGCTGCAGGAGTTCAATGTTCTCCTTCATCTTGGGTAAATCATGGGATAATCTATGAAGTCCATGTATTTGTAAAAAAAAAAAAAAATTCCTTTGCCAGTGTTTACCATTTGATCTGTTTCCATTCAGTGATTTACAGTTTGATCTCATTTCATCTGTCAGATCTCTGGCAGTCTTCTTGTAGACACTCTGCTCAATGGGCTCTTTAAGTTTCTGACAGATGATCTCACCAAAAATGGCAGCTGATGTTGCTCCATGACAGTATTTCTGAAAAATACTATAGTACTCTTTTCTTCCCAAAATATTCTCCAGTAACATTGGCTTCCTTGAACATTCTGGGCCCTATCTTGCACCCAGCGCAATTGACTTTGTACACCGACGCATGTATCATTCCTATTTTGCACCCACGCACAGTGGACTTTTCCCTCCACAGACGCACGTCAGTTAACTAAGAAATACACTTGCGCTCCCCGGGTTGGTTGAGCGCAAAGAGGAGGCGTGTTCCGGCGCAAACGTTCCCTCATGCTATTTTGCAGGTTTAGAAAACAATTCCGCCACTGACCGAAAAAAACTAGTTTAACCTGTTAACCGTTGCCAGAGCGCGGGCGCACTGAAGCGTTTTTTTTTATAAATAGTTCAAAGTTACTATCAGATTTAATGTTATACCTTGACAAACTATACATCATTACAAAGATATAAGACTCAAGTTTCAGAATTTGACCACTATTGTATTCTGAGAAACTTATAGCGACAGTTATTTCTTAATTTGTGTCAGGAGTTATGAAATGAAAAAATGAGTCGATACCTTTGATATGAATTATGCGCGTCAGCCGCTTTCATTCATAAAAAAACTCCCGTGCCGTCGTCATGACAGCGATACACAAAACAACGTCCTTCCGGGCTTTTAGCTAAAAAATGTGCAGATTTGGAGAAATATTGATATATTCTCATAGGTTTACATCAGATTTCTATAGACAGGAATAATATTTATTGAATTTATACCCAAATGCGTCGATGTAATCATTATGAGCGTTTGTATACCCTGTTAATGCGTTTTCAATTCATACCAAAAGCCTGAGGGCGCCCTCGCCGCCCTGTGCACAGTATTAGAACATGAAGAAGTGCCATAATCATGTGACAATCCAGGAAGCCTCGAACACACACACAGCTAACAAGAGATCGCGCTGTAACTATGGCTGTAACATGGAGATACAGTCGTTTTGAAGACAATAAACATGTTTGCTATGATATTTGAGTTACCTGTGTTTTTCAATCCATGCCAGGTATTTCCATAATAATAGATTATATTTATAATGTAATGCTAATCTATATAGACTATCATTGTGCAGAACAGTATACAATAGTATATTTTCTGTCTGATTTTTTTATCTGAAGCCAAATTAGATCACAGAAAATTATTTAAAATACTCGATTTGCTTTATAAAGTAAGTTTATAAGCACAAACATGGTTTTAATCTCATAAATTGTCGTGTATTGATGGTGTGCTAAGCTAACGTGCTAGCTAGCCCTAGGTGCACCTGCCACCTAGAAGTTATATTTTTATTATTTTTTGAATGCTTACTGAAATGTTTCTTTATTCAAGAAATGCATTTAAAACAGTTTAGAATGTAAGGGTGAACTTTGAGAAAATAAATTAGTGACTGAAACCATATGAATAGCATGTGAATAGCCAGTCGTTAGTAACTAATGCAGACAAAAGAAATGCATATTTAGAGCCATAACCTGGCTGGAGAGGTGTGAATGTGTGCAGGGGGAGACTGAGACTGAATGGGGCTCGTTTGCACCACAAAACAATAAAGACAATATACTGCATAGATGGTAAGAAGATGACACTAAATATCAGTAGCATTTTAGCATCAAATCAAAATAAAGTCACATGACATGGTCTTGAAAAACATTTCACTAAATACAGAGTTTTGGACTTATTATCTTAAGATTTTAAACATAAAATGTTTAGACATGTGGCATTAGCTGTAGTGCATTTCTAGACTGCTCCAGGGCCAACTTCAATTTTATTTTCATGAGGATGTTTCATAAAAAATAATTTCTAATAACTTTACAAAACTTTGAAGCTATTTATAACAATTTTTGTCATTATGACAATAATTAATTCTACATTACAATAAACTGCCAGGTGTCAGCTTTCAAATGAGATCATACTTGTGCTTTTAGTGCAAAGGGTTCATGAACTGTATCTGTTTCAGTTTGGGTATGTCATTTCTTGGGATTTTTCAAAAGTGGGGTTGCAGCTTAACAGGTTAAAGTCAGTGGCGCGTTGCGCATGTTATTCATATGCTATTTTAAGGGCGCATGTTTGGCCATAATCAATGTAGCGTGTGCACAACGCACATACACTTTGATTCTCTCATCTACACAGAAGCAGCAGTTTTCATTTTTGCAAATCATACATTATTACAGATAGATAGATAGATAGATAGATAGATAGATAGACAGACAGTTTATTATAAAAGCATACATCTAGCTTACACATTTACCCAAATTATCATACACCTGTTTAACCGAAGTTAATTTGGGTGTGTTTCTCCATCCCCAACGTCCCTGACGAGAATGTCGGTCTCCTCGGCTGTGAACCGCTCCTGGCGCGCGCCTGGCAAATACGCCGTTATAATAGGAATCCGCTATAGAACAAGCATGCCTGCTCTTAAAGGGAATGTGAGATGTCGCTCTGATTGGTTTATTTCACGTTACGCCCAAACCACACCTATGAATTATGAAGCTACTTCAGACCAACCCATTTTAGATTTGTGTCAGGCGCAAGAGTCATTTTTCCCGCCGGTATAATAGCAACAGCGCCCAAGACCCGCCCACAAAGTTGCTTGCGTTTTGCGCTTGATACTTGCGTTTCAGATCGTTAAAATAGGGCCCTCTGTGTTGGTCAGTTATCATCTTGTTTGCTCTGTTACAGATGGAATAAACCAAATCAATGAAGAATTCATTCTTGTACTCCTAATTCCCTTGTCCTTCCTGATGTTTTTTCCTGATGTTCTGTTACTCTCCTCTTGATGTAATCTGTGAGTTGTTGAATGCAGCTGATGTTGTAGCCCATCTTTGAAATGTTAAATGACTGAATCATTTTATCTGTCTGCTAAAAACATTATTGACCAATGATCGTATTTGGTCATCACTCTTTGGATTTTAAATAAATCTAAATGGATTTTGTAAATTTTCTAAGAACACTCTTTACAGACATTCTTTTTTGTTACGTTTCTAAAAATAACTTATTCATCATACCTACTCACAGTGAAAATAAATATTGTTTTACTCATTGCCCTCTGTCTTGTGGTCTACTGGAATACTTTCATAGATGTCACTGTGGAGTTTCACATCTCTCAACATAACTGTCACAGCTCCACCAGATCTACAGACTCCACCCACTCGTTCACTCTCCCCTGATTACTAATTACCACACCTGTACCTCGTCACCTGTTCACTATATACATTCACTTGCACCACTCTTCACTGTCTGATCTTGTCTTTCCATGGACACACAGACTCTACCTCGATCCTTACCTGTTCCACCCCTGTTCCACCCCTGTTCCACCCCTGTTCCACTCCTGTTCCACTCCTGTTCCACTCCTGTTCCACTCCTGTTCCACTCCTGTTCCACTCCTGTTCCTACCTGCCATCCTCGTCTTCCGATCCCATTCCACGAACCTGCTATCATCGTTAGTGACTCTCATCCACGTCTGCCATCAGCCTCGTTATGTTCTCTGCCTGTGAAGGACAATACTGTTATTCATCAGCTAAGTTCCATTCAACTATCTTCATTGTGTCCAACTCACCATTTACATCTACTGGTTTCTGTGATTCTGTTCATAATAAACTTCAGTTACATTATACTGACCTGTCTGCTTCATCACTCTCCGTGACAGAAGATCAGACCAAATGCAGAATCCCACGGAACCCGCTACGGATCCACCCTGCGATCCGTTTAAAGAGTTGGTTCACGCAGTCAGATTATCACTTCAGCCACCTTTTCTGGATAATCCACCTTCCCTTCCCGCCGATGTTCATCACACTGCTCAACCATCTCTTCCGTCATCACCTGTACCATCCACTGCCTCTGCCAGTCCCATGGCCCGACCAGCGACATTCACCGGTGAGGCGGAGGACTGCAGCGGATTCATTCTACAGTACTCCCTGTATTTCAAAATGCAGGCTCATCAATTCCCCAACGATTCTGCTCGAGTGGCTTTTGTGATATCCTTGCTGTCTGGCCACGCACTCCAGTGGGCGCAATCACTGTGGAATTCCAACACCCAAGTGACTAAATCGCTCAACTTCATCGGTCATTTCAAAGAGGTGTTCGGTCAGACTGCTTCGGAACTCTCCTTCCACGATCAACTTTTCAATCTATGTCAAGGTAAAAACTCAGTCTGTTCCTATGCCTCAAGTTTCGCACATTGGTGGCATCTAGTGGGTGGAATGAGACCACCCTACTCACTGCTTTTCGCCATGGTCTTAACACTAACACCTGTCAACTTATGGTTGTGTATGATGACTCGATGGGATTGGAGAATTTCATACAGAAGACAATCCGCGTCTCTCAACGCTTATGGGTTGAATGGGTTGAAATGAACACAGTGCAGTTCACAGGAATCTTGAATAACATTTCCTGTAATGTACATTTTTTTTTTTTTTTAGGAGTGCTTCCTTGCGATTATCTCCCCAAAGAATCTTTGATAGATGTACCGGCCCTATTAATTTGCAATACGGATGCATCGGATAAACCGGGGCTGCACTGGGTATCCTTATACATAGGTCAAGACGGCTTTGGGTGTTTTTTGACAGCTTCCGTAATCCCTGGATGCAGATTGTTTTCTGTCAACCATTCTCTTTTTTTTTTTTTTTTTACAATTATACACAAGTTCATTATTCTACCAGACAAGTCCAAGATTATACTTCAGTCACCTGTGGACAATATTGTGTCTTTTTTCTGTATTATATATCACAAGGTTTTGAGTATGAAAATATAATGAAATTTTACCATACCGATAATCTATTAAAAATAATGCTATGATCTCTCTTTTTGTGAAAAAATTGAAACTCGTTCTCTGTGATAATAAAACATTTAAATGTATCCAGTGTGTACATTCTGGTAAAATGTTCCAGTCGTATTCATTTATGTGTAACGAATAAATAAAGAATATGTATGCTACGATGTATTATTTGTGTGTATATGTAACAAATAAAACGACTCGTAAACAGATGAAACATTTCTTTATTTTATTTGACATCAGAAATCAATAACACAACTTCCGGTTATGGCGGCGCTAGAGTGAAACTGTCACAGTGTCTGGTTTATGTTCCTTGGGTCACCACTAGATGTCCTCCTTCCTCACGGTGTCCAGCACACTCTTGCACTACATTCCCCATGATCCTTGTCTGTTCATTGCACTCAGCTGTCCCTCATCACTGATCATTGCACTCAGCCTGTTTCCCATTATCATTGTCACTTCCCTGTGTATAAATACCCTGCCTGTTTAGTGTTTGCTACGGATTCCTTGTTTGTATCACACCACTTCCGAGTTCTGTTTTTGCCGTTTGTTTTGTTCCTGTTCCCGTTTATGTTTGGATTGCTCTATTTGGATATTGACCTTTGCCTGGACTGTTTATGAGATTGGATTACACTACATTAAAATACACATACTGCATATTGGATCTTTCTGCTTTTCCTTGAGTGTGGATCGTGACAGAAGGAATCCGTCACACACAGATCCAGCGGTATGTGTTCCAACTTCTCCCCAGCCACTTAGCGGGAGAGGAGAGATAAGTTTGAGGGAACCCGGTTGGTCATATTTCGTGGGACCCGGGGAGGTCGCAGAGGAGGAGGTGGTCGAGTGGAGATCCAACATCACTCTCCACCATGGCCCCCCTTCAACCCTGGGCTCGTGAGGGACGGACCGGAACCACCATCTCGCCGTCGCGGACGGAGAAGAGGAAAGAACACGTCTGCCCAGCCAGAGACTGTTCACGTCACGTCTGCCCAGCCAGAGACTGTTCACGTCACGTCTGCCCAGCCAGAGACTGTTCACGTCACGTCTGCCCAGCCAGAGACTGTTCACGTCACGTCTGCCCAGCCAGAGACTGTTCACGTCACGTCTGCTGAGCCGGTGTCTTCGGACAAGATGGCCGCCGCCGAGAGTGTTCCCTTCACGTCTGCCGAGCCTGTGTCTTCGGACAAGATGGCCGCCGCCGAACCTGTTCACGTCACGCCTGACGAGCCTGTGTCTTCGGACAAGATGGCCGCCGCCGAGAGTGTTCCCGTCACGTCTGCCGAGCCTGTGTCTTCGGACAAGATGGCCACTGCCGAGCTTGGGTCTTTGGACAAGATGGCCGCTGCCGAGCCGGAGCCAGTGTCTGTTCCTGAGCCGGAGCCAGTGTCTGTTTCTGAGCCGGAGCCAGTGTCTGTTCCTGAGCCGGAGCCAGTGTCTGTTCCTGAGCCGGAGCCAGTGTCTGTTCCTGAGCCGGAGCCAGTGTCTGTTCCTGAGCCGGAGCCAGTGTCTGTTCCTGAGCCTGTGGTGCCAGTTCCTGTGCCTGAGCCGGTGGTGCCATTTCCTGTGCCTGAGCCGGTGGTGCCAGTTCCAGTGCCTGAGCCTGTGGTGCCAGTTCCAGTGCCTGAGCCTGTGGTGCCAGTTCCTGTGCCTGAGCCTGTGGTGCCAGTTCCTGTGCCTGAGCCTGTGGTGCCAGTTCCAGTGCCTGAGCCTGTGGTGCCAGTTCCAGTGCCTGAGCCGGTGGTGCCAGTTCCAGTGCCTGAGCCTGTGGTGCCAGTTCCTGTGCCTGAGCCGGTGGTGCCAGTTCCTGTGCCTGAGCCGGTGGTGCCAGTTCCAGTGCCTGAGCCGGTGGTGCCAGTTCCAGTGCCTGAGCCTGTGGTGCCAGTTCCTGTGCCTGAGCCTGTGGTGCCAGTTCCTGTGCCTGAGCCTGTGGTGCCAGTTCCTGTGCCTGAGCCTGTGGTGCCAGTTCCTGTGCCTGAGCCTGTGGTGCCAGTTCCTGTGCCTGAGCCTGTGGTGCCAGTTCCTGTGCCTGAGCCGGTGGTGCCTGTTCCAGTGCCTGAGCCGGTGGTGCCAGTTCCTGTGCCTGAGCCGGTGGTGCCAGTTCCAGTGCCTGAGCCGTGGCCGCCCGAGGGGTCTTCTCCGCCGTGGCCGCCCGAGGGGAAGTCTCCGCCCTGGCCGCCCGAGGGAAAGTCTCCGCCCTGGCCGCCCGAGGGAAAGTCTCCGCCCTGGCCGCCCGAGGGAAAGTCTCCGCCCTGGCCGCCCGAGGGAAAGTCTCCGCCCTGGCCGCCCGAGGGAAGGTCTCCGCCCTGGCCGCCCGAGGGAAGGTCTCCGCCCTGGCCGCCCGAGGGAAGGTCTCCGCCCTGGCCGCCCGAGGGGTCTTCTCCTCCTTGGCCGCCCGAGGGGTCTTCTCCTCCCTGGCCGCCCGAGGGGTCTTCTCCGCCCTGGCCGCCCGAGGGGTCTTCACCGCCGTGGCCGCCCGAGGGGTCTTCTCCGCCCTGGCCGCCCGAGGGGTCTTCTCCGCCCTGGCCGCCCGAGAGGTCTTCTCCGCCCTGGCCGCCCGAGAGGTCTTCTCCACCCTGGCCGCCCGAGGGAGAGTCTCCGCCCTGGCCGCCCGAGGGAGAGTCTCCGTCCTGGCCGCCCGATGGACCCTCTGCTCCGCCCAATGGACTCTCTGCACCGCTCTGGCCGCCCGATGGACTGTCGTCCCCATCCTGGCCGCCAGATGAGCTGTCACTCCCTGTTTCTGTTCCCCTCCATGGACCTGGCCCCCCATCCCTCCCCCTGATCCTCCACCGTTCCACCTCCCACCTGGACTCTTGTTTTGTTTGTTTCTATGTCTTGGAGCGTCTGGTAGCCGCTCCGTAGAGGGGGGGTCATGTCACAGTGTCTGGTTTATGTTCCTTGGGTCACCACTAGATGTCCTCCTTCCTCACGGTGTCCAGCACACTCTTGCACTACATTCCCCATGATCCTTGTCTGTTCATTGCACTCAGCTGTCCCTCATCACTGATCATTGCACTCAGCCTGTTTCCCATTATCATTGTCACTTCCCTGTGTATAAATACCCTGCCTGTTTAGTGTTTGCTACGGATTCCTTGTTTGTATCACACCACTTCCGAGTTCTGTTTTTGCCGTTTGTTTTGTTCCTGTTCCCGTTTATGTTTGGATTGCTCTATTTGGATATTGACCTTTGCCTGGACTGTTTATGAGATTGGATTACACTACATTAAAATACACATACTGCATATTGGATCTTTCTGCTTTTCCTTGAGTGTGGATCGTGACAGAAACGTAGTGCACGGAGCTCCCGAATAATTTAATCTAAATAATCCTACCTAAAGGTTTTTCAGACGACGAAAGTACTTTCTTTAGTACAACAATTTTGTAGCGCTTTGAACATCCTGATAAATATGCCGAATCCAAAGAAAACGGACAAGAAGGAAGATGCTCAAGATATGAGACTGCAGTTATCGGACCCTCCGCCAGGGACGGACTGGGGCTAAAAAACAGCCCTGGACTTTCTCCCAAATAGGCCCATCATCCGGCCATTCGCCTCTAGCCGTGTGGGACAGACACTAGCCAGGATGTCCTGATACTATGCCACAATACTGTAGCCTATCAGATAGGTATTCACAGCAAGTAACATCTCAAAACCAATGATGATAATTGGGGTTGTGTTTATTAATGAAGCCTCCGCCTTCAAATAAAAACAAAAAATGTACAATGCCATAAAATACAAATAATAAAATGTTACTGGCTACAGTAACCCCAAATTATACAAACTTGTAATTATAAAACATAGTTAGGCTACTTTATACCAGGGGTCTCCAACCTTTTTGTGTGCGAGGGCTACCTCAAGGGATAAAATAATCTAGAAGGAATTTGTATTTGTTATACTCCAATATTTATTATACATAACATGGTGAAGCTTTTTTACTTTTCACCATCATATGGGAAATAATAAAATATCTTGATATTCTGGTTCAGACTTCAAAAGCGTTTTAAAAAAATCCTGAAAAATTATGAAAATTTATAGATTGTTTTGTTGATTTTCTATAAACCTTTGTACATGTTATCAAAAACAGTAGCCCAAACATTTAGTATAAATATAAATGAAAAAAAAAAAAATAAATAAATAAAACTGCCATAACTTCTAAACAAAAACATTACTGCATTACATTTAACACATTTATACATGACTGTATTAATAACAGCATTTTTAATATGAATACAGGCACATTTCTGCCAAAAAAGTTTGTTTTACTAAAGTTAATTCATAGGTTTTGGTGTGAAATATCTTCTAACTGGTTTGTTCTCGGAACAATGTTTTGCCTGTTTTTTTTTTTGTTTTTTTTGCGTCAGTATGTTGAGAATATCAGCGCTGTTTCATCTGGCTTTTTACAAGCTTAAATCACATTGTCATTTGTGGTTTATAATAGAGATAGAGAATTCTGCGCTGAATTGAAATGCTTCTCAGTGGATCGTGCAGCTCTGTGTAATAATGTTCGCGTGATCGAGATCAGCTTTGGCCGCGATCGCTGTTTTCTGGGCCGAGCTGATAATGCACTGCTCAGATCAAACAAGTTTTGTTCCGCTTTTTAAGCGTTTGCCATTTGATGTTTCTCATACGCAACGCAAATGACAGCGTACAATCAAAGAGAGTTGGGTAATTTTGTCGAGGCAAAAGTTCAAATTGAAACGTTTAGTTGAAAAGGTCGCAAAATTATGCCATTTATTCGAAGACTGGAACCCCGACGGCAAGTTAGGGCTATTTATAGAATGTGTTTAGCGGGCAACTCACAGGCACCACGTTGGAGACCACTGCTATTCAAATATAATGTAAGAAAATTTAAAAGTGCAGCCTTATAAAACTAACTTTCTGTCAGTGGCTATAGGCCGACTCTTCTTCCTCAGTTGTTGTTTTTTACATGTAGCATATTAGTGCCCCTATCCCTGATGTTGGCTGTTAATACTGCTTTATTAGACTTTTTTTATTTTTTGTGCCGACGGCCCTCGGTTGGACGGCCGTTCTGGACTTTTCCAGAACGCACAGATTGTCAATCCGTCCCTGCCCTCCGCCATGGTTTCATGCAGAAATGGAAAAGGGATTTGTCAGAATTCAGGAGTTAATCGATGGACGTCTGAGTAAATTCGCAGAATCCTTGGAGAAAATGAGCAACGAACTACAATCAACAAATCTGAGAATGGTGGAAGTGGTAACAAAGCAGATGGAGATGAAAGAAGCATTAACAGGCCTTCACACGGATGTCGCGGATGTCAAGATGGCTGTTGTCGGCGAAATCAAACAGTTGAAAGACAAAATTGATGAACTCGAAAATCAATCTCGCCGTCAGAATCTACGTCTTGTAGGTTTCCCTGAGGGAGTGGAAGGGAGAAACCCAGTGGACTTTATGAAGGAATGGCTGCCTAAGATTCTGGGGAAGGAGGACGAAATCTACGAAATTGAAAGAGCTCATCGCACTTTGCAACGACGACCAGCGGAAAACGACAAACCACGAGCTATTCTGATTCGTCTCCCTCGGTATGGAGACACACTTAAGATTCTCAATGCGGCAAGAGAAAAGGGCAAACTCACCTATGGCAACTCTACCATTATGATATTTCATGATCGACATTGACGTCATCGACATTGTTCAGAAAGCGACAAGATTTCAGCGCATTCAAAAGACATTTACGCAATAACGACGTCACTTACGCTATGCTTCATCCCGCGACGTTGAGGATTCAGCTGCCGGAGGGACAAAGATCCTTCAACTCCAAAGCATCATCAGAGACTTATCTTCGACAACACCATCCACACTTGATTGCTGGATAAAACACTAGCCAATGGCATCTCAAAGCGTTCCGGGGATCCACACTAAACTCCACTAATTACCCAAAAACTGTAAAAGAATAACTGTACCAAAGTTACAGGGGTGAGTGGATTTTCTTTTCAATGAACATTAACGAAAAAACTCTGTCAATGGTGAGTAAGCCTATACATAAAAAAAAAAAAACGGTTCAAGAAGAACGTGGTTCGGTTTAGCCTACTAAAGTGGTGAATTTCGGGATTCTTGGATTGTTCAAAATATTTGATTTGTTTGCTGGAAAGTACGTAATTTAAGTTTAACGTTTGGTAGGTTTGATAGTACATCTAAAGTTACTTGGGAGTTAGGATGGATAAGGAAGAGGAAGTCAAGTTCGACTGCATGTTGCGGTGCACAATCAGTCATGGGGTTTTAAAGTTTCACACTTCGTTTGGGGAAGTGGTGGGAGTGATAGGGGGAGGTAGACAGAACACATGTTTTAATTATTTTATTTATGGGTGGCGTTCGGTAGAGAAAATCTCTTAAGATCTAAATGCGAATATAACAAATAGTATACAGTTAAGGTCAACTACACTGAAATACAAGTATGTTACGTGGAATGTCAATGGGTTAAATCAAAGACTTAAAAGGAAAAAAGTCATGCTATATCTTAGAAAACATAATATCGGAATTGCTTTGCTACAAGAAACGCATTTGACCGATTCTGAACATCAAAATCTTAAAAAGCAGTGGCCTGGACAGGTTTTCTTTTCTTCCTTTACATCACAATCCAGAGGGGTGGCTATACTCATTGACAAAAATATACCTTTTCAAATGGAATCTGTTGATAAAGACAAATCTGGTAGATATATTATTTTAAGAGGATTAATTGCTATGCAGAGAATAACACTGGTAAATGTATATCGTCCTGAAATGGAGGGTGCTGATTTTATTCACAATCTTTTATTCGAATTTGCATGTCCTATGGCAGAACTAATGATTGGAGGGGACTTTAACCCTCTGGGCTTCTTCGTATTATAGTCACACTTAGCTTCCTCCCGCCCGAAAACGGGCGAAGCCTTAAAATCTTACTTTACTTTTTCCCAGAATAACCAATCAAATATATTTTTGTTCTATAATGTTTTCTGATTATTATTTAGAATTTTTGGAATTTTTTATGATATTTTGCATTAATTATATAATTTTTATGAGCTATTTTTTCCATTAGAATTAATATATAAATTTTTTTTTATTTTTTTTTTTCAATAAATGTAACATTTTACATCAAAATAGAGTGCAGGCCTAAAAAAATAAAATAAATTCAACTGAGAAGAGCGCCATCTAGTGGCTTCAAAATCTATTAATTTGTGTCATGTCCTATAACCGCCCATAGGCGGCCTATAGCTTTTTTATTTATTTATTTGATTTATTCCCATTCGGAAAGAAAAAAAAATATTACTAAGCAACCACTCAATGGAACAACAAATTATATATCATTTTAAAGCTTAGGATCTCAGCTTTTTAATGCATCTAATTACATTTATTAACTCCTAACGAGTGCTGAGTAATCCCTCTAAAACCGAGTGTACCGCCAGCAGGCGCCACCTAGCTGCGAAAATATTCTTTACCATATTTTTCAAAAATCTTGCCTTGATTAACACAAAGTTGATGTCATTTGAAAGCTTAGAGTCTGAACTTTACAGTGAATGTATCCACTTTGAAAAACTCTTAAGTATTGCTGAGTTATTTGCTGATAAATAGAATTTCTTTTTTTTTCATAATCTATAAAATAATGTACTGCAATGTGTCAAAAACATCATACAGCTCATGAAACATTCTCAGATAATTGAAAATGGCACTTCATTTTTTACAGCATATTATTACAATTAAAATGAGCCCAAAATTAACATAATCTATTGCTTTTATGACAAGATATTCTTCATGAAGAAAAAATTGCCCATGAGGGGGTGTCAAAGACTGTACAAAAAGGCTATCTCTTTTCCAAATGCTGTAACTTTATTATTTTTTTATCCAGATGCAGCTAACATGTAGGGGGACTTCACTAAAAAAGAATTTTCCTCCTACCTTATTTCCTTCCTGAGTTATTCCATGACAAATAAGAAAGATATGCAAAATCATAATAAAAATTATATATATATATTTTATCCGCTGTTTCTTGGCAGGACAATGTCCAAATGTAATGTAATTTATATTTTCAAAAAATTTAAAAAGAGTTCTTTCAAACGATACCTACCTTTTGACTCTCCTTGCTATAGTTTTGGAGTTATTATGATTATATAATTTTTATATAGTTTGGGGCAAAATTTGCTGTTTCAGTCTTACCAGTTCATTTCTCTCTCTGTGTGTGTGTGTTTGTGTGTGTAGGTGTGTGTGTGGGGGGGGGGAGGGTGTCTTATTTGCACTCTTAATATTCTAGAGTGTCACCCCTTCATTGCTGTACACTTTTTTTCAGCACAGTGGCTGATCTGTAGCTTGTACCACCAAAAGTTTCTCTGAGTTTTCCTATTTTTTCGTATTTCCCATTCATTTCCTATGTCGCCCGTTTTCGGGCGGGAGGAAGCTAAGTGTGACTTTTTTTTTTACGACCCTTTAACATATCAGAATCATCTCCTTGATTTTTTGTGTGTTCATATAGGTAATAAAACAAAAGTCACCAAGTTTCACCCCCATCCGATGAAGCAAAAAAATTAAACAATTCGAAACGTTCAAGTTTTCGCCCGTTTTCGGGCGAAGAAGCCCAGAGGGTTAATGTAGTCATGGACCCAGTATTAGATAGATCGTCTACCAAAGTGTCAGCACTAAGTCAAGTTGCCTTAGCTTTAAAATACGAACTATCAAGTTTTAATTTAATTGACGTGGAGATTTAAGAATAAAACAAAAAAAGAGTATTCGTTTTACTCGCATAGGCATAATAATTACTCCAGAATTGACTATTTTTTCGTTCCAAAAGCGAAGGACTATTTGATTGAATTATGTGAATATCTACCAAGAATATTGTCAGATCATGCCCCTTTACTTATATCAGTGCAACATCCTTCGGAACTGCCGAATTGTAAGCTTTGGCGATTCAGCAACCATTTACTGAACAGTTCTGAAGCGGTGAACTTCATAAATAATAATATAGACAACTTTATGATTACAAACAGGAATTCTGCTTCTTCGGGCATAGTCTGGGAGGCAATGGAAGCATTTTTACGGGGCCAGATTATCAATTATTCTTCCAGTATGAAAAAACAATATAATAAAAAGTTACAATTACTCGAAAAAGAAATTTTAACAATGGAAAGAGAACATTTTAAGACTAAAGATGCCCAGATGTTTCTACAATTGCAATAAAAAAAATTGGAATACAATATTATGATTTCCAAAGAAGCCGAAAATGCGCTTCTTAGAACGCGGCAGAAATATTATGAACATGGGGATAAGATTGGAAAAGTGTTAGCGTGGCAGATAAGAAAAGAAGATATTAGTAAAACTATTACTACAATATGTTCGCCAGGCAAAAAAAGTATGCACCCTAAATTGATTAAAGCTCCAGTATGCGACTTTGGTATTTGACCACAAGAGGGCGCAGTTTCAACAATAACAAAGGCGAAGCTTGATGACGCTATGAAGGAGGTGACGATGGGAGATGTCGTTTTTTTTAATGCGTTTTCACCATCTAGCGATATATCTACATGGAATTAATGAATCATGATCACGGATGAGGTAATTTATTCGTTTTTGTATTACCTGTATGTCTGATCGTATTATTTTATTTCATCATAATTAATGAACTGCAAGGAACGTGAAATGTTATGCTATATTATCCCGTTACAACTTACAGCTATTTGTCAAATGATTTGTTTGGTTAATGTTGTGCAGTTTTACGTTTTTATGGTTAATGCCGTGTTGTGTAACGTGTTCAAACCAATATCTAAAAGTAAATTTGAACGAACATTTGCAAGTAATGACTAAATATATTTTTTTAACATCATATCCGATTGTATTTAATTGTACTGCCATAAGCTCGGTCACCACACGTGATAAAAAGCCTTACCAAAGTACAAAGAGCAATATAACTTTGTTTATAAGTGCTATTATTGACAGTTGCATGTCTTACCTGTCTATCAATACACTCGCGAGAGCAGAGTCTCTGTCAAGTCCAAGATTGACGCGCAGCTCTCTCCATCTCGAAAACGCCTGGCCGATATTTATCTGGGTTTTATTCCTCCGTTTGTCACACAGTCTGAGTGTATCCGAATATGGACGCTTTCGTTTTGTTGGCACTTCCATACTCGCCAAAGAGTTTGTGATCCATAACAGCTATAACCATACAGTCTATGGCTATAACGCTATAACCACCACTTCCGCATTTGACCATGCGATATTCCGGTGTGGTGGGTCATATTTTTTATTTTATTATTTTTTTATTCTTTGTCAGACGTCTTTATTGTTTATTGTGATAAGAAAAAAACCCTCAATAAAGTTGTTGTAAAAAAAAAAAAAAAAAAAAAAATCCGGTGTGGTGGAATATCCTATCACATGGTCCACACCGGAAAAAAGAGATATTGCGTCACTGAGGAGCGACATTTCTTTTCCGGGACGGCCAGTTATTTAAAATCGGAATTTCTCTGAAATAAAAAATCTTTGAAGACTTTTGAGATATTGTAAGTACACAACTGGAGGAAATATATCACACTGTGCAAGTTATTTTTGGAAATTTTATTACAAAATTCCTACATATTGGAGCTTTAACCAAGAATTCTTAGATTTCTATAAATCACTGTACAAGTCTCAAGGAGTAGATGAAGAAGAAATCCATAAGTTTGTAAGCAAATTGGATATCCCAGTCTTATGTGATGATGACCGAGAAGAACTCGAGAAAGAAATTTCGAAAGAAGAGATTCATTTTGCAGTTATCGCACTGGCTGGAGGTAAAACACCTGGTTTAGACGGCTTCTCTATGGATTTTTATAAAACTTTTTTTCCGAAATTGGCTGATCCGATGTTTTCAGTGTATACGGAGGCAATTCATAAAAAAGAATTACCAGAGACTTTAAATCAGGCTTTAATTACAGTTTTGTTGAAACCTGGCAAAGACCCGAATCTACCTACCTCATACCGACCAATCTCACTGCTCAATTCGGATTATAAAATTCTCACTAAAATGATTGCTCTACGTTTAGAACAGGTTTTACCCAGTTTAATTCACATGGATCAAACTGGATTTATTAAAAATAGATCCTCCTTTGATAACATACGAAGGTTTATGAATATTATTTATTCGGCGAAACAAATTGACTCTGCGATGATTTCTCTTTCTCTGGACGCAGAGAAAGCTTTCGACCGAGTAGAATGGCCCTATTTAATAGCTATCTTGCAAAAAATGAATTTCGGTCCTAAATTTATTGATATGATTCGTATGTTGTATAGATGTCCTTCGGCAGCCGTACGTACTAACTCCGATTTATCTTCGCACTTTAATTTATCAAGGGGAACTAGACAGGGATGTCCTTTGTCTCCACTACTTTTTGCACTGGCGGTGGAGCCCCTGGCCATTGCCATACGGGCACACAAATCAATCTCTGGGTTAGAGATAGGAGGCTATGTACACAAAATATCATTGTACGCGGATGATGTAATATTATATCTTACTAACCCTGACTCATCACTACCTACCTTATCTCAATTATTAGAAAGCTTTAGAAAAATATCTGGATATAAAATTAATTTAAATAAAAGTGTTATGATGCCATTGAATTTGGCTGCTGAGAAAATGCCTTTAAATAACATCCCTTTTTCATGGAATCCAGATAAGATAGTTTACTTAGGACTAGATATTCCTTCAAAATTGGAAGAAGCATATTCGTTGAATTACTCCCCATTACTTAAAAAGTAACGAGAGACCTGGAAAGATGGAACTCACTACCATTATCGTTAATTGGCAGAATAAATTGCATAAAAATGAATGTCCTACCTAAATTTTTATATTTATTTCAAACTCTTCCGGTCTCTATCCCAATAAAGTTTTTAATACTCATCGATTAGGCAGAACAATCCTTCCATCCACCATAGATAATTTTTCAAATTGCTTATCGGATCTGTCTCAGCTGCTGCCTGAACCTAAACAAACAGATGAACTAGACGAACTAACCAGCACTATGAGCACCATTCTCTCTGGAAAATTGGATATTGTTGCACCTATGAGACTAAAAAAGGTCAGAGAGAAAATTAAAGCACCATGGTACAACAATACTACTCGTGTTCTAAAGAGAGAAACCCGTAATTTAGAGCGTAAATGGAAACAAACTAATTTAGAGGTTTTTAGAATCGCTTGGAAAGACAGTATGTCACGCTATAAAAAGGCCCTAAAAGCAGCCAGGGCTGAGCACCTCCGCAAACTAATAGAAAATAACCAAAACAATCCTAGGTTCTTATTTAACACCGTGGCTAGACTAACAAATAAACAAGTGTCACCTGAACAAAATATTCCGTTACAGTTTAGTAGTAATGATTTCATGAATTTTTTCACTGAGAAAATAGAAAACATCAGATCCACAATTGTAAACGTTCAATCTTCAATCGCGCCTTATAATTCAGCCTCGATTATAACCCTGCAAGAACAATTACAGTGCTTTACAACTATAGAACAAAAAGAGTTAAATAAACTTATCATTTCCTCTAGAACAACAACATGTTTATTAGATCCCATACCAACTAAACTATTGAAAGAAGTGTTACCTATAGTGGAAGAGCCTCTCCTCAATATTATTAACTCGTCTTTATCTTTAGGTCATGTTCCAAGAACATTTAAATTGGCAGTTATAAAACCTCTCATTAAGAAACCACAATTAGACCCAAATAACCTAGCAAATTATAGACCCATTTCAAATCTTCCTTTTATGTCCAAAATATTAGAAAAAGTTGTGTCTGCCCAACTGGGCTCTTTCTTGCAAGAAAATGACACCTATAAAAGTTTCAGTCTGGATTCAGGCCGCATCATAGCACTGAAACTGCGCTTGTTAAAATCACAAATGATTTACTCTTAGCTTCTGACCAAGGCTGTATCTCAATACTAGTTTTACTTGATCTTAGTGCTGCGTTCGATACTATAGATCACACAATACTCTTAGATCAACTACAAAACTATACCGGTGTTCAAGGACAAGCATTAAGCTGGTTCAGATCATACCTATCTGACCGCTACCATTTTGTCTATTTAAACGGAGAAAAATCGATCATAACTCCAGTTAACTATGGAGTGCCGCAGGGATCTGTGTTAGGCCCTCTATTATTCTCAATATATATGCTGCCACTTGGAAATATTATATGGAAATATGGAATTAGTTTCCATTGTTATGCTGATGACACTCAACTATATATTTCATCACGGCCGGATGAAAACGCTAAATTATCCAAATTGACAGAGTGTGTTAAAGATATAAAAGATTGGATGACGCACAATTTTCTTTTATTAAATCCAGATAAGACAGAGGTAATACTTATCGGTTCAAAAAACCGCCCACAAAACCTCTCACAATACAACTTTAACATAGTAGGGTGTCCTGTTACTTTATCCTCTACAGTAAAAGACCTGGGTGTTATATTAGATTGTAACTTGTCTTTTGAAAATCATATTTCATATGTTACAAAAACAGCCTTTTTTCACCTTAGAAATATTGCTAAGTAACGTAACATGCTATCAGTTTCTGATGCAGAAAAGTTAGTTCATGCATTCATGACCTCGAGACTAGATTACTGTAATGCTTTATTAGCTGGTTGTCCTGCATCCTCAATAAACAAGCTACAGTTAGTCCAAAATGCCGCCGCTAGAGTTCTTAGTAGATCAAGAAAGTTTGACCATATAACACCAATTTTATCATCTCTACATTGGTTACCTATAAAGTTCCGTATTAATTACAAGGTATTGCTACTGACTTATAAAGCCCTAAACGGCTTAGCTCCAGTTTATTTAACGGATCTTCTATCGCCCTATAATCCATCGCGCTCTTTAAGGTCACTAAATTCGAGGCTTTTGGTCATACCTAGGATATCCAGATCCACCAAAGGAGGGAGAGCATTTTCACATTTAGCTCCAAAACTCTGGAATAGCCTTCCTGATACTGTTCGTTGCTCAGACTCGCTCTCCCAGTTTAAAACTAGATTAAAGACGCATCTCTTCAGCCAGGCATTCATATAATATTTTAATCTTACAGTTAAATCCGGTCTCTACTTCATAAACGCCAGAGGAGAACTGGCCCCCGACTGAGCCTGGGTTCTCCCAAGGTTTTTTTTTTTTCTCCATTAGGTCACCTGATGGAGTTTTTCGGTTCCTTGCCACTGTTGCCTTTGGCTTGCTCAGTTGGGGATACTTAATTTGATTAATCGATTCAACAGTGCTATTGATCAGCATTACCAAACGTGGATGTTTTACACCAGAAACAAACACTGATGTACTATTTTATTTAATACTGTGAAGCTGCTTTGATACAATCTGTATTGTGAAAAGCGCTATATAAATAAAGTTGACTTGACTTGACTTAATAGCTCGATTAGAAAATTTATTTGGAATAATAAAACTCCGAGGGTTAAACTTAAGACATTAAATATGGCATTTAAAAAAAGGTGGATTACAACTCCCAGATTTTTTGCTTTATTTTTGGGCAGCACAAATGAGAGCGGTATGGTTTTGGCAGATGAATAGTATATCTCCGCCTGCATGGATGCAAATTGAAAAATATCATGCAGGGGAAATACCTCTAGACAAGGCTTTATTCATTCCCATGACTTGTGTTAAGAAGGAGGTCAGTAACCCATTTATTAGACACACTTGTAAATTGGGGTTTGAGATCAAGAAAAAATGTAAATGGCTATTACCAGATTTGGAGATCTATATGAGGAGGACACACTTATGACATTTGAACAACTGAGCAAAGTTCTCTCTTCCTGTAAAACATTTTTTTTTAATATTTCCAGGTGAGACATTATATAACTACATTACAAGGAGGTCATTTGAGGCCCCTCCCCTCACTCGTATTAGACAATATTATAAGAGAGAAAAAAGGGTCCAAAGGTTTTGTGTCTTATATGTATACCAACTTCAGTGACTTACATGGGGAAGATATATCATCTTCTAGACTTAAATGGGAAAAAGATCTAGAATGTACTTTTGAACAAGATACCTGGGAATTTGTCTGTAAAAATGCTTTAACATTTTCATATAACAGTAGACACAGATTAATACAGTTTAATATTATACATAGGGTATATTATACACCAGAAAGATTACACAAGATAAGTGAGTCATATTCAGAATGTTGTCCTAGATGTAAAACAGAGGTTGGTACATTATTGCATAAGTTTTGGACTTGTTCGGAACTTGAAAACTATTGGAGAAATATAATACAAACTATTGACAAGATTATTAAGGTTAAGCTTTCATTTGACCCGAGATTTATATTACTGGGAGATGAATCTGCCCTCCAACTTGATCAAAGGAAGAATTTACGTTTTGTTAAGATGGCTCTTATAGCAGCAAAGAAATGTATAGCTACACATTGGAAATCAGAAGAACCACCCAGTCATGTTGTGTGGATTAGAGAACTTTCGTCCTATGTGCCTGTTGAAAAGATAATATTTAATATTAAAAAAAAAATCATTGATGTTCGAAAAGACATGGGGCAGATTTATCGAATATATTAATAATTTAAATGTCACATTGATTGAAAATGCTGATGTGATAATGTAGCCTAACCCTTCTCTACTTTAACTTATGAAAACCTCTCTCTTACATACCAGCTGTACAAACGGCTTTGCGTGTGTGGCCCCTTTAAGACGTGTTGCCCTTTTAATTGATGCCGCAAAGTTTTCTGTGAGGAAGAAATGCGAGCCGATCCGAGATGGAGTGTTATATGTGTGCGTGCATCCTATAAAGTGAGTCAATTCTTGTTAATATAGACTTAGGAGAAAGTTCATGTTGTGATCTTGCATATAATTCTTGATTATTGAAGTTATAACTAAATTCAGATGTTTTTGATCGTGTCTGAATAACGATCGTTACATGCATGGTCATATTCACATCTGCCGTCAAATTATGCAATCGTTTGTTATAATGCTCTCATATTTTATGTTGAGAGAGATTGTTTTGCATGTTTAAGATGTCGTTAGTAAATTGCCAGTAGCCTATAAATGTGAGTTGATTTAGTTAAATCAGTTAGAGATTATTGTTAAATGGCCTATTCAGATGCTAATATGGCTAATAGAGAAGCTGTTGTATTCTCCACACAGATTGTACTATTTTATTTTACTATATTAGAATGTTAAATAATTGGATCTTAAATCTGTATTATTTACTTATTGTAATTTTATTTATCTTTGTACAGACCACACACAATATGCTTCAGTAAAGACATCAAAGGAAATAACTGTGGTTGACTGAGTTCCTGGGTTCTGATAGGCCCATCCAGGGCGAGTGTTGCTTATCCTGCAGTCCTTAAGAGATAAATTCTAATTCCCAATTCCAAATCCAACAAATGGTCCTTCGAGCCGGATACACTTCCCTGGATTAAGATGTCAGCCAGTTCTACACCAGTTAACCCTTCGGTTCGCCCAAAGCGCCGTCCAGCCTATTTACAAGATTATGAGGTGGATTTCCCAAGTCTTCATAAATCAGCGTCACCAGTTAGCACGAGAGAACAAGCAGTAGAGTCATCTGATGACGATTATTCTACAACACACATTAGAGTATCTGCAGCAAAATCTCAAAGAGCACACAGTTTAACTGCTTTTTCTTCTCCTTCGAGGCTGACTGTCAGGGATGATCATCATGACCTCACAGACCCTCTACAGCATCGCATTTCCAACTCTTCCCACCAGTCACCACCACAATATTCGAATCGACGACTACAGTTTGAATCTAATGCAGAGTCCCTTTCCCTTGGTGACGGATACCAGAGTGATCGGTCTGATGCTAGCTCTATAAAGTTGCAAAGGATCTCAGAGGAGAATGCCAGACTCCGTGAAACACAGCAGGCTATTAAAGCTGACCTTAAACGAATCGAGACAGCCAAAGACGAGTTGATTCAGCTTTTAGACAGAGCTTGTAGTCTGCAAAGGCCTTTATCTACTCCTAACACCCAGTCTAATTATCCAACAGTTAAATTCCACCATGCAGAACATGTGAGTGACGAAGACTGGCCAGAGCCTCCTCCACCCATTGCATTTGATGAGCCAGTAATTATGAATCAGCATGACAAGCAAAGGTTTTGCAGCAGTACAAGGGCTACACCAACTTTCACCCCCAGACTCACATCAGTGGAGAAGACTATGGATTTTCACCGTCCAAGTCAATATGATGAGCAGCAGAGGTATGGTCAGTACCCTGCCCAAACGATAAGTCCTCAGTATGTTTATGACCACCCATGGGAATCATCCAAGCGTCCTAATACTGAACATCACAGAATGGCATCCTATAATATGGCACCTCCCATGGCATCTATGGATCTGACTGAGAAATATTACAAAGGACCATGCCCCACCATTCCATTTTTCCGCAACAAAGATCCGAGTGAGTTTGCCCGATTAAAAATGGCCTTAGACAACCTCTTGCCACCTGACAGTACTGAAATGTTCAAATATCAGGTCCTGGTTGACCATCTGAAATTGGACGATGCTTGTCTAATAGCAGACTCCTTCTTGCACTCCCCAACACCTTACAGAGACACCATGATGGCCCTAAATGAACGGTTCGGTCAGCCCCACCAGGTAGCATTAAAAAGGATTGCTACTATTCTTGATTCTCCTGATATAAGCCGCAATGACCCATCAGCCTTTGAGAAGTTCTCCCTTCAAGTGCAGTCTCTAGTTGGTCTGCTTAAGACATTAGGACAGGCGGGTAGCATTGAGTTGCAGTGTGGGTCGCATGTTGCACGTCTCCTCAGCAAGCTGCCACCTGAAAGACGGGCTGATTTCCGCCGCCACATGTTATATCAGCCTGGGGTGACATACTCATTGATGGATTTAGCCGACTGGCTAAAGTATGAATCTTGGTGCCAAAGCTATGATGATCAGTCAGCAAGAGGAGAAAGCCGGTCCAAACGAGAGTCTCGGGCAGCTCCATGGTCACGCAGAACCACTGCCACTGTACTGACTGGGTCTGGGAACAGTGCTGAGGTAACAAGCGCTACATATTCACCAGCCAAGGTTGATGAAAAGGCTAAGAGTAGGCCCTCAGTATATTGTTCTTACTGTCAGAACTCTGAGCATGCATTCAGTCAATGCCCCAAAATTCCAACCCTCTCCAAAGACCAGCTCTCAGAGTGGATACGCATCAATAGGAGATGCTGGCGTTGTGGCCTTGCTCATCAGGCTATCCACTGTGGTCTGAAGAAACCATGTCCGCTTTGTCAGAGAAAGCATCTACGAATCCTCCACGAGGTAAATCAGAGGCCTGTCATAAAGGCATCCAAAACAGAGGCTTGCTTAGTCAGCTCAGCGACACAAACGTTGTACCTGAACAAACCAGTCAGCAGTAAGGTTTTACTCAAAGTTGTCAGAGTGCTTTTACACCATGGCAATTGTACTCTGGACACATTCGCAATCCTTGATGATGGCTCTGAGCGTACGATGCTCCTGCCAGAGGCAGCACAGAAACTTGGCTTGAGAGGGACACAAGAAAGCTTATCTCTGAGAACAATCCGTCAGGATGTGCAAACCCTTGATGGAGCTTCAGTCTCATTCTCCATTTCTCCATACTCCAATCCGAAGAAGCGATATCTCATTTCCAGAGCCTTTACTGCCCCACAGCTTGATCTCGTTGATCACTCTTACCCAATTCCAAAGCTGCAGAAGCAATACAAACACTTGGTTGGACTACCACTGCAGTATTTTGAAAAGGCAAAACCTCTTGTCCTTGTTGGTGCAGATCAAACTCACATAATCTCACCAATTGAGCCAGTAAGACTTGGTCCACCAGGGGGTCCAGCTGCAATAAGAACCAAATTAGGGTGGACACTCCAGGGCCCTACCAGCCTGTTGGAGCAGAGACTTGAGCCAAACCAGTGTCTCCACATATCTATTCCTCTCAGCACCACAGAACTGTTCAAGAATGTGGAAAGGCTGTGGCAAGTGGATGTTCTGCCATTTCAGAATGAAAAGGCGTGCACAAGATCCAAGCAGGACCAAAGGGCCATTGAGTTACTTGAAACCAAAACGGTTCGTGTAGAGGTGGATGGAATACGTCGCTATGCAACACCCTTGTTACGCAAGTCTGACATGCCCTATCTTCATGCCACTATGGAAGCTGTCATGCCACGCCTACGAAGTACTGAGAGGAAACTTGCAAGAGACCCGCAACTAGCTGAAGCTTATTCCTTAGAAATCCAGAAATTGGTTCAGTCCGGAGCTATCAGAAAGCTCCTTCCAGAAGATATGGAAAGAGATGGTGAATCCTGGTTCATTCCACACCATATGGTGCGTCACAATGAAAAGAATCGTGTGGTGTTTGATTGCTCCTTTCAGTTCAGAGGCCTCAGTTTAAATGATTCACTCCTCGCTGGCCCCACCTTGGGTTCATCACTTCTTGGGGTCTTGCTCAGATTCCGTGAGCGTGCAGTGGCCATCAGTGCAGACATCCGGGGCATGTTTCATCAGGTCCGCCTTCTCCCAGAAGATAGACCACTTCTTCGGTTTGTCTGGCGTGACTCAAAGGAGAAGGGTCCACCTGATGTCTTTGAATGGCAAGTTCTGCCATTCGGCACAACATCCAGCCCCTGCTGTGCTACCTTTGCCTTACAACGGCATGTGAGTGAACATAGCCAACCTAATGAAGATGTGAGGTTCTCAGTCGAACGGTGCTTCTATGTTGACAATTGCTTGCAGAGCTTGTCATCACCAGAGGAGGCTAAGCAATTGGTTGACAAGCTGAAGAAGCTGTTAGCTGAAGGAGGCTTCGAGTTGAGACAATGGGCCAGCAATGTGCCATCTGTCATTCAGCATCTTCCACGTGAAGCCAGATCGGATGGTCTGGAACTCTGGCTAGCCCACGAAAAGACAGATGTCCAGGAGTCCACATTGGGTCTTAACTGGAATTGCCCTGTAGATGTCCTGACGTACCGTCACCGGCCCATAAATCATGGAGCTCCCACCATGAGGATTATTTATAAAGTTTTAGCAAGCCAGTACGACCCCTTGGGATATATCCTTCCATTCACTACCAGGGCTAAAGTACTGGTCCAACAACTTTGGAGCAAGCAGCGCAGCTGGGATGACGCCCAACTTCCCCAAACATTAATCCAGAGCTGGAACGAATGGGAAGGTGAACTGCAGTTTCTTCACAAGATCAATTTCCCAAGGTCATATGTACCAACTTCAGTAGATCAAACCAGATCTGTTACAGACCTTCATGTGTTCAGCGATGCCTCAGAGAGTTCGTAAGGAGCAGTCACTTACCTGCGCACCGAAGATCAGCTTGGTAAGATCCATCTATCATTCGTACTGGCACGTTCTAGAGTAGCACCAAAAAGAGTCTTGTCAATGCCCCGTTTGGAGCTCTGTGCTGCAGTAATTGGTGCTCAGTTGGCAAACCTGCTGAAGAAAGAGTTAACTTTGTCACTTCGCCACACAGTTCTTTGGACAGACTCCACCACTGTGCTGTCCTGGATTCAATCAGAGTCCTGCCATTTTAAAGTCTTTGTCGGTACAAGAGTGGCTGAAATCCACGAGCTTACCAACTTCACTGCCTGGCGATATGTGAATTCAGGTCAAAATCCTGCAGACGACCTTACAAGGGGAAAGACTCTGAAAGAACTTGCTGAGCCCAATAGATGGAGTCAAGGGCCTTCATTCCTGCTCCTTCCACCTGAAAGCTGGCCCAGAAACCCTACAGAGCGCCCTGAGATTGACAAGTCTGAGCTTAAGAAATCTGCATTCTGTGGAGTAGTAGCTGTAGATGAACCAACTGGTAATAAGTACAGGACATGGACAGAATTAGTAAAGGCCACTGCACAGGAGCTACATGGGGCGGCTGGACAGTCAGGAGAACCTACTGCATACACGTATCAAGCAGCAGAAACATGCATACTCCAGAAGGTACAAAATGAGAGTTTTCCTGAGGAATTACAACAACTGAAATCAGGCAAGGCTCTTCAACATAATAGCCGCTTACTCACTCTAGCTCCAGAATATGATACAGCTACCAATCTAATCAGGGTTGGTGGTAGGCTAAGACGTGCTGAAACCTTAGATCCTGCCCTGAAACATCCCATTGTACTAGATTCTAAGCATCCAGCTGTGAAGTTACTCCTCCATGATTACGATAAAAGACTCTGTCATCCAGGCCCTGATCGGGTGTTTGCAGAAATAAGACGACAGTTCTGGGTTCTAAGAGGAAGAGCAGCCATCCGGAGCTTACAGCATGCCTGCACAGAATGCAAACGTTTGAGAGCCAAACCTACCATTCCCAAAATGGCAGACCTTCCTTTAGCACGCTTGCGCCTCCACAAGCCAGCCTTTCATTCAACTGGGATGGATTGTTTTGGTCCCTTACTTGTGAAGATTGGTCGACGAGTAGAAAAGAGGTGGGGAATCCTCTACAAGTGTCTTACCACCAGGGCTGTACACTTAGACCTTCTGTACAGCTTGGACACTGATTCTTTTCTGATGTCACTTCAGAGGTTTATTGCACGTAGAGGCTCCCCTGTAGAATTACTGTCAGACCAAGGAACAAATTTCCGAGGTGGGGAAAAGGAACTCAGGGAAGCATTCCAGTGTATGTCACCTGATCTTCAGCAAAGACTCGCACCACAGAAGATCGCATTCCATTTTAATCCTCCCGCAGCACCACACTTCGGGGGAGTGTGGGAAAGGGAGATAAGATCCGTTAAAATGGCACTATCTGCGACTATTGGAGCACAAACAGTATCAGAAGAAGTACTCAGGACTGTGTTGGTTGAAGTAGAGAACATCCTTAATTCAAAACCACTCGGGTATGTATCTTCTAATGTGGCTGATCCTGATCCAGTAACGCCCAACCTTCTTCTTATGGGGCGGCTAGATAACTCCCTGCCTGCAGTCATATACCCTAAAGAAGAAGGCCTAAGTCGTCGCCGGTGGAGACACTCCCAGGTGCTAGCTGACCACTTCTGGTCCTCCTTTATCCGCCATTATCTTCCGAACCTGCAGGTCAGACAGAAATGGCACCGCAACTTCCCTAATATAACTACGGGCACGATAGTCATGATGGTGGATCCCCAACAGTCCAGAGCACATTGGCCTATTGGAAGAGTTGTTCAAGTACACCCCAGTCAAGACTCACAAGTGAGATCAGTGGACGTCCAAGTTCAAGGGAAGGTTTATACTAGACCTGTGGCTCGACTAATAGCTCTACCCCCCATCCCAGAAGACACGGAAGAGCCCAACATACCCACTGCAGCATCGGTAACTCACACGCAGCCATCTTAATAGTCAAATTAAACATAATTTGGGGGCGGCTGTACAAACGGCTTTGCGTGTGTGGCCCCTTTAAGACGTGTTGCCCTTTTAATTGATGCCGCAAAGTTTTCTGTGAGGAAGAAATGCGAGCCGATCCGAGATGGAGTGTTATATGTGTGCGTGCATCCTATAAAGTGAGTCAATTCTTGTTAATATAGACTTAGGAGAAAGTTCATGTTGTGATCTTGCATATAATTCTTGATTATTGAAGTTATAACTAAATTCAGATGTTTTTGATCGTGTCTGAATAACGATCGTTACATGCATGGTCATATTCACATCTGCCGTCAAATTATGCAATCGTTTGTTATAATGCTCTCATATTTTATGTTGAGAGAGATTGTTTTGCATGTTTAAGATGTCGTTAGTAAATTGCCAGTAGCCTATAAATGTGAGTTGATTTAGTTAAATCAGTTAGAGATTATTGTTAAATGGCCTATTCAGATGCTAATATGGCTAATAGAGAAGCTGTTGTATTCTCCACACAGATTGTACTATTTTATTTTACTATATTAGAATGTTAAATAATTGGATCTTAAATCTGTATTATTTACTTATTGTAATTTTATTTATCTTTGTACAGACCACACACAATATGCTTCAGTAAAGACATCAAAGGAAATAACTGTGGTTGACTGAGTTCCTGGGTTCTGATAGGCCCATCCAGGGCGAGTGTTGCTTATCCTGCAGTCCTTAAGAGATAAATTCTAATTCCCAATTCCAAATCCAACACCAGCTGAATGCCTTGTAATACAGTACATTTGAGTGTTCTGTCTATTTGGGGGTGGGATAGGGGTGGGAGGGTGTTTAGAAAAGATTGTTTACTTGTATACTGAATTGAATCTGTGAATTGTTCATGTGAAAAATAATAAATATATTGATAAAAAAAAAAGAAATCAATAACACAATATACATCTTAAAAAAACCCCCACAAATACACATTTATGAAATACACTAAAATCTCATACATGGTAATATTTGTAAAACAGATAAACATACCCCATTATATCATCACATATAATTGTTAATCCAGCCATTGGTTTGCATCTAGTATATCATCAGCGGTTGTTTTTCTTTTAAGCAATTCAATCATGCGTCTGACATGGTGATTGCTCACGGTCGAGTAAGGTATGTTTAATCCTGCAAATGCATCCAGAAATTCACGCCACGCAAATTTTATTTGTGAAAAATTTTCTGCGGTGTACATGTGCACATTCCATAAGTGGGAGGGGGGCGGGGCTAGGCGTGGGAATTTGTATTGGGGATCATAAATCAATCAAAAGTGACACATGGTGCCCAATAACCTCTCCCTATTAATATAATTAGCCTTTTGCTTGACTACATTATCAAACAGCTAATAATGTGTTACATGTTCAGACAGCTGCCCTCTTAAAATTATTATGTTGAATTTAGACCTAAACATTTTTTTGAGAAAATGAGATTTAACCCTTATGTGCTGTTGGGGATGTTTTCATCCACTATGGGGTATTTTTGAGTCTAAATTTGGCTATAACTTTTTCTGTGTTTCAGCAAATGGGATGATTTTTGGTGACAAATCTTATTTTGACACATATTTTGGGAAAATGCTTTGAAATTTTTCAAAAACTCAACAGTTCACTGTGGGCAAATTTACTACCCTTTCGTTATGTTTGTGGCTGAAAACAGCCACTACTTTAAACTGCTGTAAAAATTTATCAGATAAATATTTTTTTCAATTTTTTTTGCATAAATCTATTAATCAACCTCAGTCCTGCTCAAAAATACTAAATGTTTAAAAAAAAATCAGGATTTTAACTCTTTAATTGCCAAATTTGTAAATGATGTCACTGATTTGGGGAAAAAACACACACAAAATGACTCATTTTCAATATAAAATGTGATTGTGGACTGGATTTTTTTTTACCTTTTATCACAGTCTTGGACATGTCAAAGATTAGAAACAACATTGGTTTTGATGCATTGTTAGTTTTTGTGCAGCATCAGATTTTAACTTTTTCTCCCTCATTTACTGTTCGTGGCTGTTTTTGCCCCATTGACTTCCATTATAACCACATTTTTTGATTGCAAAGCCATGACACCATATAATCATGCATTTTTGATTGTTGGTGGTTTTCCCTGTTGGGAAGAGGTAAAATTTGTAATTTTTACTGTTGATAACCGGGTGGCACCATTAACCCTTTAGATAGGCCTGTGCCAAAAAAAGCTTAGTTTCTGGCTTTTACATGGAGTTATATGGAGTATAACAGCATAATAAAGTGTGTGTGTGTGTGTGTGTGTGTGTGTGTGTGTGTGTGTGTGTGTGTGTGTGTGTGTGTGTGTGTGTGTGTGTGTGTGTGTGTGTGTGTGTGAGAACTCACCTTGATGCGTCTGAGAAAATCAAAATATGCACCTCAGCTCTCAGAACTGCATAGAGTAAACAAAAACAAAGTGTATTTATGCACCTGCTGCCTTTTGATGGTGAGAAATGCAGACTAAACAAAAACAAAGCAAGTGGATTTAAACGCGTGCATGCAAGCCTGCTGGTCATTTGATGGTGAGAAGAGCAGCAAGCAACATGAGAAAGGGCTTGACTTGTAGTGAAGTTTTAGAGATGATTATGCAGCCTGACCCCTCCAGCGAGCTGCAGGATGACTAACCGGATACAGGATGTATCGTCTTCTCCCTCTGACACCACAGACTCAGGAGAGTCAGATCCTGATTTGGATGTGGCACCCTCATCATCCTCTCTAGCTTCCACTGAAGGCGAGGAGGATTCGGAGGATCCTGGATCTGGGTGGATTGGGAGAAACGGCGATGTGTGGTTTTCCACCAACGCGGAGACAACTCCCTTTCTTCATGCTGCCAGAGGCGTGACTCCAGGGCCGACGCGCTATGCCTTCGCAAGGGTCCAGAACATGGATTCCGTGTTCAATCTGTTTTTTACGGAGGAGATGATTGACCTCATTGTCAGCATGACTTGCGTCAACACATACATGTTTGTACAGTCATACAAACATGTATGACTATGCCTTGTGATGGCATAGCGTATCGGCCCTGGAGTCACGCCACTGGCAGGCTGAAGAAAGAGAGTTGTCTCCGCGTTGGTGGAAAACAACACTTCGCCGTTTCTCCCAATCCACCCAGATCCAGGATCCTCCGAATCCTCCTCGCCTTCAGTGGAAGCTAGAGTGGATGATGAGGGTGCCACATCCAAATCAGGATCTGACTCTCCTGAGTCTGTGGTGTCAGAGGGAGAAGACGATACATCCTGTATCCGGTTAGTCATCCTGCAGCTCGCTGGAGGGGTCAGGCTGCATAATCATCTCTAAAACTTCACTACAAGTCAAGCCCTTTCTCATGTTGCTTGCTGCTCTTCTCACCATCAAATGACCAGCAGGCTTGCATGCACGCGTTTAAATCCACTTGCTTTGTTTTTGTTTAGTCTGCATTTCTCACCATCAAAAGGCAGCAGGTGCATAAATACACTTTGTTTTTGTTTACTCCATGCAGTTCTGAGAGCTGAGGTGCATATTTTGATTTTCTCAGACGCATCAAGGTGAGTTCTCACACACACACACACACACACACACACACACACACACACACACACACACACACACACACACACTTTATTATGCTGTTATACTCCATATAACTCCATGTAAAAGCCAGAAACTAAGCTTTTTTTGGCACAGGCCTATCTAAAGGGTTAATGGTGCCACCCGGTTATCAACAGTAAAAATTACAAATTTTACCTCTTCCCAACAGGGAAAACCACCAACAATCAAAAATGCATGATTATATGGTGTCATGGCTTTGCAATCAAAAAATGTGGTTATAATGGAAGTCAATGGGGCAAAAACAGCCACGAACAGTAAATGAGGGAGAAAAAGTTAAAATCTGATGCTGCACAAAAACTAACAATGCATCAAAACCAATGTTGTTTCTAATCTTTGACATGTCCAAGACTGTGATAAAAGGTAAAAAAAAATCCAGTCCACAATCACATTTTATATTGAAAATGAGTAATTTTGTGTTTTTTTTCCTCCCAAATCAGTGACATCATTTACGAATTTGGCAATTAAAGAGTTAAAATCCTGAATTTTTTTTAAACATTTAATATTTTTGAGCAGGACTGAGGTTGATTAATAGATTAATGCAAAAAAAATTGAAAAAAATATTTATCTGATACATTTTTACAGCAGTTTAAAGTAGTGGCTGTTTTCAGCCACAAACATAACGAAAGGATGTAAATTCTAACAATGCACAAGGGTTAAAGAAACTGGATTTAATGGTAAATATATAAACCTGGTTATTGTGTACTTAAAACACATTTCGTTTATTTATACAATATAAATCTTACCTGTTTCATTTATTTATGACTGATAGTTATGAATCAGTTAATTCATCTGTTTATGTTCAAACTATGTAATCCAAATGGATGGAAATTTTATATGCAATTAAAATACATAAAACTTAAATTTAGAAATACATTATTTGGGTGTAGGTTGTTTTGCAAAACAAATACAGAGGTAATCACTCAAAACAAATTAATATGGTCAAGCAACCTTCATTGGACCACTAGGGATGGAATGACCCCTTTCTTTTTATCCCAAGCCCATAACAAAAATATTCTCAAAAATACTTTTTTCAAAGATGTTGTCAGAAATCCATTCAGTTTGTCTTATTTATTGTGTCTGTATTTTATATAATCATAAACACATGCATACAAAGCTGTAGAAATGTGCAACCCATTTCCAGAAAAGTTGCGACATTTTGTTAAATGCAATAAAATCAAGAATCTGTGGTTAGTTAATTGTCTTAAACACTTTTTTTTAACTGACAAAAGTACAAAGAAAAGATTTCCCATGTTTTTACTGACCAAATTAATTGTATTTTGCAAATATGAACACATTTTTGTTTTGATGGATGCAACACACTACAAAAAAGTTGTGACAGAGGCTAAATAAAAGTGAAAAGATTATATAATATCCAAGTTAAACTGGTTTGAAACTGTCTACAATTAGCAGGTGAATTGGTAATTGGGTATTGTGACAAAATGTTATGGATTTTTTGCTGGTCATGTACTGTTGAGTTAAATTATTAAGTATTGAATTAATGATTTAAAAAATGCAGAATTCTGGAGACAAAAATGTTTTAACTCAATCAGTGTTGTGTGACGTGTCAAGAAAATGTCCTGTTAATAATTATAAACAGTGTGCATTGAAAACATGAAATATAATTTTTAATGTTATTAGATAATCCAAATTTAATTCTGTTTATAAGTTTCTCATATAGTTTATTACTAAAACAAATAGTATTAGTTTTCATAATTAAAAATGTATTCTTGCAGTGCAGAGTGGAGTCAAACTGCTTTGAAAAGACTTTCCTCATAAATGAAGATGTTTATTCCAACATATATTGTCTTGAAGTAGAGATCAGTTCACTGTGTGGAACACATACTGTCTTTTGAAAAACTTTTGAAACTTTAATTACATCTTTAAACTTTTCTCTCTGGAGTACAGTATTTTGTACAGAGGAATAAATGCTGTAAATCATAGACCTAAAACTTAATTTACTTATTAAACTAAATTTATACTTATTAATTTAGCAGGCACTTTTGTCCAAAGTGACTTGCAAATGAGGAACTATATGTATTTATCTAAACTCTCTAGAGCATCCTGTTTAGAGTATTTTTTCCATTCATCTGGGATCTTACCCTGTCCCTCAAATGTTTTACTGTAGTGTTTTTCCAGATCTTTCTGGAATCTGCACACAAACCACTTCCAGTAGGGCAGTTCAGAGAGATCAGGAGTGATGCTCCACTTTGCATAATCTTCTCCTGCTGTTCTGTAATCTCTCCAGAGAACTTTTTGTGATTCATTGGGATAAAAATATAGATTGCTGTTTGCTACTGCTGATGTGCAGATATGGGCAGACAGGTTTTCTGTATTAGAGTAATATATTCCGCTTAGTCCAATAACACGATGAAATGAAACATTGTGATCTCCATCATGGTTTTCTATGGTGTTGGTGCAGGTGACTCCACAGAACGGACACTGAACCCAACAGCACTGACAGAAGTGATCAATCACAAGCTCATCTGGCCTGAATTTATAGTCCAGCTTTACTGGAAAAGCCTTTATGTTAAATCTACTGCATATGTCTGACATTACAGCAGGAAGCTCTTGTCTTATCACATCTTCTAGGAGGTTGAAATCATCAACATCATCATGTTTAACTCCACTGAGGTCTTTTTCAGTGAAGATCAGCACATCTGAGAGCTTCTGTGTGAAACTCTTCAACCACAAACCAGCATCTCCTCTGTTCACTTGAACATGTTCAGTAGATTCATGTGCTGCTTTCATGATCTTCTGCTGCAGGAGTTCAATGTTCTTCTTCATCTTTGATAAAACACTGACAGTGAACTTATTACTGATGTACAGATTGACTTCATCTCTGATGAAACTCTTGAAGTGATGACTGGGATTATCAATGTAGTGCGTGTATTTCTCAAAATCCTCCTCTTCTGCCAGTGTCTTCAGGATGTGTTTCTCCAGATTTGATCTGTTTCCATTCAATGATTCACAGTTTGATCTCATTTCACCTGTCAGATCTCTGGCAGTCTTCTTGTAGACACTCTGCTCAATGGGCTCTTTAAGTTTCTGACAGATGATCACACCAAAAATGGCAGCTGATGTTGCTCCATGACAGTATTTCTGGAAAATACTATAGTACTCTGCTCTCTTCCTCTCCAAATAGAGAACAGGATCATTGGCTTCCTTGAACAATCTCTGTTGGTCAGTGATCATATTGTTTGCTTTCTTACAAATGGAGAGAACTAAATCCATGAACAAATCATTCTTGAACACATAATTCACTGGTCCTTCCTCATGTTCTGTTACTCTCTTCTTGATGTAACCTGTGAGTTTTTGAATGTAGCTGATGTTGTAGCCCATCTTTGAAATGTTAAATGACTCAATCATTCTGTCTGTCTGCTGAGCAACATCTGTGACTAATGATCTTATTTGGTTTTCATCCTCTGGAGACAAATACTGAGCTTGTCCAAATGATGATTTTACTATTCGGCAAGCATCCTTTACATCATCTCGCATCTCTTTTCTTTGGGACCTTTTGAAAATAACATATTCAGAAAAACTCGACACATTGAAAATATTGTATTCACTGCCCTCTTTTCTGTGTCCTACATGGAGACATCCCTGATGGATATCACTGAGAAGCCTTTTTACATCTGTCAGTACGTCAATGTCTTTAATTGCAGGAGTGTCTGTGATGATCTTCTTTACATACTGTTCCCAAAACAAATCAAACTCTATCTTCAGTGCGTCTTCATCATTTGCTTTGTCTTTGAGTTTTAAGGCAAGTTTTTTGCTCTTTTCATAGAGAGTGTTTTCATGATTTGTCCTCTGAGCATCAATCTTTCTCTTTAGGTCTCGCTGTTGAAGAATATCGTTTAATTTCCTCTTTGTTTCTCTCACAATGTTTTCCTCAACATCTTTGATTTTGATTTTAAATGATGTGTTCCACTGAATCAGTATATCTTTATCTTTGTCTTTCTCAAAGAATTCTGTCATTGATGTTTCAACTTCTTCACTTGTCTCCTTCAGTTCTCTTTGAAGATCAGTTTTCTCAACCTCATGAATTGCTTCATTTTCTATTTTATTGTGTAGTTTGTTCTCAGTTTCCATCATGGCACTGCGAAGACTCCAGGACCACTTGCTGTATTCAGTCTCCAGTTTCCTGTAGGCTGAAATCTCCAGAGAATTTCTGAAGCTGAAGACAAATCGTTCATTCAGTAATGCCTCCCAGAGATCTTTAATACAAACCTTTAAATGTGTCAGCATTATTTTATCTGATTTTGCTGCATGAAACATAATAGTTTCCTTTAGTTCTTGAATATTCTCACAGTAGTTTGGGTTTGGTGGGGCCATCGGTGGGTTTCCCTCCCAAAGATGAGCAAAATACTTTATATCATTCCGTGCATCAAACCTAATGACATCACTGAAACATTCTGCATCACAGACTTCCTCTTCAGCAGCAAGTTTTGTCATCTCATCCAGTTTCTCCTGCAGTCGTCTTCTCCCCTCCTTAGTTTTTTCTTCAGCTGTGACGTCTGAAACGTTCTGATGCACAAACACACAGCTGGGATTCAGTCTGACCTTCTTCATCCTCAGGAAGGCCTGAACAACAATCTGAAGAATGTCCTGCATCTCAGATGGGTTTTCTCCAAAGATGTTGATCAAGGTCAGGTTTGCAAGACCAACAACAAATGTGGCCAATTCATTGTCATGATGTCTTGTTGATCTTCCAGCCAGTTCTAGAGCATTTAGACCCTCAGTATCAACAACCAGAATATAGTCAAAGTTCATCTCTGTTTTCATCTCGTCTGAGACTTTGACCAGCTGCATGAAAGCTCCTCTGGTGCACCTGCCAGCACTGACGGCAAACTGGAGTCCAAACATGGCATTCAGCATGGTGGATTTCCCAGAGCTCTGAAGCCCTAAAACTGACAGCACAAAGACTCTCTGGTCTCCCAGTTTCTGGAGGAGTTTATCTAGAACAGCAGAGATCCAGATCACAGGAACATGAGCAGCATCTCCATCCATCAGCTCCAGTGGAAATCCAGAGATCATCATCTCTACTGCAAGACTCGGGAGAGAAGAGAAGTGAAACGACAGATCTTTCTTGTTCTTTTTCACAGATGAACATGATTCATAGATCTGACCGATCTCCCTCATGATGTGCTGCAAACCAAAGGCTGCAGCTTGAAGATCCTCAGATATTTTCTCAAGTTCAGTTTGTTCAGCTTTGAGTTGCTCAGATTTATCATAATTTTCTTTCAGTTGTACAACTGTTGACCACTTTACATCATATTTGTTGTGTATAGCAGAAAGGTCAGCTGAGATATATTCATCCAGGTGTATTTCAAGAAATTTCTGAAAATATATTTTTTTCTTTTCATCATCTGATTCAATTTCATTAATAAAGAATTTCATAAACTTGCTTATATCAGATTCATGCTGCTGTTCACGGATTTTCCTCATTTCGGAGTGTTTTTTACTGATGTCCAGTTCTGTCTCATGTGCTTTAGGTCGATGTAGTTCTTTGTTCTTCTGACACCACTGATGCCACAGTTTCCCCTGATGAGGCAGAAATGATTCTTTGATTTCTGTCAGATCTTTCTTCTCCAGTAAACTCATCATCTGCTGTGCTGCTTCTCTTCCTCTCTTGCAGTCATCATCATCTTCCTCATCTACTCTGATGCCTGAGTGTTTGGACACATCTTCAAGTCTGAAAGTGGAAGATGATTCTGAGAGACAATCATTTATAGCTCTTCTGAGTTCTTCAGATACTTCTGACTGATTTCTGTCTTTCAAACCTATTTTGAATGTCCCTTTCTTCGTCTCAGTTACAGTAGAACCATCCTCAGTAAAAAGAAAAATGAGTGGCTTTCTGCTCCTGTACAGGTTTTGGATTATTGCTGCACTTTTGTCATGCCTGTCCAGTTGTGATAGCAGAACAACATTGACTGAGGCCATTTCAGTGAGGATCTGCAGCTGTTTCTCATGTTCTCCTGCATCACCGTGTAGATTACAGAACGCAACACAGTCTGTGAATTTATCCGTGTTTTTCCCAGAGGGGCAGAACCAGGCGATCTCCACCACTCCATCCATCAGGACTCTGGTTCTGCTGCTGCCTGGGCAGTTCCTGTGGAAGAACGTGTTGTGTTTCTCATTGATCAGACTGTTCATCAGATGAGACTTGGATGAAGACACGGAGCCAAACCTGAAGAAAGACACCATTGGAGTTTGCGCCTTGTAGACCGGATGGGTTTGACTGATGGTTTCATTGTTGCCGTTTTTCACCTTCCAGGTCTTGTTGATTTGTCTGAATGTCCAGAGAGGAAACTCAATCTGTTGTGTGTCTGGATCAGGAACAAGCAGAGGCAGAGCGTACTGACACTGGGACAGTTTAGTGACCATCAGCTGCTTCAGGAAACCATCAGCACAATGAAACACAGCCATCTGAACATCAATCGGGTGAATGCGATCAGATTGACTTGTTCCTTTGTTGGATAAAGTTACATCTTTAAAAACATCATCAACAATATCACCCTCATTTTCAGAGTTTTTGTCTATTTGTTGTTTGTGATCCTGTTCTTTCCCCTTGTTAATATTTATGTATCTCGCTCTGTAGTCCATCATCAGTAGTTTTTGTAGGAAAGTCTGAATCAGCTCCTCTTCAGCACAAGACTCATGGGACTGTAGTGAATGTGCTGTTATCTGAAGAAAATGTGCAGTTCTCAGTTTTTTGTGTTGCCTGCCTTCAAGATGAAGTCTGTGACATAGAAGATTTATTTTTTTAGAATCTTTCTGTTGTAGGCATTGATCTGGTCTGATTCTTGTTTCCAAGTCTTTGCTTTTTCCCTGTTAAATAAACAACAGCTATTTTGTTTAATGGTTTTAAAGAACTGAACAATACAATCATTCTAGTCTGACGATTCTTAGATTTTGTGAGAATGTTGAATTTTGTACAAAAAAGCTAGCTTGCTGACCACATTGTAACATAGCCACTCAAAATCACCGTAAAGGAAATTCTTTCACCGCGACAGCCCTACCGGGTGCTCACCTTGTGTTTGTCTCCAGTCTCTGTAGTTGTGATGTGCTTCATTTTTGGGTGTTTATCATCTTAAAAAAGCAGAAAGGAAACAGAATGTGAATAATGTTTCCAGTACAGCAGCTCCATAATTTATTCATTTTATTATTCAGAAAAGTCAAAATAACATGTATAGAATAAATGATAGATAGACAGAATGGCTTTGACCTTTCCAAGATGATGGCTTATAAATAAACATTTGTCTTACATTTTGTACATTTGGCATCCACATTTTGTTATTTTGACTAAGCTTTGACTTTGGTGAACACTCTTGCATGCTGTACTAGACTTAAAGGGGACCTATTATGCCCCCCTTTACAAGATGTAAAATAAGTCTCTGATGTCCCCAGAGTGTGTATGTGAAGTTTAAGCTCAAAATACCCCACAGATAATGTTTAATAGCATGTTAAAATGGACACTTTTTGGGGGTGAGCAAAAACACACAGTTTTTGTGTATGTCCCTTTAAATGCAAATGAGCTGGTCCCCTTTTCAAGAGAGGGTGAGGCTTCAAGAGCTCATGCTCCAGAGTTGTCTGGACACACTGAAAATGTCAGTAGCAGTGTTCAGTTCGAACCGGAGTAGGACAATGATGTCTACAGAACCAGAGAATATATGCTGCGTGGAGATAGGACAGGTATAGTTTAGTTTAATTACGGTTTATTAAACTTATGCTGTCATAACATATAACGGATCGCTTTTATCCACTATTAGTACAAGCCTGTTGTAGCGGACCCCGTTCAAATGATGGCCAAAATTTTACTGATACATTTTATGAAGTTTATTGTACATCACACAAAATATGATGTAGATTTAAAAATCTTGATTTTCCCCTGTTGTTTAATTTCATGGAAACGGACACCAGTTATTTTGTCAAGAAATCTCTTATTCATTTATTTTTATATAAGACATACACTGTAAAAAAAAAGTGTTATTTTACAGGTAATTGTCTGTATTTTTTTACAGAATTTTACCGTTTTGTCATTATACAGCAAATATCTGTAAAATAAAAGGCATTTGCTGTAATTTAAAGGTCCACTGTTAAATTTACAGGTAATTGCTTGTATTTTGGTTTTACATCAATTTTACTTTTTTTTAAAGGAACTTATCTGTATTTTTACAGAGTTATGTGTAATTTTACAGAAATTATAAGTAATATTTTACAGATTTTTTCTGTGAAATTAGAAAACAAAGAAAAGAAGGTATAACTGCAGAAATCTGCATCTATTCAATATGTTTTCCTTACAGATTATTAAGCATGTGGGGGTTAAAGTGAGCTTTTTAAAGGTTAAATAATAGTATTTGTACATACCTACATAGGCTACAGTAGGCCTGTATTGAATTATTTTTTATTTCACATTTTATTTTATACTCATTTTGATAATTATTTCATTATCTTATTCTCCCATAATTTCATGTATATTTTATGAATATTTTTCCAAATCTCCGTTGCTGCACATTCAGGGCTTTGTGTGTGTGAGTGCGCGCGCGCGATGACGCAGATTCAAATTCGCCGCCATTACTTTTCCGCTGTTTACTCCCGCCCCCACAACGGTTAACGTTAGCTGATGATCAGTCGAGTTTGGGCAAGCGGGAGATTTGAATTCAGTGACAGTCTACTCTCGTGAAGTGGATTGTGAGATCAACAGTGGTTCAAAGCAATCGTATTCGTCAAGAGCAGCCGTGAGCAGGAGCTGTTGTCAGTCAGTCCGTCTGAATTCTTCGGAAATAACGCCCTTGGCTTTTCAGTGAGCCTTGTTAGTCACGGCGGACATCATGCCAACCGATCACCGGCTGAGGTAAGTCTCATTATACTAAGTAACATGTGAACGATATATTATATTACATTTGTGTTACGTTAATAGTTTTCAAGCTAACGTTAGCATTCTTAAATTATGTTCAGTCATAACTGGCGAGAGCTGGAGGGCAAAACACTGAAAATGTAGCATGCGTTACATTTTCCATCTGTTTTAAGAAAGATCAGCTGAACCCACATCTCAAAAGACCTAAAACAAGCTTTCGTAGACTTGTTATACATATCAAATTCTGTTTAATTGTGTATAAAATCTTCCTTAATACGCGACAGTAGGCTATCTGTCAGTAACGTTAACTTTAAATCAATCTCTTAAATGGCGGGACATTTTGAAATAGGCCTAACGTTACCATGTTTGTTTGTTTTTTCTTTGTGGTTAAACCATAACTTAGTTAATTTTCGTTAGGGTTAACGTGGCTATCAAGACTGTTAAGAAAACGAATATGAACAGCATGATAAATTGCATATTCTGGCTGCATCTGCTTGTTAACACATAGCTATAGAATTCATATATGTGCATATATTAGGCTTATAAAATAAAAGTTGATAGAATGTTTGTGTTCTGATGAAGAATTTAACTTATCTACATTTTGGATGACCTGGGGTCACCATAGTAGCCTTTTTCATAGGATACTTTTTGATCATTGGTTATGAAAATTGCATTGATCCAGATGAACAGACAGTTAACGTTACACCCCTAACGTTAGGTGTCTCAGCTCAAAACTTAATTGTTAGCCTTTCCTGCTCAGCTTCCAGATCATAGACAGTTGAGGTTTTGCATTGTCTCAGTGGAACATATTCTTACATGTGTAAATGTAATACTGAGTTGTTAAAAAATATTTTTTTGTGATTTCAGGTCAAGTGGAAAGCAGAATGATCATGGCAAACAAGGTATGGGAAGAAGTAATTAAAAATATCATAATGGCAGAGTCTTCTGATTCCATATGATTGCACTAAAAATGGCAGAAAATTGTATTTGTTTTATACTGTATTTTCCCATGTGAATATTAATTTGATCCTTGTGAGGCCACTGTAGCTGCACAAGGTTTGGTTTTACTACAGTAAGACCACGATTGTGTTAGATTCCACCCATCTATTTTTTTATTTTATTTTTTTAGTGTAACTAGGCTTTGTCATTTAGAAACATGACTTTTTCTATCACTTAATGACACATATCTCTACCTTTCATTCCAGCTAAAGGATCTGACGGTTGCTGCTCGCATCTCAGCCTACCTGATGGAAAATTCTTGATGGATGAATGACCTTCACCTTCAACCTTAACCTTGCCAAGGCAGAACTGCTTATGGTTTCAGCCAAACCATGCGATCCTGCTGATTTGCCTTATACAACATCAGAAAGATCCGGCCCTTCCTATTGGAGCCACACAACTCCTTGTCTAAGCTCTTGTTCTATCCAGACTGGACTATTGTAATGCTCTCCTGGCAGCTCTTCCAGCATCAGTCAAACCTCTGCAACTGATCCAGATGCTGCAGCAAGACCTAAACTCACTGCTTCAGATCTTTGTGTCTCCAGAAGCTTGTTCTGCTAGTGTACGGCGCCTTGTGGTGCCATCATCCCAAAGAGACACAAAATCACTTTCACTGACCTTTCCCTGGACTGTTCCCTGCTGGTGGGATGACCTGCCCAACTCAACACATTTTCAAGAAACTGCTAAAGATCCATCTTTTCATAAACACTTGACCCAATAATACTAAATCTGTGTTTTAATAATAAAAAAAAAAAAAATTGTGCACTGTGCTACACTAACTGGGACTTGTCACTGCACTTGTTGCTTCTATTGTTCTCTTAATATAAATATAAAGTCTTTTAATGTGGATATTTTTACATGTTCTAAATGATATACTAAGCCTGTATTTCCTATCATTCACGTATATTGATGTTCAGTGTTTGTTTAATGAGTAATACTGTAAATGTGCAGGTATTCCGTACTTGTACGTTTAGTTAATTTAACAGAAATTGACTGTACATTTGCTATTAAGTACTTAATTAGAGATTGGTCAAAGTTGTGAAACTGGATCTGCAAAAAAATAAAAACTGTAAATATACAAACTTTGTATTTGAATTTATGGACTTATTACATTTTTATACATAACTTCATAGTTATTTTACACAGAAAAACTATATATTAAAAGATAATTACTGTAGATAGACAGAGCATTATTATAAAATAACTTTATAAAACCCTAAATTTACAGTTTAACCTTAAAGTTAAATGTTCTTTTTATGTAATTTGACATAATTTATCTGTTTTTCCACGGTTTAATAAGCCATTATTAACAGTAATGTACTGTAATTTAATTAATTTTGACCGTAAAATCAATTCTGTATTTTTACGGTTTTTGCCTGTAATTTTGTGAAATGGTAATTTGCTGTAATTTAACAGAACCCGTCTGGAAACTTTGCTGCCAGAGATTTACCGTTTTTTTACGGGAATTTTTTTTACAGTGTAGGAGGGAGTGACAATGGACCAAACAAAGGTCTTCATTCGTCATCTTCTCCCTGGACAAAGAGCCCAGTCTTTATATGCTACTAATTTATTCAAAGCAATAATGCCAAATCCAAAACTTTCTGAAAATAACTTTGGTAATAACAATACCAAAAAGAAATCAACAAAATACAAAGTACAAAATTCCTGCAGCACTCAGGCCACACTCTCCACTGCAGCAACCAACACTGACTAACCCCATTAAACAAAGACAAGCACATTTGGCGGCCAGCACTATGGTGAGGTACAAACTCACATACAACACTTTGCACATTTTCCCATAAATATAGAGTCTAGAACAGTGTTCTTCAACCCTGCTCCTGAAGGACCCCCAACACTAGGAAAAAGTTCCTAATTCTTCAAAACGTGTAATGAGTAATTTTGATTTTCAACAGGTTGTTGAAGGGCCAACTAGGATTACTAATTCTTCAGAAACACTCATTGATTTGGTCTTTACTAATAGGCCAGAAAGAATAAAGAAATCCTATAATCTGGTTACCGGTTTATCTGACCACAATATGATATTGATCTTGAGAAAACTCACAAAACAGAGATTTAATATAACAGCAAACGTTAATCTAGAACATTATAAAGTTCCTAATCGACAATTAACTAATCTTGAAAATATGGTATGGTATTAGTAGAAATATATAAAACTCAAATAAAATTCATATATAAATCATTTAAAGTTCTTATATTGAATCATATGCTGGTCAAATTAAAGTCATATAGAATTTATACACATGTTGTGTCATTTGTTTATGTGTTTCATACAGATTTCATGTTCTGATGACCAACATCTGATTAACTTATATGCAGTTGGCAAATTTTTAAAGGGATACTCCACTTTAAAATGAAAATTCTGTCATCATATACTCACCCTCATGTTGTTTCAATCCTTTATGAATTTCTTTCTTCTGCTGAACAGAAAGGAAGATATTTAGAAGAATATCAGTAACCAGACAGTTTCTGGTTTCATTGACTTCCATAGTATATTTTTTTCCTACCATGGGAGTCAATGAGACCAGAAACTGTCTGGTTACTGACATTCTTCTAAATATCTTCCTTTCTGTTCAGCAGAAGAAAGAAATTCATAAAGGTTTGAAACAACATGAGGGTGAGTATATGATGACAGAATTTTCATTTTAAAGTGGAGTATCCCTTTAAATTGTACAGTGCAGAAGCCGGTTCGAGGATTACTAGCTGTCAGAATATCACGGATCTTTATGAAGACTGTTAATTTTCCTACAGGATTTGAAAGAGCAGTTATAAAGCAATGACATTGTAAGACTGTGTATTTACATTAATTGTGAACTATCTGGGCCTGTTGTTTGTGAACAAATCATAACATAGTATTGCAAATGAACAAAGTTGAGTCAAATATGTTTCTAGAACAGTGATTAAAATGTTGAAAATTGTCTGGAATATGTTTTTGTATATGTGACATGAACTCTGGTGGTGATGCACTCTAAAAACTTTTAATATGATTTACTCAATTTGTTTGGTGAAACTTTTTTACACTTAGAATTTTGATTAGATTTTTAAGCAGTGAAATCAATTACATACACTGTATTACCTGAGTAAATGTAAGTAAAACAAATTAAATAGATCTGAGTAACTGCTTTTGGTAAATTAACAAATAAAATTGAGTAGAAATAATTGGGGGGGGGGGGGGGGGCATTTAAAAACAAATATTTATGAGTTATATTAACTGTGTTTATATGCCAGTAATATTAACTTTTTTTTATTTCCACTAAACCTTTGTAAAAATATTCCTTACAACCACCAGTATAACTACATGACATTGGCCTTTATTGTGGATGAGTAGCCTACAGCAATACAGCATATTTTATACTATTTTTAACACATATACAATATTGCCTACATTTAAACTCATGTAAGAAACATTTTCGAAGTAAAAATTAAACATTTAGGCCTGAACATTCAAGTAATTCAAGTGTAATCAACCGGTCTGTTATCCAGTATCCACCGGATCAGCGCTTTTTCCCATGCTGGAGATGGACTCGCCTCTGCGGGGGAACTTCTAACTTTACACCGCAGTCCTGCGTCACTCACAGCCGAAAGATGCTGCGACGCGACTGACTCCATAACCTGCCAATAAACAAACAGTTCACAGTTCTGAGGACATTTTATCATCCAAATTAGTTATATTCATTATCTTTAGGAATATAGTCGTGTGTTTTTTATGCAAGGCGTTACAATCACGCGAAAACACAGACGCGAGTCGACACTCGTTTATCTCGTTTAAGGTGAGTAACATTGCGTCTCTGTATGTTCTTTCGCATTTAATAAATTGATTTAAAGCACATTAATGATTATACCGATAAGATAAAACATACACTCACCTGAATTTCACAGAGGAAATGCACCAATTCTGCGCCGCTGAGAAGATAAGAGGAGAACTGTTCTGGACTGAAGAGAGTTCAAACAGCGCGCGCTCAATCAACCGTTGAGATGTCATCACGTCAGAGGTTGGGGGAGGGGTGCATTGTTTTAATTGAGTAAACTTAATCAATTTCTTATTCGTGTTAAATATAAATAATATTGATTTTATTTAAGTAGGCTAATATTTGTGGTTCTTGAAACAGATCATTTTAATTATCCATTCTCAAATATTGTGATGGAAATTTCACAAATATATTAGCTCAGTGTACTTTAAATAAATAATTGGTTAGTCAAATACTAAATTATTTTTGTGAAAAACTTCAAACTTAAATACAACTGTAAATTTCAGACAAAATTAACTGTTGGAGTTTTAGTCAATTATTTCAGTATATGTTCAACTAAAAAACTATCAAGTAAATGATAGTCAGAGATTTTATTAAGTTAATAAAGTTAATTATTAATGTGATATTTACTAAGCCACTGAATTATTTTTTAGAGTGATACGCATACGAATCACTTCGACATTTAGGAAAGTTTTATGTTTGTAGGTTAAGAATAGAACTGTTGTATACCATAGTAGTACTGTGATAAAGTTTAGAGAAATTGTCACAAATGAAAATGAAATCTGGTGATGCAGGATTTAAAATGAAAATGATTTATATGTGAAATATGCAACTGTATCTTGAAGAATGCACTCTAATAAATAATTTTGCAATTAAAATGTGTGCTTGTGTGTGTAGTTTAAATGTTGTGTTTCATCTAAGGCTGATTATACAGTATATACAGTAACCATGATTGACTACAGGCATAGGGCTCGACTTAGGACAAGATAAGAACAAGCATGAGTGAAGTACAGCCTTATACTGACTGGTAAACTGCACTGTGTTTTATACACGTACATGCTGGAAATTTATATTAAATTAGCATTATTTTCCTGTGTTTTTACATCATGCAAATCTATATGGCTTTAGTTGTATGTTGGACATATATGACATATGATTAAAAATACATTAATATTATGCAATTTATATATGTGGTTTTTGCAGCATATATGTCCCTTACACTATTCTGTTGGAACATAAGAATCACAGGAGTTTTTAGCAAACCTTTTCCATATGGGTTAATAAAAAAATTTAATTAAATATAGATGGAAATGTGATCTATGATCCAAGTAGAGTGGCCATAGAATTTAATAATTACTTCATTGATTATATAAAAACTTTAACTCACAATTCCCCGGGATTGAAATATTCTATCGCTCCTTCAAATACTAATGCTCCTATTTTAACTTTTAGAGAAGTGACTAATACCAAAGTGTGTATGATTATTTCCTCTTTCAATTGTTCAAGGGCAAAGGATGTTTACGGAATGGACACAATATTTATTAAAACTCATAAGGAGGCACTCATTCCTCCTATTACAAAAATTATGAATCAGTCTATTATTGATGGAGTTTTTCCAAGTGCTTGGAAAACTGCTACAATCACACCAGTGTATAAATCAGGTGATCATATGACTATTAGTAATTATAGACCCATCAGTATTCTTCCATCAGTATCAAAAATTGCTGAAAAATGGATCTCTGAACAGATAATATTTCACTTAAATGCTACGTCTTTTACATTACATCCATGCAATTTGGCTTTAGAAAACATCATTCCACTGAAACAGCTAATTGTTTTCTTTTGGAAAATATAAAGGCAAAACTTGACCAAGGAGGTGTAGGTGGGGCGGTCTTCCTTGATTTGAAGAAAGCTTTTGAAACAGTAAATCATGAGATTTTAATAACCAAGTCATCAAAGTTGAATTTTTCATCCAGTGTCATCAAATGGATACAATCATACCTTTCAGATAGAAAACAATGTGTTCGCATAGGCCATAAAACTTCCCAAGTAACTGATAATGACTTGGGGGTACCCCAAGGTTCAACTTTGGGTCCTCTGTTGCTCTGTCTGTATATTAATGATCTACCTGAAGTTTGTCCTTCTGCAGTAACTTGTCAAATGTACGCTGATGATACAGTCATATATGTACATGCAACAAACAAGAGGCAAGCTGCCAAGGAACTATCAGCTACTATGGTCAATATTTCTAATTGGCTAACAAACTCTTGTCTACATCTGAATACCAGTAAATCTGTATGCATGTTCTTTTCGAAATCGGCAAATAAATGACCCGGAAGTTACTGTAGCAGGAAGAACACTGTCAGTTGTAAAGGAGTTTAAATATTTAGGTATAATACTAGACACACGACTGACATTTAAATCACAAGTTAAAAAAGTTGTAAACAGAACTAAATTTAACTTGGTAAATTTTAGGCACATTAGAAGTAATTTAATGACTGACACTAAAGGTGCTGGCTGTTCTCAGAGGGAGGGGTGGCCAGGGAGGACTTCAGGGTTGAGAATTATCTCTGGATTACTATAGGCTAAAGCAAACAAGCTTTTTGTACAGAAAAATAAATAAATTCTTAAGGACCTGAAACACAAAACCGACGTCAAAGAACTAGCAATGACTAAAGCCGACTCTAGGGTTGACTCACGTCGCCTGTGTCAGGGCCTTAAAACCACTGCATGAAAAAAAGTCTCTTAATCAAATATTTTTTATAAAAACAGGACAAAATAAACACCCAGTCTGAACATATACGTTCACAAAAACATCTGAATATTTAATGAAATAAACAAAGGAATTTAATTAGTGCTGGGAAAAAATTAATCGCATCCAAAATAAAAGTTTGTGTTTGCATAATATATGTGTGTGTACTGCGTATAATTATTCTGTAAATACACACATATGCATGTATTTATTTAAGAAATATCTGCATGTATATACTGTATATACATTTATACACAATTTATATTATATATAAATATAAATAATTTAATAAAATAAAAAAAATAAAAATCTTAAATATACACATGCATATGTGTGTATTTATATATACAAAATAATTATATACAGTACACGCACATATATTATGCAAACACAAACTTTTATTTTGGATGCGATTAATCGCGATTAATTTTTTTCCCAGCAATAAATTTAATGGAACAAATAAAGAAAAATGAACCAAACATTTCAGAATATCTCAAATTTTATTGTGAAGTTTTACAAATTGCAGACAACAACAATTGTCACCTTTTTTACAATTGGCTTTTAGCTTGCTTAGTTGGGGAAATTTAATTTAATATTCAACAATATTATTGATCTGCCTGCGTTGACACTATTATATGAGATCTGAGCTGAGCTGGACGATGACATCACGGTTTTCTCCAAAGTGGCTATATATATCCACATTTAAATTTATTTATTTATTTATACAACAAAATGAATCACCACTGAACTGACTTAAGCTGGACTGTGAAGCTATTTTCTTCTGGAAACAAACTGTCTTGCATTACTTTCCTGTTATCTCTGTAAAGCTACTTTGAAACAATCTGTATTGTAAAAAGCGCTGTATAAATAAAGGTGACTTGATATTTATTAAAAAGGTAGAAGGAACCTGAGCTTTTCTACTCCACTGAATTGAAGACCGAGGTCACTACAGTTAAAATATCTTGCTGAGTTAATCCACCTTTAAACTATTAATGTCTATGAACAAATAGCCTATGTATTTTTATGTTTGTGTGCCTCAGCGTTTCTGAGTGAACACCGCTGGTTTACTCACTATTTTAAAGTGTACTGTCGATCACGTGATATGACGTCATGACGTGCAGCTGACGTTACCTGAAAAATCTGTCCAAGATGGCTACCCTCTTGAGCGACGTGTATCAAGAATGAAACAACTTGTAAGTAAACCAAAACACTTCAAAACTACTTTGCTTGTTGTAATATTGTAAGAATATCATATTAAACGTGATATTTGACTTAGACGAGGCTATTTTTAAGTTGCAAGCGCGGTGCCGCGGGTGCGATTGCCGTCAGTCCGCCTGCTAGTTACAGATAATATCCTGTGTACTGTTAATGTCGTGGCAGGGCAATAATGTTAACGTTAGTCAATAACTCTTTTCAGCAAGCGATAGTCCTTCTGTTTTTGAGTGTGTTGCTGCTGTTTGTGTTAAGCGCCCTGCTCTGGCAAGTTCAATGTGATGTTATCTACATGCTGATGCACCCAAATGAGCTAGTGGCTAACGTTAGCAGTTACGTTAACTTTTACTCAAACAAAGTTAAGGTTATGGACATAATAGTTACCGAATGAACTATGCAAGTTTTTATTAAACCCTTTACAAACGTCTTTTCATTATAGGTTTAAGTGGAAGGAGTGCAGTGAGCATCCCCAAAATCAAGGTGACTCAAATGTTAATTTAGTCTGTAACTATTTTTCACCATTTCTTTTATTTGGAGCCTAATTCATTAGCATCAATCAAACGTCTCTTAAAAATTAAATCTCTTGCTGCCTGTTTTTGTGTGCATGTGCAGACCTACATTGTCACCAGAGAGCAACTTTATCGGTAAGTTACATTCACTTGAAATTCTGTATCATTAATTTGTCATTAAAGAGGTTGATTGCATAATTTGACTGGTTTCATATTGATTGTTTTATCTGTGCAGGTGAAGGACTTCTTGGGGAAATGGCCGGCTCTTCGGATTGAATCACAGGTAAAACAGACTCACTTCTCTTTTCTGCCACTCTTCACACATATTTCACTGCCAAATTTTTAATATGTATCACATTCAAGTGGAACAGCAAATGCCACTATTCACTGTGTGTAAGAACTATCACTTTGCATGTGACCATGTTGCTCAACATTGTATTTTAACTGAACATGTTGCATCACAAATGTGTTTTCTGTTGCAAATCGAGTATTAGTCTTTTTATATAATTATTTTTGTTTGTTTTTGTAGCTTTGTGCTGAGTTCCAACGCATCACGTCAACATACGGAACCAGTTCTACGCTGTGCTTGACCAACACACACCTGCACTGGTGGCCTTGTATAGGCAGAGGGCGGCACGAACCGGTAAGATATCAGAGGCGCTGAGTGACATCTTAAAGACTTATGAACTGATATGTTTTGTCTCTTATGTTTACTGTGATGGCCAACTTATTCAAACTGAAAATTCACTTTTGAGGTTCTTGCAGATTGTGAATCCATTTAAACGCTTTTTAATTTCAAACTTTACAGGAACCCGTAAAGCGCCTCCATAATTCAGAGAACAACCCACACAAATACGATCCACAAACCGCGTAAGACTGCGTATTGTATACTGTAAATGTTAGTTTAATCTACCACTATATGGATTTGAAATACTAAAACTGAATTTCATTAATGATGCCTGCAACTTTTTCCCCCAGAATAAATTCATCACATAACCTGGCTGTGACCACTTATCTCTTCAAAGAATTAAGGACAACTTTTACAGACGTTGACCCTGAATGTGCAAAAGGTAATCTTAAAGATGTTGTAATCATTTTAATGTCCTCTGTTTTACTTAGTTTTATTGGCATTACATTTATTTATGATTTATTTAACAGGTTGCAAGACGTATTTTGAGACTTTGCGGAGGAAGTATTCTTTGGCTCAGCCTGAAAAGGCCAAGAAAAGAAACACTATGAAGAACACTGCAAAGAACCATCAAAGAAAGAGACGGGTAAGTTAAGAAACTGGTTAAGCAGTTGTTGTTTTTTTCTTCTTCAGAATGTAACTGTCCTCCTCTCTGTGTTTTAGTGGTTAAATTACTGTCATGTTTTGCAGTTGCTGGAGACCATGTCCAGTGTTGTACAAACCCAACACATAAAGGGAACAGTGGAAGACTGCAACAATAGAACTGATGTCTGATGAAGATGCTATTGTTGATGGAAGGCCAGTGTGGATGCTGAGGTCTCCACCAAACAGAACCACAGAGTTATTATCTGCTCTCTGCCAGGCACTACAAACCAGACTAGAGGCTGACCCACGCTACGTCACACCACCAGTGCATCATGGCAGTTTGAAAAAAATAATATTTACATATATACACTTTAATTTCTATATTTATTTATTTATTTTAAATTGTTTTATATTGTATACTTTGTATATTTGTTCCTTTTTGATGTGCATGTTGCTGATCTCCACGTTTTGTATTTTATTCCTTTACACCTTTAACATTTCTTTTTCCCCATTAATTTTAATGTATGTTTATAATGTTCATGTTATATTTGTTTTTGTTCCTTAAAATTTTCATCCCCTCAAATATTTTTGTTCCCCCATTCCTTTTTAATGCTTGTTTATAATGCTCTTTGTAATGTTTTATTTACCTTAATAAAAATGTCAGACTTTCTCATTGTTCTTTGTGTGTGTTTTTAAAATTATATTTGAATGTATTAAAATTGGGGTAAGGGGGGTTTAGTGTATACTGAGCAATATCTGCATAGCTGGCCTATAACCAATCAAATCACTGTGCGAAAAGGCCTAGGGTGGGTTATGTTCTAAAAGTAACCAATCAAATCACTTTCCTGGGTTTTCAATGTATCCTGTCCTCCAATAGTGGTCTGGGTAATGGGAGTGGTTTTAAAAGAAAAGGACCAATGGGGGGGAAGGCCAAAAGGTGCACAAAGGTGTGAAAATGTTCTCTTGAAAAAACCTTTGAGGGATTACTTGCCATGGCAACAAATGGCTGTAGCACGGGAGTATACGTCCACAACATACATCCGATTTGGTATCATATACAGGAGTATACTGGTCCGGATACACCTCTTTTCATGCAGTGTCTATCTATCTATCTATCTATCTATCTATCTATCTATCTATCTATCTATCTATCTATCTATCTATCTATCTATCTATCTATCTATCTATCTATCTATCTATCTATCTATCTATCTATCTATCTATCTATCTATCTATCTATCTATCTATCTATCTATCTATCTATCGTAATAACGTATGATTTGCAAAAATGAAAACTGCTGCTTCTGTGTAGATGAGAGAATCAAAGTGTATGCGCGTTGTGCACATGCTACATTGATTATGGCCAAGCATGCGCCCTTAAAATAGCATATGAATAACATGCGCAACGCGCCACTGACTTTAAACTATTTTTTCCTGGTTAGTGGCGCAATTGTTTTCTAAACCTGCAAAATAGCACGAAGAAACGTTTGCGCCGGAACACGCCTCCTTTTTTTGCGCTGAACCAACCCGGGGAGCGCAAGTTCATTCCCTAGTTTAGCGACATGCTTCTGTGGAGGGAAAAGCTCACTTTGCGTCGGTGCAAAATAGGAATGATACATGCGTCGGTGAACAAAGTCAATTGCGCTGGGTGCAAGATAGGGCCCTAAGGGTTTTGGGGGTGTTGGATTTGGGAACAGGGACAACCACAGCATCTTTTCAGACCTCAGGTACTAATTGTGCCTCTAAAGATTTGGTAAAAATGTAATGGAAAGGAGTACTCAATTGCTTTTCACAGGTTTTGCGTATGCGCCCACAGATGTTATCTGGACCATGGCTTTTATTAACTCTTGTAGAGAGGAAGGCTTTGAGCACTTCTTTTTGTCTTATATTAAAGTGTTGAACATCTATGAACTGGTTACTCAAATTGTAGATCTCATTGCTAAAATCAAAAATATTCAAACGATTGTAGAATTGATTAAGAGCACTGGCCAGCTCGGTGTCTGAGCTGAAACCATCCAGGGTGACTGGGCTGCTGCTCTTTAGATTATGGAGGCCTGCTATATGTGCTCTGGCCCGGAACATTAAGTGCAATGTGAGTGCAAGCCAGCTAGGGAGAGGGGACAACATGCCAGTACAAGGCAACCGTGCCTAGTGTGTGTACACCCTAAGGGAACAAACTGGTGCACACTTTGATACTAGGTCAACTTATAATGACAGGACACATAGGAACAGGGAAAACAGAACCCCAACACAATGAAACTTAACCAAACAGAGCATACACGTTACAGTGATAAGTATGTATTCTCTTTTTATGTGAAATAATGATAAATACCAGTTTGACTTATTTACTGTCATCGTAATATTTTGCTGGTGAAATGGTGGGGGTTGTGTGATGTTTGCCTCAGGGAGGCATGTTTTAGGCTAGTTCTGCAGTGCTACTGGTCCAACAGTGTAAACACAGATTGATTTAGGCCTCGCTGCACGATGTCTGAGGCAATTGGCCCAGCTTGGCCCATTGTTAGCTCTGGTTTGTAATAGCCAGACCGTGGAAAACCGGATAATGAGAAAAACATGTGAAACATTAAGAAACCAAATATGTGTTCTTACCGTTTTCACGCCCGCTGTTTTTCATGTATTCTTTCTGTCTTTCTTCTAACAGATGCTCAATCTTGTTCATCAGTTTTCTCATCTCTGATTGGTTGTTCATCATCTTGTTGCAGGTGTGATATCTTCCTCCACATTTCTTCACCAGCTGATCCAGAACAGGGTCATTTATATATTTTATAGTGTCACACTCTTCTTCTCTTTCATAGGTGAAGAGAATCATCACAATCTGGGGAACTTTATCACCAAACCATCTTTGAATCCATTCAAGGCCCATTTTATTAGCATCTGTTAACTGACCCAGTCGCACAACAAAAATTAAGGCATGGATTTCATTTTCATTCACTAGTTGAGTGATGAGATGATCCTCATGTTCGTCCTCATGTATGTCAATCATGTTGATCACAGAGACGTGGCGTTCTGATATCTTCCTCTGTGAAGGAACAATCTTGGATATTTCTGCATTTTCCATATTACTCTGTTTTTCTCCAAGTAGAATGTTTTCATTTCCAAACTGAACAGCCGCAGAGTTTCCAGTTAATACAATGGTTAAATTGGGAAATATGATGTCTAGAATAAACATCAAAGAACTATTCTTAAACACATTGAAACACTGTAAAATTAAAAAGTCTGGTAACACTTTATTTTGATAGTCCGTTTGTTGAGACTTTACTAGTTATTAGTAGCCATTCAGTAGCTTGTCAACAGTGCATCAGTTGACATTCAACAACACTGTTTCAACAGACAAGTAACATACGTTCAACTGACTGCCTAGACTATAAGGTACAATTCAAGTGTTAATCTACAGATTTTACGAAAAAAGTGCCTGTTGACAGTCAATGTTATTTTGCAACAGGTTATTAACCAATTGTCAACTAACTTTCAATTGTCAACTAACTTTATGTAGATTGAGTACCAACAACTCAAGATCAATCTGTTAGTTAAAAGTCAGCAGTCATGTCAGCATATGAAGTATATGATACTGTATATCCTACTCAAGGTGTCTCATGTGTATCAAATTAATAATTATTTTAGCTGATTTAAAACTGTTTTTTAAAAATGTTTTTACCATTTGTAGATAACCTGTTGATAGTCAACTAAAGATTACATGTAGTTGCTTATCAACAAAGAAATTGTTTATGATCAGTAGACTATTAATAGACATTCTCAACTAAGCATTAGTAGATATATTTTAGGACTATCTAATTAAAGTGAAAAAGAGTTTATATCAGTAGAAAGTCTATAACCTATCAACAGATTAATATATTGTTTATGATCAGTTGACTATTAATAGACATTATCCACTAAGTGTTAGTTGATATATTTTAGGACTATCTAATTAAAGGGATACTTCGGGATTTAGCATTAAGCTTTGTATTAGTAGAAAACCTGTAGTATTTTCGAATTACCATGCTTTCCACCCTCATATCCCCCTGAGACGAGAGATTTATGTATTTTTTGTCTGGAAAAAATCCTCCGATGACGCAAAATGACGATTTTCTGGCCAGAGGGTAAAGACTACAGCCAGTAGAAGGAGTTGTTCCGCATGTTTTCAGCCCGCCCATAGAGGGTTGGATCTCACTCACAGAATGTACACACAGTGTCAGCTTTGAAAGCTAAGCTAGCAGGCTCTTGTTCTGTGGAGAAAACTGACAGTCTATGGTAGTAGGAGAAAGCTGAATAGTAGGGGTTACCATCCTCCTTTTCCCGGACTTGTCCGGCTGTCGAGATCATTCAAAATGTACGGGATTCAGCTTTTGCGTTCTGCGGTCGCCATTCATTGTTTACATGCACACCTCTTGTTTCAATCTAACTGATTGGTGAATCTGAATGTAGTGTTTACATGAACGCTAAACAAGTGATCGGTTGATGTGCGTTTTACCATTGCTAAGAAAATTCCCGCTCCTCCGTGAGAGATGCGAGACCCGGCACGTCTCAGTAATGAGGCCACCGGCCTCGCGCCGTTCTCCCGCGGCCGTCAGCCTCGTCCTGCTCGCCACAGTAAACATGATGAATGGCGACTGTAGAACGCAAAAGCCGAATCCCGGACATTTTGGGCTATCTCGAAATCACGGGCAAACTCGTCACGGAGACTCACTAAGTTAGTAGCCTAACTTTCTTGTTGTTTTCAACTGCGCTCTCTAACCGGTAGGCGTGGCCTCCTAAGGCAGCGAAGCAAGTGGATTCTGGGAGTTGTTGTCTTTCATCCACATAAGCCAAAAATACATTTTCTGGCTTTTCTCAGGCTAGAAAGCTCCAAATTCAAAAATTTCTTCACATTTCATCTACATAAATGACATATTTTAAATACACATTCATCTTTCCAGAGATGAAGTATCCCTTTAAATTGAAAGACAGTTGATATCGGTAGAAAGTCTATAACCTATCAACAGATTGCATACCTAACCTGACTGAAGTAGAACAAACACTATGGCCAGCACATCAGAGAAAAAAAAAATCACTTTTATTAAATAAAAAAAATAAATAAAAATAATACAACCCATTATTTACTAGGATATCACGATCACATCTGAACCATTGATTATGTGAAAAAAATTATATTGAGCATTCCAAATGAGAAAACTCTCTATAGAGAGCCTAAGTCCCTCCCCTTCCGGTCGACCACCATGGGACCTTATATCGGAAAAATATTGTATGGTAGTCAATGGCGAGAGACAACAAATATTTTGATCTCGTTTGAATTGTGCCCTGATTTACACATATGATGTTTGTCAATTTAAAAGATACATTTTAAAGTCAAGAAAGTCGCAGCTTGATGTAAAACTGTTGAGGTATAAGACTGTGAAAATACGTAATTAGAAAGACTACAAACCCAGAAGGCGCACATGCGACGTCATACCTTTTCTCTCAATGAATGAAGCTAACTTTACTGAAGCTAACGTCTGTCATTTTTTCTATAGTCTTACATTATAATCGTAACGTTACGCCGTCATGCCTGAGTGTTTTGAGCCAGAATACACACATACGAAGAAGTTACTCTTCTGTTTTATGACAAACTGCGACTTTCTTGACTTTCATAATTACCTTTTAAATTGACAAACATCATATGTGTAGTTCAGGGCACAGTTCAGACGGAATAAAAAGATAAGTTATCTCTCGCCATTGACTTCCATACATATTTTTTCCGAAGTAAGGTCCCATGAGCCGGAAGCGGAGGGGCGGGACTTAGGCTCTCTATAGTCTACATCATTTCAAATGTCAGAGGCCAAGATCAAAAGTTATAAACAACAAATAACAATAATTATTTAGCCTTTCATGAAAGTAAGTTTTACAGAAAATCGCATTTATTAAATGCAGTTTAACATTATAGCAGTTACTCATTTAAGAAAAATAATCTCTGTTCCTGCTGCAAACTCGTTTCGGAGGATTAACAGACAGTTTAAACCCTTAACAATACCTTCTTTAATTGTTTAACCATTTAGTTTATTGACGTTACGGTGAGACACAAAATACATATTTTTTATTCGCTAACGTAACGTTAGATGTAATCCAAATCTTTATACTCCATACGCAAGCAAGAAACAGATCCAAATTCAGCTCTTCATCCACATCCAGCGATCTCCATCTCCATTCTCAGCAGCGACCGTAAATGTCAAATCCCGCGCTCGTGATGAATTTAATTTCAAAAATTGCGCCCTCAAGAAGCGTTACGACATGTTTTACGGCAGTGATATCAAACGCTCATTGGCTCTCGCCTGCTTCGTCACAGATTGCAGCATGCCGTGTTTCAGTTGAAACAACATTGAAATGCAGAAGTGCGCGCGCCGTCTTCACGCAGAGGGAAGCTGGGTTAACATTTTCATGGATTAATTACTTAAATTCTGCTCTGTCCCTTATACAAAACTATTATATACTGCCAGAGAGGACTGCAACACATCGTCATTTGAGCGACTTTTGGTACCGATTTACATTTTCGCAATAAATTATTATGATTACACATCTGTTGTTTTTCTTCATAATTTTAGCCTGCATAGTTTTAAGAAATGGTTATGGGGTAGGTTTAGGGCCAGGAGTAGGATTAATGTTAGTGGCTCAAAATATATTTTAGTGCTATTAATAAAACTGGCATTTCCCTACACATCTCTGTCCATAAAGTGTTTTATTCTTTTTATATTCTGTATAAAATTAGTAATTTATATTTAGGTTTGGGAGTAGGGTTAAGGGAAGTTACATTTATCTATAAAACAGTATAAGGGAAATGATACAGATATCTTTATGATTCGTAAACGTTTTGTAGCTGTGAATTCGTAATAATTCTACGTTGCAGACATGTCTGTATCATACGTTTCAGCATCTATCCAAACGTACAAAAAAAGTATGTTTTCAATCTGTTGATAGGTTATAGACTTTCTACTGATATAAACTGTCTTTCACTTTAATTAGATAGTCCAAAAATGTATCTACTAACACTTAGTGGATAATGTCTATTAATAGTCTACTGATCATAAACAATTTATTTATTGACAAGCAACAGATCTAATCTTTAGTTGACTATCAACAGGTTATCTACAAATGGTTAACAATTTTTTAAAAACAGTTTTAAATCAGCTAAAATAATCATTAATTTGATGCACATGAGACCCCTTGAGTAGGATATACAGTATCATATACTTCATGTGCTGACATGACTGTTGACTTTTAACTAACAGATTGATCTTGAGTTGTTGGTACTCAATCTACATAAAGTTAGTTGACAATTGAAAGTTAGTTGACAATTGGTCAATAACCTGTTGCAAAATAATATTGACAGTCAACAGGCACTTTTTTCGTAAAATCTGTAGATTAACACTTGAATTGTACCTTATAGTCTAGGCAGTCAGTTGAACGTATGTTACTTGTCTGTTGAAACAGTGTTGTTGAATGTCAACTGATGCACTGTTGACAAGCTACTGAATGGCTACTAATAACTAGTAAGTCTCAACAAACGGACTATCAAAATAAAGTGTTACCAAAAGGGTAATTATTTGCAATATTGTTGTTTTCTTACCCATGCTTTTATCTGATGAATCAGAGTCACAGAGTTCAGGTGGTTCACTCATTTCTGCTTGACCAAACGGTTTGGAGTTGCTCCCTTCTCTAGACTGCTCATTATCCTGAAGAAAGTTCAATTATTATAATCTGATTGGCTCTTTTAATTTTGGACATACCTGTATAGAGTTTCTCTTTAGAGTCTTATTTTATGGACAACTCCCTGTATATTAAGCTTGTATTCACCATCAGATATTAGTGTCTTTGCTGAGCTCTTCTTCTACGGCAGCAAGATGGTCTGTCCCTGCAGAAGTGTCAATGGCATCATCTAGATTTGGATCGGTCATTAAATCACTGGAGACTTAAAATAAACAATGAACAGATTAAGTCTTAAATCATACAACGTTTTGATAGTATTTATGGTCGAAATTTGTATTGTAGCACTTATGGCGGTGAGAAGTATCCCACCTCATCAATTAAAACTATTACTTAACTTTGAAACAACTGTAAGAGAAACAACCTTTCCCAAAATGTTTAAAAACAAATATATTCTTTCAGACTTCTCTGCTGAGAATGAAACACCAAATCAAAGCACAAGTAAGAGAAATCGCAGATCATAAGACGCTACAAAGACATGTCACATCCTGATGTCATGTGTCTTTACTGAATGTGTGTGAATGCATTCACAGATTCCAGAAAATCACTTGCAGTGTGAATGAACCAAAATAAAACGATCTTGGGACAAACCCCGGACACATTATCAGTGTATTTTCCGGAATCTCTGTGTGAAAGGGGCTTAAGTTGAACTATTAATGTTTTCTTCAGTTACAAAGAACAAGGAAGTGTGACATGCACTTTGCACTATCATAAAAATGTATTACCCCAATAGAAAAGTAGAATAGTGAATACAATTAACAGGAACAAATAGAATTTATAACAGTTTACTTCTTTCATAAAAAGTAAAAAAAGTTTTTTTTAGTAAATAATGAAAAAAATATTACTAACCAAAAGTACAAAGTTAATTATTACTGAAAGTTAACAGTATGGAACAGTGTAGAATATGTTATTACCTCAATAAATTTTGTCCTACGTAATACTTAATGAACTTTGCCCATTTTATCATAGAAGCCATTCAAACTAAATATGCAAGGCTTGCCCTGAATATCATGATTGAATATATTTTAGAGACACTTTATGCCTTTAATATAACTGTTGCAGTGTAGGTATCTCAATGTCTATACAAAATACATTATAATGGATAAAATATTGAAAAATGTAATTATCTTAAATTTATTTAAAATGTATTCTAAGATCTGTATACTCCTGATAACAGAGATTGATTTTGTGCCTTTGTTTTCTCTTCAGTCTACAATTCATCTTATCCGATTCTTTAGATCTCTATTAATTTCCCTGAAGATTACAGTAATTTTTTTTGTAATTGACAGCCTGAGACATTTTTTTTCTTCCATTTTCACACACAAAAGCTGTATCATTTTGAGACTCTCTTATGTTTATGTTCTGTTAAAGTAAAATGGCTAATTTTATTACACAACTTATTAGATAACTATTTGAAAAATCGTAAAAATAGAGCAACACAGAGTCAAATTGTTAATATTCATTCCCAAGAGGAAAAAGCTCTGTCCAAATTCTAAAATATATTTAGGATTCGCAACATTTCCAATGTTTGATGCTGGTAATGCTTAATCGGAATAAACTCATAATCAATTGCTATTGTGTAATTCCATTTCATAAAACAAATCATAAAAAGACTCATAATAGTAAGAAATATGATATACCTTCATGATGTTGTCTCCCATCGCTCAGTTAAAAAGAGAAAGATCTGTGCGTAGATCTGTGTGTAGATGTCAGATCATCTCAGAATCATTATGTGATTAATGTTTAACTTGGGGTCAAAGTTTTTTTAGAACAACATAACTCTCAGGTAATTTAAAATACCCTGACACCTCCCACTTTTAGTCAAATACTTCAGGTTACTGTTTACCTTATGATTATAACATCATGTTTTGGTAACTTTACCTAAAAACAATGACTATATTTAACTCTCTAGAACTCACTTACCAGAACATGTTTTTTGTTTTCTCTTTAAACACAACATTGCTCTGTCTTTGCTCTCACATTTATTTTGGTAAATTGTTAATTCATTTGAATTTAATTGTTTTCTTTTTTTAGGTTTTTATTGTGTTTTGTGTGATTTATTTGTATGCAAATTTTTTTTTTTTTGACAAAACAGCAATGTCATAAACTTCTCTCTAACCCCCCCCCCCCCCCCCCCCCTTGTTTTTGTCCCCAGGGACCGGAAGAGCCAAAAATTTAGCGTTAAATCGGGAGTAAGTATTAATGCATGGGTAGAGGAAGTCCAAACGATGCAAAACCACCTACAGACGCAACAAGTGTTATGTCACTGATGACGAGAACACTACAATGTCATCAATATATAGCAGTAGGCAACAGAAATGTGTAGTTTACACTAACAACCCCCTGAGCCACTTGAATTCTGCAAAACTTGGTGCTACCGAACAGCGGTAGGCTGCACAACTTCCCTCATTTGACTTCGAGGTCGGGCCTGAGTAATCGTAATGCTGATGCTCTTTCAAGACAGGGTCCACCTGCCTGTCATGGGCTAGATCATGCACTTCCTGGGAATAGTGTATCAGATGATATACGCTGTTCTGTGAGGCAGCAAAATCCCCAGAGTTAAATTAACTCAGAGAACATTTGGTCCCACTCTTCAGAGTGTTAAAGTAACTATGAATCAGAGTTAAAGTTAATGAGATAATAATGTGATTAATTAAGTGATGATTGAGCATTAGTGATGAACACCTTCTGGTAACCTTCTGGTGTTGATGTTTTTTTTTTAAATGTTTGGTCACCATCACGGTGAAGTGTTTTATAGTTGGGCAGTTTGACTCTTGGCTTTTGGTGAGTTTGTGGTCTTTGTAACATTGTTTACCAAAACACATAATTTGTGGCAAAGAAAGCTGGAAACAAAGATGATCAGGTGATATGGTTTTCAGCATCATAAAGTAGAATAAGTCTTTAATTAACTCTGAGCTCAAGCCGAGCCTCGGGTTCGAGCCTCCTCCAAGGACAGCAAGCCAAGTTAGTTTACTATTAACCTTTAAGGTTGAATGGGCAGGCAAACTAGTGAATGTTCAGTTATATCCAAGCCTGGTCACATAACACAATAAAGACATTTGTTACTGACAGTGTATTATCACTCTCTTTTCATAAGTCCAACTGCTCAGCAGGTTTACTCACTCTGCTTGATCTAGTGATATTATGTTTCCTTGCAATTGTCTCTGCAGGTAAACCAGAGTCCCTATGAAGTTGAACTTTCTGTGGTGACTGTTCTGAACTCTCCACTGTCTTTAAAGTAATCTCAGGAACTCGGTCAGGCTGCAACTGAAGATGCCTGCGATTTCTCCTTTTCTCTTCCTCCTTTTCATTGAAAACTTTATATGACCTTGGAGTAGTGCTCTCCGCCAGCACCATAGCAGGTCCTTTCCATTTTGATTCATGATCCAGCTTTAACAGCTTCTTTTTGTCGCTGCAGAGACAACAGCATTACAACAAATTTTAAATCTTATTTACTGATTGTGGAAATGTTTCTCTTTCTGTTCAGTTTCCTCTTGCCTTAGGTTTGCCTTAGTTCACTAGTTAGTCTCTTTAGTTGTTAAAACTATTTGGTTTCTATGTTGATGTAAGATATTTGTAATTTGTAGTGATTACAATTTAGCTCAAAGGAATTATTAATTAATTTATAGGGAATTCAAAAGAGTCACTTATTACAACCGAGCAAATGACTCGTTCGCGGTTCATTTGAACTGGCTGCAATTATCAACTCTGCAACGGATATAAATATCCGAACTATAGTGAAACACTATATAGTTAGCAAGGTAACTTAGATCAGAAGTTTAAGACATTAAATTTGTAAGCACAATAACACAAGTAATATTTCTCTTTAAAATACAAACAAGACTTTATTGATTATTCTAACACATACAACTAATATCTAACACAGACACACACATTCATACGCGTTGCAGAAAGAAAGAGAGTAAGGAAAGATTAAGTTTTAAGAGTGAGTTTAAGAGTGAGATGATGTAATCCCAAGTTTCTATGCACTTATAAAACACAACCTGAATGAACCATCAATCATTAGTTTAACCCTTTTATCGTTTCCTAGGTTATTAAATCAGTATCAAATACACCAGTTCAGTTTAAGAGTCTGGAGGCAGTACTTGCTTGTCTTTGCTTTTGGGGATTCCCTTTTTGTTGAGTGTAAAGGGTTTTCCCGGTCCGTTCGTTGGCTGGTCTCCGCGTGCCTGATGTCTGGGTCACGTGGTCAGTCACGTGGCGTGCTGGCGGAATGAAAGTCTTTGTTTGAAGCTGGCTTTGCAGAAGAAACGTGGCTCGAAATCTTGTCGCAAAACTTAACTTAGAACCGAGACTCACAACGGAAAAGAAAGGAAACTAAGAAAAGAAAGGAAATTGAGAAGAGTAGATGATGGCTTGAATGAAGCTGTTTAACCCATGTTCTTCAGATCTTGATTTGGGTTATTTCGTCTGCGCGTTTTACATGGTTACTTGTCTGTCTTAGATCTTCATCTCCCGCTGCATTTTTGGTTCTGCACTGAAACTCTAAACTTGTAAACTGGTGTTAAGATTTTAAACTCAAATGTCCGCCCAGCCTCCTGGATCAGTTCTAACCAATTAGACACTGTCTTTGTTTAGGAGGTGGCGTTCTCTTCACTTCTTATCATAAATCAAGCTTATCTGTGCTCTCCTTACTCTCTAAGCTCTAGCAAAGAGTACAGAGGCCACAGCTAAGACATTATTACTATTATAAGAATCCGAAACATTTTCCACAGATTTCAATCAAGCCATCCTTTGAATTAAGAACATATGATCATTTTGATATGAAACACAACACATTTTGATTCAAACATCTAACAATTATAACAATTACATGAATTGTATGGCATCTAAGCATATCAGATACACCCATCTATTGTAGGAACAATATAGAATCATGTCGTTGCATGATGCTTGATCTATAAGTCCATTGAAAATTGTTCTTGAATGATTTTATTTATGTTATAGGTAAAATCTCAGCTCTGTGGTTTGAAACGATTTTACACCCTGAGGTCTATCAGAGGTCCTTAAGGAGGGGGGAGTCTGGAATGTTGTGGGCTCGAGCAGCTTCTGCTGTTATCTTGATCGGGCTGAATTGTGCTATCTCTGAGCCAATCATTCTTTTCCAAGCTATCTTACATTGACCAGTTCTTCCTTTAGTTGGGCTCATCTTCTTTGAAGCTTGCATGACCATAAAGTTCTTAGCTGGGGGTTTTCGTTGGTCAGCGGAGACTGGCTGGCTGGAGCCTTCTTTTATGGCTCTGGGGTTGGTGATTTGGTGTCTGGAATGTTCAGTTCTGTGAGAAATTATGTTTGAACAATTCACCTGGAAGATTCATTTGTGTTTGTTTCGCACTCAATCCTACATATCCCCTCTTCGTTCGGCGATGTGTTAAGATGAAGACATCGGTGAACGCTGGAGAAACACGGGTAGAAGAAACAGACACATACAAAGCAAACAACAAGACAACACCTCCATGACTGGTCACTGTACTGGTGCAGGGCATTAGATTACTTAAGTATTAAAAGTTCAAGTTCATTCTCTCAATATGGTCTATTATATTGAATAGAGTTTAAATTTTGGGATTTTTACTCTAATTTGTTTCGGTACGGTGATTCTTTGATCAAATTCTGTGATTACGTTTGTTTGTTATCTTCTCTTCTAAGTTGTTTTACGTTAAGACGTTTTACCTTTTATTTTCTGGTGACATAATTTGTGGTAACAATTATGTGACCCATCATGCATGGAGCTCTCTGGCTCACATTCGTTTTAAGGCGGCTTACAAGTGTCAGGCGTGGTGCGTCAATCCTACTACCATGACCTTGACCCTTAAGGGGGTAGACATGCATTTTACCTAATACAAGAAGAAGGAAAGTTAAGGAAGAGGTAAAACAAAACAATTGAGTGTTCCTAGTATGGCTTATAACTACTGTTGTGCAGCTAAGGTGTCAGGTATCACAGGGTAATGAGAGGTGTTCTACTTGTTGGATGGATAGCTAGTATGTTTCCTATGGTAAGTGTAGCTAAGTCGTTAAGCTAGTTTCTGAAGTTAGTTTTCTACCTGTGGGGAAAACATGTTTGTTGAATGTTTTCCATGGTAGATGTGGTTAACCTCTACGTGTTAGTGAGCATGTTAGTGGCGTAGGGTAATGCATGTATGTATATATGTATGTATGTATGGTCAGATCTGTCTCAGTCTGTTTGGCTCCCCCCTTTTCTTGAAGGCTTGCCCACGTGCTTCTTGGCTTAGCTTTGATGAGCTTAGATGAAGATTGGCTTGTTGCATCTTTGCCTTAGGAAAGGGATCTTCTATGATCTGCTGGGGGTCAGTCCAGTAAGGCAGGAAGTTCTCTGGCAGACATTGGGAGGCAGTTTGGCATGGATGCGTGAAGCTGTGGTGCAAAACTTTGTCTCCGTTGTTGCACTCCTCTTGTGATGCCTTCTGGTTGTGACAGACTTTCTGACCTTCTGTGCTTACTGTGGTTACTGTAGCACACACGTGGTTCTTGAGTTTGGAGCTTGTGTGATGGTTTCTTTGTGAGTGATGGGAAGCCAGTGTGGTGTTTTCTGGTACCTCTGGGTGTTTGTCAGTGGTTGGCTGTGAGAGACCCCTCTGTTCTGTGTTGTTGTAGCACAGGTGGTCGTCATCTTCATTATGAAGGTGTACCAGATGATCATTGGTCTTCCATTCCATCGCTAGTCATAGTGAATTTGACTCATCTTGTTGGTCATTCGTGTTCAGCTTGTTTTCTATGAACACTTTCATTTGCCTCATTAGTTGCTCCATGTCTTCTGAGGGTAAACTGTCTTGTTCTTGGGCACACTCAGTGTTGTGTTTGACTGAGTGGTGCTGAGGTGAGTTTCGTCGTCGATTACTCACATTGAATGCTTTTGGATGCGTTGGTTGACAGCCTTTGGATATCCAGTTTGGATTCCAGTTGTTTCCTTCTTGTGGGTTCATTGAGAAGCATGGCTGGTCCCATGGCTTTTCCATGCGGTTGGTGTGGTAGCCGTCATTGGCCTGGGGGTCACGTTCTCTGTGCACCTTGCGAAGGACTGTGGTGTTGTCATGCCACTGGGTGTCTTCCAGTGCATAGCTTGTGTCTTGGCTGAAGGAGTTTGACACTGTGGATGTTTTCAAACCTTTCTTTGAGGACATCTTTTGTTTTATGTAGGCTTTGTGCGTCAGGTCACGTAGCTGTTGAATTGTCATTGTGTCTGCGCTGGCCATGACATGAAGATGATGACTCAATCCGGGATGCAGGTTCCTCAGAAAAAGGGTTTTGAAATTCACATCCTCTTCATGTTCAGGTGAGTTATGTGCACCAAAGAAGGCTTGTCGAAAACGCTGGTAGTAGGCTTGGGGAGTCTCGTGTCGACCTTGTTTGGTTTCCAAGGCGATTAACACACCGTGTTCCGACTCTGGGCCTGTGAATTCTTTTATCAGTGTCTCACATAGTAGCTGGAAGTTTGACTTTACATGAGCAGGTTGTCGGTCTAGGAAGCTTCGTACCTCTGGACCGGATGTGGATCGGAGGAGGTATAACCTGTCTCTGTCAGTCACATGTGGTCTCACCTCTAGATGGAAGTTGATATCTCGGATGTAGGCTTCAATGTCTTGGCCCTCCGTGGAGTTCGGGTTGAACTGAGTGATATTTTTAACCAGCTGGTTGAGATCTTTAAAGGTCATCCCCTGTGCAGCTTTGGAGTCTGCCTGGATGAGCTCTCTTTGTTTGTTGGCAGTGAACAGTTCTGTGGTGAAGGCTGGTGATGTTTTGGGTTGCGGCCATTCACCTTTTCTGTTGTATGGCAGTTCTTGGATGGAGGACTCTTTTCTGCTCAGCAGTGGTGATGCTGAGGGATGTCTCTCCCTTCTTGGCTCTGGTTTCTGTTTGAAAACATGCCGGCGTTCATCTCTGACCGCGTAGAGCTCGTCGTTGACGTCATCTCGCTGTTGGGTCAGATGGTCAATGTCAGCACTGCACCTTTCCAGGTGGTCTTTCAGAGCATTAATTTCAGAGTTCTTATCTTTAATATCAGCTTTAGCTTTCTCTAGCTGATGTTCAGCAGACTGGAGTTGGTTTACCAGGTGCTTCTGGACAGTCTTTAATTCTTGTTTGTCACGTTCAGTGACTGCAAGGGCTTCTTGGAGCTTGTCAACTTGTTTCTTTGTTTCTTGCTCCACTTTGTCAGGCACTTGAGCTTTCACTTTGAGCTGGTCTGTGCAGCGTTGAGTGTGCATCAGCTCTCTCAAGAACTCAGTGGTCTGACGCTTGAAGTCGTCCTGGACTTTCACTTCCAGCTTGTCCATGCGGCTCTGGGCACGTGTCAGCTCCTCCTGAAGGTGGGTGATGTGCTTGTCGCTTAGTGTCAGCTGGGCTGTGAAGGCATTGCTTAGGGAACAGATGATCTTGGTTAGTTCCACGTGGTTGTGGTTCTGATTCTGGCTTGAATCATGTGTCAGGAGTCTTCTCAGAATTATGATTATTATTAAAAATAATAACAGTTCAATTGTCTTTGGTGTGAGGCAGTCTGTAATGCCTCTGAGCATGGCGTCCACGTCAGTGGGGTTTGTTGTCCGCGACATGTTGGCACGCTGGGGTGAAGAGACTGACACAGATCTGTGTGGGGTGTAAGCCTATGTGGTTGAACAGCTAAGTGTCGTTTAAGTGACTGTACAACAAATAGTGAAGTGTTGTAATGTCTAAGTGTTGGTCTCAGTGTAGACAGGTAGGTTAGTGATGTGGAAACTTCGTCACTCAACTGAGTGAGGGAAAAAGAGAGAAAAAGGTTAAAACAAATCTCAATTGAAAGGATTTTTTTTTTCCAATGGGAGAAATATTTTTATAAATATTTTCTATCAATGAAAAGCTGGTTTAAACTTGTGATGTGTCACTGAGAAAAGGGGGAAAGAGAGAGAGGTTAAAACCAATTTCAATAAAACAAGAAAGAAAATTCTTAAGTAGGAGAAATATTATTTTTCTCGTAAATGCTTCCTATCGGTGAGAATCTATTTCCAGAAAGGTAAACAATATTATTGTTTATGTTTACAAGGAAAAATAATACAATAATAATGCGGATACCTTTTTCCGAGTTTTACAGGATTGACACCACACACCGTCAGTTGGACCGCTTACAGCCGGGATGCTATGAAGGCGACGGTTGCTCAACACTTGTCTCTGTTAATTAATCTTGGATAAGATGTTAAATTGTAAATTGTGTTTACAAAGACAGAGAGAGTATGGAGAACAAGAGAGGGTTTGATTACCAATCAAATACCTAATAATTGTTTTCTTTGGAAAAATTATCTTTCTCTTTCTTTAGACTCGATTGATGGTTCTTCCAGGTTTGTTTCCCACAAATGTGAAGGATGGGAATGCAGGACAGAACAGGAAGGATGTAAGAAGGAAAGGAGGCAAGGAGATTGGATCCACAAATGGCTCTGGAGCCTTTGTCGAACTACGAGTATAGAATTGATAGTTGCCAACAACTAAACATTCAAAAAATAAAACTTTGTAAGAGAGGTTTATCTCTGATTTATTTGAAACTTGTAGTGAGATGCCAATGTCTCCTATTGAGGCTCAGGTGTTTCACTCCCAAGCTAGGAATCAAAAGAGAAATTTAGAAATTATGAAAATTATGAAATCAGATTTATTAAAAATAAATCTAGAAATCGTTAGAAATTACCTGTTTAGAAAAATAAAACTTCAATCTTGATTTAATATTTCCTTTTTTAAATCAAATTAGAATTTGGCAATTAATAATCATAAACCAGTATTTTCTTTTCAAGTAAAATGCAGGTAAATTAAATTAATAATTGTGAACCGAAATTTCCTTTTCACAGAAAAAAATATGGGTAAAGTATGAGACAGGTAAAATAGGAAAGAAGAGAAGACCAACAGGTGTAACAGTCGAGGTGTTTAAATGGTTAAATCACTTTAACGTTGTTCAAACAGACACATTAACCACAGATGTTAATATTAATGATAACCGTAAATAATGCTTGAGGCTTTAGCATAGGTTAGGCCTCAATGGTAAACAGCTACTTAGCTTAGCTTTAGCTTAGCTAGCCTAGCCACCAAAGAAGTTTGTTGGGTTCAGAGTTCTTCCGGAAGCGTTGGTTAAGACTTGTCACGATTGTAACTATGGCGACAAAACAAACTCTAGTGGCAAACATGTGAATTACAGTTTGTAACAGTAATGCATGTTACATGAAATGTCGGCGCATTTCAACAATGTTCAAATAAATATGCACGTACAGTTGATAATATTACGTGAAATGTCGGCGCATTTCAACCTGTACAAATGGGACGCCACTCGTAGCTGTTTTACGACGTGGGGCTTCACTCAGTTTTTCCTTTTTTTTTTTTAGAGTGAGTTTTAACTTTAAAGGAAGCAACAGCAGCTTTTCGCTGTATAATAGATGGAATAACGATCTCAGCGGATCGTCTCTGTGCAATGTTATCTGAGGACTCAAAAACAACAGGGTTTTTTTTACTGTTGGTTGAGTTTCAACGTCAAGCTTTACTTGAACACAACTTTAAATAATTCCTATTCAACTATACTCGGACATACGCAGTGTTTACACGAGAATTAATTGAACAGACACAGATAAGCTTATAGTTTATCACTGGGATTGCCGTGGGACACGCACAGACAACCTGAGAAACAAAGACTAATCTGTGAGGAGAATATTCGTCCCAGTGGAACACGCACTGAGTGACGATCAGATAAATAAGGACTAACGTTCACGTTAGACGAGGGACACGCTCGTCCGTCCTTTACATGGTTATTTTAATTACTGCAGTTTTAATTTCATTCAGCTCTCTGACTGATACAAACACACATAACGTTATAGCTATTTGAAAGACTCTGGAACACGCAGATGTCTTAAGCTATAATTAAAGTATTTCAGAATTGAGGGACACGCTCAATTGTTACCTTATCGTTGCGTGGGATCTTATATCTTGGGTTATTTTACTGCAGTTTGAATAAAATAACAAATAAAAAGAATAAAATGGGGAGGCAGACTAGACAACAGCACAAGCAGCAGGTCATTCATTCAAACAGAGCGCGCGGCGCGCGCTGCATACCTCATACACACAGACTCGGAGGTTCGGATCTCTCCGCATAGGCTACTATGAAAATATAATTACTTCGTATATGCTTACAATTTTAGGTTAAACTTCCCGCATCATTCTCCACCAATATGTAAGATATTTGTAATTTGTAGTGATTACAATTTAGCTCAAAGGAATTAATAATTAATTTATAGGGAATTCAAAAGAGTCACTTATTACAACCGAGCAAATGACTCGTTCGCGGTTCATTTGAACTGGCTGCAATTATCAACTCTGCAACGGATATAAATATCCGAACTATAGTGAAACACTATATAGTTAGCAAGGTAACTTAGATCAGAAGTTTAAGACATTAAATTTGTAAGCACAATAACAAGTAATATTTCTCTTTAAAATACAAACAAGACTTTATTGATTATTCTAACACATAAAACTAATATCTAACACAGACACACACATTCATACGCGTTGCAGAAAGAAAGAGAGTAAGGAAAGATTAAGTTTTAAGAGTGAGTTTAAGAGTGAGATGATGTAATCCCAAGTTTCTATGCACTTATAAAACACAACCTGAATGAACCATCAATCATTAGTTTAACCCTTTTATCGTTTCCTAGGTTATTAAATCAGTATCAAATACACCAGTTCAGTTTAAGAGTCTGGAGGCAGTACTTGCTTGTCTTTGCTTTTGGGGATTCCCTTTTTGTTGAGTGTAAAGGGTTTTCCCCATAGATATCATATAAAGGCTAGATGTCTCGTCCGCGCTGCTTGCCAATGGAGCTCGACATCCGCACACGGCGGCCATCTTACGACAGGGTGCTCGCTCACTCATAACATGCTGCATGTACTATTAAATAACCATAACTTGCTCAATTTTCTACCGATTTTCAAACGGTTTGGTTTGTTATAAACGTCAGAGATGTAGCTATTATACTGTATACATATGAATAATTATGTTCAAAATGTTTAAGCATTCAGAATTATAGCCACGTTAATAACGTTTGTAAGAAACCAAACCGTTTGTAAATCCGTCAAGAATTCAGCAAGTTACGAGCATTTTAGTTGGCGTATGTCACTCACCTTCCGTCCACAGCAGCAGGGAGCAGCAGCGCAGTCTCCTGACCTAAGATGGCCGCCAAGTGACGACACAGCTGACTCCGCCTTGAGCCATCTAGCCTTTCTATACATGTCTATGGTTTTCCCGGTCCGTTCGTTGGCTGGTCTCCGCGTGCCTGATGTCTGGGTCACGTGGTCAGTCACGTGGCGTGCTGGCGGAATGAAAGTCTTTGTTTGAAGCTGGCTTTGCAGAAGAAACGTGGCTCGAAATCTTGTCGCAAAACCTAACTTAGAACCGAGACTCACAACGGAAAAGAAAGGAAACTAAGAAAAGAAAGGAAATTGAGAAGAGTAGATGATGGCTTGAATGAAGCTGTTTAACCCATGTTCTTCAGATCTTGATTTGGGTTATTTCGTCTGCGCGTTTTACATGGTTACTTGTCTGTCTTAGATCTTCATCTCAGATCTTGATCTATAAGTCTCAGCTCTGTGGTTTGAAACGATTTTACACCCTGAGGTCTATCAGAGGTCCTTAAGGAGGGGGGAGTCTGGAATGTTGTGGGCTCAAGCAGCTTCTGCTGTTATCTTGATCGGGCTGAATTGTGCTATCTCTGAGCCAATCATTCTTTTCCAAGCTATCTTACATTGACCAGTTCTTCCTTTAGTTGGGCTCATCTTCTTTGAAGCTTGCATGACCATAAAGTTCTTAGCTGGGGGTTTTCGTTGGTCAGCGGAGACTGGCTGGCTGGAGCCTTCTTTTATGGCTCTGGGGTTGGTGATTTGGTGTCTGGAATGTTCAGTTCTGTGAGAAATTATGTTTGAACAATTCACCTGGAAGATTCATTTGTGTTTGTTTCGCACTCAATCCTACATTGATTACCCTGTTTATATATAACATTACAATATTCTATTGTTTTCTTTACACAATATTTTTGCTAATAAAAAATTGCTAATACAATGAAAATATAGGTATCAGTAATAATCTGTATTGGCAAGTACCAACAATGAAAGTATCGGTATGCACATCCATTACTATTGTGTTTATTTAGTCAACAATCTGGCTTAATAACAGTGTTTGCGGGTCTGGACTTAATGTAAATGAGGTAAATACGTTATTTTGCAAGGTTTGATGATTTTGATTTCTCTGCCTCTCATGATATGATTTTAGAATCTCTTGTACAGAGTGGTAATGTGCACTGTAGTCCAGCAATTGTTATTAATGAAAATGTGGTTAAAGTGCTAAAGTTAAAGTGCCTTAAGACCAACAAAGTTGTTGGTCCAAAGCACAGACCAACTGTACTGATCAGTTGTGTTCAGTTCTTCATTATTTTTTTTCTTTGTCCTTGTCTATGTAGTGAAGTACCACTGTTTAGTGGCATCCTCTCTGAGTGTGTTGACTCTGTCCTATATACACACAGGCAATCAGCGTCTCGTTACAAGGGGTATATTAAGGTGGCTGTTTTGCCACCCCGGTGGCGTCAATGTGTGACTGCCTTTCTAGTGCCCTGGTTGGAGGTGAGTGCTGCGGCCGTTTGTGTTTGTGCTCTAGTCTACAGGATGTTAAACTGTTAACAGTGTTACCCTCATCAGGAGCGGTGCTGTTTGCTGATAAGCACACGTTGTGCTGAGGGTCTGTACTCGTTGGCAATATGCTCTGTTTGCCAGATACAACCACATGTTGTGTGTATTGCACTAAGCATTGCCGGTGGATTGCTGCTTAGCTCCCTTGTAGGTCTCTTTCTAGCTCTTGCGGCTGTATTTATATTATTAAGGGGTGTTAATTAGTTAGTTATAGTTACCGGGTTTCTTTTTGTATTCCAGCTCGTCTTTGTGAACTCTTTTATCTGTTAGTTGCTGGACGAATGGCGCGATCTCTGCATCCTTGGTATGTGCGATCATTGTACAACAATGATGAATAAATGTTCACATGTACACTGCTCAAAAAAATAAAGGGAACACTTAAACAACACAATGCAACTCCAAGTCAATCACACTTATGTAAAATCAAACTGTCCACTTAGGAAGCAACACTGATTGACAATCAATTTCAAATGCTGTTGTGCAAATGGAATAGACAACAGGTTGAAATTATAGGCAATTAGCAAGACACCCCCAATAAAGGAGTGGTTCTGCAGGTGGTGACCACAGACCACTTCTCAGTTCCTATGCTTCCTGGCTGATGTTTTGGTCACTTTTGAATGCTGGCGGTGCTTTCACTCTAGTGGTAGCATGAGACGGAGTCTACAACCCACACAAGTGGCTCAGGTAGTGCAGCTCATCCAGGATGGCACATCAATGCGAGCTGTGGCAAGAAGGTTTGCTGTGCCTGTCAGCGTAGTGTCCAGAGCATGGAGGCGCTACCAGGAGACAGGCCAGTACATCAGGAGACGTGGAGGAGGCCGTAGGAGGGCAACAACCCAGCAGCAGGACCGCTACCTCTGCCTTTGTGCAAGGAGGAGCAGGAGGAGCACTGCCAGAGCCCTGCAAAATGACCTCCAGCAGGCCACAAATGTGCATGTGTCTGCTCAAACGGTCAGAAACAGACTCCATGAGGGTGGTATGAGGGCCCGACGTCCACAGGTGGGGGTTGTGCTTACAGCCAAACACCGTGCAGGACGTTTGGCATTTGCCAGAGAACACCAAGATTGACAAATTCGCCACTGGCGCCCTGTGCTCTTCACAGATGAAAGCAGGTTCACACTGAGCACATGTGACAGACGTGACAGAGTCTGGAGACGCCGTGGAGAACGTTCTGCTGCCTGCAACATCTGTGTTGTTTAAGTGTTCCCTTTATTTTTTTGAGCAGTGTATATTCTAGCTCATATTTGGGCTTTTGCAGGTGAATTAATTCACCTGTTTAAGGGCATTTGAAGACTGTGCTGCCTGGTTTAGGTTTAGGATTTTCACCGCTGCTGTTTTGTTCCTATTATTTCAATGTTCGTTTCTTTTGTTTTGTTTCATCAGCATGCCTATGTGCGGTTGCTTACGTTAAGGCTTGCTTGATCTTTGCATCATTCCATAAAACATTTTGGTGTATTGCCTCATTCAGACTTCAATAATCAGCATTATGGATCTCAATAATGGTGACTATCAAAAGTTTCATTGTCACAATGCATGCTGGACGCCAGCATAGTACAAAACGCCCTGCATGCATTGTGGCATGAACAAATTGTGTAATTTTTAGAGAGGCAGCAACACAGGGTGGCATTACTGACTTACAGGAATTCATACAGAGTCCGTCATTGGTTATGTCAGTTAATGCATAGATGATGTGACATTGTTCAAGGCCATTAAGAGGCGATCAGAAACCATGGCTAACTGGAGAAGTCTGTTCACTGTTGAGGGCACATAATGCTGCATTTAAATCTGGGGATACTGCTGCATACAGACTAGCAGGGAATAATCTGTCTCGGGGGATTAGGAAGGCAAAGAGGCTGTGCGCACAAAAACTAAACAGCCACTTCATGAATGACAAAGGTGGTTTGTCCAACCCACGGTGGTTGTCGCAAGGTTTTCAGAACATCACCAACTACAAGCCCCCTCCCCTGCAGGTATGTCATAATGGACTCCTCTTTTCCAGATCAACTAAATGACTTTAACGCAGGTTTTGAGGTCAGTAGCACCATTCAGGCACAGATGCTTGAACTCTGGCTGTCAACAGGCCCTTGCCAGAGTTAATACACGCAAAACCGCGGGGCCGGACAGCATCCCTGGACATGTTTTAAAGGATTGTGAAGAACAACTAAATTATGTTTTTGCAGACATTTTTAATATTTCATTCAGTCAAGCAGTAGTGCCAACTTACCTCAAAAGTGCCACCATCATTCCTGTTCCGAAGAAGCCTAACCCAACCTGCTTTAATAATTTCCACCCTGTGGCCTTCACACCAATTGTTAAATACTCAGAGGAATGACAATAAAATTAAACTCTGAATGACATCTTTAAAAAGTCGTAACGCCACACCTGTCTTTACTCTTTTAGGTAAAATTGCTCTTTCAATGTTGAAGTGCCCAGGGGAACAGCCACTGCACTTGATCAACACGGTCTCACCTCTATTCGTCACATACTGCCGTTTGGTCATTTCCCCCTCACGTCCAAAAGCCGACGTTGAGGGTACCCCCTATTCGTCGCTTGACAACGGAGAGGGTCGTCCGATAGATTTGAGTGCAAATCCCTCATCTTTGAATTCTGACGAAATGGGGTTACACATCCAGTGGTTTGCCTGCGCTGGAAAGAATGGTTTTAGGCGACTGATTTTATGCTGCAAATGTGTATTTTGCAGTAGCGTGCAGCGCATATTGTTACAATCATTCATTGGTGCGGTGAGCATACATTTTCGTGGTCAGAAACCCTTGTCTGAATGGGTATCACGACCTTTTCTTTTCTCTGTTTTATATAATTTTGGGCTACATTAAAATTACATATTTACAGGACTTTATATTTGCTGTATGCTTAACACATGCCTTAATTTAGGTGGAATATTTTATAATTTTAGATCACATAGTTTGATCATTTCCCCCTCACGTCCATATGCCGACGTTGAGGGTACCCCCTATTCGTCGCTTGACAACGGAGAGGGTCGTCCGATAGATTTGAGTGCAAATCCCTCATCTTTGAATTCTGACGAAATGGGGTTACACATCCAGTGGTTTGCCTGCGCTGGAAAGAATGGTTTTAGGCGACTGATTTTATGCTGCAAATGTGTATTTTGCAGTAGCGTGCAGCGCATATTGTTACAATCATTCATTGGTGCGGTGAGCATACATTTTCGTGAGGCAGAAACCCTTGTCTGAATGGGTATCACGACCTTTTCCTTTCTCTTTTTTTATATCATTTTGGGCTACATTAAAATTACATATTTACAGGACTTTATATTTGCTGTATGCTTAACACATGCCTTAATTTAGATGGGATATTTTATAATTTTAGATCACATAGTTTGATCATTTCCCCCTCACGTCCAAATGCCGACGTTGAGGGTACCCCCTATTCGTCGCTTGACAACGGAGAGGGTCGTCCGATATTTGAATGCAAATCCCTCATCTTTGGATTTTGACGAAATGGGGGTTATCCATCCAGCTGGAAAGTATGGTTTCAGGTGATTAATTATGCTGAAAATGTGTATTTCACAGTAGCGTGTGGCGCATAGGCTACTGTACAATAATTGGCGCGGTGACCATACATTTTCGTGGGGCAGAAATCCTTGACTAAATCGGTATCACGACTTTTTCTATCTCTCTATCCTTTTTATTTATTTATTTTTTTAAATATAATTTTAGGCTACATTAAAACGACATAATTGCAGGACTGCATATTTGCTGTAGGCTTAAAACATGCCTTAATTTAGGTGGGATTTTGCCGATGGTATTTCAATTTGCAATTGCTTATACTATAGTGATCCTATAGCCTACAACTTTGCTTTTTATGCGACAAAAAAAAAAAAAAAAAAAAAAAAAAAAAACTTAGCCTACTTTTATAGAACTTTCTTCTCATTACTGATTATGATGTTGTAATAAATTAAACAGCCTACTGCAGAAATGTTTTTATTGCTTAATATGGACATATCCTTTGGCAAAGTGATGGATGCATTCTGGGAAGTTGTGTGTAAAATGTAATATACCCGTGTTTCCTTCACTTAGACATTTATGCTGACCCCTTTAAAATTATATTAAAAAAATATTATAAAAAAATATTAAGACTGTGCTTTTTAATTATGATTGATATTTTGGCGCAATTTTGTGCAACACGTCACTGTGTGCGACCATCGCAGAAACCATTGCCCAGCGCGATTCCACCACGGTAAGTCGCTTACAATAGTCTCATAAGAAAGAGAAATAAATACAACAGTCTCATAAGAAAGAGAAATGAATAAGCATTTACACGGCCAAAATTTATAAAATTACGAGTTTATAGGCTAGCCTATATGCCTACAACATGTTTTTTTTATAAACTCGTAATTGTATTAATATTACATAAAATATATAATATAATATATAATTTCACTTAAATGCAATGCAAATTACCTATTAATTGTCATTTAAGTGAAATTACTGAACTTAAATATACAAGCTTTATATACTGTAAATGATCATTCTAGAAGAAAATTTCAGTTGGCACTTAGAGGCTTTTGCATCTGAACTCTTCATATATACAGTGTGTGTGTATATATATATATATATATATATATATATATATATATATATATATATATATATATATATATATATATATATATATATATATATATATATATATGGTAGGCTATACACAACATTTTTTTTGTGTGGAAATAAACACAATTTTATTTTGGACGTGTAAATGATTATTGGGGGAAAGGTTATTGGGGATATATAGAATTAAAGCAGAACAAGGATGTGTTCAAAATACTTCTTTTTGAAGCCATTCATTTTTTATGATATTGTGATTGCATGAATAAACAAGAGCAGCATTTGCTTAACTTCTTAGTCTAGTAGTTATTCATATTGTAATATGTAGTTTGGTGATCTATTCTTTTTTGATTTGTTCTTCTCTTTCTCTGCAGGTTCCTTAATCCCTGTCCTTTAAAAAAAACAGCACCTCATTACATCGAGAAAAAAAGGCACTTTTAAGAGCCACATTTGTCTTGTATCTTGTTCCTCTCTCTACTGTTGTATTGTGTTCTCTCTCTCTCTTGCTGTCTTACCCCCCCCCCCCCCCCCCCGTCTCTCTATTTGTTGTTGTTTTTTTGTTTTGTTTTTGTCCCTGTGTGTTTATATTTTGTGCCATGTCTGATAATGAGATGGACCGTCTCCTGAATGAGATGAGTGACCTTGTTGATCAGGCTGAACATCAAGCTCACCTCCAACAGCTCATTGGCATGCAGGAAGCAGAACCATCCACCAGTCAGCCTTCCACCAGTAATCCGTCCACCAGCCGGCCATCAAACAGCAAGCAAGATGTTAGGTGGATTAAGAGGGACAGTGATGGAAACATTATTTACGGCAGGCCCAGATCATCCCGGAAACAAGCAGGTACGATTTTTTTTACATTAATGTTTATTAAAATGTAGACTCCAGATCTAGTTTTGTGACTTGGAAAGGTATACAGCATAATCACAAGTCATGGGTCTGAATTAGAATATATCTGAGGTTATTATTACGTACCTGTGCCTAGCATCAGGTAAAGTTTGTGTTATTGAGTGTAAAAAGCAACAGCTTTGTTTTTTGTTTTTTTTGCTACAGCAGGTCCCAGTCAAAGCCAGAGTCGAAAGACTGGTGTCTCTCATGTCAGGGCTCCGGAAACCAGTGCGGAAATGACCAGTGACTTTCCTTCTGTTACTGCAGGTGTGTTATTTATTTTGACTTCACTGGTTCAAAACAGTATGTTCATTTATTATAAAATTGTTCAATGCTATTCTCTTTTGTTATAATAAACTACTGTTTTTAAATATTGTGCATTGTTTTAACAGAGTCCTTCCTTCAAGAGCTTAAACGCTCACTGGGTGAGGAGGACATATATGAAGATGAAACGGCACTTCAAGCCTCAGCAGACTGGTCGACTCGAAAGAGCCTCATATCAGGGTGGTGGGAGAAAGAGAGACCCCGACTGGTCAACACCATGGTGGCTCGACAACATGCAGCAACTCGGATCTGCCAACATTGTGGAAATGGTCCAGCCGTTATCCATTGTTGTGACTGCCGACCACACCCATTCCTCTGTGGCCAGTGTGATGTCAGGGTCCACCAAGGTCAAGTGTTCCACAACAGGGATACGATGAAACATGCATTTTTTCATCCATTGCCTCCCACAACTTGTGTTGTGGAGAGGGTTCTAACCCAGTGTGGTAAGTTGTAGTTTTTAAGTCAAATTCTTAGACTGAAATGCTGTTTTCTGATAGGTCGATGAAGCCGTCAAGTGCATCTTGTTTAAAATAGTTTCCAGTAAATAAATGTTATTGTTTAATTCTCATCCATGTGTTTTTTTTTTTTTTTCAAGAGCGTCTTGTTCCTTTGGAGATGCCAGAGACAATATGCGGTTGTCTACAAGTATCGTCCAGTGTCATCGCAGGACAGTCCATAGTTGTGGTTACAATGAATGGTAAGAAGAACTTTATGGGTTTGGGTGGGGGTCACTTCTGTCGAATTTTCTTTTTGATTTTTCTCTGATTTTCTTTATCATGGATGGAAATCCAGAGGTGTCAATAGGTTTTGTGTTGATTAGATTGGCTGGGCCCATCTATGTGGAGGAAAACAATTAACCTTTGTTTGAATGGGGATAGTTCATTTTCCTGACAAAAGTGTGACTTCCAATAGAGTGCCTTACAAAATTTTGGTCTGTCATAATTAACTTTGTGTATATATTTTCTTCTTTTTCCAGGGCGATATGATCTCAGATTGCCTCAGATTATATGCAAAGCATGTGAAGCCACTTGGAGTCCTGGAGTGGATGACCTGATCCATAATGACTACTGGCCTGCCACTTCTCACTATTCAACTGTGTACGCAACAGATGTCCTTTTTTCTTTTGAAGAGCTGAAGATGGCTGCACCAGGGATGTCTAGCCAAGCATTTCTTAGAATGCTGGATCAACGCACTGTTCGCTTTGGCCGTGTAAGTATTTGTGGTAATAATTTCGTAACTCCATATATAATACTATGAGGGCATGATGATGATGATAGCACACATGAAAAGAGCCATTAGACCCTTTATAGACAACCATAAACTCATGTTCTCTCATCAGCAGTTTGCACTGAGACATTTATGAAAAAACAGGTCATTCTGAAGATCTCAAATTCAACTCCAATGGCTACTGACTTTGACATCTTCTCCCCAATATCATTTCCTGATCCCAGAAGTGTTCCCTTGGATTAATGGGCTAAACATTGCACAGGCTTACTTCTAAACAGTATGGAAGCCGTTGTAGCTCTCTTTGCGTTTAGATTTAGACTGAATGTCAAACTATCCTGTATGTTTAATGGCCAGGTCCCCCAAATACACCAGTGTATAGTGTATGAGTGAAGTTTACACATTGTTTATTTCCTTCGATATGTATTCTAAGGAGTGGTAACAAAGTTTGTACAAACATCCCAAAATGCATCCATTTAGAACATTTTACTTAAGTGAGTATTGTTGTCTTTTGTTCTCTTTTACTAAACTCTTCTTTGAAACAGAGCGGAAACATCACAGCAGACAGCTTCCGGAAAAGCTTCTTGCAGTGGGAAGCTGTCCGATTCGAAGTGGAAAAATTATGCCAGGAGGACCACTTTGACTGCCCAGCGTGCAGCCCAGACATGCTTGCAGTATCCGTTGATGGAAACCGTAAGCACTACAGATTCAAGAGTGCAGCAAGGTACTGTGTGTGCATTGACGGTCCATTACTTTGAAAGTAACTGCTGTGAATTCAAAATCATATGAATATTTAAAGTTAATATGTATCTCTTTTATTTAGATCGGAGGAAAAAGCCATCTTTGATGGCGTGTTCATCGCGAATGATGATGACGTCGCAAAATTCGTGGACTATGTCCATACCTCAACCAGTCATGTAAACTTGCACAACTTCACTATATTTACCTATAAAACACCACGTCCTACAGAGGACTTTGTTTGAACAAGTTTGGACTGTTAACCATCTTCCATGTTTTAGGTCTCTGGAAGAGGTGTCTGTGGAGGGCAATGGTCAGCGGCGCGTGAAACGTCTCAGAAGTCCTCAGGAAAAACAGACGAGGAGGGCCTGGAACTCGCTGTATGTCGTCATGGGGTTCTGCTTCGTGCCCTCAATATGTTCAGGGGGGAGATTTTTGCCTACCCCCTGTACCTCCAAAAGCAAATGGCCTGTAAACCAGTTACATTTTTTGCAATGGATGTGGCATGCAAGTACTGGCCTTACCTCCAGAGAGTGGCAGAGAAATGCCCTGAGCTTCAGGATCTCCTCACCATGAGGCCATTTCTTTCTGTTTTTCATGCCAAAGCTCATGATTTCAAATGTGAGGTAAGAAAAAATGATTGTCCATGACATTTTCTTTCCCTGAATTCCTGCATAATATTGTTGCCACTTAGTTTTTTTTTTTTTTTTTTTTTTTTTAAAGGTAAAATGGAGTGGAGCATATCAGGAGGGGGCTGGTTCGACTCTTGGGGAAGAGGTGGAGCAGTGTAACGCCTTCCTCTCAAGGATTGCTGTTACGACAAAGCACATGTCAAAAGCAGGTAAGGTAACCAGTAAATTTTTATCCTGATGACAATGGTGAGCCACTTTGAGCTCATGCATATATGCTGACTCTGAAAATATAAAGCTCAGAATATTCAACATAAATGGATGGATCGATTACAATACCATCATCCTATTTTATTTGACGTGAGGATAATAAGGAAGGGCAGTGCGATATAAAAAATACACATCAGAGTACCATTCACCTACTGTCCTGCCATAGTGCTCTAAGCCATTTGACTACTGTCCTGCGCCACTGTTTCATGCTATTTCTTCACTATCCTGTGCAACCCTTTCATGGGACAGTAATCAACTGGCACAAGACAGCAGATTAATAGTTCCAAAGTACTGTAAGTTATTATTGTCTGCACAGTTTCTTCTCCTACTGCTACTGGAAAGAAAGGTGATAATCTCATATTTTTTTATTTTTGCAGGACGCATAGACATGCTGACGATCATGGCCATGCGCTGGAACCAACAAAAGTTTGACAACTTGGCTTCTACCCTTGCCCGCCGATATCGGAAGGTAAAGACACCAGTTTTCCCTTATGCAAAATGCATAGCGATATTGTAAAATAAAATATTAAATGTTCATACCACATATATTCATAGTCCACATATATACGAATATACTGTATATTTAATTAGTATTGTATGTGGTTTTCTAATAGTGAAGGTACTTCACAATCCTTATAAACAATTGTCAAAGTTGTAGGCGTTTCCCTCATTGTCATTTATGTTTGAAGGCCAAAATAGCCCTGCAAGGCCAGTTGCATAACCTGGAGGCCATGAAAACGGTAATGGACATCTCAGACAGTCAACTGGAGAAGTGGATCTTTGATGTCAATGAGTGGGCAGAAGGTAGGATATACTGTTTTATACTGTTTGATATGGTGCTTGATGTATCACTTCTGACTAAGCTTGGCTGCAATTCCAAAGAGGCTCATTGTAATCGTAGTCAAAGAGCACATACTCTGATTGCTGATGACGTGTGGACAAGATTATCCCCATGGGGACAATAAAGAACCTAGCTAACCTAACTATACTCAAACTTAGCTACAAGTGTAGCCTCTCAGTTACAGAGAAATATGAAAAGATTGTTGAGGCTTTATTTTGCTCATACACCAAAAATATTTTTTCATGGAATCAAGAAGCATATTTCTTATCTCTTAATTTCTTCCTCTCAGCAACAACATCCCCAAATGATGCTGATGTTGCCGCTGTTGCCAACCGCATAGAGGAGCTGGTGGCAAGTGTTAAGAGGAGGTCCCAGCGTCTTTATAAGGATAGTGACGGATGCAAAGGACGTGCCCGAATCCGCCGAAAGATCAGGGAGGAAAAAAAAATCTTAACTTCTGTAGTGGAAAAGTACAACACCTTGGTTCCTAATGCAGAACAACTGACATTGGACACCATTCTTTCTGACGAGATTGTTTGGCCATGGCAGCTTACACACGGTGGTATGTACACAATTCCATTGACTTTGTGAAATAGTCACATAGTAGGACAAAATCTGTCATGGCTCGATTGTAACCCCAGAAAATATTGAAATGCTAATCTTAATTACAACTGACTTATGTTTCATCTATGTATTTCAGACTCTGTAGATCTAAGGACAAAGAGGAAAGCGTTCGACATTGTGATGGCAGTAAGGAGACTTGAGGAGGAGATGAGGATTCTTATAGCTGAGATGAACAAACATTGGAAGTCTCTTTGCACCCGTGCAGACACCCTGAAGCAGATGTCATCCCAGCTTTCTAATGTGACATCAGGTATGTATTTGTTATACTTGGCATACATTACAATGTTTCTGAATGTTTCTAATTAATAAAGGCTCAATGTGTTTTAACGTAAGGTAAGACGTGGGGTCTGCTTCAAGATGGTATCCGAGGTCTACAGAGCTTGACAATGAAGAACAAAGAAGCAAGCAACAGCCTGTCAAAGCATGCGAAGAAATGTTATGTTCAAGTTCTGACTGAAACCGAAATTAACTTTGAAAGTGATTCTGAGGAGTACCATTCCAGCAGTGACTCTGAGCAAGACTAAACATGGCCAGAGTCCTATTTTTATGCTGTTGTGTGCTGGGGAGGCAGCATTAAGAAGAGGGCAGCTGGGACAGGTTGGTAAGGAAAGCTGGCTCTGTGTTTGGCATGGAGCTGAGGTTAATCATTTAACAAACTGAGGATAATTTGCAGTAGCAGTCTTCTGTCATGCTCAACAACGAGGAGGTCATTTGTCCCCAGGGCAAACCAGCAACTCAATGTCACAGAAAAGGTTAGGGGAGAAATGGACTTTTCAGCATGAGTCTCACCCTGCGCCAGCCATCACATCACTTTCTCTATTGTCTAGTATCCACTATCCATTTCACTGTCTTACAGGCTACATTTGCCCCTCCACACATTCTGGGCCGTGGTCCCAACATTTACCCCTGTTGGCTTGTATAATCTTTTTTTCTTTTTTATAAATATATTTAGGGCCCTGTTTACACGAGAACGCTCGCGGGTGAAAACGTAAAAATATTTTATCAGATGTGCCTTTCGTTTAGACGGCGACGGCATTTTTGGGGCTTAAAAACGCAAAAAAGTGAAACCACCCTCCAGAGTGGAAATCTTAAAAACGCTCCACCGTCGCGTTTCCGTCTAAACGGTAAAAATGCAAAAGTCTGCTAGACAGTGAAGGCACCGATCAGTGCTTCACATTGCCACCTAGCCGCCTGGAGTGCATACTACATTGAATTTCACACACTTTTGCGTCACCGTATGTACGCAGATTTCCCCCTCATAACGCTCGTCTAAACGCAGAATAAAAAGTGATCACTTTTGCGTTTTCTCTTCAGATCGTTTCCGTGTAAACGTAGCCTAAGTTTCTGTTGTTCTATTTATTTGATCTTCTTTGTATTGCTTTTGTTAAGCAATACTATTACACTCTTTTTTTCCTTAGTAATATTAAACAGCTTTGCACTGATTAAATCCCTGCAATGTTTACTTTTGCACTACCACCACTGCAAATCACTCCATAGCTGCCCATCATGTATCACAGGGTCAGTCCCTACCAGGCCTTTGTAATCACTTGACATGCTCTTCACTTTTTGCATTTGTGATTTTTGTTATGTGTCTGAGCTATGTGTGTTGTTTTGTGGTTGTATAAGCTAATAAAAGCCTAAAATGTGGTGTGTCGTCTTAAGTACAGTGTTTATACTAGGGGGAAGACATTTCATCATGACAGTTTCCTCCATCTCCTAGATACATCTTACATGGATACATAGATAACATTTATTCATGAGATCATATGGTTTATATGTATTTCTTTTAATGTTATTATTTCTGTCTTATTGCCAGGGAAGCTGGATTGATTTGATTATTGATATTTTTAAAACTATAATGCTACATTTATCAACATTTATTTAGATGTTATCATGGTATTCATTACATTATTTTAATAATGTCATTCCAGTATTATTATTGGTGAAACATTACAGTATGCTGTAAGACAGAACACTACAATGTGGGCTGAGCGGGTCACATACTCTATGAATCCCATATCCCTCAATGCAGGTCAGGGGGTTTTTAACACCAGTATAGCTTCAATGTACATATTTAATCAGTGGTTTTATCACCAGCAACAACACTTTGCTCAGTTTTAAACTTTTCGAGTGTAGTTGGAGCCCATTCACAGCAGACAGCAGAAAAACAGAGTCGTCGAACAAGTCCAACCACCCAGCCCGGAAGAACTACAAGTAACACTAGCGTTGTAACTTTGTTCTGTGTGAAGTTGTAGTTTTGAAATATATTGGTATATTTCTCATAAGTAGAAGTTGGCAGTGTAGAATTTTGGGGGGGATGGGGAACACACTGGTCTCATCAGATTTTAAAAATTGAATTGTTAAATAGGTCAAACTAGCTTATTACCATATTTGACAGTGATTAAACATTGGAGACCATATCTGCATGACAGCTAAGGTCCAGAGCTTTCTATAACAGCTGGTCCTATGTGTGCAGCACATACTGTTGCTAAATGACAAGCCTGCACAAACATGTACTGGGTTCAAGGTTCAGAGCAGAGGTCAATAATTCAAATCAGGAGTAATGTATCCTCTTCAGACTGACATATGTTACTGTTGAGGTTTGAGACCTTTCCAATGATGTGCTTGCTATAGTCTTACGACAACGTTTACATTTTTACATATCATGAAGCCCATTTTGCAGGCGATAGCCTCCTTTATTGTCCCCAGAGGGATATTTGCCTTGAGTTCACATACTTCACACATAAAACTTAACATATTATTTTATCATACATCTGACATATACTTACAATAAAAAAAACATAAACAAAGTGATATGTAGCCAGACTGAAGCACATCAAAGCCACAGTCTATTGCTCATCTTTCAACCTATCCACAACCTACACACCCTATATGCATTATATCATGAAGCTATTGCACAACTGCTGCAGCCTCAAGCAACATTATTAAAATTTGTAGTTGAGGTAGGTTTAAATTAGGCCTATAGTTTAGAAATATTTAGTTTACATTGGGATCCCCTATATCTTATGCCTAAGGATAAGAGCTCATACTTGGTGGTGGATGAAATACACAACTTCCTTACTTGAGTGAAAGTATAGATACTACTGGTCAAATATTAGATACTACTGGTCAAATATTACTCTGTTACAAGTAAAAGTTGTAAAGACCTATTTTTAAAAGTACAGAAGTACTCGTTTTTAAAAATACCTAAGTATCAAAAGTAAAAAGTAAATGTCAATGCATTGTTTTATTATTGTTGTATGTAATACTTAAAGTACTGTATGCCTCTGAATCTACGTCTGCCTACCCTCATACCAATATCACATTTATTTCTTGAACACAGTTCCAGTAGTGGGATTGAATGTAAGATTGGATAAGTGCACTCAACGTCCACAATGGTTTCAGACACCCAAATGGCTGTTCCCTCAAATATTGCCCTATTTACATTTTTTTGGCTTTTAGTATGAATATGTTAACCTTACTGTTATCTATAAGCTAGTGTGCTCCAAAAAAGTGACAAAAGTCACATTTAGAAGACCAAACCCAACGTTGAAAATTAAAATTTATGTCAGAATCTATGTCAGGTTTATGTCAGAATCCAATGTAAGATTGACGTTGATCTCCAACGTTGGAAAGACGTTGTATTGTGGTTGAAAATGAAAATCAGGTTCACGTCAGAAACCAACATCAGTCAACCCGACTTTCATTTCCAACCACAATGCAACCCCTGCAACCAAAATCATCCACTGACTTATGTTACTTTCTACTCATGGACCTTGACAGAATTGTAGTGGAGTAAAAAGTATGATATTTGTTTTTCAAATGTAGTGAAGTTAAAGTAAAAAGTTTCCAGAAAAAAATAATAATCAAGTAAAGTACAGATACTCAAAAAGTGTACTTAAGTACAGTACTCAAGTAAATGTACTTTGGTACTGTCCACCTCTGGTTAAGGTTAGAATAAGTGGGGACTGAGGGTATTTCATGAATAATGCAACATTTTCCTGAGAATTAAGACCAGAGGCCTTTGATCATGAAGACATAGGCCAGATTAAACAGCACATCAGTCCACATGTGGCCCACCTTGCACAGCCAGGCCTTAGATTTCCTACCACTGTCATAGGCCTACAAACCGCCCACAGTCAAGTCACTCCAGGGTGACCAGATTGATGTCCTCAGTGTCCTGGCACGTTCCATATTGTCAGGGAAACATAGGAAACCTACCTCTCCCTGGTTTTTATGACAAGAAAACATTAGACTTTAAAATTATATTGATGGCCAAGCTGGAAATGTTCCTGGCTTTAACGATTTCTCAGGCTCATGTCTCCAGTCTTTCTGGTCTCTGAAGTCTGATGTCCTTATGCACATCAGACTTCAGATGTACCTTATGTCATGCACATAATGTATGTTGATTGATGACAAAGAGGAGGAAAAAAAATATTTGTGTGATTTCAATTCATTTTCATATTAATTGTCATAGTTCTTTCTTGACCTGAAAAATCATTGCTGACCCATGTACCATTGATGAAAATTGATAAATGTGCCTCTTCTCTTCATTGGGAATGTTTGAAATGTCTTAATAACTCTCATAATTGTTCTGAACAGACAACCATGATAAAAAAAACAGTACTGTGTGCAAGCGATCAGAGGTAAAAAAGGATGCAGTCTTTCAGTAATACATCCTGATGACGGAGGCATCTATCACCAGGGATAGGAGCCCATTTACTTTGCTCCAAAATTACCATAAATACTGACTAAAATGTACATGATCAGTTAGTATAATGTCAATGTGGTACTTGTTCTGGTTGCCTTAGGCCATTGGCTTTTGGCTTGCTAATCTGCCTTAAGGTGGACGAGGACGTAATTTTCTTTTAGAAAGAAACTTTGTTGTATTATTTTCATGTTATCAATGTGAAGCTGCTTTGATACAATCTGTATTGTAAAAAGTGCTATATAAATAAAGGTGACTTGACTTGACTGTCACTACATGCAACTTTCCACTATCTTACTTTTCCCATCAAATGCAGTACAAAGTCATGACACATTAATTATTCAGTGCAGTCAATGAATTGGACAGACCAATCATAAAATGTAACAATTGTGAATTTAATTATCGACAAATATATACAAAACAAATAGTACAACAGTATAAGTAGTAGTAATAGTATTAGTAATAGTACAGGTCATCAGGCGAATTTGCTGGCCGGCTCCCAGGTGTCCTCCCAGACTCTGCCACTGTAAATAGTCCACAAGTCATCTTACACACAGCATACAGTACAGCCTACAGCTCACAACTAGTCTTCAGGCTCAAGTTGGAAGATATGTCATCTGAAGCTGAAAAATAAAGGTTTACCCTTTTTCTGTTGGATAATTTATTTTGGTTTATTTTAAATGGCTTTTGTTCCAAGTGAAAACTACTGGACTCAGTCGCTTGGACACAGTCATCCCTACAATCAACCCTTTGAAGTTCTTCATCGGGTTAACCACATCAGAAATTATGTGGTTAAAGGTCTCTATGTTGGTCGCAGAGGGGGTCAGCAAAGACGCAATGGCACCACAAAGGCATCTGCGTCACATCTACATGTAACTATGAATTGGGCTTAAGACTACAGCCCCACAGGACTACATTTGGTTCGTAATGGGAAATATAACTGCTGTTTGGCAAACACCGTATAAAACAACCCAAATAAACAAAATAGAATTAGCAAATGTATAGGGCAAACAGGTTAGAATGCATTTGTTTCAGATGTCATATGACCAAACTTGAGCCAGATGACTACTTGAAGGCTGGTGTGCACATGTTCTCATGTGGTCTCAGTTCAGTTTACTTTAAAAGGGATCCGAGTATGCTTAGATAGTTCCTTGGGCCCAAAACAATTATCAGTCCCACTTTCACTTCAAAGTTCAATTTGAAGGCTGAAAGGGACCAGATTTTAAAACACTAATACCGTGTGTGGTTATGGATTAAGTGACATCAGCCATCACTTACCAGGAAGAGCAAGGTAGCCAGCGCACTTTGACCTCTGCTGCCTTCCCCTGCAGACACACACACACACACACACACACACACACACACACACACACACACACACACACACACACACACACACACACACACACACACACACACACACACACACACACACACACACACACACACACACACACACACACACACACACACACACACACATCAGTTCAGTGAAGTTACTGTAATGATTTTATCATTCAAATAATGATGTTGTACTTAGCTCTCTATACTGGCGTTCTTACTTGGAACATCATTTAGTTAACAAGAGTACTTATGTATTTTTTGTAAGCTCAATAAAAAATAAGAATCTGTTGTCGCATTCCATTTGCATTGTTGTTTTTGTTTAGGATTTACAGTATGTCCCTTAAACAATAAGAAAGTATACTTTTAGTCTAAATTTTATATAATTATAAATACACTTTATGTACTTCGTAGAAATACACTTAATTACACTTAGGTGCACTTGACTTATACTGAGAGAAAAGTCCAATTATATTTGGCCTGTACTTGTACTCTATCTTTTTATCGAGATATACTTAAAAGTATAATTAAGTATTCAAAGTATACTTGGCTTGTAGTTTTGTTAACAGTTTTGATCGAGTAGCCTAATAAATAAACAAACTTTTTTTTAACATAGTTTTCATATATAGTCTTATGAAACTTGCGAAAATATTGTTTAGAATATTGACATAAACCATATGTTTCTAATTCTGCATATCTGAAATTTTGTGTTGGCTAGTCCACTGGCATCGGTACATCGGAATTTACTTTAATTCTACTTTACTCTTTCACCACCATTGACTGAATTTTCCAGCTATCCATGTTAGGATAAGACTGTTATACGGTAGAATGCGCTATGACACATCTTCTAATACAGAAACTCTGGATCAAAACACAGGAGAAGAAGAAGCTGAACCAAGTGATAGTAGATTATTCACTCAAATGTAAAATAACGTGATCATCAAACATTAAAAAGCTTGTAAATCAAAACTGCTTAATATTACCAAATGAAATGAAGCGTAACACATGACTGTGAAGCTTTGGGGTTGTTGGACTCGATCTACTCCATTTGTGTTTTTCTGTTTTGATCATCATTCTGAATCTGATTAAGGCGCAGTCTTTAACAAAAATGTGATTTTCTCAAATTCTTTGTTTAAAATGTTGCCTTTATGAAACTTACCGACATTCAAGTGTTGATAAAAAAGAAAGCATGAAGTACAGTTAAATGTATTTTTCAAGTATAAAAAATATCTACATTTGAACATAGTAGTATACTGCTAGTGCAAAATAATATATAAATAGTATAATGTTATCTTCACTTAAAGAAAACGTACAAGTATACTTGCAGTATAAACTGCTAAACTAGTAGTTTACTGAGAGTACACTTCAGTGCGTACTTTCATTAACTAAAAAATGTACTGCTGGTATTAAAATAGTAAACTACTAGTATACTTATAAATTCACTTGTAGTAAAGATGCATTAAAAATAAGAAACCTAGTTGTGTACTTAGTTTACACTTGTAGTACACTTAAACGTATACTTTTATATACTAAAAGTGGGCCAATTTAGTCCCAAGCAGTATTGAAATAGTACACTTACAAATCTACTACAAGTACACATTGATATTAGTATACTTACTACATAAAGTATACTTACAAATATACTTGAACATTACTTAAGTATACTTCATAAAATTAACTTGAAGTATACTTCTTTTTCGTAAGGGGTAGCACTTGTGAGAGGGTTGATAACTACTGCTCAGTGTTACCGTTTTGTCTCATGTGGATTGAAAGATGAGACAGACATGAGTCAAGAGATAATCAGACAGCCTAATGAAAAATGTGGTTCTACATCTTACCCCATTCATCCGTCTTTCCAATATCTTATCGTATAGATACATTGTCTGTCGACTGCATTTGCAACCTTAAATGACAAAGGCAAAAAAAAGTTTGGTTCACTTCAAATGGGTCTGAGTTTGCTTGAGGTGTTCATATATCACTGAGTCACTGTTCTTAGTTCACTTTGAGGGCTGAAAGAGACCAAGTGTGAATACACCCTGAGTTTGGTCCAATTAAAGGGGGCTACATGCAAAAACACCTTTACACCCAACACATGGCTGCTGATATACACATGGGGTGCAAAGAATAGAAACAAATATACACAACCAGGGCTTGACATTAGCACCCGCCAACCCGCCAAATGCGGGTGGATTTTGCTCGTGGCGGGTAACACAGTCACTCCAACTAGCCACTTTGGCGGGTTGAATAATTGAAGTCTTTTCAAAAGGCATCTGAAATAAGTGTGACACTACGACACTACAACTGCCATAGGGCTGTCAACGAATATTCTAAATTCGAATATATATTCGAATAGTTTTAAAAAACAGAATTTCGAAGGTGAAAATTAATATTCGAATGTGGATAAACGCCCGCGGTAGCAGAGGCGCGGCTGTCTGCTTTGCGAGTGGGCGCGCTGCTTGAGGGGTCATTTTATTTAACGTTAAACAGAAACATTACTAAAGTGTAGGCTACTGTACTGACTGAATAGATATTGCATGAATAAGGTAGGTTAGATACAGCAGTTTCATGCACTGCAGGCTTCCACTGGTTTGATTATTTACCGTTTCATGTCAAGGAAAAGTTCCATGTTTACCACAGCACAGCTCGCTCGGAGCGTTCAATGTCGGTTATATATACTGTAAAACTTCAATTAATGTTAATAATATTTGTTTAAATCACTGAATGAAGCCTGCTATATTAGAGTCGCGACCTTAAATTGCTTGCACAAAACTCTTGATCAGCACTCAACATTTGCTTATTGTTGTTGTTCATTTAAACTGTTATGCACAGAGCGCGTGACGCCTCATTCGCGCCGCAAGACCTCCAGACGCGCGTAAACGCGTCTTTACACTCGCGCCAGACGCTCTATTCGCGGTTGGTGCTGAGGGTGAGGGCGAGAGAGAGAAAGAGTGCATGCGAGTGAGCGAGCGAGAGTGAGTGAGGTCTGCGGTCTTGGCCATTAGTTGATTTACTTGTTTTCGTGTAGGTAATACGTTGTCAAATATGTTTAAACTTAAAAAAACTACCTATACAACTCAAGTAGTTATGTCTCTTTGTATTAATTTGTCCTGTTATTGACGTAATGCGCGTCATTGACAAAATGCGCAACCAGATGTTTGAATAGTTCGAATATAAGCTATGTGTTTTTTTAGGGAATATTCGAAGGTCATTTTTGAGCAATTTTGACAGCCCTAATGAGTATTGTCGCTAGTGACCGACAACAAAGAATCGAAGAGACAGCTACAGTAGCTGCCCTGCTGCAGTCATGTCGTCTGCCGGTGGAGCAATGTGGCGACATATAATACATAATACATGGTTTTATTTTAAAAAAGGAGCTTTACACACAACCTTATCAGAGCTAATGATAATGACCTGTATTGTTATATATTTATGTAGTCTTGATTTGAGTGTGTACAGTGGTTTTACATTTAAAAGGGTTGTAAATCTAGTTCAAGTAAATTTTAGCACGCCATAGTCAACTTTTATCAGGTAATTTCACAACAACAAAAATGTGGCTAGTAAAAATGCTGTGTGGCTAGTAACTTTGGAAAACCACTAGCCACATTGGCTAGTGAGCAAAAAAGTTAATGTCAAGCCCTGTACACAACACTTAACAAATATAAGAATGTCTACTTGCTTTTTGTTTTCTTCTTTTTGGCCAGGGTAGCGGGTGGGGCTTGTGTGGCTCCTGTACCTGTGGCTTAGGGGTGCAAGGGGAAAAGATTAAGAATTATATATTCAGTATCTTGGCGAAGTTGCTTAATTAATAGAAGGGGGTGAAATTCACATTGGTTAACTTTATATTAATACAATGATTACAAAACCATGGAGCCTATTTACAGATGCGGTGCAAGGCAAGATTACTTACTTTGTCTTTTCTTTAGTTGACGTTGAATGGATGGTGGGGCTCGTCTGCCTTGGCTTGGTTTGGATAGTGGGGCTTAAGGTGCAAGGGAAAAAGGTTAAGCATTTTATATTCAGTATCTTGGAGGAGTGGCTTAATTAATTAAAAGAGGTGAAATTCCCCCTGTGTAACTTGTTTTATATTATGCAGATTGCAAAAAAAAAACATAGGATAAATTTACAGATGTGGTGCAATGCAAGATTACTTACTTTGTCTGTTCCTGGGTGGTAGAGGCTCCACAGGCTGCTGAGCCTGAGAGTCGATCGTAAACAGTTCAAGTGTAATAATTTGCTGGTCTTGTGGGATTAGCTGGTCTATGGGCAGGGGCTGGTCTTGCTGGAGGGGCTGGTCTTGCTGGGGCTGGAGGGGCAGGGCCTGGTCTTGCTGGGGCTGGTCTTGGTGGAGGGGCTGGTCTTGCTGGGGCTGGAGGGGCAGGGGCTGGTCTTGCTGGGGATGGAGGGGCTGGGGCTGGTCTTGCTGGGGCTGGTCTAGGTGCAGGGGCTGGTCTTGCTGGGGCTGGTCTTGCTGGGGCTGGGGCACATCTGTTGTGAAGTTTGCAAAAATATAAATTCAGTACACATTGTCAAGGAAATCAACAACAAACACTAATGAACTATACATAAAATTATCTTACCATTCAGTTTGATTATGAAGTCCTATGCCCTCTTCATGCTGGTTAAGAAAGGCGTGTGTTTTTGCATTGGTGGCAGATGCGTGACTACATCTGCCATCAACTTGCCTGTGCCCTTGCGCCTCTGGCTTATAAATAATATGGGCATATAGCCCAAGGCAGAAAGTTTTTGGACCTGAAATGAAACAAAATAATTAACACATTTCCAATATATTATATTGCTACATTACTACATATATGGCAGTCCGTCTACAATTTAAAGACCTAATCTGGCAAAAAATATTTGTTCACACTTTCAACAAGTGTTAAGTATTATTAAAGACATGTTGTAAAATTAATACACAGAAATATTAATTCATGAGTATTTCTTAAATTGCAACTGTCAGTGCTCGATTTTGTTTGAAGATAATTAATCAGATGTTGTTACAGTAATGAAGATGGCGTCTACTCCACACTGACTTTGAATCAGAAACAGAGGGCAGTTTACTTGGTGTATAAACTAGCTACTATTTGATTCATAGTTCATCCCTATCCCTGCTATCCCTGCCATCAGTTACACAAGTATTTTAAAGATAAGTGTAGTCTAGAATATTTCCATCTTATGTACATACACCAATGTATTTTCAAGATTTTTTTTTTCACAACAGAAGTACACCTGCATAAAATGAAAGTATCTTTACATATTGTGTAAGGAGAGCTTTTTGACAAACTGTTTATCAGAGCAACTTGTATGTGATGTACATTTATCACTTGAGCATCATGTGTGCTGCCAAAGCAATTTAATAGGGATGTACAGTATGGTGTGGTTTTTAAACGATTGTCTGTTCATGCTGTTCATACTCAAATTTCATACTGACAAGATGTGCCAACTTCCAACATCCAGGCACGAATGTGAATCCTGGTACACAGCACACAGCATGGCTGCTATGTCTTCTGTCCATCAACAAACATGATACCAAATACTGTATGTACTTTGGGCTTAATATTGATTACCACTCAATTAATGAAGCATAAGCATTTTTACTTACAGCTATTTGGGCAGAGGCCACCACCCGAGATGCATTTTTGTTTTTGATGACCCTCTGGCCCCAGTCATCATTAATTTTTTTGAATAACCGCTTGCTTGGCAGTGTGGCAAAACAAGCACTGCAGGTTTTGCGGTTGGCCTGCTGACAGACCTGGCAGCTTGGGCAAGGCCTGAATTTTGGCTTTGTCATTCTAAAATGTACACACATACAAAAAATATAAATATTAAATATCATACAGGGATCCAAACACACATACAGTAAGTACAAGAAAGACAGAGCTAGTCAATCTATTAGCACGTGTCATACAGCAGTAGGCTATGCTTAACGTATCACTTTTCTAACATTATCAAAGGCAATACTAGATCTGGATGCTTGCAAGCTGGCAAATTATTTAAGTGCAGAAAAGGTGTGAAACAAAGTCGCCAAGCGAGCTATTTGCTTTCCTGTAGTCATAAACCATCTTTGAATACTGACATTCCTCACAAAACTTAAGTTTGATTTACAGTACCTCATGCCAACAGCAATCTTTATTTTAAAGGTTGGCCTATATTGTGCAGACTCCTGCAAATTTAATTTGGTGCAATAACCAGGTATTATGCCAGTCTATATTCATTAAATTGGTAAATGATGTACTTAAAACAACACCAACAAATTAATCTATATTCTCTGATCCCGAACTTTACACTTTCAGTTGATTACAGTGAGTGAAGAAGAGGCAGCAACCCAGGTCCTCCGTCCCTCTAAAAAGCTACCACCACTCAGATGGTTAAGGAACCTGCAGAGAAAGAGAAGAACAAATCAAAAAAGAATAGATCACCAAACTACATATTACAATATGAATAACTACTAGACTAAGAAGTTAAACAAATCCTGCTCTTGTTCATTCATGCAATCACAATATCATAAAAAATGAATGGCTATTCATTATTCAGAAGTATTTTGAACACATCCTTGTTCTGCTTTAATTCTATATATCCCCAATAACCTTTCCCCCAATAATCATTTACACGTCCAAAATAAAATTGAGTTTATTTCCACACAAAAAAAAATGTTGTGTATATGTATAGCCTACCGGTATATATATATATATATATATATATATATATATATATATATATATATATATATATATATATATATATATGTGTGTGTGTATATATACACACACTGTATATATGAAGAGTTCAGATGCAAAAGCCTCTAAGTGCCAACTGAAATTTTCTTCTAGAATGATCATTTACAGTATATAAAGCTTGTATTTTTAAGTTGAGTAATTTCACTTAAATGACAATTAATAGGTAATTTGCATTGCATTTAAGTGAAATTATTAAACTTAAATATACAAGCATGATAAAAATGACCATTCTAGAAGAAAATTTCAGATGGCACTTAAAGGCTTTTGCATCTGAACTCGTCATATATATATATATATATATATATATATATATATATATATATAATATATATATAATAAAATTACGAGTTTATAAAAAATAAGAAAATTCTAGAATTCTAGAAGAAAATTTCAGATGGCACTTAAAGGCTTTTGCATCTGAACTCGTCATATTATATATTATATGTAATATTAATACAATTACGAGTTTATAAAAAAAAACATGTTGTAGGCATATAGGCTAGCCTATAAACTCGTAATTTTATTAATTTTGGCCGTGTAAATGCTTATTCATTTCTCTTTCTTATGAGACTGTTGTATTTATTTCTCTTTCTTATGAGACTATTGTAAGCGACTTACCGTGGTGGAATCGCGCTGGGCAATGGTTTCTGCGATGGTCGCACACAGTGACGTGTTGCACAAAATTGCGCCAAAATATCAAGCATAATTAAAAAGCACAGTCTTAATATTTTTTTATAATATTTTTTTATATAATTTTAAAGGGGTCAGCATAAATGTCTAAGTGAAGGAAACACGGGTATATTACATTTAAACACACAACTTCCCAGAATGCATCCATCACTTTGCCAAAGGATATGTCCATATTAAGCAATAAAAACATTTCTGCAGTAGGCTGTTTAATTTAATACAACATCATAATCAGTAATGAGAAGAAAGTTCTATAAAAGTAGGCTATTTTTTTTGTCGCATAAAAAGCAAAGTTGTAGGCTATAGGATCACTATAGTATAAGCAATTGCAAATTGAAATACCATCGGCAAAATCCCACCTAAATTAAGGCATGTTTTAAGCCTACAGCAAATATGCAGTCCTGCAATTATGTCGTTTTAATGTAGCCTAAAATTATATTTAAAAAAATAAATAAATAAAAAGGATAGAGAGATAGAAAAAGTCGTGATACCGATTTAGTCAAGGATTTCTGCCCCACGAAAATGTATGGTCACCGCGCCAATTATTGTACAGTAGCCTATGGGCCACACGCTACTGTGAAATACACATTTTCAGCATAATTAATCACCTGAAACCATACTTTCCAGCTGGATGGATAACCCCCATTTCGTCAAAATCCAAAGATGAGGGATTTGCATTCAAATATCGGACGACCCTCTCCGTTGTCAAGCGACGAATAGGGGGTACCCTCAACGTCGGCATTTGGACGTGAGGGGGAAATGATCAAACTATGTGATCTAAAATTATAAAATATCCCATCTAAATTAAGGCATGTGTTAAGCATACAGCAAATATAAAGTCCTGTAAATATGTAATTTTAATGTAGCCCAAAATGATATAAAAAAAGAGAAAGGAAAAGGTCGTGATACCCATTCAGACAAGGGTTTCTGCCTCACGAAAATGTATGCTCACCGCACCAATGAATGATTGTAACAATATGCGCTGCACGCTACTGCAAAATACACATTTGCAGCATAAAATCAGTCGCCTAAAACCATTCTTTCCAGCGCAGGCAAACCACTGGATGTGTAACCCCATTTCGTCAGAATTCAAAGATGAGGGATTTGCACTCAAATCTATCGGACGACCCTCTCCGTTGTCAAGCGACGAATAGGGGGTACCCTCAACGTCGGCATATGGACGTGAGGGGGAAATGATCAAACTATGTGATCTAAAATTATAAAATATTCCACCTAAATTAAGGCATGTGTTAAGCATACAGCAAATATAAAGTCCTGTAATTATGTAATTTTAAAGTAGCCCAAAATTATATAAAACAGAGAAAAGAAAAGGTCGTGATACCCATTCAGACAAGGGTTTCTGACCACGAAAATGTATGCTCACCGCACCAATGAATGATTGTAACAATATGCGCTGCACGCTACTGCAAAATACACATTTGCAGCATAAAATCAGTCGCCTAAAACCATTCTTTCCAGCGCAGGCAAACCACTGGATGTGTAACCCCATTTCGTCAGAATTCAAAGATGAGGGATTTGCACTCAAATCTATCGGACGACCCTCTCCGTTGTCAAGCGACGAATAGGGGGTACCCTCAACGTCGGCTTTTGGACGTGAGGGGGAAATGACCAAACGGCAGTATGTGACGAATAGGGGTGAGACCGTGTTGACTTGATCGTGCACACACTGAGCAACCGCGACCCTCCGCTGGAATGCACCATCACACCAACACACAAACTGCTTCCCTCTTGATCTGTAGACACACTGAACAATGTTGGAGAGCAGAGTGAAGACAAATGTTCACTCAGCTCTGAAGCGAAACTTAATGGGAGTATTCACATGCTGCCTTATATACCTGGAAGAGGGGGAGCGTCTTGTGATGCAAATCTCACTTGCCAATGTGCATTGGCTAGTTCTGTTACCACACGAAGGTGATTGAGATCCTAATTCATCAGTTCAGTTCTGACGTAACATCTAACATGACTAACTGATAGACAGGGAACTAATTATACTCTCAGTGTTATTGAGCTTTAACTCTATTTTTTTTTTCACCAGCCAGAGGGTGCTGTTTACACTAGCCGTGTTAATCCCTTGAAATTCAACACCAGAACATTAATTAAGTTTTACTGTGTATTTGGGAATTATACAAATTTGTTACATTGCTACGTAGGAATGTTGCGGAAGTGAGACTGGAATTACTGATGACTCGTTTCAGCAGTTCAGAATTGCTCTTTTCTTTTGGGAGACAATAACTTTATTTATCATGCACTTTGATCTTTAAAACATTTTACATTCACAAACAGCTATATTATACACTACATGGAAGGTATGCTACATGAAAAAGCATAATGGGGCACTTTAAAATAAGTATTGTCAGAATGAGAGATGCCAATAAAATGAATACTAAACACTCTACTAAACACTCAGTTTGCAACAAACACTCAAAATATAATTTAAAAGTCTTCATGCTTGATTGCAGAACTTTTATCGTTTTCTCAAAAATTAGGTAATCTGTTTCATCTTCTATTGTTTTAAAGTAAAGTTAAAAGTTAAACAAAAAAAAGTTAATTTGGTGAACAAGCGCAGCTACAGGTATGAGTATTTCTCCAAGTAGTTCTCTGACGCTGGGCTGAAGGAGCTCTCTGATTTTTCCTGTAACCGGCAGTCGATAGTAGCTCGAAAGGAGCTTCAGAAAGAGCTGCAGGAGCAGATGGCTCTGGGAGTTTCTTTTACTGAGATTATCTCCAGTTGCAAGGAGGAAATGAAGCGGAGCAGCATCTCTGAGCAGAAGATGATCAGGATCATGTGGTCAAAAGTTAATTGCTACTGGTACACATACAAGCTTTTTAAACAGAACACTTGAGGAAGGCTCTCAAGCCGAAATGCTTATACTTTTTGGCATATGATTAAAAGTTCTCTCTGCAAGTGCTGCTGGATTGTTTATTTCCATGCACCTTGTGAGTGGTTAAAGTTGTGCCACTTCTACCTTTACTGGAATAGATCATTTTAAATGCTTAAACTCTTCTCTTTGATGAATATTGTGAACTGATGATTTGGCGATTTCAGAGTCACTGATGTGAGAAACAAAAAGTCATTTCATATTATGTCCTGTGAATCAAAGAAACTTGTTGAATTTTGTTCAATTAAATTTATTTATCCAAACTTTCCAAAGCTTCATGTTTTGAGTATTTTCTCCATTCCTCTGGGATCTCACCACTCTCCTCAAATGTTTTATTGTAGTGCGTTTCCAGATCTTTCTGGAATCTGCACACAAACCACTTCCAGTAGGGCAGCTCAGAGAGATCAGGGGTGATGCTCCAGTTAGCATACACTTCTCCTGCTCTTCTGTATTCTCTCCAGAGGACTTTATCATGTGATGAACTGGGATAAAAAGATCGATTGCTTGCTACTGCTGATGTGCAGATGCTAACAGACAAGTTTGTTGTATTCCTGTACGCAAACCCTTTTATTCCAGTAACACGATGAAATGAAACACTGTGATCTCCATCATGGTTTTCTATGGTGTTGGTGCAGATGGCTTTACAGAACGGACACTGAACCCAACAGCACTGACAGAAGTGATCAATCAGAAGCTCATCTGGTCTGAACTTATAGTCCAGCTTTACCGGAAATGTCTTTTTGCTGAAGTTACTGCTGATAGCAGACATTATAGCAGTAAGTTCTTTTCTTATCACATCTTCTAGGAGTTTGAAATCATCAACATTATCATGTTTAACTCCACTGAGGTCTTTTTCAGAGAAGATCAGCACATCTGAGAGCTGCTGTGTGAAACTCTTCAACCACAAACCAACATCTCCACTGTTCACTTGAACATGTTCAGTAGATTCATGTGCTGCTTTCATGATCTTCTGCTGCAGGAGTTCAATGTTCTCCTTCATCTTGTGTGAAACACTGACATTGAACTTATCAGTGATGTACTGACTGACTTCATCTCTGATGAAACTCTTGAAATGATCTCTGGGATTTTTAATGTAATCCATGTATTTGTCAAAATCCTCTTTCTCTGCCAGTGTCTTCAGGATGTGTTTCTCCAGATTTGATCTGTTTCCATTTAGTGATTCACAGTTTGTTTTCATTTCACCTGCCAGATCTCTAGCAGTCTTCTTGTAGACACTCTGCTCAATGGGCTCTTTAAGTTTCTGACAGATGATCTCTCCAAAAATAGCAGCTGATGTTGCTCCATGACAGTATTTCTGGAAAATACTATAGTACTCTTCTCTCTTATTCTCAACATACATTTCAGGATCATTGGCTTCCCTGAACATTTTGTGTTGGTCAGTTATCAATTTGTTTGCTCTGTTACAGATGGAAAAAACCAAATCCATGAAGAATTCATTCTTGAACACATATTTTACTGGTCCTTCCTGATGTTCAATTACTCTTGCTTTGATGTAATCTATGAGCTGTTGAATGCAGCTGATGTTGTATCCCATCTTTGAAATGTTAAATGACTGAATCTTTGTGTCTGTCTGCAGAGCAACATCGAAGACTAATGACCTTATCTGGACTTTATCAGCTGGAGACAGAGTTTGAGAAAATCCTAATGTTTCTATAACTGTTCTGCAAGCACCCTTCACAGCCCCTTTAATCCCACCTTTTGTGGACCTTTTGAAAATAACATATTCAGAATAACTTGATACAGTAAAAATATTGTTGTATTCGCTTCCCTCTTTTCTGTGGTCTACTGGAGCACTTTCATAGACGTCACTGAGGATCTCTCTCACATCTGCGAGTATGTCAATGTCTCTTATTAAAGGAGTGTCTGTGATGATCTTCTTTACACACTGTTTCCAAAACAAATTAAATTCTGTCTTCAGTGTTTCTTCATCATTTGCTTTGTCTTTGAGTTTTAAGGCAAGTTCCTTGCTCTTCTCAAAGAGAGTGTTTTCATGATGTGTCCTATTATCATCAATCTTTTTCTTCAGGTCTCGCTGCTGAAGAATCTCATTTAATTTCCTCTTTGTTTTTCTCACAATGTTTTCCTCGATATCTTTGATTTTGATTTCAAATGATGTTTTCCACTGAATCAGTATATTAGCATCTGTGTCTTTCTCAAAGAATTCTAACATTGATTTTTTCACCTCTTCACTTGTCTCATTCAGTTCTGTTTGAAGATCAGTTTCCTCAATCTCATTAATTGCTTCATTTTCTATTTTGTTTTGTAGTTTGTTCTCAGTTTCCATCATGGCACTACGAAGACTCCAGGACCACTTGCTGTATCTTGTCTCCAGTTTCCTATAGGCTGAAATCTCCAGAGAATTTCTAAAGCTGAAGACAAAACGTTCATTCAGTAAAGCTTCCCAGAGATCTTTAATACGATTTTTGAAGTCTTTCAGCACTATACCATCTGATCTAGAAGCATGAGAAAGGATAGATTTCTTTAATTCTTGAATATTCTCACAGTAGTTTGGGTTTGGTGGTGCCATCGGTGGGCTGCCCTCCCAGAGCTGAGCAAAATATTTCACATCATTCCGTATATCAAATTCAATGACATCGCTGAAACATTCTGCATCACAGACTTCCTCTTCTGCAGCAAGTTTTGCCATCTCATCCAGTTTCTCCTGCAGTCGTCTCCTTCCCTCCATGTTTTTCTCTCCAGCTGTCACGTCTGAAACGTTCTGATGCACAAACATACAGCTGGGATTCAGTCTGACCTTCTTCATCCTCAGGAAGGCCTGAACAACAATCTGAAGAATGTCCTGCATCTCAGATGGGTTTTCTCCGAAGATGTTGATCAAGGTCAGATTTCCAAGACCAACAACAAATGTTGCCAATTCATTGTCATGATGCTGTATTGATCGTCCAGCTAGTTCTAAGGCACGAAGACCCTCAGTATCAACAACCAGAATATAGTCAAAGTTCATCTGTGTTTTCATCTCGTCTGAGACTTTGACCAGCTGCATGAAAGCTCCTCTGGTGCACCTGCCAGCACTGACGGCAAACTGGAGTCCAAACATGGCATTCAGCATGGTGGATTTCCCAGAGCTCTGAATCCCTAAAACTGACAGCACAAAGACTCTCTGGTCTCCCAGTTTCTGAATGAGTTCATCTAGAACAGCAGAAATCCAGATCACAGGAACATGAGCAGCATCTCCATCCATCAGCTCCAGTGGAAATCCAGAGATCATCATCTCTGCTGCAAAACTTGGGAGAGAAGAGAAGTGAAACTGCATATCTTTCTTGTTCTTCTCCTCGGATGAACATGATTCATAGATCTGACCGATCTCCCTCATGATGTGCTCCAAACCAAAGGTTGCTGCTTGAAGTTCCTCAGATATTCTCTCAAGGTCAGTTTGTTCATCTTTAAGTTGTTCAGAATTATCATTGTTCTCTTTCAGTTTTAAGACCTTTGACCATGTTTCATCATATTTGTGATGCAGCTTAGAAAGGTCAGCTGATGTATATTCCTCAAGGAGGATTCTGAGCCATTTTAGAAAAAATATGTTCTTATTTGCAGCATCTGAGTTCATTTCTTCAATAAAACGCTTCATAAACTTGCTGATGTCATACTTATGCTGTTGTTGGCGAATTTGCTTCATTTCTGCCTGTTTTTTACTTATTTCCTTTTCAATCTCATCTGCTTTAGGTCGATGAAGTTCTTTGTTCTTCTGACTCCACTGATGCCACAGTTTCCCCTGACAGGGCAGAAATGAGTCTTTGATTTCTGTCAGATCTTTCTTCTCCAGTAAACTCATCATCTGCTGTGCTGCTTCTCTTCCTCTCCTGCAGTCATCATCATCTTCCTCATCTACTCTGATGTCTGAGTGTTTGGACAAATCTTCAAGTTTGAAAGTAGAAGATGATTCTGAAGATGAGAGACAAATATTTATAGCTCTTCTGAGTTCTTCAGATACATCCGATTGATTTCTGTCTTTCAGACCAATCTTGTATTTTCCTTTCCGTGTCTCAATGAGAGTTGAAACATCCTCAGTAAAAAGACAAATAAGTGGCTTTGAGTCCTTGTAGAGTTTTTGAACTTTTATTAAGCTCGTGTCATTCCTCTGAAGTTGTGGTAGAAGAACAACATTGACTGAGGCCATTTCAGTGAGGATCTGCAGCTGTTTCTCATGGTCTCCTGCATCACCGTGTAGATTACAGAACGCAACACAGTTCGTGAATTTATCCGTGTTTTTCCCAGAGGGGCAGAACCAGGCGATCTCCACCACTCCATCCATCAGGACTCTGGTTCTGCTGCTGCCTGGGCAGTTCCTGTGGAAGAACGTGTTGTGTTTCTCATTGATAAGACTGTTTATCAGATGAGACTTGGATGAAGACACAGAGCCAAACCTGAAGAAAGACACCATTGGAGTTTGTGCCTTGTAGATCGGATGAGTCTGACTGAAGATCTCATTGTTGGTGTTTCTCATCTTCCAGCTCTTGTTGATTTGTCTGAATGTCCAGAGAGGAAACTCAATCTGTTTTGTGAATGGATCAGGAACAAGCAGAGGCAGAGCATACTGACACTGGGACAGTTTAGTGACCATCAGCTGCTTCAGGAAACCATCAGCACAATGAAATGCAGCCATCTGAACATCCATCGGGTGAATTCGCTCAGAATGATTTGATCCTTCATTAGACAAAAACATTTCTTCAAAAATGTCACCCTCATATTTTGAGTCATTATCTCTTTGTTGTATTTGATCCCATTCATTGGCCTTATTAACATGAATATATCTTGCTCTGTAGTCCATCATCAGTAGTTTTTGTATAAACGTCTGAATCAGCTCCTCTTCAGCACAAGATTCATGGGACTGTAATGAATGTTCAGTTAACTGAAGAATGTCTGCAGCTCTCAGCTTATGATCATTCCTGCCTTTAAGATTCAATCTGTCAAGCATTTCTTTTTCTGGTTTCTCTCTGTGTTTTTTAAGCTCTTCTGTAGTTCCCTGTGAAAGAAAATACTGTTGTTACAGTACTTTGTTATTTTTATTTCTTTATCAATTTTGTTACTTTTATTATTATTATTCCTTAATTAGAACAAGTGTAACAGTTAATTCATATTGTGAACACTTAACAAACTTTTCATGCAGGATTGATTTGTAGAAAATTTTGAGATTGTTAGGTTGCATGGTTGTTGTTTTTCCACTACTAAACATTTCTGAAAAAACAACAACAAAAAAACAGTCACATATAAAAATATAATATAAATTGTTTTAAACTTTCTAAAGGCTCTATATGTTGAGGAACGTCTCGGTTAGGTATGTAACCCTCGGAGGGAACGGAGATGTTGTCGACGTGTTGACTAATTGGGATCACGCTTATGCAGCCTGTCAAGTCAAGTCAAGTCAAGTTTATTTATATAGCGCTTTTCACAACACAGGTTGTATCAAAGCAGCTTCACAGTAATAAATTAGAACAATACATCAATGTTTGTTTCTAGTGGAACGTCTACGTTCGGTAATGCTGATCAATAGTATCGTTGATTGATTAATTCAATTAAATATCCCCAAATATCCCCAACTGAGCAAGCCAAAGGCAACAGTGGCAAGGAACCGAAAAACTCCATCAGGTGACCTAATGGAGAAAAAAAAACCTTGGGAGAACCCGGGCTCAGTCGGGGGCCAGTTCTCCTCTGGCGTTTATGAACTAGAGGTCGGATTTAACTGTAGGATTAAAAGTATTATATGAATGCCTGGCTGAAGAGATGCGTCTTTAATCTAGTTTTAAACTGGGAGAGTGAGTCTGAGCAACGAACAGTATCCGGAAGACTATTCCAGAGTTTTGGTGCTAAATGTGAAAATGCTCTCCCTCCTTTGGTGGATCTGGATATCCTAGGTATGACCAAAAGCCTCGAATTTAGTGATCTTAAAGAGCGCGATGGATTATAGGGCGATAGAAGATCGGTTAAATAGACTGGAGCTAAGCCGTTTAGGGCTTTATAAGTCAGTAGCAATACCTTGTAATTAATACGGGACTTTATAGGTAACCAATGTAGGGATGATAAAATCGGTGTTATATGATCATATTTTCTTGATCTAGTTAGAACTCTAGCGGCGGCATTTTGGACTAACTGTAGCTTGTTTATTAAGGATGCAGGACAACCGGCTAATAACGCATTACAGTAATCTAGTCTCGAGGTCATGAATGCATGAACTAACTTTTCTGCGTCAGAAACTGATAGCATATTACGTAGCTTAGCAATGTTTCTAAGGTGGAAAAAGGCTGTTCTTGTAACATATGAAATATGATTTTCAAAAGACAGGTTGCAGTCTAATATAACACCCAGGTCTTTTACTGTAGAGGATGAAGTAACAGGACATCCTACTATGTTAAAGTTGTATTGTGAGAGGTTTTGTGGGTGGTTTTTTGAACCGATAAGTAGTACCTCTGTCTTGTCTGGATTTAATAAAAGAAAATTATGCGTCATCCAATCTTTTATATCTTTAACACACTCTGTCAATTTGGATAATTTAGCGTTTTCATCTGGCCGTGATGAAATATAGATTTGAGTGTCATCAGCATAACAATGGAAACTAATTCCATGTTTCCTTATAATATTTCCAAGTGGCAGCATATATATTGAGAATAATAGAGGGCCTAACACAGATCCCTGCGGCACTCCATAGTTTACTGGAGTTATGATAGATTTTTCTCCATTTAAATAAACAAAATGGTAGCGGTCATAATTGAGGCTGAATTATAAGGCGCGATTGAGGATTGAACGTTTACAATTGTGGTTCTGATGTTTTCTATTTTCTCAGTGAAGAACTTCATGAAATCATTACTACTAAACTGTAATGGAATACTTTGTTCAGGAGACATCTGTTTATTTGTTAGTCTCGCCACGGTGTTAAATAAGAACTTAGGATTGTTATGGTTGTTTTCTATTAGTTTGCGTAGATGCTCAGCCCTGGCCGCTTTTAGGGCCTTTTTATAACGTGACATACTGTCTTTCCATGCGATTCTAAAGACCTCTAAGTTGGTTTGTTTCCATTTACGCTCTAAATTACGGGTTTCTCTCTTTAGAACACGAGTAGTACTGTTGTACCATGGTGCTTTACTTTTCTCTCTGACCTTTTTTAATCTAATGGGCGCAACAATATCCAATGATCCAGAGAGAATGGTGCTCATAGTGCTAGTTAATTCCTCAAGTTCATCTGTTTGTTTAGGTTCACTGAGCAGCTGAGACAGATCCGATAAGCTGTTTGAAAAATTATCTATGGTGGATGGAAGGATTGTTCTGCCTAATCGATAACGCGGCGCAGCATGATATATTACAGGAGTACGTAATATGCAAGTTACCATGTAATGGTCAGTGACATCGTCACTTTGTGGAATGATATCTATATCGGTTGGATCGGTTCCATGTGATATAATTAAATCGAGTGTATGATTAAATCGATGAGTCGGTCCGGTAATGTTTTGCTTGACCCCAAAGGAGTTTAATAAATCAGTAAACGCAGCCCCTAACGCATCATTTTGATTATCTACATGGATATTAAAGTCTCCAACAATTAATGCTTTATCGAAGTTAACTAATAGGTCTGAGAGAAAATCTGCAAACTCTTTTAGGAAATCAGCGTAAGGCCCAGGCGGTCTATATACGGTAGCCAAGGCTAGAGATAATAGGGATGTTTTTCTATCATCTAAGAGCGTAACATTTAGTACAAGTACTTCAAATGAAATAAACTTATAACCCGTTTTCTGAGTAACATTGAGAAAATCTCTATAGATTGTTGCAACACCGCCGCCACGACCATTCAGACGGGGCTCATGCTTATAGAAGTATCCAGGAGGAGTAGACTCATTTAAACCGAAATAATCATTTGGTTTAAGCCAGGTTTCAGTAAGGCAAAGTACATCGAAGCTATTATCTGTGACTATTTCATTTACAATAACTGCCTTAGGTGTGAGTGATCTAATGTTTAAAAGACCTAGCTTTAAAAATTGTTTTTGATTACCAATAGCAACATTTTCTGGTTTAATAACAATTAGATTTTTTCTAGATCCTGCAGTAGATTTATGATTTGATCTCACTAAACGAGGAATAGACACAGTTTCTATGCAATGTTCTACACTATTTATATCAGTTAAATTGGTGCAGCAGAGACTATGATTTGGACTTTTGTTTACTAGTCAAAAGGTATTTAACATTTTGGAGATGTTATCTGACAGAAGATCCGATCCGAATCTGTTTGGGTGTAAGCCATCAGCACGGTAAAGCCTAGGACGCTCCCAAAACAGATTCCAATTATTTACAAAGAGAAGTTTCCGCTCATTGCACCATGACATTAACCATTCATTAAGCGCAAATAATCTACTAAACTTTTCATGACCTAGTCGGTACGTGGGAAGCGGTCCTGACACAATAATCGTTATATCAGGCGATGTGCTGCGTACCGTATCGATCAGATTCCTGAAGTCTTTCTTCAAAACTTCCGTCTGGCGCAGTCTGATGTCGGCCCCTCCCGCGTGCAGGACAACGGTTCCGACGCGCTCGTTCAGAATCTCGGGAACGTGAGCAGCGACTTCGGAAACACGAGCACCAGGAAAGCAGTGACTATGCACCTTACTTTTATTTAACGTAACGTGTACGTGTCGAACGATGGAATCGCCGATGATCACAGCATCGCGTTCTGTTTCGCGAAGAGGGGAGAAGCGGTTTTGTGTGGATATCTCGAAAACCGGGAGGGTCGGAGAGAGTTTTCTTGGTCTAGACCTGACTCGCGACTTCCGCTGCGGAAAAATCCAGGCTTCGTGATGGCATGTTGGAGCCGGAGTGAACGAGACCATGGCTGATCGCGACCTCGACGTTCGGGACCGATGTTGAGGAACGCACGGAGTAGACGAGGTCGGAGTCAGCGGGTTAGTAACATTAATCTCTGATTTGTGTGCCTCGGCGCGCGATGTTTCGAGAGCCAAACGCCGGTCTATCAGCTCGGCTTTTCTTACTAAAAGGTCGTGGATCTGTTTCTCAACAGCTTCCAGCTCAGACTGCACCGCGTGCAGCTCAAATGTGTCCTCACCTGCACCAAAAGGTAGACTACTTACATTTGATATATTCGCCATTTTAACAGATGGACAGTAAGTTAAGTTAGCAACGACGCTACCAGTGGTGCTATCAATATTAATACTAATTTATGGCTTAAGTCTTGGATATAATCCGTCTTTTCAGTGGTACGGGTGTAGAGTAGACGCACGATAGGTGAAAAATGTTTGTTTGTAACTTAAATGAGTGCGGAGAAGACGCGTTCAGCCGTGATCCACGGACGTAACCTATAAGAGTATCCAGCGTTGGATCACAAGGCTTGAGACGCGTCTGCTCAACAATCCGCGTTATAACTATGAGGTGAGGAAAAGTAGAAAATGTTCGTTGTAAGTGAGTTTAAAGAGAAATCAAGAATTATAAATCAATCGATGGAGCTCCAAAGACAACAACGCGCTCAGACGCGACGCATGCGCATTCGAAACAGCCTGTCATCTTCGAGTATTGTTAAAATGTGCCAATGCACATTGGTGTGCGTGAATAATATTAATAATAATAATAATAATAATTTGTTACATTTTATAAAGCGCTTTTTCTGAGACCTCAAAGCGCTTTACATAGAAGGGGGGATCTCCTCAACCACCACCATTGTGCAGCATCCATTTGGATGATGCGACGGCAGCCATATTGCGCCAAAACGCCCACCACACACCAGCTTACTGGTGGAGAGGAGACAGTGATGAAGCCAATCAGTATATGAGGATGATTAGGAGGCCATGATAGACAGAGGCCAAGGGGCAAATTTGGCCAGGATGCCGGGGTTACACTCCTACTCTTTTTCGAAGGACATCCTGGGATTTTTAATGACCACAGAGAGTCAGGACCTCGGTTTAACGTCTCATCCGAAGGACGGAGCTCTTTTGGCAGTATAGTGTCCCCGTCACTATACTGGGGCATTAGGACCAACACAGACCACAGGGTGAGTGCCCCTTGCTGGCCTCTCTAACACCTCTTCCAGCAGCAACCTGTTTTTTTCCCAGGTCTCCCATCCAGGTACTAACCAGGCTCAGCCCTGCTTAGCTTCAGTGGGCAACCATTCTTGGGCTACAGGGTGATATGGCTGCTGGCAATAGCATCACACGCTCCACCCGCAGCGTATAAATACGGAAGTGGATGCACGCACTAGTTGTTTTTCTCTGTGGAGCTGAACAGAGTGGTGGTCCAGTAATAGTGGCAATGGGACTAGGTCTCCATTCCCTCCTTCAGGGAATGAGGGTTACATACATAACCGAGACGTTCCCTTTCAGTCGCTCACATTCAACATAGTCGACTGATTGGGATCCCTATTAAAATGCCACTAGTGCTGCCACCTTCCAGTGCCTAGACAAAAGCCTCCTGATCCTGCTGATGCGCCTCATTATTGAAGCGGAGATAGGACAGGGCTTAGGCCAATGCTTCCCAATGACTTCCCAATGCTGCTCCACAAGACCACTGGGAAAGCGTTATCCTTTTGTTGGAAGGAATGCGCTGTGGAAGCCACATCCTACCCGTAGGGAGGTAACATGTGGGGAATAACACATATGGACTAGGCGATTTACCAGGCAGTACAACATATGAAATGTCACTGAGGTGGCTCCAGCCTATAACAGGGGGAAGACGCAACCGGTCAGTGATGGCAGAGCAGGCTCTGCCAAGGGAGGACATGGGCTCGCCACAGGGAGCTGTACCATGGAAGAATACACATATGGGATTGCCATTGGGATCACAACATATGGGCCCAGCCTAGCACAGGTTCCACAAGTGCATGAGTGTTAGGCCTGGCATCGAACACTCCGCCACGTCAGTTGCCGAAGTGTGTGGAGGAACTCAACAGGGTTTGGCTAAAGAGGAACTCTACTGGAGCAAAAATGGCGCACACATCCAGTCCATTGGAGGGAAATGGCGCAGCAAGCTGACACTTCGAACCAGGCTTACAGTGAAACTGGCTTCATGTAAAAGGAGTCCACGGGAAGCACAGGATCGACACATATGCTATTTTTCTAGCTAATGTGTTGGTGTCGCCTAGCCCGCAGCTCTAAAAACATCTGTCAGCGAGGTACCGTGTGTCAACACCCAGGAAGGAGCTACACTTTCTGTTTGCAGGGGCTCACCACCCAGGGGACATGGTGCAACTTGGAAATATAAACCAAGATGATGGAAACCACTTATTCAGTGGGCCAACCTCAACTTGGAAACAGCCTTCCCTTCTGCTGGTTTCCGTAACAGACAAGAGCTGTTCTGAGGTCCTGAGGCTTTACACTCTGTCCAGTTATAACCGCAAGGAGCGGAAGGGACAGAGAAAAGCCAGAGCTGGGTCTGCCTCCTCCCGGGCAGCGCGTGCATGTTCACCACCTGGTCCTGTTTCAAGGGAGAGGTAGGAACCTTGGGCACATATCCAGGCCGGGGTCTCAGGATACCGTGAGAGTTACCATAAATTGAAGTTCCATGCCGTAAAACCTAAAATATATACCACCGTATCTTTTACGGTATATTACTGGCAACCACAGCTGCCAGTTTTTTACTGTAAACTTTAGCTCCTTAAAACCTAAAATATTACTACCGTATTTATTACGGTAAAGCGCTTGAAACCAGCTGCCAGTTTTTTTAACGTAAACTTTAGTTCAAGGCCTTAAAACATAAATATTTCAACCATATTTTTCACGGTAAAGTATTGGCAACCACAGCTTCCAGTTTTTGCTGTAAATTTATTTTCATTGCCGTAAAACATAAAAATTGCTACCGTATTTTTTACAGTAAGGTACGGAAAATGCAACGGTATGTTTCTTTTTTTTTTACAGTGTACTTCCAAAACCCTTTAATTTAACAGTATTTTACTGTAAAATTACACGAAATGTCCATTGAGAGCTATTAAACTTTTCACTGTATATAGTAAGGGTACATACTGTTAACCAATTAACATGTCTTTTCCGTTGCATTTTTTTGCATTTTTTTACCATTAAAATTACGTACAGTTTTTATATAATTCACATTTCTATAGATTTATTTCATTACAAGGAGAAAATATCATAATAAATATTAAGAATTGTTTTTTGAAATATGGGGTATTAGTAGCTACTGCATTATAAAGCACAGTCCATGAAAAAGTAGACACTTAGGCTACTGTTCTGTTTGAATTTGTTCTAAACAGCAAATGCTTACATTGGTTTTAAGTACTACATTTAAGTACTGCATCTTATGGATAGTATTTTTTTATTTTGGTAATCTCCACATGGCACAGTTGTTTGCTACTCGCGAAAACGAGATGTGATACGTCCAGTCCGTTACATGTGTAAATCTATGGTTAAAGTGGTCAAGAGCAGAAATGCATTTCCCAAAACGCATTCTGATCGAGTACCATCTGTATATATATATATATATATATATATATATATATATATATATATATATATATATGAGGAGATCAGATGCAAAAGCCTCTAAGTGCCATCTGAAATTTTCTTCTAGAATGATAATTTTTATCAAGCTCGTATATTTAAGTTCAGTAATTTCACTTAAATGACCATTAATAGGTAATATTCATGGCCATTTAAGTGAAATTAGCTGTCAGCTAATAAATGTGCACATACTGTAAACCAGCTCTTACCTTGTGTGGGTCTCTTGTCTCTGTTGCGGTGTGCTCCTTTGTTTCTTTATTGATTGAAGGGTTATCTTATGAAATACAAATAAATAGAAATTACATGAATGTTTTAGATTTTGTTCTATATCTGTATTATTTTCCTGTCATACTTTCATTAGATCCAGGTAGACGCCTAATTCCACTTAGCTGGGTATACCATAAATTTATATAAGATCATTCCATAGATGTGATATAAGGTGGTTGGGATTTGTTTTGACTCTGTTCACTATACTGTCTGTATTTGTAACTACTGCTTCAATAAGTTGTAATAAAACAACTGAAATAAATTTAAATTACTATTACTTTTTTAATATGACATTTTCAAAGTGACACTCCTTGGTTGACGGAGCACCTTTTTTTCCAAACAATTACCATTTCTTACTGATACATCATGAAACCCTGTCTCTATCTACAAATGTCTATATGACGTTTCGTTAAAGTCAGTTAAAATCAGAATGCCAGTTCACAGTCTGGACTAAACATGGGGAATACCAACGAAGAATCTTTTGTCTTACCACTTTCACATTCACTCTTTTTCAGCACTTCAATCTGTCTTAATGCTGTATTGTTTATCTCTAGTGTGTAACACTGCTGTTTATTCTCATTATACAAAAGCTCAATCTTGTTCATCAGTTCTCTCATCTCTGATTGGTTGTTCATCATCTTGTTGCAGGAGTGATATCTTCCTCCACATTTCTCCAGCAGCTGCTCCAGAACAGGGTTTTTCTTCATATCATCTTTTATGGTGTCACACTCTTCTTCTCTCTCGTATGTGAAGAGAATGATCACAAACTGAAGAACTTTGTCACCAAACACTTTCTGAAGCCATTCAAGACCCATCTGATCATCATTGGTTAACTGGCCCAGTCGCACAACAAAGATGAAGGCATGGATTTCATTTTCATTCACTAGTTGATCAATGAGATGATCCACACAGTCCAGGTAAAGTTCAGCCTCATGTAAACCGGTCATGTTGATCACAGAGACGTGGCGTTCTGATATCTTCCTCTGTAAAGGAACAATTCTGGACATTTCTGCATTTTCCACATTAGTCTGTTTTTCTCCTAGAAGAATGTTTTCATGTCCAAACTGGACTGATGAAGAATTTCCAAATAACACAGCCGTCACACTGGGAAACGCATGATCTAGAATAATCACACACAAAAAAAAATCTCTCAAATTCATCAGAATATCAGTACTTATACGATCATTATTGATTATTTTTTGGTTAATGCTTGGATGCAGTGAATATTGTGTTGTTCCTACCCATGATGTCACTGTGCGATGAGTCAAACGGTTCGGGTGCCTTGATCATTTCTGCATGGTCGGCAGGTTTGGATGTCTTCACTCCTGCTGATTGTTCAATATCCTATAATGTCAACATTCACTCATTAATAATTTACATTTACAGACATTTTTATCCAAAGCAACTTACAAATGAGGAGAGCAATAGAAGCAATTAAACTAACAATAGGACAACAATATGCAAGTGCTGTGATCATTCCCAGTTTAGTCCAACGCAGTATACATTTTTTCAAAATAGATGTAGAATAGAAAATAGAACAAAAAAGTGTAAGTATTAATGGAGCTCACCCTCGATAGGTGGTATTAACATTAAATTGCATAGCATCTTACGCACAGAAGCCATCTGCACAACGGATATTGTAGTGGGAATGAATATCTGTATCTACAGTATTACTCTTTGCAGCAGGGAATCTAAAACACACACCAACAAATCTTGAGCTCAGAGTAGAGGGGGTGGACACTAACTAGGGTTGCCAAATTTCTGAAATGGAAATAAGGAATGGGGGGGGATCCAGTGACATGCCCCCACGGAAGAAAATTTTGAAAAATAACCCCTGAAATGATGACTTCTGGTGAATATTGTAAAAACTAATTGATACATTTAGATAAATATATTTCATACATTATAGCATATTATAATACAACTTATTAGGCCTATATATTTATAGAATAGCAAAGTAGGCCTAATCAATATACAAGACTGAACCACATAACGTTAGATGTGAAATATAAAGGCTATCATGATCATTTTGCCAACAATGAACCATGGATTTGTATAGTTTATAATACATTTTATTTTTAACTTAAACAAATACAACATATAACATTCAAAACTCACTGGCTTAGACTGCATTTGAAGAAAAATAAACACAACCGTTTTCTGTAGCCTTGTGCGAACTTATTCAATAGAATTAGACTTCTAGAATGTTCTTTCCAGTGCAAAAAAATTATATTTTTAATTTAATTAGACAACATTTTAAGGAAGTGTAGTGCAAATATCTGTATATAATTATACTTACATTATAGTTAACTTTCTTTCCAGTGCAAAACAATAATACATAAAAAACAGCTAATAAAGAAAATATAAAATATTGCACTCAAATACTGCATTCAAGCAATACAACACCTGTATGTCTCATTTTTACATTTCCCGCTGTTGTCACTTGTCGTCATCGTTGCTACGATACGTGACTCACAATGACTGAAACGACCAATTAAAAGGGCATTCTCTGATGATGTTCCAAGATGTTAAAAACGCTACGCTGATCATAGACAAACAGGGGGAGAAATTAATAAACAGCACCGTTGTTTTTTGTTTTTTCTTATCATAGCCTACAAATGTCTTCGTTCATAGTCTGACATATATTAGAAGCTGTGTGTCTGTCATGGATTTGCACTGATTCTCAAAAACACGGAACAAAGTTTGTTCCGTATCAGTTCAGTACGGAACAAGACTTTTATGTGTCAAATACAGGACGATTCCGTATTATACAGAACGGTTGGCAACCCTGTGGAGTTAGCTTTCCGTACCACATGGTTATTATTAAGGTCAGTCAGATTACTTGGCTGGATAACTAAAATCTTACTACTGACTGTAATTATTTTAAAAAGAGCATTTTTTACCTTGCCACTGATATTATCATAACAATGTTACAGAAAACAATACACAGAGTGTAGAATTTGTCAGAGTATCATAAGGCTTTTATCAACATGAAATTTTGCTAAACAATTGTTGGTTCTATACGGTTATCCGGACCACACCTGACCACATGTGACCATAACCTCTCTTGGTTGGTCGTAACCCCTGTGATGGGTAGGTTTAGGGGCGGAGTTGGGGTGCAAAACAAAAATCAATGAGCATGCCCTGTTTTTACATTTAGTTGCAGAAAATCTGTGTCACACCAATGTACAAAGTCGTCTATGACAGGACAATGATTCGTTTTATCAGCCGGCTTTGGCAATCTTCATTATAAATAATTTAAAAAGTAGTTTATTGTGAAAAATCTATCAAATTAAGCATTTTAAGTCAAACCTGAGTGTTGATGTCTCCCTGAGTGTGTCTGTCCTCCTCTTTGATTTCCAGATAGGAAGTGAAAGTTCTCTGCAGACTTTTATAGACGCAAGTAAACAATTCCTTGAAGTCACATGACATAACAGAAATTAAAACTAAAAGTGTTCCTTTCTGCTAAAATTGCTTTATATACAGAACCTTTATGATATTTATTAAATGTCAGATTTTCAAACAAATCACTATTTCTACCCTGGAATTCTGCATTGATAAATCATAAAATTACTAAAATTGTAGCAGTTTTACTTTTCAATTTTTTTTTTAAATCTTTCCTTCACAGTACAGATTTTTCCAAAAGCTAAATGACATCAAGTGTCTATTCTCTTATTCTCTTTAGAGACACACAAAGCACACATTTTCTTCTCAATATAGGTCTGTTATTGTTACCATGCAACAATTCCAATAATGTTTATAACTTTCATCTATATTTTGATTAATCTAATTTATTTATAAAAAGAAAAGTATGCCGTTTTATTTTACTTTTGCTTTACATTTCTGTAGCTGCATTTTTGTTCAGTTGTATTTATCTGCACAGCAAATACCTGACACGACTCCTAAGTTGCTCTTTGTAGAAATGAAGTAGTTTTATTCACGGCTGGGAGATCACTGGCCACAACAACCAAGTGAGTCTCCTGAATAGAAAGATACATGTACATTTATATCATACGGTCGAGTAAAAATCAATGTCACTCAACTCTTCTTCACTGTGATTTGTTCTGGTGATTGGTTTGTAATGATCTGAGCTAGTCATATGACTGTTAGTTCTCCTGTGTTGTTAAGCACTTTTTGTATGGCCTTTGACCTGAGCATCCTTAGTCTGCGTTTCTCTGCACATTTAATGTTGAAAATACCCATTACATAAAATATTTCTATCACACCATCTTTGGAAAGAAATTATTTGAAGTGTAGTTTAGTTTTAGCACAGATGGCAGGGTTTATGACCTATACTGCATCCAGCCACCAGGGGGCGATCAATATGTTTTGGCAATATGTGGCACATTTGCACACATACAATGACATCCCTAGATGTCTTTGGAATTATTCTTGTGCCAATAATAATGAACGTAACTTTTCAAGAAACTAATGAAAATATAAATTGAAACTGAATAAAATATCTTTGAAACTGAAAAAGAATAAATCGCAGGCAAAATTTTTTCAACTTCGTTTTTAATACACTGCATGTTTTGCTAACTATTTCTCATATTTCAATTGCTTATCTGAACTTACAAATGTGCTTCCAGAGGTTTCATTTACACTTTTGAAGTTTTTGTTTACGCTTCTGAAGTTTTCAATTGAAGCAAATTAGAAGCACTCATTTCCTGATGGCTGAGCGTACTGCGCAGACTCAAACTGAGCTTGACGACGTAGATGTGACGTGAGCAACCCGTCTGACAGTTGTAAGTCTTCTAGTAGCTGTGCCAAGCGAAATCTGAATCATTCCCTTCTGAATCTTGCAGAGACGGAGAGCGTGAGTAGGAGCTGTCCATGAGCTTGGAGCAGGAGCAACTTTATGATTCTCTATGGGCTTCTCCCATGCTGACACAGGATGGAGTGATAGTACCAGAGATCCACCACTGTCCCTGTCAGACAATAATCTTACTTTGTTCAGACACATCACCTTTGAATGACTGGGATCTTGATCTTCAGACACCTGATTTATTTTATTTTAATATAAACTAGCAAATATTTTAATTTCCTCTAGGTTAAAACAAACACAGTTCATAAGTACACAAGAGGTTGCACTTTATTCTTATTAATCTATGCTGATCTTAGCATACCAATAGCATATGAACGTTAAGGGGATAGTTCACCCAAAAATAAAATGCTCTCTTATTTTACTCACCCTCGTGCTGTCCCAGATGCATTTTACTTTCTTTCTACAGATAAACACAAATTAAGATTGTAAGGAAAGTAATCCATCTCTGTGAGTCCTAAAGACGCTTTAAAAACCACACACAGTGAGCGTGACGGTAATCCATGCGACCTCAGTGGATGAGTCAATGCCTTCTGAAGTCAAACAATAGGCTAGATAAGAAAAATACTAATAATATGACTGTTTTAACCATTAAAAATCAACTGTCTTACGTACATGGGTTACAATACACTTGTATTATGGACTCACAGAGATGGATTATTTCCTTAAAAATCTTTGTCTATGTTTACGTGAAGAAGAAAGTCACATCTGGTATGGCATGAAGGTGAGTAAATGATGAGAGAATCCTCATTGTTTGGATGGACTATCCTTGCACTGCTTGTCACTGCTTTGTTACTTGTACTGCGACAGGAACTGCTCAAAGAATTATTGCAACATTTAAAATGTATATGAATTTTTAATATGTATTCTGTATTTGTAATTGTGCATTTAGTATAGTAATGTATATGATGAGAATACTGTGCATTACATGTATATTATGCAGTTAATGTTTTGTGGATTCTGGTCTTTCCTGTCACAGCATAATTGCATCAAGACCTTCACTCTGATACTTGTGTATATGCTTTAGTGACAATAAACAATGTAAATTTATTTTAATTCATATTTTCAGTTACATTCATTTAACTGGTTGTTGTATAAGTCACAATTGAAACGGTTGATGATTGTTAAAATATATTTACAATTTTAAATGTTAGAAGATAGTGTTAATTCAATGAAATAACTAAATACAATTATCAATGTAAAAAAAATGGCAACAAGAACATTTTTTGTGTGACATATGTAATGAAATGCCCTTTGAGGTCTGTATCATCTGACAGCAGGCCACGACTAATTTCCATATTGTTTAAATTCCTCTTATTTAAGTGATCATTAATTTTGATGGTGTAAATGTATATCATGCTAACAATGAGTAGTGTGATGGCCATGGTTTCCAACCTTGATTACCTGGTTGAAGTGAAACTTTCTTGACGGCTGAATATATCACACACGTTTGTTAGTATTCTCTTTAAATTGTAACACCTCAACCTAATCAGAGCCTAACATGCAATCATCAGGAATAAACAAATATTCTCCGAAAACATTGGACACGACAATATTTTAAGTATTATATACAGTACTTTAATGTAGGCCTACAATTACACCTGAATAGATCTCTTGTGCTCCTAAAAGTAGTAGCAGCAGGAGAAAAGTTGATCAGGTGGTTCATAATTTCATAATCTGACCTGAATCACTAAACTCATTTAGAGTCTAATCTCTGATTAAATCGTTTTCACGCTTGCTTGACATGGTTTTTGATTTCTGCGAGTTAAAGAGTTCACCAATTATGGTTTTTCGAATATTCCCTTTCACGCAGTGTAATATTGCTGTTTGTGAATGTAAACTTTCTGCAAATTTTTAAATTCGAAAGTGCACAATAAATAAAGTTATTGTCTCCCAAAAGAAAGAATCGTCTCTGAACTGCCATTACGAGTCGTTTGTGTTTTGAATCTTACAGCTTTACGGCTCTACGACACTAGAAGATACATTTACATATAATGCCTTCGCTTTACGTTTGGATGGAAACCCAGCTATTGTAGCTATACTGATTATTTGTCAGAGAAAACAATTTCAACATAATGCAATATAGTTATTTTTAAGTGACCCAATACAGTGTTCTCAGAGTAATTTTTATGCCTATTTTTTTTTTTCTTCATTTACACAATCTTTTTGCATCACACCACTAACACATTGTGTTGCTTGTTCAGTTTACATACAGATTTTTCTTTTTAATTCGCTTTGGTACTATTTTCACAAGTAAGGTGAACATTTTTAACACTTTGTACGTTTACACTTTTAATTCTAATATCACAACAGATCATCAAAAGTGCACTTTTTTCAAACATTTCAACATGTTTTCAAGAGAGAGCGAGAGCGAGAGAGAGAGAGATATGTGATTTGTGAACATATACCAGGATAGGGTAAACAGTAAATGACTGTATAACATCAGATTGATCAGAGATGCATCAGTCGAAGGCAGACCGATGGCATCAAATACAGAATTTTACATTACAGTATGTATGCCATGTGATACTGTAAACAGATTACCATGGTAGAGACATTACTGTAACTCACCCTTCATCTGTAAAGATCAACTACAGTATAGATTCAGTCGTATGGTACAGTGACAATATTTACTGTATCAGAAGCAAACTCTGTTCACAAAACCTCATGGGAGTTTCATAACTTCATCACACCTTCCCACATATCACATATCAATGTTTTTCTGGCCCAGCTCCGGTCCACAAAGCCCCTTTACCCTCGGTACTCATGCCGCAAATAATGACTGTCCTGGACTGGCCTAGATCTGGATTAAAGACAAGGGCTACACATGGGCCATAACTGGCTGAGAGGAGGCCAGCAGTGCCAGCGGAGGCCACGGGGTCACCCTAAATTATACACTTAAAATTGTGATTTTCTCCTTTGCTGATTCTGCTTGTTAACATCACGTGTCTTCAATAATGGTCAATCATCACTAAATTAATCAATGTTGACAGCACTATGGCTCAGGGTGGCTTCAACAGGAACACGATGAAGACGACATAAGAATAAACAGGCTTTAACAGCAGAACACATACATAACCAAACTAAATACACAGAGCTAACGAACATGATGAATGACAGCTGGTGTGATGGGTGTCCATGGTACCTGATGATGGCGGGAAACTCAGACATGGGTAAACGGGAACTAAAGAATACAAACTAAAAGTCCATGAGAACAAAACTAAAAGAACATAACTGTTACACACTACTTGTCATACATTGCTGACAGAAAATTGTTTTCATGGTAGGCCTAAACAAAGTTTTTCTTCAGGAGGCTACACAGAATGTTCTACATTAAATATTTAGCTAACAGTCTGAAGTTACCAAGCAGAAGTGTATGTTAACGTTAGCTCAGTCAACGTAAGGCTAACATCAACAGGTGTAGACAGAAAATATGATTATCCTGACCTGAGCTAATTTACTGAATCCACCAACTCCAACATCTTTTTCGTTCTTTTCATCCATGAGGACATTAAAGTCACCTGTTGTGGTTTCTCCTCTATTCCTGTATTGTTTTGTGCTCGCCGGCACCGCTGGTTCCGTGGCTTGCAGTCTGTATATTAGCTAATGTCGCAATAATTTTTTATTGATTTTGATAAGTTTAATTACAATTCTTTACAAGTCACTATCGAGTCATGCGGTACGACACTGATTTAATTTAGAGTAGCCTATTCGTTCTCAAGTCAAAGTCAAGTAATTTTCTTCATTTATTAGAAATCTTTAAATTTGCGTGCAGTCACGTAGGCTAACTCAAGACCTCCACCTCTGATATTTACAGCTTTTAAAGTGTGGAACATGAGATAAACATCATACGATTTGCTTCGGCATCTCTCTTGCAATATCACTTGCGTATCGGCCGAAGAAACAGGAAAACTAAACAGGATTGTGTTACATTCATTCAGCCACAGAGCATTGTAATGACATCGAACCTGGTCTGTCCTAACACTGGAAGACGGTACCAAAATCTAGCGCTCACTAATAAAAAAAAATAAAAAAAGGAATTTAAATTAGCTCAACTTACCATGTGCTTTTTTTTTAAGTTGGAAAACAGAAGCTTGCTATTCTTAGTCCGGCTGTTGAGAAGCATAGCCAAACCGTTAATTCTTCAAATGCAAGCCGAAAGATATCATTAGAATTTTGGAGTGACAGACCTGTAATAGGGTGGGGCACATCGGGGGGGCAGTCAGTTTTCAGGAGGGGCCAGTGCCCCCATGGCCTCTCCTCTGTACGCCACTGCAAATGGAGGCACAAGTCTCTGCCTATGCATTTTCCACCTCTTCTCTATCCCCTCAGACTCGCGTTTCACAGATTCAGCACATCCAGGGAAGAGGCGTACGATGGTTAAACTTACAGTGGTGAAATTAAAAACAAGAAACACACATTCTGAAAACATACATCATGGGAATTTTATTAACATCAATCATCCCTCTCCCATTTTTCATGATGCTTTGCTGACGAGCAAAGCATCTCAGAGAAATGTCCAGTTTAAACGATACATGAAAGTATATACTGCGTTTGCATGGAAGAGTAGAAGTGGAAGAGAAACTAGATGTTCTAAAGAAAAACAATGAAGAACGAGTTAAAAATTAATATTAGATTCATGTCTCTCTTAAAAGTGCTCTTCTTCAGCTCCTGCATTGATCATGTAAGGTTTTGCTCCGCTGTGGATCCTCATGTGAATCTTCAGCCTTGATTTAGGGCAGGAGACAGATTTTTTGGCTTCTGTTTTTTCTTTCTTGATCACATCCATCAGGTGTAAAAGACAAATCAAATCAAGTGAGTTTCTCTGGACTATTTTATGCAAACAACCAGCTAATCATGGCTTACTCATGCAGTTTAAAGTGACGTTCTAGACATTCTCCTGACTCTACCAATACTCTACTAACACTCTAATGAGAGTTAGTAAGACATGAAGGTGCAACATTACTTATAGTCGACAGAATGTGTTAAAGGGACCATCAAAATAAAGTGAAACCATGTTTTGTAATCTTTTAAACTAAAGTTATGGCTATCTCTTGACCCCCTCGCTTGTTAATGCAGGTGTCTGTTGTTGTTGTTCCGTCCCTTTAGTTTGGTTTTATACATAGACAGTAAAAGAAATGGACACAGCGACCCCATAGACTTCGACGGAGATCAGTGAAGTCAATTAGAAGCTCTCACTTCCTGAGCATACTGTGCAGCCTCAAACTGAGCTTGTGACGTGATGTGACGTGAGCAACCTGTCTGACAGTTGTAAGTCTTCTAGTAGCTGTGCCAAGAGAAATCTGAATCATTCCCTTCTGAAACTTGCAGAGACGGAGAGGGTGAGTATTAGCTGTCTATGAGCTAGGAGCAGGATCAACTTTTGGTAAGTTTTCTGATGAATTATTTTGTCATTTTGCCTCCACGTCCCCCTGATTGCCCGCGAGCTTATCCTCGTCTATACGGTAATCTCTCTACTGTGCGACAGAGAGTCGCATGGTTATGACGCAATTGTTAGCCTATTTTTACAAAAACTGCTTCTACGGGGCCATAACGTAAGACACAAGGTAATGGAGCCTTTAATACATTGTCGTGTTTCTTTAGAAATAAATAATGGACAAATGGAGTCTTCAAACGCCTCAGATGTACAGTTATTCGCTGTCAAAGTGACGCCAAAATGAATGGGAGTCAATGGGATGCTAACAGCAGTTGATGGCTTGTTAGTCAATGGATGCCCCCATAGAAGATATGCTTTCCGGATACTGGATTACCCCCTTGGTTTTATACTGGGAATAAACAGCCCATGCCAGTGCTGCCACCTTGTGGAACAACTGATTACTGCAAAACAATGCAATTCAATGTGCAACCTGGGTGGCAACGTTAATCAGGTGGCGCACGTTCTATACTGATGAAATTTGTATCACATGCACTTTATGCGGACCCTTGCGTACACATAAAAACCAAAATATACTTGATTAATAGAGAAATAGTCTGGAAGCCTCTCTCATCTGTGTATTTTAATAATACCCATAGCAAATACAGAATTCTGAATGGCTGTTTGAAAACATGAAAATACTGTTTGACCTTCTTCTGCATAACAAGTCGGTGTCAGAAACAGAAAGTTGTGCTGCGCTGCTGCGTATAGTGCTTTATTTCTGCTTTTCCAGGAGCGCCACCTACAGTGAGAGAGTTAATTTGACTCTACTGCTATTCTTTGCGTTGGTCTGAACAGACAAACTGCATGTGAAAATCAGTCTGAACTTTCGTGTTGGTGTGAACATGAGTTAGTAGATAATGTCCTCTCGATCATCGTGGCTGTTGGGAAACTAACTTACACAAAAGACACTTTTGTTTCTCAGCACATAAAGATGAACTACTTACCGTGATCTCAGACTGTGGTGATGTGGTTTCTCCACTGTATGGATCTTCATGTGTAGCTTCAGGTGACTTTTAATGAAGAAACTCTTTCCACACTGATCACACGTGTGCGGCTTCTCTCTGCTGTGGATACTTAGCCTGGTTCTACCAGACTCTCGTACATTTCATTTGTACAGAGAGTCTGGCCTCTCTCCATTGACAAGCATTAACTTCCTTGTAGGCGGGTACTCTGTTTAAGTTTAAAACTATTGGATCTGCCCAGAGCCACTATGGATCTGCCATAACCAATCGCTAACCTTTGGTCATGACGTAATCCTACAACTCAAACTAGCATAAGACCTCAACGTCATCATTCTCAGTCACTCCCTCTGTTCGCTGATAGGACCACCAAAAATTTGGCCGGAGAAAACCCAAGAATAACAAACCCAGACGGAGTACTGAAGGAAAATGAAAATTGTGCAGACGGACGTAGGAGGGCGGAGCCAGGCTAGTGGATCCTCTCATGTGATTTCAGATTTGATGAATCCCCGAATCTCTTGTCACAGTGTGAACACTTGTAAGGTTTTTCTCCAGTGTGAATTCTTTGGTGCCGTTTTAAACAGCTTGCTGTAATAAAAGTCTTCTCACACTCAAAGCACATGTGCTCTCTCACACCAGTATGAATTTTCTGATGTGCATGTAAATATAGCAGCTGTGAAAAACTCTTTCCACACACAGAACATGAATGCGGCTTCTCCTTCGTATGAACTGTCAGGTGTGCCTTCAGGTGTGATGCCTGAAGAAATGTTTTGCCGCATTGATCACATGTGAACGGCTTCTCTCCAGTGTGGATCATCATGTGACGCTCAAGATTTTGTTTGTGCGAGAATCTCCTTTCACACTGATCACACATGAATGGCTTTTCTCCGGTGTGGATCCTCATGTGACTTTCAAGGTGTGCTGATTGTGTGAAACTCTTCCCGCAATGATTACATGTGAACGGCTTCTCTCCTGTATGAACTCTCATGTGACGCTCAAGATTATGTTTACCTGTGAAACTCTTTCCACACTGAGTGCAGGTGAAAGATTTCTTGGCTCTTTTTTTCTTTAAAAATGTCTGTTTAGTCTTTGAGCGACTCAAAGGTTTTTCTCCAGGTTTGACATGATGTTCCTCCTTCACTTCGCTCAGTTCTTCACTCTCCTCGCTCTCTTCCATCAGGTCTGACATGAAAGATATAATTTTTATTCAATTAAATTAATTCAAAAAGTGAAATATGAAGTGAAAGGACATAAAAATGATGTAAGACAACTGCTACATAATATTATCATGAATGAGGTACACCGATCTTGACATTTTTAAAACATTATAGACAAATCCCATCATGAATGATGTTCTGCCCTGAAGGCACACTCCCCAGAGAGAAGAATAGGGGGCAGTGAGTGATTTTATTCAAGGTGAAGAGATCTACAGCAGCTCGGCCGAACCTCTCCCACAACTGGCTTACTACCTGAGGGTGGAGAGTCCATTCTCCATAGAGGATTTGCTCTGGATAGGAGATCCGCCCTCACATTCATTATTCCCGGGACATGCGTTGCCCTTTAATGACTGGAAATGAGTCATGCCCCATACAATCAGTTATGGTGCAAGACTGTAAAGCTGAGGGGAGCGTGTGCCCCCTGGCGATTTACAGTATGTATGACGCCGCCATTTTGTTGTCTGATCTGATCAAAATGTTGGTTCCTTAGGAACTGCATAGAATGTTTGGCCTCGCACCCCAACCTGTGAGCGACGCATCAGTCATCACCACCTTTCTTAAATAAACTGCCCTCCGCAGAGTTTCTGAAAAACAATCCCTCCAGTGACGGAGAGCGCACATGCAGAGTGATGGCACCAGCGATGTCCCGCTAACCCAGTGATGAAACTCTCTCGCTTGCAATAATCCCAGTGAAATGACAGAAACTGTCCAGGCCATCAGCTCCAGAATACATAAACAGACTGAATGGGACTCTGTTCCCTTTCTGAAAAAGGGACTCTTTGGGTATTGTCCTTGTTACAGTAATTAGGTCCTCTAGCGGTCAAGTATGGTATTGCAGGCTGAATCAGGAAGTTAGTTTATTAGTCAAAGCACATGGTGAAGATTGCTCTAGCTTCAATAATCCTCTGCTATGTTTCGATTTCTCCTTAGCAAGAACTGCCTGTAAGTAGTTTACATATTTTCTGTTTTACAGTATTTCTAATAATAGATTTGTGCCGATTTCATGTTGATTTAAAATCATATATGAGTATAAATCTTTGATTTCAATTCGTGAACTGATTGTTTACTGAGACATTATATGTCATTGTAATTAAGCTTTGTTAGTAGGCCTATTTGTACAAGAGACAATTTCACCTTAGTGTATTTTTTGTGCTTGTTTTCAGTTTCACTGCTTTGTTCATGCTCAACAAGAGTCTCTATTAAACGGAGCTAAGAAGCTATATTCTGACTCTCATGTTTTTCATGACGGATGTTTGGCTGTCTAATTTTGGTTAAGAACACCAATTGGAGTACAGTACAAATGAGGTACACTGATCTTCCAATTTTTATTTTTTTAAAACATTATAGACAAATCCCATGTTTCTGTAGTGAGAACTATTAATTACATTTGGTCAATGAAACAATTAAAATATACAATACTTCCATATTTTCACACCAACTTTTAGATATTAATTTATTTTACTTAAGACTTTTAAATTACTGATGGCCGTTCACACTAGACTTTTTTTGTTCCTCCGACTTCCATTCATATGCATGTGAATGTGGGACACCAGAAACACAAGATCAAGTGAATAACCCTGTGTTTCAGTTTAAGTTTACAGTTTCCATAGAAATTTCACATACTCAATTTCAATTCATAATCTCAATAAATATGAAACTTTTATTATTTATACGAAATACAACTTTATCAGTAACTATAAATCAAGTTTTGCTTAAGTTATACTTACAACCCTGTCAGCCATTCTGGAAAGTTAATTTATTTGATATAGTTTGTCGTTTACTCTGTTAATTGCCAATGTAATTATAATGATAATTATATTGAAAAATGTCAAAAATATTGGCAACATTGTTCCAGAATCCAGAATATTTAGTTTGACCTGATGTTGACAAACAGCATAAAAGTGTTTAAACCTCCCATTACTGACCATTTGTTGAAAACTAACTAACACAAACATGTTTACCCATTTCATAGTTTAACTGCATATCTAAAAGTGATAAAGTGCTTGCATGTTTCTAACATGAATGTTCTTCAGCATCATGAATGAATGAAGAATAAACACCAACCTCTTTGTTCTTCAGGATCTTCAGTGTGTTTCATTCTGCAGGGTTCTGGATCACTCATGTTCTCACTGTCCTCTTTAATAAACTCAGTCTTTGCAGATTTCAGCTCTTCCTGATGCTTTGATGCTCGTCTTCACTTGTAGACTGATGGGAATTTACAGCATTTATGGGTGAATTGCAGTGGGAGGAGCTTCACAGATGATGTAATTGAGGTGGGAGGGGCTTTAATTATGGTAAATTTAGTTGGAGGAGCTGATCTGCCCAAAATAAAATAAAAATATATCAGTTACTGAGTTTGTTTTTATACTTAATATCACATAAGCATTTATTTCTGTTTGTCCATAAAGTAACTGATGCTAATACACAACTGTGTTTTTTTTTGTTGTTTTTTTTGCGCACAAAAATTATTCTCGTCGCTTGATAAACTTATGGTTGAGCCACTGTAGTCACTTGGACTATTATAAACATTGTCTTTACTAACTTTCTGGTCTGGCAAGTTTCAATTACAATAGAATCCAATGGAGGAGTTAGACAGCTCTCAGATTTAATCAAAAAATTTCTTAATTTGTTTTCCGAGGATGAACTAAAGTCTTATGGGGTTGGAACAACATTAGGGTGAGTAATTACTGATATAAATTTCATTTTTGGGTGAACTAACCCTTTAATAAATAAAGGCAGCCTGTTGACACCAATGAAATGAGCATTGAAGCCCATGTTGCAGGTTAGAGTACCCAGTAAGCCAATGTATAGAAAAATAATGTAGGAACTAGATTTAAATATAAACATATACTTATAAAACGCTATTTAGGCTTCTGGATTCGTTTTTGTGAGAAAATGTTACTTCCGCATTTGAAAATCGCTGAACCGGAAGTGACGTAACATGAGGGAGAGCGGTCAAAGTAACAATAGGAAAGCAATGGATCGCAATGACAGCTCGGACATTTGGAATTGTAGCCTAAATGTTTACTCATATGATATATATAATTCATATAATTGATATATATGATGATATCATATAATTATGAGCCTGATATGAAGCCAAGTGAGCAGGACAGGCCAGGGTTAGACAGAACAACGGTGAGTTGTGGTGTGAGGAGAACAGGGCGAGAGAACAGTGTTAGCTTATAGATGTATTCACGTTAGCCGACGATATGTACAACACTATGCTCAGATCACAATGCTGTACAGATTATTATCATCATGTATCAGGCAATAGCAAAGCTAGTATTTAGACCCTAACCTGCCAGGGGGGCAGGGTTTCATATTATTTTGAAGTTTCCCGGGCGCCGCCATTGGCTAGCAGACCATCACCTGCTGTTAGCATCCCATTGACTCCCATTCATTTTGGCGTCACTTTGACAGCGAATAACTTTGCATCTGAGGCGTTTAAAGACTCTATTTGTCCATTATTTATTTCTAAAGAAACAAGAAAATGTATAAAAGGCTCCATTACCTTGTATCTTACGTTATGGCCCCGTAGAAGCAGTTTTTGTAAAAGTAGGCTAACGATTGCGTCATACCCACGCGACTCTCTGTCGCACAGTAGAGAGATTACCGTATGGACAGGAGGAGAAGCTCGCGGGCAATCGGGGGGACGTGGAGGCAAAATGACAAAATAATTAATCAGAATACTTAGCAAAAGTTTCTCCTGCTCCAAGCTCATAGACACCTCATACTCATGCTCTCTGTCTCTGCAAGTTTCGCAAGGGAGTGATTCAGATTTCTCTCGGCACAGCTACTAGAAGACAGACGGGTTGCTCACGTCACATCTACATCGTCAAGCTCAGTTTGAGTCTGCGCAGTACGCTCGACCATCAGGAAGTTAGTGCTTCTAATTGACTTCACTTGTCTCCTTTGAATCCAATGGGGTCGCTGTGTCCAGTTTATATACTGTCTATGTTACTTGCATGTGTTGTGTGTGTCAGCCATTAGGAGACAGTTTCCAGAGGAAGAGGGACTTTATAAAGGCTTTGAATTGACCCATTTGATGACGATGAATTAAAAAAATTTTTTATCACAATCACAACTGTCTTACTGTATAAAAAACTTTATATGTAGAAACAGCCAACACAAACATTAAAGTCGGTTTGTAAAGATTGAAAATGAATTATAGAACATAATATATTATATTTATAATAATAATAATAAGTGTCGGCTGCAGACTAATAACAAACACATAAATGCATTACATTATAAGTTTATGTAGGATATGTTAATGAATTAAATTAAGACAAGGCACATTTTGTAAAACAGATGTACAATAAAGTGATCTCTGACGGATCTGTGAGCGTCATGTTTCCCGCTGGCGGCCGAACCACATGCTGACGGCGGACCGTCACCGGGCGACCCGATGAAGGAGCGGGGACAGTGTGCACATCGCCGGGATTAAAATCATTCGGTCTATAGTGAACACTACACACTATCGCGTTATTCAAAGCAGAAGCAGAAGTGAAGTCCCGTCTCTTACCTTGCACAGAACGCACACAGGCACGGAAGATCGCACCGTCCTTTTTCTTATTCGGAGACCTGTGGACTCGGATGTCTTGACAGGCCATAATTCACAATCATATACCACGACGATGATTAATTGAAATACAATAAGCACCGAAAGCACACTGAATCATGACCGCTCCAACTGAATACCAACCTACTCCACACTGAGCGAACGCAGAGCCGGCGAACGACTCCCTCATGTGACGTCATATGACTCGATGGTGAAAAAAAGCGTTTTTTCAACACGGTCAAGGAAACTGTCAAGTTTTCTATTAAATTTGTGCCCTTATGTCTTGCAAAACAATTTTTAATCCTGCATTTACTTTTCATATGTTATTTTCATACAAGGTTATATTAATAATAAAAAAATATAAAAAAAACCTGCAACATGGGCTTTAAGTGTCAATTAACAGGAGATCTGAAGACATCAGCATAATAAATGTGGTGAAAACAGGAACTATTGACGTGAAATATGGGTATAACTAGCCTATTTATTGCCCTAGTACAGCAGTTGTCACTTTAAAAGTATGCATGTGAATTAAACGTGGGACAATGGCCTTCATCATCACAGTATGCTAATGCTGAGAATCAGATGCGGGGGAATCGTCATTATGCAGATTGAGGACTGTTTACTGTCTCTTACATCTCTGATAAACATCTGTGCCAGTGCTTTAAGTGGCCCAAAAGAGGTGCCGGTACTCTATTTTTATTTTTTTTTGCTGACTCCCCTCCTCCCCTGAGGTAAAAACAATTATATTGAAGGGGTTTTATATACAGCAGTCAACAGACGACCTTATACAAAATAATAAATCCTTTTATTAGTTTGTGGATTTGCTTGAGCTAGGAGGAGCTACTGAACATAAATAAAATGTGCAAAAGGGTATTGAAAAAAATGTGAACAAAATATACATAAAATAAATTATAAAACATAATAACATAAAAACCATAGAACAGTAGAACATAAACATGAGTCTTGAAGATGGTTCATTTCTTTACCCCTGAAAAATATACAAAAGCAGATTCAGCAAAATACTATCACAGTAGGCCTACACCAAATGAAAAATGAGAAATACTGTACAAATCATTTTACCTAGAAAAGGCTCCAGCACGTTTTGGGCTCCACTTTCCTTTCACTTTGGGCTTCGCAGTTTGTGGATGCTGCACTTCTCCTCCCTAGTGCCAGCCATGTCTGCACATATGTTTGTGCATTAAACTGATCCAAGGGTGGTCCGTTGCATTTCAGGAAGATCAGATTTGAAAGCCTTTTGATGTCGAGAGAGTTTCTTTTATCTGTCAAAGTATCATTCATTGAGCTGAAAGCTCGCTCGCATTCACTTGTTGATACTGCAATGGTGTGGACAGCTTTTAGAAGAGGCTTCAGGGCCTCTGGTGTCTTGGCAGCTTTAAGGTCTTTATACTCCCTAAATCCTAGGACACTTTCCCTCTCCCCAACTCTGAATCTCTGACATAAACGTCTGACTGCTGCATCACCATATTGAATATCTAGAGATGCAGGCCAGGAGTCAGTCTGGAGGACCTTGATGTCTGAGAGGAGGTGACTATCTGTCTTTTCAGATGAGGTTCTACTGACATGTGAGGAAGTGGTTGGAGTCATCCTGCACTTAACATTTTCAGCCAGGCTACGGAAAAATTGCCCATGGTTGATTTTTATAACCCTCTGATTTTCATGCAGGCATACATTTCTGAAGATTTTCTTCTTTTCAGCTTCAATGGCAGTTTGTGTGTAGGGACCAGGTGTGGATACCATTGACTTAAACACCCGGATTTGTCGGTCCAGCTGCCTGTCGGCTTGATCCAAAGTCATGTCCCGTCTCTGGAGCATTCTTGAGAGGTCACTGAGTTCTGTGAGAGCGTCATACATGATGCCAAGATTGACCACAAAAGAAACAGTAGTGAGAACATCATTGAGTCCTTTGTATTTTGCTCTCTCTCTTGAGTCCCTGCTGGTATCAGCAGCAGCACTTGTAAAGTGTACCTGCAGAGCTTGGTAGTTCTCCCATACTGCTTTCACTGTTCTCTCACTTGAAGCAACCCAACGCACCGATAAAACACGGCCTATCACAAGGAGACGTTGTCCAACATTGTGAGCACTCTCGGTTAACTCCCTTTGGTTTTTTGGGGATGCATGGTAGAGGGAGTAAAGCTGATCTAAAAATATTTTGAAGTGGTTGATTCCTCCTACCTCCTTCAAAACATCACAAACTGCCAGTTCCAGTCTGTGATTGGAACAATGCCCGACAAACAGGTAAGGGAATTTGGAGCAAAGCTGTGCAGCAACTCCTGCTTTCCTCCCAAGCATCACTGAGGCTCCATCACAAGCAAATGCCAACAAATGTTCCTGTAGGTAGTGAGGGTCAAAGCCATTATTATGAAGACATCCTAACAGTGCTTCAGTGATGTCCTTTGCTGTGGTCCCCTGCAGCTCAATCAGTTCAAAAAATATTGTGTCTGGATTTTCACTGGAAATAGCTGACCGCAGGCACACAACAAGCACAGACTTTCCACTTATTGTAGTGGATTCATCAATGAGAACACACAATTTTCTTTCATTCATCACTATGTCATTGACTACCTTCTTTTTCATTTCAGCTGCAATGTGATCCAGTATATTTGCACATGAGTTATTAGAGTGCAAAACTCTGCCCATCTTGACACCATTTAAGACTTGCAACTGGACATCTATTGGCATGTCTGTAAAGGGACGCCCATGCTTGCCAATCTTATAAGCTGTTCTAAACACATTGCAAGTTGAAGCGTAGTCAGCCTTTCTCATATCTTCAATGTGTTTTTGCATTGTATTTTGTGTTGCCTTCTCTTTTATTTCAACTGCTTTCTTGTGATAAATTGAGTCTCTGTGCTCTTTTATTTTCTTCCGTAGTGAGTTTTGTTGTGCAGCCTTGTCCCTTCCAAAAGACGAGATTAAGCACCCACTCCACTCCTGCGACTCTCTCTCCCCTCCTGCATGTCCACGCGAGCACAAACTTGACTACACACACTACAACCCAACTTTTGACTTCTGCTCATCAGCCACTTGTAATTTGTGGAGAAATACCGGACTTGTGCTTGGGACCAACATTCTGGCCACTCATGCTCGCTAACGCGGCTGTTGTCATGGGAAGTGGTGTCACTCTCGTCCTACTCTCGTGGTGTCTACTAGTAGTAGTAGTAAGTAAGAGGTTAAAGATTAGCAATACTTTTAATGGAGTCAGATAAATAAATAAATTCTGCTCGTTCTCCTTCAACTGCTTTTTGTTCTTTTTTGCACCGCAAAAGCACCGAAACCTACAAGACTGACAAAATAAAGAGTGTTTTCAGCAGATCTGTTAATATTGATGAGCCTCAGACTATCAACACATTCAACAAGCCATTCAGGATCATCAGCAGATCATCTCACTTTATTAAGTCGGGTTGAGAGTGAGAAACAGGTTGTTTTAATTATATTTTTAATGCAGTTTTTCTCTAAATGTTCTTTTATCAGAGTAGATACTTTTTGTAATCCTACCCGTGATGAATTTCATTATTTTGCTCAATAAACTTTTAATTGTTAAACCTTTTATGCAATATTACGTCTGTGGTGTTAGGCTACTTCAAAACGTATCTGAAATGTCTTTCCTTCAGAGCCACTTAATCTTATATTTTAATGTTCTTAGACTGTAAAGTGGTTTTAATTGTTGTATGTTGAACATTAAACATTTCTTTTGAAAATAAAATTTAAATGATCAATGAAACTGAGTCCTTAAATTAATTTATTTATTTTAAACATTGTGTTTAATAACTTTCTGGGCCGGCAAGTTTCAATTACAATAGAAGCCTATGGAGGAGCCTCAGATTTAATCAAAAATATCTTAATTTGTGTTCTGAAGATGAACGAAAGTCTTACGGGGTTGGAACAACACGAGGGTGAGTAATTACTGACAGAATTTAAATTTTTGGGTGAACTAACCCTTTAAATCTGTACATAAATAATATTGTATACATAAGTTGTATAAGTACAGAACTGTACATACGTTTTATGGTAGTTTTCAGCTTCTGCACATTTTAATGATCTAATTACTTTATTGTAATGAATGTATTTTTCATAAAATCAAACTCTATCAAGTCTTTAAATAGAGCAGTTTTATAGGCTTTTATCATGTATCCTGACTCAAATAATGTGTTTCTAACAGCAAACACTCAGAATAAAGCGAGATGATCTGCTGATGATCCTGAATGGCTTGTTGAATGAGTGTTGATAGTCTGAGGCTCATCAATATTAACAGATCTGCTGAAAACACTCTTTATTTCATGACAATAGTTCCTGTTTTCACCTCATTTATTATGCTGATGTCTTCAGATCTCCTGTAAATTGACACTTAAAGCTCATTTCATTGGTGTCAGCAGACTGAGGTATTTGTTGGCTATTACAAATAGCCAACAATAGCTCAATTGGCTACAAATAGCCAATACAATAGCTCCTCACACTTTTTATTTTTATTTTTTATGTACGTTTATTTCTTTATGCTTTTAACTGTTTTTCTTACCATTATATTTGGAAGAATTTAAATTATTTATATTATTTTCTTTATTTCTAGATACCTGTATTTTAATGAAGAAGCAAATGTTAGGATTAGCATTAAAAATAATGGATGAATTGTCATTCAGTTTCAGTGATACGATGAATAGATAGACAGGCATAAATGCTTAGAAGTGTAATTTATTATAAAAACAAACTATATTTTTATAATTTATATATTTTTATTTTGGGCAAGCTCCTCCCACACTGCAATCACATCATCAGTAAAGCTCCTCCCACAGTAGTCACATGGTCAGTGAAGCTCCTCCCACTGTAATTCCCCAATAAATGCTGGAATATTCCCATCATCAGCTACAAGTGAAGACGAGCATCAAAGCATCAGGAAGAGCTGAAATCTGCAAAGACTGAGTTTATTAAAGAGGACAGTGAGAACATGAGTGATCCAGAACCCTGCAGAATGAAACACACTGAAGATCCTGAAGGACAAAGAGGTTGGTGTTTATTCTTCATTCATTCATGATGCTGAAGAACATTCATGTTAGAAACATTCAAGCTCTTCATCACTTTTAGATAAACAGTTAAACTATGAAATGGTACAGAATGTTCTTGTTTTTTTTTCAACAAATGGTCAGTAAAGGGAGGTTTGAGACATTTTATAGTGAGTGTCAACATCAGATCAAGCTAAATACTATTTTAACTGTTTTATTTGACATTTATTTTATATTGGTTCCCAATTTGTAACAACGTTACCAGAATTTTAGTCATTTTCAAGATAGTTTACAAAATAATTTTTTTAAGAATAATCAGTAAACACAGAGTTACTGATAACATTGTACCAAATATCATACAAGTTATTCATAGTTATAGAGATTCTTCCTACAGTAACGGGGTTGATGAATACAGTCAATGCTACAGTTTGTGTAAAAACTGAGACAATGGATTGAGATTATTTTCTTGTCTTCCCATCATGCAGTAGAAAGAGCCCAGATGATGTCACATTTTTTAGAAATGCTCTGATTTAAAAGGAGAAAAATCATGTCAGTAACAGGGTTGAGTGAAACATGTAGGAGTAGGACACAGATAATGCTAATAAAACATATTCATTTAAATAGTTAAAGCCGTAGACACTCTACACTTTCAACATATAACAAATAATAATAAAAAAATTTCCATAAACAATCCACTCCACATGAATGCTAAATGTTTGTGTTATTTCTCACAGGGTTATTCACTTGAGCTTGTGTTTCTGATGTCCCACTTTCACATGCGCATGAATGGAAGTCTATGAAGGAAAAGTCTAGTGTGAACGGCCATTAATAATTAAAACGTATTAGTAAAATAAATATCAATCTCAAATTTGTTGTCAAAATAGGGCAGTAATCTATATTTTAATGTTAATATAATTTTAGATAATTGTGTCATTGCTATATTTAATAGTTTTTGCTAAAGAATTTTAAAAATAATAATTGGAAGATAAATTACCTCATTCATGGAAAGTTTCAAGGATACAGTATATAGTCAATTTATAAAAAGGCATCAAATTATCATAATATATTATAATAGTTTCTTTCTACTATTACATCAGGGCACACTTTGAATTATTTCAATTTACTGAATTTAATTTAATGATTTTTTCTTTCATGTCAGACCTGATGGAAGAGAGTGAGGAGAGTGAAGAACTGAGTGAAGTGGAGGAGGAACATCATGTCAAACCTGGAGAAAAACCTTTGAGTCGCTCAAAGACTAAACAGACATTTTTAAAGAAAAGAAGAGCCAAGAAATCTTTCACCTGCACTCAGTGTGGAAAGAGTTTAACAAGCAAACGAAGTCTTGAGATTCACATGAGAATTCACACTGGAGAGAAGCCGTTCACATGTGATCAATGCGGGAAGAGTTTCAGTCGATCATCACACCTTGAAAGTCACATGAGGATCCACACTGGAGAGAAGCCGTTCTCATGTGATCAGTGTGGGAAAACATTTCTTCAGGCATCCCACCTGAAGGCACACCTGACAGTTCATATGAAGGAGAAGCCGCATTCATGTTCGGTGTGTGGAAAGAGTTTTTCACTGCTGCTATATTTACATAGACATGAGAAAATTCATACTGATGTGAGAGAGTACATGTGCTTTGAGTGTGAGAAGACTTTTACTACAGCGAACAGTTTAAAACTGCACCAGAGGATTCACACTGGAGAAAAACCTTACAAGTGTTCACACTGTGACAAAAGATTCAGTCAGTCAACAGATCTGAAAAGACATGAGAGAATTCACACTGGAGAAAAACCTTACAAGTGTTCACACTGTGACAAGAGATTCACTCAGTCTGTAAGTCTGAAAGCACATGAGATGATCCACACTGGAGAGAAGCCGCACACGTGTGATCAGTGTGGAAAGAGTTTTATTTCTAAAGGTCACCTGAAACTACACATGAGGATCCACACTGGAGAAAAGCCGCATGTATGCCATCAATGTGGAAACAGTTTCACAAACAAACATTGTCTTAAGAGACACATGATGATCCACACCGGAGAGAAGCCGTTCACATGTGATCAGTGCGACAAAACATTTCGTAGGGCAACACACCTGAAGACACACCTGACAGTTCATACGAAGGAGAAGCCACATTCATGTTCTGTGTGTGGAAAGGGTTTTTCACTGCTGCTATATTTACATGCACATCAGAAAACTCATACTGGTGTGAGAGAGCACATGTGCTTTGAGTGTGAGAAGACTTTTACTACAGCGCAATGTTTAAAACTGCACCAGAGGATTCACACTGGAGAAAAACCTTACATGTGTTCACACTGTGACAAGAGATTCAGTCGATCAGCAGATCTGAAAATCCATGAGAGGATCCACAGCAGAGAGAAGCTGCACACGTAAGATCAGTGTGGAACAAGTTTCTCTTTCAAAACTCACCTGAAGCTACACATGAAGATCCATGCAGTGGAGAAACCACATCACCACAGTCTGAAATCACAGTAAGTTGCTGAGCAACAAAGTCTCTTCTGTGTAAGTTAGACACACATCTCCCTATAGCCAAATATCTCCTCTCCACCTATAGCCGGTGTGTGGTGAGCACAGGACACTTTATTCATTGATTGATATTTAATTTGTCAGTTCAGATCAATGAAAAAAAAAAAAAAAAAAAACACCACACATTCGCTGTCTGGCAGCAGGTGGCGCTCATGACTGAGAGTAAATGGTCAAATTTTGCGACTTTTTTTCCTGCCGGTGCGAGAGCTGCCATTTCTGCCGCATACAACAAAACATCACACGGCAAACGAAACCATGTTAAAAAACAGTTTATCAGCTCGGAGCAATACTAGACAGCGGTTTACTCGTGGACCGATCTCGATCATGCAACAACATTATTACACAGTGCTGGGAGATCCATTGAGAAAGCATTTTAAAGGGGATAGTTCACCCAAAAATGTATATTAGCCCATGATTTACTCACCCTCAAGTCATTGAAGGATGTATATGACATTCTTCTTTCAGACGAATACAATCAGAGTTATATTACACAATGTCCTTGCTTGAAGACTAAAACTTTACTGTTTAATGTTATTTTTTAGTATTATTTTTCTTTATTCATTTTCTTTATAATTTCATAATGTTTTTTGTGAAGTCAGACTATGTTTGTGCATGTGTGCTGAGCAGGGAGCTGGTAGAGTTATATTTTGCTTAGAGGAATGCAATGTTCACTTAGCAGAGATGTTACAATAATGATACTTCAAATTCGTATAGTTGGCTTGCTCTTTGCAAGAAGAATTAATGTTTCAACTGATGCAAATGTACCATTTGTATACTACAACTGTATGTAAGGGATAATGTATAGAGAGGCGGTCGTAAGGAAAGGCCTGATCTTCCTGATGTTGTGCAGTGCAAACCTGCATGATCGAGCAGTCTTTGAAATGTGATCTGTGAAGGTCAGCTGATAAAAGTTGATCAAATTATAAAAGTTCTCCTCACGGCTCCGGGGGGTTAAGAATCACCACACTTTACACAACCAGCAGAAAGAGAGCCGCTGAAATAAAGATGTTTATTTTTTTATTTGTGTGTGATTATGTTGATGTTTTGTCGTAAACAGTATTTGGTGCATCTTCGACCGTACTGTTGGCGGCCTATGACATCACCGTTCGATGCGCTCGTGCCGTCTCATCGGTCATTGAGTTTCAGTGTCGACTCTTCTGAGGTGAGGAGAGCAGTTCACGGTATTTCTCATATTTACACAACCATCACACACACACTTTGTACAGTTTGATTAAGCGACAGACTCATTTCTGTATTGTTTTCATCGATCACAGCGCTACTTGTGCGTCTTTTCTGGCGTCTTCAGACTGAAATAAACATTTAGTGCAGCAGCAGCGAGCATGAGGAGAATATGTTGAGTTCATTCAGACCTGAGCGATTTTGTGTTCGTCTGTGTGATTGTCTCGATATTTGGATTGAAAATATATATATATATTTTTTTTTCAAACCAACTTTTAAGAAATCCTTTGTATTATATCTACAATTCTGGATATTTATGCAGAAGTTATTCTGTGATCAACAACATAAAACTTCGTCAGAAATAAGGGTCTTAATGAGTTCAGTGTTCAAGTTCAAATGATTGTCATAATAGAACCAACACCATCAGATCACTTTTTTTCTTTGTTCATCTGTCAGTTATAACTCAGATACAGCAGCCAAACAAAATTTTAAATAAACATATAAGGGTCAATAGCCCAACCAAAGCAAACACTGATCGCCATAACGGTGGCTTACAATTTGAGATTTTCTCCTTCAGTGATTCTTGCTTGTTAACATCAGGTTTCTTCAATAACGATCAATCATCACTAAATTAATCACTTAATTATCTCATTAACTTTAACACTCTTGAGTGTTAATTTAACACAGGAGTTTTTGCTGTGTACTTTGGGTTAAGGTAAAACGTTAAGTTGGAAAAAATAAAATTTTGGTTTGACATTACATCAAAATTTATGGTTTTAACTAAATCATAAATACAATTTGAGAAAATCAAAAAAAAAATTGCTGTAACAAAATTACATCAATTGTTTTAAGTTAATCCAAAGTATCATTTTTTTCAGTGATAGAGGGCGTAACACTTGCTTTGAGGCAAAGTGAAAACAGAAGGTATAAACTGAAAATCACAATTTTCCATTGGACCAATGTAAATATATATTTTGAATGAATTGCACTGATGTCTCACTTTTTTCAGTGTAGGAAGTAAGTTAGTTAGGGGAACAAGTTAATACTAGCCTGGGAAAACCCAGACAACTTACGGCAAATTTAGATTTGCTCTGCAAGTAGTCTGGCAAAGAGCCCATTCAAGTCCATTTCCCCATGCCGAGAAATCAAGGCACCAATCAGAAACGTTGAGGCGGGCTTTACACATCGCTCTGATTGCTTTTAGGTCTAGCCTATCCAATTGCGCCCAGAGGCATTTGAGCGATGTCCACTCCGACGTCTGTTGGTGAAGCGCTGCGCATCAACTTTTAAATGCATTATTATATTCAAATTGCAAACACATGAGGACAGTCTTCATGAAATATCCACTGGCAGATGAACGTGCTACTACATTTCTCTCCGAAACGGTAGGAAATTAAATTAGATTTAATAGAGGATTTTAACTGTGACAAGATGATTGACAGGGCAGTTTAAGTAACAGAATGCACGCGACAGATCCGTCCGATAAAGATGACGAAGTAGTATGTCCCAAAGTTGCCTACTTTTTTGCTACACATTCAAAAGTAAATACATTTTCTTCACAAAAAGAGTACATATGGCGTAGTGTAACATAGGCGAATTGGGACGCAGCATATGGCTTTATGGTTTTAGGAGTTTTAGGTCTATCCAATTACGCCCAGAGGCATTTGAGCGACGTCCGTTGGTGACGCCCCTTTGGAAATGAGTTTTTAAAGGAGCTTTGCCAGACCATAACTCAGTTACTACTGAGAATGGTCTGGCTTTAACCAGGCTAAGTTAATACTGAGTTAAGGGGAAAATCTACCCAAGTGGGGACGATTGGAGACGAGACCTAGGTAGTTAGACTAGGTGAGATATCCAAGTGAGGACGTCGCCAGGAGACGAGACCCAGGTACAGAGTTGGGTGTCCATTTGGAGACACCCCAGATAGTTAGGTGTAACACAAAACAGATGGTCAGTTCTGCCATTTGATTAAATTACTGGATTCTAATTTACAAACACAACTCTTCTTGGACTGTGACACAAAGCAAATGGTGTCTGCCACTTGATTAAATTACTGGATTCTGATTCGCAAACACAGCTCTTTTCTTCCTGAGTAAACAAAGAAGCATCCTGTTTTACTGCTTGGATGAGACATGTGACCAGCAAAGGCGCTGCTCTGGCTGGAATCCCCCATGGCGCCTGACACCTTACAACAAGCCAACATTGTTTAACCAGATGTTCGACCAAAGTCCACTGATTGTTGAACTCATCAATTCAAGAGACACGCACACACATACACTCCCCTGAGGGGAGGGGACACGAGTTCACGACGCAGCTTGAACTTTGAATGACTCCGCGCACAAACACACACACACACACACACACACACAGAAAGACTCGAGCTCTCATCCATGGCCACGTGTAGCAAACATTTTTAACATTTAGATTTAACATTTAGATTCAACATTTAGATTTAGATTTAACATTTAGATTTAATATTTAGATTTAGATTTAACATTTAGATTTAACATTTAACCAGTGTTGGGCAAGTTACTTTTAAAAAGTAATTAGTTACAGTTACTAGTTACTTCTTCCAAAAAGTAACTAAATTAGTTACTCAGTTACAAATTTTTAAAGTAACTAGTTACTTAAGAAAGTAACTATTGCGTTACTTTCAAGTAAAATACAATTTTAAATTATCAAATGTGACCCCACCTCTACCCCTCTTTAGCGGAACTTAAAATACATGTGCATGTTCAATTATTTATGATAAATCTGAATATTATAATGAAATGGACACTTAATACAATACATTATTACCAGAAACATGAAACATTGTACACACATCTAAAAAAATTTTTTTTTTGCTGTGGGACAAAGTGAGACTAGCCTCCAATCAAATGCCATGTATGTAGATATTATGTTTATATAGTGGATCAATGCAAATAACACAATAGATGTTTTGGAACTTTTGATATTTATTGCCCCTCAACAGGCCACAACTGGGCAAAATTAAATTAAGCTTGTTGAGCAATATACCAAAAAGAAATAACAAATATATACACTCTTTGTAGTGCAAATAAAACAAAAAAAAATTTACTGAAAAAATACTGTACTTCAAGTAGAACAGTGTAACAATATTAGGTGCTTTCAATGTAACTGGAAAGTGCAATGTATAGCAAAACGAAGGATATAAACAGGTAGGTAATACATAAAAAATAAAAAAATACATCATTCATCTATACATCCATGCATTCATTCTTATACATTCATCTATCCATCCATCATTCTATTCTCCCCAACCATCATTCTATTCCATCCATCCATCCATCCATCCATCCATCCATCCATCCATCCATCCATCCATCATTCTATTCTCCCCATCCATCATTCTATTCTTTCCATCCATCCATCCATCCATCCATCCATCCATCCATCCATCCATCCATGCATCCATCCATCATTCTATTCTCCCCATTCATCCAAGCTACCCTATCTAGCTATCCATCCACCCATTCTTGTCATTGAACCAGTGGTTGTATCTCAAAACCAAAAGCGTCTCAAACTTCTGGTCAGAGAGCCTGTTCCTCAGTGGAGTCAAGACTAGCTTCCCCAGGCTAAAAAGTCTCTCTACTGGGGCACTGGATGGAGTGGCTGCATTATAACGGAGTGCAATTTTCTTTATCAGTGCAAAACCATTAAGAGAGTCTATCCCTTGTTCTCCTGATTTTAAATAGTCTGCAACTTGACTTTCAGCAGTAGCAGAGGTGTCATCCTCATCCTCAAAGGAAAAGAACTCATCCTCTATGGCAGAGTCTGTGCTGAGGTGGCGTGTTGGTACCTTCTTGCTGGTCTTCTTGGACAATTTTCCAACACTCTTCCAGCAGACTTGCCTTGGCCTTGTCCTTCCTGTCCTGTGTCCGCAGCCAACGCAGTTTGAACTTGGGCAAAGTCACAGCAGCCAAGACAGCACACTCGCTCTCCAGCACCTCTGCAAATCTTGTCTTGATTGCCTGAAATGATACATAAGAATGCAATTATATTATATTATTATAATTATTATAATAATATTATATTATCTGAGAGAGAGAGAGAGAGAGATAGAGAGCATTATAGACCATTATGAACATATTTATAGATGTTTAATTTTACATTAGCCTATATTTATTTTCCTGTATGCCTATACATTCATTACATTACAACAACACTTTAAAGATCCATCATCTGTAGTCATAATGTATCATAACTGTAAAGGCTAGGCTAGAATAGAATAGAATAGAATAGAGTTTCTTTTCCCATTCATATAATAAAATGAATTTATTGGGTAATGTGTTGAAGATCTAAAATAAATTAAAGTTCTTACTGTGACAATTGCCTCTGGAAGGTCAATTAGGATGTGCAGGCCACTCTTCAGTTGCAGGGTCTTGAATATCAATGTCTCCAGCGTGGGTAGGAGTGTGCCATGGAAACAATGATCTTCTCCCTGAAGAATGTCTAAAGCAACTGTAAGTGGCTTCATGACCGTACAGTATTCCCTAATGAACTGGTGTTCTCGTTCTGTGATGGCTGTCAATCCAAACTTGGATGAGATGGTGTTCAGCTCAACTATAGGAATCCCAGATATACGAGCCAGGGCATCATAAAATGAGTTCCATCTTGTGGTGCATGGGACTAACAGCTTCTTAGAAATTACATCATACACAGTCTCTGCAGTCACCGTTGACCTACTAGCCTTATTCCACAACCCTGTGCATTTTGTGGTGGCACTTCTGTAAACAGGTTTTGTTCTGGGTGTTGACAGTAACCACTTGTCAATATCAGTGCATGATACCAGATTTAGGGTGTGTGACGCACATCTCTGATGTGGCGGCAACGTGATCACAGTATCATCTTCATCACCACCATCATCATCATCAAAAACAACACGGGTCTGCAAGGTCTCACTGATGTCAGTAAACGTCACCTCATCATCCTCATCATCATCCTCATCATCCCGCTCCATCTGATACATTTTGAAGGCCTTTACAAAATTTGAGCCATTATCTGTGACTGTTGTGGTGATTTTGAATGATATCCCATATGAGGAGTAGATATGATCAAGCTCCGTTGCAATTTTGTCGTATGTATGGCGTCCCTTGAACCTCCTGCATGCCAGGGCTGCCTTACCTCGCTCCATGCTTTGCGGATTTATCCAATGCGCCGTTACGCCTAGATAGCTCTTGTTACATGCAGTCCATATGTCTGCTGTGGTAGACACATATGCTAACTTCTCAAACGTTTGTTTGAGCTCCGCATTCATTTGAGAATATTGGGCGTCTATATAGTTTGAAAACGTCTTTCTACACGGTAGGGATACCCCTCCTCTGACCGCTATTTTGGCAACTAGTGCCCTGAATGAGTCCGACTCAACCGTAGATAATGGCAGCATATCCTCCACTACATACCTGGCTACCAGTTTGTTCAGTTCGGTCTGAGACAAAATGTTTGGTGGGGCCTTAAAATCAAGCTTCAGTTGCTTAGGTTTTGTGGCACTGTCTCCTTCTCCTTCGGTGGTCATGGCCACTAATTTCGTGAGCTTTTGATGGTTCGTTCGCGATTCGCGAATGAGCCTACTCTAAGAGCCGGCTCTTTTAGGTGAACGTCAGGAGCTGGCTCGCGTATCTGAAGAGCCGACTCTATTTTTACAAATTTAGCCTAAATAATAATGTAATAAAAATTGAAATATTATAGTCAGAGTCTCTATTAAACGGAGCTAAGAAGCTATATTCTGACTCTCATGTTTTTCATGACGGATGTTTGGCTGTCTAATTTTGGTTAAGAACACCAATTGGAGTACAGTACAAAATGAGGTACACTGATCTTCCAATTTTTATTTTTTTAAAACATTATAGACAAATCCCATGTTTCTGTAGTGAGAACTATTAATTACATTTGGTCAATGAAACAATTAAAATATACAATACTTCCATATTTTCACACCAACTTTTAGATATTAATTTATTTTACCTAAGACTTTTCAATTACTGATGGCCGTTCACACTAGACTTTTTTTGTTCCTCCGACTTCCATTCATATGCATGTGAATGTGGGACACCAGAAACACAAGATCAAGTGAATAACCCTGTGTTTCAGTTTAAGTTTACAGTGTCCATAGAAATTTCACATATTGAAAGTCAAGAGTGACTGCAGCTTTATCTAGGTTTAAATTAGCAATTTTTTTAGCATTATCTGTGTCCTACATGTTTCACTCAACCCCGTTACTTCTGACATGATTTTCCTCATTTTAAAACAGAGCATTTCTTAAAATTGTGACACAGGAAGTGACATCATCTGGGCTTTTTCTGCTGCCCTAATGGGAGGACAAGAACATAATCTTAACCCATTGTCTCTGTTTTTACATAAACTGTACAGTGTTGATCACATTCATCAACTCTGTTACCAAAGTTATTATAAGAAGAATAATCTCAATAAATATGAAACTTCTATTATTTATACGAAATACAACTTTATCTGTAACTATAAATCAAGTTTTGCTTAAGTTATACTTACAACCCTGTCAGCCATTCTGGAAAGTTAATTTATTTGATATAGTTTGTCGTTTACTCTGTTAATTGCCAATGTAATTATAATGATAATTATATTGAAAAATGTCAAAAATATTGGCAACATTGTTCCAGAATCCAGAATATTTAGTTTGACCTGATGTTGACAAACAGCATAAAAGTGTTTAAACCTCCCATTACTGACCATTTGTTGAAAACTAACTAACACAAACATGTTTACCCATTTCATAGTTTAACTGCATATCTAAAAGTGATGAAGAGCTTGAATGTTTCTAACATGAATGTTCTTCAGCATCATGAATGAATGAAGAATAAACACCAACCTCTTTGTTCTTCAGGATCTTCAGTGTGTTTCATTCTGCAGGGTTCTGGATCACTCATGTTCTCACTGTCCTCTTTAATAAACTCAGTCTTTGCAGATTTCAGCTCTTCCTGATGCTTTGATGCTCGTCTTCACTTGTAGACTGATGGGAATTTACAGCATTTATGGGTGAATTGCAGTGGGAGGAGCTTCACAGATGATGTAATTGATGTGGGAGGGGCTTTAATTATGGTAAATTTAGTTGGAGGAGCTGATCTGCCCAAAATAAAATAAAAATATATCAGTTACTGAGTTTGTTTTTATACTTAATATCACATAAGCATTTATTTCTGTTTGTCCATAAAGTAACTGATGCTAATACACAACTGTGTTTTTTTTTTTTTTTTTGCGCACAAAAAATATTCTCGTCGCTTGATAAACTTATGGTTGAGCCACTGTAGTCACTTGGACTATTATAAACATTGTCTTTACTAACTTTCTGGTCTGGCAAGTTTCAATTATAATAGAATCCAATGGAGGAGTTAGACAGCTCTCAGATTTAATCAAAAAATTTCTTAATTTGTGTTCCGAGGATGAACTAAAGTCTAATGGGGTTGGAACAACATTAGGGTGAGTAATTACTGATATAATTTTCATTTTTGGGTGAACTAACCCTTTAATAAATAAAGGCAGCCTGTTGACACCAATGAAATGAGCATTGAAGCCCATGTTGCAGGTTAGAGTACCCAGTAAGCCAATGTATAGAAAAATAATGTAGGAACTAGATTTAAATATAAACATATACTTATAAAACGCTATTTAGGCTTCTGGATTCGTTTTTGTGAGAAAATTTTACTTCCGCATTTGAAAACCGCCGAACCGGAAGTGACGTAACATGAGGGAGAGCGGTCAAAGTAAACAATAGGAAAGCAATGGATCGCAATGACAGCTCGGACATTTGGAATTGTAGCCTAAATGTTTACTCATATGATATATATAATTCATATAATTGATATATATGATGATATCATATAATTATGAGCCTGATATGAAGCCAAGTGAGCAGGACAGGCCAGGGTTAGACAGAACAACGGTGAGTTGTGGTGTGAGGAGAACAGGGCGAGAGAACAGTGTTAGCTTATAGATGTATTCATGTTAGCCGACGATATGTACAACACTATGCTCAGATCACAATACTGTACAGATTATTATCATCATGTATCAGGCAATAGCAAAGCTAGTATTTAGACCCTTACCTGCCAGGGGGGCAGGGTTTCATATTATTTTGAAGTTTCCCGGGCGCCGCCATTGGCTAGCAGACCATCACCTGCTGTTAGCATCCCATTGAATCCCATTCATTTTGGCGTCACTTTGACAGCGAATAACTTTGCATCTGAGGCGTTTAAAGACTCCATTTGTCCATTATTTATTTCTAAAGAAACAAGAAAATGTTTAAAAGGCTCCATTACCTTGTATCTTACATTATGGCCATGTAGAAGCAGTTTTTGTAAAAATAGGCTAACGATTGCGTCATAACCACGCGACTCTCTGTCGCACAGTAGAGAGATTACCGTATGGACAGGAGGAGAAGCTCGCGGGCAATCGGGGGGACGTGGAGGCAAAATGACAAAATAATTAATCAGAATACTTAGCAAAAGTTTCTCCTGCTCCAAGCTCATAGACACCTCATACTCATGCTCTCTGTCTCTGCAAGTTTCGCAAGGGAGTGATTCAGATTTCTCTCGGCACAGCTACTAGAAGACCGACGGGTTGCTCACGTCACATCTACATCGTCAAGCTCAGTTTGAGTCTGCGCAGTACGCTCGACCATCTGGAAGTTAGTGCTTCTAATTGACTTCACTGGTCTCCGTTGAATCCAATGGGGTCGCTGTGTCCAGTTTATATACTGTCTATGTTACCTGCATGTGTTGTGTGTGTCAGCCATTAGGAGAGAGTTTCCAGAGGAAGAGGGACTTTATAAAGGCTTTGAATTGACCCATTTGGTGACGATGAATAAAAAAAAAAATGATCACAATCACAACTGTCTTACTGTATAAAAAACTTTATATGTAGAAACAGCCAACACAAACATTAAAGTCGGTTTGTACAGATTGAAAATGAATTATAGAACATAATATATTAAATTTATAATAATAATAATAAGTGTCGGCTGCAGACTATTAACAAACACATAAATGCATTATATTACAAGTTTATGTAGGATATGTTAATGAATTAAATTAAGACAAGGCACATTTTGTAAAACAGATGTACAATAAAGTGATCTCTGACGGATCTGTGAGCGTCATGTTTCCCGCTGGCGGCCGAACCACATGCTGACGGCGGACCGTCACCGGGCGACCCGATGAAGGAGCCGGGACAGTGTGCACATATCGCCGGGATTATAATCATTTGGTCTATAGTGAACACTACACACTATCGCGTTATTCAAAGCAGAAGCAGAAGTGAAGTCCCGTCTCTTACCCTGCACAACACGCACACAGGCACGGAAGATCGCACCGTCCTTTTTCTTATTCGGAGACCTGTGGACTCGATGTCCTGACAGGCCATAATTCACAATCATTTACCATGACGATTATTAATTGAAATACAATAAGCACCGAAAACACACTGAATCATGACCGCTCCAACTGAATACCAACCTACTCCACACAGAGCCGGCGAACGACTCCTTCATGTGACGTCATATGACGCAATGGTGAAAAAAAACGTTTTTTCAACACGGTCAAGGAAACTGTCAAGTTTTCTATTAAATTTGTGCCCTTACGTCTTGCAAACCAATTTTTAATCCTGCATTTACTTTTCATATGTTATTTTCATACAAGGTTATATTACTAATAAAAATAATAAAAATAAAAAAACCTGCAACATGGGCTTTAAGTGTCAATTTACAGGAGATCTGAAGACATCAGCATAATAAATGAGGTGAAAACAGGAACTATTGACGTGAAATATGGGTATAACTAGCCTATTTATTGCCCTAGTACAGCAGTTGTCACTTTAAAAGTATGCATGTGAATTAAACGTGGGACAATGGCCTTCATCATCACAGTATGCTAATGCTGTGAATCAGATGTGAGGGAATCGTCATTATGCAGATTGAGGACTGTTTACTGTCTCTTACATCTCTGATAAACATCTGTGCCATTTGCTACACTGGACACATACACTTATTCCCACTACATACTATTGATCTACTAGTGTGTCCTAACATGTTTGGTCTCATCTGACAGCTTATAAACTGTACAGAATTGTGTTGAACTTAATAGAGATATTAAAATATCGTAATGTACAGTCTAGGTGCTGCTGCTGAAACATGCATTGAGGAGAACATTTCAATGTACTTCTCCTTCTCTTGATCACCAGCCATTTGCCTTCAGGTTTATGGTCTTTAGGTTTTGGTGTTGATATTGCAATCATGTTTAACAATCCCTTGCTCAGGGTATAAGAAGAAAATGAATGTTTTTCTATACAGTATGTTGTCCCATTCTACTGTCAGTATATTTAAACGTGCCGTAATAAACAACTTAGCTTTCTTTAAAGGCTTTTGAGAATCTTCCCTTTTATTAATTAGAATGTTAAAAGCTAAAGTAATTATAACTTCAATTATTCTGGTTAAATCCTATTTTTTATTTTTTAGAAACTTTAGTTTAGAAGTAGTAAGTAAGAGGTTAAAGATTAGCAACAATTTTAATGGAGTCAGATAAATAAATAGATTCTGCTCGTTCTCCTTCAAAAGCTTTTTGTTCTTTTTTTTTGCACCACAAAAGCACCGAAACCTACAAGACTTACAAAATAAAGAGTGTTTTCAGCAGATCTGTTAATATTGATGAGCCTCAGACTATCAACACATTCAACAAGCCATCCAGGATCATCAGCAGATCATCTCACTTTATTAAGTCGGGTTGAGAGTGAGAAACAGGTTGTTTTAATTATATTTTTAATGCAGTTTTTCTCTAAATGTTCTTTTATCAGAGTAGATACTTCTTGTAATCCTACTCGTGATGAATTTCATTATTTTGCTCAATTAACTTTTAATTGTTAAACCTTTTATGCAATATTACGTCTGTGGTGTTACTTTAAAGGTCCCGTTCTATGCCCCTTTTCACAAGATGTAAAATAAGTCTCTGATGTCCCCAGAGTGTGTATGTGAAGTTTGAGCTCAAAATACCCAACAGATCATTTTTTACAGCATGTTTAAATTGACATTTTTTGGGGCTCAGAAAAACGAGCCGTTTCAGTGTGTCCCCTTTAAATGCAAATGAGCTGCTGCTGGACGACACAGGGGGCGGAGCTTCATGAGCTCGTGCTCAGTCTGTCAGGAAAAATTCATCTCACGGAATGATGATAATATCAGAAACTCTCAGTAACGGCGTTCATTTCGAGTCGGACAATAATGCCTACAGAGTCAGATTGCTGTATAGAGATGAAACAGGTATGGTTTAGTAGTTTAATTGCGGTTATTATAACGTATTTGTCATCTGCTTGTAGGCTGTGTATCCATTATTTATTAATAGCCTACAAGTCTGCTGTCTGAATGATGATCAAACATGTACTGATGAGTTTAATAAAGTTTATTGTACATCACACAAAAGATGAAGCGTCAGTTTTACTTCAGAAAATCACCATAAGAGCTGAGTAAACACAGTAGGCTAAGTTATAAGAAGTGCGCAAGTAGCCAGTAGAGTTGAGGGAGCATTCCTGTGGGCGGAGGTTAGTCAAGAAACGGTTCTGGTGATGTCACTAATGCAGGATGTAGAGGGGTGTAGTCCAATCGAGCCGTTTTATGTAGTCAACTTCTGTTAAATAAAATATCTCGCTTGGCATTGAACTTTGAGCTTTATAATTGTACAGATATTATTTATGCTCTAACAGCAACATTACACACTAACTAAAGTTTGAAACATGGAATCGCATGCAACGGGACCTTTAAAACGTATCTGAAATTTCTTTCCTTCAGAGCCATTTAATCTTATATTTAAATGTTTTTAGACTGTAAAGTGGTTTTAATTGTTGTATGTTGAACAATTAAACATATTTAAAAAAAAATAATTTAAATGATCAATGAAAATGAGTCCTTAAAGTAATTTATTTATTTTAAACATTGTGTTTAATAACTTTCTGGGCCGGTAAGTTTCAATAGAAGCCTATGGAGGAGTGAGACAGCTCTCAGATTTAATCAAAAATATCTTAATTTGTGTTCCGGAAGTCTTACTGGGTTGGAACAACACAAGGGTGAGTAATTACTGACAGAATTTAAATTTTTGGGTGAACAAACCCTTTAAATCTGTACGTAAATAATATTGTGTACATAAGTTGTTCTGCACATTTTAATGATCTAATTACTTTATTGTAATGAATGTATTTTTCATAAAATCAAACTCTATCAAGTCTTTAAATAGAGCAGTTTTATAGGCTTTTATCATGTATCCTGACTCAAATAATGTGTTTCTAACAGCAAACACTCAGAATAAAGTGAGATGATCTGCTGATGATCCTGAATGGCTTGTTGAATGAGTGTTGATAGTCTAAGGCTCATCAATATTAACAGATCTGCTGAAAACACTCTTTTTTTCATGACAATAGTTCCTGTTTTCACCTCATTTATTATGCTGATGTCTTCAGATCTCCTGTAAATTGACACTTAAAGCTCATTTCATTGGTGTCAGCAGACTGAGGGGATTTGTTGGTTACTGTATATTTATTTCTTTATGCCTTTAACTGTTTTTCTTACCATTATATTTGGAAGAATTTAAATTATTTATATTATTTTCTTTATTTCGAGATACCTGTATTTTAAATGAAGAAGCAGAACAATGTTAGGATTAGCATAAAAAAATAATGAATGAATTGGCATTCAGTTTCAGTGATATGAATAGATAGACAGGCATAAATGCTTAGAAGTGTCATTTATTATAAATTTATTATACAAACTCAGTAATTTATATATTTTTTGATTTTGGGCAGATCAGCTCCTCCCACACTGCAATCACATCATCAGTAAAGCTCCTCCCACAGTATTCACATGGTCAGTGAAGCTCCTCCCACAGTAGTCACATGGTCAGTGAAGCTCCTCCCACTGTAATTCCTCAATAAATACTGGAATATTCCCGTCAGCTACAAGTGAAGACGAGCATCAGAGCATCAGGAAGAGCTGAAATCTGCAAAGACTGAGTTTATTAAAGAGGACAGTAAGAACATGAGTGATCCAGAACCCGGCAGAATGAAACACACTGAAGATCCTGAAGAACAAAGAGGTTGGTGTTTATTCTTCATTCATTCATGATGCTGAAGAACATTCATGTTAGAAACATTTAAGCTCTTTATCACTTTTAGATAAACAGTTCAACTATGAAATGGTACAGAATGTTCTTGTTTTTTTTCAACAAATCAGTAAAGGGAGGTTTGAGACATTTTATATTGATTGTCAACATCCGATCAAGCTAAATCAATTTTTTACTGTTTTATTTGACATTTATTTTATATCTGGTTCCCAATTTGCAACAACGTTACCAGAATTTTTTGTAATTTTCAACATAATTTACAAAATTATTTCTTTAGGAATAATCAGTAAACACCAAGTTACTGATAACATTGTATTTGTCAAATATCATATAATTTATAGAGTTATAGAGAATCTTAGTTATAGAGAATCTTCCTACAGTAACAGGGTTGATGAATACAGTCAGTTTGTGTAAAAACAGAGACAATGGATTGAGATTATTTTCTTGTCTTCCCATCATGCAGTAGAAAGAGCCCAGATGATGTCACAATTTTTAGAAATGCTCTGATTTACAGTTGTTCTCGATTGCTTAAACACGATAACCAGGCTTTTGAACTAAAATCTCAAAACCATAATGCCATTTATGAAAAAGTACACCCATTTCCCTAAACAATAAACACTATTCCCTCTTTTGACACATAAATCAGATTTGTTGAACTGTCACTGCAAAACTCTACACACAAATCCCTTCATTTCTCATTGCCTACACCATGTTGTCATTTAGAAAGCACTAGCATTTAATATTGTTCACTCAAGTCAGCACAGCTTTAGTCTCAGCCTCAGACGTCACGCCCACGGAACGTTGGCTAAACGTCTGATGCATATGGTACACTTAACTGGAAACACTTCAGGAATGTCGAAGTCGTCATCTGATTGGTTGAATTTTATCGGATTTCCGGGGGGCGCGAGTGTCGCGTTTATTTTCGGTCTGCCGGGAAACAAAGCGCAGACGTGTGATTGTGGAAGAAAAACTGTTGTGTTTACATGAGTGACAATGAGCATTTATCAAGATCAGCTAAACGTAGGATTCTCAAAAGTATACGTGCACGAACAGATCAATGACTTACTGCTTGTTTTCTTCTCCTTCTTTGATTTTCTATGCTGACTGACTTGTTGCACGCCGGTCTGTTGTTGTGGGGACATTTCCACGCCGCGAAACGTGACGCTGAACGAAACGAACTGTAGTTGGTTGTTTGACATGTCGGTCAAACGGCCTTATGGGCGGGCCTTGGCCAAAGAAAGCTGCTATGAATTCCAGACCTTCAGCCGTAAGTCTGAAGGTCTGGCTACGCGAGACTAGCACAGCTTCAGCTCAGTTAGCACACAATTGACCCTTCGCAAAGACCCGCCCCCCTTAGTTACTGTCGCTATGCCCGACAAGCTACGCTGCTCTCACGCCACACCATGTTCTCACGCAGTGATAAATACATCGCGGAGCAGAGAGGAGACTGACAACACGCTGACAGGCAGGACAGACCAGGTTACTTTTCGGTTACTTTTGATATTAAACATATTAAACAAAGTCTCACCTTTCAAATTTGGTCATTTTTTAAACGAAATTTAAATGATACATACAGTTTTGTGGCTCTTAAATGTGTCGTGACAGATCGCTGTAGAGCATCAGTTAAAGCTGCTCGTGAACCGATCATCTCTTCCTTCTAGTTCATTCATAGCATCAAATAAACATGAATGAACATATGAAGGAATGTTGTTTTAAACCGCGGAAAGGCGTCGGTACACTCCGATTTTCAAGTTCAAATCCTCCCATGTTAATCTGCTATCTCTCCTGACTGCTTTGTCGGTCAAAATGGCGGATGGCGGATTATGATTGGTTAGATCGCCTGTCAATCAAGCTCCCTGCGAAGGGTCAATTACCCAGGTGGAAACACTAAGAGTCACAATTTAACACACATCAATCAGTTCATTCAATAGATAAAAGGGCCCAAATCAGTTTATTGAGTTTTGGAACAATGGATCCAGAAAGACATGAAGGAAGAGATCGAGGAGGAGGAGGAGGAGGAGGAGGAGGATGAAGGGCAAGGGCAAGAAGACAAGCAGTCTCAGATGAAATTCAAGCCACTCTAGTTGCACATGTCTTTATCAATGGTATGACTATGAGGGAGGCTGGGCTACGAGTAAGGCCAAATTTGAGTCACTTTACCGTCGCCTCGAGAACTTTCAGGAAGGAGTGGTGGCAAACAAAATCACTAAATAAGAGACAAACATTTCCAATAGTCTTTGATGATGTGTATTTTCTAGCAAGAAAAGGCCAGCAGTCGTACAGTCACACAGAGTGTGAAGGGAGGGCATCCTTTCTCCTTTATAGTCTTGACTCCCAGAATGTTATCTTTCTAGGCCAATGATGGTATTTCAACCATATGTGGAACATTCTTAGACGTGTTCATCATATTGTCTCCTTGAGTGGACGGCCCTCCTGTCACGACCAACACTCTTTACCATTCCACTACAATTTCATATTAGAATAAGGTTTGTGTGTGCTCTTTCACTGTCATATGATGGTCACACACATCTTAGTTTTGGAAATGTTGTTTTGAATTTATTGCACCAGTGTGTTAGACTATGTTGTAGTGTGTGTGATTTTGAGGGCTTATGTGTTCTTGTTGAGGCCAAAGTTTGGTTTTTCAGCAAGAGTGAATGGTTTTGAGTGTAGAGCTTCATTTTGATCTGAAAATAGGATGTTTGGGGAATTGACCTCTCACCGGCCCCTCCCCAAAAACGGCCTTTGCACGGCCATTGCATTGACAGCGTGAAAATTATGAAGAATTACAGAAGTAGCATTAGTTATAAATGTTATTAGTTATGTTATTAGTATTAACGTTAGCTGTTTTCAGAATCAGAATGTTTTATATCCATTGTTGAACACAAATAGGAAATTGCTTTTTCTTAAAAGGTGCATAACAGATAATATAATAAAATAAAATGGTTATCTTTATGCCTATATTTTATTTGATCTATTTCATTTTATTATATTATCTGTTATGCACCTTTTATGACAAAGTAATTTACTATTTGTGAATTCTGTTCATCAATGGAAATAAAACATTCTGATTCTCAAAATGGCTGTTCTCAAAACAACAGAGAAATGTTAGTTGGCTTTAAAGGGCTTTGACGCACATGTAGGTTTAGCTAAGTTAGCTAACATACCCTTGCATTTTAACAAAATAGCTACTCGCAATAGACAATAATAGACCATAACATATGAAAGAGAACTTACCCGGCAGTGCAAGAGCATGACTGGTCCACAAGGCTGTGCTGGTTGCATTTGAGGTAGCTGCTACAGGTCATGGGGTTTCTCAGATTTCGCTTGAGACCGGTAGGCATTAGCCTCGATAGTAGTTGTGTCTCCCTCATTGCGTATTTTTGTATTTTGAATATATCTCTCCACTGCATACTGTAACCCCTTTTACCTCGATCTGGAGGATATCGCGGAGGTATTGCTCCAAAAAAACGCGCACGGGTATACCTCTTCCCGTCATGGCAATCTGTCGTGCTGTTCGTGTTTGACCATTTGTTTGTCGGACATAGCAACAGTAACTAAGGGGGTGGGGCTCGGCGAAAGGCTAATTGGGTGAGACGTTATGGATTTGTGTTTACAGTTTTGAGAATATGAGCCATAGTTTTAAGAAATGTGTTTAAGCAATCGAGAAAAACTGTAAAAGGAGGAAAATCATGTCAGGAGTAACAGGGTTGAGTGAAACATGTAGGACACAGATAATGCTAATAAAACATATGAGATATTAGATATTAGATAAACATATTTTAAAATTAGTTAAAGCCGCAGCCACTCTACACTCTCAACATATAACAAATAATAATAATAATAATAAAAATGAAATAAACAATCCACTCCACTTGAATGGTAAATGTTTGTGTTATTTCTCACAGGGTTATTCACTTGAGCTTGTGTTTCTGGCGTCCCACTTTCACATGCGCATGAATGGAAGTCTATGAAGGAAAAGTCTAGTGTGCACGGCCAATAATAATTAAAACGTTTTAGTAAAATGGGGATATTTTGGGGATATAAAATTTTATTTTATCAATCAAAAAATTCCACTAGAAACAAACCTTGTTGTATTAAAATATACTTGACTTGACTTGAATAAATATCAATCTCAAATTTGGTGTCAACATAGGGCAGTATTGTATATTTTAATGTTAATATAATTTTAGATAATTGTGTCATTGCTATATTTAATAGTTTTTGCTAAAGAATTTTAAAAATAATAATTGGAAGATAAATTACCTCATTCATGGAAAGTTTCAAGGATACAGTATATAGTCAATTTATAAAAAGGCATCAAATTATCATAATATTTTATAACAGTTTCTTTCTACTATTACATTAGGGCTCGCTTTGAATTATTTCAATGTAGTGAAAATTTAATTTAATGATTTTTTTCTTTCATGTCAGACCTGATGGAAGAGAGTGAGGAGAGTGAAGAACTGAGTGAAGTGGAGGAGAAGCATCATGTCAAACCTGGAGAAAAACCTTTGAGTCGCTCAAAGACTAAACAGACATTTTTAAAGAAAAGAAGAGCCAAGAAATCTTTCACCTGCACTCAGTGTGGAAAGAGTTTAACAAGCAAACGAAGTCTTGAGATTCACATGATGATCCACACAGGAGAGAAGCCGTTCTCATGTGATCAGTGTGAGAGGAGTTTCACAGCCAAACAAAATCTTAAGAGTCACATGATGATCCACAATGGAGAGAAGCCGTTCACATGTGTTCAATGCGGCAAATCATTTCGTACGGCATCAGACCTGAAGACACACCAGACAGTTCATACGAAGGAGAAGCCACATTCATGTTCTGTGTGTGGAAAGAGTTTTTCATGGCTGCAAAGTTTACATGTACATCAGAAAACTCATACTGGTGTGAGAGAGCACATGTGCTTTGAGTGTGAGAAGATTTTTACTACAGCGCAATGTTTAAAACGGCACCAGAGGATTCACACTGGAGAAAAACCTTACATATGTTCACACTGTGACAAGAGATTCCGTTTATCAGCAACCCTGAAAACACATGAGAGGATCCACACTGGAGAAAAACCTTACAAGTGTTCACACTGTGACAAGAGATTCACTCAGTCTGTAAGTCTGAAAGCACATGAGATGATACACACTGGAGAGAAGCCGCACACGTGTGATCAGTGTGGAATGAGTTTTGTTTTTAAAGCTGACCTGAAACTACACATGAGGATCCACACTGGAGAGAAGCCGCATGAATGCCATCAATGTGGAAACAGTTTCACAGACAAAGGATGTCTTAAGAGTCACATGATGATCCACACCGGAGAGAAGCCGTTCACGTGTGATCAGTGTGGCAAATCATTTTGTAGGGCATCAGCCCTGAAGAGACACCTGACAGTTCATATGAATGAGAAGCCACATTCATGTTCTGTGTGTGGAAAGAGTTTTTCACTGCTGAACTATTTACATGCACATGAGAAAATTCATGCTGTTGTGAGAGAGTACATGTGCTTTGAGTGTGAGAAGACTTTTACTACAGCGCAATGTTTAAAACAGCACCAGAGGATTCACACTGGAGAAAAACCTTACAACTGTTCACACTGTGACAAGAGATTCAGTCTGTCATCAGATCTGAAAAGACATGAGAGAATTCACACTGGAGAAAAACCTTACAAGTGTTCACACTGCGAAAAGAGATTCAGTCGATCAACACATCTGAAAACACATGAGAGGATCCACAGCAGAGAGAAGCTGCACACGTGAGATCAGTCTGGAACAAGTTTCTCTTTTAAAACTCCCCTGAAGCTACACATGAAGATCCATGCAGTGGAGAAACCACATCACCACAGTCTGAAATCACAGTAAGTTGCTGAGCAACAAAGTCTCTTCTGTGTAAGTTAGACACACATCTCCCTATAGCCAAATATCTCCTCTCCACCTATAGCCGGTGTGTGGTGAGCACAGGACACTTTGTTCATTGATTGATATTTAATTTGTCAGTTCAGATCAATACAAAAAAAAAAAAAAAAATCAACAAAAAACACAAATTCGCTCTCTGGAAGCAGGTGACTGAGAGTAATTGGTCACATTTTGCTTTTTTTCCTGCCGGTGCAAGAGAGCTGCCATTTCTGCCGCATACGAGAAACATCACACGTCAAACGAAACCACGTTAAAAAACAGTTTATCAGCTCGGAGCAATACTAGACAGCGGTTTACTCGTGGGCCGATCTCGATCACGCAACAACATTACTACACAGTGCTGGGAGATCCATTGAGAAAGCATTTTAAAGGGGATAGTTCACCCAAAAATTTTAATTAGCCCATGATTTATTCACCCTCAAGTCATCCTAGGAGTATATGACATTCTTCTTTCAGACGAATACAATCAGATTTATATTACACAATGTCCTTCCTTGAAGACTAAACTTTACTGTTTGATTTTATTTTTTAGGATTATTTTTCTTTATTAATTTCCTTATAATTTCATAATGTTTTTTGTGAAGCCAGACTATGTTTGTACATGTGTGCTAGTGATGAAGTACTCGAGTCCGAGACCGGTCTCGAGACCAATTTCTGCTTTCTCAGACTCGTCTCGGGCTTGTTCCTTCAAAGACTCGGCATAGGCGGTCTCGTCCCCATCACTAAATTCTAGTGTATTGTCAAAATGTTTAAAGGTCCCGTTGCATGCGATTCCATGTTTCAAACTTTAGTTAGTGTGTAATGTTGCTGTTAGAGCATAAATAATATCTGTAAAATTATAAAGCTCAAAGTTCAATGCCAAGCGAGATATTTTATTTAACAGAAGTTGACTACAAAAAACGGCTCGATTGGACTACACCCCTCTACATCCTGCATTAGTGACATCACCAGAACCGTTTCTTGACTAACCTCCGCCCACAGAAATGCTCCCTCAACTCTACTGGCTACTTGCGCACTTCTTATAACTTAGCCTACTGTGTTAACTCAGCTCTTACGGTGATTTTCTGAAGTAAAACTGACGCTTTATCTTTTGTGTGATGTACAATAAACTTTATTAAACTCATCAGTACATGTTTGATCATCATTCAGACAGCAGACTTGTAGGCTATTAATAAATAATGGATACATAGCCTACAAGCAGATGACAAATACGTTATAATAACCGTAATTAAACTACTAAACCATACCTGTTTCATCTCTATACAGCAATCTGACTCTGTAGGCATTATTGTCCGACTCGAAATGAACGCCGTTACTGAGAGTTTCTGATATTATCATCATTCCGTGAGATGAATTTTTTCCTGACAGACTGAGCACGAGCTCATGAAGCTCCGCCCCCTGTGTCGTCCAGCAGCAGCTCATTTGCATTTAAAGGGGACACACTGAAACGGCTCGTTTTTCTGAGCCCCAAAAAATGTCAATTTAAACATGCTGTAAAAAATGATCTGTTGGGTATTTTGAGCTCAAACTTCACATACACACTCTGGGGACATCAGAGACTTATTTTACATCTTGTGAAAAGGGGCATAGAACGGGACCTTTAAAATTGGCAAATATTGGAAAATGTTATAAAGTAGCTAAGCCTACTAATTTAGACATACCACTAGAAAATTTTAATTTGCTCTGCATGTCCTAACTATGATTAATGATTGTCCCCTTAAAAAACGAAATAAGTCCCCAGGGTGGGCTTAACATGTTGATGACAGAGCAGCACTGTTGAAGCAGTTCAGAAAAATAGGCAGAAAATGATGCATGTGGTAGGGATTTTTTTTAATGATAGTAAAAGCATAGTCCACATTAAGACGTTAAGACTGCTCCTCTAAACAATTCCTAATCTAGCTTAGTCTGTAGGCCTAACTGTTGATTATTAACTGGGGTGATATTAAATCATGAATATGAAAACTGACATGTTTTTATGGTCTTGGTCTCAACTCCTAAAGACTCGGTCTCGACTCGGACTTGCTTCCTCAAAGACTCGGTCTTGACTCGGACTCGGCATAGGCGGTCTCGTCCCCATCACTTATGTGTGCTGAGCAGGGAGCTGGTTATATTTTGCTTAGAGGTATGCAATGTTCACTTAGCAGAGATGTTACAATGATGATACTTCAAATTCGTACAGTTGGCATGCTCTTTGCAAGGAGAATGAATGTTTAAACTGATGCAAATGTACCATTTGTATACTACAAATGTATACACCACTAATGTATACACTGAAGAAATAGTTTCTTAATGTGGATAGTGGATTGTACCATGTGCATTAGGTATACATTCTATCTTTATACATAAGCAACATGTTTTGCTAGCTTACAAGGAAGTTGTAAGTATCTCTGTGATGTATATAAGCTCAATCTTACTGTACCACCTCAGAGAAAACATAAAGCCACGAGGGGATGAGAGGAAGGAGAAATATTGAGATGAGGGGTAAGGAAGGAGAAACCCAGAACCATTTACAGCTGGCATGATGGGGAGAGAAGATAGAGAAATGGGGAATAGAAAAATCTGGAATGAAGACCTCCTCACCTATAGCCTATATTATTAAATGCCTGTTTCTCTCTGTCTGACATGACACGTGTTTAAATAATAAATCTCTTGGCAAAAGTAACTGGTGTAGCTTCCATGATTCAACAAAAGCTTGATTTTCAAATCTGCATTGCTCTTCCAAGCTTTATAATGGGAGTGAATTGCAGTACCTGTTTTGAAGTCCATAAAAGTGCATCTATCCATGATAAAAGTTCTCCACACGGCTCTGGGGGGTTAAGAAACAACACACTTTACACAACCAACAGAAAGAGAGCAGCTGAAATAAAGATATTTTTTATTTTTGTGTGATTATGTTAATGTTTTGTCGTAAACAGTATTTGGAGAATAAACTGGATAAACTGGCCATTATAAATTTTATTTGATTTGTTATTAAATAAACGTAGGCCTACATGTTGCTGAATTCGGCCCCTCATTTAGTCCTGGGTTCACCCGTGCTCATGTATCAGCACATTATGCAGTTGGCCGAAAGAAAGTTCGGTTCAGAGCAAGCGGCAACCTCCCTGTCTATGGTTCAGAGACGGTGCTATCACGCATGCGCAGTATCTCCCGCTCATCAGTTCTCCGTTTCGAATGTGTCCGAAAGAAACAGTTATCGGTTCTGTATACTGGTGATTCGAGAAACTGTTGCAGTAGGCCTGTTAGAACTGCTGAAACCTTAGGCTCACAGTCGATAAAACGTCTCCGGTTACTATCGTAACTTCGGTTCCCTGAGAGACGAGAAAGAGACATTACGTCAGCTATGACGTATATGGGAACTCCTCCCTTCTCCACTTTCGCTGAAATCTTATGGGCTAAAGCCAGCTGGGGACAGCTGGCCAATTGACGCGAAGCATGCAAATACTGACACGTCAGCGGGCAGTATAAAATGCATGGGCGCAAAAATTACGTCAGAATCACGACTGAACGCTAGCACAGCTGATCAAACAGCGAGCAAGGCAGCTAACGTAATGTCTCGTTCCCGCCTCTAAGGGAACCGAGGTTACGATAGTAACCGGAGACGTTCCCTTTCAAGGCGGTATCTCAACATTATGTCAGCAATGACATATATGGGAACTGTATTAAATCCCGCCGTGAGAGATGATTGTCCCCTTAAACAACTAAATAAGTCCCCAGGGTGGGCTTAACATGTTGATGACAGAGCAGCACTGTTGAAGCAGTTCAGAAAAATAGGCAGAAGATGATGCATGTGGTAGGGATTTTTTTAATGATAGTAAAAGCATAGTCCACATTAAGACATTAAGACTGAACGGGGTCAATCACACCCACACATAAGCAAGACAGTTCTAGCCAATAGCTGCGTCACTAAGCGTACTCGCATCTGATAGGCGGAACCATAGATATCCATATAAGGCTAGATGTCTTAAGGCGGAGTCTCGAATGCCATTACCGGCGGCCATCTTGCCACAGGGAAGCTTTCTGGCGAGCTCTGTGGTATCTGAAGTAAGGTGAGTGATCAGCACGAACACAAATCCTCTTATCTCGCTGAAATCTTGACAGATTTACAAACGGTTTGGTTTCTTACAAACGTTATTAATGTGGCTATAATTCTGAATGCTTGAACATGTTGAACATAATTATTCATATGTATGCAGTGTCAAAACTACATATTTGACGTTTATAACAAACCAAACCGTTTGAAAATCGGTAGAAAATGAAGCAAGTTATGGTTATTTAAAAGTACATGCACCATTAAAACAGTGTTATGAGTGAGCGAGCTCCCTGTGGCAAGATGGCCGTCGTGTACGGACGTCGACCTCCATTGGCCAACAGCGCGGACGAGACATCTAGCCTTTATTATATGATATCTATGGGCGGAACTAGACCAATGAGACATCTTCTCCTACCCTAACAACATTTGCATATCTTAATGCAATGAATGCGAAGGCTGCACTGAATAGGGCAGACACAACTAAATAAGCACTCGAGCACGAGAGTTAAACACAGAGTCGACGGTTGCGGTTGCGGTGACAACTGCATAACCTTATAAACCATAACACAGAGTTAGCAGCCATGGTAACTACTGTATAGCTGGTTATGACAGTTCACAATACATGAATAAAACTTAACTCACCGGAAGTACATATGATGCTACAGAGGGTACTTCCAGCTTGTAAAACCTGGCGAATGTGTTCTGGAAAGACCAGCCAGCAGCAAGACATAAATCTTGGATAGACAAACCTCTAGACCAAGCCCATGAGGAAGCAATTGCCCTAATAGAATGAGCTCTGATGTTGAGGAGACAGTTTTTCCCATGGCATTCGTAAGCCAAATCCAAAATCCTATGAGAAAGGCTCTGTTTTGAAACAGCACGTTCCTTATTACATCCACCAAAGCACACGAACAGCTGGTCCGACTGACGAAAGGCGGCCGAGCGATCCACATAACTTACATCCGCAAAGCCTTAACAGGGCAAACAGCACTCTGTGCATCAGCATCACACAAGGCTGACGTTTTAGAAGATAAGGCAGGCAGGGAAACAACCTGTTGCTTTAAATGGTGTATTGAGTGACTTCGGAACGTAACCTGGTCTCGGCCGGAGAGTGACATTACAGTCGCCAGGTCCGAAACAGATGCAATCATCGTTCACCGAAAACACGTGTAACGTCTCCAGTACGCTTCGCCGAGGCGAGAGCAAGAAGCAAGGCCGTCCGCAGGGAAAGCTCCTTAACCGCAATCGAAGCTAGGGGCTCGAACGGTGGTAGACATAGAGCCCTCAGAACTAGAGCTAGATCCCACGGCGGCACGGAGGGCTGAGAAAACTGATTACCAGAGCGTGCTTACCGATCGATTGCCCATCAACCGGGGATCAAAAAATGGCAACAGCGGCCACATACACCTTCAGCGTGGACGGCAAACTCCCGCAATCCATTCTGTGCTGTGGAAAGCGCAAAACATCCGACACGGAACAGGTCCCCGGGTCAATACCAATGTCCTGGCACCATTCCGTGAAAACTCCCCACTTCAGAGCGTAGAGGCGCCTGGTAGAAGGCGCGTGCGCCTCTGTAAGTGTGCTCAGCATTCGTGAGTGCAGAGCGTCCCGCTCATTTAGGGTCCCCGCAACGGCCACACATGAAGGTTACACAGCTCGGGGCTGGGGTGCCATATCATGCTGTTCGCCTGAGACAGCAGGTCCTTCCTGAGGGGGATTTGCCATAGGGGAGCCACCACTAACTCTCTCAGGTCCGTGAACCAGGGCTGATTCGGCCAGTTCGGGGCCACAAGTATCACTGACGCTCTCTCCTCCCTGATTTTGCACAACACCATAGGCAGAATCTTCACCGGAGGGAACGCGTTAAGCCTGGCTTCCGGTCAACGCGATGTCAGAGCATCTCCCGGCAGCGGGGAGTGAGATAGTGAGAAGAACGTTTGACAATGCGTGTTCTCACTTGTGGCAAACAGATCCACTTCCGCTCTCCTGAATCGATTCCAAATCATTTCAACTGATCCTGGGTGAAGCCTCCACTCTCCTTGAGGAATCCCGTTCCTCGAAAGCATGTCTGCTCCACGGTTCAGGATACCGGGGATGTGCGCCGCTCTTATGGAGAGAAAGTGTCGGTCCGCCCACAACAGGAGACTCGCTGCCTGTTTGAATAGAGCTCTGGAGTGCACTCCGCCCTGGTGATTTATGTACAAGACCACAGACGTGTTGTCGGTTCAAAATCAGTACATGTTGCCACTCCAATTTCGACTGAAAGACTTGTAGGGCTAAGGACACCGCTTCCATTATTCCAAATGGTTTATGTGCCACCTTCTCTGTGACTCCGACCACAGGCCTGAGGCAGGTACGCCCAGGCAAACTGCTTCCCAGCCTACTCCACTGCTCACTATACCCAAATAAACTCCTGGGCTGAACATATCCGGGCTGTTCCAGGGTCTCAGAGTGCTGACGCAACTGTGAGTGACCGTAATGTGCTTGTGGCCCGAAGTTTTCAGCCAAAACTGCAGCGGCCGCATATGCAGCAGACCCAGATGGCACACTGAAGAAGCCGCCGCCATCAGTCCCAGAAGCCTCTGAAATTCCCTCAGTGAAACAGTCCTGCCCGGTCTGAAATGGAAATTCTATGAAATTGCCTCTATGCACTCTTGAGAAAGATGGGCTTGCATCGCCATCGAGTCCAAACATACCCCCAGATATGTTATAGTCAAAAAACACGCTCTTCTGCATTTCACACGCAATCCCAGTGTATCCAAATTGCGAAGCCGTGATTCCACGTGACTGGTTAGCACATCTTTTGAGCGGGCTAAAATCAGCCAATCGTCCACAAAATTTAAGATGCGCATTCCGCTCCATCTGAGGGGAGAAAGCGATGCGTCCACACACAATTTGAAAAGGTGCGGGGGGCCAGGGGCAGGCCGAACAAAAGCACTGAATACTTATAAGCAGCGATGGGAATAACGGCGTTATAAATAAACGGCGTTACTAACGGCGTTGTTTTTGTCAGTAACGAGTAATCAAACTTATTACTGTTTCCTCCGTTACAACGCCGTTGCCGTTACTGTCAATAAAAATGCGGCGTTACTATAATTGAGCTCACTGAAGCTGTTTTCATCCGAGTGGGCTCTCTCTCTCTCTGTGTGTGTGTGTGTGTGTGTGTGTTTGTTTATGAGGCGCCGGACTGGACAAAAGCGAGGCGAATGCCGCGAGCCAGCGCGCTCGACAGTGCGCGAGAGAGACCGAGTGTGTCCGAGAACGCGCTCGAGTGCGCGAGAGAAACCGAGTCTGTCCGAGAACGCGCTCGACATTGCGCGACAGAGACCGAATGTGTCCGAGCAACGAGCATAAATGCTTTATTTATAAATAAATTACACATTTCAGCATTAGAATAATAAATGTAGTATATTGGTATCATATGCAATGTTTTAATTAGTTTATATAGCCTAACATAAACTCCAAAATAACCTGCAGGGAACGTTCAAACATGGCTATTTGTTTGACCGGTTGTTGTGCGGCAAACACGACTAGAATTTGGCTAACCTCTGATGATGACGTTCTCTGTAGGTTATAAAAATAAAGCCCCAAAAGATTATAAAGATTATATTTTATTATTATATATTTATGTTGGTACATTGTTCAGTATTATATTGAGAGCTTGCTTTTGTTAAACTTAATATTGTGAGGAAGAAAATACTTAAAGTAGGCAATACAGTCTACCAGTTGTAAAAGTGTGTGAGTTTTATCATTTTAATGATATGCACTAGTGTATGTGTATGTAGGCTATATTTTCTATTAGCCTACTATTTATTTATTTTTGGTACATTTCTTAAGAAGCATGTTCTATTTAGTGTCCATTTAATTCATTTAACATTTCATATTGGGGGTATCCAAGAAATTTCTTATATTTAAACCTTTTTTTTTTTTTAAGTAACGCAATAGTTACTTTCCCTGGTAATTAGTTACTTTTGTAATGATGTAATTCAGTTACTAATGCAGTTACTTTTTGTGAGAAGTAACTAGTAACTATAACTAATTACTTTTTTAAAGTAACTTACCCAACACTGCTTATAAGCCATGCCTTTGAAAGCAAATCTCAGGAAGCGTCTGTGGCGTGTCGATATTTGAATATGAAAGTACACGTCTTTTAGATCCACTGAGGCGAACCAGTCCCCAGGCCGTATCTGTGCCAAGATCTGTTTCAGTGTTGTCATTCTGAACGCGCGTTTGTGAAGCGCTCGGTTGATGGGTCTCAGGTCCAGAATCGGATGGAGTTCTCCATCCTTCTTTGGCACCACAAAGTAGCGGCTGTAGAATCTGCTCTCCTGCTCGCTCGGAGGGACATGCTCTATCGCTCCTTTCTCGAGCAGACTGAGAATTTCCTGTCTCAGAACGGGAAGGTTTTGGGCAAAGTCAGTGACGGGACCACGCCATTGAAGCGGGGAGGTCTGCGTTTGAACTGGAGAGAATATCCGTGCTGAATTATTCCCAGTATCCATGGTGAAACGCCCGGGATAACCCTCCATGCGTCCAGGAAGTGACACAGCGGATGCGTTAGCTCTACGGCCATAGGCAGTAGGGCGGTTCACGGTGGGCATTGTGTGGTGCTGGCACTCTCGCACCCTCCTGGTTCTGCGCTGCTCTGACACAGGGCGAGTGACACATTACAGCAGACGCGTTAGCTCTACGGTCACCGTAGGCACTGATGGCGTGTTTTGACCGGAGCCCTGACCCCGCGAGGCTAGAAGCACTGGCGGGAGGGTGGTTCGCGGCGGGCATTGTGTGGTGTTGGCACTCTCGCGCCCTCGAGAGACCATTATAATCATGAGTTTTGGCTCTGCGCTGCTCTGAGACAGGGCGAGTGACACAGTGATGGATGCAAGAGGAAGAAAAAGCTCTTTTTGTGAATGGATACATGTTTCTATTGTGGAATAGAAGCCGTGGATTGCGCGCTGGCTCTCTCGAGGCGCGTGCTTCTCCTCTGACCCTGACATTTCCTTCAAGGCCCTGACCACTGCTTGTTTCAGCCAAAATGAGCGTCCGGGGCGGGGCTTAGCCGCTCCTTGAGCCTGGCGAGGTGCAGAAGAAGAGCGGGACCATGCAGATGATGACTGGAGTGAGTGACGTGGCATCACGTGGCTCATCGCTTTGGCGTGCTTCTGCGTCTTGGAGAAACGCTCCGTGAGCGACTCCACGGCGTCACCAAAGAGGCCGGAGGGAGTGACCGTTTAAGAGCGTCTTGCGGTCCGTGTCCTTCAGGTCAGCTAGGGTAAGCCATAGGTGCCTGTTAAGGACGACCATGAGCCCCATGGAACAGCCGATGGCTTGAGCAGAGCGCTTGGTAGCCATCAGCGCGAGATCAGTTGCCGCACACAGATCCCTGATGACGTCAGCTGCGCCGCCGCCGAGGGATTGAAGCAGTTTTACCTGGAACACCTGGAGTATTGCCATGGCGTCCGAACCCAATGCAGAGGAAGACGGGCACAGGTGCACGGCAACAGTCTACTCGACGGGGGGCATGCGCACATACCCGTGGGCTTCCGCCCCGTCCATGTGTGCGACTATGGCCTGCATGGCAGAGTGGGTGCGCGCCGATTCGGGTGCAGCCCACGACTTCACCACGTGCTTGTGCACGTCTGGAAAGAACGGGTTCTTCTCCTCGATGCGGCCTGGCGGCGGCTCGACTGGAGTAGCCCCGACTTCAAAGTTGACAGCATCAATCCCCGCTGTTGCCCGAGCCACTTCTCTTCTGACTCTGAGGGCGCACTCTGACAGCTCGGCGCAGTGGGCGCACATGTCGTCCTTGAGTGCCGCCTCGGCGGTGACACAGGCCCAGGCAGGTGACACAGAACTGGTAAAGGTTGGGCGGGTCAATGGAACCCGCACATATCTGGCATGTAGCAGCGGAGAGGAAAACAGGGGTGAGTAATCCTCTATTGCAACTTCCTTACGATGGCTTAGATAAGACTTCTAGCGTGAAGAAAGAGATTCTGACATAATTTTTGTGCCCATGCATTTTATACTGCCCACTGACCTGTTAGTATTTGCATGCTTCGCGTCTATTGGCCAGCTGTCCCCAGCTGGCGTTAGCCCATAAGATTTCAGCGAAAGAGGAGAAGGGAGGAGTTCCCATACGTCAGAGCTGACGTAATGCTGAGTTACCGCCTTGAAAGGGAACTAAAAAGTCGATGTATGTCTCCAGTATGTTTAATACGTTACGTTTTGATTAACACATTAAAAGCATTTACTAAGCATCCTAACCTGGGCAAGAGTTTATGTCAAATATTTATATAAACTTATGTTTAGTTTTACAATCCATTCATTGTGTTTACAAACTTTGAAACAATACAGTGATAAGACAGTAATTATGTGATAAACATGTTTCCAACATGTTTTATTTTGTTACACGTATTGATGTTCAACAATTTAGAAACATATTTCGTCCATCTGAAAAAATTGCACTCATGATCAGCTCATCAGCTCATCGGTTCTCAGTATGTCGAACACGTCTGAAATAAACAGTTCTCGGTTCTGTACTGGTGACTCGAGAACCGCTGTACCTGTACGTTCGCATGCTCAGTATCGGCTGCTCGTGCTCATCACTTCTCTCAGCACAACATGTCTCAGTTCAGTGAACTGTTGGAGTTACTGGAGTAACACATACTCCAGGATATTGTTTATTTCGAGTCGGAGGGACTGTGTCAGGCATGTCCAAAAGTGAGTAAATTTATTTACTTGTGGATCAGCGCTGACGCAAGACGCAAACTGTTTTGAATGATTCAGTGGGATTTAGTGTACTTGTTCGATCGGTTCACTTTAAAGAACAGATTCAAAAGAACGATTCATTCACAAACCGGCCATCACTAGTTCGCTCGCGCCATCTCTTCCGTCATTGAATTTCCTGGTCGATGTAATGATTAGATCTATTATGTGATGAGTACTGATTGATTCCAGCAGATGGCAGTAATGTGTTGTATAAAATGAAGTGCATTTGCTAGAGGAAGAGTTGTTTTTCCAATGCCAATAACTGACCTACAAATTCAAATGAAAATTAAAGGTGCTCTAAGTCATGTCACGCGTTTTTTAGGCCAAAACATTTTTTGTCACATACCGCAAACATCTCCTCACTATCCGCTAGCTGCCTGTCCCCTGAACACACTGTAAAAAAACGCGGTCTCTGTAGGCACCACAGGCTCCACAAACTGCAACAAAAACAAACTGAGCAACAAACAGAGCAACCCGCAGCACGAAACATAACAAACTGTTCCAGCCAATAACCGACAAGAATGATGTGGGGGTGGGGTTCGGGGGTTAGTGTGCGGATGAGGAGGAGGAAGGGTCTAGCTAGCCTCCGTTTTGTGTGACAATAATTCGAATGTCAACAAGAAGAAACGTCTCCCGGGATCGCTTAGACAACCTTTAAGAATGAGAAAAACATCCTAAAGAATATAATAGCGCAGCAGTATTTAGATCAGATTTACTCATCATGGGTGCAAATATTTACTGATGGGTCTAAGGATCCTATCTCTGGAAGAACAGCAGCTGCTGTATATATTCCTAAGTTTCAAATTAGTATCAAGAAAAGAATAACTGACCATATCTCTGTATTTGCAGCAGAATTAGTTGCCATGATGGTTGCACTCCAGTGGGTAGAGGACGTAAAACCGAGATTAGTAGCTATATGTTCTGATTCATGAGCAGCAATCACAAGCCTGGTAAGTGGAAATAAAGTATCAAGGCAAGACATTATATATGAGATACTTGCAAGTTTGCTAAGAATAAATAGTGTTAGCTTAATAGTGTTTGTGTGGGTTCCTGCTCATGTGGGACTGGAGGCCAATGAAGTGGTAGATAGACTAGCAAAGCAAGCAGTAAAACATAACGAGATAAATGTGCAAGTGATGTTGAGCAAAAATGAAGTTAAAAGTAAAATAAAAGAATTCATAAACAATAAATGGCAAGAACTATGGAATAATGAGGTCAAGGGAAGACAGTTTTATAGTATTCAGAAGCAAGTAGGAAATGGAAGAAGTGTTTTTAGGAATAGGAAAGAGGATACGATTGTTTCTCGTGTTAGAATAGGGCACACACAATTAAAACATTCCTTGTTTAAGATAGGAAAACATGATAGCCTACGCGGAAATGTAATTATTGTGATCAGGCAGAAACAATAGAACATGTTTTAATAAAATGTTTAAAATATGGAAAAGAAAGGTTAGTACTTAAGAGGATAGTAAGAAAATTGGGTGTGGTAGTATTGAGTATGGAAAGTCTATTGGGAAAGCAAGTAGAACAAGTAAAAATATATAGTGCGATAATGAAGTATCTCAAAGCAATAGGAGTAGATTGGAGAATTTGAAGTATAGGGGATAATAATATACAGATATATAAATAATATAATAATATAAAAATATAATTTTTTTTTAGTTGATTATTGTTTTTAGTGCTTCACACTCCAGTCCAGTTGGTGGCGGTAATGCACCGAAAGTTGGTTTGCCAACCGCCATAAAACACCAAATGAAGAAGAAGAGGAAGAGTTGTTGTTGTAATGGAGATATGCTTTGTGTTTCACATGGAATAAAGTACCAGCTATTCCTCTTATCTTTATTTGTTGTTTCTTGAACAAAACATGGTACCAGGAGTGGGGTCAGAAAGGCGCAATGGAAGCCATTAAACCACCGGGGTCACTGAAGTTGTGTGGAAATGTTGACGCAAATTGTAGGACTTTCAAACAGCAGTTCGAGTTGTATGTTGTCGCTATTGGACAAGGAGCTGCTGTGGATGAAAGAAAGATTGCCATATTACTTACCATTGCAGTAGCTGATGCCGTGGAGATAACACCTTTAATTTTGAGGAAGAGGCAGACGAAACTGGATGTGGATAAGGTACTAGAAAAATGTTAAGCTCATTGTTTGTCAAGAAGGAACGAGACATGAACGATATGTAAGAATGCGAGCATGAAGGAGAGGCTTTTGATTACTTTCTGACAGATCTCAAGATAAAGGCTTGACTTAAAAAGACTTGTAATTTTATTGAATTGAGAGATTCAATGATTCGTGATCAGATTGTGTTTAGTATCTGTGAGAAAAAACTGAGAGAAAGATTGTTGCGAGAATCAGAACTCACCTTGGATTATGCTGTTAAATTGTGCCAATCAAGTGAAGTAGCAAGACAACAAGTGAAGCAGTTTGTTGGAGATAATTCGTCAGTGATGTCATTTCAGAGAGCAGCAGTATTTCATTCAGAGACGAAAAGAGGTAACTCAAAAAGTTTCAGAGATAATGACATTGAAACATTCTCTTGCAAGCGTTGTGGGACTAAACATATTCAGACAGTGCCCAGCTTTCGGTAAAATTTGTTCGAAGTGTAATGGCCCGAACCACTTTGCAAAAATGTGTTTTTCGAAAGACATGAAGAGTGAAAATAAAGTGCATGTTATGAGGCGCCACATAGGATTTAAATCAAACTTCGCTTATCAATACATACATAACACACGTGCATTTACACCTATAAATTACTCGCATATACGCAGGCCCGCCCACAGAAATGACTGGGCCCCTGAAAAGGTCCAGTGAATGCAATCTGCTATCGGCTACTCATATCATGCGTGTGCTCTCTCTCTCTCTCCTACATTAACACATACATTTAACTGAGAGAGACTCAGGCACAACTACCCAGTGTCAGAAGGGTATGCAGCAACAATTGTGCCCCCCCCCCCCAAAAAAAAAACAACAAAAAAAAAAACAGCAAATAAATAAATAAGTGTGCCATGTAATGAGTGATTAGGAACGAGTGAGAGTTAATAGATGAAATAAGTAAAAAAAAAAAGTAATTTATTAATACAATTGAAGTAGCCTATACTCCACAGTGATGAATCAAAAAATGTATATATAGAACCTGCATTGCCATAGCATTACCTGTGTTTCTTACAGGATTTTTGGTAAAGCTGTGGTGAGTGGACCTCTGTTACCACTAGGGGGGTTGGGGGGCATGCTCCCCGTAAGAAAATTTTGTGCTTTTTAATGTTAAATTCATCAATCTGGTGCACTTTGAGAGTTCAAAATTAAAAACTCCAACCCATATTCAGTGTGCAAATTAAAAATTAAAACCTCTTTCAGTTAAAGAGTCTGTCTACATTACACTACTACATAATAATAGTTATAATATTAATCCCATGATATAATAGCCATAAATTGTAAAACAAATGCACTGAAAAATAAAGGAAACTTTCATAATTAGTGTTATACTTATTTCTATACTTGAAAGAGTATATTTCTATACTTCACATTAAAGATGTGATTGGGCCAGCCCAGTGACCATCAAGAAAAGAACCAATGTCCCGCTGATCTACGTGTTTCATGGGCCGGAGTTTCAGGAAAAAAACTAACGCTGACTTTTTTTTGACCAATGCATTACACCGGCACTAACCCAGCGCCGCCGATTATGCAAAACAAAACAAAACAAAACAAATGTACGAGTTTTATGGGCCGTTAAGACAAAAAAGAAAAAAAGTATGAGATGCATCGGCCCATAAAGTCGGCCCACTGGGAATCTCCCGGTAGTCCCGATGGCCAGTAACCTACATGCCTGGACGTCACACTTTAAATCATACCTGTTGCCTTTCACCATCCACTTATTTAGCTGCTGTCGCATCAATTGACATGCCATCTCCCTTTCCCTCTTTCTTTTTCTATTTTTAACCCCCGCCTTTTTGCTTTATCCATCTTTTTCGACGGCAACTCACTACTCGTACCTGCTGCTCGCTTAACGCTCACGGCGCCCGCGCGCGCTCGCGATATTAAGTACAACAAAAAATAGCTCAGACCATTTTCAGGAAAGGGGTGTTTCATTATGACACAGGCTACATTTTACTCAAGCAACATTAAATAAAATGCGTTTTTTTCTCACTTTCAACAATTTATGGTGCTATTTTGGTTCAAAATAAAATATGGTAACCTTTGCTTATATTTAGGATGAACATAATTATAGCTGGACTGCATGGGCCCCCCCTAGCGGCTGGGCCCCAGAAAACGTTCCCCTTTATCCCCCCTTATCGACGGCCCTGCATATACGTATACTATTGGATGTTCAAAATACATATATGAAATACACGTGCACACTAATATGAAATCCATACCAATACATATTATGTTAGTAATGAATGCATATACACATTGTGAATAACTTGCATACACTTTACGCACGCATATAAACACTCGCACATACATAAACTTCCATGCATACACCTATAAACACTCGCACATACATATGTAAACTCGAAGCGCGCATGCACATCCATAAAACACTCGCGCATACATACAAAATAAAACGTGGATGTGTGCTTTAGTTGTGTATATGTATATGCGAGTGATTTCATATGTTGATGTGCGTGAACTTTTCAGTGCAAACGGAAGGCATTTCAGTGTAAAAGGAAGGCATCTCAGTGTAACCGGAACTTTTTGATCATTTCATTTCCTGTTTGGAATGGAATAACGAGAAATGAAAACAAGCTCGTTTATTCGTTTTTTAGTTTAGTTTAAAAAAACGAAAAATGAGATTTTGGCTCGATTTTTAATTTTTCGTTTGGTGTACAAATCGGTTTATGGGTTCGATATTTCATTTGCACACGTGGGCGGTGCTGAAACGCCCCTTTCATCTGATTGGGCAAACCGCCTTCAGGAAGCTACGAGCTTTTCTTTCTGTCAGGCAGAGTCAGTACGAGTGCGGCACGGACAAATCATACACTATAATAAAACAATGTCTGAAAAAAACACTCACTGTTAACAATATTGAAAGCAGAATATGTTGTTGCTCACGTAATTCGTGCCGCAAGCGACCCAATTAATGTGAGCCACGTAGCCTATGACAGATTATTTTAGCCTGATATAGCCTACTGTATTTCCCATTGATAAATACAGTGCAAATAGTTCCATCTCTTTAGATAAAAGGGAAGTGGAAATAAAAATCAATGATTGGCTGAACGGTAATATGTCCGTAACATTTACCACTCTAGTGTTTTATTTACATCAAAAGGCCGGTAGGCGTGTGTGACCTATAAATAATTTTGAAAATTGAATAGAAATAAAGATTATATTTATGAATGTATGCATGTGTAGCCTCAGTTCACATGAAAAGAAAGAGACAGAAAAGAGAGAAGCTAGAAGTAAACGTACATTACTGACAAAATTACCAGGTTTGGGATTAATAAAGTCATGTTGGTTGAAGAGCACGGGATACCGTTTTTATTAAAGGTCCCATGACATGAAATTTTCACTTTCTGAGGTTTTTTAACATTAATATGAGTTCCCCTAGCCTGTATATGGTCCCCAAGTTTCTAGAAATTTCAATCGGTGTAAATCGAGCTTTTGCTATCTTTCTCTGCCTTTGAGAAAATGGAGGCTCATACGCGCTGATCTTGAATCTCCTCCTTATGACGTCATAAGGAGGAAATGTTACCTCCCCTGTCTCTGCTTTGCCCGCCCAGAGAATATTTTCCGCCCATGAGAAAATGCGATAGGAAGTAGGAACGCGCGCGCGCAATTTTAGTTTTCCACGAGAGATATCATGGCTTTTGAGCGAGCGAAGCATAACAATTGCTCAATAATTGGATGTACAAATGAACACCGAAGGGTCAATACAGAGCTGGGCTTGCTGAACGTCTGAAACTTAAGTCTGGATCACTCTCTTTGGCTCAGCTACACACCTCAGACAAGTAAGTCAACTAATGATATACAAGTGTGTTGCTTTACTGTTTATGGTTACCTAGCTAGATTGTTACACGTAGAATGTGGCTGTAACATTAGCTATGCAGCTATGCAGTTTATGTGTGTGAACACACACTGTAACACGAGTGTTGTACACTTCTTTGTTATTTGGATAACCGTTTTCCTGTTGGTTATATGGCGCGCGCGATATCCGCATTTCAAGATCGCAGAGCTTGATGTAATTGTAATAAGATAAATACAGACGTTACAGATCTCTCATGAAAAGGCAACAGTAGGTTAGCGTTAGCTACATGATAATAACTGTAAACCATCCGAATAAAAATATTTTATATATTATATAATATATTATAAGACATAATATTTTAAACTAACCATTCGGAAACGTCCTGCTGGAGCCGCTGAGTTGCAACTTCTTCATCCGTTGCTTCTCCATCCGGATCAGATTCTGGGTCAAACTGAAATGCCTGAAAGACTTCGTGTCTTCGTGCCATTGCAATATATCCAACGTAAACATGCACGCCACGGTACAGTTGCGCAAGATGGTCAAGGCCACACCCACCCTCCACCTTGCGCCGCCTTTCTCCTCCTCATTATCATTTAAAGCTACAGACACCGAAACGGCCCATCTGAAGGAAGTTCATTCTGGGACTGGCTTGTAGTGGCTATAATTCTGCACCGAGGCTGAATTTTTGGAAAATGATTTCAGATACAGTACTAGGGACCACTAAAGCCTATATTAAAGCCTACAAAAAGTAGCATGTCATGGGACCTTTAACTAATACAATTTTATTACATACTGAATTGGTCGAGTTTCTCTGATTTTTCTTTATTATGTTGGCTTGAAAAAGCCAGCATATATTTAAACATTATTATTATGTAGCCTATTAATATTATGAGAAATTGACTCCACCTAGAACTTAAATTCAACACCAAACTCAGCTCAGACCTTCAGACTGGTCTGACTCGCTTGTATCTTTTCTAACTAGTAACTGGTCAGACTGACTTTCCCCAAAAAAATCCATTGACTTGCGTCATCTGAGCAATGAAGGCCGTAATACCTAATGCTGTCCACTAGAGGGGGCGACAGGATAATAAGTCTTATCTACTCTATTTCCCTGTTTGCATCAGTTTAAATGACAAATAAATGCATGAATTTGATTCATAAATAGGCCATATCTGTTTATGAGGACAAGCTTTACACTTCAAGATCTATCTATCTATCTATCTATCTATCTATCTATCTATCTATCTATCTATCTATCTATCTATCTATCTATCTATCTATCTATCTATCTATCTATCTGTCTATCTGTCTGTCTGTCTAACTATAACAGACCATCTTTTTTAAACTGTTATTTAAAAAAGGTGCTCTGCTACTATATTTCACAAAGGAAGCCCATTTGTGCGGTCATTGGCGTTATACGAGAAGGACATTCTGAATATGAGCCTAAAATTAGCTGGTTTAAAAATGCAGACTGATCATTGCAGAGTTATTCCAGACACCTCCCGGTGCTATTCGTATTGGAATTGTGTAATCACAGATTATGAATAGATGTTTTACACAACAATTCCCATTGGGTTGTTGGGTTTTTATGTTTTATGGGAACTTTAGACATCATTTTTATACTGTACAAACTGTGTTATCCCCTTAGCTGAATCTAATGTAACAGTTATGGGTAGGTCATCTACGAACATTTTACGAACATATCATGGTAGCCTACCGTTCAGCCTATTATTGATTTTTATTTCCACTTCCCTTTTATCCAAAGAGACGGAACTATTTGCACTGTATTTATCAATGGGAAATATATCATGCTAAAATAATCTGTCATAGGCTATACTGTGGCTCACATTAATGGGGTCGCTTGCAAGTAGCAGCAGCACGAATTACGTGACCAGCAACATATTCTGCTTCAAATATTGTGCGTAGTTACAAGTGAGTGGTGGTTTCAGACATTATTTTATTATAGTGTATGATTTGTCCGTGCCGCACTCGTACTGACTCTGCCTGACAGAAAGAAAAGCTCGTAGCTTCCTGAAGGCGGAGCGTTTTGCCCAATCAGATGAAAGGGGCGTTTCAGCACCGCCCACGTGTGCAAATGAAATATCGAACCCATAAACCTATTTGTAAACCACAAACGAAAAATGAAAAATCGAGTCAAAATCGAATTTTACGTTTTTTAAACTAAATAAAAAAACGAATAAACGAGCTTGTTTTCATTTCTCCTTATTCCATTCCAAACAGGAAATGAAATGATCAAAAAGTACACGGACCCATTTCAGTGTAAAAGTCATTTGTGTCATGAAATAAGCATAAACGAGAAAACGGCCCCTTTATTCGTTAAAAAAAAAAAAAAAAAAAAAAAAAAACGAGATTTCGGCTTGATTTTTAGTTTTGTAGTTCACAGGCAAAAAACGAATAAATGACTTCAAAATTCATTTTCCACATGTGGGCGGCCTGACACGCCCCCTTCCGCCGATTGGTCAAGCAAGTCTGAGCATGTGACGTCATCAGTTGTCGCTCAGGTCTGTTCAACAAAATAATAGTCCTCTACTATGGCTACAGATTCTTAAACTGTACAGGGCAGGTCCTATTGGGCTTTCCTCTGTGCAACTTTACGCGTTTCACAGAAATCTTTACTAGAGCCCGACCGATATATCGGCAGGCCGATATTATCGGCCGATATTAGGCATTTTCAAAACTATCGGTATCGGCATTTATAACGGCCGATAAATAAATATTTCAAAAATAAAATAAAAACGGACGAAACACCCTTCAACCATTTTATGAGTGTTGGCGTTGTATAGTTAGTCCACCAGAGGGCACTCTACACCGTCCCTGTTGGCAACACTCGTGTATAACGCGCCACACATTCTGCAACCTGCTGATCCAGCCAGAGTCGGGCAGAGAGAACCGCGAGTGAGATCATCGGTGAAGTGTGTTCATGGTGAGTTGGTAACGACTCACGAGACATACATTGCTTGAATAACAATTAAAAGAACATCCCTATCAGTTCTCTTAACTCAAATAAGGATGACAAAATTCGTGACTCATGTCCAGTTTTGCTGCGGTTAAATAAGCCGAGAGTGAAGCGGAACAACGCGACGTAGGCTATATTCACATAAAATGTTAACACTGCAGTTCACAAAAGTTCATAATGTGCATGTGCTTTAATGCTTTGTCGGTTAAACATTTAATTTTAAATGCTGATGCGCTGTTCTAACGTGTGCGTTTCTTAGCGCGTACATGTGAAGCTCACATGCACTAAAAGCCTTTCTACCAGCGCCTGGATACTGGACTAAGTTATCTTTCGAGTATTATTGTGCTAATACTGTTAAATACACACAATATTTACATAAACAAAGTCGGTTGTCTAAAGTGAAGGCAAAATTGAGAGAAAATCTGCTTGTCAAATGCGTGTACATTAGACGAGTCGTGCTCAGCTCTTAAAGAGACAGTAGCAATTGTAAACACATTGCCTCTTGTCCTTAAAGGGATAGTTCACCCAATAATAAAAATGATCTCATTATTTACAGGCACTCTAATGTTGTTCCAACTGTATTAATTTCCTTCTAATATTTTTCTAATATTAATAGTTTGAAGAATGTGGGTAACCAAACAGTAGCTGGTCCCCATTGACTTCCAAAGGAGAAAAATATACTATGGAATTCACTGGGGTACATCAACTGTTTGGTTACCCACATTCATCTAAATAACTTATTTTCAACAGAAGAAAAAAACAACTTGAGAGAGTAAATTATGACAATTTGAATTTGTTGTCAATTTTAATGTGAAATTGTTGTTTTTGTTCAAAGGACTAAACGTTTAGTCTTAAAAAAAAATCTTAAGTTTGTATTTTTATACATTTTATTTATCAGAACTTTAATATATTTTGATGTTCCTCTGTTCTGTTGTGACAATAAAAGAAAGAAGTTTCTTTTTAAAATGCATTATCATATTATTTTAGTTAAAACTCATAAATAACTACAAATAACTAATTTTAGGGAAATTTGTTAATGTTTTGTTGCGCGTTTCTGAAAAAAAAAAAATATATATCGTCCGATATATCGGAATATCGGATTTTAAAACCAACAAATATTTGTACCGGTATCGGCCTTCAAAATCCTTTATCGGTCGGGCTCTAGTACCCATCAAAAGTTTGTACACACCAATTGTAAAGTGTGTCCAAACTTACTGTACTATAATACACAAATAATATTGCTACTGTATTATAATATACACATAAATAATATCGGCCGATATATCGGTATCTGGCTTTTTTTTATCGGTATCGGCATCGGCGCCCAAAAATCCATATCGGTCGGGCTCTGATCTTTACATCAGAAATTTTAATTATTAGTCTGCCACCAGCCTGTTTTATTTAGCTGTGCGGAGTTAAATCTGTGTGCGGTGAAGCTACGCTTGACAGCGCCGAGCGGGAACGGCTCACTGACCAATGTTCAGTCACCAGTCAGAACTTTTCTTTTAGACGCTCCGTTTTGAATTTTTGTATTTTTTTACAGTCTATAGTTTTGACACGGGATGGTGATGGCAAATACTGTAATGCCAATCGGCTGAGGGTGGGTACCGATGATGGTGAAATACATTTTTTACTAAAACTGTAATCATATCCGCGACCCGCGAGAACGAGACAGGTGATTGACAGGACGATAGCGAAGGCAATTAAAGGCGCAAGGTAACTTCTGTTAACAAAAAAATGAATAAATAAATAAGTGTTTAATATAAGTGACTTTTCTTTGTTATATTGTTTTTGTTGTTTTTAATCAAATAATTGTGAACCACAAACTGAGCCTTCGTTTTAAAGGGCAATTTCCAAATATATTTTATTTATTTGTTATAATATGGGTATTTTATAATACAGCATAACTAAATAAAAAAAAACACATGTAATATGTGTGACTATAGGCTAAACACCCCAGTTTTTTTTGGTTTTGTTTGTGTGAACTTTTATCCCCAACCATATTTCTTCATGGGCTCCACTCAGCACCCCTACTTCCATGATACTACTAACTGCAATTAACAGTATGCTGACAGTTTATATGTAAAATCTTTACATATATAGGTATATGTAATCTATATGTAATATCTAAAAACACAGTTTGATGGAAATAAACTTTTCTTAAAGCATGTTGTAGCCTACATCACCACAACTTTATTGGCAGATCACCTTATATCTGTGTTGTATACTGTAATAGACAATTGTCCTGCAAAATAATGATTTTGTAAGAAAAACATTGCGAGCAAATGTCAAATTGTTGTTTGAAATATAAATCAACAACGTAAGAGGCTTTAGGCTTTAAAAAAAAAAAAAAAAAAGAACGCAAAAACGAATAAAGTTTTCTCATTTATGCTTATTTCATGACACAAATGACTTTTACACTGAAATACCTTTTCCAGATGTTTTGAAGGTCAATGCACATTGCTATTTACCTATATAATACAACTGAAAGATGATGCTACACCAGTCATACATGCTCCTCGGCGGGTCCCTGTACCTCTGCGCAAACCCTTGAAGCAGGAATTGGATCGCATGACCCAATCAGTAGTCATACAACAGATTGAACAACCTACCGATTGGGTAAACTCCATAACCTGTGAAGTGTGAAGAAGCCTAATGGTGACTTAAGAGCAGAGGTGTAAAATACTTGAGTAATTTTACTTGATTACTGTACTTAAGTATTATTTTGGGGGATTTTTACTTTACTTGAGTACAATTAAAAATCAGTACTTTTACTTTTACTTAATTAAATTTTTTAAGAAAAAAAAGTACTTTTTACTCCTTACAATTTTATTTACAGTCAAAAAGTACTTCTTTTTTGGAGATCACTTCATTCTATTTTTCCTTTCTATTACCAAACCAATTGATTTGCGCTGATGCCTAGTTTAATTAACCTTAGTGTCTAGTCTAGTTTAATGAGATTTGTTTTCACATTTCACCAAATTGGTCAGACATGTTCATTGGTCCTTTGGAAGTGACGTCATGTCGCATCTATTACCACAATGCACAGCACCTTGACCTAGAAATTAGAGAAATTATAACAGTCATTCTTAGGGGGACAATCCAGCAGCCGAAGAGCGTACCACCCCCGGGGGCCGCCATTGGCTAACAAGCCATCACCTGCTGTTAGCATTCCATTGACTCCCATTCATTTTGGTAGGGGTGTAACGGTTCACAAAATTCACGGTTCGGTTCGATACAATACTCTTGTGTCACGGTTCAGTTCGGTACGGTTCGATACAGCAAAAAGAAAGAAATGCCAGAGAAATTTCCTTGATTACATTTTTTTTTTTAATTAAAACTAACATCATAAAGTATGATATTTTTGTACTTTGAGCAATTCTGGAGCTATAATTGACTCTTCTTAGGAGCATATAAAACAAAACAGCTCCTTGGAAAAAATGAAATTTAATAGTAGTATAGTAGTTAAAATAGTAAAATAATAGTAGTTAAAAACAAAGGTTTATTTTAGTTCAGATTAACATTTGAGGGCAGCAATTGTATTCATAATGTCAAAATAAAACTGACGTAAGCATTATAGCCACTATTCCTGCCAAACTTACATGGTTGCAGTTTGTGTTACTACAGTAAATCCATGGTGAATGTTGCTGATCTGTGGACACTGGATAGTTCATTCATGGCACAATGTTTCTTCCTGGTTTCCACGTCAGCGCTGTTTGATCCGTTAATAACAGAGAAATGTGAATGTTTCTCACTAGATCTCGCAGCGATGTTGTTACTTCTGTGGCGAATTCAAATGCTTTTTTACTGGATCTCTTATTAGCGCTGTGTAGTAACAGTGTCGCTTGATCAAGATCGGCTCGCGCTGCACTGGTCCAAACTGATAAACGGCCCTTCAACCACACAATAACGAGCAGTTTCGTTCCGCTTGCATTACATTTGCCATTTGATGTTGGGCATTGTTGTGGTCGCGCCGGCGTTTCTTACATTATGAGCACGCTTGCCACGTGCAACACGCCTACATTTGAAATAACGAAATTTTGGTCGGCAGGAAAAATGGTCCAACGAACCAAACCGTTCTACGAATACGTGTATCGTTACACCCCTACATTTTGGCATCACTTAGACAGCGAATAACTTTACATCTGATGCGTTTGAAGACTCCATTTGTCCATTGTTTGTGGTCCAAAATCAGCCACAGGATCAAGAGCACCCGTGGCCATACCTTAGCTAATTCTTCTCTTTTAGTGGTAAAATCATGTTTAGTGGATTGTTTAAAGAATGTTGCATACAGGCATTAGATAGTAGTATTATAGTTTGATAAATAAATACAATTAAATACAAACAGTTCTAAAGCAGGATAAAACCTTGTATGTGGTTCATTCACTTCATGTTTTTAGAGATTAAAATCTTAAACAAGAATCTCTAGTTTTCATTCTTGCTGTTACTTTTACTTCTTTAATACTCAAGTACAATTTTAATGTAGTACTTTTTTACTTTTACTCGAGTACGAATCTGGCCAGATACTTTTACTTTTAATTGAGTAAAATTTTCCCTCAGTACTTGTACTTTCACTTGAGTAACATTTTTTTGTACTTTTTACACCTCTGCTTAAGAGTGTGCTTAGACCCTAAAGACCTCAATGATAGCATCAAAAGAGAACATTACCCACCCGTGCAGAGATCATTAGTGAAAAGTCGGGTGCTAAGTTTTTTAGTAAATTAGATGCATCTCAAGGGTCCTGGCAGATCCGATTGGATTCTGAGAGTAGCAAGTTTTGTACATTTAATACTCCCTTTGGAAGATATTGTTTTCTTCGACTTCCATTTGGAATCAAATCAGCTCCTGAGATTTGTCATCGAACCATGCAACCTTTATTGAAGGTCTAGAGGGTGTTTGTGTATATATCGCTGATATTGTGGTGTGGGGTCCACCCTTCAACAACATAATCAGCGACTAGTAAAAGTGATGGAAAGAGTTTGAGCACATGATTTAAAGCTCAATCAGAAAAAGTGTAAATTTGGAGTCACAGAGATAAAACATTTAGGTGACAAGCTGCCTGCAAAATGTGTGGAGTCACACCCAGCAAAAGTGCAAGCCCTCCTTGTTATGCCTCCACCTAGTGACAAGAAGCGAATTCTGCGGGTCTTGGGAATGGTGAATTTTCTTGGAAAATTTCTGCCTAATCTGTCAGCCAAAACCACCCATATGAGAAAGTTGTTACAAAATGATCAAGAGTTTGTGTGGCTTCAGTACATGATCAAGAATAGAAGAGGTTAAAGGGGATTCTTACTACTGAACATGTCATTGTTTCTTCTTACTACTGAACCTGTCCCCTGTCCTTGTCATTCCAGTGTCAATGCGGCAAAACATGCTTCGTCGAATTCATGAGGGGCATATCTTGATATTGAAAAATTTGGGGATTATTTGGTGGTTATCGATTATTATTCCAATTATCCTGAAGTTGAACAGCGCCGTCATACAACATCGAATGACATGATTCAACGCATGAAATGCATTTTTGCAAGGCATGGAATTCCTCATATTGTGCAAAGTGACAGTGGTCCTCAGTATAATAGTCGCAAAATTCAGGCTGTTTGCAGAACAGTATGGCTTTAAGCATACTACATCAAGCCCCCTTTATCCAAAGACAAATGGTTAAGCAGAAAAAGGGGTACAAATTGTAAAAAGACTTTTGAAAAAAGCCGCGGCAAGCAATTCTGATGAAAATCTGTCTCTACTGAGTTACCGTTCTTCTCCACTCAGTTGTGGATTATCTCCTGGTGAGTTATTGATGAATCGTACAATGTTGCTTTGTGGTACTCTTTATTTTTAAAAGTTGTATAATAATTTTCAGATCTGTGTATACAAAATTTTAATATTTTAATGATCTACCTCCTTTATACTGATGTTATCATAAAGTAAAACTATATTTAGATTCATTTGGACATATTATGCAACTGTAATTATCTGTAGTGATTGATGAAGATGAGTGTCAGTATTGTTTTGTGTTATTGATGTTTTGTCATATTGTGAGAAATTACAGTATTCTCTTTCAGTAGAGCTGTTTTATAGGCTTTTATCATGTATCCTGACTCAAATAATGTGTTTCTAACAGCAAACACTCAGAATAAAGTGAGATGATCTGCTGATGATCCTGAATGGCTTGTTGAATGAGTGTTGATAGTCTGAGGCTCATCAATATTAACAGATCTGCTGAAAACACTCTTTATTTCATGACAACAGTTTCTGTTTTCACCTCATTTATTATGTTGATGTCTTCAGATCTCCTGTAAATTGACACTTAAAGCTAACAGCTTTGTCAGTAGGCTGAGGGTAGGCTATTTGTTGGTTACTATGTAAATTTATCTTTAGTCTTTATGTGGTGAACTGTTTTTCTTACCATTATTTATATTTGGAATAATTTAATTACATTATTTATATTCTGTTACCAGTAAGTATAAAACAAACTCAGCAACTGATATATGTTTTTTATTTTGGGCAGATCAGCTCCTCCCACTAAGATTTACCATAATTGAAGCTCCTCCCACACCAATTACATCAACAGTGAAGCTCCTCCCACTGGAGTGATTCTCCCAATTGCCCAATAAATGCTGGAATATTCCCATCAGCTACAAGTGAATACGAGCATGAAAGCATCAGGAAGAGCTGAAATCTGCAAAGACTGAGTTTATTAAAGAGGACAGTGAGAACATGAGTGATCCAGAACCCTGCAGAATGAAACACACTGAAGATCCTGAAGAACAAAGAGGTTGGTGTTTATTCTTCATTCATTCATGATGCTGAAAAACATTCATGTTAGACACATTCAAGCACTTTATCACTTTTAGATAAACAGTTAAACTATGAAATGGGTATAAAAGTTTCATTTTTGGTTTTCAAAATCAGGTCAAATATAATTTTAGCTTTTCATTTCATTTATATCTGGTTCACAAGTTTTCAAAATCAACTAAGTAACAGGACTGAGTATCACATATAGGAAACAGATAATTCTCAAAAATAGTTCACTTAAAACTAGTTAAAGCCGCGGTCAGTCTAGACTTTCAGTACATGACATTTACAGACACTGTCGTGATATGTCACTCTGTAGTGTATTTTTTACAAAAATAATTCAATGTATAAAAAAATTATACAACCCAAATTCCGGAAAAGTTACAATGTTTTTTAAATTTGAATAAAAAGTAAACTAAAAGACTTTCAAATCACATGAGTCAATATGTTATTCGCAATAGAACATAGATTATCTGCAATTATCTGCTTATAATTTCACCAACAGTAATTCTGGATTGCCTCCACCAAACAAGTAAATAGGAAATAAGTAAATCAGAACACTTCGCGTCAAAACAGCCGTTCTCTAAAGATCTGGACTGCAGGCACCCAAGCTCTTCTACGATGAAGCCATGTTGTTGTAATACCTGCAGTGTGTGGTTTGCCCTGTCCTGCTAAATTACACAAGCCCTTCCCAGAAATAGACGTCATCTGGAGGAGGGGAGCATAAGTTGCTCTATAACTATACCTTTCAGCATTCATAGAGCCTTCCAAAACATGCAAGCTGCCCTGACCATATGCCCTTATGCACCCCATACCATCAGAGATGCTGGATTTTGAACTGAACACTGATAACACGCTGGAAGGTCTTCCTCCTCTTTAGCCCAGAGGACACGGAGTCTGTGATTTCCAACAAAAATTTTGACTCGTCTGACCATAGAACACTCTTTGAAGTTTTCCTCTTTGAAATAGTACATTTGAAATAGACTTCCTTTTTGCATGATAGAGCTTTAGTTGGCATCTGCAGATGGCACGGCGGATTGTGTTTACCAACAGTGGTTTCTGAAGTATTCCTGGGCCCATTTAGTAATGTCATTGACACAATCATGCCGATGAGTGATGCAGTGTCATCTGAGGGCCCGAATGCATCCAATAAAGGTCTTCAGCCTCGTCCCTTACGCACAGAGATTTCTCCAGTTTCTCTGAATCTTTTGATGATGTTAAGCGCGGCATAGGCGGAATAGGCAAATGCTAGGGGCAAATGCCACTCATCCATAGGGGCGCCAAAATGAGTAATTTTTTTAATTTAAAAGAAAAAGAAAACATTTCTCAGTTTCATTCATGGTGAAAACATGAAATGTGCCATAATTTAGTGGAAGATTGCTACCATCAACTGGAAAACAAACACTTTTGCTTGTGCTCCATGAATAATTTGTGCATGAATGACATTTGGACGATGACATCACTGTTTTATCCAGAGTGCTATATATAAATTAACTAAATTAATCACTTATTTACAACAAAAATAAATCATCACTGAACTTAAGCTCAGCTGGGCTATGACACTATTTTCTTCTAGATCTGCTGTACAGGAGAAGCAAACTTTTTTTGCGTTATTTTCCTGTTATCACTGTAAAGCTGCCTTGAAATAATCTGTATTATAAAGGTAATTTGACTTGAATGCTAGATGTTATATATATATATGCTAAATAATCATGAACACAATGACGGGGTGAAATGGGCTGTGATGCATGGGGCACCAGGTAAAATCTTGCCTAGGGCAGCAAATTGGTCAGGGCCGGCCCTGATGTTAAGCACTGTAGATGATTTACAAAGCCTTTGCAATTTGATGTTGAGGAACATTGTTTTTATAGGGGTGGTAAAGTATGATTTGACTTTTCTAACTTTAGTTAGTGTGTAATGTTGCTGTTTGAGCAGAAACAACATTTGCAAAGTTACAATGCTCAAAGTTCAAAACAAAGGAAGATATTTACCTTTAAAGAAAAGGACTACAAAAAACGGCTGGTATGGACTACATGAGCTTCCTCCCGGGTTTAGTGACATCAGCAAGCCCAAAATGTACATAAACCCCACCCCTGGGAACACGCAGTCCATGTTGAGAAGAGGAAAAGTTGTTCTATAAGAGTACATTTGTGAGTCAGCTCAACCTTTAGCATCCATCTTTTCATGTGCAATAGAAAGTCACTCTGTGTGCATCTCACAACAGTTCCTATACGAGCGATTTATAGATTATCATGACAGAATATCCTAATTGGAGATAGTTAACTCCACATCAGCAACATATTAATTCATCAACTAACCATTCAGAGACGTCCTGTTGCATTCTACATGTTGTCACTTCTTCTTGAGTCTCTCTATCTTTGTCTGACTCCGTTTTAACATAAAGGCAGAACAGTTTCTGTCATTTTACTGTGTTTGCGTGAGGTAATCACAGCTGCTAACACACAAGAGCTCTTGAGCACCAGTTTGTAGTAAAGCATGTACTGCGCTAGAAATGGAAAACTACATACTTTAAAGTATGAAAATAGTCTTCATTTTATTCAAATTTTTAAAAAAAAACGTCCCAACTTCGGGTTGTAATAAATCCAAAAGATAATAATATACAATCTGCTCGACCGGACTGCAAAAAGTTTGTGTTCTTGTAATTCAAGAGGCCACTGTGTGACGTTTCTGTGGCAAGCAAAGCGGGAACTGAATTCGCCAAACTCGAACTGAAACACAGGGAAATTCACTTTATTTACTTTTTTTTTTTTTTTTTTTTAACAGCAAAGTGGTAATATTTTATAGCAGTTGTCTACTTTAATGTCCTTTCACTTATTATTTTTTTTCTCTTGTATGATTTTGATGAATAATAATATTTTTCTTTGATTTCAGACCTGATGGAAGAGAGCGAGGAGAGTGAAGAACTGCGTGAAGTGAAGGAGGAGAATGAAGAACTGAGTGAAGTGAAGGAGGAGAGAGAAGAACTGAGTGAAGTGAAGGAGGAGAGTGAAGAACTGAGTGAAGTGGAGGAGGAACATCAGGTCAAACCTGGAGAAAAACCTTTGAGTCGCTCAAAGACTAAACAGACATTTTTAAAGAAAAGAAGAGCCAATAAATCTACAACCTGCACTCAGTGTGGAAAAAGTTACACAACCAAACAGTGTCTTCATATTCACATGAGGATTCACACCGGAGAGAAGCCGTTCACATGTGATCAGTGCGGGACGAGTTTCACACAAAAAACACATCTTAATACACACATGATGATCCACACTGGAAAAAAGCCGCACACATGTGATCAGTGCTGGAAGAGTTTTGTAAATTCATCAAACCTTAAGATTCACATGAGGATCCACACCGGAGAGAAGCCGTTCACATGTGATCAATGCGACAAATCATTTCGTAGGGCATCAGTCCTGAAGACACACCTGGCAGTTCATATGAAGGAAAAGCCGCATTCATGTTCTGTGTGTGGAAAGAGTTTTTCACTGCTGCTATATTTACAAAGACATGAGAAAATTCATACTGGTGTGAGAGAGTACATGTGCTTTGAGTGTGAGAAGACTTTTACTACAGTGCAATGTTTAAAACTGCACCAGATTATTCACACTGGAGAAAAACCTTACAAGTGTTCACATTGTGACAAGAGATTTTGCGATTCATCATACCTGAAAACCCATGAGAGGATTCACACTGGAGAAAAACCTTACAAGTGTTCACACTGTGACAAGAGATTTTGTGATTCATCATACCTGAAAACCCATGAGAGGATCCACACTGGAGAAAAACCTTACAAGTGTTCACACTGTGACAAGAGATTCAGTCAGTCATCACATCTGAAAACACACCAGAGAATTCACACTTGAGAAAAACCTTACAAGTGTTCACACTGTGACAAGAGATTCAGTCAGTCATCACATCTGAAAACACACCAGTGAATTCACACTTGAGAAAAACCTTACAAGTGTTCACACTGTGACAAGAGATTCAGTCAGTCAGCTAATCTGAAAACCAGTGTTGGGGAAGCTACTCTGAAACTGAAGTTTGACAAGCTACAAGCTACTCGTAAGTTAAAGTAGTTAAACTACAGTCAAGCTACCCTTTAAGTAGTTAGCTACACTACAAGTTACTATCAAAAAGTAGCTAGCTACATTGAAACTACTTTTGATTTCAGAATACTTCCTGCTCATTGAAATGTTTAATTTAGTTTTTCCACTGCAATAGTATATAAACTGATAAAGTTTGGTAGACTGGTGACTGATGATTATTGAGTCTCCAGTAAGAGTCTCCTTTTTCCTGCCAGACCTGTTTTCTCTATTGTGTTTTAAGTCAGATCACTGAGATTTACCTTTCGGAGCCCAGACGTTGAATCGTTAGGTTGATTGACTTTCACCTTTTGTCTTTAATGGCTCTGGGATGGCTCTCGGAATATTGGAGTTCCTGGCCAGTATCAGCATGTGAATAGTTATGCTGATTCAATTGGACTGGTAGTGCTCTCAGAGTAGGGTGTGTCCCACTTCATTTGCATGCTTTATTCAGAGTTTCCGCCTCCATGTAATCCCTCCCCCTTGGAATGTATATAACCACAATGTATAATGTTTTAGTTAGACTTGGTGACTGCAGCTACCGACAGCTCGTGTTTTCAATAAAGACTCTTGGTGAAGAAACAACCAAGTCTCCTGGTCTTTCAATTCTGAGTTTCCAACAATGCCAAAGAACTCTTTGCTCAAGCTCACCGTCTCTGCAAGATTAACATTGGCAGTTTTGCACGCACAGCTACTAGAAGATTTACATCTGTCAGACAGGTTGCTCACGTCATCAAGCTTAGTTTGAGTCGGTTTGAGTCTGCGCGTCAGGAACTGAAGTGCTAAAAAAATCGCTAAAAATGGGCTTCACTTGTCTCAGTTGAGTTCCAATGAGATGGCTCTGTCCACTTCTTTTACTGTCTATGGGAATCACCCATGTGAATTGCCCAAGTAATATACAGTAGCCTAACTTTAGCCCAGTCCTTAACGTATCAACATAATATTATTCTTTATTTTACAATGATGGACATGTGTAATGTGTCGATTATTTGCCCATGCAACACTAGCATGTTAACCAAAATTGTGAGATTGGGTTTAAAATTATTTGAAAACGTGCTTCAAGAAGTCAAACAGTGCTCTTGTACATTCGTATCAGCTGCCGGCAAAGTTGTCAGAGCTGACAAATGGACGGACAAAGCCAGCAATGTGGTGTCGACCCCCACTCACCAGCTTGGTTCGGTTGTCAGTGGTGTCATGTCTTTTTTTCAGTTCAGGTATTTAGCACTGAAGTGCGCCCCAGAGCCAGAATATCTGTCCTCCATGGCTCAAAGTACCCCGACTCTCTCCGCATTCGAGATGCTGTTTCGTGCACAGCAACTTACTCATTTGCCCCCGCCGAAAGTTGTACAGACCAAAAAAGACAAGCTGAACAATGACATTCTGGGGAACCTGCAGACCCAGGGAGTGGGCTTTTCTCTTTCAGAGAGCACAAACCAAGGCTCATTTTTGCTGATGGTAAGTTTATTATAATATTTGAATTATGGTATTATGACATTTGTCAAAGAGTTCCACTTTTCTACTTTATTCACAGCCTTTCGTAAGATAATTTTCATCTCATAATATTTTTTTCTTTGTATTTTCAGACACTAACAAATTGCCTTTGGTACATCACAAACCAGCAGACTGTGATACGTGATGCGTCTCACCATGACAGAGATGTGATTCCTGTTCCATCATGCTGGAGCTTTGAAGGAGACAATGAAGTGAAGAGAAAGAAAATTAAGGAGCAACCCATGTGTGCTGCATTTCTGAAGAGTCACTACCAAGCCCTGTTGTCTTTGTGTGAACAACCATACATGTCCTCAACTTATGCTTGGAGAGCACTGAAGGAGGACCTTTTCAGTTTTGCCACCTGCCTTCTCAACTATGTGGAGTACCTGGAGAGGAAGAGTGATACTACATCTGCAAATCATAGCTCAAGTAAACCTGTCGGAGTTGTATCTGAAAACATTTCCGTGACACACCACAAAAAAACCCTTCAGGTGGCTGCAAGGTACCAGTTGCTGGACAATGTTATGTGTCAAACAGATCCTCTAGCGCCTGTGCTCCTGGATGAGACTGTACACCTGGAGGAACCGTTTGCAAGTTCATGGCACAGATTTGAATTCATCAACAGAATCCAGCTGTCTGTACCTGTCGATGTGCTGAAATACCAACCTGGGGGAAACAAGACTGGCATCACCTTTCTGTGGAAAGTGGAAAGGACCAGAACACAGGACGAGCAGCTGACACAGACCGCTCGAGTTGTCAGTTCTCTGCAGCCATTTCTCCCACAGTACCACACCAGGTACATGAAGAACAAATTCTAGAGGAAGGTAGTGAACGTGGCTAAGGTGACACCAAGCATCGTAGAGGCAATCTATCAGGAAATCTCCCATGATTCTTCAGCCCCATCGAATCCTCTCATGAATCAACGCATCCAAGTGGCTCTCCTGGGAGAGCCTGGCATTATTGTCAACTTATGCACCCTTAACAGTGGTCGTCCTGGTGACAACTTTGAGGAATTCTTCTCTAAGATGGAAGAAGCAGATGATCGGAGACTTGGCACTGCCCACCTGTCACAGTAGTTGTCGCTAGAGGATCTCATTGAACAGATTAAGTCCAAATGCGCTGAAGGAACCAATGTGCCCAGCAAAGCCCTTGTGAGATTGCAATTTGCACCACAGAATCCCTACACCCGGAGAGCCTTGAACTTCACTTCACACTTTGAACTCAAGTAAAAGATCCAGCGAAGACAGCTCTGAGCATCTCACCCTGATGCACACTTCTGTGCTGCACTCTTCAATTTCTTGCGTCTACGCATGTATCAGCTGCGTTCAGACATATTTGTCTTATTCATCGACGATAAGGCCAAGATTCCGGTTGGAGAACCAGGGGAGCCTGTGTCCACCGGTGTCCAAGATAGACACTCAATCGTGCCTTCAACCAGCCAACTAGCAGCATTGGACCATGACATGACGAGCAAGGGATCCATCACATCCTCAGTATACATGCAACCCAATGTCCCTAGTCAGCCAGAGGGTTCATGGTACAGTGGCAAGGTAAAGATTGTGGTGAAGGACTCTGTCTTGCAGAAGTCTACAGCATACAGAAATGCAACAGCAACAGTAAGGCTCGCACAGGAAGACCCTTCAGGATGGAAACCAATCCATGTCAAGTACAGTGATGGTGGAACAGAACATCGCACCCTATTGGTCAAAGTTCAGCTCAGTCTGATCGCAGTATTTAAGATGCTAGAACTGGACATGCTCATTGCCTGCAGAGCAGCTCCAGGTCAGAGCTTGCAGAATCCAGTTGAGAGGGTGATGGATGAATACTTTAGAACATGCAGGTGTACTTGTGCTTTTGTTAACTAGCCTGAAAATATGAAACAATATGCAGCAACTGTTTTATTATGTTATAATATAATATAATGTACGTGTTTTGAGATGGTCATGCCTTCTTCTGTTGTGTGTTTGCTTGATCGCGGGGCTGGACTGGGACAGAAAATCGGCCCTGGCATTTTTGACCAGACTGGCCCACATGATCATAAACACCACCCATCTTTGCACGCCCTTAAATATGTTTTTGTTCAACTCCTATTCATTAAACCCATAACGCCATGTAATGAGTGAGTATAAACGAGTGAGAGTTAATAGATGAAATAAGTACAAAATTGTCATTTATTAATACAATTGAACTATACTCCACAGTGATGCATCCAAAAACAAGATATAAGCTGCATTGGCATAGCAATACCAGTGTTTTTCACAGGAGTTTTGTTAAAACTGTGGTGGGTGTGTGTGTGTGTTTTTTTTTTTTTTTTGTGCATTTTAATGTTAAATTCATCAATCTGGTGCAGTTTGAGGGTTCAAAATTAAAAGCTCCTACCCATATTCAGTGTGCAATATAACAAAGAAAAGATCAAACCTCTTTTAGTAACAGTGTCTGTCTATATTGCACTACTACTACAATAATAGTTATAACATTAATCTCATGACAGTAGCCTAATAGCCATATATTGTAAAACAAATGCACTGAAAAATAAAGAAAACTTTCATAATTAGTTTTGTACTAATTTCTAAACTTGAAAGAGATCAGCACATGATCTTTTATTTTGACGGAAACTGCATCAAGCTTTTATTTTGGCGGAAAACATGGATAAAAACTCGTCTCATTAAACTTCTAGTAAATTTCTGTAAAACTATGCAGTCAACAATGCAGATGTGGAAATAATGCGTAACTGGGTAATGGGTTCCTACACTCATAGCCAAAGTATTTTGAAAGAAGTTCTGCTTACCGCGTGCAGACTCTAACGTTACACTTTCTCATCTCTCTCCTGATCCTCCTCACTCACTATCCTCCTCATCAGCCACAGGAGCTGATGAAGGTCATGCTGCTGCAGAAAACATATATATTGTGACACATTTTACAGCGTCTGCTATTTCTATTACACGCTATTTCTCTGCACATTCCTTGCATTACTTCTCCATCTCTCAGACTATTTTGACAGATACACACTTGACACTGCACGCTCACTAAAAGCCCAAAGGGGGAGGTTTTTAAAGCTGTGATTGGGCCAGCCCAGTGTCAATCAAGAAAACAACCAATGGGCCGCTGATCTACGCGTTTCATGGGCCGGTCTGTCAGTGGAAAAAACAATTTTTTGACCAATGCATTACACCGCCACTAACCCAGCGCCGTCAATTAAAGGGATAGTTCACTTTGAAATTAATTTTTGATATGTTTTAGCTTACCTCGAGGGCATCCAAGATGTAGGTGTCTTTGTTTCCGCAGTAGTTTCAATTTTGATATTTTTAGGTCAAACCGTTCTTGTCTGTCAGTCATATAATGCAGGTCTGTGGTCACTGTCTCAAAACACAAGCACAGAGTCCAAATTAAAACAATTCCCCATCGTCCAAATGAAACAATTCCCCATCATAAGTACACATTGATGGCCTAAGACACGAAACGAGCGGTTTGTGTTAGAAAACGAACAGTATTTATATCGTTTTTAGCTCTTGAAAACAGTACACCGTCCAAATGATCTGACGGCGCGGGCGGCTATAGATGTATACTTAGATGTCGCCTTGGCTACGGTTTCGTTCCAATGAACTGCAGTAGCGAAGGCAACATCTAGTGTATACATCTATAGCCGCTATTGTTTCATTTGGACGATGGGGAATTGTTTTAATTTGGACTCTGCGCTTGGGGTTTGAGACAATGACCACAGACCTGCATTATATGACTGACAGACAAGAACGGTTTGACCTAAAAATATCAAAATTGAAACTACTGCGGAAAAAAAGACACCTACATCTTGGATGCCCTCGAGGTAAGCTAAAACATATCAAAAATTAATATCAAAGTGAACTATCCCTTTAAACAAAACAAAATGAATGGGCCGCCGATGTACGAGTTTTATGGGCCGTTTAAAAAAAAAAATAAAAAGTATGAGATGTAGGCCTATCGGCCCAAAAAGCACGTCGGCCCACCGGGCATTTGCCTGGTATGCCAGATTACCAGTCCAGCCCTGCACAGTTTGATTAATTGAATAAAGTAAGATGATCTGCCGATGATCCTGAATGGCTTGCTGAATGAGTGTTGATAGCCTAAGGCTCATCAATATTAACAGATCTGCTGAAAACACTCTTTATTTCATGGCAATAGTTCCTGTTTTCACCTCATTTAGTATACTGATGTCTTCAGATCGCCTATAAATGGCCACTTAAAGCTCATTTCATTGGTGTGAACAGACTGAGGGTAGGCTATTTGTTGGTTAAAATGGACATTTATTCTTTAGTCTTTATACGTTGTAGGGGTGACACCAAATAGTCGAAGATTCGATGTTTCGATTGGAGGAGCCTGATTCGACTACCGATCTCATGGTCGTGTCATACTGGAGCAGATAAATAATGTTGAGCCACATGAGACAATACTCAATACTTAAATGTCAGTATTATTTATTATATAGGCTACTATTGGAACAATGTTGCTTTGTGGTACTCTTTATTTTTAAAAGTTGTATGATAATTTTCAGATATGCGTATACAAAATTGAACTATTTTAATGATCTACCTACTTTATAGTGATGTAATCATGAACTAAAACTATATTTAGATTCTTTTGGACATATTGCTATCTATAGATGAAGATGAGTGTCAGTATTGTTTTATGTTATTGATGTTTTATATGCTTGTATCATGTATCCTGACTCAAATAATGTGTTTCTAACAGCAAACACTCAGAATAAAGTGAGATGACCTGCTGATGATCCTGAATGGCTTGTTAAATGAGTGTTGATAGTCTGAGGCTCATCAATATTAACAGATCTGCTGAAAACACTCTTTATTTCATGACAATAGTTCCTGTTTTCACCTCATTTATTATGCTGATGTCTTCAGATCTCCTGTAAATTGACACCTAAAGCTCATTTCATTGGTGTCAGCAGACTGAGGGTGTTGGCTACTATGTACATCTTTATGCTTTTAACTGTTTTGTTACCATTATATTTGGTAGAATTTAAATTATTTATATTATTTTCTTTATTTCTAGATACCTGCATTTTAATGAAGAAGCAGAATAATGTTAGGATTTACATTACAAATAATGAATGAATTGGCATTCAGTTTCAGTGATACAATGAATAGATAGACAGGCATAAATGCTTAGAAGTGTCATTTAATATAAAAAACTCAGTAATTTATATATTTTTTGATTTTGGGCAGATCAGCTCCTCCCACACTGCAATCACATCATCAGTAAAGCTCCTCCCACAGTAGTCACATGGTCAGTGAAGCTCCTCCCACAGTAGTCACATGGTCAGTGAAGCTCCTCCTGCTGTAATTCCCCAATAAATGCTGGAATATTCCCATCATCAGCTACAAGTGAAGACAAGCATCAGAGCATCAGGAAGAGCTGAAATCTGCAAAGACTGAGTTTATTAAAGAGGACAGTGAGAACATGAGTGATCCAGAACCCTGCAGAATGAAACACACTGAAGATCCTGAAGAACAAAGAGGTTGGTGTTTATTCTTCATTCACTCATGATGCTGAAGAACATTCATGTTAGAAACATTCAAGCTCTTTATCACTTTTAGATAAACAGTTAAACTATGAAATGGTACAGAATGTTCTTGGTTTTTTCAACAAATGGTCAGTAAAGGGAGGTTTGAGACATTTTATAGTGAGTGTCAACATCAGATCAAGCTAAATACTATTTTAACTGTTTTATTTGACATTTATTTTATATCGGTTCCCAATTTGTAACAACGTTACCAGAATTTTAGTCATTTTCAACATAGTTTACAAAAAAAAATTTTTAAGAATAATCTGTAAACGCAGAGTTACTGATAACATTGTATTTGTCAAATATCATAGTTATTCATAGTTATAGAGATTCTTCCTACAGTAACTTTGGTAACAGGGGTGATGAATACAGTCAATGCTACAGTTTGTGTAAAAACAGAGACAGTGGATTGAGATTATTTTCTTGTCTTCCCATCATGCAGTAGAAAGAGCCCAGATGATGTCACAATTTTTAGAAATGCTGTTATAAAAGGAGGAAAATCATGTCAGGAGTAACAGAGTTGAGTGAAACATGTAGGACACAGATAATGCTAATAAATATATTAATTTAAAACTAGTTAAAGCCGCAGCCACTCTACACTTTCAACATCAAATAATAATAATTAAAAATAAAATAAAATAAACAATCCACTCCACTTGAATGCTAAAAGTGTGTTATTTCTCACAGGGTTATTCACTTGAGCTTGTGTTTCTGATGTCCCACTTTCACATGCGCATGAATGGAAGTCTGTGAAGGAAAAATCTAGTGTGAACGGCCATTATTAATTAAAGGACAAGTTCGGTATTTTACACTTAAAGCCCTGTTTACAGATCGTTTCTGTTGAAATAGAACGGTTAAGATTAAAATTTGGACACAAAAATCGCTGCAAAAGCTTGACTAATAGACACTCCAGCCCAGTTGGTGGCGGAGTAATACCGTACCTCACAGCACATCCAATACAAGTCAATGAAGTTGAACAAAAACTACGATAAAACCTGTTGGAAAGCATCTTTTGCAGCGATTTTTGTGTGAGCATATCAGTGAACACCCCGATTACTCTGTGAGTTTCACGTCTTTGTAAACAGGTTTTAGGAAGGATTGTTCCAGTGCCCATAGGCAGCCATTCTGTATGTGGGGGGGAAAGCGAAAGAAACCTAAAATTCTCAGGACAGCAGCATGTGTCCAAATTTTAATCTTAACCTTTCTATTTCATCAGAAACGATCTGTAAACAGGGCTTTAAGTGTAAAATACCTAACCTGTCCTTTAAAACGTTTTAGTAAAATAAATATCAATCTCAAATTTGTTGTCAACATAGGGCTGTAATGTATATTTTAATGTTAATATAATTTTAGATAATTATGTCATTGATATATTTAATAGTTCTTGCTAAAGAAATTTGTGCCTATCCCTCTATTGCACGCATTATTACTTAGTAGTGGTAAAAAATGTTTTGCATGTTTTTATTACTTAAAATGAGCTAAATAACAGATATATAAAAAAATAAATAAAAAAAGAGTTTAAAGGGGGGTCGTTGGTAAATTGTTGCCATATGGCAACAATATGCAATCGTGGAAAGTACCATAAAATAAAACAAAATGTCAAAAAACTCATTTTATTTAAAACAAGACTCAACAAATCCATCTCATACTTAGTGAAATGTTTAAACAAACATTTTTACAGTAAAAACATTATATAATTTCAACAGTTATCTGAAATGTCTGGTAATAATAACCAGGAACCTGGAACCTGTCTCACTGAAATACACTATTCATTCGTTTCATTTCATTCAGTAATTTTTTTGCCGTTTCATTTAATTTAATTCTCTTTATGCCTTAGGGTTAGTCAGTGAACCCTAACCCTAACCCTAACCCACTTGAAAGTCAGTGAAGCAAAGGAAAACTAAACACTTGGAGCACTTGCTTCTCACAATGCCCTTGCATCCTGGCATTTTGCATCTGCCCTTTTCAGATGCATGCAAGGGCCAGTGGTCTGTGCGGTCTCTGCGGACAGGATCTGGCGGGACAAAGCTTTGGGGCCCTCTTTTATTTTTCCCCACCACAACAGCTTGTGAAGGTCTAATGTTTTTACCTTTAAAATATAAGAAAAAGTTGTAAACAGTCTCAGAGTAGTTTCATGCTATGTAAGTCAATGGGACTCCATTAGGTTGAATGCACCATGACGTTTCCATATTTGCATATAGTTGCCATATGGCAACAAATGTATTTTAGCATATTACAAAAAACTTATAAAATCAAAACTGAATTTAAGTTTACTTACCCCAGATAGTAAGTTTAAGTTTACTTTTAAGTTTAAGTTTACTTACCCCAGATAGTGATTTAAATTTTTTATTTGATGAAAATTTTCCAAAATTTTAAATAAAAGGCTATCTTCGGGAGCCCCACACAGTGATGTTTGCATGTCAATGTCCATGAGCAAAAAGGACTGGCTAACAGGATATCCTGGTCATGTGACCTCATAAATTGTATTTTCTTAAAAGTTAAAGCCCCCTTTTCACAACTAACTGTAAAAACATAAGATTTTATATCACAGCTTTTTAGAAAATTAAGATAAAGTAATTGTTGCCATATGGCAACGCTATGCAATAGAGGGCTATAATTGTTTTAAAAATAATAATTGGAAGATAAATTACCTCATTCATTGGAAGTTTCAATGACATATAATCAATTTATAAAAAGGCATCAAATTATCATAATATTTTATTACAGTTGTCTACCTTCTACACTGTAAAAAATTTCCTGTAGAAATTACAGTAACTTACTGGCAGCAGTTTGCCAGTAACTTACTGTAAATTAAACTTACAGTAAAAATACTGTATTCATATTTACAGTACCATTTAACTTGCTGTAAATTTATTTACAGTATAATATATTTTTTACTGTAAAACACGTTATGGTCTTTTCTCCAGTAATATATTTTAATACAATAAAAATATTACTTTACACTGTGAAATTTACTGTAATTTGTTGTCCACTTTTACTATTTATTGTAAAACTGCACAAATTATTGTATTTCAACAGGTCTCAGTAGTAAAAACTAGTAAATAACTATAAAAAGAAACAAAAGACTGTTTAACTTCTTTTATTGATTTAATTGTTCAATTGTAATACTTGAAATAACATTTTAATATTCTTGCAGATTGTACTTTCAGTTTTCCAAAAACTTGAAAACATTTCATTTATACATAGACGTTTCATATTAAGAGCATTTTAAAACAATTCATGAACAGATTCAGTCATAAGAACAATCTTAAAAATGTACAAATTCAGAAAACTCCTGTGTATGTATTTGCTCTTAGCTTAATAGTTTTGCCAGCTGAAATCCAGAAACTCCTTAAAGGACAATTCCGGTATTTAACAATTTGAGTCTATTTTGTAGTTTGTTTTGGATGAACAAGAGTGGTGGACAAAGAAATTTTGACAATGGTTCCTGTCGCGACTTTTTGACTATTTTAGAATTGCCCATGACCGCTTTAGAATGGGAGTCAATGGCCATGCAAAAACATGTCCTTAAAACAACCCTTAACGTTCGTTTTCAAAACTGTGCAACTCACCGAGTGGTTAGTGGTGTTCGTTGATGATTAAAAACAAGTAGCGCATCGAAATACAGTTTCTGTCGTGTTTTATTTGGCATTTTGTAAAATCCATTGATTTCCGTTGGAGGACTCATTGCTCGTTGATATTACTGCGCTAACGGAAACGGAAAGGATGCTGTTTACATTTGATTGTAGTCTTTTAGGTCTTTTTGCTCATCTCTCAGAAGGCTAGCGTGAGCAGAGCAACGGAAGAGCGGAAGTTTATACGCGGTCGTGAGGTATCTGAAAAAATAGTTCCACTATAGAAAAATAAACGGATTGAAACCATACATTGCGCCGATATTTGTTTTTAATCATCAACGAACACCACTTGGTGAGTTGCACAGTTTTGAAAACGTACTCGGTTACTAACGTAACCTCGGTTCTCTCTAGAAGAGGGAACGAGTACTGCGTTTTATCAAAACGCTACGGGAAAAGTCTCTTTTCACGAAACACTGAAGCAAAAAATTATCCTTTAATTTTCATATATGTAAAACGCGTTGCGGCAGCAGCAGTCAGCTATGGCGAGACGGCTTGCTCGCTCATTGGCTGCTCTGCGGCAACTGCTTAAGCCTATCGAGCGAGGCCTGAGATGACGTCAGGCCAATGAGGGCGCTTCGCGCCCTCCTCGCCACTTCCCGCCGAAACGGGCGTGGCTTACCTCTATAAAAGGAGCTCGAGAAGGCTGATTCACTTGATTTTGATCGCCGAAGCGAACCAGAGTGAACCGTACGCACGGCAGAGAACGCAGTACTCGTTCCCTCTTCTAGAGAGAACCGAGGTTACGTTAGTAACCGAGTACGTTCTCTTACGAGAGTTCTCTCGTACTGCGTTTTATCAAAACGCTACGGGAACCCCTTGCAAAACGCCGTGCGTGCTGGGATAAAAACACTGATCACCGGAAGCTATTTCAGGCACACAGTGCATAATCACCAGATTGACTCACACAGAGTCAGGGAATAAGGGTGGGAGCCTTAATTCCCTATACTGTAGCGTCGTAGAATAGACATGTCCACAGACGCAAGTATAACATCACATAGACAGGGTAGGGAACCTGAACTAATGTGGGAAATGTGGGTCTTACACAGTTCTGCCCAAGATAGTCGGTAGCGCATTGCGCATGGGTTTCAGTGGTCTGACTAGACGGCTGAACAGATTACACCGACAAAAGCTTAGCCTGTAAGGCGGAAACCTCTAGGTTATAAAACCTGATAAATGTAGACGGAGAGGCCCAGCCTGCCGCCGTACATATATCCTGTAGGGAAATCCCGCTGGACCAAGCCCACGAAGAAGCAACGCTTCTCGTAGAGTGCGCTCTAACTCCCTACGGGCATGGAATGCCCTTGGCAGTATAAGCCAGCGCTATGGCGTCAACTATCCATCTGGATAGACTTTGTTTCGAAACAGCCATTCCTTTGGAACGTCCACTGAACGAGACAAAGAGCTGCTCTGTCTGTCTGAAGACAGCAGAGCGGGACATATAAGCTCTTAAAACCCTAACAGGGCAAAGAAAACTCGAGTCCCCTTCCTCACTCGATGCCGGCAGGGCAGCCAGGGAAATAACCTGAGCCCGAAAAGGCGTGTTGAGGGCTTTCGGCACATAGCCGTGCTTAGGTTTGAGTATGACTTTAGAGTCATTAGGACCAAACTCCAAGCACACCGGGCTCACAGAGAGCGCGTGCGGATCGCCTATGCGCTTCACTGAAGCGAGAGCCATCAAAAACACTGTTTTGAAAGACAAATGTTTGAGGCTAATAGACTGGATAGGCTCGAAAGGGGCACCTTTCATGGCCGCCAGGACCGTAGAAAGGTCCCACATAGGGACTGAAGGAGGTCTGGGTGGATTCAGTCTCCTAGCTCCCCTGAGGAAGCGGATGACTAAATCATTCCTTCCCAGTGACTGACCCAGCGTTGAACCGGAGAACGCTGAAATAGCCGCCACATACACTTTGAGCGTGGAAGGGGATCTGCCCTTATCCAACAGCTCTTGTAGGAAGGAGAGAACCTCCGTTACCTCACATTCGAGGGGTGAAAGGCTCCGAGCTGTACACCAGCCGGAGAAAACCGACCACTTTGAAGCATAGAGTCGCCTGGTCGACGGCGCTCTAGCCTCCGTGATGGTATTCATGACTCCCTCTGCGAGACCAACGGGTATCCGTTGAGCGCCCACACATGAAGGGACCATAGTTCCAGGTGTGGGTGCCAGATCGAGCCCCTGGCCTGCGAGAGGAGATCTCTCCTCAACGGCACTGGCCATGGAGCGATGTCTGCTAACTGCATCAGAACTGGGAACCATGCCTGGTTCTTCCAGAACGGTGCTACAAGCAGCACTGGGCATTTCGTTTTCCTGACCCGTTCCAACACCTGAGGCAGGAGGAAGATGGGGGGAAAAGCGTATAGCAGGCAGCGCGGCCACTTTTGGGACAGCGCGCTGTCAGTCTTTGAAAAGAATGCGGGGCAGTGAGCGTTTTCGCGGGACGCGGATAGGTCCACCTCCGCTTTGCCGAATCTCTCCCACAACAGCCGGACTGTTTGTGGGTGTAGAGACCATTCGCCCGTAGGAACTGTAAGATTAATAAGGGAATTAAGATCAATATAACTCAAAGGGGATTGAATTACAGGAAATAAGAACCGAATTATTATGCAAACTATTCAGAATTAATATTTAACACTTTATCAACTATTCGTCCACCGATAAGTTGAGATTAGGGTATTTTACCAATTCTGGACAGAATATTATTCCGTAGCCTACGGTAATAATATCATAAAGTTATGATAACTGATTAATATGAGCAAGGTAGCAAAATCTTTTTAGTTTAAGGCAGTAACTTGTAAGCACACAGCACAAGACGCTTGTATGTAAAATCAACCAAGACTTTATTGAACTACTCTAATACACACAAACTAAACTAACACGAAAACACACACAAACATTCATTCAAACAGTGACAGAGAGTGATGTTATTAACGGAGTGTGAATGGAGTCCCAAATGTCTAGCGTTAGACACTATTTCTTGACCGCAACCTGAGAGAATCAAACTACTAGCACTTTAATCTTAGTTCGTTTTCTTAATAAGATTTGCACCAGTTCACTTCAGCCAGAATTAGGAGAATTGTGTACTTGCGTTTAGATGCTCCTGAGCGCGTGCGTTCCCTGTGACGAAGTTGCTGGAGAGGGAATCTCTTCGGCGCTGATTGGCTGGCAGTCGGTCGATGATGCGTTCTGAGGGACAGCACTCGATGGTGAGTGGTTGGTTGGCTTTGCCGGGTGGCGCTTCGTTCGCGGGATTTCCTGGATTGCGGGTTGCTATGCAACGGAGTTTCCTCTGAGTCTGGAGCGACTCTGAGAGGGGTTTCTTTGACGAAGTTCAGCGAAGGATCTTACGGAAGAGTTGATGAGTTTTGCGTGAGCTCTTGGTGGTTTGAAGAGTATGTAAGCATACACGCTGGACGATGGAAAGGTCAGCGAGAGCAAAAGTCACTGCAAAAGCGAGGCACAAGGCAGGCAAAAAGCAAGGCAAAAAGCAACTCATAGCTGCTTGTCATTGGGTTATAAGCGTGTCCATCTGACCCGTCCTTCCTAGTGCGACAGCCAATCAGATATTGTCTTGGGCGGGACCTACGCCCCGTTCTCCGGTTCTTGCATGTAATTAGCGTAAAGTCCACATGATCACGTGTGCCCAAACTCCGGAGAGTTTAGTTAAACGCTTTAATAAGTAAACTTAATAGTTTAAATATGGTGCATCCTACACACATCTACTTTATATCAACATTCTAGAAATCATTTACCCATCAAGTAGGTACCAAAATACATATACTTCCCATAGTGGAGGTGGAACTAAATAAGGATTTCGCTGTGATAAGTGTTTAACACACAAAATTAACTTCAGTAATATACAGCATACATACTACAGAGAATACACATGTATGAGGCAACTTCTGGTGATTAGTTCCTATAACTGAGGTAGAAAACCTTACAAATAGGCTGTAATGAAAGTTAAACACACAGAAAGAACTCCACAGGTTACATAAAATATACATGATACTTAAGATATATGTGAGGTAAATACTGGTGATCAATTCAGCTTATTGGAAGCAATTTTGAGATCGTTGTTTGTATTAAACCACAAGTGGGTTAATTTCAGTCTATTGGTTTTGGAGACAAAAGTCTCTGGAATTTACAACTGCAGAAAGGGGGGTGTCCCCTGGTTTAGGGTTTGTGGTGATTCTGGGCCATAAGAATGCTTTAGCATCCTTCGTTTCCTGATAAGGCTGTGGATTTATGCATTGGGGTCACCACAGGGTTCTTGGCCATTTGGCCTTAAGTTTGTGGAACAAAGAGGAATCTTTTCCTGCTGTCCTGGCATCGCTGGTTTGAGATTAGACACACACAACAAGGGAAAGGGGGGTGACATCTCCTTTAGCCATCTCGGCACCATGACTGTGTTTTATGACTTACTAATGATTCACTGGGGAATCGTTCCGAACTGTGGAATGTGGTGTTGGGTTAATATGAAATGGACTGTTCAAGGATAATCCTACATATTCCCCCTTTCGGTCGGTGATGTTCCAGGTGAGGACATCGGCGAGCGCTGGATAAAATAGGCAGAGAGAGAGAGACAACACATACAAACACAACACAACACTCCATCACTTAGCTGAGTTCTGGTGCAAGATTTCGCTTTTGAGAATATTGTGGGCCTATGGCGCGACAGGTTAACAATTATGATGATGATGGTGGCTTTTCTTGATTACCCTAGTTTTGGTTGTGCGACGCACGGGTAGGGGCGTAATCCCAATTAAATTGGTCGAGTTCTCAGATTCGGGATCTGGTTCTGCTCGCTCTTGGTTGCCAGCGTTTTTCCTAGAATTTCGCGTTCCGTATGAGATTCGTCGCCTGATAGGTGATCGAAGCTAAATCATCGGTATGGAGGATCTACGTACAACTGCATGGTTATAATTATTTAATCGGTTGCGAGAGTGCCATGACGGGTAGCTCACGGGACTCTGCAATCCACGTTTTTGCACAGTGGACGTAGTGAGTCAATCCTATCGTCAGGCCCTATACCAAGTTTCTGTAGGTTTAAGATTGTTTAGGTGAGAGGAGTGGAGAGTGGAAGAGAAGGAAGGGAATAAAGAAAGTGAGCATTAGTAATGACTTCTAGTAATTACTTCTTGTTAGTGGGGCAATCTCAAAAGAGTGGGTGCATATCATTTGAACAACTCTGAGTAAGGTGTTTATGAAGACAATTGAGTGTTTCATGAAATAGGGTGTAGTGTGTGGTGTAATTGATCTGTGTCAGTCACTTTTGGTTTCCCCCTTTTCTTGTCTGTTGGAGCCCAAGTGCCCTTTTATCTGGTTTCGGTGGACCCAACGTAGGACTGGCTCATTGCGCTTTTGGCTCATCTTGATTCGGTATGCGACAGGTGAGAGCTTGTCCACGATTTCATGGGGTCCTGTCCAGCGAGGCAGGAACTTCTTTGACAGGCGATGGGGACCCGATTGTTGTGACTGCACAAAACTGTAGTACCACACTTTGTCTCCGATGTTGAATTCTTGGTGAGAGGCCTTCTGGTCGTAATAGGCTTTGCGACCTTCTGCACTTTTCTGTAGTTGTTGTTGCGTAAAAGCAAAGGCGGTTCTTAGATGGCGATGCAACTCTTCAAGATACTGGTGGGTGGTATATGCCGTGACAAGGCTCATGTCACCTGGCTGGTAGAGCAGGTGGAGCGGCAGTGTCATTTGCCGTCCTGTCATTAGCTCAAAGGGTGGCACCCCGGTGGACTTGTTAGGAGTTGCTCTGATAGCCATTAGCACTAGCGGGAGCTTGATATCCCAATCCTTTTGGTTCGCAGACACATACTTCTTTAGCATGCTGACCATAATGTCTGCTCCGATGTAGATATCGTGTGGCAGGTCGGGGACAACGAGGAAGTAGTGACTCAGGTGTCTGTCATTCCAGCATATGTCTAAGGCACAGACAGTCTTAGAGGTAATCATGGTTAAGGAGCATGGATTCAGAGGGAAGCGGTTATGCTTGTTGGCATGTGGCAGTTCAGGCTTGTCTTTCTTTAAGGCTCTGAAGAGCTTCAGGCTGATGGCTGAGTTTTCGGCCCATAGGGCTAGCACAGAGTCAGGTACTGTCATGCCTTGAATGTCTATAGCTGTCATCAGTTGAAAGCCATTTAAGCCTGGTTCTGTGGTTTTGAATGCGCACAGAAGAGAAGTTTGACTCTTGCCATGTGGCACCAAGTTAGAGACTTGCTTTGATCTTGGGCTTGAGTTTTCGCTCAGTGAGCTGGAACCAGTGTCTGTGACTTGACACTGCGCTTCTGTGGAGCATTGTGAGTGAAAGGGAAGGGGCTCCCGAACTTGGGCCCATATCTTTAGGTGCTTAAAGTCTATTAAGGGCTCAAAGCGATTCAGCAGGTCTTTGCCGATGAGAAGGGGATATGTGTCCAACGGCGAGATGTACACAGGGTGTATAAGGCTCATTGGTCCGACGGTCAGGTGGATTGGGGCCACCTGCTCCAACTGCAGTCCCGTGTGGGAATAGGCTTGAATGTTGAGTGCACACTTTTGAAGTCTGAGGGTTCCACTGGTTCTTTTGGTTCTTTCTTGAATTTCTTCTAAGAGCTGAGTGGACATTAGGGTGATGTCGGCTCCCGTGTCTACCAGGGCCTCTAGTTTGACACGGTGTTCTAGTGTGATGGAGAGATAGAACTTTCTTGCCACACCTTTCTCGATGAGGTCACCCAGAAGTTGAGGAACTGGAGTTTGGGTTGAGACAGGTAGAGTGTTGTGGTTTGTTTGCTGTTGCTCGCAGGGGTGACAGACAACCAAGATGGCACTTTCTGGTACTTGAGTGGTTCCATCCTCCTCTGGTTGTTGGAGGTTTCCATGGTATGAGTTGACATGTGTCGGATCAGGTTCTGAATCTGTTGCTAGGCATTCAGGTTCAGTCTCTTGTTTCCTTGACAATGGGGTTATGGCAGCTTGACTTGTCATGTTTTGAGGGTGGTGAGTGTGAGAGAGGTGGTTATTGCTCTGGTTGATGTGTACCAGGTGGTCGCTGTTCCCTTGCTTCACCTCTAGTCACGCCGAATCTGACTTGTCTTTCTTTTCCCATTTCCTGTCCTCTTCATTGCGTTTGAAGAATTCTTTCATGAACATCTGCATCATTTCTTGTGAACTGATACCTGGTGCAGTCTGTTGTTCTTGTGTGGACTCAGTGTGGGGTTGGTCTGATTGACGCCTGGGTGGATTTCGTCGTCGACCCCTTGGGCTAGTTGTTCCTGGGGGCGTGTGTCGCTTTCCTTTAGACGTCCAGTTGGGCTCCCATGAACCTTTTCCTCTTGAGTTTCCATATGACCGTGTCTGGTTCCATGAATTATCCCAGCGGTTTTCGTGCGGCCATGACTGGTCCCATGATTTCTCCCAGTGGTGTCCAGACGCGTGTGGCGTGTCTCGTTGCTTGTGCCAGTGATTGTTTGGTTGTTTGGGTCTGACACTGTCATGAGAGTCCCGTTCTTTTCTGAAGGAGGATTGTCTTTGTTCTTTAGGTGGCAGATTGGTGCTTTCGTGATGCTGGGTGCCCTCTAGGGCTAATCCTTGATGTTGAGTATTGAAATCACAAACTGCTGGGGGTTTGGATCCCTTTTCTGAGGCCATCTTTTGTTTGCCATAGGCTTTGTGGGCCAAGTCCCTCAACTGTTGTGTAGTCATTGTGCGTGGACAGGCCATGACGCCTAGGTGGTGGCTTACTCCAGGGTGGAGGTTTCTCAGAAAGAGGGTTTTGAAATTCAAGTCATCCTCCATGTCAGGTTCATTACGTGCGCCAAAGTATGCTCGTCTGAGTCTGTTGTAAAAGGCTTGGGGTGTCTCGTGCCGGCCTTGTTTGGTTTCTAGGGCGGCCACCAGTCCTTGGTCTGCCTCTGGGTCTGCAAATTCTTTAATTAGGGCTTCTCGGAGGAGGTGGAAGTCTGACTTGGTGTGTGTAGGCTGTCTATCCAAGAAACTTCGCACCTCAGGACTGGATGTTGTTCGAAGCAAATAAAGTCTGTCTCTGTCTGTCACATTGGATCTCATTTCCAAGTGGAATTCAATATCTTGCAGGTAGGCCTGGACATCTTGACTTCCTGCCACATTTGGGGTGAATTTGTTGATGTTCCTGGCCAGCTTGTCAAGGTCCTTGAGTTCCAGGCCATGTGCAGCTTCATAGTCGGTTCGGAGAGACCCCCTTCTCTTGTCAGCAGGGTAGCGCTCCTCCATGACAGCTGTATAGGGCTTTGGTGGTGATTCTTCACTTTTTCTTTGATGTGGCAGTCCCAGGATAGGGGACGCAGCTCTGCTGGGCAGGGGTGAGACCAGAGGACGCCTTGTCCTGGTTGGCTCAGGGTGCAGCTCATACGCATGCTTGAGTTCCTCTCTGATTGAGTCGGATTCTTCTTTTACATAGTCGAGCTGTTGAGTCAAGTCGCTGATCTGATTTCGTGACCTTTCAAGATGGTTTTCAAGGGCCTTTATTCGGCTGTTCTTGTCTCTGAAGTCAGCCTTGGCTTTTTCCAGTAGCTGCTCTGCATACTGTAACTTGTTGGCCAGATCATCTTGGGCAGCCCTAGCTTGTTCTAATTCTCTGTTGGTGGTTGTCAATGTTTCTTGAAGCCTTTCGATTTCCTCTTTAGCGCCTGGCTCCACCTCGTCGGACCCTTCCTGTTGGTCCTGTGCTTCCAGTTCTAACTGCTTGATGCGTTGTTTTGCGTGAGTCAGCTGCTCCTGGAGGTGAGCTTCTTGCTCGTCGCTCAGCTTGAGTGAGGCTATCAGCGTGTGACTCAGGGAACCAGTGATCTTTGCAATCTCTTTGTGGTTGTAGCTGTGTGTTGGATCCTGTGTTGTGATGTCAGAGATGTTGGCATCCAGTTGTTCTTGCGTGTGCTGTCGTAGGTTGTTGGCAGCCTGGGGCAAGAAGTTGCATGTCACGATACTTAACCAGTTCTCTAAGTCTTCCCAGTGGGTGGTGTGATCATCAGTGCGAGACATGTTGGCACAAGGTAGGGAAAACCTGGAAAAGAGACTGGCACAGATCTGTGAAAGTGTGTGTGAGCTAAGTATGTGATGGGTGGTTAAGTGTGGTTTGCTGGAGCTGTGGGCCTCCTTTGACGTGTACTGCTACTCGTAGTCTCTGTGGGAGAAAATAGTGCAGCTTGGAGGATACAGCTGAGAGGAGGGAGAGTGAGCAAAGACCAGACAAAGCAAGGTGATATTCAAAGACAGTAGATAGCAATCAGGGCTGTGAAACAAAGAACTAAAAATAAAATAATAGTAATATTCTCAAGGAAGGGAAGATTTTTTTTTTTGTAAATAATTCAATAGAGATACTTCAATGAAGGTCAAATTGAACGGTACCTGGAATCTCTTAATTCTGTGTATTATTGTCGTTATAACTTCCTCCTGGTAGAAAGAAAGTGTTAACGACAATAATCGTGCTCCTTCTTATAGGATCGACACCATACACCTGTTACGTGCTCCTTTTTTTTTTTTTGGAATGCGTTAAGTGAGCGGTAGTCGTTTATGGTTCCTCCTATCAATTTATTTATTAATTAATTTATTTATTTGCCAATAAATTTATTTTAATTTTATTCCAATTTATTCGACTGTGTAGGATGCCAAAATGTAGGGTAGCGTGCGGTGCAAGGAGGGTGAATTCACACAACTGTTAAAACTTCAGAATGTTTGCGAACAGTTTCTTTGAAAACTTCCTGTAATTACTGATTGATTCTCACAGGTTCAGTTCCAGAAATATCATGGGTAGAAGAGAGAAGAAGCAGAAAAGACAAGGAAGGAGTTAAATGCAAGTGAGGGAAGGGATACTGACTCAATTAGCATGTGGATCTAGTTGACCAATAGTTATGCTATGGTTATATGTTAATCCACTAAGCCTTGTTGCGATTAAAGGCTGCTTTTATTTGGTGCACATCTAACTAAAACAATGTCAAAAGGGAGTTGTTTCCACTTTATCATTAAACTCGCAGAGTGTTTTATCTATACATTTATGTCAATAAATATATACATACATTACTGCTCCCACTGAAAATAGGAGAAGGGAAAATGGAGCGGAAGGGAAAACAATACTGGCAATAGGAGATTTTGAAAACAAAATTCATTAAAAATAAAATAAGAAAAAAAAATAAAAAAAAATAAAAAAAAAAATAAAATTAATGTAAAATTAAAAGTAAATAAACAAAATTTTAATTATCGTAGTCTCTTTATTTAAAACAAATGAACGATGAAGTTCCTCGTTATTTGTTTAAAAGAAATGAGACTAACAGTGTAATCCAAGCGTTAATAATAATTAACATGCAAAGGGACCGCCCATGACGGTACAGAATGAGAGAGAAAACAAATGAAGATGGGAAATAAACAACAAAACAGAGTGAATAAATAAAGTAAAATAAAGGAAGAAAAAAAGGAAGAAAAAAAATTAATAATAATAAAATAATACAAAAATAAAGAAAAATAACATGGCTGATCTAATTGGTAACTGGTTTACTTAAACTTTGAAGGTCAAGATTTCCTACTACACAATTGAAGAGCTATTGCCAATGTAATGCTTAGGGTATTGGTGATTACGATTAGCCTAGATTTAACTCTAGTTAATTGTATATTCGTCACAAATTAAATACTTCTGAGTCAATATTCCTTTAATGGGGATAGGGAGGTGAAAAAAAAAATAAAGTAAAACATAAAATGGGAATGTTCACAGATTGTTAGAGTGGAGATGTGAAAAGGTTAAATCATTTCAACACTGCTACACAACACACTGCATCCAGCTTCAGCGAGCCACACCAATGCTTGCGCTAACCTACAAGGCTAATGGCTTTAGCATAGACTTCCGTGAACACCTGAGTTGTTTACAAAAGTGCGCGCATGCGCACTTGAGGGTCAACCCGAAAATCTTTTAAGACTTCCGTGTCACGGCTGTTACTATGGTGACGCACAGCCTAACAGTTCAAGACGCACGTGGGTATGTCTGCGTGCAGACAAAGTTCAAAACATTACATGAAATGGCGGCGCATTTCAGTATTACACAAACACTGGGCGCTTATTCTTTACGATATGGCGCTCAATAAATCTCAGCTCTTTGTGAGTGAGGCAAAATATTTCGTGCACTGCAGATGCACTGTTAAAACAATAACGTTATTGCGATCTCGGCGGATCGGAATTCTTCGTGTCAGTTTCTGTGGACACGCAACACAGCATGCAGGATTTACTGCATCAATTTACTTGATCAAGTTTAACAAAACTCCCATTCAAATCAGGCTCGGACACATGTAGTGTTTCACGAGTAACAGTATCTACTTCACCAAGTGAGTCAATACAAACAGGTACATTAGTTAGCTACTCTAATGTCAACCTAGGGAGACAGCTTAGTTGATTTAATATTGGAACACGCAATAATTAATCAATCTAGCTATAACAAGGCCTTTTAGAAAGAAAGTAAGGAACACGCTTACTTCTCTCCTGGTGCGCTGTAAGGCGACTTTCTTTTGTCTCAACAGACAATCTTAAATTCGTTTACTGCAGTTTTAACAATAACAACAAAACACTTATACAAACTAAACGTGAGTTTAGATTTCCATTCATTCACACAACGCCCTGTTATGCGCTCTTAACGTTACACATCAACAATAAAATACTCGTTTTCCTGTGTCTCTAATCTATCTTTCCGGACCAATAGATTAGATACAATCACAAATGACTTGTTTTGTGCTTACAATTTAGTTTAAACTGCCCGAAATATGTCTCCACCAGATATGTAAGATTAATAAGGGAATTAAGATCAATATAACTCAAAGGGGATTGAATTACAGGAAATAAGAACCGAATTATTATGCAAACTATTCAGAATTAATATTTAACACTTTATCAACTATTCGTCCACCGATAAGTTGAGATTAGGGTATTTTACCAATTCTGGACAGAATATTATTCCGTAGCCTACGGTAATAATATCATAAAGTTATGATAACTGATTAATATGAGCAAGGTAGCAAAATCTTTTTAGTTTAAGGCAGTAACTTGTAAGCACACAGCACAAGACGCTTGTATGTAAAATCAACCAAGACTTTATTGAACTACTCTAATACACACAAACTAAACTAACACGAAAACACACACAAACATTCATTCAAACAGTGACAGAGAGTGATGTTATTAACGGAGTGTGAATGGAGTCCCAAATGTCTAGCGTTAGACACTATTTCTTGACCGCAACCTGAGAGAATCAAACTACTAGCACTTTAATCTTAGTTCGTTTTCTTAATAAGATTTGCACCAGTTCACTTCAGCCAGAATTAGGAGAATTGTGTACTTGCGTTTAGATGCTCCTGAGCGCGTGCGTTCCCTGTGACGAAGTTGCTGGAGAGGGAATCTCTTCGGCGCTGATTGGCTGGCAGTCGGTCGATGATGCGTTCTGAGGGACAGCACTCGATGGTGAGTGGTTGGTTGGCTTTGCCGGGTGGCGCTTCGTTCGCGGGATTTCCTGGATTGCGGGTTGCTATGCAACGGAGTTTCCTCTGAGTCTGGAGCGACTCTGAGAGGGGTTTCTTTGACGAAGTTCAGCGAAGGATCTTACGGAAGAGTTGATGAGTTTTGCGTGAGCTCTTGGTGGTTTGAAGAGTATGTAAGCATACACGCTGGACGATGGAAAGGTCAGCGAGAGCAAAAGTCACTGCAAAAGCGAGGCACAAGGCAGGCAAAAAGCAAGGCAAAAAGCAACTCATAGCTGCTTGTCATTGGGTTATAAGCGTGTCCATCTGACCCGTCCTTCCTAGTGCGACAGCCAATCAGATATTGTCTTGGGCGGGACCTACGCCCCGTTCTCCGGTTCTTGCATGTAATTAGCGTAAAGTCCACATGATCACGTGTGCCCAAACTCCGGAGAGTTTAGTTAAACGCTTTAATAAGTAAACTTAATAGTTTAAATATGGTGCATCCTACACACATCTACTTTATATCAACATTCTAGAAATCATTTACCCATCAAGTAGGTACCAAAATACATATACTTCCCATAGTGGAGGTGGAACTAAATAAGGATTTCGCTGTGATAAGTGTTTAACACACAAAATTAACTTCAGTAATATACAGCATACATACTACAGAGAATACACATGTATGAGGCAACTTCTGGTGATTAGTTCCTATAACTGAGGTAGAAAACCTTACAAATAGGCTGTAATGAAAGTTAAACACACAGAAAGAACTCCACAGGTTACATAAAATATACATGATACTTAAGATATATGTGAGGTAAATACTGGTGATCAATTCAGCTTATTGGAAGCAATTTTGAGATCGTTGTTTGTATTAAACCACAAGTGGGTTAATTTCAGTCTATTGGTTTTGGAGACAAAAGTCTCTGGAATTTACAACTGCAGAAAGGGGGGTGTCCCCTGGTTTAGGGTTTGTGGTGATTCTGGGCCATAAGAATGCTTTAGCATCCTTCGTTTCCTGATAAGGCTGTGGATTTATGCATTGGGGTCACCACAGGGTTCTTGGCCATTTGGCCTTAAGTTTGTGGAACAAAGAGGAATCTTTTCCTGCTGTCCTGGCATCGCTGGTTTGAGATTAGACACACACAACAAGGGAAAGGGGGGTGACATCTCCTTTAGCCATCTCGGCACCATGACTGTGTTTTATGACTTACTAATGATTCACTGGGGAATCGTTCCGAACTGTGGAATGTGGTGTTGGGTTAATATGAAATGGACTGTTCAAGGATAATCCTACAGAACGTTGTTCCTGGACAGTCTGTCCGGGCCCACATTCAGCAGCCCGGGCACATGTACTGCTCTCAGCGAGCGCAGGTTGTGCTGAGCCCATAGCAGGAGGCGTTTCGCCAGCCTGTACAGGGGTATGGAATTCAGACCGCCCTGGCGATTTATGTAGGACACCACTGCCATGTTGTCCGAACGGACTATGACGTGTTGGTCCTTGATGTGGGGACAAAAACGCGTCAGCGCGTTGTGCACTGCCAGCATTTCTAGGCAGTTTATGTGTTGGAGCTTTTCCCGTTCCGACCATAGGCCGAAGGACGGTCTGCCCTCGAGCAGCGCTCCCCATCCCGAGGTGGATGCGTCCGTAGACACCATCCTCACCCTCGAGGAAGTCCCCAGGCTTACACCTGATTGGTACCAGTCGTTCGCCATCCAAGGCACCAGGGCTGTGACACAGTCCTGATCGACCTTGAGGCGTAAATGACCGGACACCCACGCTCTGCGCGGAACCCGCGCTTTCAACCAGAACTGCAGCGGGCGCATGCGGAGCAAGCCCAGCCGGAGAACTGACGATGCTGAGGCCATGAGACCCAGCATCCTTTGAAATTTTCTGAGCGGGGTGAAAGCGCCGCGGCGGAAAGACATCGCCGCGCGCTGAATGTTCAGCACGCGCTGTGGCGACAGCCGCGCTGTCGTAGACTGTGAGTCCAGAACTATACCCAGAAACGGAATCGTTTGGCTGGGGTTCAGTGAACTCTTCGCCCAAATGACCGTGATACCAAGATTCTCGAGGTGATCGAGTAAAATGGCTCTGTGCTCTATGAGCTGAGATCGTGATTGGGCTAGGATCAACCAGTCGTCCAAATAGTTCAGCACTCGCATGCCTCTGAGTCTGAGAGGAGCGAGCGCTGCGTCCATGCATTTCGTAAATGTACGAGGTGCCAGGGACAAGCCGAAAGGCAGGACTGTATACTGGTATGTCTGACCCTCGAAGGCGAATCTCAAGAATCGCCTGTGATGTGACGCTATCTGTATTTGAAAATACGCGTCCTTCAGATCTATCGACATGAACCAGTCTTCTCGGCGAACATGCGCGAGAATTTTGCTGGTTGCGAGCATTTTGAAACGGCGTTTCACTAATACTCTGTTCAGTCGTCTGAGATCCAGAATGGGTCTGATACCGCCGTCCTTTTTGGGGACTAGAAAGTATCTGCTGTATATCCCCTGTTCGCTTTGAACTCGGGGAACAAGCTCTATCGCCCCTTTGCTTATCAGTTTTGATATTTCGGCGGCGAAGTAGGTGTGCTACATTCAGCGGAACCGAAGTTTCGACGCGCGCTGTGAAGCGCGGAGGGCGTCGACAAAACTGTAGCGAGAAGCCTCTCTTTATAATGCCTAAGACCCAGTCCGAAACCCCTGGAAGCGCTGCCCATGCATCTGCATGGTTGGCTAAGGGCCGGATACAGAGCGCGCTCTGTTCGCCGTGCGACAGAGGTGCTATGGGGCTCACAAACATAGGCGTTATGCCTGCGGCATTTGAGGCGGGGGGCGCGCTTAATACAGCGGGCGGAGCGCTCGCCCTTGACCTTACAACAGTGTTTGGCTGAGTGAGGGGGGGCTGCGCGAGTCCCATGGGACTCATGTGTGCGAGTAGATGTGGGCTGTGAGCGGGCACATTTACTGCTTGGGGCGCGCTGCTTGTGTAAGCAGCGCGCGCGCTCACAGGTCTCGTTTTTACAGAGAGCCTGTGATCTGATAGACATAGTGTTCGTGGGCACTGAGTAGTGGGCACTTTTACTATGTGGGGAGCGCAATCAACCTGAGTCGATTTTATTTGCGCGAGCCCTAAGTGCAGGGCTGTGCTTGTGTGTAGGGATGGGCACTGAGAAGTGGGCATCGACACTAAATTTATAGCACCATCGGCCGTGGCCGGGACACCAGAAGTACCGTGAGTAAGTGTGGGCGCGGGAGAGCGGGCACAGTTACTGCAATGAGTGCACTGTCTGTCTGAGCAGAGTGAATGCACACAGGTTTCGTCTTTACAGAAACCACAAGGCATGCAGAACATAGTGTTTGTGGGCACTAGGCAGTGGGCACGTTCACTATGTTGTGTGCGTGATCGACCCGAGTCGAATATATGAGCGCGGGCCCTGTGTGAAGGGCTGTGCTAGTGTGTAGGGATGGGCACTAGCAGTGGGCATCTTCTCTACACATATAGCATCATCGGCCGTGCTCGTGGGCAGCAAAAACACGTCTGTAGTTGCCTCTCGGGGAACAAACAGAGTGATTTGCATTCGGCGGCATAAATATATTCTGCCGGCCGGCCTGGGATTCGAACCTCCGATCCCCCGCGCGCAAGTCTAAGAATCTACCACTGGACCACAGTGAAGATACATTGACAAAGTCAGCGCGAGTATTATCCGCACTGGCGTTTGCTTGTCAGGCATGTACCACGTGCTTGTGGGCAGCAAAAAACACGTCTGCAGTTGCCACTCGGGGAACAAACAGAGTGATTTGCATTCGGCGGCATAAATATTTTCTGCCGGCCGGCCTGGGGTTCGAACCTCCGATCGCCCGCGCGCAAGTCTAAGAATCTACCACTGGACCACAGTGAAGATACATAGACAAAGTCAGCGCGATTATTATCCACACTGGCGTTTGCTTGCAGGCATATATACCACGTGCTCGTGGCCAGCAAAAAACACGTCTGCAGTTGCCTCTCGGGGAACAAACAGAGTGATTTGCATTCGGCGGCATAAATATTTTCTGCCGGCCAGCCTGGGGTTCGAACCTCCGATCGGCCGCGCGCAAGTCTAAGAATCTACCACTGGACCACAGTGAAGATACATAGACAAAGTCAGCGCGAGTATTATCCACACTGGCGTTTGCTTGCAGGCCTGTACCACGTGCTCGTGGGCAGCAAAAAACACGTCTGCAGTTGCCTCTCGGGGAACAGACAGAGTGATTTGCATTTTCAGAACGCCTGCAAAATGCCAGAATGTGAGAAGAGTGGAAATCGCCCAGATTCAGCGGGGCTGAAAACACTCCATTCTCTTTCGCCAGTGACGCGCGGGAACCGTAGAAACGGTGTTCGGTTGCAGGCAAGCGGGTACTACGCGCTCGCTGGCTGCAAAATGCATCTCTGCAGTCGCCTTCAGGGGACTTACAGAGCAAAGCATTGGCGGCATAAATATATATGCCGCCAGACCGGGATCCGAACCCCGGTCTCCCGCGAGGAGAACCTATAATTCCACCACTGAGCCACAGGGGGATACAGGCTTTGAAAGCGGCGTCAACATGTATTCTTCGGCGTTTGCTGGCAGGCAAGCATGTAACAGACTCACTTGCTGCAATAATATTTCCAGTCGCCGAACAGGGAACTGAGAAATGTGAGAGAAAAGAGGTCAGACCGACCAACGGTGGGACTAAGAACACTCTTTTCTCCTTCGCCGGTGAATGACGCGTGCAGAGGCAGGGTAGCTTTTCTTGTAACGTAAAGAAAAACTAATCCCGCCGTCCGCTTCCAGGAAGGGCAGCCTCGGAAAGGATGCCTGGCGAGTCCTCAGAGTCACCGTAGGCAATTGGCTCGGAGCGAGCGCGAGCGCTGCATGAGAAGGCGTCTTGAAAAAGACGCAGCTCTTTTAGGGGTGAGTGTTGCAGCGAACACACACACACACACACAGAAAACAGAGCAATATAGCAATAAAGGATATAGGCGTCGGAAAGCGCAGCAGGTACGGCTGTAGAAGGCGGCGTTGGCCAGCGGCTTCGAGGGCTCGTCCCGCTGAAGTGCTTGCTTCGAACGACGCTTGCTTCCGTGATCCAGCGATGCGTGCGCTTCGCTGAAGAGATTAAAATCAAGTGAATCAGCCTTCTCGAGCTCCTTTTATAGAGGTAAGCCACGCCCGTTTCGGCGGGAAGTGGCGAGGAGGGCGCGAAGCGCCCTCATTGGCCTGACGTCATCTCAGGCCTCGCTCGATAGGCTTAAGCAGTTGCCGCAGAGCAGCCAATGAGCGAGCAAGCCGTCTCGCCATAGCTGACTGCTGCTGCCGCAACGCGTTTTACATATATGAAAATTAAAGGATAATTTTTTGCTTCAGTGTTTCGTGAAAAGAGACTTTTCCCGTAGCGTTTTGATAAAACGCAGTACGAGAGAACTCTCGTAAGAGAACGAAAGTTAAGGGTTGTTTTAAGGACATGTTTGTGCATGGCCATTGACTCCCATTCTAAAGCGGTCATGGGCAATTCTAAAATAGTCAAAAAGTCTAAAAACTTGTTCATCCAAAACAAACTACAAAATAGACTCAAAGTGTTAAATACCGGAATTGTCCTTTAATGAAGGAGGAAACATGAGGGTTCAGGCCAGAGTCCTTCCTTAGTTTGCACCATCTTCCCACTTCTTCTGCTGACCTGGAACTTTGAGGAGCACTTGCTGTTGTCAGGGTTAATCCTCACAATGAACCTTTACATAACAGAAAAAAATTGTTAGATCATTTGATGTGTAAAAATGTCTAACAACACAACCAAATACAGAAATGTGCTGCAAATGGCACAGAACACAATGGAAATATTTCCAGGGGACCCCAATAAGTGACGAATCCGGATGGGGCATGCTTAGTGCTCAATGTCTACTTTTTTTCTTGCAAAACATACAGAGATGACATGTTTATGACATAAAACTTTGTATACAATATACAAAATGTAAAAAGAACATGAGGGTAAGATATTAATCTATACATCAGTAACATTGTAAAAAAAAAAATGTAATGTTATGTTTAAATAAGTTTCATAGGTAAGAAATGTAAGGTTTATTTTATTTATTTATGTATAGGCTATTTATTTATAGGGTCCAAAGATGAAACAGCAATTTTTAAAGTTGAGACACTCACACACAGATAAAGCATAATATGAATGATTATTCATAATAGCATGATTAATAAAGGCGTATATGTAATATTGCTGAGTAAGATGTGAACAAGATTTACTGTATGTGTTCACCTGAGGTTTAATCCAGTAATCACTTTAAATAATTATATAAAATATTAATGTTGTTAAGGACGTTGAAATGTTAAGTTTTGCATTAATTCATATTCATATTCATATTCATATTTAGTGATTTCGTATGAGGTTAAAAATGTAATGATGACATGTTTGGGATGAGTGTATCTGATTGGTCGTGTGTGTGCGCGTGCGTTAACTGGGGAGTTCTCTCGAGACGCTTCATTCTAAGTAAAAACTCGTCTGATTGTTTATTGATAAACGTGCTCCCTTACAGGTATATGAAGCGTACATTTGCACACATGTGAATATTAGTGTTACTTAATGTATTTTTGCTAGGTATTGTGTTGTATTATTGTGTGAAGTGCGCGATACGGGACGAATCCAATGTAAAATGCTAGAGTTATCAGCGGGGGAGCACGCGGTTCGCGCGCAAAACGTTCATGTGTGTATCGGTAGGGTGATTTAATGTATACGGTTGAATTTATATAACTTTCCCTGTTAAGTTAAAGGTCGATGGATGATCTGTGTTGTCACGTGTGTTTTATGTGAGATTGGGGCTTGTGAATCTAGAGTGTCGCTGTTTTAGGATGCGCACTACTTTAAGTGCACTCATTTATTCACGATGAACTTGGGATGCGTTGTACATACGAACATAGTACATACGAGCTCATGCACTGTCTTGGGTATAACATTATATAAATAATAGAGCTCATGCATTGTTGTGTAATAAGTGTTCATTTATTGACACAATTCATTCTAAGTAAAAACTCTGTATATGAAGCATCTCGTCTGATTGTTTATTGTGCTCCCTTACAGGAGTGCTAGCCTACGTGAGTTATAATGTCTCCACACAGAGACGCCACAGTGTTTGCACACGAACATTGCGGGTTTTACTCTAGCACTAACGTATATGCATGACGTGCATTTATATGGGGTAATCAGTTAACGGCAAGCGATAATAGCGGGAAAAAAACGACTGACTTTAAACTAAATCCACAAAAGCTTTGTTGTTCGGCCAACAGTTCACATTCACTCACCACCAGCTCCTGACGTGGTCAAACCCAAGGCAGAGGCCCGTTAATGTCCATATTTTGACGGTGAAACGTTCAGAAAAGGGAAAGAAAGAAAAGAAACATAAATGTTTGCAGTGTCACCACAACTCTCTCTAGCTCTCTTCACAGCATTAAATGTGAGGTGACTGCGCGCCGTTAAGTGGCAGCGTTAATTTATTTTTTAGTTAAACCAAAAATATAATATATGTAAAGTAAAAGGAGGAATATTTGTACACACCTTTGCATCTGACTGGTTCGTCTCGCATCTGTGTGTCTTAGTTTTCTTCTTTCTCCAAGTGGAAATGAAAGCTTTTCTGTGATTGGTCAGGTTTCGCGCTCATTTTTTTTTTACTGTATTTAGATTTACAGTAAATTAAAAATACTGTATTTTAGTGGCGCCAAGGGGATATTTCCCAAAGTGTAACTTTAAAATACAGTAACATGCTGTATAACTGTCCTACAGTAAAATACAGTTCATTTTACAGTTAAATACTGTGTAATTTACAGACATTTCTAACAGTGTACTATTGCATCAGGGCTCACTTTGACTTATTTCATTGTACTGAATTTAATTTAATGATTTTTTCTTTCATGTCAGACCTGATGGAAGAGAGCGAGGAGAGTGAAGAACTGAGTGAAGTGGAGGAGGAACATCATGTCAAACCTGGAGAAAAACCTTTGAGTCGCTCAAAGACTAAGCAGACATTATCAAAGAAAAGAAGAGCCAAGAAATCTTTCACCTGCACTCAGTGTGGAAAGAGTTTAACAAGCAAATGTAGTCTTGAGTGTCACATGATGATCCACACTGGAGAGAAGCCGTTCTCATGTGATCAATGCGGGAAGAGTTTCACACGATCATCACACCTTGAATGTCACATGATGATCCACACCGGAGAGAAGCCGTTCACATGTGATCAATGCGGCAAATCGTTTCGTAGGGCATCAGACCTGAAGACACACCTGACAGTTCATACGGAGGAGAAGCCACATTCATGTTCTGTGTGTGGAAAGAGTTTTTCATGGCTGCGAAGTTTACAAACACATGAGAAAATTCATACTGGTGTGAGAGAGTACATGTGCTTTGAGTGTGAGAAGACTTTTATTACAGCGAAATGTTTAAAACTGCACCAGAGGATTCACACTGGAGAAAAACCTTACAAGTGTTCACACTGTGACAAGAGATTCAGTCGATCAGCAAATCTGAAAGCACATGAGATGATCCACACTGGAGAGAAGCCGCACACGTGTGATCAGTGTGGAAAGAGTTTTATTTTTAAAGCTGACCTGAAACTACACATGAGGATCCACACTGGAGAGAAGCCGCGTGTATGCCATCAATGTGGAAACAGACTCACAGACAAAGGTTCTCTTAAGAGTCACATGATGATCCACACCGGAGAGAAGCCGTTCACATGTGATCAGTGTGGCAAAAAATGTTGTAGGGCATCAGACCTGAAGACACACCTGACAGTTCATATGAAGGAGAAGCCACATTCATGTTCTGTGTGTGGAAAGAGTTTTTCACTGCTGCTATATTTACATAGACATGAGAAAGTTCATATTGTTGTGAGAGAGTACATGTGCTTTGAGTGTGAGAAGACTTTTATTACAGCGAAATGTTTAAAACTGCACCAGATGATTCACACTGGAGAAAAACCTTACATGTGTTCACACTGTGAAAAGAGATTCAGTCGATCAGCAGATTTGAAAAGACATGAGAGGATCCACAGCAGAGAAAAGCTGCACACGTGAGATCAGTGTGGAACAAGTTTCAAAACTCACCTGAAGCTACACATGAAGATCCATGCAGTAGAGAAACCACATCACCACAGTCTGAAATCACAGTAAGTTGCTGAGCAACAAAGTCTCTTCTGTGTAAGTTAGCCACACATCTCCCTATAGCCAAATCTCTCCTCTCCACCTATAGCCGGTGTGTGGTGAGCACAGGACACTTTGTTCATTGATTGATATTTAATTTATCAGTTCCGATCAATGCAAAAAAAAAAAAAAAAAAAAAAAAAAAAACACACATTCGCTCTCTGGCAGCAGGTGGCGCTCATGACTGAGAGTAAATGGTCACATTTTGTGACTTTTCTTCCTGCCGGTGCAAGAGCTGCGATTTCTGCCACATACGAGAAACATCACACGGCAAACGAAACCACGTTAAAAAAAAAATCACGCAACAACATTACTACACAGTTCTGGGAGATCCATTGAGAAAGCATTTTAAAGGGGATAGTTTAAAATTTTAAATTAGTGATTTACTCACCCTCAAGTCATCCTAGGAGTATATGACATTCTTCTTTCAGACAAATACAATCGGAGTTTGAAGACTAAAACTTTACTGTTTAATGTTATTTTTTAGTATTATTTTTCTTTATTCATTTTCTTTATAATTTCATAATGTTTTTTTTGTGAAGCCAGACTATGTTTGTGCATGTGTGCTGAGCAGGGAGCTGGTAGAGTTATATTTTGCTTAGAGGAATGCAATGTTCACTTAGCAGAGATGTTACAATGATGATACTACAAATTTGTATAGTTGGCATGCTCTTTGCAAGAAGAATTAATGTTTCAACTGATGCAAATTTACCATTTGTATATTACAAATATATACACCACTGATGTATACACAAGAAATAGTTTCTTAGTGTGGATAGTGGATTGTACCATGCATTAGGTATACATTCATAAGCAACATGTTTTGCAACCTTACAAGGACGTTGTAAGTCTCTCTGTGATGTATATAAGCTCAATCTTACTGTACCACCTCAGAGAAACATAAAGGCATGAGGGGGTGAGAGGAAGGAGAAACACTGAGATGAGGGGTAAGGAAGGAGAAACCCAGAACCATTTACAGCTGGCATGATGGGGTGAGAAGAAATCTGGAATGAAGACCTCCTCACCTATAGCCTTATTATTAAGTGCCTGTTTCTCTCTGTCTGACATGACACATGTTTAAATAATAAATCTCTTGGCAAAAGTAACTGGTGTAGCTTCCGTGATTCAACAATACTGGGGGGAAGTATGATTTTCAAATCTGCATTGCTCTTCCAAGCTTTATAATGGGAGTGAATTGCAGTTTCTGTTCTGTCCATAAAAGTGCATCTATCCATGATAAAAGTTCTCCACACGGCTCCGGGGGGTTAAAAAACAACACACTTTACACAACCAACAGAAAGAGAGCAGCTGGATATATATATATATATATATATATATATATATATATATATATATATATATATATATATATATACACTGCTCAAAAAAATTAAAGGAACACTTTGAAAACGCATCAGATCTCAATGGGGAAAAATATCATGCTGGATATCTATACTAATATGGACTGGGTATGTGTTATGAACGAAAGGATGCCACATCGTTTGATGGAAATGAAAATGATCAACCTACAGAGGATTGAATTCAAAGACACCCCGGAAATCTAAGTGAAAAAATGATGCAGCAGGCTTGTCAGTTTTGCTGAAATTTCATTGCAGCAACTCAAAATGGTACTCTAGTTTGTATGGCCCCCACGTGCTTGTATGCATGCCTGACAACGTTGGGGCATGCTCCTAATGAGGCGACGGATGGTGTCCTGCGGTATTTCCTCCCAGATCTGGACCAGCGCATCACTGAGCTCCTGGACAGTCTGAGGTGCAACCAGGTGATGTCAGATGGACCGAAACACAATGTCCCAGAGGTGTTCTATTGGATGTAGGTCAGGTGAGCGTGGTGGCCCTTCCATGGTATCATTCCTTCATCCTCCAGGAACTGCCTGCATGCTCTCGCCAGATGAGGCCGGGCATTGTTGTGCACCAGGAGGAACCCAGGACCCACTGCACCAGCATAGGGTCTGACAATGGATCCAAGGATTTCATCCCGATACCTAATGGCAGTCAGGGTGCCATTGTCTAGCCTGCAGAGGTCTGTGCGTCCCTCCATGGATATGCCTCCCCAGACCATCACTGACCCACCACCAAACCGGTCATGCTGAACGATGTTACAGACAGCATTACATTATCCACGGCTTCTCCAGACCCTTTCCTGTCTGTCACATGCTCAGGGTGAACCTGCTCTCATTTGTGAAAACCACAGGGCACCAGTGGCGGACCTGCCAATTCTGGTGTTATATGGGAAATGCCAATCGAGCTCCCTGGTGCTGGGCAGTGAGCACAGGGCCCACTAGAGGACGTCGGGCCCTCAGGCCACCCTCATGAAGTCTGTCTCTGATTGTTTGGTCAGAGACATTCACACCAGTAGCCTGCTGGAGGTCATTTTGTAGGGCTCTGGCAGTGCTCATCATGTTCCTCCTCGCACAAAGGAGCAGATACCGGTCCTGCTGATGGGTTAAGGACCTTCTATGGCCCTGTCCAGCTCTCCTAAGAGTAGCTGTCTGTCTTCCTGGAATCTCCTCCATGCTCTTGAGACTGTGCTGGGAGACACAGCAAACCTTCTGGCAATGGCACGTATTGATGAGCCATCCTGAAGGAGCTGGACTGCCTGCGCAACCTCTGAAGGGTCCAGGTATCGCCTCATGCTACCAGTAGTGACACTGACCCTAGCCAAATGCAGAACTGGTGAAAAACAGTCCGAAAAGATGAGAAGGGGAAATTTTTTTTTTTTTTTTTTTTTTTTTTTGTGATTATGTAGATGTTTTGTCGTAAACATTATTTGGCGTGTCTACGATCGTACTTTTGGCGGCCTATGACATCACCGTTCGCTCTAGTGATGGGTAGTCCAGTTCTTTTCCACGAACCGGTTCTTTTGGACAGTTCGTTTCAATGAACCGGTTCAAAACACCGATCTTTTACGTCCTCACGTAATGACATCAATTCTATCATCCCGGTGGATAAACATACATTCAAATAAAGCCATTTGTAATCATAACTTCAGTTAAATAATATTAATCATCATCATAATCATCTTGGATAAGTTACTTACATTTACGTTTTGCAAATGAACCCTACAGGTGATGATCAAACGTGGATGTTTTACATGTCTTAAAGATATAAACTGGATAAACTGGTCTTCATCACTTTTATTTTATTTGTTATTGAATAAACGTAGGCCTACATTTCGCCGAATTCGGCCCCTCATTTAGTCCTCGGTTCACCCGTGCTCATGTATCAGCACATTATGCAGTTGGCCGAAAGAAAGTTCGGTTCAGAGCAAGCGGCAACCTCCCTGTCTATGGTTCAGAGACGGTGCTATTGTCACAGGCCGGGGGTACCACCCCTAACTGACGTACCACCTCGAGGGGCCAACCGCAGAACACAACCAGGCTGGACAACAAGAATGAAATTTAGAAGTTTATTTTTATTGAGTTAAAAATAGATCTCTTAAAATCAGCAGGTGAATCGCTTCTTCGGTGGAGGCCCTGTCTGTGGACAATGAGTGATCAGATAAGACTTTGGCTTCGGAGAGGGCTCAGATGATGAAAGGTAAGTAATTACACAGCAGTTCCTCTTCAGGGAGAACTCAGGCAGTGAATGGTGAATGATCACACAAGAGCTTGCTTCAGATGCGGAAAGGTAAGTACGTACACCACACTTCCTCTTCGATGAGAACTCGAACAGTAGACGGTGAGTAATCGCACAAGAACTTTGTTCAGAGGAGGTGAAACAAGCAATTACACAGCAGTTTGCCTTCGGTGAGAACTCCAGCAATAGACGGGGAACAATCACAGAGGTTTACTTCAACGATGAGAGGTAAGTAGTTGCACAGTGGTTCCTCTTCAGTGAGAATTCAAGCAGTAAACGGTGAGTAATCTCACGGGGGCTTTGTACAGACGATGAGAGGTAAGTGGTTACACAGCAGCTCCTCTACTGGCAGTAGACGACGAGGGATCATACATGAACTTTACGTCGCTGCTTCAGATGCTGAAAGGCAAGTACGTACACCACAGTTCCTCTTCAGTGAGAACTCGAACAGTAGACAGTGAGTAATCACACAGGAGCTTTGTTTGGACGATGTAAAACAAGCAATTACGCAGCAGTTCATCTCCGGTGACGACTCAAGCATTAGACGGTGAAGAATCATAGGGGCTTACTTCAACGATGAGAGGCAAGTAGTTGCACAGTGGTTCCTCTTCAGTGAGAATTCAAGCAGTAAACGGTGAGTAATCTCACGGGGGCTTTGTACAGACGATGAGAGGTAAGTAGTTACACAGCAGCTCCTCTTCGGTAAGAATACAGGCAATATGCGGTGAGGGATCATCCAGGAGCTTTACTTCGCTGCATCAGATGCTGAAAGGTAAGTACATACACCCAGTGCCGTCGCAGGTGGGGTGCGAGGCCCTGTGCGAACTTGAAATGCGAGGCCCTGCTCATTGATGTCAGTCACACGAACGTAGCTGTTTTAACGTTAGTTCTATTGCACGCATAATCTCGCTCTAATACGTTTTTATCAAGTAGAATAATACGTCATAATTATGCATAGTCTCAGCTATGACTTTTTGCTATTTATTTCAGAGGGAAAAAAAACAACTGTGCAACGAGTGGTTTTACATCAAGTCAGCTCGAGAATTTTCGTTTAGAACTTTCGTCTAGCGTGCCAGAGATTTTAGGTTCGAATCCGCACTCATATAGTTTTTTTTTTTCATCAAAACCGATTATGTTCATAAGTGGTTGTATATCAAGCATGGACACGTTTGTGTGTATTATGTTTTGAGTATTGACGATCATTCGTTCAACTAAACGGGTATACTTTTCTTCTCAAAACTGGCGCTATTTCTCCTTTCCTCGGTCGATGTTTATAAAGAGTGCAAGTCATACATTTACTAAAACTAGGCTATATCAAGGCTCTTGAAAGCCTTTTTTTGGCAGAAACGATGTTTCGAGACATTACAGACAAGACACACGCAGACTGTGCTGGAACTTACCTCAGTCACTTCTTCAGACGAGTATTTCTAAAACTACACCAGCAGACTTTTCACTCACAACTCACTAGCTGTCACGGAACGCACGACAGCGCCTCCTCCTGGTTTCACTAGGTCCCTCTCTCCTGCTTACTAGGACTGTATTCACCTCATTATGATTTCATCTGTTTCACCTGTGCACCCTCAGCTCCCCTTTATCTGGACTGTTCAGTTCTGTTCTCATTTGTGAAGTCTTGTTTTACCAAACCTCTGTCTCAGTTTGTTTCTCTTGCTACTCTGTATTTGACTTGATCTCGTGTATTTGAACTTGGACTCTGAACTCATTTGTGAACCTTTGCTGCCTGCCTCTGACTACTGCTTGTCTGACTATGATTCTGGATTGCCCCTTATCAACTTTAATAAATATCTGCAAATGGATCCAACCGTCTCTGCCTCTCCGTCACACTAGCTAGCCTAACGTACATTAGAGATTAATTTCCAGCTGATTTTACGTGCAAGCCCTGTGAGGGAAACTGCCCTTATGCATTTCATACAAAAGCTTTTCTCACTTTTAAATACGCAACGTCCACAATGAATAGGCCTACGATAATTACATGATGAATTTAGAATTAAAATTTTGAAAAAGGCTGCTGATATATCTGGTTTAATTTCAACTAAGGATTTAACATGCGGCATTTTGTCAAAAATTCTAACCGGCTAGCTGTGGCTAATTAATGTTTCACGGAATAAATACCTTACCCCTCACACTTCCATATCAAGGACTGTATGTTGAACAGTGAAATTAGCTTGAGCTGCTACCACCACTACTTATTAAAAATATAGGTAAACATTCATAACTTACCATGAAACACTGCCTGCTCCGAGTGGCGTGCTCCTCAAGTCAGAATTGAAGAATCCAGAAAGTTCCGCAAAGAATGAAAAAAGTAACCAGTTGCTGGGTCAAAATAACCCAACCAGCGTTTATTTGTGAATGACCCCCTTACAAATCATTTGACCCAGCATGAGCAACCCAATAATGTGTTTACAGTACCCCAAACAACCCAACCTTTTGACCCAGCACAATCAACCCAACAATTTGTTTACAGAAACAACCCAGCATTTTTTAGAGTGTAGGTGTAATTTTTTATAATATCTGCAGCGTACAACATGCTAAGTCAGGGAATAGTCAGAAATCAGAAGGACTTCCTATAAAAAGGGAGAAAATTGCAGTTGAAAAGAATAACTAAACAAATTCAAAAGTAGTAGTTAAAGGAACTACATAGGATTCCTAGCTGTGAAAAGAGCGCTGATAAGAAACTGGGATAAGGAGAAAGTTCCTGATAGAGACTACCTTGGTAATCCAGAGTTCTCGCGAGAGCACAAGTTGAATTTGCTCAGCGAGTTACTCTGGTGTCGAGCAATGGAGCTCATTAAATGAAGAGTTTCGTTGCAAAACGAGATATATCCATTTTGAGAAATGTTGGTTATTTGACATTATTATTTAAGACATCAACAGTCAAGTTCATTCACATTTTTTTGTACATTAAACTATTACTTGAGCTCAGTGAAGGCCAGGGACACAATATTCTTCAAATCCATATTCTGCAACCGAACTCTTCAAATATGCCCTTGTATCCGAGCTGCACCAATCACACCAGGTTATCTGATATAGGCGGGCCAGAGGCGAGATGACGACAGCGTTGTGACGTCGAAGTCATTAGTAAACATTGCAAGATGGCTATGGATGAATAGCAGTTGTTTGAAAGTTCTTTGGCCGCTACAATGAATGAGTTAGACTTGGCTTTTTTTCTAAACGAGGAACAGAATACGCCGCTCGAATCCTTCCTTTGCAAGAAGGACGTTTTTGCTGTTTCGCTGACCGGATACGGTAAAAGTATAATCAGAGAATGTCTAATAAGGTTAGCTCCGCTGGTAGCGTATGGGGTTTATTTTTGTGATTGGTCGTAGTGTTATCCAATCACGTGCAGTGAGATACTCAAATGCACGCTTGGTGCCGCCCCTCGAGCTGGCCGATTTTCATTAGTCGACGCCAGACCATTAATCTTTCAGATTTAGGTCTGGATTTTCAGGCTAGATAGAGACTAGACTTATGGGCAAGTGAAAACAGCCAATCACTCCTGTTTCAAAAATAGCTAAAGAAAAGAGGGATGGTTAAAGGGATAGTTCACTTTGAAATTAATTTTTGATATGTTTTAGCTTACCTCGAGGGCATCCAAGATGTAGGTGTCTTTGTTTCCGCAGTAGTTTCAATTTTGATATTTTTAGGTCAAACCGTTCTTGTCTGTCAGTCATATAATGCAGGTCTGTGGTCACTGTCTCAAAACACAAGCACAGAGTCCAAATTAAAACAATTCCCCATCGTCCAAATGAAACAATTCCCCATCATAAGTACACATTGATGGCCTAAGACACGAAACGAGCGGTTTGTGTGAGAAAACGAACAGTATTTATATCGTTTTTAGCTCTTGAAAACAGCACACGTCCAAATGGTCTGACGGCGCGGGCGGCTATAGATGTATACTTAGAAGTCGCCTTGGCTACGGTTTCGTTCCAATGAACTGCAGCAGCGAAGGCGACATCTAGTGTATACATCTATACCCGCATAGATATATACACTAGATGTCGCTTGGCTACGGTTTCGTTCCAATTGTTCCAATGAACTGCAGTAGCCAAGTCGACATCTAAGTATACATCTATACCCGCGCGCGCCGTCAGATCATTTGGACGGTGTGCTGTTTTCAAGAGCTAAAAACGATATAAATACTGTTCGTTTTCTCACACAAACCGCTCGTTTCGTGTCTTAGGCCATCAATGTGTACTTATGATGGGGAATTGTTTCATTTGGACGATGGGGAATTGTTTTAATTTGGACTCTGTGTTGGGGTTTGAGACAGTGACCACAGACCTGCATTATATGACTGACAGACAAGAACGGTTTGACCTAAAAATATCAAAATTGAAACTACTGCGGAAACAAAGACACCTACATCTTGGATGCCCTCGAGGTAAGCTAAAACATATCAAAAATTAATATCAAAGTGAACTATCCCTTTAAAGTCAGGAAAACAAAATAATATTAAAAAAATCATATTTTAAGTAGGTTATGAATTTAAGAGAAGAATATTGAGAGAAATATAAAAAATAATAAAACCATTAAACACTAGAAGAGACTAAAGAGAATGCTAGAAACAATAAAACAGTCAGCGAGCAATAAAGCTCTTAAACTCAGAGATATCTGAGAACTAGGAGAGTGAAGAAGCAAAGCAGAGGGAGGATGATAGAAGGGGACCTTTGACTTCTGTTAGAAGAGGAATCCAGTCGGACAGCCAGAGTTCAGGAACCCAAAGAAAATTTATTGGAGCCATAGTTAACAGATGCGGCCAGAAAACAGATAGGATCAGAATGGTTAAGAGAAGACCACAACGCTTATACAGATTGTGTAATTAAAACATCTAAAAATGTGAATTTGAGTTGAGAAGCTATAACATTGATTAAGTTGGTATAACCATAACAAAAGCTAAAAGCTATTGACAATGTGAGAAGTTTAACAAGGAAAAAGAGGAAATATTGGCAATGAAAGGAGATGTTAGTTAATGCATCTAAAGACCAAATTCCACAAAGTGTATGGTTATTAATAGAGGATGAAATACCTATAACAGATAGAATAAGGGGCTGTCTTTTAGAGAACTATTCATAAACTAAATCATTTTTAAGAATTGTTTTTATAAATGCACTTGTCTGGAACACTTACCCTGTGGCTGATTTTCCGGCATTCCTCTGGACTGGCTTTGAATAACTAGACTCATCATGGTGAGTACTGGAACATACTGAGTCATCAGCCATCCAAATACCAGTTATTTTATTATAGCTTGAGTCACTTGAGACACTTGAGTCATTACTAGTTAGTTAACATGATCTTCACTTTAGAATACGGATCCAAATAATTAGTAGTTCCTATAGGGGTATGTAGTAACACTTGAGTCATTACTAGTTAGTTAACATGATCTTCACTTTAGAATACGGATCCAAATAATTAGTAGTTCCTATAGGGGTATGTAGTAACACTTGAGTCATTACTAGTTAGTTAACATGATCTTCACTTTAGAATACAGATCCAAATAATTAGTAGTTCCTATAGAGGTATGTAGTAACACTTGAGTCATTACTAGTTAGTTAACATGATCTTCACTTTAGAATACGGATCCAAATAATTTGTAAGTCCTATAAAAGTATGCAATAACACTTGAGTCATTACTAGTTATCATGATTCCATGCTGTAGTTACTAATGAAGAGCCAACCCGAAAGGGTAGAATCATCTAATCATTCACAGGATATATATACACACACATATTTATATATATATATATACATATGAACAAAGAGACATACATAAAAACAATTTTGAGAGGTAGGTTAAATAATAAAATAACTGGTATTTGGATGGCTGATGACTCAGTATGTTCCAGTACTCACCATGATGAGTCTAGTTATTCAAAGCCAGTCCAGAGGAATGCCGGAAAATCGGCCACAGGGTAAGTGTTCCAGACAAGTGCATTTATAAAAACAATTCTTAAAAATTATTTAGTTTATAGTTCTCTAAAAGACAGCAGTGCATAGGCTAATTATTGACAGCTTTCCCAAATCATAAGTCTGCTACGCTACTACATATTGATAATTAGTGTACAGTATCTAGCAGTAATGTTAATCTAGTGCTAGTAATTTTTCCTGCATTAGTTATTAAGTTTTGCATGAATTGTGAATTTTTTTCATTATTTCTCTGGGAAGTATTAAAAAAATAGTAGTTATTGATTAGTTATTAGTGAACTACCACTTAAATCTGTAAAAAAATCAGTAGTTCTCTGGGAAGTATTAAAAAAATAGTAGTTACTGATTAGTTAATAGTGAACTACCACTTAAATCTGTGTGCTATTACTTACTAATTCGTTAATCAGAGTTACTTGTTAGTTAACTGTAGTTACTAGATTGTTAACATTGTGTTACTCATTTGTTCCTGTGTAGTTATTCATTAACGAAGGATCCGTATTTTAAAGTGTTACCGAATAAGGTAACTAAGAGAAGTAGGTTGGAAAATCACAAAGTTGATAAATTAGTAATGATCCTGAATACTGTAACTAAAAAACAAATAGAGGAAACTATAGCTGAGTATGATTTAATGTCTCAGTATGTGAGAATAGTGAGGAAAACAGAATAAATTAAACATAGAAAGTGTGAAGAAATAAGAGACAGGGGCTTAGTCCTGGGTACTACTCAATATGTAGAAGTTATAGCTGTATTTAAAAGCACTAGAAAGGCTAAAATAAATAAATGCACAAGTTATTATTATAACGGACAGCAAAAAGGCTGAGACAAGTTTAAATGCAAACTTAGACATTTGGAGATAGAACAGGTTTGTTAAGTTTAACAGGAAACCTGTTGGACATGGTGACTTATGGAAGAAGATTAATGATCTAGCTAGGAATTTGGACTTAGCAGTGATTTATCAGCATGAACATTCAACGCAAAACACAGAGATAGCTTTAAGAAACAAAGTAGATAAATTAGCAAGAATAAGAAGAATTATAATTAAAGAAAATGAGACAGTTGTATTAGGAAAATGCACAATTATAGGAAATATTCTGTAAACCTAAAAATAGATCATTATATTAATAGGGGAAGACAAAAATGTAAGAAGTGATTATGTTAGAATCACACCAGAAAGAGTTAACCAATGGTGTTGATTGGAAATAGCTAGACCTTTAAAGCCTAAAAAGTTCCTTTAGAGTAAGGACATAAGATGGGATGAAGAGACTTGAGGAGTCATTATATTATACTAATTTAACTAATGTAATTCGAAAAGATAAATAGACAAACTAATCAATATAATGACAAACTTCAGGTTGTGTAGATACAATTGTATGATATGCAACTGCAATCACTCATTTCTTAAACTGGGCAAATGTATCTTGTCCATCTAAGTATGAATTGTTTGTTTTTTACTGTTATTGTGAAGCGTCCTTGAGTTTGGGAAAGGCGCAATGTAAATTAAACATGATTATTATCCACTAAACCTTTTAAGGATTTAATTACTAAGAAAGATAAAGTATTATAAACATACAGCATGGTTTGAGAAAATTAGCTTTGGAGTAAGAAGAATTTGATATTGGAATAAAAAAGGAAGGAAGGTAGAATTACCTTAAAGAAAAAGACATATCTTATCAAGAATATAAAATAACTAATTAAAGACCAAGAAAAGAAAAAAGAAAGAGTATAAATACTTCTAACATGCTCTTTTAATTAAAAAGAGTGAAACGATATATATATATATATATATATATATATATATATAGGTATACCTATATTTGTGATAACTGTGTGAAAGATACTAAAATGGAAAACTCTAGAATGTGTGTTCTGTTCCATTCTAGGATTTTTCACGTGTGTGTGTGTGTGTGTGTGTGTGTGTGTGTGTGTGTGTGTGTGTGTGTGTGTGTGTGTGTGTGTGTGTGTGTGTGTGTGAAACAGCAAGAATGCAGATTTATGGGGTAATAAAATAGCGTGTCTCTGGATGGAGCAAAGTTAAAGAGAATAAAATAAGCAAAGTTGAACGTGAGTAAAGTGTTCAATAACGTGTCATATTATAGCCTATGATACAAACCTAAATATGAAATGAAACTGGACATGGATGAGCAAGTAAATGAGGCTGTAAACAAATAATGTAAATTTAGAAACACATTATTTGAGTTGGGATGTATAAGCAAAATGCGTTAGGCTCCAGCGTTAAATATACAACCCAGTCACGTGACGCTTGATCGCTAAATGTCCCTGTGACATTTGTACTTTTAAATTAAGATAAAATAACGAAATAAATTGCTGGTAATAACAATAATATTACATTTAATATTGGCTAAATGCTTAATGTTCCAGGTATTTGACTACTGGCAGCCGACAAAACGTTTGAAACTACATTTAATAATTCACTTATTTCAACAGGTCAGGCATTCACATTGAAATATTTATTCCTGTACAACACAGAGCTCTGCACTTGCAGACAAATAATGAATTGAGAAATTGTTGATCCTTTTTTATTAATTTGTTTCTTTGTAAATTAATTAAGAAATTACTGATCACTTTATTTAAAAAAACTAAAAGTTTTAGTAACTAAAAGTTTTTACTTGTCTACTAAAAATGTGAGAAAATTGTAGGCTATTAATATGTTCTTATGATTTGAAAAACGAAGAAATTAATACATAAGTTAAAAGGTAGACACAATTTAACTACGTCCTCTAAAGCGAATGATTATTAAAACATGCTTGTGAGTTTATTTTTTCTCCGTAATTTGGTCTAAACATTTTCAACACGTGCCTAAATTCCTGGGAAAGTTAAACGTATTAATTATTGCAGGTTTGGATAGAGAGATCAGTGTTTGTATTACCTGCACTGTTAACCTTTGCTGTAAAAAAAGGCCAAATTCTGACAATATCATACCATTTTCCATTAAAACAGTAATATACCGTAGAAAACAAAAATAGCTTACAGGAATATACTGCAAATGAACAGTGCTCAAAATCGACACTCATAGGCTGTTTTCCCAATCACACCCTATATCCTCATTCACTATTCCCTACATTAGTTCACTAATATAGTCCACTTGACAGAGTGAATGAAAAGAAGTGAGTGAATTGAGACACTGATGAACACTGATAAGCAGAATCACTGAAGGAGAGAGAAACAAGAACAGAAAAAAGAAAAACACAAAAACTACAACTGACTTCCAGCAACACTGAGTGTGAAAACAGTTTACAAACCAGTTTACGATTATTTCTTTCATACATGTACAAAAGTTCTTGTTGAGAATTAACAGAGATATAGTTAATAATAAAGTTTGTTGTCACCATGATGGAGATCAGTGTTTGCTTTAGTTGGTCACTTCACCCTTGACTTCATACCATTAATTTCTCTCTGGCTGCTGTAACAGTGAGTTTATAAAACACATTTGTTATGGCAAGAAAAAGCCAAGAGGAAGATGATCAGGTGTTTTGGATATCCTGGACATGTCTGATTCTCTGATCTTTCCTGTAATTATTCTTTGGATTTATGGATATTTCATATTTAGCATATATCTGTGATTCTACAACATGAAATCTATAATTCTGTAATCAGGTCTTCTGAAGAATATCATCATCATAGAGTGCTTTAAAACATTTTGAACTCCTGCTTATCCTGGACACACACAGACATCAACAATCAGCACATGAATCTCAACAATGGTGACAATCAAAAGTTTCATGTCGCAATGCATTCTGGGTTCCAGGATAATATAAACTCCCAGCATGCACTGCTGCATGAATAAAAATTTAAAAAAAATATTGCCACCACTGTTGAGATTAATGTGCTAAATTGTAATATCTCTGTGTTTCTTTAAGACAGTGTAGCTCTGTTTTTTTGGTTTATGCATGATGTGTTAAAAAATGAGTCATTGTAAATTATTGATGTGGTTTCACAGTGGTGGTAATGTAACACTTTTGATTGAGGATTAAACTCTGAACGAGTGAAAATTAATTTCCTTAGTGAATGAACAGGCAATATGATGATTTTGTCATCATAACTACAATCATTCATAAACTGTGTGTGCACAAGTGTGACTTGCACAAAAACACAGCTCAAGCAGCAAAAGAAACACTAATGTGTTTGCATCAGCATCCCTACTAAAGCAAGCACTGATCTCTATAATGGTAACTTCAAACCAAACATTTTCAATTCAACATCTTAATAACAACTTCTGTAGATGTATGTCAGAAATAAAGTCATACTGGTTAATAATAAGTATAATAATGTGTAATGGCTGGAAGTCAGTTGTAGGTTTTGTGTTTCTCTATTTTCTGTTCTAACAGCAGGTGTTCATCACTAATGCTCAACAATCACTTACATATTCCCTTAATTATCTCACTGTAACACTGTCTCCATGTTACTTTTACTCTTTGTAGTGTGGATTTTCCTGTGGGGCTGAAAGGGTTAACAGTGTAAGATAAAAAAAAAGTCACACCCACAAAATGTATTTTAACAGTAATAAACTGTAAGTTATAAAACAGGTATATACTGGCAACACTGTTGCCAGTAGTTTACTGTAAAATCTATTTTTTGGGGTCACCATTGTGCAGAAGAGTAGAGCCTGTGCTTCAGTCCAGGAGAAGATCTAGAAACATTGATGATTGGCTGCATGTTGCTTTATTAAAAAAGCAGTGACTGTGTAGTTGCTGGTCCAGTGGAAATCTCTTTATTTACAAGAGTTTTGTTGTGGTTTCAATGAAATAAATGCACAGTAATACTTTGCTCGTGTTAGTAATGCTTTATACATTTTAGTTAATACATTTAAAGGGACAATAAGTAACTTTTTAGGTATTTTATTATCTAAAATCAATATTTTTATTCATAAATATGTCCTCAATGGTGTCCAAATACCTCTGCCAATGATCTGACTTATCCTCGTAAACGAAGAATTTATTATCTTTATATACATGGGACGGGTAGGTCCACGGAGGCTTCCATGTAGTTCCGCCATCTTGAAAAACTATAATAGCAGAGAGGGACAAAAAGTACTAGGCCAACGCGTTTCCACAACGCGTTTTCGTTCAGAGCCCGCGTCAAGTGACTGAAACCAGCAGAAACGGAGCAGAGCAGTGAGAGGCGCTTTTGTCACTGCCCCGGCAAGTTTAAAAGGCTGCACTGCACGGTTAAGTCACAGGATAACGAGTCCTCTTAGTCGAAAAACTCCACAATAAGACCGTAAAAGGAAACGTGATCGGAGATTACAAAAACAAGGGTTATTAGCTATAATGTCGGGATAGCTAATGCAGGAGAAAGCTTTCAAAAGAGACGCTGAAGTTGCCTGCTTTCTTATCGACAGGTAAGTCAATGTTAAGGTCTTAATTACAGGCTTTTTATTTTTTTATTAGCCTATATAGACCAGCGTTTCCCAGCGGGAAACTGTGTAAAAAAAACAAATATTTACCATCAATCTCGGAACGTCGGAAGTCTCTAATAACAACAAATAATGCGCACAAATTTATTATACAAATGCAAATCATAAGTTTTTGGCGTTGAATTGCGGAGGTTGCGCTTGCATGTGATTTTATTCCCGTGCCTCATTCCCAGTGCGTCCACATAAAGCTGCCTATTTTTCATTGATGCGCTTACAGTCAAATACACACGAATTGTCACAACGTCCGTCTTGCCGCGTATTCACATCGGTTGTGCTGCTGTCAACGCAACGCGTGCGATTAATATTTTTCAATTTAACACGTTAAAAATATTTAACGCAATTAAAGCAGCATTTTTTTCTGTCATCCTTTGGCTAGCGTTACATTATATAATCACGTTCTTCTTCATGCAAATGCTTCTAACCATGCAAGCGAGAAAATACAAAAGAGAATGCGCTGTCTGTGATGCTGACACGACGCGCGCCAGACTCGACTTCTCTTTCGCGCTTTCGCTTTGAGTATCCTCATGAGAGCAGTCTTAAATTAGTTAAATAAAGTCTTAAATGAACGTTAAGAGTTGTGAGAAAATGGGACGCTTGTGGGATCCACATGTGACAGTGCAGCAGTGACATCAGAATCAAATAACACTTCATTCATAAAAAGATGCCATTAAACAATTATTTGAAATATACTGTCTTTATGATGTTTCTACATTAATTTGGAGATTTACTGTGAAATTATTAGGCTACATAAAATATAGTAAAAACAAGCTATCTTGTGCAATTATAACAAAATTATATATTATATAAAATTAAAAATGTTTAATTCATTCATTCATTTGTAACATGCATGAACGAAGAAAAAAAAAGGAACAGGAAGAAGAAAATCTTATGGTAGCCTACCTGTCATTTATTTGTGCACATCAAAAAAAAAAAAAAAAAAAAAAAAAAACCCAACACATTTCAAAGTATAGTATCAAAGTAGTATCGTGACAACACTAGTGTAGGGTGCCACACATTTTTTTTTAAATTTCAAAGGGTGCCTTGACTGAAAAAAGGTTGGGAAACACTGATATAGACAGTAGAACATAGTTAAAAGTTAAACAGGCTCTTTGATGAATAGCAGCTATTGAGTAAAGTAGAGAAGGCCCTATAAACAAGGTTGTAAGTTTTGTTTGTTCAAAACTGTAACATTCGTTTGTTCGTTGTGTCAAGTTGTAGTTTGTTTGAAATAACAAACCAGTTCACCAGAAGGAAAACTCGACGAGGTGCTATTAGAAGACATCCTGTCAAAGCTTTTTGTTACATATCGCTTACCGTAGATGCAACGCGCATTTGAAAACGCTAGGCGCTGGAGAGCAAAATTAGTTTGATTGCAAAATACAAATTCACCACTAGATGGGAGTAATTCTTACTTACTGCCCCTTTAAATGACAGTTGGTCAATTTAAGGCAGTCGGTTTCTGCAAGTGAAATTAGTTAACTCGAGTTTTAGTGCACTTTTACAGTAACATACTGTAGATTAACAGTAAATTACTGGCAACAGTGTTGCCAGTATTTTACTGTAAAAAAACCCGGTAAGGTCTAACAGTGTGTGTCATGGCATGAAAAATAAGACAATGTTATGAACGTGCTTTGGCATAGTTCATAACTCAAAAAGACACTTTAGTTATTACAGCGAAAGTTTCAGTTAATAAGCTTTAATATAAATAATTATTATTTTATGTTGTGTTAGGTTTTCCCCATAAACTGTGTGTTATTATCCTATCATAAATCTGCTGCACTGCACTACTGATGACTGCTACTACATTATTATGAAGTGTTTGGAGTTTTCCTGCAACTGTTCCAGCAAACTTTTATTTGTTCAATAATTAAATTGGTTAAATAGAATTCAAAACAATTAATTACATAATCAATATAATCTTTATTTTGTTCAGCAAGACATGGAAAATATGTATTTTATATATGATTAATATTTTGAGTTTGCTCTGACGTAATCTGTAATGCGCCTGCTCTCTCTCTCTCTCTCTCTCTCTCTCTCTCTCTCTCTCTCTCTCTCTCTCTCTCTCTCTCTCTCTCTCTCTCTCTCTCTCTCTCTCTCTCTCTCTCTCAGAACAGCCTGTGACTGGAGAGAGTCAGGTAAGTCTGTGCAGTGCTCTGCATTTGAGAGCGAAAATATGCTGTATTAAGTGAAGTTTAAAGTTGATATTTATTATAGAAATGTCATAAAACGGGAACAAGTTTATACATGCATTTTTCTGCCTAGAGTTCAATGTATTTTCGGAGTTTTATAAACGCACGTGTTTGTTTTATGGGGCAGGCAAATTAGAGTGCAGGCTTTTCCCTGTTAATAATTTTCTCCACATATAGTTTAGGTGGATTGAGTCTGTGGAAATGTTGTTTAGTATATTAAATGTCTGTAGCTTTCATTTGGATGTTAAAATGTATGTTTATAACCATGCGACCTGTACATAGATGAATTGCAGTTGCTGGAGGACGGTCTTTTCTCATACTTCCTTCAGCTGAAAGAGTTAAAAAAAATTGGAAAAAAACACACACTATTCGATCTAACAAATTTTGGCATTTTGACTATTAATGTAAACATATATGTACTTTTGATGGAATTGTATTTCTTTAATTGAATTTGAGAATGCGAATGTTCATATGACACAAAAAGAAATTGATTGTAATACAAGACTTTATTGTATAAAATGCTCTCTCAGAACAGCCTGTGACTGGAGAGAGTCAGCAGAAAGAGAGTGAACCTGAAGGCGTGTGTGTTGATTGTCTGTCCTCTGTTAATAAACTGCAGACGTGGTCCACCGAAGCCAGTGGTGTCGGGGGAGTTTCTTTGTGGTGCGAGACGAGGTCCGCTACATGTTGAACAATTAAAAAATTATTTAAAAAAAATAAATTTAAATGATCAATGAAACTGAGTCCTTAAAGTAATTTATTTATTTTAAACATTGTGTTTAATAACTTTCTGGGCCGGTAAGTTTTAATTATAATAGATGCCTATGGAGTAGGGCTGGGCGATATATCGCATCACATTGTTAGGCGCCTCTCGTGAGTAGGGAGAGTGGGGTGAGTTGTGCCAGTTTTTACTCAAAGTGACTTTAAAGTGAGGCCATGGCAGTAATGCCTTCAACTTAAGGATGAACATATATTTCAGGATGTGGTGCATCCCTGAGAACAATAACTTTGGATCTGAAATAAATTGTTTCAGAAATATAGCTCTTGGGAAAAAAGTGGTCTCATGGCACAACTTGCCCCTGGTGCGGGGGAAGTTGTGCCTTTGGGGGAATACATTGGGGGTAAATTGTGCCAGTGATTTCTGAAGTAAAACAGAACATTTTAATGTTATGAACCGTAATGCTGTATGAAAGTAAGACAAATTCAATACAAAATGACTCATTTAAGGTTTATTTAGATATTGTCACCCTGGAATACCATAGCATGCGTTTTTATACTGGTCAATTGCATAGGGATATTGTATTTAACATAACTCTGGATCACAGTGTCATAGAGACAAGGGGGCGGGCTAATTTTACTCAGACGACCAATCAGTCTCTCAGGATCATTGTGAAGCTATCAAGCTACGCCCTAGCAACCATTTAGAGCACCATAGCAACACAATTTATGATATTTGTGACTCATTTCAGGCAAAAAGGCTTTGGAAATAGATGCCTGTTGGCATAGCGCTGTCTGTCAATTATGTAATTGTCCCACCTGTCCCACCCACTTTTTAAAACAAAGTTACGCCACTGTTTATAACAGTCAAATGAACAAAGAAAAGTGTGATCTGATAGTGTTGGTTATGTTTTGACATAATCATGCTGTGATCTGAAAAATGAAACTTACTGAAATAGTTTGGTTTAACTTGTTAGCAGCAGCTTTGTGGTTCTTCAGCCTATGATTTTCAGTATTTTTCTTATAATTCAAAATATTTAATAAACATTGTTCTGATCAAACACTTTCAAATGAATTTTTTTAGAAACACAGACATCAATAATCAGCCTGTGAATCTCAACAATGGTGACAATAATAAAGCATGTTGCAGTGGCTGCCACCAATCACAACTCATTAATGGCTCCCATCATGCATTGCGGTATGAATAAATTATGATCTGAAATGTCCATGTAATTTACTTTTCCTAACTGAATATTCTGCTCGTCACCATTGTTGAGATGCATTGACTAAATCTTGACGTCTGTGTGTGCCTAAAAGAAAGTTTTTTTTTGTTTTTGTAAAACAACTTTTAAGAAATCCTTTATATCTAAAATTCTGGATATTTTTTGCTGAATCACAGTTATGCTGTAACCAACAACATAAATAAAAAACATAAAGTTCAAATTATGATGATTGTCATAATATAACCAACACCATCAGATCATCCCCCCCCCGCACTACTGCGTAGCATCAACGACGAGACAGCTGATCTTCAAACTCAGCGCACACGCACACCACTGTACATTATAAAAGCTGAGCTGAAACATCTCGCGCACGGATGTACCTAATATAAATAAATAAAACATCTCCTGTCAACTAGCAGGACATTAATTTTCGTTTGTTGAATAAGATGCATTCTAGCGCTGAAATGTGTTTAAGCTGAGTGCTCGTTGCCACTGTTATCAGTGGCGCGGATACAGTGTTCTCTTGTGGCTCGCGCACAGTTTTCACTCAGATGCGCGCTTCAATCTATCGCCGTTGCGGAGACTTTCTTTCTATTCGTTGAAATCTTACAAAACAAAATGCACACAAACGCCCTGCTTGATATACAACCACTGATGAACATATTCGGTAAAAAAGAAAAAAAGAAAAAAAAAAAAGAAAACTATACGAATGTGGATTCGAACCCAGAACCTCTGACACGCTTGGCAAAAGTTCTACCACTAGACCATCACAATACATGAAGTAAATGGAGTATCAATACATTTAGTCACGTGGAAATTCTCGGTACTAACAATATTAGTAGATCTAGAATGACAAATGTACCCAAAATGACCCAATGTACTAATGAAATTGATTTCTGGACATCGTAATGTTATTTTTCCTGAAAATTGTTATTGTTCACAAACATGTATTGTATCTGTCCACCCATGTCGATGACATCAGCGCGGGCTAGCCGTCGACACATCGCTGGGCCTCTGGGGCGTTCTGTCATACGCATCACAATTTGATTGGCTGATAAAACACGTCAGTCAAAGTTATGATCAAATGGAAAACGGCAGCTTCAACGGAAGGCTAGCTATACTACTTGTGCTGGTCCATGGAGCTGCGTTTAGATGACATATGTAAAATCCAGCTCAGACTCACAAAAAATAACCATATTCTTTCTGGAAATATAATGCTGCTGATAGACAGTAATTGAATTTAGACATGTTAAGACACATTAATTTAATTATAGAAAAAAAATATATTATTTTGACAGGGCCAGCAGAGAAGGCCCTGCTGGCTCTGACGGCACACCACTGGTTAATAATATAAGGGTCAAGAGCCCAACTAAACCAAACAATGATCGCCATAATGGTGGCTTACAATTTAAGATTTTCTCTTTCAGTGATTCTGCTTGTTAACATCAGGTGTCTTCAATAATGTTCAATCATCACTCAATTAATCACTTAATTATCTCATTAACTTTAACACTCTTGAGTGTGGACTCACATATACTCCCAGGAGTGTTAATTTAACACTGGAGTTTTTGCTGTGTACAAAGAGCCGTAGTTAACTGACAAGCTGAGCCATATCCTATTAATTATCGCTGGCGATACGTCCGCGATATTAATGCGATATGGCTTAGCTTGTCAGTTAACTACGGCTCTTTGTAGTAAATGCCGCTCCATCTGAAAGCAGGTGATGGTGATTTACTACTAATCAAGGGACCGGCTTTACTGACAGGATGCGCATAACAATGTGATGCGATCGCCCAGCCCTAATTGGGACTGAGGCGCCAGAACTGGAGCTGATAGAATGTGTGCTGTGGCACGATACTACCATATTTTAGTTTCCATTCTTATTGTGTTTCCATAACAATATTAGTGAGTAAACCTACTGAAATTGCCACCATAACAGTGGAGTGTGATGTGTAAGATGTAGGGCTACCACATCTTTAAATTACTATTAGTATAATTTGAAGTTAACATAATAAAATATGCAGACCTACACCAAAAAAACTAGTTGAGGATAAATTCTTTCAAATTGGGCAATTCCAGCGTTATGGATGTGACATTTGCAGTCAAAACTTGAAATATAAATTCTCAGAAAATACATTTAATACCAATATATTGATATGTCTGATTATATATCCATACTCCCTTAACCCTCTGGGGTCTGAGCTGTTTTCTGGGCCCTGGAGGTGTTCTGACATGCTCTGACATTTCTGGTTATTTCTGTTACTTGTGACATTTTCATGGCTAAAGTCTAATTACACTGTATTCAGCACAAACTCTGCTACAATAATATATCAGCAGTATGTTTGTAAAAGTTTGCAGTTTTGAGATAATGACATTTATGCGTGGTTTGTGAAAATACAAAAAAAAATTCTCACTGAAATAAGGCCATGAAACCCCTACTGATTATTTCTTCACAAGACTTTTGAAAATTGTATGACGTAGCCTAGAATATTTGCTGCAAAACTATGTGAAAATCACCCTGACTGCTCATTCAGAGAAGACAATATATTGATTTAAAAATTTTACGACGTGTTTTGTGTGAATAAGCCTTATGCGAGAGCTCATTAATATGTATGGCTTTTCTCACCTGAGAAAGACAAAGACACTCCCTAATGGCCCTATTAGGAGCTATCAGGGCCCCTATCCTTCTGAGCAACCTTGCACAATACTGTAAATGAGGAGATTTAAAAAAGAATGGCTTTTAGATTGTTTAGATTTATTTACACAACATAATGCAAATAGACACAACAAAATGGCAAAAAAGCACTTATTGAAAGACAGACCTTTGTGCCATTCCTAAAAACATTGTACATACCTTTCATTTTCAAGGTGTTTGATTTTCACTTTACCATGTTCATGTTCCAGAGACTCATGTGAATGTTGAAGTCGGCAGGACTCAGTGGCATCTGGACCCTGAAAAAAAAGTGAACATACTCTCACAACTGACAAAATCTCTGCTTGTGTACATGAAATAAAAGATTGGCTTCATTCAAATTTTCTAAAACTTAACATGGACAAAACTGAGATTATTTTCACTGGACCTCCGTCACTCACTAATAAAATTCCTACCAACTTCACCTGTGAGATCGCTGGCTCTCTTATCAAACCATCTAGTACTATTAAAAATCTTGGTGTAATTTTCGATTCCAATCTATCTTTCCACTCTCACATTAATTCTATCACTAAATTGGCATTCTTTGATTTACGTCGTATCGCTCAGCTCCGTCCCTTTATCAGTATCTCAGATGCTAAAACTGTCATCCATGCATTTGTCACCTCACGTCTCGATTACTGCAATGCACTTTTCATTGGCCTATCAGCTAGCTCCATTTCCAAATTACAATACATTCAAAACTCTGCTGCCAGACTACTCACCCACACCAAGCGTTCTGCACATATTTCCCCAATTCTGCATGATCTTCACTGGCTTCCTGTGGCTTACCGTATCAAATTCAAAATTCTCCTTCTCACTTTTAAGTCTCTGCACGGCCTGGCTCCCCCCTATCTCTGTAACCTGCTTCACCCCTACACCCCGACTCGCTCTTTACGATCCTCTGATTCTAGCCTTCTCGCCGTCCCTCGGCATCGTCTTGCTTCAATGGGGGGCAGATCATTCAGTGTTGTTGCGCCCAAAATGTGGAACTCTCTCCCCCGATCACTCTGTTCTGTTGACACTATCTCTGAATTCAAATCCATGCTCAAAACTCACCTATTTTCTAAATGTTATAATTCTTAATTAATTATTATTTTTTTTTTTTTTCAAAGTTATATCTGTCTGTATTATGCTGATTGCCTCCCCATCTACCCATTTTTCACTTACTGTACTTGCACTCTCAACTGCCTACTGTTGTTCTGTCTGCTGTCTTTGTCAACTGCCTTTATTCTTGTTTGTCTATTGTAAAGTGTCCTTGAGCTCTGGAAAGGCGCTATATAAATAAAACTTATTATTATTATTATTATTATTATTATTACTGATATCAAGAGAAAGGCCTGCACGATTTTGGAAATAAATATTAGATTTTTCTGGTTAAAATTGCTTTTTAAAATTCACAAAATACACACACACACACACACACACACACACACACACACACACACACACACGTTTATATAATATAATGAAGACCAGGTTTGTTGTGCCTTGTAGGCATAAGCTATGCGCAGTGCTGGGTAAAATAATAATAACAATAGATAGCAGTATAAATCTTCCAAAATATTTCAGTAACAACCAAGCTAGAGAAAAATATATTGATTATCATGTTACTTCAAATGTTTCGATTCGTTATGATGATATGAAATGAGATAATAGTAAAAACATGAAGCCGTTTGGTGTGTTTTGCTTTTCAAATTTTCAAATGATACATTCAAACGCGATCGCGCTGCAAAATCTGATACATTCAAACGCGATCACGCTGCAAAATCTGATACATTCTGATACATACACGCGATCGAGCTCAAATATAAAACATTATGTTTACCATACATATCTACGTTTGACCAGATATCCACAAACACAGTAGGCCTAACAGTAAACACGGGTCTAAATATTATAATATTCCCCATATATCTAGCAACAGTTCAACTGCAACAATATGCAACAATAACAAACTAATATGGAAAAATTTCTTACCTTAAATCTTTCTTGTCTTCAAATCGCGTTATTCTTCTTCTGAGGTAGCCTAAATCCAATGTAAGCTCTGGCACATCTTTCAAACTCGACGAAAAGTGAAGTGAAGTGTTTTGGTGTTTTGTTGTTGAGGTAACGAGCGCATTCCCGTTCCATGTGGAGATTTGCATGTGAATCTCTTTTGCGCGAGTAGGCGTGGCCAAATTATCTTTAATGAGCAAGCGTTTGAGAAGCTGGACATCTTGTTGGTTTTATACAAATTACTTAAACAGAAAATATTTGTTTTCGTTTCGAACCCGATCATTTAAAAGTAGGCTACACACTTAAATGTTTATAAAGGTATATGGCTCATAAATGTGTGACAAGTATTCGCTGAGTTTTGTTTCAGTTTATAGACGTGCTCAAGAAAAAAAAAGTTCACCGCGACGGAGAGGCAGAACGCACACCCTGTCTATTTTCTTTATTTTACAAAAGCACAATGTTTTGATTTTAATTGTAAGTGGACACATACAAAAGTAGAAATATCACAGATCATTGTTATATTTTTCTTTTTTCTGTATGACCATAAATGACGGAGTAATTTAAGTTTATAGTGCTACAATGTGGAGAAAATCCAGCAAAACGCGCCGGCGCGTTTGCCGACCTCAGAGGGTTAATAAAGGAGTCCAGACATTAGAAAAATATCAGTAAAAACAAAAGTAATATTACCCACCGGATGAAGAAGGGTCGGCCTCCACAGAATATTCTTTTTATTCTATTTTTCGTGTTCGCATTTATGAGAAAAAAAAATAAAAAATGTTACGGACGTGACAGTTCTCCGTTATGGACATGACCGCTCTGAAAGCGACTTTCACAGAGACCTCAAACAGAAAGCACAAAACCTTTCTTTAAAGTGAATTTTGTTTTTTATTAATTGTATCTTAATTGTATTCAATGTTTCATCAACCAAGTGCCTGGATTTAATAAATAAGAAGAACAATATAGTAGTAAATATAGTAGAAAATAGATCATCATGACTCGGAGGCACCGGCGCGTGAACTGGACTCTCGTCTCATAAATGAACCGAAACTCAGCGTAGCCTAAGGTACAGTACTTGCCTCACAGACATGAGAAATATATAGAAAGCTTGAAATGCCAACTTTTAAACAGAACAATTCAAAAGAAAGAAAACAGACTGCTCTCTGCTTATGTAATCCGTATGAAATGTGCATTTCTTTCTGCCCTGTTCACTACTGCGAAGTTCGCGAGTCAGCATTGTCAACTTCATCTTTGCAACTGGCACTGACACAGAAAACACTTGTTTATTAATAAACTCCTCCTTGATTTATTTGACATTCGTAATCATTAATTTTGCTGGTTCTTTGTGGCAGCTTTTAGATGCTTTATTGGCAGCGCCACCCTTACATGTTACATGAACGTGTCAACACCGCATCGGCACCGAAAACATGATTATTTTCAAATCTAAAATCAAAAACCATGATACGAACCGAATCTATTGTTACAGCCCTAGTAAGATGAGAAAGCAGGAGTTTAGTCATTTGTCATGGTTGTAAAAAAACAAGTAATAAAAACTCAGTGAGTGTTTTAGCGCAATTTTCTGACGTCATGGGATCACAACACTAAGAGATAGTAAATCTTTTTATGTTTTTTTTTTTTTTTTGGTGCGTTCCCGAGATTAGACCTTCCTTAACATAATGCCGAAAACCCGAAGTCTCTAGGAGGTCTGGTTGAGGAGGAGATAGAAGTGCAAGATTGGTGCGCACAGACAGAACAGAAATCATGAGTTACAATCGCAATTTTGTCCGTAGGAAAATTGCGCTAAAAACCATGGCTATCTGAACATCTTTGCCAAGCGCAAACCAGTACAGAAGCAATCAATAAATTATTGGGGAGGGTCAGGCGTTTTTTCACAATCATTTTGGAGGGTCATAGAAAAATGTATTGCTGGCAAAGGGAGGGTCAAGTCTTTTTTGACTATAGATCTCAAAACTCCTCCGGTAGCCCATTAAATAAAAACGAACAATCCCTAAGTACATAAGTTGTATAAGTACATAACTGTATATACGTTTTACGTTTTCAGCTTCTGCACATTTTAATGGTCTAATTACTTTATTGTACTGAATGTAGTTATCAAAAAACTCTTTATTTCATGACAATAGTTCATGTTTTCACCTCATTTATTATGCTGATGTCTTCAGATCTCCTGTAAATTGGCACTTAAAGCTCATTTCATTGGCGTCAACAGACTGAGAGTAATGTTGGCTACTGTACTTTTATTTCTGTCTTTATGCGTTTAACTGTTTTTCTTACCATTATATTTGGAAGAATTTAAATTATTTATATTATTATCTTTATTTCTAGATACCTGTATTTTAATGAAGAAGCAGAATAATGTTAGGATTAGCATTAAAAATAATTAATGAATTGGCATTCAGTTTCAGTGATATGATGAATGGATAGACTGGCTGGAATATTCCCGTCAGCTACAAGTGAAGACGAGCATCAGAGCATCAGGAAGAGCTGAAATCTGCAAAGACTGAGATTATTAAAGAGGACAGTGAGAACATGAGTGATCCAGAACCCTGCAGAATGAAACACACTGAAGATCCTGAAGAACAAAGAGGTTGGTGTTTATTCTTCATTCATTCATGATGCTGAAGAACATTCATGTTAGAAACATTCAAGCTCTTTATCACTTTTAGTTAAACAGTTAAACTATGAAATGGTACAACCCTCCGGGGCTGACGCCGAGGGGTGGAGTTCAAAACAGGGCGAGCAGCTTGTCCCCTGGCCTCATGCTGGGTCCCAGTCTCAATTTGCGAAGGCTCAGCGGGGTGGCAAGGGAGCTGGCTGCTGCTCGGTGAAGCTGCCGATGATGGTGGTAAAGAGAAAAGACCCGGAAGGGAACCCACCACAGGGACCTCTGTCTCTGGTGATTCACCCCAAAGGTCAAGAGGGCTAATATTGATTTCTGAAGAGCTGGGGTCTGACAACGGGGGTGGTGCCTCCACTGGTGCCCACGTTTCAGCCTCCTGAAAGACCCAGCCATTGTCTAATATTGTCCTGGAATGGAAAGCTTTAAGTTTGTCGTGATGAACGACTTTCATCTTTGTCCTCGGGCCCCTTTTAATCCGATAGACCAAATCGTCCAGTACACCAACGACAAAGTATGGGCCCTCGTAGGAAGGCAGGAACTTTCGCACTTTATTCTGTACTCTCTTTGTGCCTTTGACCAGGAGCCATACTGCATCACCGACTTTGTGTTGGACTCTGCAAACGTTTTTATCGTACTGTCGTTTAGCACGCTCCACAGATTTTCCCAACGCCTCTCGGGCCAACTGATGAGATAGCTCGAGCCGTTTCCTGAGCTGTACAACATAAGTTGGAGGGGTAGTAGTGTTGTCTGGGTCAGGTGGCAGCCCAGCAACAAGATCCACTGGCTCTGTAATTTCCCGTCCGAACAACATCATATTAGGCGTCAGGCCCGTGGAGCTGTGTTTGGTGGCGCGGTAAGCCATGACTGCATATGGTGTCATAATGTTTCAGTCCCAATGACATCGTTCTGCAGTGGTGGCTATGATTTTCTGCAGGGTGGCATTGAAACGCTCTACTTGGCCATCTGACTGTGGGCGAAATGGCGTGGTCCGTGTCTTGTCGATTCACAGCAGCTCACACATTTCCTGGAACACAGCTGACTCGAAATTGGTACCTTGGTCGCTATGTAGGCACTGTGGAGCTCCGTACCTACACACCCACTCGGAAACAATCTTTTCAGCCACTGTCGTTGCTTGTTCATTGGGAACAGGATAGGCTTCCACCCATTTGCTAAAGTAGTCCTGTACTACTATTATGTAGCGGTTGTGCCTTTCAGTTTCATTTAATGGTCCCATTAAATCAACTGCGATCCGTTCAAAGGGGGCACCAACTCGCACTGTGCCCATGGCGGCTTGAGGTGTTTTCTTGGGGCGGGCTTTCGCAGCACAGCTGGTGCAAGTACGGCACCACAGGGTGACGTCATTTCTCATATTGTACCAGTAGTACCGGGCCTTGAGACGTGCGAGGGTCCTTTCTCCTCCAAAATGGCCACCGACTGGGCCATCATGCATTTGTTCTGTCACTGAGATGCGGTACTCTTGAGGCAGCAGGATCTGTGGATAGAACACCCTTCCATCCGTACAGTAAAACTTTCTTAACAAAACTCCGTCTTTCTGGTAGAGCCTTTTCCACTGCGACCAGTAGGCTTTGGTGGCAGGGCTGTAGGGTGCTATGTCAACCCAGGATGGCCTGCCCATCCCTTTGTCCATCCACTTCCTCACTGGTGCTATATCTGGGTCAGCTTCTTGGGCACTGATTAACTCCTCCCTGGTCCAACCACTGAACAGGTTGGTTTGGGCTGGCTCACTGACCCTGTAGACACCTGGACAGAACGAAGAGCCAGCTTGATTGTCACCGACAGCTTCCACTACCCCCACTGGAAGATACTTAGGCTCGACTGCAGGGCTGCCTCCATAGCTACCTTCGAGCACCACTACCCCCACTGGAGGTTGCTCTGCAGGCGTTTCCCCAGCATCCTCTGCAGCTGGACTCTCTGCCATGTTGCACTGAATCCCTTTGTGCTGAAGCTGGTTATGAAGGCTAGGCTCTGGCACTGTGCATGGGCAGGACATCCCGCAGGGTCTTCTGGAGAGCGCGTCTGCATTTTGGTGGTGTCTCCCTGGACGATGGATCACCTGGAAGTCATACTCTGCCAGTTTTTCCAGCCAGCGAGCGAGTTGGCCCTCAGGCTCCCTCATCCGAGTCAACCAGCGCAGGCTGCTGTGGTCAGTCCGTATGATGAATGATCTCCCTAGCAGGTACTGCCGGAAATGAGAGGTGAATTCGACAGCTGCCAGAAGTTCTCGTCTGGTGGTGCAATAGTTTTGCTCAGTGGCTGACAATCTCCTGCTCCCATAAGCAAGTACTCTCTCCTCACCTTCTTGCACTTGTGAGAGGACTGCTCCAACTCCCCAGTCACTGGCATCCGTGTCGAGGAGCAACTGGCCACTGTCGAGGGGATAGCCCAGCACGGGTGCTGACGTTAGACGGCTTTTCAGCTGTTCAAACGCCTCCTGGCATTCGTCCGTCCAGTTAAAACGTGCATACTTTTTGGTCAGTTCATGGAGGGACTTGGCAACGGAGGCGAAATCTTTAACGAAGCGTCGATAATACGATGCCAGGCCGATAAACTGACGCACTTCAGATACGTTTTGGGGTGCGGGCCACCCAGCCACTTTTTGGATCTTTTGGGGGTCGGTGGCGACACCTTTGGCAGAGACAATGTGCCCCAAGTAAGCCACTTGCTCTCGGAACAGGACACACTTTGACGGTTTAAGTTTCAGGTTGGCTGCGCGTAGTCTGCCGAACACTTGACTCAGCCGCTCCAACATTTCAGTTCCGTCCCGCCCCAGGACAATAATGTCATCGAGGTAGACCAAACAGGTCTCCCACTGCAGCCCCACCAGGACACGGTCCATGAGCCTCTGGAACGTGGCCGGCGCGTTGCACAGTCCGAAAGGCATCACGTTCCATTCAAACAGGCCCTTACGGGTGCAGAAAGCAGCTGCTTTTCGGGCTCTCGGCGTCATCTCCACCTGCCAGTACCCTGATGTTAAATCCAGCGTGCTGAAGTACCTGGCAGTGGACAGTGTGTCTAAGGTGTCCTGGATGCGGGGCAGTGGATAAGCATCCTTTATGGTTCTCTCGTTTAGGGGCCTGTAGTCGACACATAACCGCAAGGTCTCGTCCTTCTTTCTGACCATAATGATTGGTGCAGCCCAGCTGCTGTTGCTGGGTTGGGCCACACCAGTGTCCAGGCTCTGCTGCATCTGCTGGTCTGCTGCAGTTTGTTTGTCTCTAGCCATCCTGCGCGGTTGCTGTTTCACAGGCGGACCGGGGGTGGTGAGGATATCATGCTGCACGAGTCCCGTACGGCCAAGGTCAGTGGGCCCCGAGGAAAAGACGTCACTGTAAGACCGTAGCAGGCGGGCCAACCTCTCCTGGTCGCCCTTGGACAGACTACCACAGCTCTCGTTATACAGGACCTGCAGGTGGCTAGGTAAAGAAGCACAGACAGAGTTAGTAGGTTCAAGGGCCGGTGGAGCCAAGGGTGGCTGGGGCTCCACCTCCCCCAACACCGTGGCTGGTTGTAGAATCCCCGCCACAGCACCTCTCTTCAAAGTGACAGGTAGGGCACCAGGGTTAAAGACTCTGATGAGCACATAGGTTGACCGCTGCGCCTGTACGACGATGTGAGCCACAAGAACATGGTGCTTTTCTATGAAACCCTTGGTTGGGCTCAGCATCAGGTCTCCCTCAGTAGCATGGTGGTGGGCGGTGCCAGGCACTACATACTCACACCCAGACTCCAACACTGTTGTGCGGGCCACTCTGACGATGTGTACCCGGGACTGATGGCTTGGGTTAAAACGAGGTACCTTTTCACCGAAGAGGGTTATCTCACGGCGACCATAGTCCAGTTGGGCACTTGTCTGATGGAGGAAAGGGTGCCCCAGAATAACCTCTGTGTTCTCTGTTGTGTCGGCAATAATAAAGTTCACATTGGTAGCTCTGCTCCCAACTTGTACTGGTAGGTTGACTTCTCCCAGCAATGCCAAACCACTGGGGCCGATACCCTGCAGGACCTGTGCGACAGATGGCTCTATTGGGGTTCTGGACTCTGTGGGAATGGAGTTAAAGACATGGAGGGGCAACACATTCCTCCGAGCACCTGAGTCAAGCAGAGCACACATTTCCAGTTCATATATCCATATTTTAACACTCATGTCATCTTCCTGACTCGCAGTACAGGTGACCACTTTACCTGTGCCGGGTGCTGTGTTCTTATTGACTGTCCAGCCTTGCTGTCTGGGTCGACGGGGGGAAGGGCAGTTCCTCTGGATATGCCCCATACCGGAGCAGTTGTGGCATTGGACATCCCCCATAGGCATTTTGACATTTGTGTCTCTCTTCTGGCGCCACTGCTGATTAAATCTTGGAGCCCTCTCTGGCGAGTCGATGGACCAAACAGCTTCCCCCACTGGCTCCACGCAAGCTGGCCTGCTGTTATTCTCACGTACTGTGGCGGCCCTGGCTCTCTGATTTACGAGACCACGTTGGCCGGGCTGCATGAACTGTGTGACCGTTCTGGCGGCCCTCTTGGTAGTCTCGTAGCTGTGTGCGATGTCATAAGCTCTGGATAGGGTGCGCGGCTGCTTCTCCAGTAGTTTCTGCACCACTTCAGGGTCGGCCAGGGCGTTGGTGAAGACCTCCACACTGATGGCGTCCTGCTCCAGCTCTGTACGGTCAGCATACACAATGGACACTTTCTCGTATATGTCATCCCTTAATAAGTGTAAGGCTTCGTTTTGCCCCCTAACCCTCTGTCTCAGTTCAATGCCGATGGCTGCCGCATGGTCAGAGCGCGGCCCGTAGGCGGTCTCTATTTCAGTCACAATCCGACGGTAGCTCCAGCGGTCAGATCTGGGGTTTTTATGGACGATAGCTCCAGCCGCACCAGTCAGGCTGAATCTCAGTTGAACCGCCATTGTCATTTCTGACCAGTGGTTTGCCCTTGCACAGCTTTCAAACCGGTGAATAAAGTCTTTCCAGGAGCCCGTTCCATCAAAATGGCCTGGCTTTAATATTGGAATTCTCTCTTTATGCCCATAATACTCATCAACACTAGTGTCCATTATTTCAACATCTGGCTCTTTGTGTGATATACATGGCGCTGACTTGACCCTTTCCATAGCTGACTGACCATATTGGTATCGATCACGGTGTGAGGCATAGTCATCATCATAGCTTATTACTCCACTACGTTCCAAGGGGCGGGGCATGCAGGGTGGAAAAGGTGTCGAAGTGAACTGGGAGAGCAATGCGTGGGCCGGGGAAAATGGGTTTTGTGCCGTAAAGTTCATGGAAGTGAACGGGTTAGCAAGCTGGTTAGCACTGCGAAGGGCAAACGTTGGAGTGGGGCTATTTTTCAAACTGTACGGTAGAGCTGCAGCTGAGCTGGATGTCATACGTTTTGAACAGTCACATGTTTGCTGATAAAAGTATGTGGACTCATCATCTGTTTTATTCTGAGGTTCCACGGGCATTAGGAACGGGTTTGTCAACCGTGATGACGGTGGCGTGGGGGGCGAAGCTAGGTTGAATGACGGCATCCGGCCGTAAACAATCGCGCCGTCCGCGGCTAACGTTCGTTCTGTGCCAGCCGCGAAAGGGTTGGTGCTGTCGGCGTATCGGCCGTCCCCGTGATTAACTGGGTCCATATTAATGTCTCTTATATCCGTTAAAAACGGGTTGGTGCTTACATGTAGGGTTTCCAGCTCAACAGACCTCGTAGTCCCAGCGCTAGCATTAGCTCGAGCCCCGAGCGCCGTCATTCCGCGTCCGACAAACTTTTTTTTTTTTTTTTTTTTTTCTTCTTAGTTACTTCTTGCTTGTTAGATCCCGGACGAAGCCCCCAGTGTTACCTTTACAGCTTTCACGCTCCGAACCGTAGTTGGGAGCGAGCTGGTCTCAACATAATAATTTGGCTCGTGGCAGGTAACTTGCGTCTAGTGATCCGGGCTAACAGAGCCGAAGCACAAACAATGATGCGTCGGTTGATTTCAGCAATGAACTCGGGCTTTATTACTCACAGTGGTATGTTACACATTCACAGCATACAGGCACTTTCCTTGCTAGAATTCGACTGGCGAATAGACTGCGTCACTACCACATTTTTTTCACTGTAAACTCAGACTGATTCACCCGCTATGCTTTGTTTACACTCAGGAAACCCAAAAGGCTCACTTCGTCACACATACGCGTTTCTTTTTGTCAACAAACCGCCAGAGGGAGGCAGAGATTGCAACAGGAGGGAGATCATTTTCACATTTAGCTCCAAAACTCTGGAATAGCCTTCCTGATACTGTTCGTTGCTCAGACTCGATCTCCCAGTTTAAAACTAGATTAAAGACGCATCTTTTCGGCCAGGCATTCATATAATGTTTTTAATCTTACAGTTCAAACTACAATCCGGCCTCTAGTTCATAAATGCCAGAGGAGAACTGGCCCCTGACTGAGCCTGGGTTCTCCCAAGGTTTTTATTTCTCCATTAGGCCACCTGATGGAGTTTTAGGACAACATTAGGTCACTTGATGGAGTTTTTCGGTTCCTTGCCACTGTTGCCTTTGGCTTGCTCAGTTGGGGATATTTTGGGGATATTTCATTTTATTTTATCAATCAATAAATTCAGCTAGAAACAAACTTTGTTGTATTATTTTAATTTAATACTGTGAAGCTGCTTTGAGACATTCTGTATTGTGAAAAGTGCTATACAAATATACTTGACTTGACTTGATATCATATAATTATGAGCCTGATATAAGCCAAGTGAGCAGGACAGGCCAGGGTTAGACAGAACCCTGTTTTTTTGCTTTTTTCTTCTCCCAAGGTTTTTTTTTTTTTTTTTTCATTAGGTCACCTGATGGAGTTTTTTGGTTCCTTGCCACTGTTGCCTTTGGCTTGCTCAGTTGGGGATATATGGGGATATTTAATTTAATTAATCAATCAACAATACTATTGATCAGCATTACCAAACGTGGACGTTTTTAAATTATATAATTTAATACTGTGAAGCTGCTTTGATACAACCTGTGTTGTGAAAAGTGCTATAAATAAACTTGACTTGACTTGACTTGACTAGAACAACGGTGAGTTGTGGTGTGAGGAGAACAGGGCGAAAGAACAGTGTTAGCTTATAGATGTATTCACGTCAGCCGACGATATGTATAACACTATGCTCAGATCACAATACTGTACAGATTATTATCATCATGTATCAGGCAATAGCAAAGCTAGTATTTAGACCCTTACCTGCCAGGGGGGCAGGGTTTCATATTATTTTGAAGTTTCCTCGGGCGCCGCCATTGGCTAGCAGACTTTACATCTGAGGCATTTAAAATTTTGTCCATTAATTTTGTCTATTATTTATTTCTAAAGAAACATGGAAATGTATAAAAGGCTCCATTACCTTGTATCTTACGTTATGGCCCCGTAGAAGCAGTTTTTGTAAAAGTAGGCTAACGATTGCATCATAACCACGCGACTCTCTGTCGCACAGTAGAGAGATTACCGTATGGACAGGAGGAGAAGCTCGCGCGCAATCGGGGGACGTGGAGGCAAAATGACAAAGTAATTAATCAGAATACTTAGCAAAAGTTGCTCCTGCTCCAAGCTCATGGACACCTCATACTCATGCTCTCCGTCTCTGCAAGTTTCGGAAGGGAATTATTCAGATTTCTCTCGGCACAGCTACTAGAAGACAGACGGGTTGCTCACGTCACATCTACGTCGTCAAGCTCAGTTTGAGTCTGCGCAGTACGCTCGACCATCAGGAAGTTAGTGCTTCTAATTGACTTCACTGGTCTCCGTTGAATCCAATGGGGTCGCTGTGTCCAGTTTATATACTGTCTATGTTACCTGCATGTGTTGTGTGTGTCAGCCATTAGGAGAGAGTTTCCAGAGGAAGAGGGACTTTATAAAGGCTTTGAATTGACCCATTTGGTGACGATGAATAAAAAAAAATTATCACAATAACAACTGTCTTACTGTTTAAAAAATGTTATTTGTAGAAACAGCCAACACAAACATTAAAGTCGGTTTGTACAGATTGAAAATGAATTATAGAACATAATATATTATATTTATAATAATAATAATAAGTGTCGGCTGCAGACTATTAACAAACACATAAATGCATTACATTACAAGTTTATGTAGGATATGTTAATGAATTAAATTAAGACAAGGCACATTTTGTAAAACAGATGTACAATAAAGTGATCTCTGACGGATCCGTGAGCGTCATGTTTCCCGCTGGCGGCCGAACCACATGCTGACGGCGGACCGTCACCGGGCGACCCGATGAAGGAGCCGGGACAGTGTGCACATATCGCCGGGATTATAATCATTCGGTCTATAGTGAACACTACACACTATCGCGTTATTCAAAGCAGAAGCAGAAGTGAAGTCCCGTCTCTTACCCTGCACAACACGCACACAGGCACGGAAGATCGCACCGTCCTTTTTCTTATTCGGAGACCTGTGGACTCGATGTCCTGACAGGCCATAATTCACAATCATTTACCATAACGATTATTAATTGAAATACAATAAGCACCGAAAACACACTGAATCATGACCGCTCCAACTGAATACCAACCTACTCCACACAGAGCCGGCGAACGACTCCATCATGTGACGTCATATGACGCAATGGTGAAAAAAAACGTTTTTTCAACACGGTCAAGGAAACTGTCAAGTTTTCTATTAAATTTGTGCCCTTACGTCTAGCAAACCAATTTTTAATCCTGCATTTACTTTTCATATGTTATTTTCATACAAGGTTATATTACTAATAAAAATAATAAAAATAAAAAAACCTGCAACATGGGCTTTAAGTGTCAATTTACAGGAGCTCTGAAGACATCAGCATAATAAATGAGGTGAAAACAGGAACTATTGACGTGAAATATGGGTATAACTAGCCTATTTATTGCCCTAGTACAGCAGTTGTCACTTTAAAAGTATGCATGTGAATTAAACGTGGGACAATGGCCTTCATCATCACAGTATGCTAATGCTGTGAATCAGATGTGAGGGAATCGTCATTATGCAGATTGAGGACTGTTTACTGTCTCTTACATCTCTGATAAACATCTGTGCCATTTGCTACACTGGACACACACACTTATTCCCACTACTATTGATCTACTAGTGTGTCCTAACATGTTTGGTCTCATCTGACAGCTTATAAACTGTACAGAATTGTGTTGAACTTAATAGAGATATTAAAATATTGTAATGTACAGTCTAGGTGCTGCTTCTGAAACATGCATTGAGGAGAATATTTTAATGTACTTCTCCTTCTCTTGATCACAAGCCATTTGCCTTCAGGTTTATGATCTTTAGGTTTTGGTGTTGATATTGCAATCATGTTTAACAATCCCTTGCTCAGGGTATAAGAAGAAAATTAATGTTTTTCTATACAGTATGTTGTCCCATTCTACTGTATAGCTTGCTTCAAAGGCTTTTGAGAATCTTCCCTTTTATTAATTAGAATGCTAAAAGCTAAAGTAATTATAACTTCAATTATTCTGGTTAATTGAATAATCTCCTATTTTTTATTTCTTTAGAAACTTTAGTTTAGAAGTAGTAAGTAAGAGGTTAACGATTAGCAACAATTTTAATGGAGTCAGATAAATAAATAGATTCTGCTCGTTCTCCTTCAACAGCTTTTTGTTATTTTTTTTTGCACCATAAAAGCACCGAAACCTACAAGACTTACAAAATAAAGAGTGTTTTCAGCAGATCTGTTAATATTGATGAGCCTCAGACTATCAACACATTCAACAAGCCATTCAGGATCATCAGCAGATCATCTCACTTTATTAAGTCGGGTTGAGAGTGAGAAACAGGTTGTTTTAATTATATTTTTAATGCAGTTTTTCTCTAAATGTTCTTTTATCAGAGTAGATACTTCTTGTAATCCTACTCGTGATGAATTTCATTATTTTGCTCAATTAACTTTTAATTGTTAAACCTTTTATGCAATATTACGTCTGTGGTGTTACTTCAAAACGTATCTGAAATGTCTTTCCTTCAGAGCCATTTAATCTTATATTTTAATGTTTTTAGACTGTAAAGTGGTTTTAATTGTTGAATGTTGAACAATTAAACATTTCTTTTAAAAATGAAATTTAAATGATCAATGAAACTGAGTCCTTAAAGTAACTTATTTATTTTAAACATTGTGTTTAATAACTTTCTGGGCCGGTAAGTTTCAATAGAACCCTATGGAGGAGTGAGACAGCTCTCAGATTTAATCAAAAATATCTTAATTTGTGTTCTGAAGATGAACGAAAGTCTTACGGGGTTGGAACAACACAAGGGTGAGTAATTACTGTCAGAATTACAATTTTTGGGTGAACTAACCCTTTAAATCTATACGTAAATAATATTGTGTACATAAGTTGTATAAGTACAGAACTGTATATACGTTTTATGGTCATTTTCAGCTTCTGCACATTTTAATGATCTAATTACTGTATTGTAATGAATGTGTTTTTCATAAAATCAAACTCTATCAAGTCTTTTAATAGAGCAGTTTTATAGGCTTTTATCATGTATCCTGACTCAAATAATGTGTTTCTAACAGCAAACACTCAGAATAAAGTGAGATGATCTGCTGATGATCCTGAATGGCTTGTTGAATGAGTGTTGATAGTCTGAGGCTCATCAATATTAACAGATCTGCTGAAAACACTCTTTATTTCATGACAATAGTTCCTGTTTTCACCTCATTTATTATGCTGGTGTCTTCAGATCTCCTGTAGATTGACACTTAAAGCTCATTTCATTGGTGTCAGCAGACTGGGGGTATTTGTTGGCTACTATGTACGTTTGTTTCTGTCTTTATGCTTTTAACTGTTTTTCTTACCATTATATTTGGAAGAATTTAAATTATTTATATTATTTTCTTTATTTCTAGATACCCGTATTTTAATGAAGAAGCAGAATAATGTTAGGATTAGCATTACAAATAATTAATGAATTGGCATTCAGTTTCAGTGATACGATGAATAGATAGACAGGCATAAATGCTTTGAAGTGTCATTTATTATAAAAACAAACTCAGTAATTTATATATTTTTGATTTTGGGCAGATCAGCTCCTCCCACACTGCAATCACATCATCAGTAAAGCTCCTCCCACAGTAGTCACATGGTCAGTGAAGCTCCTCCTGCTGTAATTCCCCAATAAATGCTGGAATATTCCCGTCAGCTACAAGTGAAGACGAGCATCAGAGCATCAGGAAGAGCTGAAATCTGCAAAGACTGAGTTTATTAAAGAGGACAGTGAGAACATGAGTGATCCAGAACCCTGCAGAATGAAACACACTGAAGATCCTGAAGAACAAAGAGGTTGGTGTTTATTCTTCATTCATTCATGATGCTGAAGAACATTCATGTTAGAAACATTCAAGCTCTTCATCACTTTTAGATAAACAGTTAAACTATGAAATGGTACAGAATGTTCTTGGGTTTTTTTTTTCAACAAATGGTCAGTAAAGGGAGGTTTGAGACATTTTATAGTGAGTGTCAACATCAGATCAAACTAAATACTATTTTTACTGTTTTATTTGACATTTATTTTATATTTTGTTCACAATTTGCAACAACTTTACCAGAATGTCATTTTCAACTTAGTTTACAAAATTATTTTTTTTAAGAATAATCAGTAAACACCAAGTTACTGATAACATTGTATTTGTCAAATATCATAGTTATTCATAGTTAGAGATTCTTCCTACAGTAACTTTGGTAACAGGGTTGATGAATACAGTCAATGCTACAGTTTGTGTAAAAACAGAGACAATGGATTGAAATTATTTTCTTGTCTTCCCATCATGCAGTAGAAAGAGCCCAGATGATGTCACAATTTTTAGAAATGCTCTGTTTTAAAAGGAGGAAAATCATGTCAGGAGTAACAGGGTTGAGTGAAACATGTAGGACACAGATAATGCTAATAAAACATATTAAATTAAAACTAGTTAAAGCCACAGACACTTTACACTTTCAACATATAACAAATAATAATAATAAAATTAAATAAACAATCCACTCCACTTGAATGGTAAATGTTTGTGTTATTTCTCACAGGTTATTCACTTGAGCTTGTGTTTCTGGTGTCCCACTTTCACATGCGCATGAATGGAAGTCTATGAAGGAAAAGTCTAGTGTGAACGGCCATTAATAATTAAAACGTTTTAGTAAAATAAATTAGGGCTGGTCCAAATACCATTTTTTGAGCTTTGAAGCTTTGGTAGTAATGATCATCGAGTATTTGAAGCTTCGGAGAGAGGGTGCTGAACATATTCTTCTTTCTAAAGGCAGGAATCTCTATGTGTCTGTATGTCCGATTGCATTTTGATTATTTCGAGAACCGTTCATCCAATCGACTTCACAAGGGAAGGTCTGTTAACTTAAGCAATACTTTTAAGGTAGTCTAATATTTTTCAGACTAACAAATTTTTTTTTTGACACAGTAAAGGGTAGATTTAAATAAAAAAATAAAAAATACATTTAAATAAAGAAAAAACGAAAATTAAATAAAGAAAACTAAATTTAAATAAAGAAAAACTAAATTAAGTTAAATTAAAAGTGAGATTAATTTAGATTGATAATAACGGGTAAAAAGGCTAATATATTGTGTTTCTATTATTCTATTTTCCACAATGTCAAAGCAACGCAGCTTAACCCAAAACACAAGCTCAGGCATGCACTTCGGTCCAGCATAAAAAAAGAAATAATCAATCTCAAAGTTGGTGTCAACATAGGGCGGTATTGTATATTTTAATGTAAATATCATTTTAGATAATTGTGTCATTGCTATATTTAATAGTTCTTGCTAAAGAAATTTGTGCCTATAATTGTTTTAAGAATAATAATTGGAAGATAAATTACCTCATTCATGGAAAATTTCAAGGACATATAATCAATTTATAAAAAGGCATCAAATTATCATAATATTTTATAACAGTTGTCTACCTTCTATACTATTACATCAGGGCTCGCTTTGAATTATTTTAATATACTGAATTTAATTTAATAATTTTTTTCTTTGATTTCAGATTATTATATTTTCTCTTATTACCTGTCCCAACTTTTTTTGGAATGTGTAGAGATCCAAAATGAGCCAATATTTGGCATGACATTTCAAAATGTCTCACTTTCAACATTTGATATATTATCTATATTCTATTGTGAATAAAATATAAGATTATGAGATTTGTAAATTATTCCATTCCTTTTTTACTCACAATTTGTACAGTGTCCCAATTTTTTCTGATTTGGGGTTGTATATAGACAAATATTTTAAAACAGTTGTCTACTTTCTACTATTACATCAGGGCTCACTTTGAATTATTTCAATATACTGAAATTTAATGTAATGATTTTTTCTTTCATGTCAGACCTGATGGAAGAGAGCGAGGAGAGTGAAGAACTGAGTGAAGTGGAGGAGGAACATCATGTCAAACCTGGAGAAAAACCTTTGAGTCGCTCAAAGACTAAACAGACATTATCAAAGAAAAGAAGAGCCAAGAAATCTTTCACTTGCACTCAGTGTGGAAAGAGTTTAACACGCAAATGTAGTCTTGAGATTCACATGAGAATTCATACAGGCGAAAAGCCGTTCTCATGTGATCAATGCGGGAAGAGTTTCAAACGATCATCACACCTTGAAAGTCACATGAGGATCCACACCGGAGAGAAGCCGTTCTCATGTGATCAATGCGGGAAAACATTTCTTCAGTTATCACACCTGAAGGCACACCTGACAGTTCATACGAAGGAGAAGCCACATTCATGTTCTGTGTGTGGAAAGAGTTTTTCACGGCTGCTATATTTACAAAGACATGAGAAAATTCATACTGATGTGAGAGAGTACATGTGCTTTGAGTGTGAGAAGACTTTTATTACAGCGAGCAGTTTAAAACTGCACCAGAGGATTCACACTGGAGAAAAACCTTACAAGTGTTCGCACTGTGACAAGAGATTCAGTTTATTAGCAAATCTGAAAACACATGAGAGGATCCACTCTGGAGAAAAACCTTACAAGTGTTCACACTGTGACAAGAGATTCAGTTTATTAGCAAATCTGAAAACACATGAGAGGATCCACACTGGAGAGAAGCCGTTCACGTGTGATCAGTGTGGAAAGAGTTTTGTTTTTAAAGCTGACCTGAAACGACACATGAGGATCCACACTGGAGAGAAACCGCATGTATGCCATCAATGTGGAAACAGTTTCACAAACAAACGTTGTCTTAAGAGACACATGATGATCCACACCGGAGAGAAGCCGTTCACATGTGATCAATGCGGCAAAACATTTCGTAGGGCAACACACCTGAAGACACACCTGACAGTTCATATGGAGGAGAAGCCACATTCATGTTCTGTGTGTGGAAAGAGTTTTTCACTGCTGCTATATTTACATAGACATGAGAAAATTCATACTGGTGTGAGAGAGTACATGTGCTTTGAGTGTGAGAAGACTTTTATTACAGCGCAATGTTTAAAACTGCACCAGAGGATTCACACTGGAGAAAAACCTTACATGTGTTCACACTGTGACAAGGGATTTAGTCGATCATCATCTCTGAATGCACATGAGAGGATCCACAGCGGAGAAAAACCTTACAAGTGTTCACACTGTGACAAGAGATTCAGTCGATCAGCAGATCTGAAAATCCATGAGAGGATCCACAGCAGAGAGAAGCCGCACACGTGTGATCAGTGTGGAACAAGTTTCTCTTTCAAAACTCACCTGAAGCTACACATGAAGATCCATGCAGTGGAGAAACCACATCACCACAGTCTGAAATCACAGTAAGTTGCTGAGCAACAAAGTCTCTTCTGTGTAAGTTAGCCACACATCTCCCTATAGGCTGTAATGTTAGGATGTCATGTATAAATGAGGCAATAGAAGCGTTGCTCCGTTATTCCTTTATTCACAACTGTGCCACTTCTAGCAGCATGAACAAACACTGTGTTGACTCAATACCGTATATCTCTTATTAGCTACGCATGCCACAAACAGGTATACGTTGTTTTATATATTACCGTATATAGCCTAACAGATTCTCAAGCTATCATTACATCTTCCCTTTTTTCAAATATTATTCTGTAACACGTGAGAATGTCACAAAAACAAACACCAATAAAGATAATAAACAAACATCTTTCAGTGTCTTCTTTTCTTGTAATTTTAAACATCTTATTCAACAATTGTTTAGAACTTAAATCTTCTTTAGAATCATGAATGACTATCTAGGGATTCCGGGTAGACTACCGGTCACCCACATAGAAGCCGAGGATTATTCTGCCTCACGTGGCAATCTATGTACTAACTATGAAATCTTGCATGTATCCAGGCTGTTTAACGACTCTTCCTTTACGCGTAACAACCTTTTTAGGTTGTTCTGGAACTTCTTGTTCTATGTTTTGATCCTGATTACTTGGATATTGTTCAGCTTGTGCCAGTTCCTCATCCACACTTTTCTCTTCATCAGAATCACGTTGACATGAAGATGGATTGAGGAAGCGTAGATGCTTGGTGTTGTGTGTTTACATACAACCGTAGCAGTCTTGTCTTCTCATTGTCTGTTTTGACTGTAACAGGATCTCCAGGTTTGAGTTCAGGCAATGGTCGAGAACCATGACATCTGTCATAATAAAGCTTGTTATTAGCTTTCGCCATATTGTCGGTTTCTCTCACCTTTGAAAAATCAGGCCACTCAGGCACCAGTTTCTTTTCCAGAACAGGAACTGGTGTTCTCAACTGACGTCCAAGCATCAACTGCGCAGGGCTGTATCCTGTGACTTGGATGGGAGTAACTCTGTAAGCTAGAAGAGCTAGAAAAGGATCTTCTTGCCTGAGAATGTGCTTTGCGGTTCTCACTGCTCTTTCAGCCTCACCATTTGACTGTGGAAAATATGGGCTCGTGGTGATGTGGTGAAACTTGTAAGCTGTTGCAAAATCCTGAAACTGTTGACCAACGAATTGCGGACCATTGTCAGTAACAAGCAGAGGCGGACAGAGTACACAGCTTCATTACTTGAGTAAAAGTACAGATACCCCTTGCTAAATTTACTACAGTCAGATGTCTACTTAAGTAAAAGTACTAAAGTACTTGTTTTTAAAAGTATTTGAGTATCAAGAGTACAAGAGTACATGACGTCTTCACTTCCAGGTCACGAAGGTATCAATCAAAAGCTCAGTAACCAATGAGAACACACTGCTACTAGCCCCGCCCCCACGGGTGAAATGTGTTAGAACCAAGCGGCAACCTCCCCGTCTCTCTCTTGAAACCAACACAGAAGTGAGTTAAACTGCAATTCATTGACTGGCCGCTTGGCCTGGCTGCAGAAGTGAGTCAAATCTGTATCTCCCCCATGTTAAAATTACCAACTTTACAGCAGAAAAAAACAAGTTTACAGCCTGGATCTCTATGTGGCTTTGGTCTATACAGCTAATTTTGCCCTTCATAACAACTGTGAGGGGGGTGAATTATTTTTATAACTCGTCCGTTTAGTTGATTAATATTTAAATTTAAGGGTGTGGCCACTTGAGTGACAGATGGATTGCCGCTGTCAGTGCTAGCCGTTTGTCTGCTGTTACTAGTCGTCACTTCACCTCAGCAAATGTTAACTGCTGAACTTGCCCTCTCTGCAGTTTTTGTACTTTTTTTCGGGATTATTTCATACAATTTAATACTTGGGTACAAAGCCCACGTCTTTGGATTCCGTCGTTATCGTTCGAGAGATCAACCAGCGCTGTATTTCAGTTGTTTTCCTCTGTGAACATGCACTAATGGATGTCTGACAATTTCGTTGCTTTTTGGAGTTTTCAAATTTAAAACGTCAATAAATGCTCGTTCGTTCTGCTCCCATGGAACAGATGGATTATAATATGCTTATGTAAATTACCGTCAGATGAAATCATGCAGGCGTCGGCGCTTTCTCCGTCCGTGCAATAAATGCACATGAATGAGCGCAGATTTTCTAGCGCATTTACTTGCACTTCAAAGGCAATATATCTATGGTTTAACCCATTTGAGAGACGGCCAAAATCAGAATTTAAAATGGACTGAATAAGCTCTCTACGAACTTGAGCGATGCCGCGCTGAAGGACCATGAAAGAGTGATGGATATGTATGCACATAAATCACTGTCACACACAAACACTCTCGAAGTAATACACAGTCTCACTTGTAGCCATGTCTTTTAACTATTATAATATTTCGAAGGGCAAAAATAGGAACGTTTAATTGGCTTTACATCATCAGCTAACTCGATCACGTCGAGCTAGGTGATTTTAGATAGCCAGGCCAGGCTCCTCAGCTCCACTCACGCCCCGCCTGTTTGCCTATTTTCTGTTATCCGGGAGTGACACAAGGCCAAGATGGCGACGGCCGGCTCCGCCCACTTTAGGCTTCAAAAATGCTCTTCAGAAACCTACGGGTGACGTCACGGACACTACATCCATATTTTTTTACAGTCTATGGTCAGAACGGCGAACGAAAACTCAGGCAGCGTAAACGAAAACTCCAGAAGCGGAAATGAAAACTCTGGAAGCGCATTTGTAAGTTCAGATCAGCGATTGAAATATGAGAAATAGTTAGCAAAACAAGCAGTGTATTAAAAACGAAGTCAAAAAATTTGCCTGCGATTTATTCTTTTTCAGTTTTAGACAGTTTTTCAGTTTTATATTTTCATTAGTTTCTTGAAAAGCTACGTTCATTTTTATTGGCACAAGAATAGCTCCATACTGCTCGGAGGTAGTCATTAGGTGTGTTCGACATCGGCTGCGGCTGGATGCACCCGATCGGTGAGAGTAGCCGCGTGCAGGCGGGGAGGAGCTGCAAACGGAGACGTGAAGTCGGACACTTTCTGGTTCCCGTAGTGACCGCTCACGTGGTGTTTGCATACTTACACAGCTGCAGTGAAATAAATGCAATATTTGCCAAATAATACACAGATGTTTCAGAGACAATTTCATTCAATACTTTATGTAGCCTACTGCTTCATCCAGCGTCTGTTTGAACAAGAATAAAGTTAAACTTAAGCTACTGCACCGAAAGTTGGTTTGCCAACCGCCATAAAACACCAAATGAAGAAGAAGAAGAGGAAGAAGCCATAGATACATAGACAGTATATAAACTGGACACAGCGACCCCATAGGTTTCAACGGAGAGAAAGTGAAGCACATTAGAAGCCCTCATTTCCTGATTGCCAAGCGTACTGCGCAGACTCAAACTGAGCTTGACAACGTGGATGTGACTTGAGCAGCCTGCCTGACAGTTGTAAGTTTTCTAGTAGCTGTGCCAAACGAAATCTGAACCATTCCCTTCCGAATCTTGCAGAGATGGAAAGCGTGAGTAGGATCTGTCCATGAGCTAGGAGCAGGAGCAACGTCATGACTCTCTATGGCCTTCTCCCTTGACTTTAACGGACTTTATGCCTCCACGTCCCCTCGATTGCATGCAAGCTTCTCTTCCTGTCTCTACGGTAATTTCCAGAGAGTCGCGTGGTTATGACGCAATCGTTAGCCTACTTTTACAAAAACTGCTTCTACGGGGCCATAACGTAAGATACAAGGTAATGGAGCCTTTTATACATTGTCGTGTTTCTTTAGAAATAAACCATGGACAAATGAAGTCTTTAAACGCCTCAGATGTAAAGTTATTCGCTGTCAAAGTGACGCCAAAATGAATGGGAGTCAATGGGATGCTAACAGCAGGTGAAGGCTTGTTAGCCAATGGCGGCTCCCGGGGGTACCTTCAAACTAATATGAAACGCTTACCCACTGCATAGATATCATATAAAGGCTAGATGTCTCGTCCGCGCTGCTGGCCAATGGAGGTCGACGTCCGCACACGGCGGCCATCTTACGACAGGGTGCTTGCTCACTCATAACATGGTGCATGTACTTTTAAATAACCATAACTTGCTCAATTTTCAACCGATTTTCAAACGGTTTGGTTTGTTATAAACGTCAGAGATGTAGCTATGAAACTGCATACATATGAATAATTATACAAATGGACTTCCATATGAAAGAATTATAGCCACGGTAATGACGTTTGTAAGAAACCAAACCGTTTGTAAATCCGTCCAGATTTCAGCGAGATAAGAGGATTTGTGTGCGTGCTTCTCACTCACCTTAATTCACAGAGCCCTGTGGTAAGATGGCCGCCGGTGATGCCGGAAATGACTCCGCCTTAAGACATAGCCTTTATATGATATCTATGGAAGAAGCCAGCAAGTGGGAATCAAGCGGGAAGGAAGTCGACCGGAAGTTGAAGCCGGCCGCGTGCCACCATCTTGTAGCAGAACTTCACCTGCAGTTAGCATCCCATTGACTCCCATTCATTTTGGCGTCACTTTGATAGCGAATAACTTTACATCTGAGGCGTTTGAAGACTCCATTTGTCCATTATTTATTTCTAAAGAAACACGACAATGTATAAAATGCTCCATTACCTTGTAGCTTATGTTATGGCCCCGTAGAAGCAGTTTTTGTAAAAGTAGGCTAACGATTGCGTCATACCCACGCGACTCTCTGTCGCACAGTAGAGAGATTACCGTATGGACGGGAGGAGAAGCTCGCGGGCAATCGGGGGACGTGGAGGCAAAATGACAAAATAATTAATCAGAATACCTAGCAAAAGTTTCTCCTGCTCCAAGCTCATGGACAGCTCCTACTCACACTCTCCGTCTCTGAGAGATTCGGAAGGTAATGATTCAGATTTCCCTTGGCACAGCTACTAGAAGACAGACGGGTTGCTCACGTCACATCTACGTCGTCAAGCTCGGTTTGAGTCTGCGCGTCAGGAAAGGAAGTGCTAAGAAATCGCTAAAAGTGGGCTTCACTTGTCTCTATTGAGATCCAATGAGATGTTTCTGTCCACTTCTTATACTGTCTATGGTGGGAATGGGAAGTTGATCATGGCACAAGTATTGGAAGTGATCACTTTCCAGTATTATGTAAAGTAGATATTGACTTTAAAATTGATGAAATGTATGTCCATCATAGATGGTGTTTTAAGAAAGCAAACTGGGAGAAATTTTATAAATGGTGTAGAGATGAAGTAAATGAAATGCATGAGGAAACAGAGTATTGATGAAATGAATCATAAGTTAAGTATGTGTATCATTGAGGCAGCAGGTCAGAGTATTCCTAACAATATGAGTCAAAAAGGAAAAATGAATGTCCCATGGTGGAATGAGAAATGTTCAGGAGCTGTTAAGGACAGAAATAGAGCTTTTAAAAGGTTGCATACAACACTTATGAACAATCTTATGGAATATCAAAGAAAAAAGGCTTTGGCAAGAAAAGTTATTAAGGAAGCAAAAAAAGAATCTTGGAGACAATTTTGTTCAACAATTGGAAAAGAAACTACACTAAATAAAATGTGGATGATGGTTAAAAAGATGATAGGTAAACATAAACCCCCACATGTTCCTGTACTAAAGGAAGGACAAAATGAAGCAATTTCAGATATGGAGAAAGCCAATTTACTTGGATACAAATTTGCAGAGATTCATAAAGGTAATCATATGGATGAGTGTTTTAACAAAAGAAAGGAAGAGATTCTAAATGCTAATAAAAACATTCTTAATCCTAGAGAGGAAAATATGTCTATATTAGATACTGAATTTAGTTTATCAGAACTTAAAATGGCTTTAGGCAATACAGGATACTCGTCGCCACACTGTAAAAACTAAAGGAGCCTCAAGTATCCTGTTGGATACTCAAGGAACTTCAAAATGTAATTTTGGTGCCTCAAAGCTCTTTTTCCTATAGTAGGGTTACTGAAGGAGCATTGACAATCTTTGAGGTTCTTGCTGGAACTTATGGGATCCTTTAAGCACTTTGTATTTACTTCAGAGGTTCTGGAGTCACCTTTTCATTACCATGAGACCTCGAAGTGCTTTGGGGGAAAATAGAGGAACTTAAATGCGATAAAAGGGTTATTGGAAGATCTTTTAACATTTAAGTGGTTCCTGGAAGATCTCTTATGTTAAAGCCAGCATCTGGAGGAACCCAATGGTTCAGTGAGGCCCGAATTAGATTATTATTCTATTATTATTATTATCCTATTATTATTATTATTATTATTATAGGCTACTTAATTTTGATTCAGTATACATACCCAGGTGAAAAAGACGTACTATTAAATGTATTAAAAATGTACTTGAGTGTGTTTTTAGTAGACCTACAATACAAATATACTTTAATGCATTTTTAATACATTTAACAGTAACTATAGTCTTTTTCACTTGGGTAGCTTACATATATTTAGTATAGGCCTATTTTATTAAGTCATTTAAACCTTAAACAACAACACTAAATAATAATAATATTATATGAAGAAGAAGAACCAGGAGGATAAAGAGTTTATTCTGTCACGAAACTGCTGCTATTCCTCCGCTGTCGTCGCTTCAGTGATCCTCGCGCTGCTCGCGCGCAACAAAGCTCAGCTGATCGTCATCAGGAAAGTAACGGCTCCTCTCATCAAAGCTTCCGCCGTTTATTCGGCTCTCCATTACAAGGTTTGTAAACTCGCCAAATAAATATAAATACAGAGTCTACTCACTATATATTTAAACACACATATATATAAACTAAATTTATTATACATTACTACGTTTTTACAGTGTTTACCACTCGTTTATTGCACAGTATCTGGTATGAAGGTTTTAGCCGCGATGCTAACTACGTTGATCTAATGAACAAATGGAAATGATTGACTTATTGTCTTAGATTGATTTAGTCATTCAATTCAACATATTTTGTACAACTGTGTATTCAAATTGCTGATATTGCCTAACTAATTTAGAAAATTCTCTGATTCTTGGCGTTTGTTATGAATAACAAAAACAGGTTATAGTTTGGTCTGTTTTTGTTTAGCCTAACTTTACTACAGGTGCCCTCATTCTCTCAAATACCATTTTAAAGCCATTTACTGGTCAATAAATATTATGTTGTGAATAATCAGCTTTGTTCTTTTGTTTCCCCAGAACAACCATTACATTTCTAAAATAATCTGAACATTTCAGTGGCAACATTGAATTACAGTAAGTTACCTGCACCACATGCAAGTACTTTATTACTATGAACTTTCTCTGTGTGAAATTGTATTGTTTGACTGTGTACTTGTGTTTTTTAATCAGATACTCTCTGAAAATCTTTTCTCATGATCTCAAATCTCATTCATGTTACTCAGAAAAATAATATCACAGGTTTGATTCACAAAAAATGCTATAGACATTTTAACTGAATTATAACTTCAAGTTTAGTCTTTTTCGACAAAAAAAATAAATAAATAGGAAAAAGCAATTAGGCTTCAGAAGACTTGCAACACAACCCATAACACATGAGTTGTGAACTCATTGATTATTTTTAGGATCTTTTCTGGGAAATTTTTGGAGCTTAACCATTTTTACATAAATTGTTGCATTGAATTGAACTAGACAAGTGTGCATAAGAATGGTTTCATGAATGATTTACACAATTGTTTTCTGCTTGTGTTTCATGCAGTGAAAGTGAATGGTGACTGGGGTTGCATTATGCCTGAGATCTGCTTTTGGGTTCCACAGATAGACAGTCAAACAGGTTTGGAACGTCACAAGGCTGAGGAAATTATTTAAATTTCACAACTATCACTTTAATAACCTTACTAACAGTAAATTTTGTACTTTGCAGGGATCTCGGTAAGCTGAAATACAAGTTTGATCAAGAATAAAAATCCTCCTGTAGACCTGAAAATCATCGAAGTGCCTGGACCATCCACCAGAAAAGAGGAAAAACAAACGTAAAACGATGCTGTACCTTTTCACTTTTCTAACTCTTTAAGTACCTCACACCAACTTGGTCCCATAGTGACATTTTTGACCACAAACGAAATTGCTGATCATGTGAATTCATATTGAAATGACTGAATTCAACAGTGAACATTCACAGAACAACAGATAATTTTACTGCACCTTAACTCTGTTTCGGGTCGAAGCCTCTACTTCTACTTCCTCTATCTTGTTTCATGAGAATACTCAACAACCATTATGAACACTGTTGATTCAAGTCACACATTTAAGCTTTTCAAAAGCCATAGTGTACATTACAGTCTCCAGTCTAACGGCATCCCAGACTTAAACATTTTATGATTCAAAATAGCTGAATAACTAACCATCAGAGATTTCAGTATAGAGATAAAGGTTACAGCACAATTAGTGTATATAAGCACTGTTGTTTGTTTTTGGCATCTGATAGAGCTTTTGGACTTGGAAACAGTGATGTCAGACTAACCATCGGACTGAAACACAAATGTTTTAAAGTTAAGTATGTGGACATTTTTAATTAGTTCAAATGTAATTTTTTTACATTGATTTATTTAGTGGAACATATGTGTTTCCATGCATTTTGTTGAGATGTCTTTTCTTGTTTATCTATTGTATATACATGGTTGATTATTCATGTTGCTTATTATACTATTTTTTTGTGTAGTCATTGATATTAATCTGTAGTTAGCTTTTTTCCCCATGTGCATGGAAGTGTATGTATAAAAATGAATATCAAATATGTAATAAACAATTATTATTTTGTATTTGGTTCAATTTGTTTATTATAATAGAAGTCAAAGGTAACCATAGTAACAACATGAAATTAAATATTTAAAAAAAAAATGAAATTTGGTTCCTGGAGGCACCCAAAGTGGTTCCACACAGTGCCTAATATAAGAGTTCCTCAGGAAACCTGTGTGGTTCCTCAGAGAACTGCCCCTTTTTAAAGGGTGCCTAGAGGATCTACAGACGGTTCCGCCGGTGTGGCGAAGTGAAGAACCCCAAAAGGTTCCTCCAGGCACCTTTTATTTTTACAGTGCAGGATGTGATAATATATGTTATGTAATGATAAGAAATCTACCTGATAAATTTTTAGAAAAAATTCTTGAATTATTCAATAAGATATGGCAAGAGGGGAAATTACCAAAAGTTTGGAAAAGTGCAACCATCCTTCCATTTCCCAAACCAGGAAAGGATTCTAGTAATCCAGAGAATTATAGACCCATTGCTTTACCATCACATTTAGGTAAATTAATGGAAAGATAGTAGTGGCACGGTTACATTATTTTCAAAGTCCATTTAAACCATATCAAACAGGGTTTAGGAAAAATAAATCAACTACTGATGCCTTAGTAAAGCTCAGCAATGAAATCGAGAAGACACTAGTTATGAAAGAGGTCATGGTGGCAGTGTTTTTAGATATTGAAAAAGCTTATGACACTATGTGGAGAGAGGGTCTATTAATTAAATTAGATAAAATGGGAATCAGTGGGAGAATGTATAATTATATACTAGATTTTCTATCACAACGTACAATAAGAGTCAGAGTTGGTAATGGAATAAGTGAAGAATTTATGGTTGAAAGTGGTATTCCCCAAGGGAGTGTTATTAGTCCCATATTATTTAATGTTATGGTAAATGATATATTTGAAAAAGTTGGGGAAAGAAGTGAAGATTTGTTGTATGCAGATGATGCTGTCATATGGAAAAGGCGACGCAACATTGAATACATAACCACAGCTATTCAAAAGGACATAAAAGTGTTAGAACAATGGGGTATTGATTGGGGATTTAAATTCTCCTTTTCTAAAACAAAGGTTATGTTTTTTACCAGAAAGAAAATCCCAGAAAATTATAAATTTCAGTTATATAATCAATCAATTGAAAGAGAGAAGAAATTTAAATATTTGGGTATGTGGTTGGATGAAAGGCTTACATGGAGACATCATATAGAGCATGTTGAAACAAAATGTAAGAAAGTTCTAAATCTAATGAGGATGTTCACTGGACAGTATTGGGGAGCAGATAAAAAGTCTTTGATGTACATTTATACAGCCTTAATAAGATCTTCCATAGACTATGGATGTGTAGTTTATAGCTCAGCATGTAAAACTGCTTTAAGGAAACTTGAGAGGATTCAATTCAAAGCTATAAGAATTGCTCTTGGAGCTATTAAAACAACCCCCACGAGTGCGTTATTAGTAGAATCTGAAGAATATCCACTTAGTCTAAGATATATTAAGTTGTCTCTAACATATTGGGTTAGGCTGAAGGGAAGTATCAATAATCCAGCCATTTCTGTTCTTAATGATTGCTGGGAGTATCAAACAGAATCAAAAGGGTTTGGCTGGAACATTAACAGTATAGCAGAACAATATAGAGTTAAAGAATTTAAATTTAGTCCTTCACTGGTTTTAAGTGCGGTTCCCCCATGGTTTCTTCCATCACCTGAGGTTACTGAAAGAAAAGAATGAATATACAAATGAAAAAAGTTTTGCAGCATATTGCCAGGGATATTTAAAAACATCATTCAATGGATATGTTCAAATATATACTGATGGGTCAAAAGATCCAAAAAATGGGCACTGTGGTATTGGGATATATATCCCAGAATTTAACAAAAGAGAGGGGTATAGACTAAATAATTTTTTATCTGTATATTCTATTGAAATGACTGGGTTAATAACAGCCCTTAGGTGGATTGAAGAGGTTAAGACATTGAGAAATGTTATATGTACAGATTCCATGGCAGCTTTACTTAGTCTAGATACAGGTCAATCTTCAAGAGAAGATTTGATCATTGAAATTAAATATTTGTTACTACAACTCAAGAATCTAGGGATCAGTATTCAGTTTTGTTGGGTTCCAGCTCATATAGGCATTAAAGGTAATGAGGAGGCAGATAATATTGCAAAAACGATGTTGGAAAACAAATATAGGAATTAATGTACCAATGGGTAAGGGTGAAGCCAAATCTATAATTAAATCAGTAATTGTACAAAAATGGCAAAGGGAATGGGAGGCAGAATTTAATGCAAGACACACTACCATACATATCAGAAGAATGTGACAGGGAAAAGGGTTACTTTACTAAATCTAAACAGAAGGGAATGAAGTGGTCTATACCAGACTTAGACTAGGACATACAGGATTAAACTCCACTTTACATATAGTAGGAAAGGGTAATGGTTTATGCATAGTGTGCCAAGACAGAGAAGATGTTAATCATGTACTTTTTACTTGTGAGAAGTATAATGATGAATAATCTGGCAGCAAATGGAAGGGGAGAACTCGAAATTCTGGAAGAAAATGGCATGACAAGGGAGAGACTTAAAGCTTTATTTATTTATCTTAATAATACTGGTTTAATGAAAAGGGTATAATTGGCCTATATAATTTTGGTATAATTATTATTTTTTTAATCAATAGAAACCTAGATTCTATGACGTTCAAGGTATTACACACTCCTGTACAGTTGGTGGCGGTATAGGCTACTACAAAATAGTCATCTGCCAAGAATCAGAAAAAGAAGAAGAAGAAGAGGAAGAGTTGTTGTAATGGAGATATGCTTTGTGTTTCACATGGAATAAAGTACCAGCTATTCCTCTTATCTTTATTTGTTGTTTCTTGAACAAAACATGGCACCAGGAGTGGGGTCAGAAAGGCGCAATGGAAGCCATTAAACCACCGGGGTCACTGAAGTTGTGTGGAAATGTTTGACGCAAATTGTAGGACTTTCAAACAGCAGTTCGAGTTGTATGTTGTCGCTATTGGACAAGGAGCTGCTGTGGATGAAAGAAAGATTGCCCTATTACTTACCATTGCATGCCGTGGAGGTCTATAACACCTTTAATTTTGAGGAAGAGGCAGACAAGAAGAAACTGGATAAGGTAATGGAAAAATGTTATGCTCATTGTTTGTCAAGAAGGAACGAGACATGAACGATATTCAGAATGCGAGTGCAGCATGAAGGAGAGGCTTTTGATTACTTTCTGACAGATCTCAAGATGAAGGCTTGTAAAGACTTGTAATTTTATTGAATTGAGAGATTCAATGATTCGTGATCAGATTGTGTTTAGTATCTGTGAGGAAAAAACTGAGAGAAAGATTGTTGCGAGAATCAGAACTCACCTTGGATTATGCTGTTAAATTTTGCCAATCCAGTGAAGTAACGTTAGCAAGACAACAAGTGAAGCAGTTTGTTGGAGATAATTCGTCAGTGATGTCATTTCAGAGCGCAGCAGTAGATGCCATTTCATTCAGAGACAAGAAAAGAGGTAACTCAAAAAGTTTCAGAGATAATGACATTGAAAAATTCTCTTGCAAGCGTTGTGGGACTAAACATAAGTTCAGACAGTGCCCAGCTTTCGGTAAAATTTGTTCGAAGTGTAATGGCCCGAACCACTTTGCAAAAATGTGTTTTTCGAAAGACGTGAAGAGGGAAAATAAAGTGCATGTTATGAGGCGCCACGTAGGATTTAGTAAATCAAACTTCGCTTATCAATACATACATAACACACGTGCATACACCTATAAATTACTCGCATACATGTATACTATTGGATGTTCAAAATTCATATATGAAATACACGTGCCCACTAATATGAAATCCATACAATAAATATTATGTTAGTAATGAATGCATACACTTGTGAATAACTTGCATACACTTGACGCACGCATACACCTATAAACACTCGCACATATACATATAAACTTCCATGCACCTATAAACACTCGCACATACACTCGATGCACGCAGACACACCTATAAACACTCGCACATACAAATAAACTTCCATGCATATACACCTAAACACTCGCACATACACTCGAAGTGCGCATACACATCCATAAAACACTCGCGCATACAATAAAACGTGGAGGTGTGCTTTAGTTGTGTATATGTATTTGCGAGTGATTTCATATGTTGATGTGCATGAACTTTTCAGTGTAAAAGGAAGGCATTTCAGTGTACAAGGAAGGCAGTGTAAAAGTCATTTGTGTCATGAAATAAGCATAAACGAGAAAACGCCCCCTTTATTCGTTTTTTCGTAAAAAAAAAGAGATTTCGGCTTGATTTTTCATTTTTTAGTTCACAGGCAAAAAACTAATAAATGACTTCAAAATTCATTTTCCACATGTGGGCGGCCTGACACGCCCCCTTCCGCCGATTGGTCAAGCAAGTCTGAGCATGTGACGTCATCAGTTGTCGCTCAGGTCTGTTCAACAAAATAATAGTCCTCTACTATGGCTACAGATTCTTAAACTGTACAGGGCAGGTCCTATTGGGCTTTCTTCTGTGCAACTTTACGCGTTTCACAGAAATCTTTACATCAGAAATATTAATTATTAGTCTGCCACCAGCCTGTTTTATTTTGCTGTGCGGAGTTAAATCTGTGTGTGGTGAAGCTGCGCTTGACAGCGCCGAGCGGGAGAGGCTCACTGACCAATGTTCAGTCAGCAGTCAGAACTTTTCTTTTAGACGCTCCGTTTTGAATTTTTGTATTTTTTACAGTCTATAGTTTTGACACGGAATGGTGATGGCAAATACTGTAATGCCAATCGGCTGAGGGTGGGTACCGATGATGGTGAAATACATTTTTTACTGAAACTGTAATCATATCCGCGACCCGCGAGAATGAGACAGATGATTGACAGGACGATAGCGAAGGCAATTAAAGGCGCAAGGTAACTTCTGTTAACAAAAAAAAAAAAAAAAAAAAAAGTTTAATATAAGTGACTTTGTCTTTGTTATATTGTTTTTGTTGTTTTTAATCAAATAATTGTGAACCACAAACTGAGCCTTCGTTTTAAAGGGCAATTTCCAAATATATTTAATTTATTTGTTATAATATGGGTAATTTATAATACAGCATAACTAAATAAAAAAACACATGTAATATGTGTGACTATAGGCTAAACACCCCAGTTTTTTTGGTTTTGTTTGTGTGAACTTTTATCCCCAACCATATTTCTTCATGGGCTCCACTCAGCACCCCTACTTCCATGATACTAATAACTGTAATTAACAGTATGCTGACAGTTTATATGTAAAATCTTTGGTATATGTAATCTATATGTAATATCTAAAAACACAGTTTGATGGAAATAAACTTTTCTTAAAGCATGTTGTAGCCTACATCACCACAACTTTATTGGCAGATCACCTTCTATCTGTGTTGTATACTGTAATAGACAATTGTCCTGCAAAATAATGAGTTTTTTGTGAGAAAAACATTGCGAGCAAATGTCGAATTGTTGTTTGAAATATAAATCAACAACGTAAGAAGCTTTAGGCTTTAAAAAAAAAGAATAAAGTTTTCTCATTTATGCTTATTTCATGACACAAATTACTTTTACACTGAAATGCCTTCCGTTTGCACTCAAAAGTTCACGCACATCAACATATGGAATCACTCGCATATACATATAAAGCACACATCCACGTTTTATTTTGTATGTATGCGCGAGTGTTTTATGGATGTGTATGCGCACTTCGAGTTTATATGTATGTGCGAGTGCTTATAGGTGTACTGTATATATGCATGGAAGTTTATATGTATGTGCGAGTGTTTATAGGTGTATGCGTGCGTCAAGTTTATATGTATATGCAAGTTATTCACAAGTGTATATGCATTCATTACAAACATATGTATTGGTATGGATTTCATATTAGTGTGCACGTGTATTTCATATATGTATTTTGAACATCCAATAGTATACATGTATATGCACGTGTGTTATGTATATATTGATAATACATTGGATTGGATTCTGAGAGTAGAAAGTTTTGTACATTTAATACTCCCTTTGGAAGATATTGTTTTCTTCGACTTCCATTTGGAATCAAATCAGCTCCTGAGATTTGTCATCGAGCCATGGAAACCTTTATTGAAGGTCTAGAGGGTGTTTGTGTATATATCGATGATATTGTGGTGTGGGGTCCACCCTTCAACAACATAATCAGCGACTAGTAAAAGTGATGGAAAGAGTTTGAGCACATGATTTAAAGCTCAATCAGAAAAAGTGTAAATTTGGAGTCACAGAGATAAAACATTTAGGTGACAAGCTGCCTGCAAAATGTGTGGAGTCACACCCAGCAAAAGTGCAAGCCCTCCTTGTTATGCCTCCACCTAGTGACAAGAAGCGAATTCTGCGGGTCTTGGGAATGGTGAATTTTCTTGGAAAATTTCTGCCTAATCTGTCAGCCAAAACCACCCATATGAGAAAGTTGTTACAAAATGATCAAGAGTTTGTGTGGCTTCAGTACATGATCAAGAATAGAAGAGGTTAAAGGGGATTCTTACTACTGAACATGTCATTGTTTCTTCTTACTACTGAACCTGTCCCCTGTCCTTGTCATTCCAGTGTCAATGCGGCAAAACATGCTTCGTCGAATTCATGAGGGGCATATCTTGATATTGAAAAATTTGGGGATTATTTGGTGGTTATCGATTATTATTCCAATTATCCTGAAGTTGAACAGCGCCGTCATACAACATCGAATGACATGATTCAACGCATGAAATGCATTTTTGCAAGGCATGGAATTCCTCATATTGTGCAAAGTGACAGTGGTCCTCAGTATAATAGTCGCAAAATTCAGGCTGTTTGCAGAACAGTATGGCTTTAAGCATACTACATCAAGCCCCCTTTATCCAAAGACAAATGGTTAAGCAGAAAAAGGGGTAGAAATTGTAAAAAGACTTTTGAAAAAAGCCGCGGCAAGCAATTCTGATGAAAATCTCTCTCTACTAGAGTTACCGTTCTTCTCCACTCAGTTGTGGATTATCTCCTGGTGAGTTATTGATGAATCGTACAATGTTGCTTTGTGGTACTCTTTATTTTTAAAAGTTGTATAATCATTTTCAGATCTGTGTATACAAAATTTTAATATTTTAATGATCTACCTCCTTTATACTGATGTTATCATAAAGTAAAACTATATTTAGATTCATTTGGACATATTATGCAACTGTAATTATCTGTAGTGATTGATGAAGATGAGTGTCAGTATTGTTTTGTGTTATTGATGTTTTGTCATATTGTGAGAAATTACAGTATTCTCTTTCAGTAGAGCTGTTTTATAGGCTTTTATCATGTATCCTGACTCAAATAATGTGTTTCTAACAGCAAACACTCAGAATAAAGTGAGATGATCTGCTGATGATCCTGAATGGCTTGTTGAATGAGTGTTGATAGTCTGAGGCTCATCAATATTAACAGATCTGCTGAAAACACTCTTTATTTCATGACAACAGTTTCTGTTTTCACCTCATTTATTATGCTGATGTCTTCAGATCTCCTGTAGATTGACACTTAAAGCTAACAGCTTTGTCAGTAGGCTGAGGGTAGGCTATTTGTTGGTTACTATGTACATTTATTCTTTAGTCTTTATGCGGTGAACTGTTTTTCTTAGCATTATTTATATTTGGAATAATTTAATTACATTATTTATATTCTGTTACCAGTAAGTATAAAACAAACTCGGCAACTGATATATGTTTTTTATTTTGGGCAGATCAGCTCCTCCCACTAAGATTTACCATAATTGAAGCTCCTCCCACACCAATTACATCAACAGTGAAGCTCCTCCCACTGGAGTGATTCTCCCAATTGCCCAATAAATGCTGGAATATTCCCATCAGTCTACAAGTGAATACGAGCATCAGGAAGAGCTGAAATCTGCAAAGACTGAGTTTATTAAAGTGGACAGTGAGAACATGAGTGATCCAGAACCCTGCAGAATGAAACACACTGAAGATCCTGAAGAACAAAGAGGTTGGTGTTTATTCTTCATTCATTCATGATGCTGAAGAACATTCATGTTAGAAACATTCAAGCTCTTCATCACTTTTAGATAAACAATTAAACTATGAAATGGGTATAAAAGTTTCATTTTTGGTCAAATATAATTTTAGCTTTTCATTTCATTTATATCTGGTTCACAAATTTTCAGTAACAGGACTGAGTAACACATGTAGGAAACAGATAATTCTCAAAAATAGTTCACTGAAAACTAGTTAAAGCCGTGGTCAGTCTAGACTTTCAGTATATGACATTTACAGACACTGTCGTGATATGTCACTCTGTAGTGTATTTTTTACAAAGATAATTCAATGTATAAAAAAATTATACAACCCAAATTCCGGAAAAGTTACAATGTTTTTTAAATTTGAATAAAACGTAAACTAAAAGACTTTCAAATCACATGAGTCAATATGTTATTCGCAATAGAACATAGATTATCTGCAATTATCTGCTTATAATTTCACCAACAGTAATTCTGGATTGCCTCCACCAAACAAGTAAATAGGAAATAAGTAAATCAGAACACTGCGCGTCAAAACAGCCGTTCTCTAAAGATCTAGACTGCAGGCACCCGGACTCTTCTACGATGAAGCCATGTTGTTGTAATACCTGCAGTGTGTGGTTTGCCCTGTCCTGCTAAATTACACAAGCCCTTCCCAGAAATAGACGTCTTCTGGAGGAGGGGAGCATATGTTGCTCTATAACTATACCTTTTAGCATTCATAGAGCCTTCCAAAACATGCAAGCTGCCCTGACCATATGCCCTTATGCACCCCCATACCATCAGAGATGCTGGCTTTTGAACTGAACGCTGATAACACGCTGGAAGGTCTTCCTCCTCTTTAGCCCGGAGGACACGGAGTCTGTGATTTCCAACAAAAATTTGGACTTGTCTGACCATAGAACACTCTTTGAAGTTTTCCTCTTTGAAATAGTACATTTTAAATGAGCCTTGGCCCACAGGACACAACAGCACTTCTGGACCATGTTGACATACGGCTTCCTTTTTGCATGATAGAGCTTTAGTTGGCATCTGCAGATGGCACGGCGGATTGTGTTTACCAACAGTGGTTTCTGAAGTATTCCTGGGCCCATTTAGTAATGTCATTGACACAATCATGCCGATGAGTGATGCAGTGTCATCTGAGGGCCCGAATGCATCCAATAAAGGTCTTCAGCCTCGTCCCTTACGCACAGAGATTTCTCCAGTTTCTCTGAATCTTTTGATGATGTTAAGCAGGGCCGGCCCGCGGCATAGGCGGAATAGGCAAATGCTAGGGGTGCCACTCATCCATAGGGGCGCCAAAATGAGTAATTTTTTTAATTTAAAAGAAAAAGAAAACATTTCTCAGTTTCATTCATGGTGAAAACATGAAATGTGCCATAATTTAGTGGAAGATTGCTACCATCAACTGGAAAACAAACACTTTTGCTTGTGCTCCATGAATAATTTGTGCATGAATGACATTTGGACGATGACATCACTGTTTTATCCAGAGTGCTATATATAAATTAACTAAACTAATCACTTATTTACAACAAAAATAAATCATCACTGAACTTACTTAAGCTCAGCTGGGCTATGACACTATTTTCTTCTAGATCTGCTGTACAGGAGAAGCAAACTTTTTTTGCGTTATTTTCCTGTTATCACTGTAAAGCTGCCTTGAAATAATCTGTATTATAAAGGTAATTTGACTTGAATGCTAGATGTTATATATATATATATATACAGGGCTTGACATTAACTTTTTTGCTCACTAGCCAATGTGGCTAGTGGTTTTCCAAAGTTACTAGCCACACAGCATTTTTACTAGCCACATTTTTGTTGTTGTGAAATTACCTGATAAAAGTTGACAATGGCGTGCTAAAATGTACTTGAACTCGATTTACAACCCTTTTAAATGTAAAACCACTGTATACACCCAAATCAAGACTACATAAATATATAACAATACAGGTCTTTATCATTAGCTCTGATAAGGTTGTGTGTAAAGCTCCTTTTTTTTAAATAAAACCATGTATTATGTAGCCACATTGCTCCACCGGCATAACTCCAGCAGGTTCTTTGCTGTCGGTCACTAGCGACAATACTCATTAGGGCTGTCAAAATTGTTCAAAAATGACCTTCGAATATTCCCTCTAAAAAAAAAACACATAGCTTAGGCTATTCGAACTATTCGAACATCTGGTTGCGCATTTTGTCAATGACGCGCATTACGTCAATAACAGGACAAATTAATACAAAGAGACATACTTGTATAGGTAGTTTATTTAAGTTTAAACATATTTGACAACGTATCACCTACACGAAAACAAGTAAATCAACTAATGGCCAAGACCGCAGACCTCACTCACTCTCGCTCGCTCACTCGCAGGCACTCTTTCTCTCTCTCGCCCTCACCCTCAACACCAAACGCGAATAGAGCATCTGGCGCGAGTGTAAAGACGCGTTTACGCGCGTCTGGAGGTCTTGCGGCGCGAATGAGGCGTCACGCGCTCTGTGCATAACAGTTTAAAAATGAACAACAACAATAAGCGAATGTTGAGTGCTGATCAAGAGTTTTATGCAAGCAATTTAAGGTCGCGACTCTTATATAGCAGGCTTCATACAGTGATTGAAACAAATATTATTAACATTGATTGAAGTTTTACAGTATATATAATCGACATTGAATGCTCCGAGCGAGCTGTGCTGTGGTAAACATGGAACTTTTCCTTGACATGAAACGGTAAATAATCAAACCAGTGGAAGCCTGCAGTGCATGAAACTGCTGTATCTAACCTACCTTATTCATGCAATATCTATTCAGTCAGTACAGTAGCCTACACTTCAGTAATGTTTCTGTTTAACGTTCAATAAAATGACCCCTCAGGCAGCGCGCCCACTCGCAAAGCAGACAGCCGCGCCTCTGCTACCGCGGGCGTTTTTCCACATTCGAATATTAATTTTCACCTTCGAAATTTCTGTTTTATAAAACTATTTGAATATATTCGAATTTAGAATATTCGTTGACAGCCCTATGGGAGTTGTTGTAGTGTCGTAGTGTCACACTTATTTTCAGATGCCTTTTGAAATGACTACAATTATTCAACCCGCCAAAGTGGCTAGTTGGAGTGACTGTGTTACCCGCCACGAGCAAAATCCACCCGCATTTGGCGGGTTGGCGGGTGTTAATGTCAAGCCCTGTATATATATATGCTAAATAATCTTGAACACAATGACGGGGTGAAATGGGCTGTGATGCATGAGGCACCAGGTAAAATCTTGCCTAGTTCAGCAAATTGGTCAGGGCCGGCCCTGATGTTAAGCACTGTAGATGATTTACAAAGCCTTTGCAATTTGAAGTTGAGGAACATTGTTTTTAAAGGGGTGGTAAAGTATGATTTGACTTTTCTAACTTTAGTTAGTGTGTAATGTTGCTGTTTGAGCATAAACAACATCTGCAAAGTTACAATGCTCAAAGTTCAAAGCAAAGGAAGATATTTGCTTTTAAAGAAAAGGACTACAAAAAACGGCTGGTATGGACTACACGAGCTTCCTCCCGGGTTTAGTGACATCAGCAAGCCCAAAATGTACATAAACCCCGCCCCCAGTCCATGTTGAGAAGAGGAAAAGTTGTTCTATAAGAGTACATTTGTGAGTCAGCTCAACCTTTAGCATCAGTCTTTTCATGTGCAATAGAAAGTCACTCTGTGTGCATCTCACAACAGTTCCTATACGAGCGATTTATAAATTATCATGACAGAATATCCTAATTGGAGATAGTTAACTCCACATCAGCAACATATTAATTCATCAACTAACCATTCAGAGACGTCCTGTTGCATTCTACATGTTGTCACTTCTTCTTGAGTCTCTCTATCTTTGTCTGACTCCGTTTTAACATAAAGGCAGAACAGTTTCTGTCATTTTACTGTGTTTGCGTGAGGTAATCACAGCTGCTAACACACAAGAGCTCTTGAGCACCAGTTTGTAGTAAAGCATGTACTGCGCTAGAAATGGAAAACTACATACTTTAAAGTATGAAAATAGTCTTCATTTTATTCAAATTTTTTAAAAAACGTCCCAACTTCGGGTTGTAATAAATCCAAAATATAATAATATACAATCTGCTCGACCGGACTGCAAAAAGTTTGTGTTCTTGTAATTCAAGAGGCCACTGTGTGACGTTTCTGTGGCAAGCAGAGCGGGAACTGAATTCGCCAAACTCGAACTGAAACACAGGGAAATTCACTTTATTTACCTTTTTTTTTTTTTTTTTTAAAACAGCAAAGTGGTAATATTTTATAGCAGTTGTCTACTTTAATGTCCTTTCACTTATTATTTTTTTTCTCTTTTATGATTTTGATGAATAATAATATTTTTCTTTGATTTCAGACCTGATGGAAGAGAGCGAGGAGAGAGAAGAACTGAGGGAAGTGAAGGAGGAGAATGAAGAACTGAGTGAAGTGAAGGAGGAGAATGAAGAACTGAGTGAAGTGAAGGAGGAGAGAGAAGAACTGAGGGAAGTGAAGGAGGAGAATGAAGAACTGAGTGAAGTGAAGGAGGAGAGAGAAGAACTGAGTGAAGTGGAGGAGGAACATCATGTCAAACCTGGAGAAAAACCTTTGAGTCGCTCAAAGACTAAACAGACATTTTTAAAGAAAAGAAGAGCCAATAAATCTACAACCTGCACTCAGTGTGGAAAAAGTTACACAACCAAACAGTGTCTTCATATTCACATGAGGATTCACACTGGAGAGAAGCCGTTCACATGTGATCAGTGCGGGACGAGTTTCACACAAAAAACACATCTTAATACACACATGATGATCCACACTGGAAAAAAGCCGCACACATGTGATCAGTGCTGGAAGAGTTTTGTAAATTCATCAAACCTTAAGATTCACATGAGGATCCACACCGGAGAGAAGCCGTTCACATGTGATCAATGCGGCAAATCATTTCGTAGGGCATCAGTCCTGAAGACACACCTGGCAGTTCATATGAAGGAAAAGCCGCATTCATGTTCTGTGTGTGGAAAGAGTTTTTCACTGCTGCTATATTTACAAAGACATGAGAAAATTCATACTGGTGTGAGAGAGCACATGTGCTTTGAGTGTGAGAAGACTTTTACTACAGTGCAATATTTAAAACTGCACCAGATTATTCACACTGGAGAAAAACCTTACAAGTGTTCACACTGTGACAAGAGATTTTGCGATTCATCATACCTGAAAACCCATGAGAGGATCCACACTGGAGAAAAACCTTACAAGTGTTCACACTGTGACAAGAGATTCAGTCAGTCATCACATCTGAAAACACACCAGAGAATTCACACTTGAGAAAAACCTTACAAGTGTTCACACTGTGACAAGAGATTCAGTCAGTCATCACATCTGAAAACACACCAGAGAATTCACACTTGAGAAAAACCTTACAAGTGTTCACACTGTGACAAGAGATTCAGTCAGTCAGCTAATCTGAAAACCAGTGTTGGGGAAGCTACTCTGAAACTGAAGTTTGACAAGCTACTCGTAAGTTAAAGTAGTTAAACTACAGTCAAGCTACCCTTTAAGTAGTTAGCTACACTACAAGTTACTATCAAAAAGTAGCTAGCTACATTGAAACTACTTTTGATTTCAGAATACTTCCTGCTCATTGAAATGTTTAATTTAGTTTTTCCACTGCAATAGTATATAAACTGATAAAGTTTGGTAGACTGGTGACGGATGATTATTGATTCTCCAGTAAGAGTCTCCTTTTTCCTGCCAGACCTGTTTTCTCTATTGTGTTTTAAGTCAGATCACTGAGATTCACCTTTCGGAGCCCAGACGTTGAATCGTTAGGTTGATTGACTTTCACCTTTTGTCTTTAATGGCTCTGGGATGGCTCTCGGAATATTGGAGTTCCTGGCCAGTATCAGCATGTGAATAGTTATGCTGATTCAATTGGACTGGTAGTGCTCTCAGAGTAGGGTGTGTCCCACTTCATTTGCATGCTTTATTCAGAGTTTCCGCCTCCATGTAATCCCTCCCCCTTGGAATGTATATAACCACAATGTATAATGTTTTAGTTAGACTTGGTGACTGCAGCTACCGACAGCTCGTGTTTTCAATAAAGACTCTTGGTGAAGAAACAACCAAGTCTCCTGGTCTTTCAATTCTGAGTTTCCAACAATGCCAAAGAACTCTTTGCTCAAGCTCACCGTCTCTGCAAGATTAACATTGGCAGTTTGCACGCACAGCTACAAGAAGATTTACATCTGTCAGACAGGTTGCTCACGTCATCAAGCTTAGTTTGAGTCGGTTTGAGTCTGCGCGTCAGGAACTGAAGTGCTAAAAAATCGCTAAAAATGGGCTTCACTTGTCTCAGTTGATTTCCAATGAGATGGCTCTGTCCACTTCTTTTACTGTCTATGGGAATCACCCATGTGAATTGCCCAAGTAATATACAGTAGCCTAACGTTAGCCCAGTCCTTAACGTATCAACATAATATTATTCTTTATTTTACAATGATGGACATGTGTAATGTGTCGATTATTTGCTCATGCAACACTAGCATGTTAACCAAAATTGTGAGATTGGGTTTAAAATTATTTGAAAACGTGCTTCAAGAAGTCAAACAGTGCTCTTGTACATTCGTATCAGCTGCCGGCAAAGTTGTCAGAGCTGACAAATGGACGGACAAAGCCAGCAATGTGGTGTCGACCCCCACTCACCAGCTTGGTTCGGTTGTCAGTGGTGTCATGTCTTTTTTTCAGTTCAGGTATTTAGCACTGAAGTGCGCCCCAGAGCCAGAATATCTGCCCTCCACGGTTCAAAGTACCCCGACTCTCTCCGCATTCGAGATGCTGTTTCGTGCACAGCAACTTACTCATTTGCCCCCGCCGAAAGTTGTACAGACCAAAAAAGACAAGCTGAACAATGACATTCTGGGGAACCTGCAGACCCAGGGAGTGGGCTTTTCTCTTTCAAAGAGCACAAACCAAGGCTCATTTTTGCTGATGGTAAGTTGATTATAATATTTGAATTATGGTATTATTACATTTGTCAAAGAGTTCCACTTTTCTACTTTATTCACAGCCTTTCGTAAGATAATTTTCATCTCATAATATTTTTTTCTTTGTATTTTCAGACACTAACAAATTGCCTTTAGTACATCACAAACCAGCAGACTGTGATACGTGATGCGTCTCACCATGACAGAGATGTGATTCCTGTTCCATCATGCTGGAGCTTTGAAGGAGACAATGAAGTGAAGAGAAAGAAAATTAAGGAGCAACCCATGTGTGCTGCATTTCTGAAGAGTCACTACCAAGCCCTGTTGTCTTTGTGTGAACAACCATACATGTCCTCAACTTATGCTTGGAGAGCACTGAAGGAGGACCTTTTCAGTTTTGCCACCTGCCTTCTCAACTATGTGGAGTACCTGGAGAGGAAGAGTGATACTACATCTGCAAGTCATAGCTCAAGTAAACCTGTCGGAGTTGTATCTGAAAACATTTCCGTGACACACCACAAAAAAACCCTTCAGGTGGCTGCAAGGTACCAGTTGCTGGACAATGTTATGTGTCAAACAGATCCTCTAGCGCCTGTGCTCCTGGATGAGACTGTACAACTGGAGGAACCGTTTGCAAGTTCACGGCACAGATTTGACTTCATCAACAGAATCCAGCTGTCTGTACCTGTCGATGTGCTGAAATACCAACCTGGGGGAAATAAGACTGGCATCACCTTTCTGTGGAAAGTGGAAAGGACCAGAACACAGGACGAGCAGCTGACACAGACCGCTCGAGTTGTCAGTTCTCTGCAGCCATTTCTCCCACAGTACCACACCAGGTACATGAAGAACAAATTCTAGAGGAAGGTAGTGAACGTGGCTAAGGTGACACCAAGCATCGTAGAGGCAATCTATCAGGAAATCTTTTATTCCAGAAAGCTTGGTTAACTTACCATTTGGTAAATCATAACCTCTGGGTTGATTTACCCCAAACTCGCATACCATGAGTATGTCGGTTCCAAAACACCTGAGAAGAGTTAGTTTAATCAACCTCCTACTGGTTACCCAGAGTTAATGCGCGCGCACGGTGAGTACATAAAGACATTTTCAATGGATCGCCGATTTCAGGAGTCACCATGGAAACCCAGGGAGAAAAAAATCGAGCTACATACTTAGGTGAAACTGAGTTGGAGGTTTTAATGCTTGCTTATGAAGACTATAAGCCCATTATAACAAAAAATAAAAAAAATAAAAAAATACTGCTGCATCAGCAAAAGAAAGAGAGTTGGCTTGGCAAAAAATAACGGACAGAGTAAATGCATGAGTTTATAAAATTATAAATGGGCTATTTTCCCCTTTCATTGTGACGCAAAAATTATTTGGGGCATGTAATAAAAATAGACAAGTATTTACTTGTTGGCCTCCATATATTTCTTAATATTACAGTATGCACATAATTGGCTAGTAATATGTTGGATTTGGATACGAATCCTACTAAGCCAGAAGAAGTGTGAGCCAAGTCAAAATGAAACACAAAAACTTTCTCCAGCAAGGTAATATTTTCTAAACTTGTTACTGATGCCATGTAATTTAGTTTTCTATGTAGCCAATAGAAAGAAGGCTGAGTTAAGGCCCGTAAAACAGGTGGGGGTCCACCTCCACCTTCTCTCGCCCCAGCTGAGGAGCTGGCACTGTCCATTAATAAAGGGCGACCTGTGGTCGATGGGATTCCAGGGGCAGTTCATCGGACTCAGCTGCCAAGACAAGTGGCTTAGTAAAATGTAGGTGTACCATATTAATACTTGATTTATTTATGTTTTCACTGTTTTTGTCAGTGTTTTAATAAAGAAAATCATCAACATTGTCACCATTTTAAATAGGCATTTTGAATGCATTTTACAGTCATTGATTCACTTGTGCAGTATGCATGCTGCTTTGACTGCATATGCTGTTGCTGTGTACTGTAATCTTATTACTAGTACTCTTAGATGTTTCTAATGTCCTTCTTTATTAGTTGTATTTGTTTAAGAATATACATTGAGTATTGAATATGCATAATTATCTTATTGGTTTAATTATCTTGCAGTTGCTGATGGCCACATTGTATTATTGGATCCTCCTGCAACACCACACTCTGTCACAGTTGTAAGTGATTATTGTCTTTAGGTTTCTGTTTGCTAGACCAAGCATCCTTCCTTATTTCACTAGGATGATGATGAAGAGACCACTTCTGCTGTGACAGAAACAGAAAATGGTGGGAGGCCCATAGAGGTATGATGCATAGAATGCATTCCCCCTTTTTTACATAAGAGAATAAATAAATTGTCATTGTCATTTTACAGAATATGGCAGGAGATTTTAATACAGATGAGGGTCCATCTACCTCCACACAGAATCTTAGCAGTGTAAGAAATGTTCTGCAGTTCTCCTTCCTCATTTAAATATTTGGTCTGTGTTTGTATTACAGACTTTATAAGTCATGTTTAATTATTCTGTCTTTCTAGTTGCCTGCCAAAGAGCTGTATAAGGTCCACCTTCAAAAGCAAATCAGAAAAAGTGACATGGAGATGGACCTTATACAGCTTCAAATGGAGGAGAAAAGGCTTAACCGAAAAAAAGGCCAGGCATGAATTGCTGGAGCACCAGCTTAAGGTGGGAAACAGTATGTGAACAGTAATCTGTCATTGGTTGATGAATGAAATCTAAAGCAATAAATACAAATGTGTTTTGTCCCAGAAAATAAAGAAACAATGAACAACACTTGACTGTTAACTGGTTTTAATTATCCATTAATAATCCCTCTCACCTCTCAGTGTGGCAATGTTGTGAAGAACAACACAAGCAGCTGTGATGTCACATGACCTTTCTGGGTTGACCCGGAGCCCACGCAGGCACTGAAACCTTGCCTTCAGGATGCCTATGGTCCATGTTCTGCTGTGGGCCAGGTTGAATTGTGCCTGTGGTCCAGGCTCAGGTTCAGGGTAGGGTGTCATCATATAGGGCAGACGGGTACCCTCTGTCCCCCAGCAAGTAACCATTGAAGTGTCATATAAAGGTAGTTAAAGTGTATAATTGCATAAAAAAAAAAAAATTGTGTAAGGCAAAACATACCCTGTTGAAATTTGTGGCACAATGATTACTCTCTAAACATTCTGGCATCATGTACAGACCCTGGCCATTTGGCTTCAACATTAGTGATGAGGTGGGTTGCATCACATATTACCTAGTTAGTGGGGACCAGTCATGAGGGTGATTTAATGGTTTAAACACCCAAACATTTAGCACCCAAAAAATCTATTGTCACCTGCACATTGATGCTATGGACTGACTTCCTATTAACATAGTCTCCTTCATTGACTGAATGAGCTTTAATGGGAATGTGGGTTCCAATCAATGCACCCAATCACATTTGGGAACCCTGAAATTGAAAGTTATATAATTAGAAACTTTTAAAATTATTGTGACTGTCACTGTATACAGTATGAATAGATTAAATATAGTGCTATGTAGCCTAACTAAAATGGTATTTCATAGAATATCATAGAATGGACAAACCCGCCACTCTGTGGAATTCCTCTTTAATGACCCTCAGTGGTTTATGGCCAGGGAACTGCACAAAAGTGTGTAGGAACCGTTTGAGTGCAATGCATAGCCTACTGTACGAACGGCCCTACACACAGTTGCCTTTCCCACATGCTCTGCATCGCCTATTGTATACAAAAAACTCACTGTCGCAAAAAAGTTAAATAAATGGAGTTAAATATTTAACTCCATTATCTTCGTTTGATAAATTAACGATTCTTTTGAAAAACGGCAACGCTCCCGCAAATATTCATTTGGATACGAAAACATTGATACGTGGTCGTATCACCCTCTCACGGCGGAAAAGAATTCGTATTATCTGTGCTTCCACATCCACTGGATCGTCTTTAAAACGGCACGCCATGCTCAGTAACCTTCTGAAACAAACTAACCCTGGAACATAACCTGCTACCGAGCAGGTTATCTTCAGAGAGTAAGTTCCTATGGTTACATACATACCCAGAAAGTTACCTCCGTTTTTGGAACCGAAAGTTGAGGTTATCCACTAACTTACCCTTAAACTTACCCGGGTATGTCACATAACCTGCTTTCTGGAATACCCCCCAGTACAGCAGCATATGTAAACTGTAAAAAAAATAATACATTAACATAAAATACAGTGATCTGCAGAGGTATTATAAACAACAACAAAAAAACTAACTTCAATAAACCCAACTAGTCAATAAAGTGCAGTCATTAATAGCTGCAAACAGTTACAGTACTGTTACAACTCAAACCATCTTCATCCTTCAAGTGAATTGGAGTGATTGGTCTTTGAGTTTGCCTCATTGTTGCATTTCCTTCGAATCAGTGCTCGCACCTCAGACGTGTTGGAAATTGTTTGATCACAGTGTCTGTGAAAGGGGAAAAAGAGGAGTTTATTTTTATATTAAAGCAAAATTAACCTCTGTTAAAAAAGTAACTGTTCCCTTTCAAACGGGAATTTGCACTGCTTCGATGATGCTATTGGGGAACGATGTTCTCTAGACGCCTCTTTAATTCTTTTGAGTCGCACTAGTAGTGTCATAGGCTGTCGCCAGTCAAATTCTATTGCCGTGATTTCAAACACCGTTTCACATGGAGGGTGTTCTTCATAGCGTCATCAATGCAGTGTCTCATTCCCTGTTCTCAGGGAAGAGAGGTCGTAACCTAGATGTTTTTTTATTACAACACAGTATGATGTTTTGACATTTCTCTCTGTTGTACATACCAGGTGAAAAAGACATACTGTTACATGTATTATAAATGCATTAAAGTATATTTGTTTTGTACTAAAAACATACTTAAGTACATATTTATTACATTTAATAGTAAGTCTTTTCATCTGGTAAAAATGGAATTCTTTAACATGGCATGTAATGCTTAGTTCATATATTTTAACAGTAGACATTTAATATAAAATGTTAATGTAATTCAGAAAAGGAGTTAATAAAATATCTCTTGAACAACTGTGAAGTCTACGTGGTATGTCACTGTATCATAGCAAAAAAGGGCAATTTAGGCTAACTGTTTAACTGAAAAAGTATACCCAGCCAACAAGAATAATAATTTTAATGTACAACAAATGCTAATCTTGTTTTAGTCAGCCCCCTTTGACTTTGAGAGCAATAAAAATGTTTTTTTTTTTTTTAAGTTACGTACAGAAACACATCACTCTTCAAAGAGTTAAGGAAATTAGAAGTAGTGCAAAATATTGTAAGCCAGGACAAGTGACTTGCAGCTGTCCCAAAATAATAAATAAACAGATTTTTACATGAATTAACACAAACTAGGCTAGACTAGGAAACTAGGAAAATTTTTTAGAAAAAACTAGGACAAAAACTAAACAGTGAGCTATTTATTTATGCAAACAGCAACTAAAACTTACCAGTAACTTCTGATAGCAGTATCTTCATCTCTTCAAATTCGACTTAAAAAACTTGGCTCTGACTGGTCAAATTGAATGTAGCTGAACTGAAAAAGACGTGCTGTTACACAGAGTCAAAAATATGACTGGCAAAGTAAACGTAAATGCATTACAAATCTTACCTAGAATCACAACATAATGAGGTTCCAAATGTCACACGTCATGCAAACTTGAAGATGGAGGAAAAAATAAAAACAACACTAACAGTTACGTTTTCTATTAACGTTAGAAAAAAAATCTAATGATCACTCATTAAATAGTTGCAAAACATTTAAGAATTCCGTTAATCTTAGAAAGAAAAACTGAGATATCGTAAATTAGGCTTATGAAACCTGAGAGATTTAAGTTATCCCTCTGATGAACGATTTACCTGTTCACGTTTGAAAAAGTGAATCGCAAAAAACGTCACCTAATCCATATGAATCATGTGGTTTCCTCCAAGTCCTCTAAAGAAACAAGATCGCTCCATTTTAAATTTAGACTTAAAGGACAAGTTCGGTATTTTACACTTAAAGCCCTGTTTACAGATCGTTTCTGATGAAATAGAACGGTTGAGATAAAAATGTGGACACATGCTGCTGTCCCGAGAATTTTAGGTTTATTTCGCTTCTCCCCCCCACTACAGAATTGCAGCCTATGGGCACTGGAACAATCCTTCATAAAACGCATTAAACTTTCGATTACAAAGACGTGAAACTCACCGAGTGGTCAAGGGTGTTCACTGATATGCTCACTCAAAAATCGCTGCAAAAGATGCTTTCCAACAGGTTTTATCGTAGTTTTTGTCCAACTCCATTGACTTGAATTGGATGGGCTGTGTGCGGTACGGTATTACTTCGCCGCTTCTTCTTCTGCTTCTTCTGTGTATTCAATGAAATGCCAGTGGTTTGCTTGCAGTTGGCAAAGGTGCATTATCGCCACCAACTGGGCTGGAGTGTCTATTATTCAAGCTCTCAACGGAAGAATCTACAGGTGTGAGACGTTTGGAAAAATAGGTCCATAGTTTTACAACGAATGGTAAAACACCTCTTGGAAAGCATCTTTTGCAGCGATTTTTGAGTGAGCATATCAGTGAACACCCCTGACCACTCGGTGAGTTTCACGTCTTTGCAGTGGCGGAGCCAGAGGGGGGTCCGGGGTGGCACTGGACACCCCTGACATGCGATTGGCCACCCCGGGTGCCACCCCAAAATTTTATTTGCTACTGGCAGTTGCTGATGCTGATTTAAAAAAAAAAAAAAAATTACGTTCGCCGGCAGTGCGGCGCGCGCGCAGTTTTCAAACGGACGAGCAGAGGACGAGAGATAGTTGCAAGACACCGAACTTCACCGAATAAGAAAACATCATATTTGAAGTAAGTTTTTAAGGTTTAGCATCAGGGTGGTTTGCTCCGAATAGCCTACATTAGGCCTAATACACGCATATGCAGTAGGCTACCTTGCCGTTACAGTATACAAATGTTCTAGCTAATGAGGATAGGAGATCAAAACGCAGGAAAAGAAGAGCAGAAACAAGTGATATCATAATGCGATCGAAGCTTTATTGGTGTAGGGTGTTGATGGACTCGATCTACTGTGTTTTGATCATCATTATGAATCTGATCTAGATGTAGTCTTTGATAAAAATGCGATTTTCTCAGCTTTTTGCTCATGTTGCTTTTTATGAAACTTGCCAACATTCAAGTGTTGATAAAAAAAGATGCACAAAGTTTTTGTCTGTTCATTCTTTTGGTATGTTCAGATATTCATACAACAAAATATTCTGGGGTGCCATGAAATTGTGAAAATTACCAAAAACACCTTTTTTTTTATAGGCTACTGCGAGAAAGAGTTAAGATAAACATGTTGGTAATTGGATGATGATTAGAATATAAATATGATTGGAATTGTTAATGAAAAATTCATTGTTCTTGTGTCCATTCATTTAAAACTTGTTGATTTCATTTGAGTGTGTGTAAAAGCATTTCTAACAGCTGAATTGGGGGTAGGAAAGAGCAGATGTAATAAACCAGATAGCCCGGGGAGATAACAAACACCTAGGCACGAGAAAGAATCTTAGTCGAAGAATACAGGATGTCATATAGTAGGGTCCCAGGCCCCCTCCTGAGGAAAGCAGGAGGTCATTTAGATTGTAAATGAAGGCCTTTTGGCTTCTCAGGGACAAAGAACAGCATGACCTGCCCAGGGGGGGGGGGTAGAACCAGTCCATACTAGATGTCTTTAAGGAAATTTACAGAGACTGGGAAAGGAGGAGTCAAGAATGTCAGAAACCTGTATAAAATGTCTCAGTTTTATTATGTCAGTAGGCTTTCTGTTTCACATCTGGGTGGCTGCGGTTGCGAAAAGATTCCTCAAAGAATAAAGCCTTTTCTTCTATATTACAATTTTGCCTTTTGAGTGTTGTCTTACACCTGTGATGCTGTTTTTCCAAGTGAGATAAAAATTGCTTTTACAGCTGGTGTCAAGAAGAGGGATCCTGTGCGGACGCTTCTTCTCCTGGTCCTGAGAACGGATTTGACGGGAAAGTGCACAACCTCGGCAGCACCTAGGCAGCCGTCTCATACCTCGACGGTTTGAGATAGAAACTCAACAGATTACGAGAGAGAGAGGCAAAACCCCGCACTCAGGGCCAGTGAAAGAAAACTCCCACCAGGATTAAAAAATCCGCGACGATTGCGAGAAAAAAAAACAGAAAAGCATCTCTGGGTAAGACACGGCAAATTGTTTTATTGAAGTTGAGTGTAATTTGATAATTGTGAGTGAACGTGAACCATATTGGCTGAGTTTTGCTTTTTGGTACGGGCGAAAGGTGATTCAGGGGAATCACAATTTTTTTGGGGGTAAGGGAAATAATTGATCTGAGGAATTCGGATCAGCTTCTACCTCACTTAGCTCGTTGGTGGACGGAAAGCCCACAGGTGATTCAGGGGAATCACAGATTCAGGGGAATCACAGATTCAGGGGAATCACAGTTATTGATTAATTAGTTTTACTCAAAAGTGCTAGTAACCGATTTAGGTGGACGGAAGAGCCACGTCAAATCAGAATTAATCGAGCGCTGGAAAGTGCTTATAGGAAGTTTTTGAGTGAAACGTAATTACAAACCACCCGACCGATCTTGGGGTAAGGGAAAGATCGGGTCTGTTGAAGACGTTTGACAGATACTGTAAGACACGTGTCGAAATTGTGAAATCCAGAAGGGAGATTCAGCCAAAATGGGATCATCAAACAGTAAAACAGATAATTTTTATACACCAATTTTCTGTCAAAGGAGAAATAATGATGGTGGTAAATGTAAATGTATTTCCCCGAGGCGGGAACCTTGAGTAAGATAAGACTCAATGTTGTAAAAGAATCAATAGAAAAGAACGAGGGAAAACAGAATGGTTGTTGTGTGTGTGTTAAACGTGTGTAAAGGATCTTTATGTGTGGCTGATGAAACTTTGAGCAAAGCTATGACTGATGATTTGAGCAGTGTTGTGAATGATGAGCATATGAGATTGTACAAAAGTAGCCTACAGGGTTTTCTGAAATGCTAACTTATCCGTTACTAGTCAGAAAGGGTTGTTGAAGTTTGTTCATGAGTGTAAAACTGTGAACGGACAGTGAATTGTTGGATGGGAAAGAAGCAGATAAAAGAGAACAGAGTCGATGCAGAAGGAACTGACATGTAGGGGAAGATAGGATGTTTTTCCTGATGGAAACAGTGAATCGTTGGATTGAGCACATGCAGAAGGAACTGACATGTAGGGGAAGATAGGATGTTTTTCCTGATGGAAACAGTGAATCGTTGGATTGAGCACATGCAGAAGGAACTGACATGTAGGGAACGATAGAGTTCATGGAACTATTTATGAACGCCTGATTAAGTCAAATTAAGTTGAAATGGTACGAAAGGTGAGTTTTAGATGGAAATGGGGCGTTGAGTATGATTAACAGGGATTGGCATGATATAAGGATAAGGAATGTTTCATTAAGTAAAACGATTGTCTTTTGAACCTAAAGGGTCCAGCTATGCTGGGAGTACAGCAACAGCGCTTGCTTGTTCAAACCAGCTTCTGAATGTTAAATGTATACTTGTTTTGTATGTGTTGTTGATGATAATATCAAATTAGAAAATGTCCAGAGATTGGATATTTTGTTGATATTAAGCCATTTAAGGAAATATATTGTTTTATAAAGGAAATTATGGGTTGGAGATAATTTCCCCAGAAACGTGTGACTAAAGTTAATCAGAAACTTTGTGAAACCCGTTTAGAATATTTAGATTTTCCGTGTCGCTTATGAAAATTAATGTTCTGCCAATAATGACGATGTGAATGCTTTATTGTATTAATGTTATGAAAACAAGGGTATTGAAGAATAGATTGCCATATTTTTGTAACAAGAGTTGAAGGTGCAAGCGGCTAAGATAGCTGTCTGTGTAATTTAGAGACTGAGAAGATTTAGAGAATCTTGTGTTTTCTGTGAAACAGTAGAGATAAGTAGGACTGAATAATTATAATACAATCTTGTGATTTATGTTGAATCTGCAAACTAACCATTTGATAGAAGAATAAGCTTTTAAAACCAGTGTTGATGAAATTAATGACACGTTAAAGTTTTAATACTGTATGAAGAGTAACTGAACAGTCCTGATAAATAGTGAGATAATAGAGAGCAAATGCTATAAGCAGTTCTGCTCATGCTCTGAAGAGATTTGCAGATGATGTTTAGTAAAAGTTTGATTGTGATTGGAAAGATAAACAATAACTTAATTGGCTCCAAACAAAGAAAGTGCCAAAATAACACAAATTTAAAGAAAAGTCTGTGTTAATATGAGTTAGAAAGTAGATCAGTGTTAATATGATGAAGATTGTGATTCGGCTGTTGTAATTGAATTTGCAGCTGGGACAGTGGGGGAAAATGCAGAGAACTTATCAGTGGCTCTGTTTGCATTTCCTGAATAGGAACGCTCTGCTTCAGGGGCGTAAAGTAGGGTGGAGATGTTAGAAAGATAAAAGGCAGAATAACAGAGAGTGTTTTATTGCAGTCAGCTGGGTCATTCAGTGACTGTAAATGCCCACTGTATGACTGTAAAAGTAAATGAAGGAGAAAAGAAAGTTGATAGATGGAACTTTTGAAAGTTGTTAAGAAAGATATTAAGTGTAAGGAATTCCTTTTGAAAGGAAAAGAACTATAAAAAGTACCGGTTGACGTAAAATTACAGATGAGCTAAATGAGTTGCAAAATATTTTAAAAGTACCGATCACTAAAAGGATGATTGTGTTTTGAATGAAACGCTTTGATAAGGTTTTAGATGATATAGAGAGACAAATCTAACGAATGATTTATAGTGATAATCATAAAATGTATGACAAGCAGAGAGCGCAGCCTCAAAAGTTAGTATGAACCATAGAAGCAGATTGATAAACTCCTAGAGAAAACATTGAAGTCGGGTATTAAATTATGGTAATTGAAAATAAAATTGAAATGAAATTTGAAACGTTATTAAGAACTAGAATAATTATTATTTCTTTAAGATAAAATAAACAGAAGCAGTGTTACAGGATTAACAGTTGCTAAATGTAAAATGTGTAAAAGGCATTTGATTAAAAACAAAGGCTTGTTAATGTTGATTTTAAAAGATAAGAATGTGATTTGGCCAAAACAGGTTTGCTTATCTAAATCTGGCATGTGCTGTAACTGAAACTGCCACAGTTTCAGTGCAACAGAGACTCATTCGGAGTGGATATTTGTAATGTCTAAATTACAATACATGTAATTTATGGAAAAGATGCCTTAAGATGGGCTACAGTTAAAGAAAAGATGGCAGATAAAGTCTGAAGTTAAAGGTTTATGAGAATGCAGTGTACCAGTCCTGATGCCTCAAGAGTCTCTCTCTCATTCAATGTCAGCTGAAAACTGTTGTCTGAGGCTGTGTAAAGCACAGTGTTTCAGTTGAACAGATTCATAGATGCGGAAAAGCTAAAACAAATCATGCTACAGGCAGTTCAGATTTGACAAATTTAGAGGACAATTTGTAAATGTTTTAAAAGTAAAACTGAATGATTTTAAAGAAGTCTTTAAAATAATAATGCAGACCTTAAATGATAGAAGTGACATTTTTGACTAGTTTATTTTAGGACCGCTTCTTTGTCTGATTTTAGCCTCCACCATAAAACAGGGCTGATGGCTCCGGCTACAGAAGTAACAGTACACTGAATGTACGATTGTGATCTAAATTCACTGACCATAATCTAAGCAGGTTGCTACCTTTAAGATGATTAATGAATTTAAGTGATTAAATACTGTTGTTATTAACCTGTCTCCCTGTGAACACTATTAGGTCAGAATGGCTCTGATGACTCTTGAATGCGCCTTTTCCTAAGCTCCAGAAAACAACAGATTATGTTGAAGAAAACGGTCACAGATTCTGTGATGGGAAAAAGCGGTTACCAGTGTGTACGAGTGATTACTTCAACGACGGGTACGATCTTTTAGGCCAAAAGGACAACCTAAGACAGAAGGGTCACGCAAAAACACTGGGCATTTCCTGATGGAGGTGTTTTTTTTATGTGAGAAAGGTATTAGAGTTGAGCGGTGACTGTGAGGCCAGCAGCATCAGCAAACCATTGAGAGGCGAGATGAGCTGTAAGAAGTTACGGCCGTCTGACCCAGAAAATGTGAGTTCCTCTATATACCACTCACCAGAAACCGCGTTGATTGAATGGCTTGTTTTTCTGACAAGTGTCTGCAACTATGCCAGGGGACAACACCCTGAAGAAAAGACAATTATAGGTTAAGAGCTGATCTGAATGGGCATTCAGGAGCCAGCAGAGACCATTGAACTAGTGGTTATCTGTTGTGGAGACAGCTTGAAAAAAAAAAAAAAAAAAAAAAAAGTTGTAATGTTAATTGCCTGATGAGCAAGGAAAACACAGAGATTTGTGTCGATGCTGAACTAATGTGTCAGTTCTGACTCCTGTAGATCATTTAGACATGACAAAGGACCACTATAAGACATGGTGGTGGCTAAAGATGACTCAAGAGAATTTTCTGGAAAACAAAGGTTAGGTAAATTGAGTATTTAAACTAAAGATAACCTTAGAAAAGATCATAGAACGATTGAATATGACTATGATTATTTTAGTTACAGTCCTAGGAGGCTGTTGAAAAGATTATTTGCTTATAATGAGAGAGAAAGAGACTGCTTGAGTGGAGGAAGAGGATGGTACTCTGTCTGTTCTTCTGTTATCAGTCAGCCAAAGAAAGCTGAAGCAAAGTAATAATTATGCACCAAAACAATCCAGCTGACTTTTCTAAAATCAGATGGATAATGAACAGACATGCTTTGAAACTGGTTAAGAGGCCATAAAAACATTAGATAAAAGATACAGGAAAATGTAAGGTTAAAATGTCATTTAAAATTTAAATCTTTTTAGAGAAAAGATATGAATAAGAAATATGAGCAGTTCATAGTCAGGGATGAGTGTGAGTGTTAATTCATGTTTGTACAGTATGTGTTAGTTTAGGACAACTATTCTGTCTGAATAGTGTGTATACATGTGTCATTAACCTCTGGAAAGAGTGTTTTAGCATTATAGATGGGTTAAGGCAAATGACAAAGTAAGCTGAGGATTGTGAGTCAATCTGATGAGAAGGCAACACAGAACAGGATGAGCTTTAAGTTGATTGATCATCGAGCTCTGTCTGTTAATTATTATTTTGGTCATTCATGATGTGCAGTAGATTTGAATTACTTTCTGGACAGGTTTAAGTATTGATAAATTAGAATTGTGAAGTCGTAGATAGCCGTCAGTCATGTGTTGAGAAAAAGTTATAAATTTGACAGCAACAAACACGTACAGTAGGCTAAGTAAATATCAGATTATCCAGAGAGCCCTTAACAGTTATGTATTGTAAAAAGGGGAAGATTGTTATTCGACTGACGTTGACGAAGTGTACTGACGCTGACAAAGTGTACACGACCTGACCTGACCAATTGATGACCGGGAGAATGTTCGTAGATGACAGTTGATTAAGAGACCAAACAATAGGCCTGAAAAATCAAGAAACGCTGTGAGACTAGGGGCCGTTGCCTTAAAAAACAATTTGATAAGAAGATGAAATTGTGGCCTTAAGTAATATTTTTATTTCAGAGGCAGAGAAAGATGGGAAACTTGGCTGAAGGACAACGTTTGGGTTAGCAAACTTTATCCAAACAAATGTTACCAAATAAATATGAACAAATATTGCAGTTTTCTATAGCTCAAACAGTAGAGCGTTAGCGCTTGTAACGCCAAAGTCATGGGTTCAATTTCCGAGGGAAAGCAAGAACTGATAAGAATGTAAATGTGTACTTTGAAATGGAAGTCACTATGAATAAAAGCGTCTGATAAAAGTAAGAGAATTTTATTATGTTAAATTTATGCACAAGATGGGTGTCGTGCATCAAGAGGAGGATGAATATGCTCATGGCGGGAACAGGAGAACGCACAGTAAAACAAGTGGTCAGATGAGTCTTTGAACTTTTTAGTATGGATAATTTGTATTCAGGCCACAAACAAAGACATTTCGGCCTCACAGGTGGGAAAAACAGTAAATCCAGGGGGGAAGGGCTAAACCCATTGTCTTCACAGCAGGCTGAGAGGTTATCTAGCTTTGACCTCATCGGTATATGAGGACAGTAAAAGTCCAGGAGGGGTTTATTTGAAGAACTTTATTTGTATTAACCAGCTAGATCTGGTTTACTAAGGGGTTCACATTTGCTGAAAGCCATCGCACAGGTGGGAAGATAAATGTTGGGAGGACATTGGGTTTAATTGTGTGCATTGTTTGTATTTTAAGTGTGCTAATAACAAGAATTGTTTTGACAGGAAACGCCGGAGCAGATGTGGCAGCACAGCAGACAAAAGAAAACTATGTGACAATAACCTCAACATTTGTTTTTCTTTACAGAAGATGCAGACTTTTGCGCATGGCATGAGCAAAGTGAAGAAACAGTGCCAAACCCTGTGTAATGCCTAACTTAAAATTTTCATTTTGCAGGATGTCAGGATGGATTGAACCAAACAGAACTGATTCTGTATTGTTTTGTTAACATGAACAACATGGGTTGAATGTTTTTTTCAGGGGAACAAGGACCCTGAGTGCTATTCAATGAGCAAGAAATTATCCGGTGATATGTTTCAGGTTGAAAATTTCACAGGTCACACCAAAGGGACGACACGACACGCGCTCACTAACAAAATCACTTAAGGCCTCCATTCGCAGGTGACAGTAGACAGTAAATGACTCATTCCAGTAGGGGTGCGATCGTGATCTAAGGGAAAATCTTGTAAGGATTTGAAAATGACTGAAGGATGTTAGACCTGGGTCCAAGCATCTGACCTAAACTATACCAACCAACATCAACAACCTCACACGCCAGCGCAAAGAATAAAGTAGGGGATCAATGATATGTGCTAGAAACAAATCTCCCCTGCCAACGTTGGAAAAAATCCTCTCTACGGCATGCAAAGTGTCATATTGGTGAAGATGGAACGTCCATGAGGCAACGAGATGATCAACATATCTGGAGAAAATGTTGACCAATTAATGGTTGAAGAAAAGTTTTGCGATTTTATTTGATTGAATCAAATTAGGGCTTAGTATTGATATACATGAAGGGTATAACTGTTCTTGAATTAAAGGGGTCATGAACTGGATTGTTTTATTATTTTATAATGTTGCCTGGGGTGCCCTTATAATGTTAGTATGATTTTTACATCAAAAATTGTCATAATTTATAAATAAAAGCCATTTTTCCAAGCCTGATTTCTGCCTCAGATTTGAACGCTCCGTTTTAAGGGGCGTGTCTGCTGTGAGACTGCAGTGCAATCGCCCACTGCTGTGATTGGCTGACATGCTTGCATATGAAATAGCTAGTATTACATGAACTCTCTCGAAAACTTTTACTTCGTTTTTACTATTACAGCTATCGAGATAACAAATCGTGAAAAGTATCGTTTAAAGCATTATATTTAAATCTATTCCATCACATGAAAGGTTGCAGCATGATGAGCACTGAGCAGATGACAGACAGTCTGTTGATCGCGTGAATAAAGATCTTATCATTGCAACGCAATTTTTGCACTCTCACAAATGCTTACACCAAATCACAATGCAAACACGATGTGAATACACAGTAAGAGCTTCGTTGTGTAGTGTAACAGTGTCATTATTTCATCACGAGTTTGGTAAGTGTCCAGATAAGCTCTCGCGGCTCGCGCTGTGCTGTTTGATTGACAGCTTGGGCGAATGGAAAGGGATCGTTCTTTGATCGCTTTCTGTACGTTAATTTAATAACAGTTTAAAAAAGATTATTTTCATAATACTACGAGAAATTATGTGAAGTTGATCGTTTAGTCACTGATGCATAAACAGTATTGAACGATTTTAAGAGAAAGATATCTGAACTTGAATAATTACACATCAGAAATCACTGATCGCAGATCAGGCATTAGAGTACACATGGTTACTTACATGTTGCTGGCAGATCCGTGTCGGGAAATTGTGATCGACTCACTGATTTAATAAAGTTTAACCATGCTGGAATCCTAAGGAAGCTTAATGCAGACTGTCTTCTTCCACAAACAGGCGCTGCACAATATTTTGTAAACCGCATGTTTATTGCTTGGAAGTAGCTCGATCCGGTTTAGCAATTATCATGTCCTATGTTATTTAGCATGTTTGGGCGAATCGGTGGGCGGGGCTAAACAGGCCGTGTTGAAGTAGGCGTTGATCTTCTTTTGTGGAGGCGGTGTTTTATCCTCTTTGACGTCATTGTTCCCCACTTTGAAAAATGAGTCGTTTGCTGAGCCTGATGTCTATAAAAGCTTTTATTGGACTAACAAGGTAGTTTTCAGTTCTGAAACTTACAGGATATTATTATAGTATGATCAGAGCCGGATTAACGCAAAGGCAAACTAGGCACGTGCCTAGGGCCCGATTGGCGGGATGGGGCCCAGACAGAGGGACAAAAAAAAAAAAAAAAAAGTACAAATGTCCTATCTACAATTTATTTCAATATTTATTAATTCACTATAAATAGTGACGATGTTTATCTTAACCATAGACTGTTACATTACTGCAGTTAAACCAATTAATGTGTGCCGGCTTCTGAAAGTATGTGTAACGAACGCATCCATCAGATGCTGCGAGGCTAAAGCCTAATAAGCACACAAAGAAGCACAGCTCATAATGCAGGTGTGAGAGTTGTCGTCATCTATTTTGGAGTGATTGCAATGTATTCTAAATATAAACTTGTACTGTAGATCAGCGTCATTTCTGGAAAAATCATTCACCGTTTTATTACGAGTTTAAAAGAGCGCGAGCGTCATTAACGTGCCCAGACGCGACGCTTTGAATTTGCGCGTACAATGAATAACATCGCGTCGGGAGCTGACTAGTAAAAAAGCTACAAAATTAAAAGACAAGACGTCTGTATTCTAAGTTAAAAAGCCAACACACTACAACATTTTTAAATGTTTCAAATAGTCTAAAGGATCTCATATCTATGGGTCTATCTTCTAAATTCTGCTGATGATTAGATTCCTGACATTACGCCAATAATTTCACTTTATATATTTTTTTCTGCTCAGTAGCGATCGTGTCTTTCTCTTCCACTTGATTTGTGTATAGCATATTTAAGGTAGCAATGCAATATAAAAGCACTTATGCTCATCTACTGAAGTGGGATTCTGGAACTGTGAATAAATTGAATAAAACAGCAAAATAACAACAACAACAATAACATCTTCATTAAACAAAAAAGAGATTACCGTAGATAAAGTTTGATTAATATGTACAGTACCGGTAAAAGTCTGGACCCATTACTATTTTTAATGTTTTTGAAAGAAGTTTATTATTATGCTCTACAAGCCTGCATTTATTTGATCAAAAATACAGAAAAAAAAATATATGTGTTAAATATATAAAAAGTGATAGTGAAGACTTTTTTAAAACAACTCTTTAATAATCAAAAATCCTGAAAAAAAGTATCACAGGTTATAAAATAAATATTAAGCACCATTTCTAACATTTGATAATAAATCAGAATGATCACGTGGCACTAAATTCAGCTTTGCATCACAGAAATATAAAGTATAGTAAAATAGAAAACCATTATTTAAAATTTTAATAATATTTCACTTTATTATTTTTCTGTTTTTTTTTTTATCAAATAAATCCAGGCTTGATGAGCATAAGAGACTTCTTTCAAAAACATTAAAAATAGTAATGTGTCCAAACTTATGTACTGTGTAAGTAAAAATATACTGCTTTTAAAATTAAATGTTGTATAAATAAAAAGGTTAGGAATCATATTTGTTTCAAGTGTTTTTTTTATTGGGGGTGGGGGGCCTCCAACATGAATTTTGCCTAGGGCCTCCTAATGTCTAGAACCGGCTCTGAGTATGATGATCTCTTATATGTCAAAAGCTCAAGGAAAATTTGATTTCTCAGTTCATCACCCCTTTAAGACTTGAATTAATTCTATTCTTAAAGATTTAATAGTATAATGGGTTTGATTAGAAAACAGAAATGAATTTTTATTATTTTATTGGTTATCAGAGAATGATAAACAGGGGGGAGATGTTAATGAAAAATTCATTGTTCTTGTGTCCATTCATTTAAAACTTGTTGATTTCATTTGAGTGTGTGTAAAAGCATTTCTAACAGCTGAATTGGGGGTAGGAAAGAGCAGATGTAATAAACCAGATAGCCCGGGGAGATAACAAACACCTAGGCACGAGAAAGAATCTTAGTCGAAGAATACAGGATGTCATATAGTAGGGTCCCAGGCCCCCTCCTGAGGAAAGCAGGAGGTCATTTAGATTGTAAATGAAGGCCTTTTGGCTTCTCAGGGACAAAGAACAGCATGACCTGCCCAGGGGGGGGGGTAGAACCAGTCCATACTAGATGTCTTTAAGGAAATTTACAGAGACTGGGAAAGGAGGAGTCAAGAATGTCAGAAACCTGTATAAAATGTCTCAGTTTTATTATGTCAGTAGGCTTTCTGTTTCACATCTGGGTGGCTGCGGTTGCGAAAAGATTCCTCAAAGAATAAAGCCTTTTCTTCTATATTACAATTTTGCCTTTTGAGTGTTGTCTTACACCTGTGATGCTGTTTTTCCAAGTGAGATAAAAATTGCTTTTACAGAATCATATTTTAAATTTGTCATATTTTTGAACAGGGTCAATTAAACATGAAAAGAAAGGGAGAGATATCAGAGTACTTTTTAAATAAGCACAAACATAGTCCAGTCATTTTATGAAAAAAGGTTGAACAAATTGCAACGGAAGCAAACTCAAATAATTTTGTATCCTCAATATGTCCTGAGTAAGGAAAAAAAGTCTAGAAGAATCCCATTAGGGGAAAGTTTCGAAAACTGTTTCTGGGGATTCACTTTTTATTTTATTTTTTGTCCTTACCATTGTCTCCTGTTCTTCCCTCAGACTCGTCCCCCAGAAACAGTCCCTCAGACCCAGTCCCAAAACCAATCTCTTGCTTCTGTTGAGTTTGCTTCTGTTGCAATTTGTTCAAGGTTGACACCCATTTTGGCTTAAAATGATTAACAGGCAGATCAGGTGCAAACAGACCCCAGCCCTTGCATCACCACTGGCTAGTCAGAGTCAGTGTGGTCAGACTTCAGGACCAGCAACAGGTCAGAGCATCTACCAGACACAGGCAGTCAATCACATACCCAATTCAGGAATTTAAGTTGAGATGATTCTGCCAGATTAAAAGGATAGTTCACCCAAAAATGAACACAAAAAAATAATTATATTTTGAAAGAATAATTATAAATTATTATAAAGAAAGAATTATGTTGTATTAAATCTTCCTAGGATAAGATTTTATATTGATGGGCAATACAATTGTTTACATTTTTCAAGTACAATTAAAAAAAGTTTTTTTTTTGTAAATGTGAGTTTTTTTGTAAATAAATGCAGCAGTACATAACAGACACATGCTATGGTATCTTATCTCCTTGGTGCTAAAGCTTTGTTTTCTGCAAATATTTTGGATGTTCAACACTTATAGACACAAACAGAGTGACCCAATTTCTTCCATAAGCTTTTCCACTGTATGTGTGTGTGTACTGTGTACCCCCGAAAGTAGCAGTGGCCACCCCCTGGCCACCCCATGTATAAAACTCTAGTTCCGCCACTGCGTCTTTGTAAACGAAAGTTTAATACGTTTTATGAAGGATTGTTCCAGTGCCCATAGGCTGTCATTGTATAGGTGGGGGGGAGAAGCGAAATAAATCTAAAATTCTCGGGACAGCAGCATGTGTCCACATTTTAATCTTAACCGTTCTATTTCATCAGAAACGATCTGTAAACAGGGCTTTAAGTGTAAAATACCGAACTTGTCCTTTAATCTAAATTATTAGAAATATAATCACATTCAATGAACGCACAGCAAGCTCTGAGTGAGTGAGGTGTGATCTCATATAAATCATAATTATCACAAGAACCAATCACAGACGTTCAACGGCTCTGGAACCAATCAGGATTAGTCACGTGTGTTATTCGTATAACATATTTTTGAACAACATTTAAACATCTTTGGAAAATGTATCACTGACGCATTTAAAATGATGTTGATGATATCCTTGTGGGAATTTCAGTAGTAAAAACATATCATGTAATGGACAACAGCCAGGGTTCGAATTACAAAGTGGCTTTTCGGGGGAGCCCTATTTTCCGATCCTCCCTGACTGACTTTGACGCTTTTGGTGCATGTTCGGGCATTTAAAACAATAGGTTTACAATAAACAGTACAGAACGTACTTGGTTACTTACGTAACCTCGGTTCCCTTAGACTAGAGATAAGGGAACGAGTACTGCGTTGCCTTGCCGTGCTATTTCTCTCACGTCAGGTGTTTTCGCTTCAGTCGATTAGATCTGTCATATGACGGGTTTTCTCTGTATTTATACTCTTCTATTTGGCGCGCAGAGTCTGGCAGGGCGCCAAGCGCTCCTATTGGATCGCGCGCTTCTGCTTTCTCGCCATTGGTTTGTGCAGTTGCCTCAGCATAGCCTATCAGCACGCTCGCGCGAGCTCTGATACTCTCGCCTGTGCTGCTGCAATGCGTTTTAAAATAAAGGCTTCAATATTCACGAGAAAAGGAGTTTTCCCTTGTACAGAATTTACAAGAAATGTACAGAAAATCAAAATCTATATGCGACAAAAAATGGACAGTGTTTTAGAGCTCCCCCTAAATGTCTCAAAGTAGGCTTTCAGGGGAGCCCAGGTCCTTTTCAGGGGAGCCAAGCTCCCCTTAGCTCCCCCGTAATTCGAACCCTGACAACAGCCTAGCCCTTTACAAGTAGCCTACAAACAAGTAAAAGTGAACAACATTAATTTTAAGTGCTTATTGCAATGCTTAATAATAGTTGACAAATGTTTATAATACATTAGAAGTTGGTACATTATACAAAAAAATCTAAAATTTTAAAATGGTAAAATCATAAATATTACAAATATATTGCAGTAGGCCTAAGTGTTTAAAGTACTTTAAACACACTAAAAGCTTAATCATTTAGCTATGTTCTTACACAAGTTACACAAATGTACTTTAATTAAGAGCAACATAAGTATGTTTTCTTTAAATACACTAAAACTTCACACAAACAGTATATTGTGTTTAGCATATTTCTTAAACTAAGCATATTTATTACCAATCTACTTGTGCACTTTTTTAGAAATATATTAAAAGTATGCTTGTGTTTAGCATATTTCTTAAAAGTATAATTAAGCATATATTTATTACCAATGTACTTGTAGTGCATTTGTTAGAATATATTAAAATGATGCTTATGTTTATCATATTTATTTAAAGTAAGCATATATTTATTACCAGTGTATTTCTAGTATACTTTTTAGAAATATATTAAAATACAATTCAATGTATTTTTATGCACTTCAAATAAGCATGTTGGTAATACAAATGTATTATACTATTTGTATTTCAAGTTTATTTTTATTATATTTAATACTACGTCTTTTTCACCTTATCTGAATACACTTAAAATCAATTTAAGAATTAGTAATATTTAGTTTATTTTTATAAAGTGCACTTAAATAGCACTTTTGGGGAAATTTAATTTTTGACTATTACATTTTGAATATATTTTAAGTAAAATCAATTTAATTTAAACTTATGATAGCTATCTAAAAGTGCACTAACAATTAACTATTTTTAATGTGTTAAAAATGTACTTGTAAGAAATACACTAATAAAACACTTCTGTGTATTTTTTCAATAGTATATCTTTTTTTTCTTATGCACTAAAAATACATTTAAAATATCAATGTTATTTAGTATATTTTTGCAATTACACTTAAGTACTACTTAAGTAAAAATATACTTTTTATTAGTGTATTTATAGTGTATAATTTTTACATTTTTCTTTAGCACAAAAAATAAGAATGTACTACAAATGGACTTTCTTGTATTTAAGTGTTTTTTTAGTGCACTCAAGTACACTTTTTTTTCACCTGGATGGTAAAGATTGTGGTGAAGGACTGTCTTGCAGAAGTCTACAGCATACAGAAATGCAACAGCAACAGTAAGGCTCGCACAGGAAGACCCTTCAGGATGGAAACCAATCCATGTCAAGTACAGTGATGGTGGAACAGAACATCGCACCAATTGGTCAAAGTTCAGCTCTACTAAAACTAGGCTATATCAAGGCTCTTGAAAGCCTTTTTTTTGGCAGAAACGATGTTTCCCATATTCAGTGTGCAATATAACAAAGAAAAGATCAAACCTCTTTTAGTAACAGTGTCTGTCTATATTGCACTACTACAATAATAATAGTTATAACATTAATCTCATGACAGTAGCCTAATAGCCATATATTGTAAAACAAATGCACTGAAAAATAAAGAAAACTTTCATAATTAGTTTTGTACTAATTTCTAAACTTGAAAGAGATCAGCACATGATCTTTTATTTTGACGGAAACTGCATCAAGCTTTTATTTTGGCGGAAAACATGGATAAAAAACTCGTCTCATTAAACTTCTAGTAAATTTCTGTAAAACTATGCAGTCAACAATGCAGATGTGGAAATAATGCGAAACTGGGTAATGGGTTCCTACACTCATAGCCAAAGTATTTTGAAAGAAGTTCTGCTTACCGCGCGCAGACTCTAACGTTACACTTTCTCATCTCTCTCCTGATCCTCCTCACCCACTATCCTCCTCATCAGCCACAGGAGCTGATGAAGGTCATGCTGCTGCAGAAAACATATATATTGTGGCACATTTTACAGCATCTGCTATTTCTATTACACGCTATTTCTCTGCACATTCCTTGCGTTATTTCTCCATCTCTCAGACTATTTTGACAGATACACACTTGACACTGCACGCTCACTAAAAGCCCAAAGGGGGAGGTTTTTAAAGCTGTAATTGGGCCATCCCAGTGTCAATCAAGAAAACAACCAATGGGCCGCTGATCTACGCGTTTCATGGGCCGGTCTGTCAGTGGAAAAAAAAACTAATGCTTACTTTTTTTTGACCAATGCATTACACCGCCACTAACCCAGCGCCGTCAATTAAACAAAACAAAACGAATGGGCCGCCGATGTACGAGTTTTATGGGCCGTTTAAAAAAAAAAAAGTATGAGATATAGGCCTATCGGCCCACCGGGCGTTTGCCCGGTTTGCCAGATTACCAGTCCAGCCCTGATCACACACACAGTTTGATTAATTGAATAAAGTAAGATGATCTGCCGATGATCCTGAATGGCTTGCTGAATGAGTGTTGATAGCCTAAGGCTCATCAATATTAACAGATCTGCTGAAAACACTCTTTATTTAATGGCAATAGTTCCTGTTTTCACCTCATTTATTATACTGATGTCTTCAGATCGCCTATAAATGGCCACTTAAAGCTCATTTCATTGGTGTGAACAGACTGAGGGTAGGCTATTTGTTGGTTACAATGGACATTTATTCTTTAGTCTTTATACGTTGTACCCTTGTGAAAAAAAAAAGCACTTTAGTGTACTTTTATAAAGTGTACTTATTATACAAATAATATACTTTAAATGTATACACTTAAGTGTAACTCAAATGCAATATTTTCACCGGTCTGAATGCACATTAAGTATAATTAATTTGAAATATATCACATATTAAGTTGAAATAAAATGCAATAAGTTGTCATTAAGAGTGATTTTTTGGTACAACTTAAGTGGGACTTAAATACAACTTTATATTTACTTTCATAATTGCTTCTAGTGTCTTTAAAATTGATTTAAAGTGCACTTTCCAATGCACTGATAAGCAATTAATGTGAACTAAAATATACTTTAATGTCAGTTAACAATACACTTAAGTGTGAATTAAATGTAATGTTTTCACCGCTTAAGTGCATTTTATTTGTATTTAATTTCAAATGTATCATAAATTAAGTTCATATTAAATGCAATTAGTTGAACTTTTGAATGCTTTTTTTAAACATAAAATGGGACTTTAATACATATTTAATTAGTACTTTCAGTGTATTTAAAATATAGTTAAAGTGTAGTTTAATGAACTGACAAGCAATTAATGTGAACTCAAATGTACTTTAATGTCAGTTAACAATACACTTAAGTGTGAATTAAATGTAATGTTTTCACCGCTTAAGTGCATTTTATTTGTATTTAATTTCAAATGTATCACAGATTAAGCTCACCGCTTAAGTGCATTTTATTTGTATTTCATTTCAAATGTATCACAGATTAAGCTCACCGCTTAAGTGCATTTTATTTGTATTTCATTTCAAATGTATCACAGATTAAGCTCAAATTAAATGCAATTAGTTGAAATTAAGAGTGCTTTTTTGAACAACTTAAGTGGGACTTTATTAAATTTTTATTTGAACTTTCAAATATGATAAAAGTGTACTTCCAAATATACTGACAAACAATTAATGTGGACTAAAAATATACTTTAATGTAATATACATGTACAGTATTATATAATTAAATACATTTGTAATTTAAAAAAATAAAGTTGCAATTCATTTCAAAATGAATAAAAAAAAATCTTAACCTAGTTACAATCAACACAAATTCAATTTAAAACCCTCTACATACATTTACTGACAAAATATCTAAAATAAATACATAAAAACCTTTCTGTTGATGCACAAAAAAACCCCAAAGAAACACTATACATAAACAGTTACAACACCTTAAAGGGATAGTTCACTTTAAAATGAAAAATCTGTCATCATACTAGCCCTCAAGTTGTTTCAAACCTGTATGAATTTATTTCTTCTGCTGAACACAAAAGATGATATTTCGAAGAATGTCAGTAGCCAACCAGTTAACTGGTCCTATTAACTTCCATAGTAGGAAAAAAATTCCTATGGAAGTCAATGGGACCAGTTAACTGTTTCGTTACAGACATTTTTTTTAAATATCTTCCTTTGTGTTCAGCAGAAGAAATAAAATCATACATGTTAGAAACAACTTTTGAGGGCGAGTATGATGACCGATTTTTTTTTTAAAGTTAACTATCCCTTTAACTCATTTATAAAGTGTCTGGAGGACAATGATGCTTATGCACAATCATTTTCTCTCTCATACAAAGGTACCTAAACCTATCCATCACAGAAAACATTTAGCATTTTTACATTTTCAGAAAACATCATTCTGTATGGATTTATTAGATTGTTTGCATGTAATTTACTGGTATTACTATACTTTTGAGGTAATTTGGTCCCCATAACCTAGGGATTACCAGTACACGCATCATTTTAGAAGCAAACACACAGTACCTCAAACACACAACCCATGAATTAATACACACAAAATGTGAAGAAAAGTACTGTAGTAAATTCCATGTACAACACTAAGATTCAAACGGGTAATGCTTTACAAAAAGACAAGAACGGTTTGACCTAAAAATATCAAAATGGAAACTACTGCTGAAAAAAAGACACCTACATCTTGGATGCCCTTCAGGTAAGCTAAAACATACCAAAATTAAATTTCAAAGTGAACCATCCTTTTAACATGAACTAAGAATGAATAATACTTTAAGCATTTATTAGTCTTAGTTCATGTTAATTTCAACATTTAATAATGCATTATTCAAGTTGTGTATTAAAATTAGTTATTGCACTGTGAACTCGCATGAACAATAGGGGTGTAACGATACGCGTATTCGTATCGAACCGTTCGGTACGAGGCTTTCGGTTCGGTTTTCGGTACGCATTACGTACCGAACGGTTCATTGGACCAAAATTTCATTATTTCAAATGAAGGCGCATCGCGGGTGGCAAGCGCGCTCATAGAGGCTGGCGCGACGGTCGCGACCACAACATCAACTGGCATGCAATGTAAGGAACGAAACTGAGCTAATTTACTCTTATTGTGTTTGTGTGGACCGTTATCAGTTTTGATAAGTGAAGCGGAACTCGCGAGCCCTATGCGCGAGCCTAATCAAGCAACACCACACAGCGCTAAGAGATCCAGACCAGTAAAGAAAGCATTTGAATTTCAAATGCTTTTTGAATTCGCCACTTAAGTAATAACATCGCTGCGAGATCTAGTGAGAAACATTCACATTTCTCTGTTATTAACGGATCAAACAGCGCTGACCTGAAAAACAGGAAGAAACATCGTGCCATGAATGAACTAGCCGATGACCACAGATCTGCAACATTCACCGCGGAATGGATTTGCTGTAGTAACATTAACTGCAAGGTATGGAAGTTTGTCAAGAATAGTGGGCTAAAATGCTTTCAAGTAACATTACGTCGGTTTTACTTTGACATTATGAATACAATTGCTGCCCTCAAGTGTTAATCTGAACATTTCATTTTGTCCAAGGAGCTGTTTTGTTTTATATGCTCCTAAGAAGAGTTAAGTATCGCTCCATTATTGCTCGGTAAAAAAAGCAACAAAAAATTAAAAAAATCATACTTTATGATGTTAGATTCATTAAATAAAATAATAATAATAAAAAATTAATTCAAGAAAATTTCTCTGGCATTTATTTATTTTTGCTGTATGGAAAACGTACCGAACCGTACCGAACCGAACCGTGGCACAAGTGTATCGTATCGAACCGAACCGTGAATTTTGTGAACCGTTACACCCCTAATGAACAATGACTATAAATTGTATTAACTAACTTAAAGGAGCTATGTGGAGGTTTTGACTTAAAAAAATCTTTAAGATAGAGTTTTCATTTGTACTTGTATGAGCCAACCATGATGTAATAAAAAGAATGACACCTTGACTGTCCACCACGGTTGCCTCTATCAGCCTGTAGGCTCAATTGTGTGTGGAGGAGTCGGGCCCGAATCGGCGCGAAAATGCACAAAATGTGACGTCATGCGCGTTCTTGTCTACTTGGGCTTCCATCCGGCAGCCATTATTAGTAAGCAGCGGCAATCGGTAGTGTTTTCAAATGGTGTTTTCTTACCTCAAACATTATGCTGGTGAATCTCGATGAGCCGTCAGTGGTTGCTGCGGCAACCCTGGTTGATGTGGTCGTGCTCATATGAGCGACGCGTGTGCGCACCGAGAACGAGCATGAGACTGGCTGCAGTTCCTCTAACGGCCACTGGTGTCAGTAACCGTTAGAAATTTCAGAACCTACGCAATGCTCCTTTAAACTATATTTTAATTAACTAATATTAACAAAGATTAATAAATACTGTAAAAAAAATGTTAGATCATGTTGGCTAATACCTAAACTAATATTAACATAGCACACTTTACATAGCACCAACATTAAACAGGACAAAATGTTTACTCCAGCATTACAGGGAATATAATTGTCTAAAAACAAAACAAAAACTGAAGAAATCCAAAGGCACAAAAACAAGAAAACGAAAATCATGTCACCAATTTGTTTGAAGTTGTTGGAAAGTGCTGTTTATGTCAATGTCCCAGAAGCTCTCCAGAGTAAATGTGAATGGAAATGTTTTAAAGAGGCAGAAAAGTCCGAAAAAATACCTTGAAAAAAAAAGGAAAACATTTGTTTATAAAACAGATCCAGTCCGTTATTAGCTATATTTGGCTCAAATGAACGAAATTGATAGACAGTTGTGCTTTAAAGTTTATAGGCTATACACCTTGCAGTATCTGCAAAATGTTAATTTTAGCAATAAGAGGGATCACAAAAATGTATATGTTCTCTTTTTATTTAGTACTAACGTTACCCTGATGAAAGCAGTTTATTCTGCAAAGCGTAGGTAAACTTTTGACTGCTAACTGTTGATGAATGTGTGATGAGTCAAAAGAATATTTTATGCATATAACAATTATGTTGACTGAACATGTTATGCATACGATCCTTATAAACATATCTGTAAACCATACATATTTAACATTCATTTTTCTTTCTGCAGCGGCAGGAAATAACACAGTATTACATCAGCTGAATACATTTCTGAAACATTTGCCTGAGAAAGTCCATCCGATCTTTATAACTTACATAACTTAAACCAAACACAATTTTAAAGTAAATTCATCATGAACACTATAACCTTGTAACGGAATCAATTTGAATTAGGGCTGGGCGATTTAAATCGCGATATTGTTATGCGCGTCTCATCAGTAAAGCCGGTTCCCTTGATTAGTAGTAAATCGCCATCACCTGCTTTCAGATGGAGCGGCATTTAGGGCTGAGGAGATAATTAAGTGATTAATTTAGTGATGATTGAGCATTATTGAAGACACCTGATGTTAACAAGTTCACAAATTGTAAGTTACCATTAAGGTGATGGGTGCTTGCTTTAGTTGGGCTCTAGACCATTATATGTTTACTTTAATATTTACTGTTGTTTGTCTGCTGTTATTGATTTATAACAGTCAAATGAGCAAAGTAAAATGTTATCTTGTAGTGTTGGTTATGTTTTGACATAATCATGCTGTGATCTTAAAAAGGAAACTTATTAAAATGGTTTAACTTGTTAGCAACAGTTTTGTATTTCTTCAGCCTATGATTATCAGTACTTTACTTACAATTCAAAATATGTAATAAACATTGTTCTGATCAAAAGACATTTAGATAAATTTATTTAACACCCACACATCAATAATCAGCCTGTGAATCTCAACAATGGTGACAATAATAAAGCATGTTGCAGTGGCTACCACCAATCACAACTCATTAATGGCTCCCATCATGCATTGCGGTATGAATAAATTATGATCTGAATTGTCTATGTAATTTACTTTTCCTAATTGAATATTCTGCTCCTCACCATTGTTGAGATGCATAGACTGAATCTTGACATCTGTGTGTGCCTAAAAGAATGATTTTTTTTTGTAAGAAATCATTTATATTATAAAAAATTCTGGGCATTTATGCAGATTCACAGTTATGCTTTAACCAAAAACATAAATCGAAGTCAGAAAGAAGGATTTTAATGAGATCAGTGATCAAGTTCAAATGATGATTGTCATAATATAACCACCACCAGATCACTTTTTTTCTTTGTTCAACTGCAGTTATAATTCAGATATAACAGCCAAACAAAATCTAAAGTACACATATAATGGTCTAGAGCCCAACTAAAGCAACCATTGATCGCCATAACGGTGGCTTACAATTTGAGATTTTCTCCTTCAGTGATCCTGCTTGTTAATAATATATTAGGTGAATATCAGGTGTCTTCAATAATGTTCAATCACTAAATTAATCACTTAATTATCTCATTATCTTAAACACTCTTGAGTGTGTACAAAGAGCCGTAGTTAACTGACAAGCTGAGCCATATCTCATTAAATATCGCTGGCGATACGTCCGCGATTTTGATGCGATATGGCTCAGCTTGTCAGTTAACTACGGCTCTTTGTAGTAAATGCCGCTCCATCTGAAAGCAGGTGAAGGCGATTTACTACTAATCAAGGAACCGGCTTTACTGACGAGACGCGCATAACAATATCGCGATTTAAATCGCCCAGCCCTAATTTGAATCGAATTAAACGCATTTCACAATCACCTAGTGTTACAGCGTTCACAAAATGGCGGACAGTCTGCATATCAACATATTCACAACCCTGAACGTCATTACTCGAAACATCTGCGGCATATACACTTGCATTACAGATCTCGTGTGCATATTATTAAGTTGTTGTAACAATAATACCTGCAAAATAACCGGAAAAATTGATGAGACAGGAGCCACTGTGTCACGTCGCACCAAATCCTGAGCAGATGAGAGTGCGCAGGCGCACACAGCTCCGAACTGCGCATTTTTCAAACTCCAGTGAAGTAGTGCGTCATCATGACGTAGTATTTCCGGCGCATGCGCAATAAACAACATGTTCGTATATTTCATGCATGGTTAAATGTTATTTCCATAGACAGTATATAAAAGGGTTATTTATTTCAGCTTTTCTGTTTAAGTTGAAGTTGTTCTATAACTCATTGTGTTGTTAGACTCTGTAGCCTAAATTCACAAAAATTGACTCTTTCACCTAACTAAAAATCAATATTTTTGTTCAGTGTAGTTGTCTGATTACAATTAAATGTGTTTAATTGACTAAGAAGTTCTGAACAACATAATGATATTGAAAGTATTCTGTTCACAGTTGTAAAGTACAACACATTACTATTATGCTAAGACTCCTCTCATAAATTACATTTTATTGTCAAATATTATGTATAAAACAGACAAAAATGTCAACAATATGTACTTGATTATAATGTACAAGCAAATGTATTGGAAAAATACATTTCAAGTGCATTTCATATTATAGACTAAACATATTTAAAATACATTAACAAATTATTTTTGGACAACACACCTGAGTTGTAATTAAAATCAATTATTTTCCATGTTTTCCATTAAAGTTCTTATTTTATTTAGTATATTAGTCAATACATCAAAATAAATTTCCTTTAATAACTTATAAGTTTAACTTTAATAACTTTAAAACACTACAAAATCATAATTATTTAAAATGTTGTTTAACTAAAACTTAAGTAGACATTATTAAAAAAGTGCATTTTTTAAAACATGCACTTAAGTGTGTTTAGAAATATTATCATGAAAGTGTACTTTCTTTAAATAAAATTAATTAGACATTATTATAATGTGCATTTTTAAAAAGTACACTTAAGTGTGTTTAGAAATATTGTGATGAAAGTGTACTTTCCTTAAGTAAAATTTAATTAGATATTATTACAAAGTGCATTTTTAAAAAGTACACTTAAGTGTGTTTAGAAATATTGTGAGGAAAGTGTACTTTCTTCTAGTAAAACTTAATTAGACATTATTACAAAGTGCATTTTTAAAAAGTACACTTAAGTGTGTTTAGAAATATTGTGAGGAAAGTGTACTTCCTTCAAGTAAAACTTAATTAGACATTATTACAAAGTGCATTTTTAAAAAGTACACTTAAGTGTGTTTAGAAATATTGTCATTAAAGTGTACTTACTTTAAGTTAAGCTTAATTAGATATTATTACAAAGTGCATTTGTAAAAAGTACACTTAAGTGTGTTTATAAATATTGTCATTAAAGTGTACTTACTTTAAGTTAAGCTTAATTCGACATTATTACAAAGTGCATTTGTAAAAAGTACACTTAAATGTGTTTATAAATATTGTCATGAAAGTGTACTTACTTTAAGTTAAGCTTAATTAGATATTATTACAAAGTGCATTTGTAAAAAGTGCACTTAAGTGTGTTAAGAAATATTGTCATTAAAGTGTATTCCATTTAAGTACACTTAAGTGGTCTTTAATTTTAATTATATTATATTATCTGCAAGTGCACTTTTTAAAAAGTATACTTTTATTATTTTAAGCACACAAAAAGTACGCTTTCAATACAATTAAGTACACTTCTTTTTCACAAGGGTAGGGGTGACCCCAAATAGTCGAAGATTCGATGTTTCGATTGGAGGAGCCTGATTCGACTACCGATCTCACAGTCATGTCATACTGGAGCAGATAAATAATGTTGAGCCACATGAGACAATACTCAATACTTAAATGTCAGTATTATTTATTATATAGGCTACTATTGGAACAATGTTACTTTGTGGTACTCTTTATTTTTAAAAGTTGTATGATAATTTTCAGATATGCGTGTATAAAATTGAACTATTTTAATGATCTACCTACTTTATAGTGATGTAATCATGAACTAAAACTATATTTAGATTCTTTTGGACATATTGCTATCTATAGATGAAGATGAGTGTCAGTATTGTTTTATGTTATTGATGTTTTATATGCTTGTATCATCTATCCTGACTCAAAAAATGTGTTTCTAACAGCAAACACTCAGAATAAAGTGAGATGACCTGCTGATGATCCTGAATGGCTTGTTGAATGAGTGTTGATAGTCTGAGGCTCATTAATATTAACAGATCTGCTGAAAACACTCTTTATTTCATGACAATAGTTTCTGTTTTCACCTCATTTATTATGCTGATGTCTTCAGATCTCCTGTAAATTGACACTTAAAGCTCATTTCATTGGTGTCAGCAGACTGAGGGGATTTATTGGCTACTATGTACAGTACGTTTATTTCTGTCTTTATGCTTTAACTGTTTTTCTTACCATTATATTTGGAAGAATTTAAATTATTTATATTATTTTCTTTATTTCTAGATACCTGTATTTTAATGAAGAAGCAGAATAATGTTAGGATTTACATTACAAATAATTAATGAATTGTCATTCGGTTTCAGTGATACAATGAATAGATAGACAGGCATAAATGCTTAGAAGTGTCATTTAATATAAAAAACTCAGTAATTTATATATTTTTTGATTTTGGGCAGATCAACTCCTCCCACACTGCAATCACATCATCAGTAAAGCTCCTCCCACAGTAGTCACATGGTCAGTGAAACTCCTCCCGCTATAATTCCCCAATAAATGCTGGAATATTCCCATCAGCTACAAATGAATACGAGCATCAGAGCATCTGGAAGAGCTGAAATCTGCAAAGACTGGGTTTATTAAAGAGGACAGTGAGAACATGAGTGATCCAGAACCCTGCAGAATGAAACACACTGAAGATCCTGAAGAACAAAGAGGTTGGTGTTTATTCTTCATTCATTCATGATGCTGAAGAACATTCATGTTAGACACATTCAAGCTCTTCATCACTTTTAGATAAACAGTTCAACTATGAAATGGTAAAGAATGTTCTTGTTTTTTTTTTCAACAAATGGTCAGTAAAGGGAGGTTTGAGACATTTTATAGTGAGTGTCAACATCAGATCAAACTAAATACTATTTTAACTGTTTTATTTGACATTTATTTTATATTGGTTCCCAATTTGTAACAACGTTACCAGAATTTTAGTCATTTTCAAGATAGTTTACAAAATAATTTTTTTAAGAATAATCAGTAAACACAGAGTTACTGATAACATTGTATTTGTCAAATATCATACAAGTTATTCATAGTTATAGAGATTCTTCCTACAGTAACGGGGTTGATGAATACAGTCAATGCTATAGTTTGTGTAAAAACTGAGACAATGGATTGAGATTCATTTCTTGTCTTCCCATCATGCAGTAGAAAGAGCCCAGATGATGTCACAATTTTTAGAAATGCTGTTTTAAAAGGAGGAAAATCATGTCAGGAGTAACAGGGTTGAGTGAAACATGTAGGACACAGATAATGATAATAACAAATATTAATTTAAAACTAGTTAAAGCCGCAGACACTCTACACTTTCAACATCAAATAATAATAATTAAAAACAAAATAAAATAAACAATCCACTCCACTTGAATGCTAAAAGTGTGTTATTTCTCACAGGTTATTCACTTGAGCTTGTGTTTCTGATGTCCCACTTTCACATGTGCATGAATGGAAGTCTGTGAAGGAAAAATCTAGTGTGAACGGCCATTATTAATTAAAGGACAAGTTCGGTATTTTACACTTAAAGCCTTGTTTACAGATCGTTTCTGTTGAAATAGAACGGTTAAGATTAAAATTTGGACACAAAATCGCTGCAAAAGATGCTTTCCAACAGGTTTAACCATTCGTTGAGAGAGCTTGACTAATAGACACTCCAGCCCAGTTGGTGGCGGAGTAATACCGTACCTCACAGCACATCCAATACAAGTCAATGAAGTTGAACAAAAACTACGATAAAACCTGTTGAAAAGCATCTTTTGCAGCGATTTTTGTGTGAGCATATCAGTGAACACCCCGATTACTCGGTGAGTTTCACGTCTTTGTAAACACGTTTTAGGAAGGATTGTTCCAGTGCCCATAGGCAGCCATTCTGTATGTGGGGGGGAAAGCGAAAGAAACCTAAAATTCTCGGGACAGCAGCATGTGTCCAAATTTTAATCTTAACCTTTCTATTTCATCAGAAACGATCTGTAAAAAGGGCTTTAAGTGTAAAATACCTAACCTGTCCTTTAAAACGTTTTAGTAAAATAAATATCAATCTCAAATTTGTTGTCAACATAGGGCTGTAATGTATATTTTAATGTTAATATATTTTTAGATAATTATGTCATTGATATATTTAATAGTTCTTGCTAAAGAAATTTGTGCCTATCCCTCTATTGCACGCATTATTACTTAGTAGTGGTAAAAAATGTTTTGCATGTTTTTATTACTTAAAATGAGCTAAATAACAGATATATAAAAAAATAAATTAAAAAAGGGTTTAAAGGGGGGTCGTTGGTAAATTGTTGCCATATGGCAACAATATGCAATCGTGGAAAGTACCATAAAATAAAAAAAAATTTCAAAAAACTCATTTTATTTAAAACAAGACTCAACAAATCCATCTCATACTTAGTGAAATGTTTAAACAAACATTTTTACAGTAAAAACATTATATAATTTCAACAGTTATCTGAAATGTCTGGTAATAATAACCAGGAACCTGGAACCTGTCTCACTGAAATACACTATTCATTTGTTTCATTTCATTCAGTAATTTTTTTGCCGTTTCATTTAATTTAATTCTCTTTATGCCTTAGGGTTAGTCAGTGAACCCTAACCCTAACCCTAACCCACTTGAAAGTCAGTGAAGCAAAGGAAAACTAAACACTTGGAGCACTTGCTTCTCACAATGCCCTTGCATCCTGGCATTTTGCATCTGCCCTTCTCAGATGCATGCAAGGGCCAGTGGTCTGTGCGGTCTCTGCGGACAGGATCTGGCGGGACAAAGCTTTGGGGCCCTCTTTTATTTTTCCCCACCACAACAGCTTGTGAAGGTCTAATGTTTTTACCTTTAAAATATAAGAAAAAGTTGTAAACAGTCTCAGAGTAGTTTCATGCTATGTAAGTCAATGGGACTCCATTAGGTTGAATGCACCATGACGTTTCCATATTTGCATATAGTTGCCATATGGCAACAAATGTATTTTAGCATATTACAAAAAACTTATAAAATCAAAACTGAATTTAAGTTTACTTACCCCAGATAGTAAGTTTAAGTTTACTTTTAAGTTTAAGTTTACTTACCCCAGATAGTGATTTAAATTTTTTATTTGATGAAAATTTTCCAAAATTTTAAATAAAAGGCTATCTTCGGGAGCCCCACACAGTGATGTTTGCATGTCAATGTCCATGAGCAAAAAGGACTGGCTAACAGGATATCCTGGTCATGTGACCTCATAAATTGTATTTTCTTAAAAGTTAAAGCCCCCTTTTCACAACTAACTGTAAAAACATAAGATTTTATATCACAGCTTTTTAGAAAATTAAGATAAAGTAATTGTTGCCATATGGCAACGCTATGCAATAGAGGGCTATAATTGTTTTAAAAATAATAATTGGAAGATAAATTACCTCATTCATTGGAAGTTTCAAGGACATATAATCAATTTATAAAAAGGCATCAAATTATCATAATATTTTATTACAGTTGTCTACCTTCTACTATTGCATCAGGGCTCACTTTGAATTATTTCATTGTACTGAATTTAATTTAACGATTTTTTGTTTCATGTCAGACCTGATGGAAGAGAGCGAGGAGAGTGAAGAACTGAGTGAAGTGAAGGAGGAACATCATGTCAAACCTGGAGAAAAACCTTTGAGTCGCTCAAAGACTAAACAGACATTATCAAAGAAAAGAAGAGCCAAGAAATCTTTCACCTGCACTCAGTGTGGAAAGAGTTTAACAAGCAAATGTAGTCTTGAGTGTCACATGAGAATCCACACTGGAGAGAAGCCGTTCTCATGTGATCAGTGCGGGAAGAGTTTCACCCGATCATCACAACTTGAATGTCACATGATGATCCACACCGGAGAGAAGCCGTTCACATGTGATCAATGCGGCAAATCGTTTCGTAGGGCATCAGACCTGAAGACACACCTGACAGTTCATACGGAGGAGAAGCCACATTCATGTTCTGTGTGTGGAAAGAGTTTTTCATGGCTGCGAAGTTTACAAACACATGAGAAAATTCATACTGGTGTGAGAGAGTACATGTGCTTTGAGTGTGAGAAGACTTTTATATCAGCAAGCAAATTAAAACAGCACCAGAGGATTCACACTGGAGAAAAACCTTACATGTGTTCACACTGTGACAAGAGATTCAGTCTGTCATCTAATCTGAAAACACATGAGAGGATCCACACTGGAGAAAAACCTTACAAGTGTTCACACTGTGACAAGAGATTCACTCAGTCTGTAAGTCTGAAAGCACATGAGATGATCCACACTGGAGAGAAGCCGCACACGTGTGATCAGTGTGGAAAAAGTTTTATTTTTAAAGCTGACCTGAAACGACACATGAGGATCCACACTGGAGAGAAGCCGCATGTATGCCATCAATGTGGAAACAGTTTCACAGACAAAGGTTCTCTTAAGAAACACATGATGATCCACACCGGAGAGAAGCCGTTCACGTGTGATCAGTGTGGCAAAAAATGTTGTAGGGCATCAGACCTGAAGAGACACCTGACAGTTCATATGAGGGAGAAGCCACATTCATGTTCTGTGTGTGGAAAGAGTTTTTCACTGCTGCTATATTTACATAGACATGAAAAAGTTCATATTGTTGTGAGAGAGTACATGTGCTTTGAGTGTGAGAAGACTTTTACTACAGCGGACTGTTTAAAACTGCACCAGATGATTCACACTGGAGAAAAACCTTACATGTGTTCACACTGTGACAAGAGATTCAGTCGATCAGCAGATTTGAAAAGACATGAGAGAATTCACAGCAGAGAAAAGCTGCACACGTGAGATCAGTGTGGAACAAGTTTCTCTTTCAAAACTCACCTGAAGATACACATGAAGATCCATGCAGTGGAGAAACCACATCACCACAGTCTAAGATCACAGTAAGTTGCTGAGCAACACAAGTACTCCACAAAGTCTCTTCTGTGTAAGTTAGCCACACATCTCCCTATAGCCAAATCTCTCCTCTCCACCTATAGCCGGTGAGCACAGGACACTTTGTTCATTGATTGATATTTAATTTGTCAGTTTCGATCAATGCGGAAAAAAACACACACATTCGCTCTCTGGCAGCAGGTGGCGCTCATGACTGAGAGTAAATGGTCACATCTTGAGACTTTTCTTTGCCGGTGCGAGAGCTGCCATTTCTGCCACATACGAGAAACATCACACAGCAAACGAAACCACGTTAAAAAAAAAATCACGCAACAACATTACTACACAGTTCTGGGAGATCCATTGAGAAAGCATTTTAAAGGGGATAGTTTAAAATTTTAAATTAGTGATTTACTCAACCTCAAGTCATCCTAGGAGTAAATGACATTCTTCTTTCAGACGAAGACTAAAACTTTACTGTTTAATGTTATTTTTTAGTATTATTTTTCTTTATTCATTTTCTTTATAATTTCATAATGTTTTTTGTGAAGTCAGACTATGTTTGTGCATGTGTGCTGAGCAGGGAGCTGGTAGAGTTATATTTTGCTTAGAGGTATGCAATGTTCACTTAGCAGAGATGTTACAATGATGATACTTCAAATTCGTACAGTTGGCTTGCTCTTTGCAAGAAGAATTGATGTTTCAACTGATGCAAATTTACCATTTGTATATTACAAATATATACACCACTGATGTATACACAAGAAATAGTTTCTTAGTGTGGATAGTGGATTGTACCATGCATTAGGTATACATTCATAAGCAACATGTTTTGCAACCTTACAAGGACGTTGTAAGTATCTCTGTGATGTATATAAGCTCAATCTTACTGTACCACCTCAGAGAAACATAAAGGCATGAGGGGGTGAGAGGAAGGAGAAACATTGAGATGAGGGGTAAGGAAGGAGAAACCCAGAACCATTTGCAGCTGGCATGATGGGGTGAGAAGAAATCTGGAATGAAGACCTCCTCACCCATAGTCTCGCGTAACCAGACCTTCAGCCTGACGGCTGAAGGTCTGGAATTCATAGCAGCTTTCTTTGGCCAAGGCCCGCCCATAAGGCCGTTTTAAGACATGTCAAACAACCAATTACAGTTCGTTTCGTTCAGCGTCACGTTTCGGGGGGTGGAAATGTCCCCACAACAACAGACCGGCGTGCAACAAGTCAGTCAGCATAGAAAATCAAAGAAGGAGAAGAAAACAAGCAGTAAGTCATTGATCTGTTCGTGCACGTATACTTTTGAGAATCCTACGTTTAGCTGAGCTTGATAAATGCTCATTGTCACTCATGTAAACACAACAGTTTTTCTTTCGCAATCAACACGTCTGCGCTTTGTTAACTTAACGCGACACACGCGCCCCCCAGAAATCCGATAAAATTCAACCAATCAGATGACGACTTCGACATTCCTGAAGTGTTTCCAGTTAAGTGTACCATATGCATCAGACGTTTAGCCAACGTTCCGTGGGCGTGACGTCTGAGGCTGAGACTACCTCACCCATAGCCTTATTATTAAGTGCCTGTTTCTCTCTGTCTGACATGACACATGTTTAAATAATAAATCTCTTGGCAAAAGTAACTGGTGTAGCTTCCGTGATTCAACAATACTGGGGGGGAAGTATGATTTTCAAATCTGCATTGCTCTTCCAAGCTTTATAATGGGAGTGAATTGCAGTTTCTGTTCTGTCCATAAAAGTGCATCTATCCATGATAAAAGTTCTCCACACGGCTCCGGGGGGTTAAAAAACAACACACTTTACACAACCAACAGAAAGAGAGCAGCTGGAATATATATATATATATATATATATATATATATATATATATATATATATATATATACATATATATATATATACATATATATATATATATATATATATATATATATATATATATATATATATACACTGCTCAAAAAAATTAAAGGAACACTTTGAAAACGCATCAGATCTCAATGGGGAAAAATATCATGCTGGATATCTATACTAATATGGACTGGGTATGTGTTATGAACGAAAGGATGCCACATCGTTTGATGGAAATGAAAATGATCAACCTACAGAGGATTGAATTCAAAGACACCCTGGAAATCTAAGTGAAAAAATGATGCAGCAGGCTTGTCAGTTTTGCTGAAATTTCATTGCAGCAACTCAAAATGGTACTCTAGTTTGTATGGCCCCCACGTGCTTGTATGCATGCCTGACAACGTCGGGACATGCTCCTAATGAGACGACGGATGGTGTCCTGGGGTATTTCCTCCCAGATCTGGACCAGCGCATCACTGAGCTCCTGGACAGTCTGAGGTGCAACCAGGTGATGTCAGATGGACCGAAACACAATGTCCCATAGGTGTTCTATTGGATGTAGGTCAGGTGAGCGTGGTGGCCCTTCCATGGTATCATTCCTTCATCCTCCAGGAACTGCCTGCATGCTCTCGCCAGATGAGGCCGGGCATTGTTGTGCACCAGGAGGAACCCAGGACCCACTGCACCAGCATAGGGTCTGACAATGGATCCAAGGATTTCATCCCGATACCTAATGGCAGTCAGGGTGCCATTGTCTAGCCTGCAGAGGTCTGTGCGTCCCTCCATGGATATGCCTCCCCAGACCCTCACTGACCCACCACCAAACCGGTCATGCTGAACGATGTTACAGGCAGCATAACATTCTCCACGGCTTCTCCAGACCCTTTCCTGTCTGTCACGTGCTCAGGGTGGACCTGCTCTCATTTGTGAAAACCACAGGGCTTCCAGTGGCGGACCTGCCAATTCTGGTGTTATATGGGAAATGCCAATCGAGCTCCCTGGTGCTGGGCTGTGAGCACAGGGCCCACTAGAGGACGTCGGGCCCTCAGGCCACCCTCATGAAGTCTGTCTCTGATTGTTTGGTCAGAGACATTCACACTAGTGGCCTGCTGGAGGTCAAGTCAAGTCAAGTCATCTTCATTTATATAGCGCTTTTAACAATGTAGATTGTCTCAAAGCAGCTTTACAGAGATAAGCGTATAATTTAAGGTAACAGAGATTGTTTCGGCTTTACAGCAGAGTTAAGTTATTTCCATCTAAAGTTAGTTTTAATTGATTTGGTTCCGTTGCAATGATCATTTGTTATTAAATTAGGGGCCGCTAAGACGACACCATTCTCTCTACACAGACTTTAAACGCGAACCTGTGAGAAACGCTGATGGCGGTCACATGCGCATTTAGAATGGGTTCTATAGTTATGTGCGTTTAAATATACGCAGGTTTGGAATTCCCTACAAGCCAAGCCTAAACAAAATACTTGTCTTTCCTTATAAATTTGATAAGGAATTTTATTTTATTTGTTGCTTTGGGGTAGGACCGCAAGACGAATTTTCCCGACAACGCCTTATCTGTAGAGTGGTAGTGGGATCCTCCATAGGGAGAGACTAGTTGGCACTTCAGCACTGCGTTGTCATCGGTCCAGGCGAAGGTCCTTCGTCAGATCTGGATACGGCCTGGATCCGGCAGGCTGCAGGAAAAACCTTGGGATAAACACAGACACTAAAATTAGCGTAGATGCCATTCTTCTCGTGATGTAACGAGTACATCAGGATTTTTGGGAAGTGTTCCCGGTTCCGGCTGACCTAATCTATGCAGCATAACATTAAATTATAGAAGTCTATAATGTATTATGTGAAAGCTAGGTCAAAGAGATGTGTCTTTAATCTGGCTTTGAACTGACAGAGTGTGTCTGCTTCCCGGACAATGGTAGGAAGACTGTTCCAGAGTTTTGGTGCTAAATAGGAAAAGGATCTACCGCCAGCAGTCGATTTTGATATTCTAGGTATAATCAACTGGCCGGAATTTTGAGATCGTAATAGACGTGACGGACTATAATGCGTTAAGAGCTCGCTCAAGTACTGCGGAGCTAAACCATTCAGTGCTTTGTAAGTAATCAGCAATATTTTAAAATTTATGCGATGTTTAATAGGGAGCCAGTGCAGTTTTGACAGAACCGGGCTAATATGGTCATACTTCCTGGTTCTGGTAAGAACTCGAGCTGCTGCGTTTTGGACCAGCTGTAGTTTGTTTATTAAGCGTGCAGGGCAACCACCCAGTAGAGCATTACAATAATCTAGCCTTGAGGTCATGAACGCATGAACTAATTGTTCCGCATTTGTCAATGAGAGCATATGACGTAATTTAGATATATTTTTAAGATGGAAAAATGCAGTTTTACAGATACTAGACACTAGACACTAGATACTAGACACAGGTCATTTTGTAGGGCTCTGGCAGTGCTCATCATGTTCCTCCTCGCACAAAGGAGCAGATACCGGTCCTGCTGATGGGTTAAGGACGTTCTATGGCCCTGTCCAGCTCTCCTAAGAGTAGCTGTCTGTCTTCCTGGAATCTTCTCCATGCTCTTGAGACTGTGCTGGGAGACACAGCAAACCTTCTGGCAATGGCACGTATTGATGAGCCATCCTGAAGGAGCTGGACTGCCTGCGCAACCTCTGTAGGGTCCAGGTATCGCCTCATGCTACCAGTAGTGACACTGACCCTAGCCAAATGCAGAACTGGTGAAAAACAGTCCGAAAAGATGAGAAGGGGAATTTTTTTATTTATTTTATTTATTTATTTATTTTTTGTGATTATGTTGATGTTTTGTCGTAAACATTATTTGGCGTGTCTACGATCGTACTTTTGACGGCCTATGACATCACCGTTCGCTCTAGTGATGGGTAGTCCAGTTCTTTTCCACGAACCGGTTCTTTCGGACAGTTCGTTTCAATGAACCGGTTCAAAACACCGATCTTTTACGTCCTCACGTAATGACATCAATTCTATCATCCCGGCGGATAAAAATACATTCAAATAAAGCCATTTGTAATCATAACTTCAGTTAAATAATATTAATCATCATCATAATCATCTTGGATAAGTTACTTACATTTACGTTTTGCAAATTAACCCTACAGGTGATGATCAAACGTGGATGTTTTACATGTCTTAAAGATATAAACTGGATAAACTGGTCTTCATCACTTTTATTTTATTTGTTATTGAATAAACGTAGGCCTACATTTCGAATTCCAAATTCGGCCCCTCATTTAGTCCTCGGTTCCCCTGTGCTCATGTATCAGCACATTATGCAGTTGGCCAAAAGAAAGTTCGTTTAAGAGCAAGCGGCAACCTCCCTGTCTATGGTTCAGAGACGGTGCTATTGTCACAGGCCGGGGGTACCACCCCTAACTGACGTACCACCTCGAGGGGCCAACCGCAGAACACAACCAGGCTGGACAACAAGAAAGAAATTTAGAAGTTTATTTTTATTGAGTTAAAAATAGATCTCTTAAAATCAGCAGGTGAATCGCTTCTTCGGTGGAGGCCCTGTCTGTGGACAATGAGTGATCAGATAAGACTTTGGCTTCGGAGAGGGCTCAGATGATGATAGGTAAGTAATTACACAGCAGTTCCTCTTCAGGGAGAACTCAGGCAGTGAATGGTGAATGATCACACAAGAGCTTGCTTCAGATGCAGAAAGGTAAGTACGTACACCACACTTCCTCTTCGATGAGAACTTGAACAGTAGACGGTGAGTAATCGCACAAGAACTTTGTTCAGAGGAGGTGAAACAAGCAATTACACAGCAGTTCGCCTTCGCTTACTTCAATGATGAGAGGCAAGTAGTTGCACAGTGGTTCCTCTTCAGTAAGAATTCAAGCAGTAAACGGTGAGTAATCTCACGGGGGCTTTGTACAGACGATACACAGCAGCTCCTCTACTGGCAGTAGACGACGAGGGATCATACATGAACTTTACGTCGCTGCTTCAGATGCTGAAAGGCACGTACGTACACCACAGTTCCTCTTCAGTGAGAACTCGAACAGTAGACAGTGAGTAATCACACAGGAGCTTTGTTTGGACGATGTAAAACAAGCAATTACGCAGCAGTTCATCTCCGGTGACGACTCAAGCATTAGACGGTGAAGAATCATAGGGGCTTACTTCAACGATGAGAGGCAAGTAGTTGCACAGTGGTTCCTCTTCAGTGAGAATTCAAGCAGTAAACGGTGAGTAATCTCACAGGGGGCTTTGTACAGACGATGAGAGGTAAGTGGTTACACAGCAGCTCCTCTTCGGTAAGAATACAGGCACTATATGGTGAGGGATCATCCAGGAGCTTTACTTCGCTGCTTCAGATGCTGAAAGGTAAGTACATACACCCAGTGCCGTCGCAGGTGGGGTGCGAGGCCCTGTGCGAACTTGAAATGCGAGGCCCTGCTCATTGATGTTGATACTTTTGCGCATGAATAACAGTCACACGGACGTAGCTGTTTTAACGTTAGTTCTATTGCACGCATAATCTCGCTCTAATACGTTTTTATCAAGTAGAATAATACGTCATAATTATGCATAGTCTCAGCTATGACTTTTTACTATTTATTTCAGAGGGAAAAAAAAACAACTGTGCAACGAGTGGTTTTACATCAAGTCAGCTCGAGAATTTTCGTTTTTTGATATGTATCTGAATGGTCCAGAGGTAGAACTTTCGTCTAGCGTGCCAGAGATTTTAGGTTCGAATCCGCCCTCATATAGTTTTTTTTTTTTCATCAAAACCGATTATGTTCATAAGTGGTTGTATATCAAGCATGGACACGTTTGTGTGTATTATGTTTTGAGTATTGACAATCATTCGTTCAACTAAACGGGTATACTTTTCTTCTCAAAACTGGCGCTATTTCTCCTTTCCTCAGTCGATGTTTATAAAGAGTGCAAGTCAAGTCAAGTCAAGTCATCTTCATTTATATAGCGCTTTTAACAATGTAGATTGTTTCAAAGCAGCTTTACAGAGATAAGCGTATAATGTAAGATAACAGAGATTGTTTTGGCTTTATAGCAGAGTTAAGTTAGTTTCAATCTAAAGTTAGTTTTGATTGATTTGCTTCCGTCGCAACGATCATTTGTTATTAAATTAGGGGCCGCTAAGACGACACCATTCTCTCTACACAGACTTTAAACGCGAACCTGTGAGAAATGCTGATGGCGTTCAAATGCGCATTTAGAATGGGTTCTATAGTTATGTGCGTTTGAATATACGCAGGTTTGGAATTCCCTACAAGCCAAGCCTAAACAAAGTACTTGTCTTTCCTTATAGATTTTGATAAAGAATTTTATTTTATTTTGTTGCTTTGGGGTAGGAACGCGAAACGAATTTTCCGGACAACGCCTTATCTGTATAGTGGTAGAGGGATCCTCCATAGGGGGAGACTAGTTGGCACTTCAGCACTGCGTTGTCATCGGCCCAGGCGAAGGTCCTTCGTCAGATCTGGATACGGCCTGGATCCGGCAGGCTGCGGGAAAACCTCGGGGCAAACACAGACACTAAAATTAGCGTAGATGCCATTCTTCTCATGATGTAACTAGTACATCAGGATTTATGGGAAGTGTTCCCGGTTCCGGCTGACCTAATCTATGCAGCCTAACATTAAATTATAGAAGTCTATAATGTATTATGTGAATGCTAGGTCAAAGAGATGTGTCTTTAATCTAACTTTGAACTGACAGAGTGTGTCTGCTTCCCGGACAATGGTAGGAAGACTGTTCCAGAGTTTTGGTGCTAAATAGGAGAAGGATCTACCGCCAGCAGTCGACTTTGATATTCTAGGTATTAGTAACTGGCCGGAATTTTGAGATCGCAATAGACGTGAAGGACTATAATGCGTTAAGAGCTCGCTCAAGTACTGCGGAGCTAAACCATTTAGTGCTTTGTAAGTGATCAGCAATATTTTAAAATTTATGCGATGTTTAATAGGGAGCCAATGCAGTTTTGACAGAACCGGGCTAATATGGTCATACTTCCTGGTTCTGGTAAGAACTCGAGCTGCTGCGTTTTGAACCAGCTGTAGTTTGTTTATTAAGCGTGCAGGGCAACCACCCAGTAGGGCATTACAGTAATCTAGCCTTGAGCTCATGAACGCATGAACTAATTGTTCCGCATTTGTCAATGAGAGCATATGGTAGGGCTGTGTTGAAAAAATCGATTCACCGATTCTGAATCGATTTTCATATTAATTTCTAAAGATCGATTCGTAACTCAGAGGATCGATTTAATGATAGGCCTACATTTTCCCCGTGAACTTTAACTTGCCGCGTCATTGAATTCACGCATGCACGCGAGGTGGAAGGACATTAAAACAACGAACATGGTGGTGGTCAGTAACGTTAAGCAATCGGTTGCTTTGAAAACTCCAGAAACGCTCAAAGCTGCGATCTGGCACCATTTCGGGTCCAGGAGCAATGCAGAAAACGAGCTTGACAAAAGCAAAGCAAATAAGCAATTTGCAAAGCCTGCCCCGGCCGCTCGCGCGCTCACCTTCACCGTCTTCAAACAACACGAGCGCTGTCTTGCTCTCTCTCCCTCGCGCATATTAATCAAAATAAATTGACACGATGGTGTCGAAAAAAAAAAAACTATCCAGTGATGAAATGTTTTCTGTGTTGTCAAATCTTGAGCGATATCCTAAACTGCCAAGATAATTACACAACGCGTGCCGTACACGTCCGATTCGCGAACTAATGATTCCTTTGAACCGATTCAATTTAATGAATGGTTTAAACAACTGATCTGTCCAACACTGAACTCACGAGACGTCTGAATTGGTGTATAAAAAAATCTGTAACACTTTACAATAATGTTCTACTTATTAAACTATTTAACTACATTAGTTAACATTTACTATTACTAAACTGCACTTCTACAACATTGTTAATTTCAACATTTAGGCTATAACCTTCATTGTTGAAATCAAAAGTTGTACAGTATTTGTTAACATAGTTTAATGCACTGTGAAGTAACATTACCAAACAATGAACAGCTGTGTTTTTATAAACTAAGATAAACAAAGATTAATAAATATAGTAACAAAAGTATTGCTCATGGTAAGTTCATGTTAGTTAATATGTTAACAATTCAAACCATATCCTAAAGTTACAAACAAATAATGTACTCTAATTTAAATAATACTCTGATGTTTAAATCATTTAAAATGAGAATGTAAGTGTACTCACCCCATTTTTGTTTGTAAGAAAAAATTAGATTAGATTTCATATCGCAATATATATCGCAGAAAAATAAAATATCGCAATGTCATTTTTTCCCAATATCGTGCAGCCCTAATTCTTAATGTAATTTTTAATAATACATCAGGTTCGCGTCTAAATAATCGGTCTACTGCTGCTGATATACCTCTGCGTCCTCTGTCGTCTACACCAGTGCAAGTTTGTGAAAGCAGTTGTATCACTCTGGAAGGGGGACAGTTCTTTACAACCATCAATACTCCATTTATTTGCAGTTGAATGTCTATAATAATAGTATCAATATGTTGCATAACTACAGTCCTGTAATTCAGGTAACAGCTGGAAAAAAATGCTTTTTTCAAAAACACTTAAATAAAACCCGAAGATCGGATCAGATCGGATCGAATCGAATCGAATCGAATAATGATAATCGATTCAAGATCTTGAGAATCGGAATCGAATCGATTCTTGAAATTTGAATCGAAACCCAGCACTAGCATATGGCGTAATTTAGATATATTTTTAAGATGGAAAAATGCGGTTTTACAGATACTAGACACGTGACTTTTAAATGAAAGATTGGTATCAAAGAGCACACCCAGGTTCCTAACCGACGACGAAGACTTAACAGAGCAGCCATCAAGTGTTAGACAGTATTCTAGGTTATTACGTGAGGAAGTTTTTTGTCCAATAATTAGAAACTCTGTTTTTTTAGAATTTAGAAGTAGGAAATTACGAGTCATCCAATTTTTTATATCCGCTATGCATTCCGTTAATTTTGTGAATTGAAAAGTTTCGTTAGGTTTTGAAGAAATATAGAGCTGAGTATCGTCAGCATAACAGTGAAAGCTAATGCCATGTTTCCTAATGATATCTCCTAATGGTAGCATGTACAGAGTGAACAGCAGCGGTCCTAGTACTGAGCCTTGTGGTACGCCATACTGAACTTGTGATCGATGAGACATCTCATCATTTACTGCTACAAACTGATAACGGTCAGATAAGTATGATTTAAACCATGCTAGTGCATTTCCCGTAATGCCAACATAATGTTCTAATCTATTTAAAAGATTAGAAGTCATACATTTACTAAAACTAGGCTATATCAAGGCTCTTGAAAGCCTTTGTTTTTGGCAGAAACGATGTTTCGAGACATTACAGACAAGACACACGCAGACTGTGCTGGAACTTACCCCAGTCACTTCTTCAGACGAGTATTTCTAAAACTACACCAGCAGACTTTTCACTCACAACTCACTAGTTGTCACGGAACGCACGACAGCGCCTCCTCCTGGTTTCACTAGGTCCCTCTCTCCTGCTTACTAGGACTGTATTCACCTCATTATGATTTCATCTGTTTCACCTGTGCACCCTCAGCTCCCCTTTATCTGGACTGTTCAGTTCTGTTCTCATTTGTGAAGTCTTGTTTTACCAAACCTCTGTCTCAGTTTGTTTCTCTTGCTACTCTGTATTTGACTTGATCTCGTGTATTTGAACTTGGACTCTGAACTCATTTGTGAACCTTTGCTGCCTGCCTCTGACTACTGCTTGTCTGACTACGATTCTGGATTGCCCCTTATCAACTTTAATAAATGATCTGCAAATGGATCCAACCGTCTCTGCCTCTCCGTCACACTAGCTAGCCTAACGTACATTGATTTTACGTGCGAGCCCTGTGAGGGAAACTGCGCATTTGGATTTCATACAAAAGCTTTTCTCACTTTTATTTACGCAACGTCCACAATGAATAGGCCTACGATAATTACATGATGAATTTAGAATTAAAATTTTGAAAAAGGCTGCTGATATATCTGGTTTAATTTCAACTAAGGATTTAACATGCGGCATTTTGTCAAAAATTCTAACCGGCTAGCTGTGGCTAATTAATGTTTCACGGAATAAATACGTTACCCCTCACACTTCCATATCAAAGACTGTATGTTGAACAGTGAAATTAGCTTGAGCTGCTACCACCACTACTTATTAAAATTATAGGTAAACATTCATAACTTACCATAAAACACTGCCTGCTCCGAGTGGCGTGCTCCTCAAGTCAGAAGTGAAGAATCCAGAAAGTTCCGCAAAGAATGAAAAAAGTAACCAGTTGCTGGGTCAAAATAACCCAACCAGCATTTATTTGTGAATGACCCCCTTACAAATCATTTGACCCAGCATGAGCAACCCAATAATGTGTTTACAGTACCCCAAACAACCCAACGTTTTGACCCAGCACAATCAACCCAACAATTTGTTTACAGAAACAACCCAGCATTTTTTAGAGTGTAGGTGTAATTTTTTATAATATCTGCAGCGTACAACATGCTAAGTCAGGGAATAGTCAGAAATCAGAAGGACTTCCTATAAAAAGGGAGAAAATTGCAGTTGAAAAGAATAACTAAACAAATTCAAAAGTAGTAGTTAAAGGAACTACATAGGAATCCTAGCTGTGAAAAGAGCGCTGATAAGAAACTGGGATAAGGAGAAAGTTCCTGATAGAGACTACCTTGGTAATCCAGAGTTCTCGCGAGAGCACAAGTTGAATTTGCTCAGCGAGTTACTCTGGTGTCGAGCAATGGAGCTCATTAAATGAAGAGTTTCGTTGCAAAACGAGATATATCCATTTTGAGAAATGTTGGTTATTTGACATTATTATTTAAGACATCAACAGTCAAGTTCATTCACATTTTTTTGTACACTAAACTATTACTTGAGCTCAGTGAAGGCCAGGGACACAATATTCTTCAAATCCAGGATATTTTTTATTATGACCGCCGCTAGCGTAGCTAGCGAAAGCGGTCATATAGGGATTGTCAAAGTTTTTTTTTTTTTTCCCGTCACCTTACTGAATTTTTCGTCAACGATACCAGGGACACCGAAGCACCAGGGAACATGAAATTTGGTGGGCATGTAGCCCCACTAGACTTCTAAGGAAAAATTTCGTTTGGTCCCCGGGGGCCACTCCCCCCCCGCGCTGGGCCCCCCCAAACCCCAAAAAATGCAGTTTTTCCTAAATAACTACCTGAACCGTGGCACCGAGGATGAAGAAATTTTTATGGTATGTTGGTCTACTAGACTTTTACGGAAAAATTTCGTTTGGGGCCACTCCCAACCCCCCGCCCAAACCCCCCCCACCCCACCCCACCGCACCCCACCCCCGCGCTGGGGCCCCCGTAAATTTTTCGTCAACGATACCAGGGACACCGAAGCACTGGGGAACATGAAATTTGGTGGGCATGTAGCCCCACTAGACTTTTAAGGAAAAATTTCGTTTGGTCCCCGGGGGCCACTCCCACCCCGCGCTGGGCCCCCCCAAACCCAAAAAAATGCAGTTTTTCCTAAATAACTACCTGAACCGTGGCACCGAGGATGAAGAAATTTTTATGGTATGTTGGTCTACTAGACTTTTACGGAAAAATTTCGTTTGGTCCCCGGGGGCCACTTCCCCCCCCCCCCCGCGCTGGGGCCCCCCAAACCCCAAAAAATGCAGCTTTTCCTAAATAACTACCTGAACCGTGGCACCGAGGATGAAGAAATTTTTATGGTATGTTGGTCTACTAGACTTTTACGGAAAAATTTCGTTTGGGGCCACTCCCAACCACCCCCCCCCCCTGCGCTGGGGCCCCCGTAAATTTTTCGTCAACGATACCAGGGACACCGAAGCACCGGGGAACATTACATTTGGTGGGCATGTAGCCCCACTAGACTTCTAAGGAAAAATTTCGTTTGGCCCCCGGGGGCCACTCCCCCCCCGCGCTGGGCCCCCCCAAACCCCAAAAAATGCAGTTTTTCCTAAATAACTACCTGAACCGTGGCACCGAGGAAGAAGAAATTTTTATGGTATGTTGGTCTACTAGACTTTTACGGAAAAATTTCGTTTGGTCCCCGGGGGCCACTCCCCCCCCGCGCTGGGCCCCCCCAAACCCAAAAAATGCAGTTTTTCCTAAATAACTACCTGAACCGTGGCACCGAGGATGAAGAAATTTTTATGGTATGTTGGTCTACTAGACTTTTACGGAAAAATTTCGTTTGGTCCCCGGGGGCCACTTCCCCCCCCGCGCTGGGGCCCCCATAAATTTTTCGTCAATGATACCAGGGACACCGAAGCACCGGGGAACATGAAATTTACATCTAGTTTAATTTTATGTCCATAAATAGTTCATAAATAAGTCAAAAACCATGCCAAAATGCAACATATTTATCTTAACATTGTCAAACATCTTAAATTGGTTAAAAAACAATACATCATAAATATATGGAATAGTATATACAAAGATTGATTAATAATAATAAGATTCTGAGTTAGTTTTGGCCAGAACATACACAACATAGCATTATTTTTTTTTTTTTTTTTTTTTTTTTTTGCAAAAATGCTATATATCCACCTTAGGCTATATTCTACTACTGTAATACCATTAAGTAAAGCTAGTGAATCAATGTTGTGTGTGTGTGTGTGTGTGTGTGTGTGTGTGTGTGTGTGTGTGTGTGTGTGTGACGTAGCCTACGTGACTGACAGCTTGCCTACAGTATAAACAATTAAATGGTAAACGTTTTTTAGTTAGCCTATTGAATCCTCTTTTTAAAAATATATGTTTTTTGTTTTGATATTATCGTTAAATCACTGAGCAAACTCGGAGCACTTCACCGGCGGTGACTCTCTCCTCGTCCTTGCGTGACATCCTGAACTCGCGCAGCATCCTGAACGTTCTATAGCCTAACCGTTATATCACACTTTGTAAAGAAACTGGACTGGCGGATATCGCGTTTTGTGAAAAAATATATTTTGTAGTAGGCTTAAAGTGTCCATTTTTAAATCTTATTAATGGCAGCAATTCACACATAGATTAAGGTACATCTGAACAGTGATTTCCAATAATAAAATCCAAATGTCAAAAAATGGCGTTTATCGCATTTTGCAACCGAACTCTTCAAATATGCCCTTGTATCCGAGCTGCACCAATCACACCAGGTTATCTGATATAGGCGGGCCAGAGGCGAGATGACGACAGCGTTGTGACGTCGAAGTCATTAGTAAACATTGCAAGATGGCTATGGATGAATAGCAGTTGTTTGAAAGTTCTTTGGCCGCTACAATGAATGAGTTAGACTTGGCTTTTTCTCTAAACGAGGAACAGAAGACGCCGCTCGAATCCTTCCTTTGCAAGAAGGACGTTTTTGCTGTTTCGCCGACCGGATACGGTAAAAGTATAATCAGAGGATGTCTAATAAGGTTAGCTCCGCTGGTAGCGTATGGGGTTTATTTTTGTGATTGGTCGTAGTGTTATCCAATCACGTGCAGTGAGATTCTCAAATGCACGCTTGGTGCCGCCCCTCGAGCTGGCCGATTTTCATTAGTCGACGCCAGACCATTAATCTTTCAGATTTAGGTCTGGATTTCCAGGCTAGATAGAGACTAGACTTATGGGCAAGTGAAAACAGCCGATCACTCCTGTTTCAAAAATAGCTAAAGAAAAGAGGGATGGTTAAAGTCAGGAAAACAAAATAATATTTAAAAAATCATATTTTAAGTAGGTTATGAATTTAAGAGAAGAATATTGAGAGAAATATAAAAAATAATAAAACCATTAAACACTAGAAGGAAAGAGACTAAAGAGAATGCTGGAAACAATAAAACAGTCAGCGAGCAATAAAGCTCTTAAACTCAGAATTATCTGAGAACTAGGAGAGTGAAGAAGCAAAGCAGAGGGAGGATGATAGAAGGGGACCTTTGACTTCTGTTAGGAGAGGAATCCAGTCGGACAGCCAGAGTTCAGGAACCCAAAGAAAATTTATTAGAGCCGTAGTTAACAGATGCGGCCAGAAAACAGATAGGATCAGAATGGTTAAGAGAAGACCACAACGCTTATACAGATCGTGTAATTAAAACATCTAAAAATGTGAATTTGAGTTGAGAAGCTATAACATTGATTAAGTTGGTATATCCATAACAAAAGCTAAAAGCTATTGACAATGTGAGAAGTTTAACAAGGAAAAAGAGGAAATATTGGCAATGAAAGGAGATGTTAGTTAATGCATCTAAAGACCAAATTCCACTAAGTGTATGGTTATTAATAGAGGATGAAATACCTATAACAGATAGAATAAGGTAACTAAGAGAAGTAGGTTGGAAAATCACAAAGTTGATAAATTAGTAACGATCCTGAATACTTTAACTAAAAACAAATAGAGGAAAATATTGCTGAGTATGATTTAATGTCTCAGTATGTGAGAATAGTGAGGAAAACAGAATAAATTAAACAGAAAGTGTGAAGAAATAAGAGACAGGGGCTTAGGGTACTACTCAATATGTATAAGTTATAGCTGTATTTAAAAGCACTAGAAAGGCTAAAATAAATAAATGCACAAGTTATTATTATAACGGACAGCAAAAAGGCTGAGACAAGTTTAAATGCAAACTTAGACATTTGGAGATTCTGTTCTAGGTTTGTTAAGTTTAACAGGAAACCTGTTGGACATGGTGACTTATGGAAGAAGATTAATGATCTAGCTAGGAATTTGGACTTAGCAGTGATTTATCAGCATGAACATTCAACGCAAAACACAGAGATAGCTTTAAGAAACAAAGAAGTAGATAAATTAGCAAGAATAAGAAGAATTATAATTAAAGAAAATGAGACAGTTGTATTAGGAAAATGCACAATTATAGGAAATATTCTGTAAACCTAAAAATAGATCATTATATTAATAGGGGAAGACAAAAATGTAAGAAGTGATTATGTTAGAATCACACCAGAAAGAGTTAACCAATGGTGTTGATTGGAAATAGCTAGACCTTTAAAGCCTAAAAAGTTCCTTTAGAGTAAGGACATAAGATGGGATGAAGAGACTTGAGGAGTCATTATATTATACTAATTTAACTAATGTAATTCGAAAAGATAAATAGACAAAATAATCAATATAATGACAAACTTCAGGTTGTGTAGATACAATTGTATGATATGCAACTGCAATCACTCATTTCTTAAACTGGGCAAATGTATCTTGTCCATCTAAGTATGAATTGTTTGTTTTTTACTGTTATTGTGAAGCGTCCTTGAGTTTGGGAAAGGCGCAATGTAAATTAAACATGATTATTATCCACTAAACCTTTTAAGGATTTAATTACTAAGAAAGATGAAGTATAATAAACATACAGCATGGTTTGAGAAAATCAGCTTTGGAGTAAGAAGAATTTGTTATTGGAATAAAAAAGGAAGGAAGGTAGAATTACCTTAAAGAAAAAGACATATCTTATCAAGAATATAAAATAACTAATTAAAGACCAAGAAAAGAACAAAGAAAGAGTATAAATACTTCTAACATGCTCTTTTAATTAAAAAGAGTGAAACTATATATATATATATATATATATATATATGCATGTGTGTGTGTGTGTGTGTGTGTGTGTGTGTGTGTGTGTGTGTGTGTGTGTGTGTGTGTGTGTGTGTGTGTGTGTGTGTGAAACAGCAAGAATGCAGATTTATGGGGTAATAAAATAGCGTGTCTCTTGATGGAGCAAAGTTAAAGAGAATAAAATAAGCAAAGTTGAACGTGAGTAAAAGTGTTCAATAGCCTAAATATATGATACAAAGCTAAATATGAAATGAGACTGGACATGAGGCTGTAAACAAATAATGTAAATTTAGAAACACATTATCTGAGTTGGGATATTATACACTAGTCAAGCAAAATGTGTGAGGCTCCAGCGTTAAATATACAACCCAGTCACGTGACGCTTGATCGCTAAATGTCCCTGTGACATTTGTACTTTTAAATTAAGATAAAATAACGAAATAAATTGCTGGTAATAACAATAATATTACATTTAATATTGGCTAAATACCTAATGTTCCAGGTATTTGACTACTGGCAGCCGACAAAACGTTTGAAACTACATTTAATAATTCACTTATTTCAACAGGTCAGGCATTCACATTGAAATATTTATTCCTATACAACACAGAGCTCTGCACTTGCAGACAAATAATGAATTGAGAAATTGTTGATCATTTTTTATTAATTTGTTTCTTTGTAATAAATTAAGAAATAACTGATCACTTGTTATTAAACTGTTTCTTTGTAAATTAATTAAAAAAATGTTGATCACTTTTATTAAAAAATATATATATTTGTAATCTACCAAAAATGTGAGAACATTTTATTAATATGTTCTTATGATTTGAAAAACTAAGAAATTAATACATAAGCTAAAATGTAGACATTTAACTACTCCCTCTAAAGCGAATGATTATTAAAACATGCTTGTGAGTTTATTTTTTCTCCGTAATTTGGTCGAAAAATTTTCAACACGTGCCTACATAAATTCCTGGGAAAGTTAAACGTATTAATTATTGCAGGTTTGGATAGAGAGATCAGTGTTTGTATTACCTGTGTCATGGCATGAGACAATAAGACAATGTTATGAACGTGCTTTGGCATAATTCAGAACTCAATAAAGACACTTTAGTCATTACAGCGAAAGTTTCAGTTAAGTTTTAATATAAATAATTAATATTTTATGTTGTGTTAGGTTTTCCCCATAAACTGTGTGTTATTATCCTTTCATAAATCTGCTGCACTGCACTACTGATGCCTGACTGCTACATTATAGTGTTTGGAGTGTTCCTGGTAACTGTTCCAGCAAACTTTTATTTGTTCAATAATTAAATTGGTTAAATAGAATTCAAAACAATTACTTACATAATCAATATAATCTTTATTTTGTTCTGCAAGACATGGAAAATATGTATTTTATATATGATTAATATTTTGAGTTTGTTCTATGAGTGACGTCATCGGCCGCGCCTCTCTCTCTCTCTCTCTCTCTCTCTCTCTCTCTCTCTCTCTCTCTCTCTCTCTCTCTCTCTCTCTCTCTCAGAACAGCCTGTGACTGGAGAGAGTCAGGTAAGTCTGTGCAGTGCTCTGCATTTAAGAACGAAAATATGCTGTATTAAGTGACGTTTAAAGTTGACATTTATTATAGAAATGTCATAAAACGGGAACAAGTTTATACATGCATTTTTTCTGCCTAAAGTTCAATGTATTTTCGGAGTTTTATAAACGCACGTGTTTGTTTTATGTTGCCGCCTGCGCGTCAAATTAGAGTGCAGGCTTTTCCCTGTTAATAAAATTTTCTCTACATATAGTTTAGGTGGATTGAGTCTGTGGAAATGTTGTTTAGTAGGGGAGACCGGGGATGGTTGTAACACGGGTCAGTTGTAACAATTCCAATATGTCCAATCAGGAACTAGTTACAAATCACCTGAATCACTTCGCACATGCTCAGTTTAGTTCTTATTCCACATGTAATAAAGTAGAGCCCTGTGGCAGACACAGCACATGTTAGAGTGGAAAAAACAATTTTGAGATAAGAAAGTTACTTTTTTTACTTTTTTTTGTTTTTGTTATGGGAATTTCTGCTTTGTAGTTAAACTCCTCAAACTTTTATTATGTTTATTGTGTGTCTGTGTAGATATTTTCCATGCAAGTTGTTAGTGCTAATGTTTTGCCTGTTAGCTGTAAGGTGAGCTAGTTCATGGCTACATGACTCTGGGTTAGTTGTAACAACAAGACTCTGGGTTAGTTGTAACAACAATGAAACATTAATTTTTATTATGGCCAATACTATAGACTGACAGTAACAACCATGCTTACACAAATAGAATGTTTAAGTGTTCAAGTTCAATTTATTATGGTCAATTACTATGACAGAGTAACAACAGAGTCACACACACACACACACACACACACACACGCACACACACACACACATGCGCGCACACACACACACACACACACACACACACACACACAATGTTCAAGTGTTCAATTTTATTAATTATTATTATTTAAAATTTACAATTTTATTATTCAATTTATTATTATTATTTTATTTATTATTTATTATAATTTTATCAATTTATAATGGTCAATTACTATGACTGAGAGTGACAAACACACTGAGACTAAGAGTGACACACACACATCAGTTATATTGAAAAGTCAGAGTTGAATAAAAACCTTTCAAAATAATGTTTTTGTCAAAATCCTTATTTCATTATGTTACATATCACCCCGGTGGATATCATAATGTTACATCTCACCCCAGGGTATGTTACAACTAACCCAGACTATGGGGTGAATTGTAACATTTCACTCCTCGTGTTTGAAACTAAACCACGCATTTTCTGTTTGTGTTGCAAAGATAATAGCTATGTCATTTTATAGCAGACACTTGTAACTAGTTTGGATCACATTTTGAACACACTGACTTCAAAGTACTACAAGATATAGACAGAAAGGTCAAAACTGTTACAACCATCCCCGGTCTCCCCTATATTAAATGTGTGTAGCTTTCATTTGGATGTTAAAATGTATGTTTATAGCCATATGTGCGACCTGTAGCCTATATCATACATCCTTCAGCTGAAAAAGAGGAAAAACACACTATTCGATCTAACAAATTTAGGCATTTTGACTATAATATTTTTGTAAACATATTGTACTTCTGATGGAATTGTATTTCTTTAATTTAATTTGTGTGAATGTGGATTTTCATAAATAAGACACAGAAAGAAAGGGTGGGGTGTCAATGATGGCCTTCTGGTCGGCAGTCTTACCCATGATTGCGGTTTTGAGTAATGAACCAGGCTGGGAGTTTTTAAAAGCCTCAGGAACCTTTTCATAATATGCTAATTTTTTGAGACAGGAATTTTGGGTTTTCATGAGCTGTATGCCAAAATCATCCGTATTAAAACAATAAAAGACCTGAAATACTTCAGATGGTGTGCAATGAATCTAAAATATATGAAACGTCCGTCTTGCTGCGTATTCACATAAACACATCAGTTATGTCCGTGCTGCTGTCAACGCAATGCGTGCGATTAATGTTTTTCATTTTAAAGCGTTAAAAATATTTAACGCAATTAAAGCAGCATACGATTTTTTTTTGCCATCCTTTGGCTAGCGTTACATATATTATTATATAATCACGTTCTTCATGCTTCTAACCATGCAAGCGAGAAAATACAAAAGAGAATGCGCTGTCTGTGATGCTGAAGGACGACGCGCACCAGACTTGACTTCTCTTTCGCCCTTTGCTTTGAGTATCCTCATGAGAGCAGTCTTAAATTAGTTAAAAAAAGTCTTAAATGAATGTTAAGAGTTGTGAGAAGAGTTGTGCAGCAGTGACATCAGAATCAAATAACACTTCAAAAAAGATGCCATTAAACAATTATTTGAAATAGGCTACGCTGTCTTTATGATGTTTCTACATTAATTTTGAGATTTACTGTGAAATTATTACATAAAATATATTAAAAACAAGCTATCTTGTGCAATTATAACAAAACAATCCCAATAATTATCCCATTATCCCAATTATTATCCCAATAATTATGCCATACACTGAGTGAGCAAACATTTAGGTGAGATTTGCAATGGTAATTGAGCAATGTTTATATATGAATAAAAAGCCTTAATTGAATATGTCATTATGTAAAGTGATCTCTTCAGAATAAATGAATGATTTCCTAGACTTTAAATGGATGGACAAAAAAAAAAAAAATCTATATGACAGTAGGGCCTATATGGCAGTTCTTCCCTGTGCTATTGAAAATTGATTTCAAGGTATAGTATCAAAGTAGTATTGTGACAACACTAGTGTAGGGTGCCACACATTTCTTTTAAAGGAGCTGTATGTAAGAAATTTATTTCAATTAATCAAAAAATGGCCCTGATATGTCACTAGACATTAAGAAATCATGTTCATTTCAAATACTTATATCACTGACAACAGTAGTACGGCCAGGATATTGTCATTTAAAAAGTGAAGTTGCAGCCCTCAACTGATGTTGATGTTGTCATCTTGTGTTTTGGCCTGATGCCCCACCCTCCACCTATCTACCAATCACGAAGTTAGTTGTGTTTCAGCATCCGGGTTGCCAGCTCTGCTCTAGTTACCACAGCTGCAGCTACAAACTGTAGCCTACGTTCCTGCTGGATCCTGCAGCCTATCTGGCAACCTCAAGTCAGGGGGGAGGGGGAGGGGATACAGTAATTTGAAAGTGATTGCAGTACCAGTTTTGGCCACAATCTTACATACGGCTCCTTTAAATTTCAAAGGGTGCCTTGACTGAAAAAAAGGTTGGGAAACACTGATATAGACAGTAGAACATAGTTAAAAGTTAAACAGGCTCTTTGATGAATAGCAGCTATTGAGTAAAGTAGAGAAGGCCCTATAAACAAGGTTGTAAGTTTTGTTTGTTCAAAACTGTAACATTCGTTTGTTCAAGTTGCAGTTTGTTTGAAATAACAAACCAGTTCACCCGAAGGAAAACTCGATGAAGTGCTATTAGAGGACATCCTGTCATAGCTTTTTGGTACATAACGGCTACCGTATATGCAACACGCATTTGAAAAAGCGAGGCGCTAGAGAGCACTATTTGCTTGAATGCAAAATACAATTTCACCATTAGATGGGAGAAATTCCCACACAGTGTCCCTTTAAAGTTATTTATTTATTTTAAACATTGTGTTTAATAACTTTCTGGGCCGGTAAGTTTCAATTACAATAGAAGCCTATGGAGGAGTGAGACAGCTCTCAGATTTAATAAAAAATATCTTAATTTGTGTTCTGAAGATGAACGAAAGTCTTACTGATGAGGAGGGTGATGAGGAAGGTGAGCAATTACTGACAGAATTTAATTTTTTGGGTGAACTAACCCTTTAAATCTATACATAAATAAAATTGTATAAAGTACATAAGTTGTATAAGTACATAACTGTATATACGTTTTACGTTTTCAGCTTCTGCACATTTTAATGATCTAATTACTTTATTGTAATGAATTATCAAAAAATCTAACTCTGTCAAGTCTTTAAATAGAGCAGTTTTATATTCTTTTATCATGTATCCTGACTCAAATAATGTGTTTCTAACAGCAAACACTCAGAATAAAGTGAGATGATCTGCTGATGATCCTGAATGGCTTGTTGAATGAGTGTTGATAGTCTGAGGCTCATCAATATTAACAGATCTGCTGAAAACACTCTTTATTTCATGACAATAGTTCCTGTTTTCACCTCATTTATTATGCTGATGTCTTCAGATCTCCTGTAAATTGACACTTAAAGCTCATTTCATTTGGTGTCAGCAGACTGAGGGTATTTGTTGGCTACTATGTACGTTTATTTCTTTGTGCCTTTAACTGTTTTTCTTACCATTATATTTGGAAGAATTTAAATTATTTATATTATTTTCTTTATTTCCAGATACCTGTATTTTAATGAAGAAGCAGAATAATGTTAGGATTAGCATTAAAAAGAATTAATGAATTGTCATTCAGTTTCAGTGATACGATGAATGGATATACAGGTATAAATGCTTAGAAGTGTCATTTATTATAAAAACAAACTCAGTAATTTATATATTTTTTGATTTTGGGCAGATCAGCTCCTCCCACACTGCAATCACATCATCAGTAAAGCTCCTCCCACAGTAGTCACATCATCAGTGAAGCTCCTCCCACAGTAGTCACATGGTCAGTGAAACTCCTCCCACTGCAATTCCCCAATAAATGCTGGAATATTCCCATCAGTCTACAAGTGAAGACGAGCATCAGCGCATCAGGAAGAGCTGAAATCTGCAAAGACTGAGTTTATTAAAGAGGACAGTGAGAACATGAGTGATCCAGAACCCTGCAGAATGAAACACACTGAAGATCCTGAAGAACAAAGAGGTTGGTGTTTATTCTTCATTCATTCATGATGCTGAAGAACATTCATGTTAGAAACATTCAAGCTCTTTATCACTTTTAGATAAACAGTTCAACTATGAAATGGTACAGAATGTTCTTGTTTTTTTCAACAAATGGTCAGTAAAGGGAGGTTTGAGACATTTTATAGGGATTGTCAACATCAGATCAAGCTAAATACTATTTTTACTGTTTTATTTGACATTAATTTTATATCTGGTTCCCAATATGCAACAATGTTACCAGAATTTTTGTCATTTTCAACAGTTTACAAAATATATTTTTTTAAGAATAATCAGTAAACACCAAGTTACTGATAACATTGTATTTGTCAAATATCATATAAGTTATTCATAGTTATAGAGATTTTTCCTACAGTAACTTTGGTAACTGGGTTGATGAATACAGTCAATGCTACAGTTTGTGTAAAAACAGAGACAATGGATTGAGATTATTTTCTTGTCTTCCCATCATGCAGTAGAAAGAGCCCAGATGATGTAACAATTTTTAGAAATGCTCTGTTTTAAAAGGAGGAAAATCATGTCAGGAGTAACAGGGTTGAGTGAAACATGTAGGACACAGATAATGCTAATAACAAATATTAATTTAGAACCAGTTAAAGCCGCAGCCACTCTACACTTTCAACATATAAAAAATAATAATAATTAAAAGAAAATTTAAATAAACAATCCACTCCACTTGAATGCTAAATGTTTGTGTTATTTCTCACAGGGTTATTCACTTGAGCTTGTGTTTCTGGTGTCCCACTTTCACATGCGCATGAATGGAAGTCTGTGAAGGAAAAGTCTAGTGTGAACGGCCATTAATAATTAAAACGTTTTAGTAAAATAAATATCAGTCTCAAAGTTGGTGTCAAAATAGGGCAGTATTTTTATATTGTTATGTTACAGTTTTTCTCGATTGCTTAAACACATTTCTTGAAACTATGCCTCGTATTCTCAAAACTGTAAACACAAATCCCCAAACATCCTATTTTCAGATCAAAATGAAGCTCTACACTCAAAACCATTCACTCTTGCTGAAAAACCTAACTTTGCCCTCGGACAGGACACACAAGCCCTCAAAATCACACACAATACAACATAGTCTAACACACTGGTGCAATAAATTCAAAACAACTTTTTCAAAACTGGTAAGTTATGTTGCTTGTGGTTCCCCCACCCCAAACCTTTTCACATGATGAACACAAAAGACACAACCAACGTATACATTGGCACAGTTTTATTCATTCATGTACTACACAGTACAACACACACACACACACACAAAATATTTTCTTACTCTCTCCTCTATTTTTTATTTACTTACAGTAAGATGTGTGTGACCGTCATATGACAGTAAAAGAGCACACACAAACCTTATTCTAATATAGCATTGTATTGGAATGGTAAAGAGTGTTGGTCGTAGAAAGATAACATTCTGGGAGTCCAGACTATAAAGGAGAAAGGATGCCCTCCCTTCACTGTCACACTCTGTGTTACTCTGTGTGACTGTACGACTGCTGGTCTTTTCTTGCAAGAAAATAAACCTCATCAAAGACTATTGGAAATGTTTGTCTCTTATTCAGTGATAGAATTTTGTTTGCCACCACACCTCCCTGAAGGCTCTCAAGGCGACGGTAAAGCAACTCAAATTTAGCCTTACTCGTAGCCCAGCCTCCCTCATAGTCATACCATTGATAAAGACATGGGCAACTAGAGTGACTTGAATTTCATCTGACACTGCTTGTCTTCTTGCCCTTGCCCTTCGTCCTCCTCCTCCTTATCCCTCCTCGATCTCTTCCTTCATGTCTTTCTGGATCCATTGTTCCAAAACTCAATAAACTTATGTTGGCCCTTTTATCTATCTCTTGAAGGATCTGATTGATGTGTGTTAAATTTTGACTCCTAGTGTTTTCACTTCGGTAATTGTGTGCTAACTGAGCTGAAGCTGTGCTGACTTGAGTGAACAATATTGAATGCTAGTGCTTTATAAATGAAAACATGGTCTAGGCAATGAGAAATGAAGGGATTTGTGTGTAGAGTTTTGCAGTGACAGTTCAACAAATCTGACTTATGTGTCAAAACAGGGAATAGTGTTTATAGTTTAGGGAAATGGGTGTGCTTTTAGATAAATGGCATTATGGTTTTGAATTTTTAGTTCAAAAGCCTGGTTATAGTGTTTAAGCAATCGAGAAAAAACTGTAATATCATTTTAGATAATTGATTGATCATTTAGATAATTGATAAGTCATTTGATCAATATATTTAATAGTTCTTGCTAAAGAAATATGGGATTTGTTCCAATAATGGTTTAAAAATAATAATTGAAAGATAAATGACCTCATTCGTGGAAATTTTTAAGGACATAAAATCAGTTTATAAAAAGGCATCAAATTATCATAATATTTTATAATAGTTTTATACTTTCTACTACATCAGGGTTCACTTTTTTCAATCATTTCAATGTACTGAATTTAATATTTTTTTCTTTGATTTCAGACCTGATGGAAGAGAGCGAGGAGAGTGAAGAACTGAGTGAAGTGAAGGAGGAGAGTGAAGAACTGAGTGAAGTGAAGGAGGAGAGTGAAGAACTGAGTGAAGTGAAGGAGGAGAGTGAAGAACTGAGTGAAGTGAAGGAGGAGAGTGAAGAACTGAGTGAAGTGAAGGAGGAGAGTGAAGAACTGAGTGAAGTGAAGAAGGAGAGTGAAGAACTGAGTGAAGTGGAGGAGGAGAGTGAAGAGAAGGAGGAGAGTGAAGAGAAGGAGGAGAGAGAAGAACTGAGTGAAGTGAAGGAGGAGAGTGAAGAACTGAGTGAAGTGAAGGAGGAGTGTGAAGAACTGAGTGAAGTGAAGGAGGAGAGTGAAGAACTGAGTGAAGTGAAGGAGGAGAGTGAAGAACTGAGTGAAGTGAAGGAGGAGAGTGAAGAACTGAGTGAAGTGGAGGAGGAGAGTGAAGAACTGAGTGAAGTGAAGGAGGAGAGTGAAGAACTGAGTGAAGTGAAGGAGGAGAGTGAAGAACTGAGTGAAGTGAAGGAGGAGAGTGAAGAACTGAGTGAAGTGAAGGAGGAGAGTGAAGAACTGAGTGAAGTGAAGGAGGAGAGTGAAGAACTGAGTGAAGTGAAGGAGGAGAGTGAAGAACTGAGTGAAGTGGAGGAGGAGAGTGAAGAACTGAGTGAAGTGAAGGAGGAGAGTGAAGAACTGAGTGAAGTGAAGGAGGAGAGAGAATAACTGAGTGAAGTGAAGGAGGAGAGAGAAGAAATGAGTGAAGTGAAGGAGGAGAGTGAAGAACTGAGTGAAGTGAAGGAGGAGAGTGAAGAGAAGGAGGAGAGAGAAGAACTGAGTGAAGTGAAGGAGGAGAGTGAAGAACTGAGTGAAGTGAAGGAGGAGAGTGAAGAACTGAGTGAAGTGGAGGAGGAGAGTGAAGAACTGAGTGAAGTGAAGGAGGAGAGTGAAGAACTGAGTGAAGTGGAGGAGGAGAGTGAAGAACTGAGTGAAGTGAAGGAGGAGAGTGAAGAACTGAGTGAAGTGAAGGAGGAGAGAGAATAACTGAGTGAAGTGAAGGAGGAGAGAGAAGAAATGAGTGAAGTGAAGGAGGAGAGTGAAGAACTGAGTGAAGTGAAGGAGGAGAGTGAAGAGAAGGAGGAGAGAGAAGAACTGAGTGAAGTGAAGGAGGAGAGTGAAGAACTGAGTGAAGTGGAGGAGGAGAGAGAATAACTGAGTGAAGTGAAGGAGGAGAGAGAAGAAATGAGTGAAGTGAAGGAGGAGAGTGAAGAACTGAGTGAAGTGGAGGAGGAGAGAGAATAACTGAGTGAAGTGAAGGAGGAGAGAGAAGAACTGAGTGAAGTGGAGGAGGAGAGTGAAGAACTGAGTGAAGTGGAGGAGGAGAGTGAAGAGAAGGAGGAGAGAGAAGAACTGAGTGAAGTGAAGGAGGAGAGTGAAGAACTGAGTGAAGTGGAGGAGGAGAGAGAATAACTGAGTGAAGTGAAGGAGGAGAGAGAAGAAATGAGTGAAGTGAAGGAGGAGAGAGAAGAACTGAGTGAAGTGAAGGAGGAGAGTGAAGAGAAGGAGGAGAGTGAAGAGAAGGAGGAGAGAGAAGAACTGAGTGAAGAGAAGGAGGAGAGATAAGAACTGAGTGAAGTGAAGGAGGAGAGTGAAGAACTGAGTGAAGTGAAGGAGGAGAGAGAAGAACTGAGTGAAGTGGAGGAGGAGAGTGAAGAACTGAGTGAAGTGAAGGAGGAGAGTGAAGAGAAGGAGGAGAGAGAAGAGAAGGAGGAGAGTGAAGAGAAGGAGGAGAGTGAAGTGAAGGAGGAGAGTGAAGAGAAGGAGGAGAGTGAAGAACTGAGTGAAGTGAAGGAGGAGAGTGAAGAACTGAGTGAAGAGAAGGAGGAGAGAGAAGAACTGAGTGAAGAACTGAGTGAAGAACTGAGTGAAGAGAAGGAGAAGAGAGAAGAACTGAGTGAAGTGAAGGAGGAGAGTGAAGAACTGAGTGAAGAGAAGGAGGAGAGAGAAGAACTGAGTGAAGAGAAGGAGGAGAGAGAAGAACTGAGTGAAGTGAAGGAGGAGAGTGAAGAACTGAGTGAAGTGAAGGAGGAGAGAGAAGAACTGAGTGAAGTGAAGGAGGAGAGTGAAGAGAAGGAGGAGAGTGAAGAGAAGGAGGAGAGAGAAGAACTGAGTGAAGAGAAGGAGGAGAGATAAGAACTGAGTGAAGTGAAGGAGGAGAGTGAAGAACTGAGTGAAGTGAAGGAGGAGAGAGAAGAACTGAGTGAAGTGGAGGAGGAGAGTGAAGAACTGAGTGAAGTGAAGGAGGAGAGTGAAGAGAAGGAGGAGAGAGAAGAGAAGGAGGAGAGTGAAGAGAAGGAGGAGAGTGAAGTGAAGGAGGAGAGTGAAGAGAAGGAGGAGAGTGAAGTGAAGGAGGAGAGAGAAGAGAAGGAGGAGAGAGAAGAACTGAGTGAAGTGGAGGAGGAGAGTGAAGAACTGAGTGAAGTGGAGGAGGAGAGAGAATAACTGAGTGAAGTGAAGGAGGAGAGAGAAGAAATGAGTGAAGTGAAGGAGGAGAGTGAAGAACTGAGTGAAGTGAAGGAGGAGAGTGAAGAACTGAGTGAAGTGAAGGAGGAGAGTGAAGAGAAGGAGGAGAGTGAAGAGAAGGAGGAGAGAGAAGAACTGAGTGAAGAGAAGGAGGAGAGAGAAGAACTGAGTGAAGTGAAGGAGGAGAGTGAAGAACTGAGTGAAGTGGAGGAGGAGAGTGAAGAACTGAGTGAAGTGGAGGAGGAGAGTGAAGAACTGAGTGAAGTGAAGGAGGAGAGTGAAGAGAAGGAGGAGAGTGAAGAACTGAGTGAAGTGAAGGAGGAGAGTGAAGAACTGAGTGAAGTGAAGGAGGAGAGAGAAGAACTGAGTGAAGTGAAGGAGGAGAGTGAAGAACTGAGTGAAGTGAAGGAGGAGAGTGAAGAACTGAGTGAAGTGGAGGAGGAGAGTGAAGAGAAGGAGGAGAGTGAAGAACTGAGTGAAGTGAAGGAGGAGAGTGAAGAACTGAGTGAAGTGAAGGAGGAGAGAGAAGAACTGAGTGAAGTGAAGGAGGAGAGTGAAGAACTGAGTGAAGAACTGAGTGAAGTGAAGGAGGAGAGTGAAGAACTGAGTGAAGTGGAGGAGGAGAGTGAAGAGAAGGAGGAGAGTGAAGAACTGAGTGAAGTGAAGGAGGAGAGTGAAGAACTGAGTGAAGTAAAGGAGGAGAGAGAAGAACTGAGTGAAGTGAAGGAGGAGAGTGAAGAACTGAGTGAAGAACTGAGTGAAGTGAAGGAGGAGAGAGAAGAACTGAGTGAAGTGGAGGAGGAGAGTGAAGAGAAGGAGGAGAGTGAAGAGAAGGAGGAGAGAGAAGAACTGAGTGAAGAACTGAGTGAAGAGAAGGAGAAGAGAGAAGAACTGAGTGAAGTGAAGGAGGAGAGTGAAGAACTGAGTGAAGTGAAGGAGGAGAGTGAAGAACTGAGTGAAGTGAAGGAGGAGAGTGAAGAACTGAGTGAAGTGAAGGAGGAGAGTGAAGAACTGAGTGAAGTGGAGGAGGAGAGTGAAGAACTGAGTGAAGTGAAGGAGGAGAGAGAAGAACTGAGTGAAGTGAAGGAGGAGAGAGAAGAACTGAGTGAAGTGGAGGAGGAGAGTGAAGAACTGAGTGAAGTGGAGGAGGAGAGTGAAGAGAAGGAGGAGAGTGAAGAACTGAGTGAAGTGAAGGAGGAGAGAGAAGAAATGAGTGAAGTAAAGGAGGAGAGTGAAGAACTGAGTGAAGTGAAGGAGGAGATTGAAGAACTGAGTGAAGTGAAGGAGGAGAGTGAAGAGAAGGAGGAGAGTGAAGAACTGAGTGAAGTGAAGGAGGAGAGAGAAGAAATGAGTGAAGTAAAGGAGGAGAGTGAAGAACTGAGTGAAGTGAAGGAGGAGATTGAAGAACTGAGTGAAGTGAAGGAGGAGAGTGAAGAGAAGGAGGAGAGTGAAGAACTGAGTGAAGTGAAGGAGGAGAGAGAAGAAATGAGTGAAGAGAAGGAGGAGAGAGAAGAACTGAGTGAAGTGGAGGAGGAGATTGAAGAACTGAGTGAAGTGAAGGAGGAGAGTGAAGAGAAGGAGGAGAGTGAAGAACTGAGTGAAGTGAAGGAGGAGAGAGAAGAAATGAGTGAAGTGAAGGAGGAGAGTGAAGAACTGAGTGAAGTGGAGGAGGAGATTGAAGAACTGAGTGAAGTGAAGGAGGAGAGTGAAGAGAAGGAGGAGAGAGAAGAACTGAGTGAAGTGAAGGAGGAGAGTGAAGAACTGAGTGAAGTGAAGGAGGAGAGAGAAGAACTGAGTGAAGTGGAGGAGGAGAGTGAAGAACTAAGTGAAGTGGAGGAGGAGAGTGAAGAACTGAGTGAAGTGAAGGAGGAGAGTGAAGAACTGAGTGAAGTGAAGGAGGAGAGTGAAGAACTAAGTGAAGTGAAGGAGGAGAGTGAAGAACTGAGTGAAGTGGAGGAGGAGAGTGAAGAACTGAGTGAAGTGAAGGAGGAGAGAGAAGAACTGAGTGAAGTGGAGGAGGAGAGTGAAGAACTGAGTGAAGTGAAGGAGGAGAGTGAAGAACTGAGTGAAGTGGAGGAGGAGAGTGAAGAACTGAGTGAAGAGAAGGAGGAGAGTGAAGAACTGAGTGAAGTGGAGGAGGAGAGTGAAGAACTGAGTGAAGTGGAGGAGGAGAGTGAAGAACTGAGTGAAGTGGAGGAGGAGATTGAAGAACTGAGTGAAGTGAAGGAGGAGAGTGAAGAGAAGGAGGAGAGTGAAGAACTGAGTGAAGTGAAGGAGGAGAGAGAAGAAATGAGTGAAGTGAAGGAGGAGAGTGAAGAACTGAGTGAAGTGAAGGAGGAGAGTGAAGAACTGAGTGAAGTGAAGGAGGAGAGTGAAGAGAAGGAGGAGAGTGAAGAGAAGGAGGAGAGAGAAGAACTGAGTGAAGAGAAGGAGGAGAGAGAAGAACTGAGTGAAGTGAAGGAGGAGAGTGAAGAACTGAGTGAAGTGAAGGAGGAGAGAGAAGAACTGAGTGAAGTGGAGGAGGAGAGTGAAGAACTAAGTGAAGTGGAGGAGGAGAGTGAAGAACTGAGTGAAGTGAAGGAGGAGAGTGAAGAACTGAGTGAAGTGAAGGAGGAGAGTGAAGAACTGAGTGAAGTGAAGGAGGAGAGTGAAGAACTGAGTGAAGTGGAGGAGGAGAGTGAAGAACTGAGTGAAGTGAAGGAGGAGAGAGAAGAACTGAGTGAAGTGGAGGAGGAGATTGAAGAACTGAGTGAAGTGAAGGAGGAGAGTGAAGAGAAGGAGGAGAGAGAAGAACTGAGTGAAGTGAAGGAGGAGAGTGAAGAACTGAGTGAAGTGAAGGAGGAGAGAGAAGAACTGAGTGAAGTGGAGGAGGAGAGTGAAGAACTAAGTGAAGTGGAGGAGGAGAGTGAAGAACTGAGTGAAGTGAAGGAGGAGAGTGAAGAACTGAGTGAAGTGAAGGAGGAGAGTGAAGAACTAAGTGAAGTGGAGGAGGAGAGTGAAGAGAAGGAGGAGAGTGAAGAACTGAGTGAAGAGAAGGAGGAGAGTGAAGAACTGAGTGAAGTGGAGGAGGAGAGTGAAGAACTGAGTGAAGTGGAGGAGGAGAGTGAAGAACTGAGTGAAGTGGAGGAGGAGAGTGAAGAACTGAGTGAAGTGGAGGAGGAGAGTGAAGAACTGAGTGAAGTGGAGGAGGAACATCATGTCAAACCTGGAGAAAAACCTTTGAGTCGCTCTAAAACTAAACAGACATTTTTAAAGAAAATAAGAGCCAAGAAATCTAAAACCTGCACTCAGTGTGGAAAGAGTTTAACAAGCAAATATAGTCTTGATATTCACATGATGATCCACACTAGAAAGAAGCGTTCACCTGTGATCAATGCGGCAAATCATTTGTTTATGCATCAGACCTGAAGTCACACCTGACAGTTCATATGAAGGAGAAGCCACATTCATGTTCTGTGTGTGGAAAGAGTTTTTCACTGCTGCAAAATTTACATAAACATCAGAAAACTCATACTGGTGTGAGAGAGTACATGTGCTTTGAGTGTGAGAAGACTTTTATATCAGCAAGCAAATTAAAACAGCACCAGATAATTCACACTGGAGAAAAACCTTACAAGTGTTCACACTGTGACAAGAGATTCAGTCGATCAGCAAATCTGAAAACACATGAGAGGATCCACACTGGAGAGAAGCCGCACACGTGTGATCAGTGTGGAAAGAGTTTTGCTTCTAAAGGTCACCTGAAACTACACATGAGGATCCACACTGGAGAGAAGCCGCATGTATGCCATCAATGTGGAAACAGTTTCACAGACAAAGGTTCTCTTAAGATTCACATGATGATCCACACCGGAGAGAAGCCGTTCACATGTGATCAATGCGGCAAAACATTTCGTAGGGCAACATACCTGAAGAAACACCTGACAGTTCATACGAAGGAGAAGCCACATTCATGTGCTGTGTGTGGAAAGAGTTTTTCACTGCTGTGCAGTTTAAAAGTACATCAGAAAAGACACACTGGTGTGAGAGAGTACATGTGCTTTGAGTGTGAGAAGACTTTTATTACAGCGCAATGTTTAAAACTGCACCAGAGGATTCACACTGGAGAAAAACCTTACATGTGTTCACACTGTGACAAGAGATTCAGTCATTCATCATCTCTGAAATCACATGAGAGGATCCACAGCAGAGAGAATCTACACACATGAGATCAGTGTGGAACAAGTTTCTCTTTTAAAACTCACCTGAAGCTACACATGAAGATCCATGCAGTGAAGAAACCACATCACCACAGTCTGAGATCACAGTAAGTTGCTGAGCAACAAAGTCTCTTCTGTGTAAGTTAGCCACACATCTCCCTATAGCCAAATATCTCCTCTCCACCTATAGCCGGTGTGTTGTGAGCACAGGACACTTTGTTCATTGATTGATATTTAATTTGTCAGTTCCGATCAATGCAAAAAAACAAAAAAACACACATTCGCTCTCTGGCAGCAGGTGGCGCTCATGACTCAGAGTAAATGGTCACATTTTGCAGTGCGAGAGCTGCCATTTCTGCCGCATACGAGAAACATCACACGGCAAACGAAACCACGTAAAAAAAAAAACTGTTTATCAGCTCGGAGCAATACTAGACAGCGGTTTACTCGTGGACCGATCTCGATCACGCAACAACATTACTACACAGCGCTGGGAGATCCATTGAGAAAGCATTTTAAAGGGGATAGTTCAACCAAAAGTTTTAATTTGTGATTTACTCACCCTCAAGTCATCCTAGGAGTATATGACATTCTTCTTTCAGACGAATACAATCAGAGTTATATTACACAATGTCCTTGCTTGAAGACTAAAACTTTACTGTTTAATGTTATTTTTTCGTATTATTTTTCTTTATTCATTTTCTTTATAATTTCATAATGTTTTTGTGTGAAGTCAGACTATGATTGTGCATGTGTGCTGAGCAGGGAGCTGGTAGAGTTATATTTTGCTTAGAGGTATGCAATGTTCACTTAGCAGAGATGTTACAATGATGATACTTCAAATGTGTACAGTTGGCATGCTCTTTGCAAGGAGAATGAATGTTTAAACTGATGCAAATGTACCATTTGTATATTACAACTGTATACACCACTAATGTATACACTGAAGAAATAGTTTCTTAATGTGGATAGTGGATTGTACCATGTGCATTAGGTATACATTCTATCTTTATACATAAGCAACATGTTTTGCTACCTTACAAGGAAGTTGTAAGTCTCTCTGTGATGTATATAAGCTCAATCTTACTGTGCCACCTCAGAGAAACATAAAGGCATGAGGGGGTGAGATGAAGGAGAAACACTGAGATGAGGGGTAAGAAAGGAGAAACCCAGAACCATTTACAGCTGGCATGATGGGGTGAGAAGATAGAGAAATGGGGAATAGAGAAATCTGGAATGAAGACCTCCTCACCTACACTATAAAAATAAAAGGTGCCTGGAGGAACACCGGTGCCACACCGGCGGAACCGTCTGTAGATCTTCTAGGCACCCTTTAAAAAGGGGCGGTTCTCTGAGGAACCTCTCTGAGCTAATGTTAGTTGATAGATACAACTTTTGCCATATCTGGCCGGCAAAATGACGAACACATCTTCCTTTTTTTAAGAATGACTTAAGTGCTGTTCTTTGCTCTTTTCGCAAAGAAAAACTTAACTCCAAGTCCTCCAGAGTCACGGACAAAGCCAATTCGAAAGACTGTTCTCCAGCAGCCGTCATTCAGTGTTTTCAAGTCGCAGCCAGGTAACCGTCGCAACTCTGTTGTCATATGTTAAGCCCGCCCCACCTACTCTATAAGCGACGTGATTGGCCTGACCCAATTTAGGTTTTTGCAGCTCGAAAGTCTATGGAGAGTTGCTAGACTGCCCTGGCTGCAAAAAACATTTTGCTGCCGCTAGGGTGCGTCTAGATTTCTAGGCTATGGAAACACATATGTTCCACGAAATAAATGAATGTAAAAATAAATAATTTTTGACTAATTAAAAATGTCTATCTTCACTTAACTTTAAAACATTTGTGTTTCAGTCCGATGGTAAGTCTGACATCATTGTTCCCATGTCCAAAAGCTCTATCAGCTGCCAAAAAAAAAAACAGTGCTAATATACACTCATTTTGCTGTAATATTTCTGAAAATTATGATCATAACCTTTATCTCTATACCGAAATCTCAGATGGTTAGTTATTCAGTTATTTTGAATCATAAAATGTTGAAGTCTGTAATGCCGTTAGACTGGAGTCATATACATTTTTGAATAGCTTAAATGTGTGACTTGAATCAACAGTGTTCATAAATGGTTGTTGAGTATTCTCATGAAACAAGATAGAGGAAGTAGAGGCTTCATCCTAGAAACAGTATTAAGGTGCAGTAAAATTATCTGTTCTGTGATTGTTCAGTTGTGAATTCCAGTCATTTCAGTAAGAATCCACACGATCAGTAATTTCGTTTGTGGTCAAATATGTCACTATGGGACCCACTTGGTCACTGGAATTGGCTGGATTTGACCAAGCATGCCGCACAAGCCCTGAAAAGTGAAGCCAAAACGTCTCGATCGCCCCCCAGTGACTGGTCCTAGTATAGGTCATAAGCCTCGCCTCCCAGTGTTATTCAACGAGATGTGAGACCAACTAAACAATTAAATTACACTTCAAATATCTTTTTTCCAAACGTGGTTTCTTTCATTTGCTGTCGTTTGTATCACGCTAATGTAAGTTCAAGTGTCTGTTTCAAAAATAAGTTGGTTTTTAGTTAGTTACGTGATGCGGTGGTGTAACGTCATGATGGACAGCTGATTGACAGGTTTTCTGAGTGAAGTAGTCACTGAAGCACCAACGGAAATTTTTTCAGGATCTTCGGAGGACTGAGGAGATTGTATTTACTTTATTTTAACAAGCCTCTTGTCGTACTGCAATCAATTTTTCGAAAATTGTGCAGAATGCACTCTCCCTGAGGCTCCTGCTCACTACTGCGCAGGTCTGGTCCCGAGATCGCTACTGCGCAGACTCAAGTTCCAATATGTCAGCGCCATATCAGGACACTGGCGGCTTCAGTTCTCACCAATGGAAGAGAGCGAAGGGGTGTCATCCATCTTGTTTTACAGTCTATGGATTTGACCAACAGAAGGCTGTGTGAAAGTGACTCCTGTGTGAGCTGTGCTTCATACATTACGTCGCTACACTGCTGACAATGGTCAATGGACTTTTTTGCATGTGTAATTTCACGAAATTCAAAAATGTGACCGCACCTCTACTCGCTGCAACATAAAATGCAATCAATAATAAAATCTTCACAAGGGACATGTGCGATACTTAACGAGTTAGAAAAGTAAAAAGGTACAGCAGATTCGTTTTCCATTTGTTTTTCCTCTTTTCTGGTGGATGGTCCAGGCACTTCAGTGATTTTCAGGTCTACATGAGGATTTTTATTCTTGTTCAAACTTGTATTTCAGCTTACCGAGATCCCTGCTAAGTACAAAATTTACTCTTAGAAAGGTTATTAAAGTGATAGTTGTGAAATTTAAATCATTTCCTCAGCCTTTTGACGTTCCAAACCCGTTTGACTTTCTGTCTGTGAACCCAAAAGCTTGTATGGATATCTATTTATTGAGAGTGAGGAGGCACGTGCCGATTTGGGTTGATTTGGGCGGGGTCTGAGCCGGTCGGGGACCTTACAGGAACAAGCTCACACCAAGCACAAAACAGCGGTATTTGGAGAAGCTCTCAGGCATCCATAATATCACCCATCTGAGCTCCCTGCAGCGGAATGGCACAGAGACCTGGACCATTTACCTCCATGCACATATATCGTGAATTATCTTGTTTTTGGTGTAAGTTACTACACAATGCAGGAATTTAAAAGCCACAAGTCTTTGAAAAGTTACGAGGCTTTCTGCTGTGGCTGGGTGCAGGGCTTGGCCATCTACAAGCCTCCAGGTGGTGAAAACAGTTTGTACTGGCAAAGGTAAGTTTCTTCACATGCGTTTTAGTGTGTTGTAATTACATTGCATTTAGCTGACACTTCTTGACCAAAATGACAAAGTAATTTCCTGCGACTGTTTCGTAAACACTAGATTGTAATGAGATGTTCAGTCTACACAAACGTTTCCAACATGTTTTGATGTAGGCTAAAGCTGTTTATGTTTAGGTATTTAGTTGTAATTTGATTTTAGCCCAATGACACTTACTGTACCAGGTTTTTGGGTTGGGTATTGGGGGCTGCAAAGTGGACAAACCAGTTCTGGGTTGGCTAGGGTAGTTAAATGTGTGATTGCAAGATGTAAATGTCTTGGTTAGATTAATATTCCAAATGTTCTCTGTTTTTGTCTATTTCTTCAATGACAATAGTTCCAAGCAAGCCACAGAAAGAGTTATGCGTATCTGAACAAATTCGTTTGTTTGTAATTCAGTGACCTAGTTGCTTTGTTCCAGAACGAATCTGCCGTTTTGAACAAATCAGTTGAATGAATGCTTCTATGACTCGTACATTAAGACGGTGATCTGGCGCCACCTATTGGCAGTTTTAACTTCATAATTAAAAATATATCATTTATTATTTTTTAGCATCTAATTTTTTCTAAATTAATTATAAATCATTAATCTCATAACATTGTTTATGGTGTTGTAATTGCAGTTTATGCATGGTTAGAAAAATAAATGGTTAGAACATAGAAACAAAATGCCCCTGGAAATCAATTTAAGGTGTCAAATATTGGCTCTTAAAGGGAAAGTTAATGTCTGCCAGTGATATTCCATAAAAAAAGTTATGTGTTAAACATATGAAATTTACTATGAAACCAATATAATTAATGCATCACACTTGTGAATTTACCTTCAAATGTTTAATCTTTAAAACATTTTGTATCATTGTTATTATAATAATAATAATTCAAAATGTTGGTAATCATTTTTGAGGGAAAAATAAATAAGTTTGAGGCCAATATAAACTACTTTTTTTCTGTTTGGTATTGTAACTTGACTTCGACTTGACTTGACCCTTAGCAGGACTCGACTTGACTTGCTTGAAGTGAACCACTGACTTGACTTGACTTGACTTGGTTGTGTGTACTGCGACTTAGACTTGCTTGAGACTTGATGGTATGGGACTTGAGACTTACTTGTGACTTGAACATGTGTGACTTACTCCCACCTCAGGCAGTTTTTCTCTAAATGTTCTTTTATCAGAGTAGATACTTCTTGTAATCCTACTCGTGATGAATTTCATTATTTTGCTCAATTAACTTTTGATTGTTAAACCTTTTATGCAATATTATATCTGTGGTGTTACTTCAAAACGTATCTGAAATTTCTTTCCTTCAGAGCCATTTAATCTTATATTTAAATGTTTTTAGACTGTAAAGAATTTTTCTTAAAAAAAAAATGAAATTTAAATGATCAATGAAACTGAGTCCTTAAAGTAATTTATTTATTTTAAACATTGTCTTTACTAACTTTCTGGGCCGATAAGTTTCAATTACAATAGAAGCCTATGGAGGAGCCTCAGATTTAATCCAAAATATCTTAATTTGTGTTCTGAAGATGAACGAAAGTCTTACTGGGTTGGAACAACACGAGGGTGAGTAATTACTGACAGAATTGTATTTTTTGGTTACTTGTATAAGTACATAAGTTGTATGAGTACATAACTGTACATACGTACGTTTTATGGTTGTTTTCATCTAATTACTTTATTGTAATGAATGTATTTTTCAAAAAATCAAACTCTATCAAGTCTTTAAATAGAGCAGTTTTAAAGGCTTTTGTCATGTATCCTGACTCAAATAATGTGTTTCTAACAGCAAACACTCAGAATAAAGTGAGATGATCTGCTGATGATCCTGAATGGCTTGTTGAATGAGTGTTGATAGTCTGAGGCTCATCAATATTAACAGATCTACTGAAAACACTCTTTATTTCATGACAATAGTTCCTGTTTTCACCTCATTTATTATGCTGATGTCTTCAGATCTCCTGTAAATTGACACTTAAGTGTCTGATACTGGAACAGATACTGCCAAATAATGATGAGCTTACAATGAGCCACATGAGACAATACTCAATACTTAGCCTAAATGTCAGTATTGTTTATAAATTCTTGGAACAATGTTGCTTTGTGGTACTCTTTATTTTTAAAAGTCGTATGATCATTTTCAGATCTGCGTATACAAAATTTTAATATTTCAATGATCTACTTTAGTGATGTAATCATAAACTAAAACTATATTCAGATTCATTTGGACATATTATGCTATAATTAATCTGTAGATGAAGTGTCAGTATTGTTTGTGTTATTGATGTCTTATTTCATATAGTGAGAATTTACACTATTCTCTTTCAGTAGAGCAGTTTTATAGGCTTTTATCATAATTCTGACTCAAATAATGTGTTTCTAACAGCAACAACTCAGAATAAAGAAAAATGATCTGCTGATGATCCTGAATGGCTTGTTGAATGAGTGTTGATAGTCTGAGGCTCATCAATATTAACAGATCTGCTGAAAACACTCTTTATTTCATGACAATAGTTCCTGTTTTCACCTCATTTATTATGCTGGTGTCTTCAGATCTCCTGTAAATTGACACTTAAGCTCATTTCATTGGTGTCAGCAGACTGAGGGGATTTGTTGGTTGTGTATTTATTTCTGTCTTTATAGAGACAGAGCGCATTTAGGCCACGCCCACACCCAGGGGGAAAACAAACCAACCGTCCCCATTGACTTTGCATTGCGAGAGGCTGCCTCCTTGTCATTTCTTGCTTCTAACAAAAGACAGAAAAATGCCTAAAAGCTGCTGTGTGACAAGGTGTACAGCAAACAAGCTAAAAAACCCAGAAATAAGTTTTTAGGACATAAAAGTGGATACAGGCAGTTGAGACAGAGCGTCACGTGTCTCATTACTCTGAGAACTAACGTACGCCCGCTGGAGGTGACCGTAATCGGCAACACAGGATAGTTTATCTTACAGAAATATAATATATAAAGCTGACATTTGGATATTTGACTTACCAGTGACCAAATGTTTAACTTACTGCACACGTAGTGTATTTTTAGTGCATACTGAGTGTCAGGATCCCACAATTTACCCATTCGTTCCAGCCTGTATCCACTTTTATGTCCTAAACACTCGTTTTTTGGAGTCGACAGCTTATGAAAACTTATTTCTGGGTTTCTTAGCTTGTTTGCTGTACACCTTGTCACATAGCAGCTTTTAGGCATTATTCTGTCTTTTCTTAGAAGCAAGAAATGACAAGGAGGCAGCCTCTCGCAATGCAAAGTCAATGGGCTTTATGCACAGCTGCACTACTTCCTGAACTTCAGGCAGGTCCTCTGTTTCCTGTCTGACATTATTGGACAAACTGATTAATCCAGGTGGTCAGGCACACCTGGATTAATCAGTTTGTCCAATAATGTCAGACAGGAATCAAAGGACCTGCCTGAAGTTCAGGAAGTAGTGCAGCTGTGCATAAAGGCCATGGAGACCGTTGGTTTGTTTTCCCCCTGGGTGGGCGTGGTCTTCAGATTATGACGCGTTGCGCTCTGTCTCTATGCTTTTAGCTGTTTTTCTTTCCATTATATTTGGAAGAATTTAAATGATTTATATTCTTTTCTTTATTTCTAGATCATTTTAATGAAGAAGCAGAACAATGTTAGGATTAGCATTACATATAATTAATGAATTGTCATTCGGTTTCAGTGATACAATGCTTAGAAGTGTCATTTATTATAAAAACAAACTCAGTAATTTTATATATTCTTGAATTTGGGCAGATCAGCTCCTCCCACACTGCAATCACATCATCAGTAAAGCTCCTCCCACACTGCAATCACATCATCAGTGAGGCTCCTCCCACAGTAGTCACATGGTCAGTGAAGCTCCTCCCACTGTAATTCCTCAATAAATGCTGGAATATTCCCATCAGTCTACAAGTGAAGACGAGCATCAGAGCATCAGGAAGAGCTGAAATCTGCAAAGACTGAGTTTATTAAAGAGGACAGTGAGAACATGAGTGATCCAGAACCCTGCAGAATGAAACACACTGAAGATCCTGAAGAACAAAGAGGTTGGTGTTTATTCTTCATTCATTCATGATGCTGAAGAACATTCATGTTAGAAACATTCAAGCTCTTTATCACTTTTAGATAAACAGTTAAACTATGAAATGGTATGGTCTTGGTTTTTTCAACAAATGGTCAGTAAAGAGAGGTTTGAGACATTTTATATTGATTGTCAACATCAGATCAAACTAAATACTATTTTAACTGTTTTATTTGACATTTATTTTATATCTGGTTCCCAATATGCAACAACGTTACCAGAATTTTAGTCATTTTCAACATTAATCAGTCATTAATCAGTAAACACCGAGTTACTGATAACATTGTATTTGTCAAATATCATATAAGTTATTCATAGTTATAGAGATTTTTCCTACAGTAACTTTGGTAACAGGGTTGATGAATACAGTCAATGCTACAGTTTGTGTAAAAACAGAGACAGTGGATTGAGATTATTTTCTTGTCTTCCCATCATGCAGTAGAAAGAGCCCAGATGATGTCACAATTTTTAGAAATGCTCTGTTTTAAAAGGAGGAAAATCATGTCAGGAGTAACAGGGTTGAGTGAAACATGTAGGACACAGATAATGCTAATAACAAATATTAATTTAAAACTTAAAGCCGCAGCCACTCTACACTTTCAATATACAACAAATAATAGTAATTAAAAGAAAATTTAAATAAACAATCCACTCCACTTGAATGCTAAATGTTTGTGTTATTTCTCACAGGGTTATTCACTTGAGCTTGTGTTTCTGGTGTCCCACTTTCACATGCGCATGAATGGAAGTCTATGAAGGAAAAGTCTAGTGTGAACGGCCATTAATAATTAAAACGTTTTAGTAAAATAAATATCCATCTCAAATTTGATGTCAATATAGGGCAGTATTTTATATTTTAATGTTAATATCATTTTAGATAATTGTTAAGTCATTGATCAAATATATTTAATAGTTCTTGCTAAAGAAATATGGGATTCGTGCCTATAATTGTTTTAAAAATAATAATTGGAAGATAAATTACCTCATTCATGGAAAATTTTAAGGACATAAAATCATTTTATAAAAAGGCATCAAAGTATCATAATATTTTATAACAGTTGTCTACTTTCAACTACTACAACAGGGCTCACTTTGAACTATTTTTTCTAATAATTTTTTCTTTGATTTCAGACCTGATGGAAGAGAGCGAGGAGAGTGAAGAACTGAGTGAAGTGGAGGAGTCATGTCAAACCTGGAGAAAAACCTTTGAGTCGCTCAAAGACTAAACAGACATTTTTAAAGAAAAGAAGAGCCAAGAAATCTTTCACTTGCACTCAGTGTGGAAAGAGTTTAACAAGCAAATATAGTCTTGATATTCACATGATGATCCACACTGGAAAGAAGCCGTTCACATGTGATCAGTGTGGGAAGAGTTTCATAGCCAAACAAAATCTTGAGCATCACATGAGTGTTCACACCGGGGAGAAGCCGTTCACATGTGATCAATGTCAATGTCAATGTCAAGTTTATTTCTATAGCACTATTTAAAACAACTCAGGGTTGACCAAAGTGCTTTACAATCCCATAAATAGCACCATTTACACAGGAAACAAAACACACAAACAATAAAAGAGCTTTTACAGTCTCTACACTACATTAAAAGCCACAGAAAAAAGATAAGTTTTTAACTTGGATTTAAAATCAGACAGTGTCTGAGCAGTTCTAATACACAGTGGGATGCGGCAAAGCATTTCCCCAGGCATCACACCTGAAGACACACCTGACAGTTAATATGAAGGAGAAGCCACATTCATGTTCTGTGTGTGGAAAGAGTTTTTCACAGCTGAAATATTTACAGAGAAAATTCATGCTGGTGTGAGAGAGTACATGTGCTTTGAGTGTGAGAAGACTTTTACTACAGCGAGCAAATTAAAAGACCACCAGAGAATTCACGATGGAGAAAAACCTTACATGTGTTCACACTGTGACCAGAGATTCAATCTTTCATCACATCTGAAAGCACATGAGAGGATCCACACTGGAGAGAAGCTGCACACGTGTGATCAGTGTGGAAAGAGTTTTATTTCTAAAGGTGACCTGAAACTACACATGAGGATCCACACTGGAGAGAAGCCGCATGTATGCCATCAGTGTGGACCAGTGTTGTGTGTAACGCGTTACAAAGTAACGCGTTACAGTAACGTAACTACTTTTTCGGGTAAAAAGTAGTGTAACGCGTTACTACTAAAAATTTGGATAACGAAACGTAGTTCCTTTTTCAATTCGGCGCAACGTTACTTTTCCCATGGATATATTTGACATATTTTGACTATATCATGGATATATATATTTATATCTGCCTCATGCGAGCTTGAGAGAAGAGAACTGTTGAGAACTGAAGTGAAGAACTGTTGAGAACTGATGAAAACGATTTAGTTTCATATTTATGTTTAAATTAAATAAAATAAAAATTTTGTGTGGAGACATGATTTTGACCACTTTATTAAGTTTGTTTTTGTAGAAAACCTGTATTTAAAGTGAATTTCGTTTTGTATTAATTGTATCTTAATTTTAATCAATGTTTTATCAACCACTTGCCTGAATTTAATAAGTAACTTAAAGAAAACTATTGAGTTTCATATTTATGTTTAAATAAAATAAATAAATAAATAATTTAATCTATGTTGATTATATGAAAAGTGAAAAGCATGAGTAAGATCATAATTTTGTGCAATATATCGGGAGATAAATGGAGTGGGCAGACATGATTTAGACCACTTTATTAAGTTTGTTTTTTTTTTTTTTTTTTTTAGAACTTTTTATTTATATTTTTTTTCACAGAACAAAAAGAACATTATCTGAGACAAGTGATAAAATAACAAATATAATACAGAGAAAAATAATAATAAATACAAATATTCTGTATATATATATTGCTGCACTTAATATGCATATTCACATCTCAACAAACATGATACAATAATATACAGCCCTAAAATAAATAAATAAATAAACAAACAAATAAATAAAATAAATAACATAAAAAATAAAAATAAAAATAATTTATAGATTTAAATATTCTTTAACCATGTGCCATCTCTGATTAAAAAGGTCAGTTTTCAATTGTAATGATGCAGTCATTTTTTCCATCATATACATCTGTTTTAGTCGCTGTTTCCATTCAGTTACAGTTGGTGATTTCACAGATTTCCAATTAGCCGTAATGGTTTTTTTGGCAATTAGTAGCAATACACGTAAAATATATCTTTGGTCAGCTTTGAAAACTTCAACCGATATAACACCCAATAAGAAAAAACTTACATTTGAGGGAACTTCTCTTTTTACAATTTTCTCTATTTCTTTTTTAATATTTTTCCAATACTCAAGGATTACTGGACAGTCCCAAAATATATGTGTATGGTCACCTGTTTTACCACATTGTCTCCAACACAAAGCTGCAGAAGGGTCTTTTACAAAATTTGAAATAACCAGAGGAGTATGAAAATAACGTATTTTAATTTTCCAGTCGAATTCCTTCCACTGTTGACTATTAATTCCCTTATGGCACCTATAACAGAGTTTATCCCAAAACTCATCCTCTATTACTATATTCGCTTCTATTTCCCACTTTTCCTTAATATTATAAGTGTTTCCAACCATGTCTGTTAACAATCTTTTATAAAGATGAGAAACATGTTTACCAACAGGGAGACGTTTTTCTGAAATTGTGATAAAATATTGTTCTATGCCATTTGGGATTTTGCAAATTCTCTCTTTTTCTTTATGATTTGTAATGTAATGCCTAATTTGCAAATATCTATAAAAATCACTTGAGGGAAGATCAAATTGTTCCTGAAGTTGTGAGAAAGACTTTAAGTGTGTTTCTTCAAAGAGCTGATTAAAAATAAAGAGGCCTTTAACTGCCCACCTCCTAAAACCATGGTCGCACATCGAAGGAGGAAAATCTACATTACCCACTATGGGCATAGCTCGAGAAATTGTTCCAACATCCTTGAGCATTTTCTTTACTTCTGCCCATACCTTTATTGTATGTTTTATCCATTCATTTTCAATCTTCATTTTATTGACATGTTTTTGATCCATGAAGGGTAAGGCAGACAGTTGTGCACCCTTAACTTCCCCTCGCTCTATTTGAGTCCACTTCGCTTCCTCATCTCCACTAATCCAAGTCACAATTGCTGCTAGTTGAGCTGCCCAGTAATAAAATTTTAGATTTGGCAAAGCCAAACCTCCTTTATTTTTAGCCAGATGGAGTGTTTTAAGTTTAATTCTGGGTCTTTTGTGTTGCCATATAAATTGAGAAATTAATTTGTTTAACATATTAAAAGTGGAAATTGGAACTCTTATGGGCAACGACTGGAATAAAAATAGGAAACGTGGGAGCAGGTTCATCCTTACGGTCTCAACTCTGCCAAACAAAGATAAAGGAAGAACCTCCCAACGAACTAGATCACTCTTTATTTGATTAATTAGCTTATTATAGTTTGCCTCAAAAAGCCTTGTAGTTTTAGGTGTGATAATAATCCCCAAGTACCTAAATCCTTGTTTAGACCAGTGAAATGACACCATCTCATTTAACTGTTTAGGCCATATTCCTGATATCATCATTGCCTCTGATTTATTTTGATTAATTTTGTATCCAGAAATGTCTCCATAATCTTTTAGGCATTGAATTAGTCGAAGTATTGAAGTAAGCGGATGTTTTATAAAGAGCAGGATATCGTCAGCGAAAAGGGAAATTTTATGAACTCTCCCCCCACCGTCCTCAACCCCCTCAATCTGAACATCCTGTCTTATTGCCTCCGCTAGAGGCTCGATACTGAGAGCAAAGAGAATGGGGTGAGAGAGAGTCACCCTGTCTTACGCCTCTCTCTATATCAAAAAAGTCAGAGCAATGTCCGTTAACTCTAATTTTTGATTTGGGATTCTTGTACAACACCCGGAACCAAAAGGTAAATTTTTCACTGAAGCCCATCTCAATTAATGTTTGTTCTAAAAATTTCCAATCAACCCGATCAAATGCTTTCTCAGCATCTAAGCTGAGAAGCATTGATGTTTGAGTACCCTTTGCCATGAGTGACTGCAGGTTTAATGCTCTCCTTATATTATTTGTCCCTTGGCGGCCTGAAATGAATCTGGTTTTACTAATTTCCTAATGTATTTTTGTACTCTGGTTGCTAAAATAGATGTTAATATTTTATAATCCACACACAGAAGGCTAATAGGACGATAGCTAGAACACTGCAATGGATCTTTTCCTTCTTTATGTAGGACTGTAATGATAGCCTCTGACCATGACTCTGGAGGGTTTCCTGAATTTAACACATAATTATATAACTTACATAATATCGGAGAGAGGTCATCAACAAACACTTTATAATATTCTCCTGCAAATCCGTCTATTCCTGGCGTTTTGTTATTTTTTAATTTAATAATAGTTTCTTTTACCTCTTTTTCTCTAATTGGCTCTACTAACGCAGAGGCTTCATCCGTCGTCAATTTGTCTAATTTAAGATTTTTAAAGAAATCATGTATTTTTTCTTCTTTCAAATCCTGATGTTGACCCTTATATAATTGTTCGTAATATTTGGCAAAAGTATTTACTACAGCTTTTGGACTAGTTTCAACATTGTTGGAATGAAGTTGTTTAATTTTAGGAATTGTTCGACTAGCTTGTGCTTTCTTTAGTTGAAATGATAATAACCTGCTAGCCTTGTTCCCCAATTCGTAGTATTTTCTATCAATAAACCTAAGGGCACCCTCTGCCTTATAGGTCAGAATCTCATCTAACTTGTCTCTATTCTCTTTAAGTTTATTAAATACTTCTTGTTTTCCACTTTGTTTATGTTCGTTTTCTAATCTCTTGATTTCAGTTTCTAGTTCTACTTGTTTTTTAAGTCTGTCTTTCTTTAACCTTGATCCTATAGATATTATTTTCCCCCTTATTGTGGCTTTTCCTGCATCCCATAAAACAGTAGGTGAGACCATTCCATTATCGTTCAAAGCAAAATATTCCGTTATAGCTGACCTTATTTCCTCTCTTATATTAACATCTGTCAATAATGAAACATTAATTCTCCAATACTTCATACATGGTTCCAATCCCAAATCAAGTGTCATTTGTACTGGACTATGATCTGAAGTGGTTATTGGCTCAATAACGCAGTTTTTAACTCGGTATGTGTCCTTTTTGGACACCAAAAAATGATCCAACCGTGAGTAGCTTCCATGCACTTGTGACATAAAGGTGAAGTCTCTCTCTTTTGGATGGAGGTGTCGCCAAGCATCTATCAACCCTAATTCCTTCATCATATTCATTAAACTTTTCGACATTCTGCTTTGAGGTTTTGAGGATGATGGTAATTTATCTAATCTATTATTCAGTACGCAATTTAAATCCCCACCCATTAAAAAAAAACCTTCCCCATGATCTGCTACCAAATGTGCAAGCTTTTTGAAAAATTGTGGACAATCTTCATTTGGTGCATAAGCATTCAAAATAGTTAATTTAAAACCTGCAATCCTTCCTATGACCATAACATAACGACCCTCAGTATCCTGGAAAACTTTTTCACAATGAAAGTACACAGACCTACTAAATAGTATAGCTACACCCCTCTTTTTACGTTTCCCATAAGAGCTACTGTAAACCTGATCCACCCATTCTCTTTTTAATTTTTGGTGTTCTGTTTCTGTTAGGTGAGTTTCTTGCAGTAAGGCTATAGAGCACTGCATTTTCTTCAACTGCCCCAGTATCTTTTTCCTTTTAATTGGGTTATTTATTCCTTTTATGTTATAGGTAATTAAATTAAGTAATGCCATCATTGTATTTATACTGGTTCATGTAGCACAGCCCGAACCTCTCATAAGCATCCGTTAGACGAAAACAAATAAAATTATTTAACTCCAAATGTACAAAGTTAAAGAAAATGAAATTTGCAACCTGCCTCAGATAAAACAGAACAATAACATTATGAACAAAGAACAGAACTTCCACATTTCCAGTCAGACACAGAGAATAAACTATACCCATGTCTGACCCCCGGTGATAATGGGACAGAGAGTGGTGACCTAATCCCTCTGTGGAAAAAAGCACCCAATGTGCAATAATGACCAATATTACACTAGCATGCAAGAAAGGTCTTAATGAGTGTGAGCCACTCATGTAAACATCAAGAGTCCGTCAGATCTTTTTTTTTTTTTTTTTTTTTTTTTACCCTTTGTGACAACTTTACTTTTTTATTTTGTATTATGCTGTTATTGCTTTCAGTCTATGCATTGTTCATACTCACTCAACATTATGTGTCAGCCCTAGTCTTAAATCAAACTGAAATTAATTTCAAGTATTATACCTCCGACTAATCATCTTCCTCTTGAATCATAGCCTTCAAGTCAGCTATCGCCAGCATGTTGGTTCTCCTCCTCTTCGCGCTGATGTTCCATCCTCCCGTTAGTTTCTCTTCGATGCGCTCTTTCTCTCCACACTGCACCTCTACACCCATCTCTCTCAAAGTATCTGCGGCGTTTGTCAGCGAGGGAAAAGTTTTTTCTCCCGAGTCCATCTTGACTTTCAGTCGTGCTGGATACAGACACTTTGCCTGAATGCCCTTCTGCTTTAGCTGCTTGACGACTGCGTGAACCTTAGCTCGCTTCTTTTGTAGCTCAGGAGAATAATCTTGATCGAAGAAAATCCTCTTGTCTTGAAACAACACCTTTCCTTGGCTCCATGCTTGCTGCAAAACGATGTCTTTCACCGCTGCGTCGAGGAATCTCACAATGATTGATCTGGGGGGAGCCGCTGGATCTGTCGGTTTGGACTGAAGTGAGCGGTGCGCTCTTTCAATTTTAATGTCCAAATTAGGTGGTAACGTCAGTACTTTGGGGAGCAGGGCTTTCACAAACGCAACCACATCTCCATGTTCACTCTCCTCCGGTATTTGAAATATTCGAAGGTTGTTTCTCCTCAGCCTGTTTTGTAAATCATCACAAACAGCTGTGAGTTGTTTTTCGCGTTGAAACAGGTACCGTATCACACGGAACTGCCCTGCGCCCGCATCTTCCACATCGCTCACTCTCCCCTCCAGCTCACCGATCCTCTGCTGATGGTCACCAAGCTGCTCCTTGATATCTGTCACAGTCTTTTCCAAGCGTTCAAGAGTCTTTGTTGTTTGTTTATGTCCCTGGCTGTTTTCTTCGCGGAGTTTTCTCATTTCTTGTAACAAAGATAGTTCGCCCTCACGTGCTACCTGTTCCTCGCGGCTAGTAGCATCTAAGCTAGCGCTGTTTGTGCTCGGTGGTTTATTGTCAATTTCTTTCGAATGTCCTGGTTTTCCTTGTCCTCTCGTTTTCGATGTGGTAGTCATCTTGTTCACGGGCTATTTTCCACCTTGAAAGCTAACGTTATATCTGCAGTTGTCACTGTTTTCTAACTTTTTTTTGACGGAGCCTTGTCTCTAACCTGTTGTTCCAACCATGACGTCACCGGAAGTCCACCATTAAGTTTGTTTTTGTAGAAAGACTTTCTTTAAAACGAATTTCGTTTTGTATTAATTGTATCTTAAAGGTATAGCGGAGGATTTTCTTTTTCCGGGTGGGTAGTGTAAATCATTGGTCCACCTAAGTGTCAGTCATTCTGGTGATATGTTTACGTAAGGCCGTCGTACGTGCTCGTCCCTTAGTTTTCGCTTTCTGCGCATGCGCACTTTCAGGTGTTTATGTGTGGTGAGCTAGAGCTAAGCCATTCATTGAAGCTCGCCGTTTCACCGGGTCCTTTGAAAATGTCTGAGGGTCGCAAGAGAAAAAGTTTGTGCGAACTGTATGAGAAGAAGAGAAAGGCCTCAGAAGAGAGAAACAAGATCAGAGTGTTTTTGGGAGATTGTTTCACACGATGGCGTGCGCTGAAAACACAGGTTGGGCTTCCCACTGATGCCTCAGTCGCGAAGTTTCTACTCGACAGGTAAAGTTTGGCATGCTATTTGGAGAAAAAGTGCAAATCTTCTTTTGGAAAGTAATCTTGTATGAGCGATGCCGACAGCAACTTGTAAACAGAGCGTGCACGAGGAGAACCTCGCACACATTTAATAAGCGTTCCCTCTCGGGAGCAGGTAGAGTGTTGCGCATGTGCATTTTTTTCAAAAAGTGGAGAGGGCGGTTCTTATCTAAAATTCGGAAAGATCCTCCGCTATACCTTTAATTTTAATCAATGTTTTACCAACCAATTAATTGCCTGAATTTAATAAATAAGTATGGCATGCAAAATAATCATGACGGCACCAGCGCGTGAACTGGAGCTCGTCTCCATACTGTAAATGAACCGAAACTCAGAAACTCAGCAAAAGAAACCGAAAATTCTCGGGCCAGCAGCATATGTCCAAATTTTAATCTTAACCTTAACCGTTCTATTTCATCAGAAACGATCTGTAAACAGGGCTTTAGTTGTAAAATACCGATCTCGTATTTTTTACCGATATTTTACCGATCTCGTGTGCTGCGCTAATCACTCCGCCCAAGTAGCTGTGCTCCTACGCCTATAGTGAGAATATAGTTCCCAGTATTTGTACGATTAAAAATGGTCTCTGTCTCATATAGCCTTGTTATTTGTACACGCTGTGACTATACAGATCACAACATGTAAAAAGGAAAATGTTTGCATTATTTTGTCACTTATTAGGATTAGTATGCTACCATTATCCATTTACATCCAGTCTTTGTGCTAAGCAAGGCCAGCGGTGGGTGCGTCAAATAACACTTAAAGAACGCACAGAAATGAAAAAGGTATGTATGGACTTATCTAACTCTGGAGGATACTGTGAATAAGCTAAAGTCCCAAAAAGTCGGAGTGTTCCTTTAAGTGCATTCGAAAATGCCTACTTTCCTACTATATAGTAGGCAAAAACAGTATGTGAAGGAAGCAGTACGTTCAAAACATCAGTATTCATAAAAGAGTAGGCGAGAAGTTCCCTGATGGCTTACTGCTTTCGGCCAGATTTTCGAGTGCTCGACCGATGGATACTCTTCTATCCCAGGAGGCCACGCGAGAGGATACGTCATTATCAAACATTGCAGAGATCAGCGACGCGGGTGCTTTCAAATGTGAGTAAACACGGTTCCTTGTGTTAAAATGGCATGTGTTGAACTACTGTAGAGTAAACTGTTGAATTGTTGAAGGTGTAAAGACGTTACACAGTATAGTATAGTTGTGATTTTGCTGTAAAAACACGTTTTATTATGTATAACGTTCAGTGTTGGGGAAGTTACTTTTAAAAAGTAGTGTTTGCTCGTTACTCGTTACTTTTTAAAAAAAGTAATCCGTTACTTTACTTAGTTACCCCGTTTGGAAAGTAACTTTTTACGTTACTCGTTACTTTTACGTTACTTTTATGTTGCTTGACTTTGGGCAGAACCCAATATCTGTTCCTAAATATGTAGACATAAAGTTATACAATGGAGGACATAACAGGTAATTATTTTGTGCTCTTTATTACAAAAAATAGTATCAATTTCGAAAGAAAAAAAGTCCTTCTCATTGGCGCTGCTGTGTGCGGCAAGACACGCCGCGATGAGCTGCGCGCCCGCGTCACTTCTCTCCGCTCCGCTTCCCCTATCCACCGAACTTTAAATTTCGGCAACAGCCAATAAAGCGCTCCTGCTCTCTAACGCCGGTGCCAATCGCGTCTTGATAGCATAGGACAAAATGATATAGAAGACATAAGCTTTTCAGACATACGACTCACTCTATCAAGGGAGTAGGAGAAAAAAAAAGAGATTTTGAGAGAAAAAAATATATTTTGTTTAAAAGTACACATATTCAAGCTTTCTATATATTTCTCAGGTCTGTGAGACAAGTAGCTTATCTGAGTTTCGGTTCATTTACAGTATGGAGACGAGCTCCAGTTCACGCGCTGGTGCCGTCATGATTATTTTGCATGCCATACTTATTTATTAAATTCAGGCAATTAATTGGTTGGTAAAACATTGATTAAAATTAAGATACAATTAATACAAAACGAAATTCGTTTTAAAGAAAGTCTTTCTACAAAAACAAACTTAATAAAGTGGACTAAATCATGTCTGCCCACTCCATTTATCTCCCGATATATTGCACTGTTAACCCTTGCTGTAAAAAAAGGCGTAATTCAGACAGTATCATACCATTTTCCATTAAAACAGTAATATACCGTAGAAAACAAAAATAGCCTACAGGAATATATACTGTAAATGAGCAGTGCTCAAAATCGACACTCAGAGGCTGTTTTCCCAATCACACCCTATACCCTCATTCACTATTCCCTACATTAGTTCACTAATATAGTCCACTTGACAGAGTGAATGAAAAGAAGAGAGTGAATTGAGACACTGATGAACACCTGATAAGCAGAATCACTGAAGGACAGAGAAACAAGAACAGAAAAAAGAGAAACACAAAAACTACAACTGACTTCCAGCAACACTGAGTGTGTGAAACCAGTTTACAAACCAGTTTACGATTATTTCTTTCATACATGTACAAAAGTTCTTGTTGAGAATTAACAGAGATTTAGTTAATAATAAAGTTTGTTGTCACCATGATGGAGATCAGTATTTGCTTTAGTTGGTCTCTTGTCCCTGGACTTCTTACCATTTCTCTCTCTCTGACTGCTGTAACAGTGAGTTTATAAAACACATTTGATATGGCAAGAAAAAGTCAAGAGAAAAATGATCAGGTGTTTTTGTTCTTTAGTGATGATGTCACAATCATCTTGGACATGTCTGATTTTCAGATTTTTCCTGTATATATTCATTGAAATTATGGATATGTCATATTTAGCATCTACAAAATGAAATCAATATTTCTGTAATCAGGTCTTCTGAAAAATAACAATCATATAGTGCATTCAATTTTATTTTACTCCTGTTTGGCTCAGACACTCACAGATATCAACAATCAGCACATGAATCTCAACAATGGTGAAAAGTTTCATGTCGCAATGCATGCTGGGTTCCAGGATAATATAAAACTCCCAGCATGCACTGCTGCATGAAAAATAATAATAAATAAATAAATATTGCCACCATTGTTGAGATTAATGTGCTAAATTGTGATATCTCTGTGTTTCTATAACATAGTGTAGCTCTGTTTTCTTTGGTTTATGCATGATGTGTTAAAAAAATGAGTCATAGTAATTTATTGCTGTAGTTTCACAGGAGTGCTAATGTAAGACTTTTGATCGAGGATAAAACTCTGAATGAATAAGAATTAATTCCTTAATGAATGAACAGGCAATATGATGATTTTGTCATCATAAGCATTACGACCGCAATCATTCATAAACTGTGTGCGCACAAGTGTGACTTGCAAAAACACAGTTCAAGCAGCAAAAGAAAGATGAATGTTTTAGCATCAGCAACCCAACTAAAGCAAGCACTGATCTCTATAATGGTAACTTCAAACAAACATTTTCAATTAAAAACTTCTGTTTGACAGAAATAAAGTCATACTGGTTAATAATTAGTGTAATAATGTGTAATGGCTGGAAGTCAGTCGTAGTTATTGTGTTTCTCTATATTCTGTTTTTGTGTTTCTCTTTCCTTCAGTGATTCTGCTTGTTAACAGCAGGTGTTTGTTCATCACTAATGCTCAACAATCACTTGTATTCACTTAATTATCTCACTGCAACACTGTCTCAATGTTACTTTTTACTCTTTGTAGTGTGGATTTCCCTGTGGGGTTGAAAGGGTTAACAGTGTAAGATAAAAAGTCACACCCACAAAATGTATTTTAACAGTAAGAAACTGTAAGTTAATACAGGTTTATACTGGCAACACTGTTGCCAGTAGTTTACTGTAAAATCTTGTTTTTTGTGTCACCATTGTGCAGAAGAGTAGAGCCTGTGCTTCAGTCCAGAGAAGATCTATAAACATTGATGATTTGCTGCATGTTGCTTTATTTAACAGGCGGTGACTGTGTAGTTGCTGGTCCAGTGGAAATCTCTTTATTTACTAAAGTTTTGTTGTGGTTTCAAATGAAATAACTTCACAGTAATACTTTGCTCATGTTATTAATGCATTATACATTTTAGTTTAAAACATTTAAATGACAGTTGGTCAATTTAAGGTTTCTGCAAGTGAAATTAGTTAACTCGAGTTTTAGTGCATTTTTACAGTAACATACTGTAGATTACAGTAAAGAACTGCACAATTAACAGTAAAGTACTGGCAACAGTGTTGCCAGTATTTTACTGTAAAAAAACCCGGTAAGGTCTAACAGTGTGCACAAAATTATGATCTTACTCATGCTTTTCACTTTTCATATAATCAACATAGATTAAATTATTTATTTATTTATTTTATTTAAACATAAATATGAAACTCAATAGTTTTCTTTAAGTTACTTATTAAATTCAGGCAAGTGGTTGATAAAACATTGATTAAAATTAAGATACAATTCATACAAAACGAAATTCACTTTAAATACAGGTTTTCTACAAAAACAAACTTAATAAAGTGGTCAAAATCATGTCTCCACACAAAATTTTTATTTTATTTAATTTAAACATAAATATGAAACTAAATCGTTTTCATCCGTTCTCAACAGTTCTTCACTTCAGTTCTCAACAGTTCTCTTCTCTCAAGCGCGCATGAGGCAGATATAAATATATATATCCATGATATAGTCAAAATATGTCAAATATATCCATGGGAAAAGTAATGTTGCGCCGAATTGAAAAAGGAACTACGTTTCGTTATCCAAATTTTTAGTAGTAACGCATTACACTACTTTTTACCCGAAAAAGTAGTTACGTTACTGTAACGCGTTACTTTGTAACGCGTTACACACAACACTGATAACGTTAGCTAACAGGCGAGCTCCAGTAAGGACACGTAAGTTAAGTCTCTAAAGTGGATTTACATAGGCTAAACCATATAAGTAACTTACATCTTAAAGATGCTTATTTTAAATGTCTATTTACATCTGACAAGAAAATCTCACAACATGCAATAGACATCTGAGTGATGAATGTGTGCTATTATGTAGAATAAATCTATAAAGTAATAAACATAAGTTATCTATTTTATTTGTCCATTACTGTTGATAAATTGAGGAACATTTATGTTGGATAAAAAGGTTAAAACAACCTCAACTTGTAAATGTAGTGTTGAGTTCATAAATCACAGAGGTAATGTGAGTCTGGTCTGGATGTTACAGGGTCAGATGAACAAATGTGTGTTTATCCGGTGGAGAGTGGCTCATGAAGCTGAATGCCCATCAATGGCTTTGAGAAATGAATTACAACAACTATTAAAATATTAATTTGTAGTTTATTTTAATTATTGTAATTTCAAACAGAGCTATTACAGCACTTTTCTGATTCTTGATTTCTGTGCTTTGCTGCAGATCTTTTGTGGTGGAGCAGGACATGCAAGGAAAGATGATGGCGGCATTTGTGAAAAAAAAAAAGCGTTTTTGTCTTCTAAATAATGCTAAAATCAAATCACATTGTGCCGTTAAAATGACTGCTTTTGTGTTATGTTTGTGCATTTTTGTAGGATCTGAAATGTCAGCAGACTGGTGTGAGCACTGAGGATGAGGATGAAGAGCCCACAGCTGAATCCTGGAGATGGTGCCATGGATGTGTCCCTCCATCACTCCACCTGCCCTTATTGCTTTAGATTGTGAAGCACAACACATCACGCAACAACCTCAGGCACGAAGGAATGACTCACCTCTGGCGGTCAGCTGATTCATCAGAATAAAGCCGCAGAATGGGAACCGCTGTGTTGATGGTATGGATGGTTCAGCACCTGTATCCTACATACATGATTTGAATAAAGCTTTGTTTCATGTGTTGTATGTTCACTATATACACATCTAGAGTGTATTCATGCATAGCTATGTCATATGACATGCATTACATTTTGGTTGTTTTATTGAATTTTATAATTTTCAGTAAAAAGTAATATTAAGTATTGGTCAGCATTTATCGTTGTATGTTTTGGGGTGGGATAGCAATGCAATTCATTCTGGGGTAATAGTTTTTTTTATATTAATGATACTTAAATTTTTCCAGTATAAAATCAACAGTTTTCTCCAAAGGCGAATCTTTGCACTCTGCCCTTTGTGCAGACATTACAAACGCTGAAGAAAACGGTAGGGCTGTCAAGTTACTGATGTTATGAGGTGTAATATATGGGTTTGCATACATAATATGAGATTTTATACACAGGAAAAAAGAACCTACAAGGTTTAATATCTTAATATAGGCTATTTATTCTTAAATAATTAATTATAATACTTTTAAAAAATGCATTTTTATTTTTATTTTTAGGCCTAAGCGTGAGGGATGAAACGAGAGTTGAATTCAACAAGAAAAAGAGGAAAACAAAGCAGTTAGCCACTTTTGCTTGTGGATGAAAATGTTTGAATATAAAATAAAGAAAGTAACAACATATTCAAGAGATGACAATTTGGGGATTTCGTAATAAAAATAAATATATCGGATAAAAGGATAAAACGGTGGGTCACATTAGGGTTAAGAACTTAAATCAACCCTAAATGTAGCCTATTCACAAAATAAATGGGCAGCAGTTTCTTCAAAAAGACCACAAAATGAGCAAGTTTAATCAATATCAAGAGATGGATTAAGTAAACGTGTCGTTCAAATCTTTTAAGTTGTTGTGCTTGTGATAACGCGTCATAGGTCACATGATAACGTCAACATGGCAGATGTCCGGTTCGCATTCATACTCAACGAGATCTATAAAGTAGGCTACCTACTCTTTTAGCGCTCGTTAAGTACTTATTGAAATAAACCTACTCATTGAGTAGGCTATGCGGTTCGGAACGCAGCCAGTGTGTCGAACGTGTCCGAAAGAAACAGTTCTCGGTTCTGTACTGGTGATCCGAGGAGTCGGACCACTGTTCGGTAGTGCGCGCATGCTCAGTGTCACTTCTCTCAGCACAACGTGTGTCAGTTGGAGTTACTAGAGTAACATATACTCCGAAATATTGTTTATTTCGAGTCGGAGGGACTGTGTCAGGCATGTCCAAAAGTAAGTAACATTACTAACTTGTAGATCAGCGATGACGCAAGACGCGAACTGTTTTGAACGATTCAGTCGGATTTAAGTGTAGCTACTGGTCATTGAGTTCCGCGCCGAGAGGTGAAGAGGGCAGTTCTTGGTATTTCTCATATTTACACAACCATCACAGACACTTTATTCAGTTTGATTAGGCGACAGACTCATTTATGTATTGTTTTCATCGATCACAGCGCTACTTGTGCGTCTTTTCTAGCGTCTTCAGACTGAAATAAACATTTAGTGCAGCAGCAGCGAGCATGAGGAGAATATGTGGAGTTCATTCAGACCTGAGCGATTTTGTGTTCGTTTGTGTGATTGTCTCGATGTTTGGAGTGATAACTGATTCTGCATGTCAAGTAAGTCAAAGTTTGAGATCTGTCATTAGAATCGATCTTTAGTGTCATACTGGAACAGATACTGCTAAATAATGATGAGCCTACAATGAGCCACATGAGACAATACTCAATACTTAAATGTCAGTATTATACTCTTGAAACAATGTTGCTTTGTGGTAGCTGCTACTCTTTATTTATTTTTAAAAGTTGTATGATCATTTTCAGGTCTGCTTATACAAAATTGTAATATTTTAATTAGGGCTGGGCGATTTAAATCGCGATATTGTTATGCGCATCTCGTCAGTAAAGCCGGTTCCTTGATTAGTAGTAAATCACCATCACCTGCTTTCAGATGAAGCGGCATTTAGGGCTGAGGAGATAATTAAGTGATTAATTTAGTGATGATTGAGCATTATTGAAGACACCTGATGTTAACAAGCAGAATCACTGAAGCAGAAAATCACAAATTGTAAGTTACCATTGTGGTGATGGGTGTTTGCTTTAGTTGGGCTCTAGACCATTATGTGTTTACTTAAATTTATACTGTTGTTTGTCTGCTGTTATTGATTTATAACAGTTAAATGAACAAAGTAAAGTGTTATCATATAGCCTAGTGTTGGTTATGTTTTGACATAATCATGCTGTGATCTGAAAAATGAAACATATTAAAATAGTTTGGTTTACCCTTGTTAGCTGCAGTTTAGTGATTCTTCAGCCTATGATTATCAGTATTTTACTTATAATTCAAAATATTTAATAAACATTGTTCTGATCAAAAAGACATTCAGACATATTCATTTAAAACACAGATATCAATAATCAGCCTGTGAATCTCAACAATGGTGACAATAATAAAGCATGTTGCAGTGGCTGCCACCAATCACAACTCATTAATGGCTCCCATCATGCATTGCGGTATGAATACATTATGATCTGAATTGTCTATGTAATTTACTTTTCCTCATTGAATATTCTGCTCCTCACCATTGTTGAGATGCATAGACTGAATCTTGACATCTGTGTGTGCCTAAAAGAATGATTTTTTTTTTAAACAACTTTTAAGAAATCCTTTATATTATAACAAAAATTCTGGCCATTTATTCAGATTCACAGTTATGCAGTAACCAACAACATAAATCGAAGTCAGAAGGAAGGATTTTAATGAGTTCAGTGATCAAGTTCAAATGATGACTGCCATAATATAACCAACACCATCAGATCACTTTTTATTCTTTGTTCAACGGGCAGTTTTAACTCAGATACAACCGTCAAAGAAAATCTAAAGTACATAAAAAAAGGGTCAGAGCCCAACTAAAGCAACTACCCATCACAATAATGGTAACTTACAATTTGCGATTTTCTCCTTCAGCGATTCTACTTGTTAACATCAGGTGTCTTCAATAATGTTCAATCATCACTAAATTAATCACTTAGTTATCTCATTAACTTAAACACTCTTGAGTGTGGACTCATACACTCCCAGGAGTGTTAATTTAACACCGCTAATTTACTGGAGGTTTTGCTGTGTACAAAGAGCCGTAGTTAACTGACAAGCTGAGCCATATCGCATTAAATATCGCTGGCGATACGTCCGCGATATTCATGTGATTTGGCTCAGCTTGTCAGTTAACTACGGTTCTTTGTAGTAAATGCCGCTCCATCTGAAAGCAGGTGATGGTGATTTACTACTAATCAAGGAACCGGCTTTACTGACGAGATGCGCATAACAATATCGCGATTTAAATCGCCCAGCCCTAATTTTAATGATCTATGTCCTATTTTAGTAGCCTATGATGTTATCATGAACTAAACTATATTTAGATTAATTTGGATTTTGGACATATTATGCAACTGTAAACATTTATCAGAAGTGATTGATGAAGATGAGTGTGACACTCAGTGTCAGTATTGTTTTGTGTTATTGATGTTGTATGTCATATTGTGAGAAATAACAGTACTGTCTTTCAGTAGAGCTGTTTTATAGGCTTTTATCATGTATCCTGACTCAAATAATGTGTTTCTAACAGCAAACACTCAGAATAAAGTGAGATGATCTGCTGATGATCCTGAATGGCTTGTTGAATGAGTGTTGATAGTCTGAGGCTCATCAATATTAACAGATCTGATGAAAACACTCTTTATTTCATGACAATAGTTCCTGTTTTCACTTCATTTATTATGCTGATGTCTTCGGATCTCCTGTAAATTGACACTTAAAGCTCATTTCATTGGTGTGAACAGACTGAGGGTAGGCTATTTGTTGCTTACTATGTATATTTATTCTTTAGTCTTTATACGTTGAACTGTTTTTCTTACCATTATTTATATTTGGAATAATTTAATTACATTATTTATATTCTGTTACCAATTAGTATAAAACAAACTCGGCAACTGATAGATGTTTTTTTTTATTTTGGGCAGATCAGCTCCTCCCACTAAGATTTACCGTAATTGAAGCCCCTCCCACACCAATTACATCAACAGTGAATCTCCTCCCACTTGAGTGATTCTCCCAATTCTCCAATAAATGCTGGAATATTCCCATCAGCTACAAGTGAAGACGAGCATGAAAGCATCAGGAAGAGCTGAAATCTGCAAAGACTGAGTTCATTAAAGAGGACAGTGAGAACATGAGTGATCCAGAACCCTGCAGAATGAAACACACTGAAGATCCTGAAGAACAAAGAGGTTGGTGTTTATTCTTCATTCATTCATGATGCTGAAGAACATTCATGTTAGAAACACTATCACTTTGAGATAAACAGTTACACTATGAAATGGGTATAAAAGTTTCATTTTTGGTTTTCAAAATATGGTCAAAGCTTTTCATTTCATTTATATCTGGTTCACAAGTTTTCAAAATCAACTAAGTAACAGGGCTGAGTAACACATGTAGGAAACAGATAATTCTCAAAAATAGTTCATTTAAAACTAGTTAAAGCTGAGGTCAGTCCAGACCAGTGGTTCTCAAACTTTTTACACCAAGTACCACCTCAGAAAATATTTGGCTCTCCAAGTACCACCATAATGACCTATATGAAAATACAGTAGCGTAGTATGCCTAACTATTCAGCTACAGTTATGCACAGCTCAAAAATAAGGCAGCTTAATTTCTAATAAGAATATTTATTATTGTCAAACACTTTAAACATTGTAAAAACACAGTTTGAACATTAACACTGCCCTGTGCTGCTTACATACAGGTAAATACAAAACTTAAATAATGATTAAATTCAAATGTATTGCGCCTAAAAGTGAAATAAAAACTGTAGCCTACTGTACTTAAAATTTTAATTAAAAAAAACACAGGGTGTGTATGCATATTTAACCTTTTTAAACGTACATTTAAAATATTCTGGCTGACCCCTGTGAGTTTTTCAAGGCAATCATTTAGAACTGATCACTTTATTGTTTCCATGGTGACGCGTCATTGCTTGTCTTGTGACACACCGCAGCCACAATAGCGCTGAATGACTAATGATCTGCTTTTATTTCATTTTTTATTCAAAATATTCACAAATTTGTTAGCTATGGCATGAAATATTTGGATTGTCAAATATATGCAAGTGGAAGTGTTATGTTGTTTAAACACCTTTAAAACGATCGCGTTAGTTGAGCTAACGTTATGCGCCGTCATGTTAGTTTGTGCCACTGTTCAGAGAATCGGATCTGTTGGATTTACAGCACGTGAATTCATCCACTTCTCCCGAAATACATGAAAGTAAGTGGCCGGTGAACTGGGAGAAGAATAGAGTTAACTTTAAAGTTTAAAGTTATTTACACAATGTGTAACTTACACAATCTGATATGAATAAAACGTGTCGTCTAATTCGCTTTTGGCTAAGCCACACCCTAAAATGTTGATTGACTAATCACAGCGCAGCCAAGAACGAGCTCCGACAGAGGTCCGACACTTTTTCACAGCGCTCCATTGACTTTAACGCAGGCGTCTCATATTTTTGGTCCCGGCAGGCTATTACCGTCGTAGTTTTATCAAAAATATGGTTAAACGTTGTGCCTGGGGCATTTGTAACACAGATACGCGTTTCCCAGAGAGGTTGGAGGGGGGTGTCCGTTTTTTTCCCCTTCCCAAAACCGAAGTCAAATCCTGACAAGTGTCGTCTTTGGATTAAACTGTGTGTGTGGACGTCCTCACAGTAAGCTAAACTCCTCAAGGATCAACAAGCGCTGTGAAGTTATACTAGTTAGACAGTTTTAGGTTATGATTTCGGTTCTCTACCCTAATTAATGAAGAATCAAGGTCCTAGTAGCAAACAAGCTTAGCGATAGTTTAGTTATCACGTAAGTTAAGTCAGGATTGTATGTTTTGACTAGCGGCTGGATGTTAGCTAACTTTGTTATTCAAGATACAAACACATAACGTTAACGTTATCCTATCTTGAATAAAAATTATCTTGAATAACAAAGTTAGCTAAAACAAACAGCATAAAACTGTCTAACTAGTATAACTTCACAGTAGGGCTGGGTGATTTAAATCGCGATATTGTTATGCGCATCTCATCAGTAAAGCCGGTTCCTTGATTAGTAGTAAATCACCATCACCTGCTTTCAGATGGAGCGGCATTTACTACAAAGAGCCGTAGTTAACTGACAAGCTGAGCCAAATCACATGAATATCGCGGACGTATCGCCAGCGATATTTAATGCGATATGGCTCAGCTTGTCAGTTAACTACGGCTCTTTGTACACAGCAAAACCTCCAGTAAATTAGCGGTGTTAAATTAACACTCCTGGGAGTGTATGAGTCCACACTCAAGAGTGTTTAAGTTAATGAGATAACTAAGTGATTAATTTAGTGATGATTGAACATTATTGAAGACACCTGATGTTAACAAGTAGAATCGCTGAAGGAGAAAATCGCAAATTGTAAGTTACCATTATTGTGATGGGTAGTTGCTTTAGTTGGGCTCTGACCCTTTTTTATGTACTTTAGATTTTCTTTGGCGGTTGTATCTGAGTTAAAACTGACCGTTGAACAAAGAATAAAAAGTGATCTGATGGTGTTGGTTATATTATGACAATCATCATTTGAACTTGATCACTGAACTCATTCAAATCCTTCTTTCTGACTTCGATTTATGTTGTTGGTTACTGCATAACTGTGAATCTGAATAAATGGCCAGAATTTTTGTTAAAAGGATTTCTTAAAAGTTGTTTAAAAAAATCATTCTTTTAGGCACACACAGATGTCAAGATTCAGTCTATGCATCTCAACAATGGTGAGGAGCAGAATATTCAATGAGGAAAAGTAAATTACATAGACAATTCAGAACATAATGTATTCATACCGCAATGCATGATGGGAGCCATTAATGAGTTGTGATTGGTGGCAGCCACTGCAACATGCTTTATTATTGTCACCATTGTTGAGATTCACAGGCTGATTATTGATATCTGTGTTTTAAATGAATATGTCTGAATGTCTTTTTGATCAGAACAATGTTTATTAAATATTTTGAATTATAAGTAAAGTTCTGATAATCATATTAGGCTGAAGAATCACTAAACTGCAGCTAACAAGTTAAACCAAATTATTTTAATATGTTTCATTTTTCAGAATACAGTTTGATTATGTCATAACATAACCAACACTAGGCTATATGATAACACTTTACTTTGTTCATTTAACTGTTATAAATCAATAACAGCAGACAAACAACATTATAAATTTAAATAAACACATAATGGTCTAGAGCCCAACTACAGCAAACACCCATCACCACAATGGTAACTTACAATTTGTGATTTTCTTATTCAGTGATTCTGCTTGTTAACATCAGGTGTCTTCAATAATGCTCAATCATCACTAAATTAATCACTTAATTATCTCCTCAGCCCTAAATGCCGCTTCATCTGAAAGCAGGTTATGGCGATTTACTACTAATCAAGGAACCGGCTTTACTGACGAGATGCGCATAACAATATCGCGATTTAAATCGCCCAGCCCTACTTCACAGTAAGGTTAAAAGCAAAATTTACCTTAGAGCACACAAAAGTGCGCTTGTTGATCCTTGAGGAGTTTAGCTATTTTTAATAAAACTATGAAGGTAATAGCCTGCCGAGACCAAAAATATGAGACGCCTGCGTTAAAGTCAATGGAGCGCTGTGAAAAAGTGTCGGAGCTCGTTCTTGGCTGCGCTGTGATTGGTCAATCTACATTCTAGGGTGTGGCTTAGCCAAAGGCGAATTATAATGGAAATGATTATTTCCGCTTCCATAGACATCAGTGTGTATTTTACAAATTCTAAATGTATTTTTTTTATACTTATGTGAATTTAAATGCCTGAAACCTAAAATAAACATTATGTGGTTAAAAACACTGAATAATTGTGATATTTGACAGCGCCTGAGTGGCGCGCGTCCATCTCTGGCTCAGCGCTAGCCAACTGCGAAAGCACGATTTGAATTTAGCAGTTGATAACCTGATGCACTGGCCGTTCTACTCACACCGGTGTAATCGTATCGTACGCTGCAGGGACCAGCCAAGACTGATCACACAATAGACCGTAAAAGATCACACCGGTTTGATCTTATGTGCGAAATTCAGCGATTACTCTGCGTACCACTAGACGGAGCCACAGTACACGTACCACAGTTTGAGAACCACTGGTCTAGACTTTCAGTATATGACATTTACAGACACTGTCATGATATGTCACTCTGCTGTGTATTTTTTACAAAGATAATTCAATGTATAAAAAAATGATACAACCCAAACCCAAAAGTTAGAACGTGTTTTAAATTTGAATAAAAAGAAAGCTAATAGACATTCATATCACTTGAGCCAATATTTTATTCGCAATAGAACATAGACAATGTTTAAACTGAGAAATTTTACAATTTAATGCACAAAATGAGCTCATTTCAATTTTGATGCTGGCTACAGGTCTCAAAATAGTTTAGACCGGGACATGTTTACCATAGTGTAGCAAAACAGTTTGAAGATGTCTGGGCATCAAGGTTATGAGTTGCTGGAGTTTTGGTGTTGGAATTTGGTCCCATTCTTGCCTTGTATAGGTTTCCAGCTGCTGAAGAGTTTGTGGTAGTCTTTGACGTATTTTTTGTTTAATGATGCGCCAAATGTTCTCTAATGATCTGGACTGCAGGCACCCGGACTCTTCTAAAATGAAGCCATGTTGTTGTAATACCTGCAGTCTGTGGTTTGCCCTGATCATGTTACTGACCTGATATCAATTAACTTAATTTGTTGCTAGATGTTCTCCCAGCTGAATCTTTTGAAAATGCCTTGCTTTTTCAGCCATTTGTTGACCCCGTCCCAACTTTTTTGAGACCTGTAGCAGGCATCAAATTTGAAATGAGCTCATAAAAGTGGATAAAAGTGTAATATTTTTCAGTTTAAACATTTGATTTGTTATCTATGTTCTATTGTTAATAAAAAATTGGATCATGTGATTTGAAATTCTTTAAGTCTTCATTTTATTCAAATTTAAAAAACGTCCCAACTTTTCAGGAATTCGGGTTGTAATTAATCCAAAATATAATAATATACAATCTGCTTGACCGGACTGCAAAAAGTTTGTGTTCTTGTAATTCAACTAAGAGGCCACTGTGTGACGTTTCTGTGGCAAGCAGAGCGGGAACCAGAGCCGGCCCGTCCATTAGGCGACATAGGCGGTCGCCTAGGGCCCCGCCTTGCCTAGGGGGCCCCTGTATCTAACAAATATTATATTTTATTAATCGTTAATTAAGCATTATTTTGAGAATTCACTCAGGTGCGTGCATCTCACGTTTAACAATCAAATTTGCCCGACATTGCATGGACCTGACTAATCATGATACAGTTCACAGAGACGGTGAGTATCTAATAAATTACCCAGACCTACAACATACATAAAAAGGATAGCTCTGTATAGTTCAAACATGACAAATGTCCGAAAAAGATAATAAATACATAACAATAGAACGAATAAAATACGAAAACATAAGAAATATACATAGTAGCTCGTCACATGCTAATTTGCATAATACCGCCCGAAATATAGTGGGAGACCTCGAGTACCGTAATTATCACAGTATTCACACATACGGATTCCACCACACTTCTCTCCAAAATGCTCACGTTTTAGAAACAAGAGACTTTTTTTTTTTTTGTGGTGCTCTTACCCTTTAGTAATGCTTAATTTCTTAGGCCTATATGAGGCATTTTGCATGACAGAAAATGTGATGTCAAAAATGAAATACCAAATATTATAATCTCTATGGTAATATCGACTTCACATATTTGGATTGCCTCTTGTCTGTCATAACGTCACGAAGTCTCGTCAGAGTCGTAGTCATACAGCAATGCTATTTTTAGTAAATTGAAATAATAATATGTTAAACTGTGGTAGAAATGGCATCCAAACGCCATCTTTCTGGAGCTGAAAAAAGGAAGAGGAGAATGGTTGAGGAATAAAGACAAGCTCAAAGTAAAGGTGTGTTCTTCTGACTTCTATAAATAGTGCGTTATTTATTGCTGTATTATTAGTTTTACTAATAAATGTAACAATGCCCATGATCGCAGTCGCAGACAGACAGACATGGAAAAATTGGGCCACATTCAGCGTGTTAAGAATTATCTACCCATGCATTTTGTATAGATTTTAATCCTCTGATGAAGTTATCGTAGTTTTTTTAAATTAAGGTGGACCATCTCAGACCTCAAAATGGCCGTTTTACCCCTTTTGATAGGCTATTTATGCAATTAATTTATATTAACTGTCTCTTTTTCTGCAATTTCTCAACTGAGAATAATGGTCATTAATAATCACTATTATAATTTTGAGCAAAATAATTGTGATTATCAGTTCCATTATTATCATGCAGTCCTAACCCACCCCATCCATTCTCCCTTCCCGCTAAAAACAGGTTTCTCCCTCTTTCCAAATTAATATTTAAACATTTCTAAATAATACAAAACATTTTTATTATTGCGATCATCAGTAAAAAGTTAAAATGTAGTAGCCTACTGCATTTCTAGTCATTATGCATAATTACTACTGCATTTACAAAAATACCTTTAATTTATGCTTTATTTTATATGCTTTATTTTTTATGTGTGCTGTCTGTCTTTTATGTACTAGGCTAGGGCTATGCTAAAAATCTCTTAGTTTCTTAGTGTTTTTTCATATGTACGTTGAATGTTACACTTTTATAAACTTATATATTGAGCCATCTATAGCCTAATTTATATATATAATATATATATATATATATATATATATATATATATATATATATATATTAATTTATGTACAATTCATACATTTTATTTCATTTATTTGAGTTTCATGTAAATATTTTTTTCATTTTTGAATGCTACACTTAATACACATTTACAAACTTAAATATTGAAATTGTCGTATCATGTGCTATCTCTTCCTTCATAAAATTGTTATGAGAGTTTTTTACTCCAGTGGGGCCAATTTTCATGATCTTGCCTAGGGCCCCACAACCCCACGGGCCGGCACTGGCGGGAACTGAATTCGCCAAACTCAAACTCGAACTGAAACACAGGGAAATTCGCATTATTTAAATTTATTTAATTAATGTATTTTTTAAAAACAGCAAAATGGTAATATTTTATAGCAGTTGTCTACTTTAATGTCTTTTTCTTGTATTATTTTGATGAATAATAATATTTTTCTTTGATTTCAGACCTGATGGAAGAGAGCGAGGAGAGTGAAGAACTGAGTGAAGTGGAGGAGGAGAGTGAAGAACTGAATGAAGTGAAGGAGGGGAGTGAAGAACTGAGTGAAGTGAAGGAGGAGAGTGAAGAACTGAGTGAAGTAAAGGAGGAGAGTGAAGAACTGAGTGAAGTGAAGGAGGAGAGTGAAGAACTGAGTGAAGTGAAGGAGAGAGAAGAACTGAGTGAAGAGAAGAAGGAGAGTGAAGAACTGAGTGAAGTGAAGGAGGAGAGTGAAGAACTGAGTGAAGTGGAGGAGGAGAGTGAAGAACTGAGTGAAGTGAAGGAGGAGAGTGAAGAACTGAGTGAAGTGGAGGAGGAGAGTGAGGAACTGAGTGAAGTGGAGGAGGAGAGTGAAGAACTGAGTGAAGTGAAGGAGGAGAGTGAAGAACTGAGTGAAGTGAAGGAGGAGAGTGAAGAACTGAGTGAAGTGAAGAAGGAGAGTGAAGAACTGAGTGAAGTGGAGGAGGAGAGTGAAGAACTGAGTGAAGTGGAGGAGGAGAGTGAGGAACTGAGTGAAGTGGAGGAGGAGAGTGAAGAACTGAGTGAAGTGGAGGAGGAACATCATGTCAAACCTGGAGAGAAACCTTTGAGACGCTCAAAGGCTAAACAGACATTTTTAAAGAAAAGAAGAGCCAAGAAATCTACAACCTGCACTCAGTGTGGAAAGAGTTTCACACGCAAATATAATCTTGAGCGTCACATGAGAGTTCACACCGGAGAGAAGCCATTCACATGTGATCAGTGTGGAAAGAGATTCCCAAGCAAACAACATCTTGAGATTCACATGAGAGTTCACACTGGAGAAAAGCCGCATGCATGCGATCAGTGCGGGAAGAGTTTTGCACATTCATCAAGCCTTAAGAGTCATATGATGATCCACACCGGAGAGAAGCTGTTCACATGTGATCAATGTGAAAAAACATTTCGTAGGGCAACAGCCCTGAAGACACACCTGACAGTTCATACGAAGGAGAAGCCACATTCATGTTCTGTGTGTGGAAAGAGTTTTTCACTGCTGCACTATTTACATAGACATGAAAAAATACACTCTGATGTGAGAGAGTACATGTGCTTTGAGTGTGAGAAGACTTTTATTACAGCGAGCTGTTTAAAACTGCACCAGAGGATTCACACTGGAGAAAAACCTTACAAGTGTTCACACTGTGACAAGAGATTCAGTCTGTCATCACATCTGAAATCACATAAGAGGATCCACAGCAGAGAAAAACCTTACAAGTGTTCTCATTGTGACAAGAGATTTAGTCTGTCATCAAATCTGAAAACACATGAGAGAATTCACACTGGAGAAAAACCTTACAAGTGTTCACACTGTGACAAGAGATTCAGCCAGTCATCACATCTGAAAAGACATGAGAGAATCCACAGCGGAGAGAAGCTGCACACGTAGGGCTGGATGATAAAACGATAACGATAATTATAGCAATATAATTTTTCTCGATAAAACAATATCAAGAGTTCGATAAATGTTCGATAAAGTTTATGCACCAAAAGCGGAACGAAACTCATTTGAACCACACGCGACACATGGACCATTTATCCACTCGGCTCAAAGTCCAAACGGCAGCGCAGCGCGAGCTCACGAGAGCAGATGCGTTTACTCTGATCGGTCACGAGACCCATTGAGAAGCGCTTGAATCCAGCGAAGAACACAAACGTCTCATTGATTTAAACCAGTTTAAAGGCAGATGAAACAGTTACGTTACTGTAACGTTAGCCTAGTAATATTAACTGCACCATGAAATGTGGGATATACACTCACCTAAAGGATTATTAGGAACACCTGTTCAATATCTCATTAATGCAATTATCTAATCAACCAATCACATGACAGTTGCTTCAATGCATTTAGGGGTGTGGTCCTGGTCAAGACAATCTCCTGAACTCCAAACTGAATGTCAGAATGGGAAAGAAAGGTGATTTAAGCAATTTTGAGCGTGGCATGGTTGTTGGTGCCAGACGGGCCGGTCTGAGTATTTCACAATCTGCTCAGTTACTGGGATTTTCACGGTGAGCCATTTCTAGGGTTTACAAAGAATGGCATGAAAAGGGAAAAACATCCAGTATGCGGCAGTCCTGTGGGCGAAAATGCCTTGTTGATGCTAGAGGTCAGAGGAGAATGGGCCAAATGATTCAAGCTGATAGAAGAGCAACTTTGACTGAAATAACCACTCCTTACAACCGAGGTATGCAGCAAAGCATTTGTGAAGCCACAACACGCACAACCTTGAGGCGGATGGGCTACAACAGCAGAAGACCCCACCGGGTACCACTCATCTCCACTACAAATAGGAAAAAGAGGCTACAATTTGCACGAGCTCACCAAAATTGGACAGTTGAAGACTGGAAAAATGTTGCCTGGTCTGATGAGTCTCGATTTCTGTTGAGACATTCAGATGGTAGAGTCAGAATTTGGCATAAACAGAATGAGAACATGGATCCATCATGCCTTGTTACCACTGTGCAGGCTGGTGGTGGTGGTGTAATGGTGTGGGGGATGTTTTCTTGGCACACTTTAGGCCCCTTAGTGCCAATAGGGCATCGTTTAAATGCCACGGCCTACCTGAGCATTGTTTCTGACCATATTCATCCCTTTATGACCACAATGTACCCATCCTCTGATGGCTACTTCCAGCAGGGAAATGCACCATGTCACAAAGCTCGAATCATTTCAAATTGGTTTCTTGAACATGACAATGAGTTCACTGTACTAAAATGGCCCCCACAGTCACCAGATCTCAACCCAATAGATGAATATAAATCAGCTTTGTGTTTCTGACATATGCTTGTTATTATTAATTTCATCAATTAGTTGGTGCAGCCCTAGTTCATTTAAGTTGGTTTTGATCATTAAAAACAATAGAAGAGAAATTGTTTGTTACTGTGGCTTCAACAAAATCTGATTATCCATGTTATACTGTGCGATTTGAAGATCTTGTGTTACTGGATGTCACTGTTAAGGGGTCCGTTCTTCGTACGTCGCTAACTCAGTTAGCTGGATTTGATTGTTGAAGATTTTGCATGATCTTGGATTGTTTGTTTCTTCGACGCTCATCTTGGACTTGCTGTCATAGCAACAGGTCCGTAAGCTTAAACCTGCTCGGAGCCGCTTATTTCATGTAAACAAGATTAGATTGCGGCTTTATATGATACGGGAAGTCCTTTAGCGCAGCACGATAGTGTACTTTTTAATAGATATCGTTTTTCTCGTGACTCGTGAGTAGTGTTGTCACGGTACCAAAATTTCAGTATTCGGTACCGATACCAGTGAAAATCCACGGTTCTCGGTACCAATTTCGGTACCAAACCAAAGTTTAATTTAGACTAAATTTACCAGTAAAAATTCATGGTTCTCGGCACCAAAGCAAAACACAAAAACATGCTAGCTGAACAACACACTATTTTTATTAATAAAGTTAAACAATGCCATTCTTTATAGAACGTGAGAGTGTAATTTACATCATTCATTTGTTGGAACCACACATCGTATATTTGACTCTGATATCTGAGTCTGGCTTTAACTACTGCACAAACTGTGCATTATTATCTTTGCAAGTCCCTTATGGAACAAAAATATATGGGAATATACTGCAAAATAATGCAATATATTATTGTAACGGTCACCAGCTGGAGTGCCCTTCGAGAGCCACCAGAGGGCACGCCACACCAGACTATTATATTTCACTCACAAACTACATTTCCCAGAACTCACTGCCCGGACTCATCAAAACTCATTATCACATTCTCCTGTGTCTTGTTATCTTGTTTAGTTCACCCCATATAAGCCTGGTTCACCCCATCACTCACTGCAAAGTTTTGTATGTTGTTGCATTGCATTTCCTAGCGTTTTTCCCTGGTTTCATGTCTCTTGGTTTTTGGATTTCTTGCCTGTTCCCTGGATTACTCTTTTGCCTCTGACCCCTGCCTGTTTTGATTTTTTGTTTGTTTGGACTGCCTTCCTGTGTTTGACCCTCTGCTTGTGTTGATTACGATTCTGGATTATGCCTTCTAATAAAGCTGCAATTGGATCTCAACCTTTGTGTCTCGGAGCAGTTTGTGACAGAAAACTTTGCCAAACCAAGATCCACCAGTGACGACCAACCATGAATCCAGGAGCACAGATTATGTGTCTCTGTCAGGGAGACTGACCCATAGAGGAATACGTGAAGACAAATGAAGACAAAAATAGCATTACATGTAATATTAAAAATGTGTTATCATTTATTGTGTACTTATATTGCACATACATGTTCCCAGATAAATGTGAATGTATGTTCACACAATGAGTTACAACGGATTTCTAGTTCCCAGCATGCTTTGCTTCTGACTGTTAAAGGGGTCATATAATGTCATTTTTGTACAAGCTAATATGATTCTTTAGGGTCTAAATTAAAAGTTTGTAATATACTTTAATTAACAATTCTCATTAGTATTGTAAGAAAACACTAATTTTACCTGGTCAAAAACAGCTCTGTTTTCAGCACGCCGTTTAAGTGCATGTGTCTTTCAGTGTTGGGCAAGTTACTTAAAAAAAGTAATTAGTTATAGTTACTAGTTACTTCTCACAAAAAGTAACTGCGTTAGTAACTGAATTACATCATTACAAAAGTAACTAATTACCGGGTAAAGTAACTATTGCGTTACTTTAAAAAAAAAAAGTGTAAATATAAGAAATTTCTTGGATACCCCAATATGAAATGTTAAATGAATTAAATAGACACTAAATAGAACATGCTTCTTAAGAAATGTACCAAAAATAAATAAATTGTCATAGAAAATATAGCCTTCTTACACATACACTAGTGCATATCATTAAAATGATAAAACTCACACACCTTTACAACTGGTAGACTGTATTGCCTACTTGAAGTATTTTCTTCCTCACAATATTAAGTTTAACAAAAAGTGCTCTCAATATAATACTGAACAATGTACCAACATAAATAATAATAATAAAATATAATCTTTTGGGGCTTTATTTTTATAACCTACAGAGAACGTCATCATCAGAGGTTAGCCAAATTCTAGTCGTGTTAACAACCGGTCAAACAAATAGCCATGTTTGAACGTTCCCTGCAGGTTATTTTGGAGTTTATGTTAGGCCATATAAACTAATTAAAACATTGCATATGATACCAATATGCTACAGAGATTATTCTAATGCTGAAATGTGTAATTTATTTATAAAGTAAAGTATTCAAGTATTTATGCTCGTTGTTCGGACACATTCGGTCTCTGTCGCGCACTGTCGAGCGCGTTCTCGGACACACTCGGTCTCTCTCGCGCACTGTCGAGCGCTTTCTCGGGCACACTCGGTCTCTCTCGCGCACTGTCGAGCGCTTTCTCAGACACACTCGGTCTCTCTCGCGCACTGTCGAGCGCTTTCTCGGACACACTCGGTCTCTCTCGCGCATTGTCGAGCGCTTTCTCGGATAACGGTCTCTCTCTCGCACTGTCGAGCACGTGGACACACTCAGTCTCTCTCGCGCACTGTCGAGCGCGCTGGCTTAGAGAGAGCCTACTCGGATGAAAACCGCTTCAGTGAGCTCAATTATAGTAACGCCGCATTTTTATTGACAGTAACGGCAACGGCGTTGTAACGGAGGAAACAGTAATTAGTTTGATTACTCGTTACTGACAAAAATAACGCCGTTAGTAACGCCGTTTATTTATAACGCCGTTATTCCCATCACTGGTGTCTTTAAATGATAATGAGCTTTGATCACCCCGCCCCTCTGCTCTGTGTGTACACCATTTGTAACACAATAACCATAACGCATTGTTTATTATAAACATGGGATTATGAATTATATTGAGAATGTCATACATAGAAAACATGCCGTAATGTACCTTGAGTGTAAAAATAGCTGCATTCATTGTGAAGCGTGCTAGTGATTTGCAAAGATTAATATAAATATAAAGGTTAATAAAACGTTACACTCACTACTTCTTCTGGAGGTGCAGCAGGAACATGAATAGTTGGTACCGATCCTTTTTTCAGGAGAAGCTTCTTAGCAAAACCAGCTTTATACCGACCCTCATTTGTAAAGCAGTCTGGTGTGTGAAATGATTTGCGCATACATGAAAGCATTGACGTTGATCGTGGGGAATATTCCCTTCGAAAACAAACTCAGCCACTGCGTCTTCAGCTGTACGGATTTAGGAACGACTGCTGTGTTCGTTATTACACCCAAGAACAGAACACCACAATCGTTTAGACGCCATTCTACTCAGTGCTCCAGCTATCAACAATGAACAATGTTATTTTGAGTGTTTTGGTCAATATTAATATAGTTGGTGATATTTTAGTGATTAATGTTCTATTATTTTTGGATATTAAAATGTTCCCTGCGTGAGTGCGTCAAGAAGTACGTATGGAATCAATCCAGTGGCGAGACGGAACGTCATAGGCGGGTGACGTCATCGAACAGGAAACTATAAAGCACACCAGAAAACACAAACGCGCTAGCTTCTGTGACTTTAGCAAGCGCTCTGTGTGTGAATCACACACACACACACACACACACACATATATATATATATATATATATATATATATATATATATATATATATATATTGTTTTATGGTGCTTAATTTAAAGGGGCCATGTGTAAAAATTGAGGTAAAAATATCCCAAAAATGAGCTACACAGATCAAAAGAATGAGAAGAAATAAGGGCGATGATGTCATTAAAAAAATGTCAAGCTATAGTGTTGCAGAGATATCAACCTTAATTAGCATTAGCATTACTAGCCACGGCCCGACAGGTGTCATAATACCAGTTTCGGCCATGGGAGGCGGTATACGGGCAACATAACCACCAGCCAAACATGCAACACACAAATAACTCGCACGGCTTGTGGGCGTACTTGAACCTGATGTCAATCGTGTGGAAAGTACAGCCCACTACTACATTTCAGTTCAGGGAAGAGAGCGGAAGGATGGCTGAAGCCCTTGGCAAGAGACCCCTACCACCACACAAATAAAATACAAGCACAAATAAAATCAGATAAGAAAAGGAGCCGAACCCGAGTAAACATCGGCACTGCATTCCATCGCTGGAGACAACTGATGGACATGAAAGAAATTAGGTTCGACTCCGAACTTGCAACATTTCTTTTGGATTGGCAAGTAAGATGCTGTTAGTATTTCGCTAGAAGTTTGTTTTATATGTTTGTGTAGTTTTTTCGGGAAGTTAACATAGAAATGTATTTAAGGCTGTTCGATAAACGTGCTAATGTTAGCGATGGCTAACCGTAGCTGCGTTTGATAATTAGCTCTAACTTACCCACAGATCCGATCCGTTTTTCACCTGTTATCTAACAGAGCCTGTCTACCAAGCTGATGCTAAAATGTAACATTACCTAAGAAGCTTGAAATGTCTTCGATGATAATGAACCCCAAATAGACGCACCCAGGGTCCAAAACTAACACCCGCCAAGCGCCATATGCGGGTAGATTTTCTGTTTGGCGAGTAAATCTCAAAAGGCTATCCGCCACACTGGCTGGTGAACGTTCATGCCAAAATATGACATTTTAAGCGCACAAGCGCTCTTCTGCCTCTAAGAACTAGCAGAGAGAGCGAGCCCCGGACGCGCGCGCGCACTCACTCACTATATTCAGAGCGGTCAAGTTTCCCCATACTTTTTGAAAAGCGTCCTTGACAGGGCGGCAAGAGCTTCTTTGCAGCTCAAGTCGGCGGCGGTGTATACAGTTTTAGTAACGCTCTATCTGTTGACGGTGCTGAGGAAAAAGCTCCCGCCACTGGAAGAAGCTGTCGCCGCTCATTTGTGTCCTCCTGCGCACCCATCAAAGCCGTGCAGAACGTCTTCAGCACTTACGGATCGCGCATACTCCGCCGCTGGCCAGGCTGCTTCTGCTTTACACACCTTGGACGCACGAAACGTAACGGAAAACATTGCAAGGTGTAATGAGACCGAATGTTTTTTGGTGACTAATGATAACTTAGCTAGAAGTGGTATTGCTAATGAAAATCAAACTTGATATATGCGGCTAAATTAGCTTCAGGCGGGCAGCATAACGTAACACTCTAAATAGATGTTGTCCCTATTTTCACTTGTATATGTGCAGCTAAGAATGTAGGGGCGGAGCATAGAGACTATGCCGTTTCTCGTTTGTAACTCTAGAGTAGACCAATTCACTTTCTGGAGGTATACTGCCCCCATCTGGTATGGAATGTGGAGTATGACTTGATTTTTTTTTGCCAGACATGACACATGGCCCCTTTAACCCCTTGTTAGGGTCTTAAATATAGACACCTTCTACCTTATTTTGTTTATTCTCAGGTTAGGTAAAGTCAGTCGAATTCGTTCTAAACAATATAGTATATAAAAAGTATATAAATTTCCATAATTACAATTCAGTCGAAAGACTGCTCCGTGGTTTAGTTCAGCTCAATATTTGGTAAAACAGAGACTTATGGCAGGCGAGCTTCTTAATTTCAATTAAATGTAATTTTTATTAAAGGGGTCATATAATGGTACATGCACTTTTACAAGTTGATTGCACTGAAATGTCTGTTGGCAGTGCCTGTACACAACCATCCTATCATGATTAAAATCCATCCAGTGATTTTGTTTTAATCTCCTTATATGTTTGACCATCTATGAAATCAAGCCGTTCGATATTGTGACGTCATAAGATCGTACGCCCCTCCCGCAATTGTGATTGACAGCTGTGTTGCAACACAAGACCCGCCCTGAGTGAGCTGTATGAAGGTAAAACAGTAGCAAAACTCGAGAGCTTGCTAATTTGAATGTGAGAACTTGTAAAATTAATATTTGTATTTGTAAGTTGAAATTTATACTTGCAGCTCTGATGTGAAAAGCTGCATCTATCGATTTGCACACACAGACAATACTCAGAACACCTGTGTTTTGAATTCGAAGTTGCAGATTAATAGTTACAAATGTGTAAAGTGTCATTTACATAAACAAAATGACAGGGACAATTGTGTACTACACATTTATCTTTGTGCTTTAGTTCAGTTTCGTTGTACAACCACAAGTCGGCACTCACAACCTCTCATATCTGGCAGTACAACTTCAAATCCTAGCGCTTTGACTTTTGCTACTATTTTTGCGATATGCCTGTAGCAAAACTCACTCGTGCACTTGTAAATGCAGACTTGAGAGAGCAGAGTCGGGGGCGGGGCTGGGGTCGGAATGAAGTCATTTTATTGGTCGATGCCTCACCAATGAACAACGCCAGCCACAATGAAAACATTTATGCTTATGTATCAGCTATTTTTTAAAACGCTTGGAAAATATTTTTATGAAATATCATTAGTTTTACTGGAATAGTTTTATAGAATATGAACGCAACGCGTTTAATTGAGACAGTGGTATTAAAAGACCAAACTCAGGAAACACCATAAAGCATACAGAAAAAAAATGAGCACAGAATATTATTGTACGTTTTCCTCGAACCCAAGAAAACACTTAATGAGGCTTAATGGACCAACAGTTATAAAATAAAAATTAAAAACAATAAAAAAAAACACATAATTTGTTACTTTATTAATAAAACACAGGCAGCTAGTTTATTTGCACTGAACACACATTTGTTTATATATATATGCCAATTCCATTGCAATATGAAAATGCACCTAAATTATCTGATAAGAATGTAAAATGTATACCTTGAAATGCAATGTAAGTCGCTTTGGAAAAATGTAAATGTTTTAAATATTCACCCTAGCCTAACTGTTGGACACACAAAAACAAACAAAACATAAATAAATTATATATATACGTACGTGTGTGTGTGTGTGTGTGTGTGTCTTTTAGCCTACAGTCTATGGTATATATATACCAGATATGGCAAATATATATGGCATACGTCATATGTTTTACGTCATATTCTGTGCTCATCTACTTTTCTGTAGTAGCATTAGCATTGTGTCTACTGAGTTTGATAATATCGTTTATTTATTTTAATATCAGTCTAATGCATTAAGCCATGTTAGTGTTTCAGTGCATGCGGGTTTCGTGACATCATCGAACTCCCATTTCATTGGCTAGGTGCCAACCAATAAAACGTCTCCTTTGACCCCCCCCTCCTCCCGCCCCCCTTTCTCTCTCGCCGCCTCTGAGTTTCAAGTGCACAAGTTAGTTTTGCACCTGATATATCCGAAAAGAGTAGCAAAAGTCAAGGCGCGAAATTTGAAATTGCAGTGACAGATTTGAGAAGTTGCAAGTGCCTATTTGAGGTAGTACAGCGAATGTGAACGTAAGATTAAACGCAAAATATATATTACAAGTTTGTGTCTGTCGTTGTATTTCTGTGAATGGCATTTTACACATTTGTGTCTACTTGTCTGCAGCTTCAGATTCAGAATACAGGTTTGTGACTATTATCTGCGAGTGCAAATTTCAAAATTCAACTTCAGATTTTTATTTTACAGGTTTTCACATTGGGGCTGTGAGTGTAAATGTTCATGTACAAGTACGAATATTTATTGTACAAGTTCTCAAATTCACATTTACATGCTCTCGAGTTTTGCTACTGTTTTACCTTCATAGAGCTGTGACAGCCGTCATAGTAGTCCGCCATTGTTGATATGCTGGAGTAGAATGGCGTCTACGCGATTGTGGTGTTCTCTTCTTAGATGTAATAAGGAACACAGCAGTCATTTGGATGTTCCTAAATCTGAGCCGTTATAGATGCAGTGGCTGAGTTTTGTTTTTTGAAGCGATATGCCCAAAGGATTGACGCGGGGATTCCCTCACGGGGATTCCCCACGATCATCCATGCTTTCATGTTTACGCGAATCATTTCACACCAGACAGCTTTACAAACGAGAAAAAACGGATCGGTACCAACGTGTTACTGCTGAACCTCCAGAAGATGTGAGTGTAATGTTTTATTAACCTTTATATTAGTATTTATATTAATGTTTGCGAAATTTGCAAACCTTGCTGCAGGCTTCACGATGAATGCATCTAAGGTTTACACTCAGGGTACATTACAGCATGTTTTCTATGTACGACGTTCTCAATATAATTCATAATCCCACGTTTATAATGAACAACGCGTGGTTATTGTGTTACAAACGGTGTACGCACAGAACAGAGGGGCGGGGTCAGCAAAGCTCATCATCATTTAAAGACACATGCACTGAAACGGCGTGCTGAAAACAGAGCTGTTTTTGACCAGGTAAAATTTGTGTTTTCTTACAATACTAATGAGAATTTTTAATTAAAGTATATTACAAACTTTTAATTTAGACCCTAAAGAATCATATTAGCTTGTACAAAAATGGCATTATATGACCCCTTTAAATACAGGTTAACTAGTTTACATAAAAGGTACTAATATATAAAATAAAAATAAAAGTAAATCAAAACCAAATAATTTACAAGCTTCCATCTTCATGAGGCGCAATGGCAAGGCATCTAACACCGGAGAGGCCGTCCTTGGTGAAACAGCGTCTAACTTTGACATTCTTTACAATACTTTTTATAGTTCACACTCCCTCCGCACAGGTTCAGTCCTTTACAGATCTGTCCAATCCGAAGTCTTGAACTGTCCTCAGTTCTGGAAATCCCCTTGTACCTCCATATATAAAGCTCTTTCCTTTGTTCTCCTTTGTTTGCTGCTCTGGACCCTCTGCCTTTCTCCTGCGTCTCATGCTCCTCATCAAACGGGTAATGCTTGCCATTTCTACTTTGCTAAGTTACATGCTTTTCACTACTTAATGTTACTTATATCTATTGATTAAATGCTTAAACATGAGTACATTATTGTCGTTTCTTGCATGCATTATTACAATAAAAAGATTATTACAAAAACAAGTTGCAATGTCTTCTCTGATTACAACAGTTCAATAATAAAGAACTTTACAAAATCGTCTCCATTGTCTTCCTTAATAAAACAATTTCACAATAAAGGCTTTTACCAAACAAACTGTATCATCTCATTCTTAATAAACCAAATTCCAATAAAAAGACTTTTACAAAACCAGTTGTATTGTCTCTTCTTAATGAAACAAATTCACAAATAAAAGACTTTTACAAAACAAGCTACAGTGTATTTTCTTATACAACACTCTATTCTACTTGGTTATAAAGTTAGTCAGTAACATACATACTTTATATATGAAGGTCACCGATTAATACAGAATAAATTGCATATATATTTCACTTCTAAAACTACAATGGTGATTGGGCCATTCCACCGAATGGGTGACATTTGCTTGTTGTAACTCTTAAAAATTAAACTTAATTTTTTGATTTTTTTCAACACTGAATCTAATACTCAAATATTTACCTATTCAAAATGTGTATTGGTCAATCTCAGGCAACTTTATTTAATTTTTTACAAGGTTTCTAAGCAGAAGATGGATGCATGTTTTCACAGTCCTGTTACCGAAACTCATGTGACATTTAAAAAGCATGTTTAAAAGCATGTCAATTATTCCTTTGTTTTCCCCACAAGAAAGTGTTTATTTTAAAGATATTGTTGGTTATATGTTCAAATAACTGATATTTGTGACAAAAAAAATCAATATTAAGGCAAAGTGTATTTTAATAAAAAACACAAAGCCATTTTTTCATTTTAAAGAAGACCGAAGCCTCAAGTTTATACATTTTTTTAATAATTTAATTTATTAAACAATTGTATAAATGATGGACCAAACAAAACTGATAAAAAAAAGTGGTTTAACTTTATTTTTTTTAGAAAATAAATAAATAATAGTAACAGGACTGAACACTTGGTAACAGGAATGAACTATTTCATAACAGGAATGAGGAACAGGTGACAGGAATGAGTGTCCATATGTGTGTGCACGAGAGAGAGTGTACATGACTGTGTGTGCATAAGATTTCTATGTTGAAGTGATGTACTATATGCTAGTAGTACTTCACAGCAAAGGAGGTGGAAAGAGAAATAATATTTACAGTATTAAATCAACAAAACAGAGGACTCTACTCACTCCTGTTACGTTAACTCACTCCTGTTATTTTTTCATATAAGTAACAGGACTGAAAGTAACAGGATTGAGTTTTTAAGCAAAAAGTTATCAAATACATGACATATGGCCACATAGCATACATGCTAATAGCATGAGGACACTGAGCAAATTCTAGTAACTTAACAAAAGTTAATATCTTTAAAATAAACAAATACATTCTAAGAAATTATTTAGGTAACAGGATAGTATGTTGAGATTGACCTTCTCAGTCATAGTTACAATTTCATCAAATATACAGAAATTAAAATAAGAGGACTAACTTATGGTCTTCCCATTGCCTTTAGAAGATCAAGATAATGCAACTTCCTGTTGAAAATGTGTCTTGTGGAATATTCCAAGTTTTTCAGAGGGGGGAATGTGTTAGGGTAACAGGACTGAGTGAAAACCCGGGGACATGACTAAAATGTGTATTTTATCTAAAATATTAGATAATATATATTTTTCTCATAAAAACAAACAAACATTTTAAATACATTGGATATAAAGTCACACAACAATCCCCAAAACTTAAGATTTCTGAAGGATTTTAATCATTATATTTCATGGCAAAGTTTAGAGACAGAGAGTGGGGACATGCAGAAGATGCTATTTTTTTGTGTTCTATGTAGTTTTTATTAATGTTTTTAATTATAAATTTTATAATTTGTAGTTAGCTTAATATGCAGGACATTTTGCTTAATAATAAAATGTATTTTAGAGTTATTTTCATGCAATTTTTTACATATGATGTTCTGGGGACATAAATGTCACCCATTCGGTGGAATGGCTCGATTAATATCATATCAGCCCATATATATGAGGCGTTCTAATAGAATAAATTGCATGTTCACTTAACAATATATATATATATATATATATATATATATATATATATATATATATATATTAGAAAAACTACATATGGAGATGGCGAGTGAACAACAATACAGGCAGTGTGTTCATCAGTGGCGGCTGGTGAAAAATATCTTAGGTGGGGCTGTGTCATATTCAAACCATGGGAGTAGGCTATTAGGCCTACTTTCTGCCCTTGGTATGTGTATTGTGTTTGATGTTTATTTTGTTCTATTCCTTAACCCACTCCCAGTGGTTCTCAAACTTTTTAGAGTTGTACCCCAAGAGGCTTAATGTCCTTCTGCGTACCCACACTCGTCACACCAAGGGACAATATTTGCCCCCTTAAATCGATTTTTTCAAGTGCATTTTTACCTTTACACATACCTTTATAAAATAAATAATGCTTTAAAAAAAAGTTAAATAGATAAATATGCAATGATGGTAAAAACGAAGTGATGCTTTTAAATATTAAATTAAAACCGCCAGTAGGTGGTGAGTCATCGAGTCATTCAGAAATGAAGCAAGTGGTAGTATTTATGAATTAATCATTGAATCATTGACTCTAATGATTCGTTCAAAGTCGCAGATTCGTTCTCAAACACTGCTGTGTGCTGCAGTTCTGCTGTGGCTTTGGAGCTATTATTTTATTGTAAAAATAATGACAACTGTGTTGAAAATTAACATCACTTAATATTAATATTTCGTTTGTTGAACTGTTGTATAAAATCAATGTGACATTTGCAATCGCTAACGCACATGGTCGAGAATGGCAATATAGCGCGATTTGCCGAGGCAGCAATCTGCACGAGACCTGTCATATAGCAGCCCACTACACGCTGCTTAAATGCAGACAGTTTTGACCGCAAAAGATGAGGTAATTTGATCGGATGTCATGTATTTACAGCATTTAACCTGAGAGAAATGCATGCTCAGTTTAAATCGTATTTTAAGATGAGGTAGTATTAAAGGAACGGCAAAATTCAGCATTTTGTTCCCGCACCACCTTCTGTCACCTCACGGTTTGAGAACCACCACAAACCCAGTTTGAGAACCACTGCCTTTACATATATTTGTAAAGCGAATAATAATAATATTACAAATAATTATTAGTATTAACACAAACTGCACGATACCAGTGCTCTGTCAAAAAGTCAGTAATTATTTAATGCCATATTACAAGGCTGAGGCATTCTTACACAAAAAAAACAAAACAAATTGCACAAACTTTCCATTTGCATTTGAAATTTAATTAAAACAGTAGTTACTTTCTCAGACAGGTCCCTCGCTCCGGTAACTGTCCATGCTGGATCTATCGCTGTTGTTTTAAAAAGTAATCACGGAAAGCAAAACAAGGCATTAGCATGACGCATCCAGCTAGCTAGCCCGATAGACAGCTGTCTGATAGAGATGGGCGTGCCTCGGCTCGGGCTCGCGCAGCTTTGGGCGCTAAACAGAAGCGCCCATAGCTGACTAGATTTGAGCTCGCTGATTGGCTACAGTTTATGTCAAACATGTCAAACTTAAATCAGCAATTGGCTAAACTGATCCACAGACCCGCCTCTCTGGGGCGCCTCTCTCCAGCGCCCCAGAGCTGATCGACGTGCACGCAGGTGGAGGAGACGTGTTGAAAAAGCAGATATTTTGAATTTCTATTATATTTTTCACATATACTGGGTGTATTTAATATCTCAAACACACAAATACTGACAATTTGTTTGTATGATTTATGTATATATTTACTTATTTATTTAATGAGTGTGGCTCATAAACTGTGGTCTGGCTCATGGGGGGGCGGCGCCCTAGCGCCCTCTATTGGCCAGCCGCCCCTGGTGTTCATTATGGAACGCCGTTGGGAACAATACCTATTATATGCAACGCGTGAAATTTGCACGCATTAACACGCACAGTTTGCACGCGTCTTTTTGGTCCGTGTAAACGCGAACGTTTTGTACGTCTAAACGCGAAGTTTTTTGTCATGTTATTTAAAGACACGATCGTTTGTATCGCCTTAACGCAACATTTATGGCCGTGTATTTTTTGTTACGTGTTTCTAGACGAACGTTTTCGTCGTGTAAACATGACATTTTTGAACGTGTAATATTTCTGAGTCTTATTTGATGTGCGACATGGGTGGGAGACGCCTGAAAAAAGGTTTTATTTTTTACTTCAAATATTAGGCATAAAAAATATTGAGTTGTGTTGTACTGACTCTTGCATTTCCCACAATATATGTGGTCTTTTAGATTTTGTATTTGAAATTGGATTTATTCACCAATTTGTTGCATTTGTGCCTAAAATTGTCATATGGTGTGACATAAAAGTTATTCTATATAAAATGAAAATGGGATATACTCTCCCTAAGTAACTACCTTCAACATACATTTTTTTCATTACTATCTTAAGATTTAACATTTCTTTTGTGCAGATTAATTAGATTTTGTATTGTTTTTCTAAATCAGCATGCAAAGTAAGTCATCTCTCCTCAGCCTTTCCAGATATTTTAGATGAATTATGTTAAACCCGGTTATAAATATATGAAAATGCTTGTGACTCTTGCTGATACTATTTCTCTTGTGTTCCGTTGACTTTTTTATAATTTATGATTAAGAAAGTATTTTTACTGGCACAATTCTGAATGTCACACCAAATTATATAGTGTCACGCTATATGAGGAACTGCAACACTCCACGATTTGTCAATGTAAAAAACCTGTTTTTTATTTGCATTCATCATTCAATTAATTCAATTCAGTTAACATTAATCAAAAAAACATACTAACATTGTTTTAAAACTTTTAAAATTATAATAAACTCATAAAAAATAGTAAATCAAACACCATCTCACTTCAAGAACATTAAATTAAGTATAAAACTGAAAAGAAATACATTAATTGTATAGGTAATTTAATGTTCACTATTAAACATTCACTATTATTATTGAATATGTTTTGAATAGTTATTTATTTATCATTAAAAAAGGTGTATGTAATATTGTGTGACAAATATATCATATGGTGTGACAGAAAAACACTCACACCGTATGATACAGTGTCACACCATCTGACGTTTTGTTCAGTCAAGCTAATCGCTTGGTTAACTAAAAACAGCTAGCTTATACTTAGCATGTAAATTGCCACATGGCAGGAATGATTTTTAAGAATTAATAAGTTAAATTTGTATAAAAGTGTTTAATTTTTTTGTAAATAATGTCACACCATAAGACACAAAACATTGACCACTAGTGAGCATATCAGATACAGAGCTTTTTAATTAAAAATGAAAATGCCAGAACTCAACTCTTGACCTTGCAAACCACTCCAGAGATGACACTGTAACTTCCTGGTTGAGTGTGGACCTCTTCATCATAATGATGTCCAAATTATTGCCCGTTAAAAATATAGATTGCAGTGTCACACCATTTGACGCATATTTTACGGACAAAATGTATTTGTCCAGAACTTGCTTTAAAATCATACACAGACATCAACACTTTCTGTGTCTGTTGAAATGGCCTAATTCTGTTACTTAAACTGTAAATCTATCAATTATTTATACTTTGCTGATATATATTGTCATATTAGTAAGGTCACACATATCCCGGACAGTCACACCACATGACAATTTTGATGTTTAGATAAAAATTTGAAGTAGAGGTCTTTATACACCTACTACAGCTATGGTATGCTGTAATAATATCTTGTCAGAGGAACAACATGAAGATATATATTTTTAACAAATACCCATTTTTAATAGGTTATGACATCATGGATGGGTAGAATTGCATGTCATGTCTCCCACCCACATACAATTTTTTTCTGTTTTAGTTAAACTGGTGATAATTTAGAGTCAATGATTAAATACATTCAATTACTGCATGAATTTAACATTATATTCTTTTGTAACGTTAAAGGAATTTGTCCTGTAGGTAAAGTAAACGACCATATTTCCCTTCTGGTTAATACATTCGAGGTGTCTATTTGGACCACTGCAAATAGCCTACTTGTTGGCAGAACTAATTACACTAGGCCAGTCTACCCTATATGTGGAAAAAGTCACCTCTTTAGTCAGCGGTTGTGGCGTAACGTGTAAAGGGAGACCGGGGTTCTATTCCCACTGACAGCACTTTTTTTAATATAACTTTACAGTTATTAAACACATTTGTTTTCAATAAAAATGATTTGAATTAAAATTCATTTTAATTCATAAAAGTTACATTTAGGGTAAGGTTCGGGGTAGCTAAATGTCTACTGAATGAAGGAGCATTCCAGAGTCATCATACCAGATTGATGCTGGCCCACTCGGAGATTACTCCAGTCATTTTGAAAAAACAATAGCCACAGTATTTAGTATTTAGCCTTTGCTAACTTTATTATTCATTGTATTTATTAAAGTTGAATGATTTATGGCATTTATTGGCACTATATGTATAATTATTGACACCCCACCGTGGACCTCACTAATTATTAAACCCTGGCTATGGCCGTATCCAGTGTTGTATGTTGTATATGTTAACATATGTTATACATATAGCCTGTTATAAGAGGATGCCAACTGAACGCAGTCTGTAAAAGTTCTTTGACAGTTTAATAAAAAAATTCTTAGAGCCATCGTAGAGAGTCAAGTCAAGTCAAGTATATTTATATAGCGCTTTTCACAATACAGATTGCATCAAAGCAGCTTCACAGCATAAACCAAAATAACACAACAAGGTTTGTTTCTAGTGTAAATTTATTGATTGATAAAATTAAATTAAATATTCCCAAAATATCCCCAACTGAGCAAGCCAAAGGCAACAGTGGCAAGGAACCGAAAACTCCATCAGCAATCCACTTTTCCACGTTACCGGAGACAAAAAACCTGCATGAGTACAAACGGGATGAGATGCCACAGCATGACACAGCACTGACATCACAACCAACGTATAAATGCATCATTGACTCTAAAGTTTTACGCTTGCCTACGTAAATGCCAACGTAAAATTACGATCTCATTCACGAACAAATGTTACGTGTGACGTTTGCATAGGTATTTGCTTACCTAACAGCACATCATCCCTCACGGAAAGAAATGTCGTCTGATGTTTATATATGTATACAGCAACGTGCCATCGCATCACAAATGCAAATGAAATCCTAAATAGAGCAACGCTATTGGCTGTTGTGTATGGAAGGCCAAAAGGGCCAAAACGTGTGAAACTGTCGTGTAAACACGTAATTACGTGTTAACACGCAAATTACGCGTAAACACGCAATTTACGTGTTAACACGTTATTACGTGTTAACGCGTAAATGACGTGTTTACGCGTAATTTGCGTGTTAACACGTAATTTATTAGACATTAGCACCACCTACTGGTTTGGTGCTCTTGCTCAAACACACAGAACCTAATTAGATTAAGGTTGTAAAAAGACGTTTTTAATGTGAACATACATGTTGAACAATGTCTTTTCAGAATATAGGATACAACTACATATAATAATTATTTTAAATGGGCCTATTTAGACAGTTAAGTTAACTATAACTAATCAAGCCCTGAAAGGCATGACCATTTTCACAATCACAATAGAATTACAGGATAATTACACATTTCTCCAAACAGTATTTCCATGTAGCCTACACTTATACCATATTTCTAAAGCATCTTTTTATAATTTAACCTCTATGCATTTGTTAGAGAGCCCCTTCTGATAACACCATTAAGCCTTATGAATCTGAGATAGTGCATTGTTTTGCTGTGTTTTTCGAAGTTAATATATATATATATATATATATATATATATATATATATATATATATATATATATATATATATATATATAAAACAAAGTTATTTATATTACAACACACACACTACACTTTACGCATTGTATTACATTACACACACAAACACATATTACAAAGTTATTTATATTACAACACGCACACTACACTTTACAAATTATACTACATTACACAAACCACACACGTGATTTGCGTGCTGGCACATTGGAAACCATGGAACTTTACTAGCTGGTATGGCTATCTTGCACAAGCACAAATAACAAACAAATCCTGTAAATTTGCGCAACTGCATAATCAAGGTCAGTGAGAGAGATTGTTTCTGCTTCTGTATCAAGTCTTCATGTCAGGTCCAGCCGGAGGACTTTGTCCACATCACAGACAATAGGCCTAATCTCTGCAGGCAAAGGGAAAATCCAGATCCAGCCTTGACAACATTCTCCACACCTCCGAGAGAGAGAGAGAGAGAGAGAGAGAGAGAGAGAGAGAGAGAGAGAGAGAGAGAGAGAGAGAGAGAGAGAGAGAGAGAGAGAGAGAGAGAGAGAGAGAGAGAGAGCCCGCCCGGCGCGCGCACTCTCACCCTCACCGCACTGTCGACCACCACAGAAGACCAATTTATTATTATTTTTCTATAGTAAAACTGTTAGCCTATATTCGTAAGGGTCTGTCTGTCATCTATCTATCTTTACTTATTTATTGTGTTATTCAGTTTATAATGACGTTTATAATAACTGCATCCAATTTCTAATTTTTGTCATTTTGTCATTTGATTAGTTGTGCCAGTTGTGCTCATATTTTTATTTTAAGGACTTAAATTATTTTTTTACATAATTGATATCGATTATTTAATTATATGCTACCAAATGTCATCTCTGGGAAAAAAAAGAGAAATGGGTTAGGCTATACGGACATTCACTTAGCCAACTCTCTGTTAATAGACATGGGGGGATAATTCGAAGTCGAAGATAAATAATTCATAACTCTGAAACAACATCAAATCGTATTGATTCCAAATGCAACGGTATTTTGATTGCATATAATGGCAGACTGTCGCGCTAATCGCGAAGCAACTCATGACAAACTTAAATAAAGTAAAAAAATAACTATTTTCAACGTATACAACCCACCGTAATATGTTTAACAGTGTTTATTAAAACCGAAAGTAGCTATGTTTTGTGCTGTTTGTTTTCACGTCTCTGTATTTACTATACGATGCGCATCACGGGCGTGCACCAAACTGAAGATGCCAGGTGACGTAGGCTCAACGTATCCATTAGGTAAGAGCTCGTTCACAATCTCATGAATAAATACAATACAACGAAGGTGTGCATCATCACATTAATAGTCATGAGAATGATTACAAACAGTTACGACAGGCAGTGTCAACGTGACACAACACCTTTATTTCATTTGAATTATTCATGATAGAGTGACGCAAGCACAACGCTGAGCATACCTCACCAGCCATCATAAGCCAACGACACTGACGGAAGGGTATAACTTGCAGGAAACTGAATAGATAGATCACGAGTGTAATCTCCAGATCTATCCAAACATTGGCGAGAATATAGCATAATCTCTTGTTCTGTGTAGTAATATTAGGCTACAATTTATTTTAATAATTGTTGGTCTTATATTCACAGATTTCACATTTGAATATCCATTGTAAAATGTAATTTTATGGCAGGAATTCATTTCAATTATTAATAATTCAAGCCACTCTTGTCTTAGATTATTATTATGACATACGCATAATATAAATAATATAAATAAGGGGGGGGGGGTGTAATGTAGTATAATTTGTAAAGTGTAGTGTGCGTGTTGTAATATAAATAACTTTGTAAAATATATGTTTGTGTGTGTAATGTAATATAATGTGCAAAGTGTAGTGTGTGTGTTGTAATATAAATAACTTTGTTATATATATATATATATATATATATATATATATATATATATATATATACTAACTTCGAAAAACACCGCAAAACAATGCACTATCTCAGATTCATAAGGCTTAATGGTGTTATCAGAAGGGGCTCTCTAACAAATGCATAGAGGTTTCAAAAAGATGCTTTAGAAATATGGTATAAGTGTACATGAAAATACTGTTTGGAGAAATGTGTAATTATCCTTACACAATTTCTATTGTGATTGTGAAAATGGTCATGCCTTTCAGGGCTTGATTAGTTATAGTTAACTGTCTAAATAGGCCCATTTAAAATAATTATTATATGTAGGCCTAGTTGTATCCTATATTCTGAAAAGACATTGTTCAACATGTATTTTCACATTAAAAACGTCTAGGTTCTGTGTGTTTGAGCAAGAGCACCAAACCAGTAGGTGGTGCTAATGTCTAATAATTTACGTGTTAACACGCAATTTACGTGTTAACACGTCATTTACGCGTTAACACGTAATGACGTGTTAACACGAAAATTGCGTGTTTACGCGTAATTTGCGTGTTAACACGTAATTACGTGTTTACACGACAGTTTCACACGTTTTGGCCCTTTTGGCCTTCCATAGTTGTGCGGTCTGACGCGACACCCGAACATATACTTCGTATTTACGCGTACAAACTGTGCGTGTTAATGCGTCCAAATTTCACGCGTTGCATATAATAAGTATTGTCCCCAACGGCGTTCCATAGTTCATCCTTGCACTCGCTATATTACGGGTAGGGATACACACCAGCTACCCAGTCAGCAAATTACCTTTGGCACAGATGTGGGCCAGATAAACAGCTGAGCTGTGGCCCAGATTAGTTTGTGTTTGCCGGCCCAGATATGGCCCACATCTCCTTTGCCAGAACTGAACCAAAGGACTGCCATAACTCCACCAAGCATGAGCCAAATACTACAAATTCATGTGGCTCATATGTGGGCCTGGTATGCAACTTTAGTATGGTTGAGTTCTGTTAAAATCTAACGGCCCTTATGTGGCCCACATGCAGCTGACAGTATTTAAAGTTTTAACTCACAGGTAAATAAACACTCAACAACAAATGCACTCAAAACTATTTATTTTGACAAGCATTTAAATAATTACAGCTAAAGTGTTGTACTTAATTACAGCAGTATTCAGTTGAAAACATTTCATAAAAATAAATATAATTACAGCAAGGGTTGAATAATAACAGTAGTATTCAGTTGAAAACATTTATCAAAATAAATATAATTACAGCAACAGAGTTGAATTTAATAATAACAGTAGTATTCAGTTGAAAACATTTAAGAAAACATAATTACAGCTACTCAGTTGTACTTATTTTAAGTAGAATTCAGTTGAAAACATTCAAGAATACAAATTAATAATATAAATAGCATTCAAAGCTAATTTTTTACACCAAAGTTCAAAACACTCGATCAAAGCTTGTATTAATGTTATGTTTAATTAGTCCAATGAGAGTAATACAAATAAATCACAGTTGGTAAAGAGAACTTTGAAGAGAAATTGAGAAAGTTAAAGCAAACTTGAAAGGTAAAGAGTTGAGAAGTGTGTTGATGTGCAGAGAAGTCTCCAATGAGGGTCGGCAATGTGTTGATCTTTTCTAGTATGGGGATTCTGCCTGACTGCACCTGCAATAAAGAAGAATTTAAATAATGTTAGCAGCAATACAACCTGGAAGCTAGAGCTGCAGGATACTGAAAAAAATCATTAATGTAAATATCCTTTAATATTTTAATTGCAATTATTAACAAATTAAACACCTCTGAATTACCAGTGTATGAAAGTTTTTTTCCAGTAAATTTTCAAAAGGAATTGCAAATTGTATTTTTCAATATGTGGGCCAGAATTATACCGTAATTCCTTTATGACAAATTATTTTGATTTTTAGAATACCTTTGCACCAACAACCGGTTAAAATTTACAGCACTGCATATTCTGCTTCTTTTTTAAAAAAAAGACATGCACACTCTAATGTAAAAACACACCAACACAGATAGCATTAATGTCATGTTTTAGTCCAAAGACAGAGTCTACAAAAATAAGTGTTTTTACTAACACAAAATAAACTCAAGATAATCTGCAATGATGCGAGACAATTTGGAAGCAGAAACACACAAACAATAATGGGCCAAGTACTGAATGCAAGGAGGAACATAAAGGGTTAGTTCGCCCAAAAATGAAAATTCTATCTGTAATTACCCTCAAGTTTTTCCAACTTCTGGGTTGTACGTCAGAGCGTAGACTCACTATTGGCCGACGCTGGTCATGTGTGGGATGCTGGCCAATCGTGAGCCTACGTTCTGACGTACAACACAGAAGTGCTGTGCTGTTACACTACGTTGAATAAAGTATTTATTTTAGCTTGTTTTGCGCACAAAAAGTATTTTCGACACTTGATAAACTTAAGGTTCAGCCACTGTATTCTTGGACTATTTTAACAATGTCTTTACTAACTTTCTGGGCTGGCAAGTTTCAATAACAGAGAAGCCTATGGAGGAGTGAGACAGCTCTCAGATTTAATCAAAAATATCTTAATTTGTGTTCCGAAGATGAACGAAGGTCTTACGGGGTTGGAACAACATGGGTAAGTAATTACTGACAGAATTTTCATTTTTGGGTAAACTAACCTTTTAAATACACAGTGATAATGAACTAAATACAGATAGTTGTAGGCATGCGCTGGTATGAGACTTTGACAGAATGATAATCTTATATTGTGATTACAGCTTTAAAATGTATGATTGAAACAATATGATTCGCAATACATAAAAAAACTTCTAAATAAAAAAATGCAGTCACTTAAGTGAGCCACGGATGTGATCAGGTAATGACAAAAAAAAGTTGTTTGGTTCGATACTGAGATAACAGAAATAAAAATACAATGTTCTGTAAAGCGGTTTTGAAAAGTTGTGAATTGTGCAAAGTGCAATACAAATAAAAGTGACTTGTAAAAAAGGTCTCACCAATGACAACTTCCTTTACGACCAGGCGTTGGACACCAATCTTCCCATTGACTTCTCTCCAATTCATAACGTGCCACAGCAGTAGTAAAAGTGCCTTTCAGCACTCTCCACACGGTGTTATCCAGGTCAAAGCCACCAACCAAACCCACATAGGTAATCTGATAGGAAAAAAAAACATTGTGTAAGTGGTTGAAATATGCATTTAAATAGACCTCCCTAAAATGAAAGTTCTTTTTATATTCAGAAATGAACTATAAACTATTATTTACTCCATCTGAAACCATATTTTCTAGGTTTTTAATATGGAAATTATTGTCATTTCCCCACCCATACCACACATTAGGGCTGGGTGGTATGACAGTATACCATAGCATGGTATATAAACTATATCGTGAGAAATTAGAGTAATTATAAAAATGTCCTGCCTCTTCCAAGCTTTATAATGGCAGTGAATGGCTGCTCAATTAATTGATAGTTAACAGAAATACAGCAATTCATTGTTTGTTCATGTTAGTTCACAGTGCATACTAAAGTTAACAAATGTTGAAATTTACATTAACACATATTAATATATGCAGTAGAAGTGCAGTTCATTATTAGTTCATGTTAATGTTCAGGTATTGTATCGAAAGTCATAATTTTGGTATTGTGACTTGACACTAATAGCCTAACGTTAACATTACAACTTTAATTTTAAAGAGGGAAAGGTCATGAGAAAAAGTCTTGGTTGAATATCATTTCAGAGTTAAATAAAGATACATACAATAATGCACACGTATTAATGTGTTTATTCTTGGCATTTTTATATTATTATGATTAGTTGAATGATTGTGAACACAAATTAGGATTTAGGTTTTCTGACAAACAGTAACACCAACACCGACATTGGACCGCGTCGCCTTAATTCACAAATAGGCTACAACACAATGACAAACTATACTATTTTATTGTGTACGACAGTGAGCTGTTGATTTATAAACAAAAACATCTTAATTTAAAACGGCAAACCAGCGAACTGCTATAGCCTAAGTTAACGGTTAACGTTAAGTTACATTAAACTTTATTGTAAGTTATAGCAGTAAACTGAGGAAAATATTAGCTAGTTCAACCCTTTCATCGATGGAACGAATAACTAAACGCATAATAACATGCAATATTGACACATAATGCTGCATATTTCAATTAAATGACTTTAAAATGCCAAAACATCACTTACCTGAATGTACACAGTCGTGAGGAAAGCAGAGTAAAAGGCGTCAGCTGGCCAGCGTCACAGTCAAACTCGCGCCGTAGTCTCTCCACCAATAGTAGGGAAGATGCAGAGCAACCTGAGGTGTGGAACGGCGGATGTTTGCCGCACTTGATTTCAGGATTCCTGTGTTTTTCCACGTATAAGCCAAATGTTTACCACAAGTCGGTGTTTCTCACTGTGTGCCATAGCTCAACCACATATGGTCCTCATGTGTTCGTTGTTATCTGGGCCATATACCTCAAAATCAGTTGTGAACCAAGAGAGCATTTCCCGCAGATTTTAAAGTTATGGCAAAACAAATATGGCTACGATTTGGCCCATATCAGGGGTCCGTTCTTCGTACGTCGCTAACTCACTTAGCTGGATTTGATTGTTGGCGATTTGGCATGATCTTGGATTGTTTGGTTCTTCAGCGCTCTTCCTGGACTTGCTGTCATAGCAACATGTGCGCAAACTTAAACCTGCTCGGGAGCAGGCTTATTTCATGTTAACAGGATTAGATCCCGGCTTCATAAGCGGAGCTGATACGGGAAGTCCAGCGCAGCGCGATAGAGCACTTTCTGAGATATTTATTTTTTCTCGTGATTCGTGAGATTGTCGTTTTTTGTCGTTTTTTTTTTGTCGCTTTTATGTTTAAAAGACAGTTTTTTTTTTATTATTATTATTTTTTTGTTTTTTGGCATTTCCAAGCCACTTGACCCAATGTTGTAAAGCAGTGTTTTTTTTTTTTTAGGCTATCATAATTTTTTATGAAGATCATACAATCATGACCATGCCGATTACAGATGTCACTCAGGCTTCACTAACGTGATTGGTACCATAGACTAGGCTACCATAGACTGCCATCAAGGCCTCAATGAAGGGGATTATGTGAACAGAAAGGGGGTTCACAAGTAAATGTAAAGCCCAGTTACTATTGTGATTCTTAATATTCCAGATTAGTGATATTATATCAAATAAAAAAAAGGCAGTTGACTAAAATCTTCCATATCACAAAAGTGAAAGCAAAATGGCCAGGATCTGTGCATGACTTAAGAATTTTCAGAGATTCACATTTATGCACATTATTTGAAAGTGGTAAGAAAAGTTCCACAATTAAATATCAAGCTCACTGTATTACATACACTTATGCTGATCCTAACAGAACTGCATTTTTCATAGGTGATTATGACATGTTCCTGCAGACAGGTGTTTTATGACCCCATTCCCTGACCCAAACCAGTTACAATGCAGCTCTAGCCAGGACAAGGGCACACAATGAAATGAACTTTGGCTAACTAAAGGGAAGAGTTCAGTGTCTGAAAAGTCTGAGGGTTGCACACCTGACAGGGCCTGTGACATTGTTGCATGTGCCATATTACACAACATTGCCACACAAAAAAAAACACTTTTCATTAAATGTTTAATAAAAGACAAATATGCTTAGTTCCTTGAGTTTTATTTCAATTGTTCTTTGTAAAGAAAAGCCAGTGGTCAAGTGCCTGCAACAAGAGATATTAGACACATGCCTCATGCAACAAATAAAAAGGAAAAGTTGGCTATACACTGCCCACCTGTAGGCCTATGTCTCCTCTGTGTGTGCAGACTCTTCTGTAGGCCTTTCTGTAGATGAGGAATCCTGCAACTTATATTGCAGCCATAAAGCATACAAGTATAAATGAAGTAAAGTTATTTATGCACTTGCAGGTAGGCTAGTTCCTCCATATGACAGTTATCTGAGAGGCTTTATTCACTGTCCAGTGCAATGGAAACAAATGGACATTACAAAGTCTTATACTTTCTTTCCTTTGGAAAGTTAGAAAATGTCCACTTACTGCACATATTTCAGCCACCACTTTCTTGGGAACAGATACAAGTGTTGGTGTATTATGTAAAAGTGCACAAAAGAGGAAAAAGTAATGTCATTACAATGAACTACACTTGGGAAAAATATTTTTACATTAACATAAGTTTATTAGTTTTCACTTTCACAAGTCAAAGCAATTCATCATTACTCAAGATTTAACAGTTGAAATGACTATACGGCCTTAATTTAATGCAGCAAAAAATATTTTACAGTGTAGGCTACTAAGATCTTTTTTTTTCTCAGCCTTTTTCTTGGTTGCTTTTATAAACAGAACACCATTTATTTAACAGTGCCTTTTATAAAAGAAACTATATAACTAAAAATTAGGCTACCATTATGTAGAATATTTTTGTACTTCACTTTTATTTGTTCCCATGTTCTAGTGTGGTGACTCTGACATTACAATGAACAAAGCTATTATGCAATTATTAAAATACAAAAATATAGGCTAATAAGTGATAAAAACATCTAACATGGCCACTTCTAACGGATTTAAATTGTCTGCTACTTTTTGCCAGCCCTCTCTCCTGGCTTTGGCAGACTTTGAGGTGTTCCTTGGCGTTTTGATTAAACATTAAAATTCCGAATAAACTTCGACTATTAGTTCTTGCTCTGCTGAGGAGAAAATCTGAGCGCGCTCAGAGAATATCTAAAAGGCGGGCTCTGGCGCGCTCTTTGGCCACGCTGAACAGCCAATAGCAGCGTTGCTGATCAATGTTTCTACTATCGATACATATCCCCTTTTAAACTTAGCATGAACGCGCAATTATCTCAGATAACTCAATCCAGCTATACTAATCATATCCGGCAAGTGTGTTCGAAGAACCGAGTTAGCCAGATCATGAGTAGCACGATGATATCATCTTGGATGTCTCATTTGATCTCGGATGTTTTAAGCAACGTACGAAGAACGGACCCCTGTTCAGCCATGCCACATCTAGGCCATATGTGCCAGATAATACCCACATGTGGCCCACATGTAATTGCTATCTGGGCGTGGTTTTGGGTGTACGCCAGGTGTACGCTGGAAATTTGGTGTACGCACTTTTGATAAATGAGGGCCAATGTCATTACAATGAACTACACTCGGGAAAATGTGATCAATAACTCATGGCAAAATATTTTTACATTAACATAAGTTTATCAGTTTTCACTTTCACAAGTCAAAGCAATTCATCACTTTAATGCGGCCTTCATTTAATGCAGCAATATTTGTACAATTATTTTACAGTGTAGGCTACTAAGATCTTTTCTTTTGTTCAGCCTTTTTCTTGGTTGCTTTTATAAACAGACAACCATTTATTTAACAGTGCCTTTTATAGAAGAGAAGAGACTATAATATAACTAAAAATTACCATTAGGCTATGTAGAAAATTTTTGTACTTCACTTTTATTTGTTCCCGTGTTCTAGTGTGGTGACTCTGACATTACAATGAACAAAGTAGCCTAATTATGCAATTATTAAAATACAAAAAAGGCTAATAAGTGATAAAAAAATCTAACATGGCCACTTCTAACGGATTTAAATTGTCTGCTACTTTTTGCCAGCCCTCTCTCCTGGCTTTTGCAGACTTTAAGGTGTTCCCTGGCGTTTGGATTAAACATTTAAATTCCGAATAAACTTCGACTAAAAGTTCTTGCTCTGCTGAGGAGAAAAACTGTGTGCGCTCTTTGGCCACGCTGAACAGCCAATAGCAGCGTTGCTGATCAATGTTTCTACTATCGATACATATCCCCTTTTAAACCAGCGCATGAACGCGCAATTATCTCAGATAACTCAATCCAGCGATACTAATCATAAACAACAGGTGAGTTCGAAGAACCCAATTAGCCGGATCATGATTAGCACGATGATATCATCTTGGATGTGTCATTTGATCTCGGATGTAATAAGCAACGTACGAAGAACGAGCCCCTGATAATGATATCTCATTGTTTGGGTTTACCGTGGCTTCTCAGAACGTTGGAGTATCGGCGAGCCAATCAGGGATGAGTTCCCTAATGAATATTCATGAGTCTTCCCCTAACACCCTGCACAAAAAAAAAAAAAAAAAAAAAAAAAATGCAGAAGGTGGCTGAAATCATAGACAGCAAACGGGCTGATATGCCCCAAAAGCTGGTTGCCAATCGCCGTTAAAAACAAAGAAGAAGAAGAAGAAGAAGAAAAAGACAGACTTTTATTTTGGTCTGGCTATATGACATCATAAACCTGCGCCCTGCTCCTGCAACTGTTGTGGTTAGACTGAAGAAAGGTTTGTGGTTTTACGCATTTAAAGTGTTTACATCGATACACGTTGATTTGGTAGTTTTTACAAGGTATGTGACCATGTATTATTGAACATAGCTTTGTAATATGCTTAATATTCAGGGTTTTTGTGAGTAAAGCGTACTCACATAACAGAAAAGTAAGAGTATCGTCTCATCTCGCGCACTAGCCTATATCATTTACAAATTCGGTTTTGGTTAGTGATGAGAAATTGAGTCAATTGAATCTAATACTTTGCCAAATGATTCACTGATTCAAAGCGATTGAATCACCGCCCGCTGACGAATCCTGCCGCTCAAAAGTGTAAAAATAAAACTAAAACAAACAAAAAATATATATATAATGATGATTCATTTTATGAACAAATCGCAAATGGTTTCTTACAATGCAATCATGTTAAATCTACAAATCAAAATATGAATTGTCTGTATTCTATATTTGTTTAGTGCTTGTTTTAGGTGATTTTTGTCTAATCCGTTGATTTAAAGGATTAACGTTAGTTAACTTTCAAATAAAATTTCCTTATTATTTACTCACCTCATGTCATCCAAGATGTCCATGTCATCAGTGCACTGAACTCGAAACTAGACTGATTTATTTTTCTTTCTGTTAAGTATTCTCATCTTAAACATGATAAATTGTCCAAACACACAGGAAAACTCCTGGAAAAAAAAACATCTGAGATCCACGTGACACTATTATAAAGATGGCGTTTATTAAAGAGGAGAGTGAAGACATAAAGATTGAAGAAGTGTTCAGCGTGAAACATGAAGATACTGAGGAACAAAAAGGTTAGTTTCATTCTGTCCTTATTTTAATGATCTACAGAAATAAATGATATGAAGAATGTCATATGAGTGTCCTAATTAAAGCGGTTTTATTTGACGTGGAGCGGGTCTTCTCATGTGGACAGACATGTTTGTTGAGATCCCATGACCAGACAAATGGAAATAAAGTGTTTCCGCATGAACTTTAGAGGACATGTACACTTGCGTAATATGGACTAGATAGATTATTTATATGGATTATGAATATCTATGTTGAAAAGAAATCATTTACATCTGGTATGGTGTGAGTGAGTAAATGATGAGAGAAAATGAATTTTTGATGAAGTATCCCTTAAACTATCACCACAGCCCCATCAAGTACCATTCACTAGATTAAAACCAAAAACAGTAATATTAATAATAATGTTAACATTTTATGAAAGGTGGCCATTATTACAATAATACACTTAAAAACAATCAATGTTGTTGGTGAAAAAATACTTATATTGCCAAATCACGAGATAAGTTACAATTATTATTTTGACGTATTGACATCCATTTTATATTAAACCCTAAACAAGTCAGTCATTTCATTTGACACGAGATCACTGCCATTAGCAAAAGACAACAAGCCCACAATCCAAATGTTTCTAAAAAAAAAAAAAAGCTTGTTTTTTAGGCAGTTTCACTTGTATTAAAGTTAACCTCAAGAAATGACCCACAGACTCAACCCAGCTTTTGACCTTCCCCCTCAGACAGAGCCAGTGTGGGCTTATGCAGATATACTTAGAGGTTATGTTTTGCTATTGGCCCAGAATGTATATATTTTTGAACAATCTGCTTTCTTAAGGTGCTCTAAACGATGTTGGGTGATGCCACTTCTTGTTGACTTTCGAAGTATTAGTATTAGTATTAGTATTAGGACATCTCTCCTCTAGAGATGTGCATGTTTCTCCTCTCCTTCATGTGCACGCCACTAACCCCCCAAATAAAATATTTATCAGGGTTTCCGCGGTGTCTTAAAAAGTCTAAAATTCTGAACTTTAAATTTAAGGCCTTAAAAAGTCTTAAAAAACGGCCAGATTTTCATCCTAGGTCTTAAATTTCATTTAGTCAGGTCTAAAAAAGATTTTACCCTCGTTCATTTCCAGAAACGCTGGCCACAGAAAGTTATTACAAAGTAGCAAAAAAGTATGTAGCCTACAAAGCGGAGCCCTAGAGCAGGGGTCGCCAACACGTCGCTCACGTGCTACCAACAGCTCGTGGCTTGATATGAGCTAGCTAGCCAGAGGCCGCTCACATATCACGTCTTTTGCGCGCTCAAGTTTGTTCAAATGTAGGCGTGCGGCAAGTGCGCTCATAATTGAAGCGACGCGCTAATTTATTTACCAGGCGCAACGAGATGAAAAAAAAAACGTAACTTTTCTGAATGCCGCAAACGCACCGCAGGTCATGTGACAGGAACCAACCAATCACCCCTTTCCATAACAACATTGAAAGCTCAGTCAACATGAAGGATGGGGGTGCACCCAAACACTACTAATAAATATATGCTAATGTGTAAAACTCATTCTTTTTATAAAAAAAAATATTTAAAGGCTGAAATATGAGGTTTATCTAATAATAATAATACTCTTACTCTAATGATCCCGAGGTAACTATCTATCTAACTTGAATAATGCGTCGTGTAGGTCTTAAATTTCAATCTTTATGGTCTTAAAATGTCTTAAAAAGGTCTTAAATTTGACTTACTGAAGCCTGCAGAAACCCTGTTTATATAGAAAATAGAAAACATAGAAAACTTTAACCACAGTAATAGATGTCGGCAGCAGCTGCTGTTGAAGCACATCCTTGAATCAGGATATAAGCATTCGATGTGCACCACTTCATCTCTCGCAGTCACAGTTAGGCTCGCGCACTGTTAAACGAGCTCTTGGACACACTCGGTCTCTCTCGCGCACTGTTAAAAATCATGTGATATAATTTTATTGCCATGTCATTCAAGGTTAAGCACCATTTTTTTCTCCTTAAAACATAACGATGATAAAATAAAAAATAAATAAATTTCCCAGGAAAGAGTAGAGTACAGTCTGGACGGTGTAAAAGTTGCAGATGTCAGGTTATAGGCTAGTGTGCCCATGCATAGACAGGAGTCGTCCCATATTGGATTTCAATTCAAGTCATTCAACTGTGCTCTCAGAGTTAGTGAGATTTATTAAGAAGAGTCATCGAGTCGTCTCCCACCACATGTGTAATCCACGTTTTCAGAGTTGCTCACTCTCACTCTATGCCACTTTGGCATTAGCAATCACTTGAATGCTACAAGTTATCGCGCTAAATCGCGTCTGCCTGCTGATCGCTGATTGGCTGAAAGCGCGCGCTCGTCGGCGATGTCAACGCCAACTGTGAGTCTGCATGGGCATGTGTGTTTAGTAATGTCATGATGACTGATTTTATGGATTACATGCACATTTTAGTTTTGTTTATTACCAATAAATACCAATTAGACTTTTAGACAAATTAGACAAAAAACGCCGAACTGACCCCAAACCAGCCCAAATTTTGTCCACCCGCCTAAACCCTTTTTTTACCTGCACAATCGAAATCAAAACCCACCCAATCTGGCAACACTGTTCACTTAAATTAAGTCTGTTTATGGTTAGACCTAGAGGTCAACCGATATGTGTTTTTTCAGGCCGATGCCGATGCCAATCTTTTGAAATCGGGGGCGGCTGATGGCCGATTAATGCTGTCGATTTATTTTGGCCGATATTTGGCCGATTATGTGCTTGTTTTTAAGCACCGGCAACAATCCGCCCTCCACATGCTCATGTTTTGATTCAGATCGTGCGGTAACAGAAGGAGGGGCTAGTCGTGCCTCCATTATCAGTTTGTGAGAGAGAGGGGAAGCAAGCAGCGCGAATAAAATACAATTTTACCCATATTAAATAGTTAAAAAATCTGAATCAATCCGTGGCGGTCAGCGTTGATATGTGGCGGGCCGCCACAAATTAATGAATGTATGGGAAACCCTGCATTTTATTGATGGTATTTTGAATGCACAGAGATACTGTGACGAGATCCTGAGGCCCATTGTTGTGCCATTCATCCATGACCATCACCTCATGTTGCAGCATGATAATGTACGGTCCCATGTTGCAAGGATCTGTACACAATTCCTGGAAGCTGAAAACTCTTGCATGTTCTTGCATGGCCAGCATACTCACCGGACATGTCACCCATTGAGCATGTTTGGGATGCTCTGGATTAGGGATGTCCTGATACCACTTTTTCATTTCCGATACCATACCGATGCCGCAGCTTTGGCTATTTGCCGATACTGATATCAATCCGATATTTTTTTTATTCTTGAACTAATACTACTAATAATAAAATATATGGAAGCATTTTGCTCAATTAGCCACATAAAAACATCTCACTCAAATGGAGAACAAATACTTCTCCAGTATATAGTCCACAACAACAGTTGATAATGAAAGACTGCCGCCCTTTCTATTCAAAAGACCTCGAGATATGTTTGGTAATTGTACCTGAATGAATTTAAAATTAATTTGCTATATTTCAGATCAATATATTTGTTTCCTTAAAATTTTAATTAACTTTAACATTATTCTCATCTGAATTATAAATAATTTATTTCTGTATAAAATAATACTACCATTAAAAACACATTTAATTTTCTTTTTTAATCAATGTAGAATGTGTAACTTCAAAATAAACAGATTAGTGCTCTGTTTTAGGACAAGCATCCTAAACAGCGTGTGTGTGTGTGATTTTGGTTGGGTGACAGTTGTAGGTTACAGTTTGACAAAAGCACAATGTTGTGTTTTACACAAATATAAGTAGGCTAAACACTTTTTGCAATTTTAATGATGTCCTGTATGAACAAAATGACGGAGTATGTTTTTATGTTTCCACTGTTCGATCGCGCCCGTGCCTCTCTCTCTCTCTCTCTCTCTCTCTCTCTGACACACACACACACACACACACACACACACACACACACACACACATTACAGCATTGCAATCTTGACATCACAGCCTGTTCAATTTGCTGCGTTCACACCAAACGCGAATAGAGCGTCAAATTTGCGTCTATCGCGTCTAGTTTGATGCTTGAATAGTTTGAATCCATTCGCGCGTCCAAAGCGAATAGGACGTGCCGCGAGCGTTTGAAGCGAAATAGACGCGCGTTCAGAGCATATCTTTGCGCGTATCTAACAGTAGTTCCGCATAAAATTAATTCATGTGCACGCAAGTTTGATTTATTTTTATACCGTGTATTCTCCTTGTAAATCCATGCACCGAACCGTGACGCACGTAGCGAGTGTATGTTCAATACGAATACATGTACCATTCCACCCCCAATAGGTACCGGATCATATTTTTTTTCTCCCCTCCGACATCCGATTTAGCGTTCTGGGCCAGTATCGGCGCGATACCGATGCCGTGGATCGGGTCGGGATATCCCTACTCTGGATCGATGATACGACAGCGTGTTCCAGGTCCTGCCAATATCCAGCAACTCCCCCCCCCCCCCCCCCCCCCCCCGGATCCCCCCAGACCCCCCCAACACAGTAAAACTGCACATTTTAGAGTGGCATTCTATTGTGGCCAGCCTAAGGCACACCTGAGCAATAATCATCCTGTCTAATCAGCATCTTGATGTGCCACACCTGTGAGGGGGATGGATTATTTTGTTAACCTGTTAAGCTGCAACGCCACTTTTGAAAAATCCCCAGAAATGACATACCCAAACTAAAACAGATACAGTTCATGAACCCTTTGTACTAAAAGCACAAGTATGATCTCGTTTGAAAGCTGACACCTGGCAGTTTATTGTAAATGTAGAATTAATTATTGTCGTAATGACAAAAAATGTTATAAATAGCTTCAAAGTTTTGTAAAGTTATTAGAAATTATTTTTTATGAAACATCCTCATGAAAATAAAATTGAAATTGGCACTGGAGCAATCTAGAAATGCACTACAGCTAAAGCCACATGTCTAAACATTTTATGTTTAAAATCTGAAGATAATAAGCCCAAAACTCTGTATTTAGTTAAATGTTTTTGAAGACTAGGGATGCACCGATTGGGAAATTCTGGGCCGATACCGATACCGATGTTTAACATAACAACTTGGCCGATGGCCGATGCCGATGTTTTTTCTTTTTGTTATTTATTCCTTCTTTTGTGCCACTGAAACATACAAGTCTTTCGGCTCTTGATCACACTATCCTAGAATGAGCACAAATTCAATCAGACCAAGCAATTTATGAAACAAAAAAAACCTTTAATGTCACTTTCTGGTTGACAGTTATAACCTTATTTATAAGTTCTTTTTCAGTTGTTATGAGGAGCAATATGAGAGAGAAATTTGGTAATCATTGTCTGACCCAACAAAAAAAACATTATAATATTCATTTTATTTTTCGTGTTCGCATTTATGAGGGAAAAAACACGGGTGAATGTTCATATTAAATTTTAAACGCGCACGCGCTCTTCTGCGAGAGAGAGAGAGAGCCCCGACCGCGCGTGCGCTCTCACTCACTATTCAGAGCGGTCAAGCTTCCCCGTACTTTTTGACAAGCGTCCTTGACAGGGAGGCCAGAGCTTCTTTGCAGCTCAAGTCGGCGGCGGTGTGTACAGTTAACGCTCTATCTGTTGACGGCGCTGAGGGAAAAGCTCCCGCCACTGGAAGAAGCGGTCGCCGCCCATTTGTGTCCTCCTGCGCACCCATCAAAGCCGTGCAGAACGTCTTCAGCACTCGCGGATCGTGCATACTCCGCCGCTTCTTCTGCTACACACCATGGTCGTTCTTTTCTCGAGAAAAGGAGTTTTCTCATAGAAAAATAAATAAATAAATGCGTCATTGTACCCAGCACTTCTGAAAATGCACTTCCGAATGCGTCTCTGTCCCCAGCATATCAAACCAAACTGACGGCCATGTGACATCGGCGAATGTCATTTTTATTTCCCGATGGCCGATGGCAGTTAACGAGGCAAATATCGGCCGTTACCGATGTTCAGCCGATGCATCGGTGCATCCCTATTCAAGACCATGTCATGTGACTAACAGTTAGGGCTAGCTAGCATGTTAGCTTAGCACACCATCAATACACGACAATATATGAGATTAAAACCATATTTATGCTCAAAACGTACTTTATAACTCAAGCCGAATGTTTTAAATAATCTTCTGTGATCTAATTTAGCTTCAGATAAAAAAATCAGACAGAAAATATATTATTTGATAGTATTATGCACAATGATGAAGTCTATATAGATTAGCATTACATTATAAATATAATCTATTATTATAAAAATACCTGGCATGGCTTGAAGAACACAGGCAAATCAGATATCATTGCAATCATGTTTATTGTCTTCAAAACATCTTTTATCTGCATGATTACAGCCGATCTCTGTTAGCTGTGTGTGTGTTCGAGGCTTCCTGGAATGTCACATGATCATGGCTCTTCTTCATGTGCCATATATGGACTATATTACTGTGCATATAGCGCCCTCAGGCTATTGGTATGAATTGAAAACACTGTGAATTAGAATACCAAACGCTCATAAAGATTACATCGACGCATTTGGGTATAAATTCAATAAATATTATTCCTGTCTATAGAAATATGATGTGAATCTAAAAGAATCTATCAATATTTCTCCAAATCTGCACATTTTTAAGCTAAAGCCCTGAGGGACGTTGTTTTGTGTATCGCTGTCATGACGACAGCACAGAGTTTTTTATGAATGGGAGCGGCTGACGCGCATAATTCATATTAAAGGTATCGACTCATTTTTTCATTTCATAACTCCTGACACAAATTAAGACATAACTGTCACTATGAGTTTCTCAGAATACAATAGTGGTCAAATACTGAAACTTGAGTCTTATATCTTTTTAATGATGTATAGTTTGTCAAGTTATAACATTAAATCTGATAGTAATTTTGAATTAAATAAATAAAAAACGCTTCAGTGCGCCGACGCACTGGTGAAGCTTAACAGGTTAAAGGAGAATTGCTCACTAACACAGATTTGTGAACAATATTTGAGAGAAATAGGCCTTTTGTGTACATAGAAAAAGTCTTAGATCTTTGAGTTCAGCTCATGAAAAATGGGGTCAAAAACAAAAGTGTTGCATCACGTCACGTCACGAACTCAGCTCACGAACTCTTGTTCGTCTTCTCACTGGAACACGCACAGCAGCGGAGCAGCGTGTTCACAATAGCAGCTTGAGTTTTGGTCCGCTAAAGAGGTGCTTTTCTATGGCGAGCAACTTCAATGTTAGGCTTGTTCTAACTGTGACAAGTTAAAGGTCTGAAGAAGAACGATTTAGTGTAATTGCCGTTCAATTTTGCTTTATTAAAACAAAGCGCTAACCTAACCGCTATTCACGCACTTGAACGCCTTTGCAACGGCTGTTTTTCCCCCTTTTTTTCTGCTGATCTCCTGCGTCCCCCCTGCATTATCTTTGCACCCACTGGGGTAAATGTTGGAAGTTGACGTCCTTTTCTATTGACATGATGGTGGTTGTACATTTTAAAGGTCCCATTCCATGGATTATTTTATTATTTTATAATGTTTCCTGGGGTGCCCTTATAATGTTAGTATGTTTTTTAGATCAAAAATTGTTATAATTTAGAAATAAAAGGCATATTTCCAAGCCTGATTTCATCCCCTGAATAGAACGCTCTGTTTGAAGGGGCGTGTCTGCTGTGAGACTTCAGTGTAAACGCCCTCTGCTGTGATTGGCTGACATGCTTGCCTTGCATATGAAATATCTGGCATTACATGTAGAACTATCTGGAAAACTTTTACTATTACAGCTATTATACGTTTTTACTATGACAGCTATCGGGATTAACGAATCGTGAGAAGTTTAAGTATTTAGATCTATTTCAATCACATAAAAGGTTGCAGTGATGAGCATTGAGCAGATGACAGTCTGTTGATCACGTGAAAAAATCTTATCATTGCAACGCAGTTTCTGCACTCTCACTAATGATTTCACCAATGCAAACGTGAGGTATATAAATACAGTAAGAGCTTCGTTGTGCAGTGTAACAGCGTCATTGATTTCATAACGAGTTTCGGCAAGTGTCCAGATAAACTCGCGCTGTGTGATTGACAGCTTGGGCGATTGGAAAGGGATTGTTCTTTGATCGCTTTCTGTAAATTAATCACAGTTTAAGTAAGATTATTTTCATCCTACTAAGAGAAACGATGTGAAGTTGATCGCTACTTCCATATTAAATCACTACTTACCACTTGCTGGAATATAGTTGAAATTGCCCCCTTCGTCAGTATGAAACGCTGAGAGAAGCCTGCTTGATATTGTCCCAGGTTAGAAAAACAGTCAGTGGTGAAATGGACAGAGCAAACTAACAACTTCGAATTAAACTTTTGCGGTATCCGATTATAGATAAACATCAACCACGCCTGTTGACATTTCGCCATCAATACGCCTGTGTTCCTGTGGGCGGAGGTTAGTCAAAACACGGTTCTAGTGACGTCATTAAAGAAGTAAGTAGAGGCAGGGTTTCCCATACATTCATTAATTTGTGGCGGCCCGCCACATATCAACGCTGACCGCCACGGATTGATTCAGATTTTTTTACTATTTAATATGGGTAAAATTGTATTTTATTCGCGCTGCTTGCTCCCCCTCTCTCTCACAAACTGATAATGGAGGCACGACTAGCCCCTCCTTCTGTTACCGCACGATCTGAATCAAAACATGAGCATGTGGAGGGCGGATTGTTGCCGGTGCTTAATGCTTATTCCCCCAACGAAGATTCCAGAATCAATCCGGAGTTGAATGGTTAGTATAAGGAACACTGTTGCTCAACATAACTCTGAGAAGTTGTCTAGATGTTAAGCGAGGTCGCGTTTCATTACAGATTCGTGCAAAACTTTTGCGATTTTTATTTTTTTTTTCTAAATATCAATTAACGTTACAACTATTGCGAAATGACGGCGTTTCCATTAACCGATGTTATGCGACTAAAACGTAATTTGTTCCTCTCGCGATCAGTCATTCCAAAAATCATTGCAACGGACGTTGGTAGGTTCATATCACAGCCACCAGACTAGACATTATATTATTATTATTATCTCCAGGTTCAGGTTGGTGTGTGTTGGTTTTTGTCCACCTCAATCTCCAGGTGTGCGTGTGTGTGTGTCTGAGTCTGTGTGTGTCCACCTCCAGGTCCAGTTTGGTGTGTGTGTCTGAGTCTGTGTTTGGGTCTGTGTGTGTGTGAGTGTGTGTCTGTGTTTGAATCTGTGTGTGTGAGTTTTTTTGAATGTGTGAGTGTGTGTGAGCCTGTGTTTGAGTGTGTGAGCCTGTGTTTGAGTGTGTGAGCCTGTGTTTGAGTCGTGTGTGTGTGTGTGTGTCCGTGTGTGTCCGTGTGTGTCCGTGTGTGTCCGTGTGTGTCCGTGTGTGTCCGTGTGTGTCCGTGTGTGTCCGTGTGTGTCCGTGTGTGTGTGTGTGTCCGTGTGTGTGTGTGTGTCCGTGTGTGTGTGTGTGTGTGTGTGTGTGTGTGTGTGTGTGTCCGTGTGTGTGTGTGTCCGTGTGTGTGTGTGTCCGTGTCCGTGTCCAGTTCCAGGTTTGTGTGTGAGCAAAATTTGCAACAAAAAGTCTGTGGAGCAGTCATAGCATAGAAACTGTAGCAATGGCAAAGTCTTTAAGTTATCTGACACTAAGTGTTGGCAATGGGAATGTGTACTTGTCAATAAAAATATATGATATATATATACATTTTATACGATTTAACCCCCGGTCCCCAAACACCGCAAATAGAATCTAATTCTGTGGGAAACACTGAGAGGGGTGTAGTCCAATCCAGCCGTTCGTTGTAGTCAACTTCTGTTAAATAAAATATCTCGCTTGGCATTGAACTTTGAGCTTTATAATTTTACAGATATTATTTATACTCTAACAACAACATTACACACTAACTAAAGTTTGAAACATGGGATCACGAAGAACGGGACCTTTAAGGTTTCCAACACTGGCGCAATCGCTGCCATTTTCTGCTAGTATTTATATCTCGGATCTCAAGGGTTCTGGGGTCCGTTCTTTGTACGTTGTTAACTCAGTTAGCTGGATTTGATTGTTTACGATTTTGCATGATCTTGGATTGTTTGGTTCTTCGACACCATCCTGGACTTGCTGTCATACATAAACTTCGGCTATTAGCTCTTGCTCTGCTCTGCTCAGAGAAAAACTGTGCGTGCTCTTTGGCCATGGTGAGCAGCCAATAGCAACATTGCTGATTAATGTTTCTACTATCAATACCTATCCCCTTTTAAACCAACGCATGAACGTGCAGTTATCTCAGATAACTCAATCCAGCAATACTAATCATAAACAACAGGTGTGTTCGAAGAAGCTATTTAGCCAGATCATGAGTAGCAAGATGATATCATCTTGGATGTCCCATTTGATCTCGGATGTATTTAGCGACATACAAAGAACGGCCCCCTGGCTTCTTGCAGCTTTGTTACCTTTCGGTCAGACAGAACAAGAAGTCTTCCAAACACCTCACGTGCTGAGCTTCATCTTGTTTTGCACAATTGAATGAGCTGGAGTTTCGGAAATTGCATTTGTTCTTGTTTTACCTCCAGTGCCTTGCATGTAGAGGTACTGTGGTTGAAGCTGTAATGATAACCCGATACACAAACGCATTAACACTATCATTAACTACCAGCTGCAGTGTATGTCCAAATCAGGCTACCGAGTCCCATTTCACCCATCTGGGATAGTTTGCTGCCAGCCTGGGAAAACCCTGACTAACTTCCGGCAAATTTAGATTTGTTCTGCAAGTCTGCCTAAGAGCACATTCAAGCCCAAGAGCACATTCAAGCCCATTTCCAATCTTTTAAAATCGAGGCAATCACAAACTTTGAGGCGAGCTTTACACGATGACGATAACTCTGATTGGTTTTCTGTGTATCCAATTACGCCCAGAGACATTTGAGCGACGTCCGTTGGTGACGCCCCTTTGGAAATGGGCTGTGAATGAACCTTCCCCAGACCCACTCTCAGTTACAATTGAGAAGGGTCTGGTGTCAACCAGGCTAGTTTGCTGCCACAATGTTTGTGAATTATCGTAAACGCATGCAAACATTTTCCCAATTAGTCATCAATTATTTAAGCTGTGAGGTTGTCAGCTGTGTGTTGCCATTAATCTGGTGTTAACTTGTATTTGTCTTTTTTCGCTTTAGACCTGATGCCACTAAAAGAGGAGAGTCAAGAACTGAATAATATGCAAAATGAACATCGTGATTTCAAGACTGAAGAGAAATCAATCATGAGACTTCACACTGGAGAAAAGCCTCATACTTGCTCTCATTGTGGACAGAGTTTTGCACATAAAAGCAACCTTAAAAACCACATGAGAATTCACACTGGAGAAAAGCCTTATACTTGCTCTCATTGTGAACAGAGTTTTGCACATAAAAGCAATCTTAATGTCCACATGAGAATTCACACTGGAGAGAGTCCTTTCACCTGTCAACCATGTGGAAGGAGTTTTGCAAAAAAACAAACCCTTAAAGACCACATGAGAATTCACACTGGAGAAAAACCTTATACTTGCTCTCATTGTGGACAGAGTTTTGCACATAACAGCAGCCTTCATTCCCACATGAGAATTCACACTGGAGAAAAGCCGTATACTTGCTCTCATTGTGAACAGAGTTTTGCATATAAAACAGCACTTAAAGTCCACATGAGAATTCACACTGGAGAAAAGCCTTATACATGCTCTCGTTGTGAACAGAGTTTTGCATGTAACGCAACACTTAAAGTCCACATGAGAATTCACACTGGAGAAAAGCCGTATATTTGCTCTCATTGTGGACAGAGTTTTGCACATAAAAGCGGTCTTAATTCCCACACGAGAATTCACACTGGAGAAAGTCCTTTCATCTGTCACCCATGTGGAAGGAGTTTTGCTCAAAAACAAACCCTTAAAGACCACATGAGAATTCACACTGGAGAAAAGCCTTATACTTGCTCTCATTGTGAACAGAGTTTTGCATATAAAACAACACTTAAGGACCACATGAGAATTCACACTGGAGAGAAGCCGTATACTTGCTCTCATTGTGGACAGAGTTTTGCAACTAAAAGCGGTCTTAATTCGCACACGAGAATTCACACTGGAGAAAAGCCTTATACTTGCTCTCATTGTGGACAGAGTTTTGCACATAACAGCAGCCTTAATTCCCACATGAGAATTCACACTGGAGAAAAGCCTTATGCTTGCTCTCATTGTGAACAGAGTTTTGCATATAAAACGACACTTAAAGTCCACATGAGCATTCACACTGGAGAAAAGCCTTATACTTGCTCTCATTGTGGACAGAGTTTTGCACATAAAATTGGTCTTAATTCCCACATGAGAATTCACACTGGAGAAAAGCCTTATACTTGCTCTCATTGTGGACAGAGTTTTGCACATAACAGCAGCCTTAATTCCCACATGAGAATTCACACTAGAGAGAAACCGTTTATTATAAGAAAAAAAATGTTCACATGTGATCAGTGTGGAAAGAGTTTCACACGTAAAGCAACCCTTAATGGCCACTTGAAGATTCACTCAGGAGAGAACAGTTTTATATGTCATCACTGTGGAAAAAGTTTCTGTCGTAAAAGTAACCTCAATGCTCACATGAGACTTCACACTGGAGAGAAACATTTCATCTGTAAACTGTGTGGCAAGTGTTTTTCACGAGAACGAAATCTTAAGGTTCACACAAGTACTTGCACACAGGAGAGAAGCGGTTCACGTGTTAAAAATGCTGTCTTGCTGTGAAATGGTGCAATGTAACTGTTGGAAACTCAGAAGCGAAGTCCAGGAGACTTAAGCCCCTTTCACACAGCGATTTGAACCCGGGAAATTGTCGGCAAGTTGCCAGAGTGCCTTCTGTGTGAACGCAAACACGACCCGGGACTGATGCAGGGATCGATGCCGGGTTGGGGACCTAGTAATATTGCCGTGTTTAGTCCCAGAATACACGCTGTGTAAACAAAAGCCGTAATAATGCCGTGTCGTAGTGATGGTGCTGAAGCGCGGGATTGTTCGCCAGCTGTGAAACGGTACGTAAAGCGCAAGTTTGTGATCAAATCAGAGAAAAAAATGCACAAGCGTGGTTTCTCGAGAGAGAAATCGCAGCTCATAAGCAAACTTAAAAGGATATCCAGCTAGTTTGCCAAATTGGTCTAGATATGATGTCAATACCCCTCCTAAGTAAGGCGCTTGGTTAAAAATACCTGAAATGCTTTCATGTTTAAGACAAATAAAAAAGCGCGATCACTACTTTTTTCAGCTTTTTTGTACTATGGGCCGTCGATTGTTGATGACGCACGACGGTCCTGAACGCCAAATTAAAAGGTGGCAGTTCGACACACTCTTCTTCTACAGTTCATCGTCGGACACACCTAGACAGATAAAATGCCACATTGTGTGGCTGTTGGTTGTGATGCCCATTCGAAGACAAACGAGAGCGGTGATTTGACCTTCTACTGTTTTCCTAGTTCTGATGCAAAGAGAAGAAAACAATGGGAAGATGCTTGCGGGCGAGTGAAACTCCCCAATTACCCGCGGCTCTGTTCTCGACACTTTAGCCCTGATTCATTTGAGGATTTTGATCGTCGACAGGTGATGAACGAGCTCATGGGAGTTCGTGGTTACAGGCGAGTACTTAAACCGAATGCATTACCCATGATTTTTCCTCACAAGAATGCTAAACGTCCGCGTATTTCAAGTGTAAATCGTGAACAGAAACGGCTAAGGCAAGAGACGCTGGATAGCATGCTAAGTAGCACTAGCGCTTGTGTCTCCACTTGTGCAGAGGAAATCATGGACTGTGTCAAACCAGAAAACCATGCACTTGTCAAGGCTCTAATGGAAGATAAAAGCGTCCAGTGTTCTCCAATTAAAGTTGATACAGAGACTAATTGGTAAAATACCAATTGGATGCAGCTGTACAGTGGCCAGCTGACGCACACTACCAGGTGGCGACCGACCATAGTAGTTACGCACGTAAACATGAGTTGGTAGTGGAGGATGACAACTCTCAAGATCAGTTCTTATCAGATAATGAACCTAGCGATCTGTCTCAGTCACAGCATAGTCTATTTGATCTGGATTACACTGCAAGTGCATCAGAGTCCTCTCAAAGTACACAGGGCTCACGACCTTCAATTCATTCACGTTTAAGGAATTAGCACTAGAGTTTTTCTAGTTTTTGAGGAGCAGTTACAGCAATTGCTTCGACATTGTTCAAAGTGTGGCTCCCTTATTGTTCAGGAAGATATGAGAGAGCTACACAATGATGGATCACAATTGACATTAGAACTCACATGCATTAATGGCTGCAGTTACAGATGGCAAAGTCAGCCTCCTGGAAAACACTGCAAAGGGATAGGAAACCTGCTCTTATCAGCGTCAGTCTTCTTCAGTGGGATCCATTTTGTAAAATTTGAGCGCTTCTGTCACAATATGAACCTAAAGACAATAAGTGCTGATACATATGCAACACTGAGGAAGAGGTACGTGTTTCCTGTGATTGAAAAAACATGGAATAAAGAGCAGAGTACTGTGTTAACCACAATGACTAACCAGCAAGAAGTTGTGCTCTGTGGAGATGGCCGGTGTGACTCTCCTGGTCACTCAGCTCAATACTGTACGTACACCTTTATGGATGCACTGACTGAAAAGGTAGTGGACTTTAAAGTTGTAAGTTGCACCCAAGTGTCAAGCTCCAACACAATGGAGATCAAGGGTTTCAAAGATGCTCTACAAACAATTGAAGAGAATGGAGTTAAGGTGAGCACCATCTCCACTGACCGCCACCCTCAAATTGTGAAAGAAATGAGGGTAAACAATCCTGAAAAACATCATCAATTTGACCCATGGCATGTGGCCAAAGGCCTATCAAAAAATGTAGCGAAGGCAGCAAAGACAAAGTAATGTGAAGGCCTGGCAGAGTGGATAACATCCATCATAAATCATTTGTGGTGGTGTGCACAAACATGTGAGGGTAATGCTGAACTGTTGAGAGAGAAGTGGGTCTCCATAGTACACCATGTTACCAACCGTCATGAGTGGCCTGGGAACAGGTACTTCCACAAATGTCCACACGAGCCCCTTGACTAGGCAGTCCAAAGAGGAGAGCTGTGGCTGAAGCCGGGATCTGTTGCACACAACAGTCTTGTGAAGACCGTGACAGAAAAGCAGCTTTTAAAAGACTTGGATCACTTAACGGAGTGCGTCCACACAACAACACTAGAGGTATGATCAAGTATAGACATTAGATATTATAAGTAGGCATGATTTCCATTGCAGAGTGCAATTCAATTGTAATTGTTCTCATTTCAAATTATATTTTGTTTAAGGTGTATCACTCCATGTATCTGAAATACCTCCCAAAGAGAACGCATTTTGGATATGATGTGATGGTTCATGCCTCTATGCTTGCTGCCCTGGATCATAACGACAATGTGAACAAGGAACAGGTGAGTGTAATCATTACAACTCATTGCACAGTATTTTGCACTGTGACATCAGCCTGTGGCCCCATTTACACGAAGGGAAGACGCAGATATTTCCCTGCGGTTTGGCCTCTCATTCACACGAATACCCCGTTTTTATCACAGAAAACTATTATTTCTAAAAACTCCGGCCAAAGTGGAGATTTCTGATAACGGCGGTTATGTGTTGTCGTGTCAACTAGGAGAAACAGGGTTTTAGGTTCTCAAACATCACATTACGCGCCAGAAAATGCTGTAACGTCAACCCTATGTTTGGGTAGTTGACGTGACGTGGCTTTTTCACCGTCACAGAAGATAATAATAATTTATTTCAAATTTTCATCAGTAAAAGGGATAGTTCGCCCAAAAATGAAAATTCTGTCATCATCTACTCATTTCTTTTTATAAATTCATACAGGTTTGAAACAGCTTGAGGGTGAGTAAATGATGACAGTATTTTCATTTTTGGGCAAACTATCCCTTTAAGAATACTGTAAATGGTTACACATTTTCTTGTTTTACATGAATTTGTTGTTTTAATACCAGAGTTATTTTTTATTTTTTTACAACTTTGAGCCAAATCTCAAAATCGTCCTATAGTGTAAAAAATCTTAATGAACACTCCTGGCATAATTGTGCAAGTGTCTATTTCACTAAGTGACCATCACTTTTCCTATACATACATTTCTAAAAGTGTAGAAATTTCATAAAGTTTGTCACAGAAAAAAATGTCCTTTGGTGTTATGCAATAACCTGATATTAAGTTATTTTCCCTTTTTGTTTTTGAATAGGCTGTTTATCAAGATGGGGAGAGTGTGGGTGAACCCAAATTCAAAATCGCTTGGAGCAAAGTCCACAAGACCTTCAGAGCAAAACCTGCTGTGATGACAGAAAAGGACTACAGCTACATGACTGCCATGATGGAAGTTTTTCTCTCCTCTGATTACGATCCAAACCAGGCAGTGGACATGAGTTTCAACCTAAGACACATCATGGCTCCACAGGTGACACTGTCGAGATCACAGATCATTTTGCAATCATTTCAGTATTCAAGCTTCAAATAGCTGCGAATCTCTGGCACGTGTTTGTTTATTCAGTTATCAGTGATGTAGGAAAGCAAACCTGTATTTATAAATATCTAAACTTGTAAATATGTACATAACAACTGTGTTCAACAGTTTTATTTGGTTTGTCTTGGTATATCAATATGTTGTTGTCTAAACATCTAAATCTGTGAATATGTACACATAACTGTGCTTTATTGTTGCTGCTGACTGATACACACACACCTGCTTTTGTATAGGGAATAAATTGTGATTGTCCCAAAGGAATTCTGGTCTTGAAAATTATTTCTCTTCATTTCACAGGAAACTTCTACTTTGAGTATGGGAAGTGTGCACTTTTGACACCTCTGATGATACACAATGAACACACCATTGTAGTTTAAATGCTCAGCTGCTTTAATTTTGAATTATTTTTAGCAGTTTGTTTTTTGCAAGTTCAGGCTATGCATAGTTAAAAATTCCTCCATGCCTCCTCTACTTCTCCCTTTGTCTGCTGATTGTCTGCATGTTAAAATCCTCTAAAGGCTCCACTTGGTTTGGGGTAGACATTTCTTATTTTGTTCACTGCACACGAGGGAATGATTCTGCGGACTCTTCTCCCCAGCCAGCCATGCATCCACCATGTAAACTGGCGATAGGAAGAATATCTGTAAGACCTAAAGCCAAAAGTTTTACACTAAATGTTATGAAAGGATGAATCAAGGTTTGACTCAAGCCAATAGATGCCAGCCAATAATGTTTGCGCTGTATTATTGTCTAGATTCTTTATCGGTTACTGGAAAAACTTTCAGTGTTGGCCAAACTAAGTAAGGGATAATGTATAGCGAGGCGGTTGTTATAGCGAATAACAACCCCGACAGGCTGAACGGGACCCCGACGCGGAGCTTGAATCAGCCTGAAGGGCTTGTTATTCGCTATAACAACCGCCTCGCTATACATAATCCCGCTTATTACATGGCTACCTACAAAATAAATAATTAATTTGACACAAATTATAGATTTAAAAAGGAGTTTATTGATTTAAAACGATTGCATTGCTTCCGCTAAAGAAAATAGTCCATTCCGCGTCCATAGCAATGCGCTGTTTTTCATGGCAACGGTGTGTTATACTTCACAGCGGTCTGTTATCAAGAAATAACATGTTATATAATTCTAAACAAATATGTTCATGTTAGTAACTGCATCGCGGCTGGGTAAACCAGCGTTCCATCTGTCACGGAGGCTGACGAGGGCAGCCCACAATACATCTGGATTGAGACAAACTGCCTCAAAATTAGGATGGGCAATGATGCATGGTAAATCTGCAAACAAGTATCCTGTTGTTCTTAGGCTATAATATGCATTTACTGTGGTAGATTACTTCAAAATTCTTCAGGCCAATATAGTTATGCTTAACCAATATAGCTACCCTAGCTACCTTACCCTGGACTGCTGCTGATATGAAGTGGAGTTCCTTACAGCAAACACTCTCCCTTTCAGTAAGCATTGGTAAACAATTGCCACAACCACACCAGTGCGTGTGCCCTACTCTCTCTTCCTGCTCCTCCTCACCTACGGCTACGAGATTATTATCATCCTGTGAACCTTCCTCCGTATTTGCGACACGTTCAGGCTCGAACTGAAAAGGGTGAACGGCAGACATTTCGCTTACGCGCCTTGTGTTTGTAGCGGCGCTGGGACCAGTCTACGTCACGGCCCAGAATGCAATGGGTAAAAACAACAACGGCGACTTACAGGTAAAAACTTTATTTAAAAATATCTCGCTACAACGAAAACATCGGGTGTGTTATTATATCACGTTTGTGGCGCAAATGGTATCGCAAACCCAATAAGGCTAAGTTGTCAAACTAGCCGGAGATCCCTTTAAGACGCTGCTGAGACATTACAAGTCACATCAATGTCACGTGTCTTTACAGGATTTTTATGGGTTGTGTGTGAACGCACTCTCTGATTTCGTTAATCACTGGCAGTGTTGGTGAACCAAAATCAAACAAACCCAAGTCAAATCCCGGGTCACTTCGTCTGTTTATTTTCCTCAATCTCTGTGTGAAAGGGGCTTTAGTTGTATATTCAGCAGGATTCTTTATAGAGCACACAAGCTGTCAGTAGCTGCAGTCATCAAGGGAAATTTACATTATATTTTATATACTTTTCAAAGAGGTGGCATGCAAATGAAGTACAGGAGTCAGCCCATTTCCTCAGTCCTGGTCTCATCAGCATAACAGTGTCATTCAAATACATTGAAGCTAATCCAATCAGCCTAACTATTCAACAAGTGGGCCAGGGGCTCCAAGAGCCATTAAAGACAAAGGGTGAGAGTCTCAGTAATCTGACTCATTTAACTTACAATAGAGAGAACAGGACTGGCAGGAATCTCTTGCTGGACACTATGCATAACCTTAGATGCTAAACCCAATGTACAGAACTTTCTCAGTTTATATACTATTGAATTGGAACCAAGATGTAACATTTTATAAATGTGTAATACAACATAATTGAATGTTTATACATAAAGTTACAAAGACTGAATGAAATAAGCACATTAAATAGCATTATTTGCTTCATTTTTAGTAAGAGAATCCATTGGTAATGTCTTCAATCTGGACTTGAATATGGCAACTGTTGGGGCTCATCTGGTGACACCTGGAAGTTTGTTAGAACTGCAAGTGCCTCACCACTGATCCTGCCTCACTGCTAATTGCATGATGGGGTCTACTTCCAGATAGTGTTTACTGTTTACCCATTGCAAAATGTGTCCGGAGAGCAAAGAGATGAGATAAACGCTATGTTTGCTTGAATTTTGTGAGAGGGATGCAGAAGCTTGTTCTTCATGTTCTTCAACTTCACTGTATCCCGTCGTGGGTCCAAGAACACTATTGTCAAGATTACACTCTCCTGACGCACTCAGCTATACGTCACTTACAAAAAAATACAAAATGGATTCGTCAAGCAATGAGGATGATTTTGTTGCCCTTTTTCTTTTTAAAAAGAGAAAAAGAGAGAGGAAATATTGAGTCCATCCAATCCTGAGATTGCGCCGAGAGGAAGGAGAGTTTCACCTGCTTATCAAGGAGTTGCGAAATTATCCTAAGCGATTCAAAATTTACCTCAGAATGTCAGTGGAACAGTTTAATGCTTTGCTAGCGACACTGGAGCCACATATTAAAAAGAAGACCACCAATTTGAGGTTTGAGGTCAAAACAAACTGAGGTTTCTACCATTCTTTCATGATCTTTCATGTTCATCACTATTTCAAAATAAAGGTCTGAACACACCTTAGGAGTATGAAAATATTCCTGTTGCGAACTGATAAATTACGGCTCCTGTGTAATTTATTTTGAAAATCAGTCACCGAATATGAACTAATACTAGAGATTGTAAGCTTTCAAACGATATATAGTTTGTCAAGATTAGTTTAGGTTTAGTCTAGGATATTACTGTTTTAAATATGTAATGGCTGTGGGCCTGACAAATCTGACATTATTATTAATCTCCAATATGTTATGTAACAGTTGATATGGTTCTTTAATGCTCTTCTAACTAGCAGAAGACACTCGCAGGGTTTTTAAAACCTCAAATTTTTTATTTTTTATTATTAAAATAGGGCATTATTTTATTTGAAAAAAGTTAATAATAAGTTTTATTGAGAAAATATTTTAGTTTGTCTTATTTTATTTTTTTGATTAAATCAGATAGCATTGCTGTCATATGGTCATGCTACAATGTGCTCCATCTATGGGGCATGTTGTCACATTTCACTTCCATTCTTTTGGGGTATATCAAGAAATAAATATACACTGTATTAATAAAACAAAACCACATAATTGTACTAGACATGTGGGAAATTAATGTGGGAAAAATAAATAATATGAACCCTAAAGTAGATTTACGCAAACTAAGAAAGTCAAAAAGCATTAGTTTGTGCCCCGCTCTCCCCTACATATAGTAGCCATCAAATCCCCTCAGTCTGCTGACACCAATGAAATGAGCTTTAAGTGGCCATTTACAGGAGATCTGAAGACATCAACATAATAAATGAGGTGAAAACAGGAACTATTGTCATGAAATAAAGAGTGTTTTCAGCAGATCTGTTAATATTGATGAGCCTCAGACTATCAACACTCATTCAACAAGCCATTCAGGATCATCAGCAGATCATCTCGCTTTATTCTGAGTGTTTGCTGTTAGAAACACATTATTTGAGTCAGGAGCTCGAAGTGAAAGACAATACTGTCATTTTTCACAACGTGAGTGACATGGTTAGAACGTCAATAATACAAAATACACTAATGACACACAGGTAAATAACTACCATAATATGTCCGTATGAATTAGGGCTGCAACAAACGATTATTTTGATAATCGATTAATCTAACGATTATTAGAACGATTAATCGACTAATCATCGATTATTTCGCCGACTAATCAGTAAGTTTGGAACGATTATTCAGCCTTTTCAATTAGTTAAAACACTGAGTTATACATATTCTAACTATAATATAAAAAAGAAAATCACTTCAGCTTTTGAAATGGTTGGTTTAATGAACTTTGAGCAACTAAACAGGTCATTCTCTTTAAGTTTTCAGATTTCTGTCCAACTCAAATCACACACAAATGCTCTCTAAGCATTGGTTAAATATTCGGTTCTCTTTCAATAGGAAAAAATAAACAAAAAAATTTATCAGCTGCATTACAGACAAACTTAAACTGCAAACAATTATTATAAGAACACAATTTAAAAAAAAATGACAGCTGAGCTGACAGAGACATTCTCATTCACCATTTAATTTACAGTATAAAAAAATAACTGACATGATATTCTTCATAACATCTCTTTTTGTAAGTCTTCATGAATATGGAACAAAATACAGGCAAGTGATAAGACTGTAATACCTAATAATAAAAACAGCCCTGACTCCTAAGCTCGATCAAGCTTTATTCTATGCAAAAATAATCATCACAATACTGTAATTATATTATTAGTGTTAATATTATTGCTATTATTAGTAGTAGTATTGCATTCTCTAAAAAGAGATTTACTGCTAGTTATTTACGTTAGCTTCAGCTGGAGAACATTCACCTCTCACCGGCTCGTCTCGTGCCGGGTTTTTCCTCTTTAAGTGCTTTAACATGCATGTTGTGCTCCCGTGAAAAGCAAGTTCCGCCTTGCATGTATTGCACACGACAGCATTCTTGGTTTGAAGTTTTGTGAAACTTTCACACACCTAGCTAGTTCGGATTCGTTTGCACTCCGTCATAATTCGCGCTGTTTTCTTCTACCGCAACAGCATTTGTAACGGCTGCATTACACTCTAGCGCTACAGCGCCGTAGCGGTCAAATCGCGATATTGCAGGCCCTTACATTAGGTCACGTGGGATCAAACGACTACTCGACAACAAAGATATTTGTCGACAATTTTTTATTGTCGACGTTGTCGACTAATCGTTTCAGCCCTAGTATGAATGTAAATATAGGCCTGATAGCACACGTACATCTCAGAGACCTCGACTGATTCTACTTAAGTAAAGTACAGATACGTGAAAAATTTCCTTAAGTAAAGTAACAAAGTATTTGTACTTCGTACATTCCACCACTGAGGCTATGTCACAATATGTATCGTCAGGTTTTTATACCTCAAATTAAAAACCAGTGATGTCCGCAGATCATATGGTAACAAAATAAAAACAAAACTAAGATTATTCCCTGTATGTCATAAAGAAAGAAAAACACTTTTATTTTGTGTTACATTTTCCTAATGGTGTTGCTACCATACCAGTGCCAATTCAGGTTAAGTATACACTGTGGCAAGAGCCAAAAATCAATAATTTATAATAAATGATGACGCATGCAAAACAGAGAGAAAAGACTACCGTAATATTATTCATGGTTTGCTAAAATTACATGATTTCTGGTAGCCTATATTGGGGATTTTGTGATCCCATGCAATAGCACAACATTAGAACTGCATCCCATGCAATTAGGCCTACTTTATACCTATAACCATTTGCCTTCATGATTTTCACTGCTAATCCACTTAAATTAATCGTGTAGGTCAATCACAATCCCTCTCGGAAATGTCCCCACCTCTGGTGACATGCAGTGATCTGATATTAGGCTTGTTTGAGATAAGCAAAATCTGCGCAGAATCGATCACCGGTGATCAGCGCGAGATGCATGCCGGTTAGAAATGTGTCCGAGTGCGGCCCGCCTTGCTCTGATGTCATGCTGACGTATGTCAAAAATCTCTCGCGAGCGCAAGGCGCACCTGTCGGATTCTGCAGTCGAGCGCAGTTGCTCTCCACCGACTGCGCTGATCAAAAGCATGATGGGAAACGACTTGCTGACGACACAGCTTAATGTTCATTGGTTTAAACAACCGTGATGTATCGTTCTCTTTTAAAATGTTTGATTTTAAAACTCTGATATCATGTTTTATGAGTATACGTTATGTGTGAATATTCCCAAACTATCTGACAGTGCGATCTCTTTGGGTTATGCAATGTAATTTAAAAAAAAAAAATAAAAAAAATAAACACATATGTCTGTATTAAATAAAAAAGATTGATAAACATGTATTTGGAATGGAATTAAATAAGTAGGCTACTTTGGGTGACTTGTTTATCATATTTATTTTCATATAAAAGCAACAGAACTTAAATTCCATCCAGTTTATTATCAACACTGTGCACGAGCGTGAATCCCGCGATATCCGTCTTTGATCTCACATGTGTCAGATCCACTGCGAGAAGAGAGAACTGTCCGGCTTGCCTGCGCTTTTTTCACTCCTCCTCTCACTGCAGCCGCCTACTCTCGACTACATTTCAGGCGAGGCAAGGCGCATCTCAAACAAGCCTAATGATATCTCAATGGCTGCGTTCGAAACCGCATACTTCCCTACTATTTAGTATGGGAAAAAGAGTAGGCGAGCGAAAAAGTATGTACGAATCCAAAAGAGTAGGCGAGAATTACCTGGGTGACGTACTAATTATCGCGAGATTCGGACTTAAGTGCGTTCGAATATGCCTACTTTCCTACTATATAGTAGGCGAAAACAGTACGTGAAGGAAGCAGTACGTTCGAAACATCAGTATTCATAAAAGAGTAGGCGAGAAGTTCCCGGATGGCTTACTGCTTCCAGCCAGATTTTTGAGTGCTCGACCGATGGATACTCTTCTATCCCAGGAGGCCACGCGAGAGGATACGTCACAAAAAAGAAGAAGAAGGATAGGTCATACTCGAACGTGACGGAAAGGATGACGGACGAGACTCAAATGTGAGTATTACAAATCAAATGATCGCATGTGTTGAACTACTGTACAGTAAACTGTTGAATTGTTTAAGGTGTAAAGACGCTGTATAGGCTATTTGTGATTTTGCTGTAAATCACATTTTATTATGTATAGCTAACAGAGAAGCTCCAGTAAGGACACATACGTCTCCAAAGTGGATTTGCATACATTTTAAACCGTATACATCTTAAATACAATTACTAAATGTCTATTTAATATCTGGCAAGAAACTCTTCTATAAGAATTGCAGATTACTATATGAAATAGGCATCTGAGTGATGTATGTGTGCTATTATGTAGAACAAATCTATAAAGTAACTAAACATAAGTTATCTATTTTATTTGTCCATTAGTTGATAAATTGAGGAACATTTATATTGGATAAAAACTAAAAGTTAAAACAACCTCAACATGTAAATGTAGTGTTGAGCTCATAAATCACAGAGGTAACGTGAGTCTGGTCTGGATGTTAGAGTGGCTCATGAAGCTGAATGCTGCCATCAAAGACTTTGTGACATTACAGAAATGAACAACAACAACTATTTAAATATTAAGTTGTAGTTTATTTTAATTATTGTAATTTCAAACAGAGCTATTACAGCACTTTTCTGATTCTTGATTTCTGTGCATTTGCTGCACAGCTTTTGTGGTGGAGCAGGACCTGCAAAGAAAGATGATGGCGGCATTTGTGGAAAAAAGCATTTTTGTCATCTAAATAATACTGAAATCAAATGACATTGTGATGTTAAAATTACTGCTTTTGTGTTATGTTTGTGCATTTTGTAGGATCTGAAATGTCAGCAGACTGGTGTGAGCACTGAGGACGAAGAGCACAGAGCTGAATCCTGGAGATGGTGCCATGGATGAGACCCTCCATCACTCCACCTGCCCTTATGAGAACCTCCACCTGCCCTCATGAGACCCACCATCACTCCACCTGCCCTTATGAGAACCTCCACCTGCCCTCATGAGACCCACCATCACTCCACCTGCCTTTATTGCCTCAGATTGTGAAGCACAACACATCACGCAACAACCTCAGGCACGAGGGAACGGCTCACCTCTGGCGGTCAGCTGATTCATCAGAATAAATCTGCAGAATGGGCACCGCTGTGTTGAGATGGCAGAAGGATGTGGGGTTCAGTGCCTGTAGCCTACATACATGATTGTAATAAAGCTTTGTTTCATGTGTTGACTTGTATATGCATTTGTTTATTGTGTGATGGTGACTTTGATTCATTCTTTTACTAATTTATTAATATTTCTCATTGTTGTCAGTAAATAAAATACAATTAATTAATGCTTTATTTATTGTTTGAAGGAAAATGTAGATGTTCACTATATACACATCTAGAGTGTATTCATGCATGTCATATGATATACATTACATTTTGTTTGTTTTATTGAATTATATAATTTACAGTAAAAAGTAATATAATTAATTGATCAGCATTTATCGTTGTTATTATTGTGTGTTTTGGGCTGGGAGCAATGCAATTCATTCTGGGGTAATATTAATTTTTAATAATGATACTTATATTTTTCGAGTATAAAATCAACAGTTTTCTCCAAAGGTGAATCTCCCTTTGTGCAGACATTACAAACGCTGAGGAAAACCGTTCTAGGTAGGGCTGTCGAGTAAATGTGAGGTAAATGTATGTATGTATATGTATGTATGTATTTATACATGCATATATATATATAATATAATATATATATATATATATATATATATATATATATATATATCATGGGTTTGCAAACATATTATGAGATTTTATACACAGGAAAAAACCTATAAGGTTGAATATCAATATATATTTTCTTAAATAATTATATAATACATTTAAAAAAATGCATTTTCTGTTATTTATAGGCCTGAGGGATGAAACGATAGTTAAATTTAACAAGAAAAAGAGGAAAACAAAGCAGTAAGCCACTTTTGCTTATGGATGAAAATGTTTGGATATAAAATAAAGAAATTAACAACATATTCAAGAGATGACAATTTTGGGATTTCGTAATAAAAATAAATATCGTTAAGGATAAAACGGTGGGTCACATTAGTAGGGTTAAATATAAGAACTTAAATCAACCCTAAATGTACTCACAAAATAAATGGGCAGCAGTTTCTTCAAAAAGACCACAAAATGAGCAAGTTTAATCAATATCATGATATTTACAGATAGATGAATTAAACGTGTCGTTCAAATCTTTTAAGTTGTTGCGCGTGTGATAACGCGTCGTAGGTCACATGATATCGTCAACATGGCAGATGTCCGGTTCTCATTCATACTCAACGAGATCTGGCTATAAAGTACCTACTCTTTTAGCGCTCATTAAGTAAGTACTCATTGAAATTAAGTACCTACTCATTGAGTATGCGGTTTCGAACGCAGCCATTGTTTGGGGTTACCGTGGCTTCTCAGAACGTTGGAGTATCGGCGAGCTAATCAGGGATGAGTTCCCTAATGAATATTCATGAACACCCTGCACAAAAAAAAAAAAAAAAAAAAATGCAGAAGGTGGCTGAAATCATAGACAGTATATAAACGGTCTGAAATGCCCCAAAAGCTGGTTGCCAATCGCCGTTAAAAACAAAAAAGAAGAAGAAAAAGACAGACTTTTAATTTGGTCTGGCTATGACATCATAAACCTGCGCCGTGGCGTGCCCCTGCAACTGTTGCGATTAGACTAAAGAAAGGTTTGTGGTTTTACGCATTTTAAAGTGTCTACATCGATACACGTTGATTTGGCAGTTTTTACAAAAGGTATGTGACCATGTATTATTGAACATAGCTTTGTAATATGCTTAATATTCAGGGTTTTTGTGAGTAAAGCGTACTCACATAACAGAAAAGTAACGTCTCATCTCGCGCACTATATCATTTACGAATTCGGTTTTGGTTAGTGATGGAGAAATGGAGTCAATTGAATCTAATGCTTTGCCAAATGACTCACTGATTCAAAGCGATTGACTCACCGCGCGCTGACGAATCCTGCCGCTCAAAAGTGTAAAAATAAAACTAAAACAACAACAAAAAATTATTATTAATAATGATGATACATTTTATGAACAAATCGCAAATGGTTTCTAACAATGTAATCATGTTAAATCTACAAATCAAAATATGAATTGTCTGTATAATTTATTATTCTATAATTGTTTAGTGCTTGTTTTAGGTGATTTTTGTCTAATCCGTTGATTTAACCCTCGTGTTATGTTGGAATTCTGTGCTGGTCAAATTGACCTGCATTGGATTACAATTCCTCAAAAATCACACTATGAAACACAACAAAGGGGTCAATATCACTATAAAGTGCCTTTGGTGTCCTCATCAGAATTGCTCAGTCATCATGAACATAATGCAAAATAATGAAATTCTGAGGTTTTATTATAAATGGCTAAACACTTACACACATACAAGTACAATGATATGTCTCTTGAAATGAGTTTTTCTGATTTTATACCACTTTCTTTGATTGGATGTATGTGATTTTGGCATGTCCCACACACTGCTCCGCTAACTTCAGTGAGTGTAAAAAGAGGTTAAATGACATAAAATGAAAACACTTTTTGAATGTATTTATTGTCCTCAGCAAGTAATTTAATAAAATAAGTCATTTTGATTATTTATATTTTATTTTCATAATAATATTAAGCAGTTTGCACGTGTCCCTGAAATTGCTGTCCACCCTGTCATTATGGGGTAAACGCCCCTTTAAGAAACCAACTGATGTACTCAGCAGCGGCGGTTTCTTCATAAGGGCGATCGGGCGACGCACCACCAAAGTGTGAAAGGGACTTTCATTCAATCACTATCTCATTCAACCACAGAGTTACGCTAGCAGTCACTCACTGTTGTTCTGCCTCTGGATATAGTCCAATCAGCGCCGAGTCACGTTCTGTGGAGTACCGCCTCTTTTTGGGCGATTTCACTCTGGCTGAGAATCGCCCAGAGTCTTCCCATAGACTTATATTCAAAGATTTTTTTTTTCGAACTGCAGGCACTGCAATGCATTCTCTATGGGTTCCGGGAGGGCTCGCACTAACGTGCTTTCGTCATCATACGTAACCTTAACTTGTGCAGCGATTGGTGGAAACAAATGTACCTCTATTAGTATTTAGCCATAAGCTGAAGTGACATCCAATAATTTCCTCAGTGCATAACTTACATTTCACGGACATATTCTCCATCTGCAAATGTTAGAAAGTCCAGTTTGCTGTCATGAGTGGGCGAGCTTTCTGCAAGCTATACTTCCGTGAACGAGCGCCCCCGCGTGCATGTGCGCCGAACAGACGGAGTGCAATAGAATAGGAGCGCAATTATTCTGACTAAAATATACATTAGCACTAAATTATAAATATATTTAGCTAAAACATTTGTTGTTGAATATTTGTTGTTGTTGGTGAACATAAATGTGCTAGAGAATTTCAAACCTACATGTGTATTTTTATGATATTAGCTTTTTTTTTTGGTTTAGTAAATTTAACTACTTCTTTAAAAAGCATTACTTTGTTTTTAGATTGTAATGTTGCAATGTTAGAATGTAATGTGATTTGACCCCTTTTTTGGATAGACTGCAGATAGACAGCAAGGTTACACTATGTTTTTATAACCTTCAATATAAACATTGTTTGTAGGACAATATCGATCAGGATATTAAATATTTAAAAAAAAAATTAAATACAGGTTTTTTTTATTCAAATAGAAAAATAATAATTAAATACTCAGATTATACCATACATCGCCATTTAGCCCAAAAATTCAGATTTATTTGGCAATTGGCTATTTCCCAACCCTACCGGCTGAAGTTTTAGCTAAACTTTAGGCTAATGATAGCTACATTATTATCACTGTTAAATTGTTATTTAACAATAAGCCTACATTCAGTCCTGAATTAAAAATTCAGTTTGTTGTGCCCCCCCAAAATTTTTTAGCACCAGCCGCCACTGGTACTCAGTGACATCCCCTCCCCCATTTGGTCTTTCTTCAGTTGGAGGTTAAAACATCTGCTGCACACACAGTAAGTATCTACACTTATATTTCCTAATTTTCATCATATTGTGTCTGTAGTTGTAGGTTACTTACTGACACAATGAGGAACTTGCATAGGAAGTTTCTTTCTAACAACCTGGGCCAGATATCATACACCTCCTTCTGCCGTCTCAAACCTTTTTGGGTGGTTACCCCCTCTTCCTCTGACCGTGACACATGTCTGTGCAAAAAACATGAGAACTTGCAATTTATGGCCAATGCCTTGCAGAACCATGGATTCCTGTCTTCAAGAAATATTGAAGAAATGTCTGAAGCAACTATGTGCAACCCCAAAGCCAAGGCATGTGCTTATGGTGAGTGCAAGAAGTGCCTCCACACTTGTCACTCAATGCTGAAAACTCCGGGGGAAGAGAACATTTGTTTATCTCAGTGGATGACAGAAAAGATCATGAAGGATGAAAAAACGTCAACAATAACAGTAAAAAGAGAAATAACAACAACAGAGGAAGACCTAAATACTCAATTCCAAGAGAGGCTTTTCAATTTTAGACGCCATGTTTTCAACATCAAATGGCAGTTTGATGTCTACAGGGAGCTCAGGAGGAACCTGAAGTACAATGAGTGCCTCATACATGTGGACTTTAGTGAAAATTACACATGCAAATACAATGCAGAAATCCAGTCTGTGCATTTTGGAGGCTCACACCAGCAGGCCAGTCTGCACACTGGAGTGCTCTACACAGCAGGTGAAGCGGCGCCGCACACCTTCTGCTCCATATCACCCTCCAGAAGACATGACCCTGTAGCCATCTGGGCCCACCTTCATCCAATTTTAAAGGTAGTGAGAGAAAGACACCCTCAAGTCAGCATAATTAATTTTTTTAGCGACGGGCCAGCAACACAATACAGACAAAAAGGAAATTTCTTCTTTCTCTCAACGGAACCCTACAAGTATGGCTTCAAGGGAATAACGTGGAATTTTTTTGAGGCTCAGCATGGGAAGGGTGCACCAGACGGTGTGGGTGGGGCCCTCAAGAGGTCAGCAGACCGGATTGTGGCCCAAGGAGGAGACATCCCTGATGCCCAGTGCTTATATAACAAATTGAGAAGCCTGAACACATCTGTTGAGCTGTTCTTTGTCCCAGAGATGGATATTGAATCAAAGCCTGAGGTAATAGTCAGTTAAAGTTACAATCCATAATCCAACGTACTCCATAAGGTGCTTTTGCACCGCATAGCTCTAGAAACTCAGTTATTTTGCTTTTTTCACATGTTGTTGTTGAAATACATTTTATTTATTATTTTTTTTATCTCACTTTAGGTACCTGCAATTGCTGCTGTAAAAGGAACCATGAGAATCCATCAAACAATCAGTTTGACACCTGGGCAGATGATGTACAGAGACATTTCATGCCTGTGTAAAAGGGAGGATGGTGTATTGGACTGCACCTGCTTTAATCTTCAGGAGGTCACTCTCACTGATGTTCCACTTTCATCTGATAAGGCCAAAGCATGTGGAAAGGCACAAGATACCCAAATGAGACCAGAAATGATTGAGTCAAAGCACATCGGAGTGTGGTGTGTTGTCAATTATGACAATGAAGGCTACCCAGGTGTCATCGTGGATGTGGAAGGGCACAGTGTGAAAATTAAGTGTATGCACCGTAATGGCACCAACAAGTTCTTTTGGCCAGGTCCCAGGGAGGACATCAGTTGGTACCATGATTGGCAGATACTTTGCCTAATGGCAGAACCACAAGCTCTGAACAAGCGCTCTCTACAGATTGATCCGTCTGTTTGGAAGTATGTGGAAGATCAATTAGAGTGATGCAGAAAATTAATTCCTGAAATCCTTCTTTATATTGCTTAAGGGTTTCTTGTTGTTCCTGTTGTTTCTCTAACGTTCATGTTCTCTTCTAGTTCACCCATTAAAGCATTTGTCCACCCTGTCATGCCAAGTTCCACCCTGTCATCTTGTTGTCCACCCTGTCATGTTCAACTTTTATGAAAATAAACAAATTATTTTAACAAGTTAACAAAACCTTGTGTGTGATTTCTTAATAAACAAAAAAGGGCCAGTTAGTATTGTTTTAAATTTTGACTAAATATCTTTATTGTTAGATTTTATTTAGAATAGAATGTGCAACTATCGCACATTTTATTGGGCAATACATATTTAAGCAGTAATTTCATTATTATAAAAATACTTTTACCATTAACTAAAATGTTTTGTTGAGAAAGGGACACATTATCTTTTCTCAGATCTACATTTTATAATCACTATGCAATGAAAATGTATTTATTCTACTATGAATTTGTCCATGACAGGGTGGACATATTTTATCGTTTGCTCATATATTGTCAGCTTGCAGTTAATTTATAAAAAGTGCTGGAGCTTGACCAATATGCATTTCTAACAGCCTAATGTCTCCTTAATACAACACATATGAAGTTAAATGGAAAATCTCAGATTTTTTTTAGGGAAATTGTGAAGTCTCAAAAGCACTTTATGGTGATATTGACCCAAAGATTCAGGTTCAAACTGTAAACTTTTAATATCAACATTTGTCAAATATTCCAAAATATATATATATATATCTGAAGATATGATTTAATGAAAATGTTTTGTAACCATTTTTTAAAACTTTTTAAAATTTGAATATACGTTATATATATAGGGTGGGCCATTCATATGGATACACCGTAATAACATGGGAATGGTTGGTGATATTAAAGTCCTGTTTGTGGCACATTAGTATATGTGAGGGGGCAAACTCCTCAAGATGGGTGGTGACCATGGTGGCCATTTAGAAGTCCACAAACAGGACTTTAATATCACCAACCATTCCCATGTTATTAGGTGTATCCATATCAATGGCCCAACATATATATATATATATATATATATATATATATATATATATATATATATATATATATATATATATATATATATATATATATATATATATATATATAATTTTTTTTTTTTGCTTAGAACATCATAACTGAACAATTAATTAATCTGAGTTAATTTTTCCTGCTGTCTATGTCGAAGTCTCAAGATATTTCAGATATCTTGAATATATAAATGAGAGCTTATTTTACTATCTGTGTCTGTCAAAAAAAAATTCATTTGTAATTTGCAATTAATTCTGAACACCATGATTTAGCTTTTTCAAGTGTGTTTGGTTTGGGTTAGAGCACTTTTAGATACACTTACACTTTAGAACTGGAGTTGATGCATGACATACATAAAAGAAATGTTTTTATTCTGTGTCTGTACAGTTGCTTTTGAATAGCTGCCTATCGTGGTCAAATTGACCTGCGAACATCACAAACGTAATAGTAATTTTGTTTTTATATGTAAAAAAAAAAAAAAACACACACCAGAATGTTGAAACTTTGCATGCATGTTCATGATGATAAATGTGAAAAAGTCACAAAATATCAAGAAAAAAAAAGGTTTAATATTTCAGGTAGCTTGAAAAAAGAAATGATAGCTAATTTTTACCATCTGTGGCTGACAAAATATTTTTCTGTATTGAAATAAGTGTGGAAAACCACATTTTTTAGCTTCATACGGTAGTAACAAAAATAAAATAACAAAATATAACCAAGAAATGTTATTATTTTGGTTCCGTACAGTTGCCTTAGAGCGTTAAAATATGCGGGTCAAATTGACCCGCGAACATCACGAAAGGAACAGTAATTGTCAAAAAACACCAGCATGTTGAAACTTTGCATGCATGTTCATGATGATAAATGAGAAAAAGTCACAAAATATCAAGAAAAAAAACATAGGTTAACCAGTATTTCCAACAACTAGAAAATCTAAACGGGTCAAATTGACCCTCAACATAACACAAGGGTTAAAGCAGTGGTTCTCAACTCCAGTCCTCGGGACCCGCTGCTCTGCACATTTTGTATGTCTCCCTTATTTAACACACCTGAATCAGATCATCAGCTCGTTAGGAGAGACTCCATGAACTGAACTGAGTGTGTCAGATAAGAGAGACATACAAAATGTGCAGAGCAGTGAGTCACGAGGACTGGAGTTGAGAACCACTGATTTAAAGGATTAACGTTAGTTAACTTTCAAATAAAATGTCCTTATTATTTACTCACCCCATGTCATCCAAGATGTCCATGTCACCAGTGCACTGAACTACTGAACTAGACTGATTTATTTTTCTTTCTGTTAATTATTCTCATCTTAAACATGATAAATTGTCCAAACACACAGGAAAACTCCTGGAGAAACATCTGAGATCTACGTGACACTATTATAAAGATGGCGTTTATTAAAGAGGAGAGTGAAGACATAAAGATTGAAGAAGTGTTCAGCGTGAAACATGAAGATACTGAGGAACAAAAAGGTTAGTTTCATTCTGTCCTTATTTTAATGATCTACAGAAATAAATGATATGAAGAATGTCATATGAGTGTCCTAATTAAAGCGGTTTTATTTGACGTGGAGCGGGTCTTCTCATGTGGACAGACATGTTTGTTGAGATCCCATGACCAGACAAATGGAAATAAAGTGTTTCTGCATGAACTTTAGAGGACATGTACACTTGCATTATATGGACTAGATTATTTATATGGATTATGAATATCTATGGTGATCCAAAGAAAGGAAATAATTTGCATCTGGGATGGTGTGAGTGAGTAAATGATTAGAGAACTTTAATTTTTGATGAAGTATCCCTTTAACTATCACCACAGCCCCATCAAGTACCTTTCACTAAACCAAAGATTGAAACCAAAAACAGTAATATTAATGATAATGTTAACATTTTATGAAATGTGGCGATTATTACAATAATACACTTAAAAACAATCAAGTTTGTTGGTGAAAAAGATTTATATTGGCAAATCATGAGATTAGTTACAATTATTATTTTGATGTATTGACCTCCATTTTATATTAAACTCTAAACAAGTCAGTCATTTCATTTGACATGAGATCACTGCCATTAGCAAAAGACAACAAGCCCACAATCCAAATGTTTCTAAAAAAAAAAAAAAGCTTGTTTTTTAGGCAGTTTCACTTGTATTAAAGTTAACCCCAAGAAATGACCCACAGACTCAACCCAGCTTTTGACTTTCCCCCTCAGACAGAGCCAGTGTGGGCTTATGCAGATATACTTAGGTTATGTTTTGCTATTGGCCCTGAATGTATATATCTTTCTTAAGGTGCTCTAAACGATGTTGGGTGATGCCACTTCTTGTTGACGTTCGAAGTATTAGTATTAGTATTAGGACATCTCTCCTCTAGCGATGTGCATGTGTCTCCTCTCCTTCATGTGCCCCCTAAAATAAAATATTTATATAGAAAATAGAAAACATAGAAAACATCAACCACAGTAATAGATGTCGGCAGCAGCTGCTGTTGAAGCACATCCTTTAATCAGGATATAGGCTAAGCATTCGATTTGCACCACTTCATCTCTCACAGTCACAGTTAGGCTCGCGCACTGTTAAAGGGATACTTCACCTCTGGGAAGATGAATGTGTATTTAAAATAGGTCATTTAAGTAGAAGAAATGTGGAGAAATTTTTGAATTTGGAGCTTTCTAGACTGAGAAAAGCCAGAAAATGTATTTTTGGCTTATGTGGATGAAAGACAACAACTCCCAGAATGCACTTGCTTCGCTGCCTTAGGAGGCCACGCCTACCGGTTAGAGAGCACAGTTGAAAACAACAAGGCTAGCCTAAGTAAGTGATGAGTTTGCCAGGGATTTAGAGACCCAAAATGTCCGGGATTCGGCTTTTGCGTTCTACAGTCGCCATTCATCATGTTTACTGTGGCGAGCAGGACGAGGCTGACGGCCGCGGGAGAACGGCGCGAGGCCGGTGGCTTCATTACTGAGACGCGCCGGGTCTCGCATATCTCACGGAGGAGCGGGAATTTTCTTAGCAATGTTAAAACGCACATCAACCAACCAATCACTTGTTTAGCGTTCATGTAAACACTACAGTCAGATTCACCGATCGGAATTAATTCAGTTAGATTGAAACGAGAGGTGTGCATGTAAACAATGAATGGCGACCGCAGAACGCAAAAGCCGAATCCCGGACATTTTTAACAGTCTCGCCCGCCGGACAAGTCCGGGAAAAGGAAGATGGTAACCCCTACTTACTCAGCTTTCTCCTATTATTCAGCTTTCTCCACAGAACAAGAGCATGCTAGCTTAGCTTCCAAAGAAAGACGGCTGATACTGTGTACATTCTGTGAGTGAGATCCCACCCTGTATGGGCGGGCTGAAAACATGCGGAACAACGCCATCTACTGGCTGTAGTCTTTAGCCTCTGGACAGAAAATCCTCCGATGACGCAAAATGACGATTTTTGCGTCATCGGAGGATTTTTTCCAGACAAAAAATACATAAATCTCTCCTCTCAGGGGGATATGAGGGGGGAAAGCATGGTAATTCGAAAATACTACAGGTTTTCTACTAATACAAAGCTTAATGCTAAATCCTGAAGTAACCCTTTAAACGAGCTCTCGGACACATTCGATCTCTCGCTCACTGTTAAAAATAATGTGATATGATTTTATTGCCATGTCATTCAAGGGTCCGAAAGGTTAAGCACCATTTTTTTTTCTCCTTAAACATAACGATGATAAAATAATTAAAAAAAAAATTTCCCAGGAAAACGGATCGAAACAAGGCAATAATTAAGGTGAATTAGCAAATATGACTAAAATGTCCTGGTGGACACTGTCAAAACGGCAATCAATGAATTAACCGATGACTTTAACCCTCGGATGTACACATTGCGAAACATAACGCAGAATTTAGCAGTCAACACAGATTCATCATTGATTCAAACCTTTTTGTTTAAAGCAGTCTGGACGGTGTAAAAGTTGCAGATGTCAGGTTATAGGCTAGTGTGCATATGCATGGAGAGGAGTCGTTCCATATTCGATTTCAATTCGACGTTCAATTGTGAAGTCATTCAACTGTGCTCTCAGAGTTAGTGATATTTATTAAGAGTCATAGAGTCGTCTCCCACCACATGTGTAATCCATGTTTTCAGAGTTGCTCACTATCTCACTCTTTACTGTAGATACAACTTAGTGTATATTTATGCCACTTTGGCATTAGCAATCACTTGAATGCTACAAGTTATCGCGCTAAATCGCGTCTGCCTGCTGATCGCTGATTGGCTGAAAGCGCGCGCTCGTCGGCGATGTCAACGCCAACTGTGAGTCTGCATGGGCATGTGTGTTTAGTAATGTCATGATGACTGATTTTATGGATTACATGCTCATTTTAGTTTTGTTTATTACCAATAAATACCAATTAGACTTTTAGACAAATTAGACAAAAAAACGCTAAACTGACCCCAAACCAGCCCAAATTTTGTCCACCCCAGCCTAAACCCTTTTTTTACCTGCACAATCGAAATCAAAACCCACCCAATCTGGCAACACTGTTCACTTAAATTAAAGGAGAACTCTGGTCAATTTATTTTGTATATTTGGAGTGCTGTCAGTACAGAGAACAATGACAAAAATCGGTGTTGCCTACACCGTGTTATCCTCTTTTTAAAATTCGCACCCTGTTGACTTCAATAGGGCAAGTTTTAAACCTGCTTTAAGCCTCTTAACCTCCTGAGTCCCTGCGTCCTCATATGAGGACATTACATTTTTGCCTCTTGACACAATGATAGTCAAATTTGTAAATCTTAGACATGTTGGCCACATTTAGGGACACTGCCCACACCATCTTGTGGTGATATAACAACATTACACCAATGTCAGTGAGAAGAAAATGGCTGGAAAATCAGCAAAATATCAGCAAAACACTTCCCGAAAGAAAAATGACCCAGGTAAAAAATCTATTCAAATTATATGAATGAAACAAATGTATTTATGTACAATACTGTCTCCATCATCATATGGGGATTAAAATTTGACATATTTTAGTAATAGTAGCACTCCAGGACATCAGTAAATGTGAAGTACTCGTTTGAGGACATTGGGACTATATTACGTTATTTATTCTACCATGTGGTTAGCTAAACTTGGGAATTTTTTGACGGATCACAATAGCATTGAAAAAACAACATTTGTCTGTGTGTGTATGTGTGTGTGTGTGTGTGTGTGTGTGTGTGTGTAAGCATGAATTATTGAGTTAACATGGAAAAACTGGTTTGCTGTAGTGCAGAAAACTGGTAAAAATCAAGAATTTCAAAATGAAAGTGAGCCAATAAGTGGCCTTCTACTGCTCCCTGCTGGCCATTACCAGTACTATTATAAAATTTTATAATAGTAAATAATAATATATAATAGTAAAGATTTTGTCAAGTGTTTATCACTTCATTTGTACTGACACTTCACATAATTGCTAGAAAAATGGTAAATTATAGACCCACTGTCCTTGCATGAGGACATCTTAATGGTAAAACATAGACCCACTGTCCTCGCATGAGGACATCATTTTCTGCAAAAACTACTTCCAGTACAAAAACAAATTTTAGTTATTATACTTATTAGGTCCAACTTATCCCAAATAGCAAGAACAATTATAAAATGCACACCAGGCAAGCTCTCGGGTCTCAGGAGGTTAACATCCTTGATGTGTCATTACAAGTGCACAGCCATTGTGAGTGATTCCTTCAGAGTGAACACGGTGAATCTGACTGCAGTAGATGTGAAAGATATGAATAAAAATGAAGTTAATTCAGCCAGTGTTCATACCTGTATTTACATCCTGTTTTCGGTCGAAGTCCACAGTAGTCGATTGTCGAGTTCTACAATGTTGCTTAGTTACCTATGATCACGTGCGACAATTGACAGTTTACAGTTTGACAAAAGCACAATGTTGTGTTTTACACAAATATAAGTAGGCTAAACACTTTTTTGCAGTTTTAATGATGTCCTGTATGAACAAAATGACGGAGTATGTTTTTATGTTATGTTTATATGTTTTCCACTGTTCGATCGCGCCCTTGCCTCTCTCTCTCTCTCTCTCTCTCTCTCTCTCTCTCTCTCTCTCTCTCTCTCTCTCTCTCTCTCTCTCTCTCTCTCTCTCTCTCTCTCTCTCTCTCTCTCTCTCTCTCTCTCTCTCTCTCTCTCTCTCTCTCTCTCTCTCTCTCTCTCTGACGCACACACACACACACAGACACACAGACACATTCCAGCATTGCAATCTTGACATCGCAGCCTGTTCATTTTGCTGCGTTCACACAAAACGCGAATAGAGCGTCAAATTCGCGTCTATCGCGTCAAGTTCGATGCTTGAACAGTTTGAATCCATTCGCACGTCCAAAGCGAATAGGACGCACCGTGCGCGTATAATAATAAAGCGAGCGTTTGAAGCGAAATGCGTATCTAACAGTAGTTTCACATTACATTAATTAATGTGCACGTGAGTTTGATTTATTTTTATACCGTGTATTCTCCGTGTAAATTCATAAACCGAACCGTGTACGAACATGTACCGTGTAACGACAGCATGTTCCAGGTCCTGCCAATATCCAGCAACCCCCCCCCCCTCCCCCGGATCCCCTCAGACCCCCCCAATACAGTAAAACTGCATATTTTAGAGTGGCATTTTATTGTGGCCAGCCTAAGGCACACCTGAGCAATAATCATCCTGTCTAATCAGCATCTTGATGTGCCACACCTGTGAGGGGGATGGATTATTTCGGTAAAGGAGAATTGCTCACTAACAGAGATTTGTGAACAATATTTAAGAGAAATATGCCTTTTGTGTACATAGAAAAAGTCTTAGATCTTTGAGTTTAGCTCATGAAAAATGGGGTCAAAAACAAAAGTGTTGCATCACGTCATGTCACAAACTCAGCTCACGAACTCTTGTTCGTCTTCTTACTGAAACACGCACAGCAGCGGAGCAGCGTGTTCACAATAGCAGCTTGAGTTTTGGTCCACTGAAGAGGTGCTTTTCTATGGCGAGCAACTTCTATGTTAGGCTTGTTCTAACTGTGGCAAGTCAAAGGTCTGAAGAAGAACGATTCATTGTAATTGCCGTTCAATGTTGCTTTATTATTATTATTATTACAAAGCGCTAACCGCTATTCACATACTTGAACGCCTTTGCAACGGCTATTTTTTTCCCCCTTTTTTCCTGCTGATCTCCTGCGTCCCCCTTGCAGTATCTTTGCACCCACTGGGGTAAATGTTGGAAGTTGACATGTCCTTTTCTATTGACATGATGGTGGTTGTACATTTTAAGGTTTCCAACACTGGCAAAATCGCTGCCATTTTCTGGGTCCTGGGGTCCGTTCTTTGTACGTTGTTAACTCAGTTAGCTGGATTTGATTGTTTACGATTTTGCATGATCTTGGATTGTTTGGTTCTTCGAAACTTATCCTGGACTTCCTGTCAAACATAAATTTCGGCTATTAGCTCTTGCTCTGCTCTGCTCAGAGAAAAACTGTGCGTGCTCTTTGGCCATGGTGAGCAGCCAACAGCAACATTGCTGATTAATGTTTCTACTATCAATACATATCCCCTTTTAAACCAACGCATGAACGCGCAGTTATCTCAGATAACTCAATCCAGCAATACTAATCATAAACAACAGGAGTGTTCGAAGAAGCTATTTAGCCAGATCATGAGTAGCACGATGATATCATCTTGGATGTCCCATTTGATCTCGGATGTATTTAGTGACATACGAAGAACGGCCCCTGGCTTCTTGCAGCTTTGTTACCTTTCGGTCAGACAGAACAAGAAGTCTTCCAAACACCTCACGTGCTGAGCTTCATCTTGTTTTGCACAATTGAATGAGCTGGAGTTTCGGAAATTGCATTTGTTTTTGTTTTGCCTCCAGTGCCTTGCATGTAGAGGTACTGTGGTTGAAGCTGTAATGATAACACGATGTGCAAACGCATTAACACTATCATTAACTACCAGCTGCAGTGTATGTCCAAATCAGGCTACCGAGTCCCATTTCACCCATCTGGGATAGTTTGCTGCCAGCCTGGGAATACCCTGACTAACTTCCGACAAATTTAGATTTGCTCTGCAAGTCTGCCTAAGAGCACATTCAAGCCCAAGAGCACATTCAAGCCCATTTCCAATCTTTTAAAATCGAGGCACCAATCACAAACTATGAGGCGAGCTTTACACGATGACGATAGCTCTGATTGGTTTTAGGTCTATCCAATTACGCCCAGAGACATTTGAGTGACGTCCGTTGGTGACGCCCCTTTGGAAAGGGGCTGTGAATGAACCTTCCCTAGACCCACTCTCAGTTACAATTGAGAAGGGTCTGGTGTCAACCAGGCTAGTTTGCTGCCACAATGTTTGTGAATTATCGTAAATGCATGCAGACATTTTCCCAGTTACTCATCAATTAGTTAAGCTGTGAGGTTGTCAGCTGTGTGTTGCCACTGGTGTTAACTTGTATTTGTCTTTTTTTGCTTTAGACCTGATGCCACTGAAAGAGGAGAGTCAAGAACTGAATAATATGCAAGATGAACAACATGCTTTCAAGACTGAAGAGAAATCAATCATGAGATTTCACACTGGAGAAAAGCCTTATACTTGCTCTCATTGTGAACAGAGTTTTGCACATAAAAGCAACCTTAAAGACCACATGAGAATTCACACTGGAAAAAAGCCTTATACTTGCTCTCATTGTGAACAGAGTTTTGCATATAAAACGACACTTAAAGTCCACATGAGAATTCACACTGGAGAAAAGCCGTATACTTGCTCTCATTGTGGACAGAGTTTTTCACATAAAAGCAACCTTAATGTCCACATGAGAATTCACACTGGAGAGAGTCCTTTCACCTGTCAACCATGTGGAAGGAGTTTTGCCCAAAAACAAACCCTTAAAGACCACATGAGAATTCACACTGGAGAAAAGCCTTATACGTGCTCTCATTGTGGACAGAGTTTTGCACATAACAGTAGCCTTAATTCCCACCTGAGAATTCACACTGGAGAAAAGCCGTATACTTGCTCTCATTGTGAACAGAGTTTTGCATATAAAGCAACACTTAAAGTCCACATGAGAATTCACACTGGAGAAAAGCCGTATACTTGCTCTCATTGTGAACAGAGTTTTGCACATAAAAGCGGTCTTAATGTCCACATGAGACTTCACACTGGAGAGAGTCCTTTCATCTGTCACCCATGTGGAAGGAGTTTTGCTCAAAAACAAAACCTTAAAGACCACATGAGAATTCACACTGGAGAAAAGCCTTATACTTGCTCTCATTGTGGACAGAGTTTTGCATATAAAGCAACACTTAAAGTCCACATGAGAATTCACACTGGAGAAAAGCCTTATAATTGCTCTCATTGTGGACAGAGTTTTGCACATAAAAGCGCTCTTAATGTCCACATGAGACTTCACACTGGAGAGAGTCCTTTCATCTGTCACCCATGTGGAAGGAGTTTTGCTCAAAAACAATCCCTTAAAGACCACATGAACATTCACACAAGAGAAAAACCTTATACTTGCTCTCATTGTGGACAGAGTTTTGCAACTAAAAGCGGTCTTAATTCCCACACGAGAATTCACACTGGAGAAAAGCCTTATACTTGTTCTCATTGTGGACAGAGTTTTGCACATAACAGCAGCCTTAATTCCCACATGAGAATTCACACTGGAGAAAAGCCTTATACTTGCTCTCATTGTGAACAGAGTTTTGCATATAAAACGACACTTAAAGTCCACATGAGCATTCACACTGGAGAAAAGCCTTATACATGCTCTCGTTGTGGACAGAGTTTTGCACATAAAATTGGTCTTAATTCCCACATGAGAATTCACACTGGAGAAAAGCCTTATATTTGCTCTCATTGTGGACAGAGTTTTGCACATAACAGCACCCTTAATTCCCACATGAGAATTCACACCAGAGAGAAAACGTTTATTATAAGAAAAAAAATGTTCACATGTGATCAGTGTGGAAAGAGTTTCACACGTAAAGCAACCCTTAATGGCCACTTGAAGATTCACTCAGGAGAGAACAGTTTTATATGTCATCAATGTGGAAAAAGTTTCAGTAGTAAAAGTAACCTCAACACTCACATGAGACTTCACACTGGAGAGAAACGTTTCATCTGTAAACTGTGTGGCAAGTGTTTTTCACGAGAACGAAATCTTAAGGTTCACACAAGAACTTGCACACAGAAGAGAAGCAGTTCATGTGTTAAAAATGCTGTCTTGCGGTGAAATGGTGCAATGTAACTGTTGGAAACTCAGATGCGAAGTCCAGGAGACTTAAGACCCTTTCACACAGAGCTTTGAACCCGGGAAATTGCCAGCAAATTGCCAATTTTCGTATGCGTCTTTTCGTGTTTGTCAGCTTAAAAATTTGTCACGCATAAAAACCTTGCACACTGAGTCCGATGCGTATTTATTAAACCTTTGCGAAAAAACCCCGCAAAAAAATACAAAATGGATTCGTCAAGCAACGAGGATGATTTTGTTGCCCTCTTTCTTCTTAAAAAGAGAAAAAGAAAGAGTAAATATTGAGTCCATCCAATCCTGAGATTGCGTCGAGAGGAAGGAAAGTTTCACCTCCTTATCAAAATTATCCTGAGCGATTAAAAATTTACCTCAGAATGTTAGTGGAACAGTTTGATGCTTTGCTAGCGATACTGGAGCCACATATTAAAAAGAAGACCACCAATTTCCGTGAACCAATCGATCCTGAACAGAGACTGGCAGTATGTCTAAGGTATGGACACACACACGCACACGGCCGGCGGAAGCACTGGGCAGACAGAACAGCTGTATACAGGTTATATTTTGTACCCAAATAATACATTAGTAATCGAATTGGCTGTTCATTGAATTAGCTAATCGATCTGAAATTTCGATCTGATTGAAAGGGGAGGTTTATTCCTTTTATAATCCGATCGAGAAAACATGTTGGATGTTGTCGTTTGCTTGTACGGTTGCTCTGAATTGTCAAAAAAAACAATCAAAATGCTGGCTGTGGATGCGAAACGCAGAAACCGAACCCGATCCAAAAAAATTTATTACGGACGATACTTTCGTAGACAGTGTGCAAGCGTGATTGACGTAACGTGAGGTCGAATTTTTTTTTTTTACGTTCGAAAATTTCGGATGTGAATTTCTGACTCGGTGTGCAATGGCCTTTACACTTACCAGAGTTCTCAAGCTCACCTATTCCCCTTTATCCCTTCATCACGACACTATATCACCCCAGCAAAGCGAGACAGTCAGCGTCTGGTCTCTCCATTGTATTACCCTGTAAAATTGTACGAGTAAGACAAAAGAAAGACTCAATTTGACACTTCCAGTGTATTTATCTGGATGCTCATGTTCATTAAGGCCACATTTACACATTGACGGGTATTTAGAGAAATTAATATTTACGAATAAACAAATACAAATGGCACTCCACGAGTTCCCCAATTATCACTCCTGCCTAGTGACATGGTGGTCCATCATGCTGGAAAATCATCATCAAATTGTTCCTGGGCAGAATTGACTCTTCGCAGGGAGTTTGATTGACAGGCAATCTGACCTATAATAATCCGCCAAATACGGCATTTTTGTCCGACAAAGCGGTTAGGAGAGTTAGTAGATTAACGTTGGAGGATTTGAACTTGAAATATGGTGAGTACTGACATCTTTCCACGGTTAAAACAACATTCCTTCTGATGTTCATGTTTATTTGATGCTATAATTAACTAGAAGGAAGAGATGATCAGTTCACGAGCAGCTTTAACTGAGGCTCTTTGCAAACGGTCAATTGTGAGAGAACCCTTAAATGAAAAGCAAGCAACCACACACATAGATGGTCTCAGAATGCTTCACTGTTGGCACGACACAGGATTCATGGTAGTGTTCACCTTTTCTTCTCTGGACACTTGACTTTCCAAATGTCCCATACAGTTGGAAGGGGGCTTCATCAATTCACTACCTGTTCATCATTTCAGTTCAATCACCCAATACACAATGTGTATTTAAGTTCCTCCTTTTCATTCAGTTGTGGTCTGCTATTGTTTGTGTAGACACTGTCATATGCTTGCCTTTGGATTACCTGACTTTTTTTTTTATTAAAGAACTCGTTTGTAGAAAGCTGTTTGACCCTTTTTCATCATCTTCACCTGAACTAACCGTGACAGTAGCCTACAGTACACTTGATATAATATGAAAAATAAACCTCTGCATAGAAAAAAAAAAAAGTCCCCGTGAACCGGAAGTTGCAAAGGACTTTTCTCCTGTGACGTATTTCCAAGTGAAACGGAATATTGAACAGAGGGCAGGGTTTTACTCTAGCGCTGGAGTAAGCGCTTTTGCTCTACTTTTTCCTCCTCTCCATCTCTCCTCATAGCAGACTAACATTTTGAAGGGAGTGGTTATGCGTTTTCAACCCAAGCCGTCAAACCTACGTCATCAGAAAAGGAACGCCATTCCAGACCGAAAGTAACTTTTCAGACTTTGATTAAAGATTACCATGGCAAACAATTGTTTTCTGTGTATTAACTTGCACGGATTAATTGTTCAACACAAGACTATTAATATGCGCTAACAAAGTAAATAGGGTAAATTTTGATTTCATGTCTACTTTAATTTTTTTTAATCATGTGGAATTAAACAAACTTTTTGTCAACAAAATCAAAATGAGCTTTACTGATAAAATTAAAACATGGAAGAATTGTTTTGATTATTCCTTAAAAAATAATGTTATGATGATAATTTGTGTAGGGACCCCTAAAATAAATGCCCTTTTTTTTAAGTATTTTAAAATATTGAAATTTGTGCTTTTCATTTTTTTGCTTGTTTCAATGTGATATAACTACATGTTTTTGTTTCATATCCAATGAGATAGTGTTGAATGTAAATGTACTATTGCTGGCCAGTGACTGTAGAGTATGATTAGTTTGTGTCACAACGTGAGTTACGTGAAGGAAGAGGAGCATCGCACATGGATTGAGAAGACGGTAGGCAATTTGTCTGCTTGTGTTAGAAGCATTGTTGCCAACTTGGCAATTTTTTATTTATTTTTTTTTTTTTTCAAAAAAGCGACTAGTGCAAATCTAGTGACTTTTTGGACTTTTAACAACTTTCCAAATATCGCCAGCACTGAAGCGTGAGGTCTTACTGAGGTCTTAGCAGGGACCAATCAGTTATCATATAACAGCTGCCTTCTCCTTTGTTTTTAATTCAAACCATTTAATTTGACCGTTTTTCCCCCTCAAACTCATATACACAAGCAAAAACGCATATACACACAATATAAATTCAACTTTATTAAACATATGAACATAATATAAATATAAAAGGCGGAAATATACACAAGCAAATAAAAATACACACAGCTACAACATTACAAACATTTAAAATAGCAAACATGTCACACTCTAGAGATTTACAAAACAGGAAATTTAAACAGGAATTTACAGGAAAGAATGGGAGTTAATTCCTGAATTTAAGGGGTGGCTGAAGCCCTATGTGGGCAATGACACAAGGGCTTACTGTCTGTACTGCAAGACAGACATTTATTGTGCCAAGTTTTCTGATGTTAAAAAGCATGCCTCAACTCAAAAGCACAATAAAAAGTCCAAGCCCTTCAATCAATCCAAGCAAAAAACGTTAACATTTGCTCCAAAAAAATGCGAGTAACCCCAGAGTGAAGTCTGGACGATGGGGCGGGGCGACACTTTTAGGGGGGGGGCGACATGTGTCACTCTGCCCACACCCGATTTTATTGGTTTATAATACAGCAATCTAATTGCCGTAGACGCTTGAGGCATGATCATGCGCATTCCTTTATGTACGAGTCTATGGTAGGAGTTTATGAGTGATCTACGTTGACTACGACGCTGTTTGGCCATACTACAGAAATATTAAGTGATGATAACCATGGGGATTTCCGATTTCAGTAGCCTAATGATCAATTGGATAATATTTTGCTGAATTTACAAATCAAGGTAGATGAAGTTACTGTCAAAAATGTATTCGTATAGCGCTCAATTCACATCGTCTCAAAGCAGCTTTACAAAAAATCATATTGTAAGCTTTAGGCTAATATTGAGCAGTTTTAGGGCTAGGCAATATCATGAAATATGTTGCTGATAAATTACTGTTTGAGATTTAGCCTATACTCTTATATTTATTCATTTACCCTGCAGATAAGTCAGTGCCACTTTTAGTGAGCAATGATCATGACAGCATGAAATTACTGGCATAGCATAGGCTATCAAAGGAGAGATAATTTCTATATGCTGATAGCTAGACAATATTTTTCCGCATGTCATGCAGGGCTCCGGAATTTCAAATCATTCGTAAATTCTTCTTCGTTTTTCCATTAGGATCAGCAAATAAACACAAACTCAGGATTTTACACAAATGATGATAATTCACTGTAAATTACTAATTTCAGTAAAACATCGGATAAATCCGAAAGTGTGTTTTATTTTATTTTAAAGCAAAACCACAGTGACAAATAAGACAATAATAGGCTAGCCTACCAAATTGTATACAAGCCCAGATCAATATAATAAATCTGTTTTAGTAAATACATATTTATTTATTTATTTATTTATTTTCACATTTCAGCACTACATGGTTTTAATTCTATTGTAGCCAACGCACAAAACCCAATGGCCTGATGTCACAGTAACAGATAGTCGCCTACGGTCGACACTTATAAAACATGAATCTTTTAAACTATAACATGGGGATTTAAAGAACCAACAGGCCCTCGTTTTTTTAACAAGGAAACGTGAGTTTGCCATTAAACATTTTATTTGCACTTGTAGCCTACCTAATAATTAACGCATTGGACAACATCTTGTTAAAAAAAATGACAACAAAAAACGGTCGTGCTTTAAAAATTAAAATCAGCTGCTTTTACATTCTTACAGTGATTTATCATCCTTTGCGTAAAATCCAGAGTTTGTAAAACATCTCCTTGAAGTAGGCCTACAGGTGCCGTCACCAAGCGTTCGTTTTTAAACAATAACTTTATCCATTCTGTTTCTTAAGTACAATAAAACATTAGCCAATAGATCTTAACTAAAATTACCATGGTAAACCGACAAGATAGACATATAGCCAACGATTAAAGTTAGCATTTATTATTTCTTTAATACGGCCAAAACATTCATAAAATCGTACTTAAAGGAATGCACATGCTCAGACCTGAATCGTCTACACAAATAAGATTGCGGTATTATAAACCAATTAAATGCTGTGTGTCTGCTGTGTCCAGAATCCTTGATTAGTGGGAGGAGCTAAAATTGCATTTCAGCCTTACCATTGTGAAGTGAACACTGTTACATGGCAGATGTTCTACATTCCATGTACAGTGACCCACAAAACCTCCTGTATCTAACTTTTTTAAAAAATCTATTATTAGTGAGGTGCAGTCCGCCGTTAAGGCTTTTGAGGGGGAACAGTCAAATCCGCTCAAGCTGCTTGACTGTTTAATGAGGCTAATTAAGTCTGTTTGCAGCCGGGTCATTAACCCAATGGCAAAAATTGATGTCCTAAAAGAATCAATAGATGGCCACATTTCTCCCAAGCCATACCTTGGCTAAATATTTGAGTCCAAGGCACCACAGCTAAACCTTTCTCCAGAGGAGGAGGACTGTGCTTGAAGGAGATGTGTGAGCTACACCATCTCCTTAGCAAATGAACTGAGAGCGAGGCTCCCAGATAATTTGGAGATACTGCAGCACATGTCTTTGTTCAATGTGGGGGAGATACGAAACCACAACAAGAGCCTGACAGACATGGTCAGATTTGCAAATCTTTTAGGATATTGCCCTGACACAATTGATACAATTATTAATCAGTGGAGGTCTATTCACCTTCAGAAATGGGAGGAAGCAACAAACACATTGGCATTCTGGGCTGAAGTTAAAAAGTATAGAGATTCAGCTGGCATAAACCCATATGAAGACTTGGCTTCTGCTGCAGTTTCTGTCCTCTCCCTCCCACACTCAAACGGTGAGGTAGAAAGGCTGTTCAGTCAAATGAGTGTCGTTAAAAACAAGCTGAAGAACCGCATGTCCCTTCAGACCCTCGGCTCTATTCTGTACATCAGATATAGTTTGAGGTTGGCTGGAGAAGCATGCTATGAGCACAAACTGCCTGACAAAGTGCTGCAGCTCTTTGGAACTTCAGCTGCTTATTCTTTTAAGTCCTGTCCAGGCTCATCCTCGGCATCCAATATCACCCCACAGGAGGAGAGCACTGAGGGATCTTGAAGATTAAGATAAATTCGGTCTTAACATTCTAATGATGTGATCTGGAATTAGGGTGACCACCTGTCCCGCTTTACGTTGTACTGTATAGCAATTTTACCCTTTGTCCCGCCTCACGCAAATTAAGCATCTGTCCCGCTTTTTCATTCGACCCTGCCTAATAAATACATGGATATGTCCATAGGCGTACTGTTAAGTTATGTCCAATAGTTCAGAGGAGAGCAATAAAAGCATTAGTCGATAGGCTGAGTCGTACGTCAATCAAACTGTTGACTGGTGCACGAACACCTCCTCAAAATTGTCAACAATCTCAAATTGAAGAGTGCGCGCGCTGTTCGGTCAGGTTTAGCAAAACAGCCATGTCCAGTGTGGCCACGAAAAAGAGAAGATGCACTTTTAATAGCGAATGGACCGCAACATACTCTTGGTTAAGACCTGTAGATGGCGAAGCAGAGAGAGCTTTTTGCTCTTTATGTGGGACATGGTTGAGAATATGATGTGAAGCGACATGGTGCATGTGAGTACCACAGAAAAAAAGCACATCATCAAGAAACATGCAAATCAGTGCAATCGTTTTTCAAAAAAACAAATGACCCACAGGCTGACAAAGTTTCGGCAGCAGAAGTGACGAGCATTTATGCCGTATATCACACACATTCATATCACTCTACCGACTGCAGTAACAAGTTAGCCCCAGTAATTTTTCCAGATTCTGAAATAGCTAAAAAAATGTCGTGTGGCAGCACCAAAGCAACATCTATTGTAACAGATGTTCTTGCTCTGGTCTCAGTTCAAGAACTGACATCACCTATGCTTGCGGGTGGAACGCACACACCGTTTTTTTCAGTGGCGTCAGATGCTTCTAACCACGGCAGCACCAAGCTTTTCCCCCTGGCAGAGAGATACTGGACCCCAGAGCTTGGGTTAAAGAATAGAGTTGTTGATTTTTACGAGGATAGCGCAGAGACGTCAGAATCAATTCACCGTCAGATTACTAACAAACTGAAAGAGAATGGCCTAAGACTGGATATGATCTCTGCTTACACTGCTGATAACGCTAGTGTGAATTATGGAAAGTTCAAATCTGTTTATCAGAAGCTGAAGGCAGATAATGCAGGCATTATCAAGGCTAATTGTATGGCTCATGTCGTGCATAATTGTGCGAAATATGCTGGAGACAAACTAGACATAGACATCGAATGTACAACTAACAAGATTTACAGTCACTTCTCATCATCTGCAAAGCGCTCTGAAGAACTGAAATCATTGTTTGAATTTGTGGATCAAGACTATCATGCGGTACGGAGCCATGCACCTACAAGATGGCTAAGTATATGGCCTGCTGTCTCAAGGCTTCATGTCAGCTGGCCTGCAGTGAAGGCCTACTTTCTGTCATTAGGAGAGGAACACTGTCCAAAGGTGCTATGGAAGCTTTTTAAAAAGGATCAACACGATGATGGGCTCCCTCTTCAGTTACAGGCCTATCTGTCCTTCCTCCATAATGCACTGAAGACATTCCATGATGTTATACTGCTGTTGGAGGGAGACAATATAACTCCACTCTTCAGAGAAAGCTCCAGCAGCGGCAGGCAGACTCCTTTTTTGGAGTTGAAACCAGTGCACTTCTCCAAAAGTTTCCAGACTGTGAAGCAACAGCAATCAAGCAGGACTTCTCTAAGTACTTCACTCAGCTACCTTGACAAATGGTATGACTTCTCAGACAGCAACTTTCACAAGCATGTGGCATTGTTAGGACTTAAGAGTGAATTCACGTTCTCTCATCTCTGTGATGTGGTGGAGATCCTCCAGATGAGAGATAAACTAAACATGGATGAACTCTATGAAGAATACTGTGTGATTTTGCCACGCCAGCAGGAGGTTGTAAAGAAAACAGTTCCTGTTGTGGAGAAGTGGTCAACTTTGCTCCAAGGCACAAACACACCAAATTTGACTGCACTTGGATCCTTAGCATCCATGTGACAAATGCACATGTGGAAAGAGTGTTTTCACTGATGACTGCAGCATGGACTGACCAACGAAACTGGTGCTCTGTGGATCTTATCAAGAGTGCCAAGATGTCAAGAGCAACTTTGGATATAGCTGCACAGAGTTCTACAGCAATGCACTGAAAGAGAAAACTCTCCTGGATGCAGTACGGACAGACAAAAAGTATAAATTCAAGAAGAAGAACAATTAAGGTAAAATGAACATTTGTTGTGTAAAATTTAGAATATATATTTGTGGACCTCTTGCTACACTATGTTGGTTTTGCTGCTACCCATGTGTTTCAGAAAAGTGCTATCCATGGTGCTGGGGAATGCTGTTGGCCTGCTACCATCTGGATTGTGTTGACACATAGGCAAAATATGTGTCTGCTTGTTGGGAGAATTTTTTCTTTTTTTATCCCATATAGCCATTCTTATCAAAAAAGATTTTGGTTTATTTATTTGCACTGAAATAGTTAAACTTTCTATAGGCAAGCCCTAAATATTTTTGGCTAGGCCTTATATTTTGTTGAACTTAAATAGGCTAGGCCTAATATTTTTTTGTGTCTAGTATTTTAAGGTGAATTTGATTCACTGAGAGCATTTTTTTTTTCGTAATGCCTGGTCCTTTGGACAGTTGACTAATTTGATAGTCCCAATAAAGACGAGATGTTGCAAAGTTAGTGTTTTGTCTTTTATAGGCCTAGGCCTATGCCTTAAGATGTAGAAACTTTGGTTGATATTTTGGGTCAGGTAGTATCTTAATCTTTTAGTCGTTGGGTTTAAAAAATGTTTCTTGGTAAATTAGATAGACAATATTTATCTTAAGTTTAAAGTTATTACGTCTGTCCCACATTGTCCCACTTTACCATGCTACTTGTCCCACATTTTGTCTGACTGGAGGTGGTCACCCTATCTGGAATCAATCCAAGAAAAGTTATTTTTTTAAATAAAAAAATATTTTCCAGTGTCTATGTACATAATTGTGGCACTCGTGTCTGCCAAATTATCACTTATAAATGTGTGGTTCGGTTAAATTATCAGATTATAAAATTAGATTAGAATTTTTCTGTAAATATGTACATAGTTTGTAAATGTGCACAGTTTTTTTGTTGTTGCAAATATGCACACAGTTTGTTTGTACATATGCACATAATTTGTAAATGTGCCCAGATTTATTTTTTATTTTTTGTAAAAATACACAGTTTATTTGTAAATGTGCACAGTTTTTTTTTTTTTTTTTTTTTTTAGTAAATATAAACACAGTTTGCTTGTAAATGTGCCCAGGTTTGCTTTTGTTTTTGTACATCTGCATATACTTTGTAAAAGTGCAGTTTCTGATTTCTTTGTAAATATGCACATAGTTCGTTTGTAAATATATGTAATTAATTCAACCTAAGGTTTACCTTCTAGGGGCAGATTATCCTTAACATCTCTGACTGGAACTAGATATCATTGTTATGGCTTATAGGCCTACGCTGTGAGAGAATAAGAAACACATTCTGTGGACTCTAATTGTCTCTATAAGTTATCAATGTACCTGTAAACTGATAATATCACACTGATATGGCTGTCTAACTGATATGTTAGCAGATATGCTGCTGTCATATCTGTCTAGCAGATATGCTGTCTTCAACTTACATGTATAATGATTTTGTCCAACGACGTAGTGATGTTACATATGACACTGAAGCTTCGATGCGCGTATCACATAAGCGACACAATTTGTAGTGAAGCCCCGTATCGAGGCGTGTATTGGTTTACTAGAGTCACGTGATCGATGATAAACGAAGCCTCACTTTCTGTCCAGTCACGTGCGCGTTTCGCTTTGGGTGTCAGAAGGCTCGAACTTCAGATTGTATTTAACGAGTCATTGTTGCTTCAGGCCCCGTTTACACGTACATGGTTATTTTGAAAAACGGAGACATTTCCCTTTGTTTGCGCCCTTCGTTTACACGCAAACGGAGGATTCGCCAATGAAACCGATTCTTTCTAAAAACTCCGGCCAGAGTGGAGATTTTGAAAATCTTCGTTTGCACGTTTGCATGTAAACAGAGAAAACCGGAGTTTTAGGTAGCGACGTCACAGAATGTGACTATTATCGGGATTCTGATTGGCTAAGGTGGGCTTGAGCTTCTCGTTACACTGCCACCTACAGGTTTGGCATGCTCTTGACAGCATATACACAGGTTCGTCTGCACAATGTTATTTTTGAAAACGAAGAGGGGTGAAATGTCCGTTTATGAAAATAGCCACCTACGTGTAAACGTAGCCTCAGTCTGGTTGATATTTACAATTATTGATATTGACATTTAATAACAGATGATACTATCAGACAATGTCCTTATTCATTGTGTGTGTGTGTGTGTAGAGAGAGAGAGAGAGAGAGAGAGAGAGAGAGAGAGAGAGTAGGCCTACATTAAATCTTATTGAATCATATAAGCTTATAAACTATTATATTTTATTGTCACACTTTAATGGGAAAATTAATTTATTTAATGGACAAATCAAACTCAAACATGTAAGGCTTTTATTTGTACACATAACATTGAAACTATGGAGTGTGTTGTGGTTGCATCATCTGCCAGAGCTTCTAACACAGGCTTCTGGCTGCTTTATTTTAAATAAGCACCAGATGGCGCTGTTCTCTGCGCTGTTCTTGGCACTCTCGAAGCTTTGAATCTTTTCCCGGAACAGTCAGGGTAAAGCCTCAGTGATTCATGAGGCTTCATTTCCCCATCCCTACAACGACGTTGAGGTTACAAATCCAGAAATTTGTCAGTGCTGTGGAAGTAACTGCTGGTTAACATGTAACGTTAGCCTAAGTGTTACGAACTGCTCCTAGATACGTAGGTTGAGATCCAAATGCAGCTTTAATTAAGGGGCAACCCAGACACGTAATCTAATATACAGGCAATAGGTCAAAACACAGTTAGGCAGTCCAAACAAACAAACAAACAAACAAACAAACAAACAAACAAAACAGGCAGGGGTCAGAGGCAAAAGAGTAATCCATGGAAAAGGCAACAAAATCCAAAAACCAAGAGACATGAAACCAGGGAAAACGCTTGGAAATGCAATGCAACAACATAGAAAACTTTGCAGTGGGTGAATGAGTGAACATGGTATAAATAGGCTGAGACTAACAGGGTAATGAGACACAGGTGAAAACAATCAGTGAAGATGAGTCTGGGCAGTGTGTTATGGGAAATGTAGTTTGTGAGAGAGTGATAATAGTCTGGTGTGGAGTGCCCTCTGGTGGCTCTCAAGGGCACTCCAGCTGGTGACCATTACATAGCCCCCCTCAAAGGAGCTCCTTCCAGACGCTCTAAAATTGTCCAGGAGGGAGGTGGAGCGGTGAAGCAGGCAGTGCAGGCGACCAGGGAGGAAACGACCCTTCAGGCAGCCAGGGCGGAGACGACCCTTTTTTTTTTTTTTTTTTGCTTTTTGGCTATGAGGATTCCTTCTCCTGTGGCTCGGCATAAGTATGATCCTGCATTATGAAGTACCGTGCAGTGCAGCCTTTCAGATGTGCCAGGGCAGAGACAAGCGTCTCTCACTGATCTCTTTGTCCGCTTCAGCTGCAGTCAGCTGGGTCTGAACGAAAACGTGTTTTGGAAATTGAGGTAGGCTAGTGCTTTTTGTCCCTCTCTGCTATTATAGTTTTTCAAGATGGCAGAATGACATGGAAGCTTCCATGGACTTACCCGTCCCATGTAAATACAAATAAGAAATTTTTGCTTATGAGGATAAGTCAGATCATTGGCAGAGGTCATTTTACAACAATGAGGACATATTTATGAATAAAGACATTGATTTTAGCTAATAAAATACTTAAAAACAACTACCATACCTTTAATTTTATATGTGTAAATTACAAAACAGAATTTTTCAACCGTCTTCAGAAGTCGTGTCTTCCGGGGTCAATGGGTCTCCTGAGAATATTTAATATCCCTTAAAAAAAAAATACAAATATGAAGCTAAATGACACTAGTTTCCTGCTCTCCCCAAAAAATCTCATACTCTATACGATTTGTATTACACTTTTTCAAAGAAAATCTTGCTTTAAAGTTTGAAAAGCATCCGTGAATGATCATAATTTGTGTATAATCCCGAGTTTATCCTGATGGTAATGTAAAGCCATCTGTGGAACTGTGGAATGCTCTTCCCCCTGATATTAGGTCTGCACCGTCAGTTGATGTTTTTAAAATTCGTGTGAAAACGTATTTGTATTCTGTTTCTTTTAATTCTTGACTCTGTCATTGCATATTTTGATTTTTTTGTATGTTTTTTCTTGTTTTTAGATGTACAGTCCTTTGGTCTACGGCGTAGTAGAAAGGGCTATATAAATAAATGAGACTTGAGACTTGAGACTAAAGACGTGTTCAACTGCAACAATCTTTTGTAAACAGGGTGTTTTAACCTGCCAACAACCTGCTTAGCCAGCAACCCCACTTCTAAAAAATCCCCAGAAATGACATACTCAAACTAAAACAGACACAGTTTATGAACCCTTTGCACTAAAAGCACAAGTATGATCTCATTTGAAAGCTGACACTTGGCAGTTTACAGTACATTTAGAATTAATGAATGTCACAATTATTTTTTTTTATATATAAATAGTTTCAAATTTCTGTAAAGTTAATTGAAATGTATTTTTATGAAATATTTTCAATTATTAAATAAAGAACATAGATTAATCCTATTTCGTTGCAATCGTGTTTAATTGTCTCCAATAAGTGCATCTATCCATTATTGCATCTATTCATCATAAAAGTGCTTCACATGGCTCATGGGGGGCTAATAAAGGCCTTCTGCAGTGAATCGATGTGTTCGTGTAAGTAAAATATCCACATATAAAACTTTATCATCTTGTGGTTGAAATTGAAAAAGGTAACAATGCTTCCCTCGTGGGTTAATTTGACGCCCATTGGAATGAATGGAATGCGAAGAATGCTTCAATACAAACAGAAAAATGTAAAAAAAGCTAACTAAAAATGCTAAAACTTTACCAAATTTTTGTTTGTGTATGTGTATCTGAATGCATACTGAAGAGAAACTGACTTTAGGCCCAGCGGAAACTGTTCATTTGCTCCATATAGACCTATAAGTCCATTTAGTGGCATGAAATGTTAGGTTATATTATTTTATTTCCCCACAGGAGTTCGGCAAAGACACACAATCTGTGATTTTTTTGAGCTGAATTAAAAGGTTTATGCATGAAATTGTGAGTTATTTTGAATGTGCAATTACTATTTATTTATTATTTATTGATCAAATCTAATAATTTAAAGGTAAATAAAATAAAAAATAACAAAAAATAAGAAGAAATTAAATGAAATAAGCTTTTTGAATATATGTATGTATATATATATATATATATATATATATATATATATATATATATATATATATATATATATGTATGTATGTATATATATATATGTATGTAGGGTGGTCCTTATTTTTAAAGTCTCCAATTGTCATGCTCTTAACCCTTCAAATTGTTCCTTTATATAAGAAAATACAGCATGCCAATTTTTATGGCAGTAACATAATAATTACTGGTAAGCTCAATAGCTTTAAACTTTCTGAGATTTTGATGATTTTCGTAAAAACAGATCATTTTAATTGGTATTGTACCTGGCTAGTAAAATTCCATAAAAGCATCTAATGCACCATATATTCCTAAATATGTATTTTAGATACATATTTTACATACATATCTCAGTTTACTTATTGTAGAAGCTAAATCCAAATTAATCCATCCATGACCTGGTTTAGCAGATTTACCTTTCCTGGTGGAATCAATACATATTTCTATTGATGATCACCTTGGTTATTGTTTGGGTTTAGAGCACATTTTATGGTTTAAAAAATTACATTACGTTCCTTGAAATTGACCCGGAACATTGGCTGAATCAAGCAGATTATCAGGAGGCACAGGCAATTATACATGCAATGAAAGTAGTCAATGATCACGCCGAGAGAGGAGTGGCTCTGATTCAAGAATACAATGGCTATCTCACACACTCTGAAGAACAATTGCAGTTTCTCCTTCATGTGGCGGAAGATCACCGACGGATCTATCCAGGCTGCTGAGCATCAGAAACGAGGGATTGTTGAAAACTTTGTGCTTTTTTTTTAGATTGTTGTCATTGTTGTCATGTCAGTGCTGCTCTGATTTCAATAAAATGTAGTTCATTTGCAGCAACTTTTAATATTACTTGCATATCACAATATCGATGCACAGCTTAAAGGGTTAGTTCACCCAAAAATGAAAATTCTGTCAGTAATTACTCACCGACATGTTGTTCCAACCCCGTAAGACTTTCGTTCATCTTCGGAACACAAGATATTTTTGATTAAATCTGAGTGCTGGATCATTCCTCCTGCAGGCTTATGGACACTATAACATGCTGGCCCAGAAAATGTATTAAAGACATTGTTAATATAGTCCAAGTGACTCCAGTGGCTCAATCTTAAGTTTATAAAGCGACGAGAATACTTTTTGTGTGCAAAAACAAACAAAAATAACGACTTTATTCCACTTTTCATTTCCATCTCTCTGGACCTCGAGTCTTTTTACGTATAAGCCTAGCGCGTCTGTGCACGTCACCACGTAGGCTCACTATTGGGTGACTCTGGTCATGTGTGATACGTGGTGACGTGAAACACAGACGCGCTACGCTATTACACTACGTAAAAAAAACTCGAGGTCCAGATAGAGGGAAATGAAAATAAAGTTGTTTAAAAGTGGAATAAAGTTGTTATTTTTGTTTGTTTTTGCGCACAAAAAGTATTCTCGTCGCTTTATAAACTTAAGATTGAGCCACTGGAGTCATTTGGACTATATTAAAAATGTCTTTACATTGTACATGTCAATGTCTGGGCCAGCAGGTTATAGTGTCCATAAGCCAGCAGAAGGAGTGAGACAGCACTCAGATTTCATCAAAAATATCTTAATTTGTGTTCCGAAGATGAACGAAAGTCTTATGCGGTTGGAACAACATGACAGTGAGTAACTACTGACAGAATTTTCATTTTTGGGTGAACTAACCCTTTAACATAGGCAATCTTCCACATGATTGAGCTACCTCTAGATATCTTTTTTTTTTTGTCAACATTTTTGCATATTTCTAATTTTAAAGTTAAAAGGAACAGTTTGAGAGGTTAAGACACTAACATTTTGCAAAAATAAAACCACCCTAATATATATATATATATATATATATATATATATATATATATATATATATATATATATATATATATATATATATATACACATATTACCGTTCAAAAGTTTGGGGTCAGTAAGATTTTTTATGTTTTTAAAAGAGTATCTTTTTGCATTTATTTGATAAAAAACAATTAAAAAAACAGCAATATTGTGAAATACCGAACCTGACTGTAGAGCGTGTGTTTCAGAGTTGGCAACCCTGTGATTAATTACCGGGGCTCCGCCCTAAAGATGTCCAGATTGCCTGTGAGTGCTAAATCAAGCTGTTCTGAATTATTAAGAGCGTTTAAATAACGCCGGCATCAGTGCAGCTGATTTAGAGTTAAGCTGTAGAGCAGTGTGTTAACAGCAGTGCTGCAGGGTTTCTGAAAGAGACTCTTGATTTCTGTTTAGTCTTGGATGATTGCTCTTCATGGCTGTGAGGGAGATTTGTGTTTGGAAAGGGCTCATTTTAGCCCTTTTCCTCTTTGCTGTTGATGGACAGAAAAGGCCGTGAGTACCATGGGCTTTGAAGAGAACAGAAGCAGCCTGATGTTTATGCTGATGCAGTTTTAAAGATGGCTAAATTAATTCCAAAAGCTTTAACCATTAAGTTCATTTATCATGTTGTACCTTGTGGTCAAATGATGAATGGTGCACACTGAGTGTTCATTAAGAAGGCTTATGTGTCTTGTTAAATCATTGTTGAAATGAGTTTCTTGTTCCTCATCAACAAAATGTTTATGTATGTGTATTCACATTACAATTTGGTGCTCTAACATACAACCTAGAGCTGCATGATTAATCGTTGAGAGATTGTGATCTTGATTCAAACATGTCTTATTCTTAAATGAAATGTCACTTAAGAAGCTGGTTTATTAAGCTGTTGGCAAACAGAACTTGATCAAATCACTGTTAGTGCTGCTGAGTCCGAGCACTTGTGCATGGGTATGAAATTGTTGCTTCAAATAATATTGTTTTGACTGCACACCATTAGGTGGTGACAGACGAATGTTAAGTATGTCATTGAATCATTCACGATATTCATTCAGTAATTAAACCAGTTAAGTATTTATGAATCACTCTATCAAACTTATTTTTTTCCTTTTTTTTTAATACAATACAATACTATTAATGATGCTAGAACTTCTATTAAGTAACATGTTGTTTGAACCGAGACCTCTTCCTGGAATAAATTGTTTATCCACAATCATGCAGCTCTAATACCACCCCAACAGGGTTTTTGATGCACAGACCTGGCAACCCAGTGGCAGCCACTTCCTGTGGATGTTCAACCAACATGTAAATGTTTTGACCTGATTCCCTTTGGTTCCTGAACTTCGTGATGTTTACACAGGGTATTCATGGTGACGTTCCCTGCAGTGATTGAAACTGGATCTAATGCCAAATTGTGTGCAAGTCTTCTGAGACCCCAAGAGAGTCTCACAATGACAGTTTCTCTGCTTGATGAGGAAAATGAGATGACTCAACTTGTGCAGCAGGTTTCTTCAAAGCCATTTCACCAATGCGTTTGTTTCCAGGTCTGTTTTTAGATGCGTGTTTTTTTAGTTTTTTTTTGTGTCTGGTTTGTTGGTAACAGTTTCTCCACAGGCTCCTCGAGTAGATGGAGATTCTGTGCAGACGATGAAGGTAGAAGTCCAAGGGAAGGTCTTCAAAGCAACTGAAGAGAGGAAAGTCATGTTCAGACGTTACCAGCCTTTGACCTTCATCCAGACAGACAAACCCATCTACAATCCAGGACAAACAGGTGAGCTGTGAATTAACCTTGGTTTAATATTAAAGGTCTGGAAAGTCCTTATGCTACAAGGTCTGATCGTCTTTATCTGGGCCTTTATTGCTGTTTTTGCAGTGAATTTCAGAGTTGTCACCATGGATGCCAAATTTGTGCCTATTGATCAGATGGTAAGGACTGGCCATGAACAAATTCCAATTTTATTGAAGCTTATTTTTGTGCATCTTTTTTCTTCAATGACTTTGGTGCATACATGTTTATGCTTTTTAAATGCATAATATTCCTGTCTCTGTGTCTTACAGTACAATCTGGTGGTTGTAGAGGTGAGCATTTGCCCCTATGCAAGTCTTTGAACGGAGCCAACACAGCTTTTTGTATTTTTGTTTTGTTTGCAATGTTTTTCTGAGCAGTTCATTGTTGTAATAGGACAATAATAATAACCGAATTGGTCAGTGGACAAACATTTCCTCAACGGGGTGGATATTGCAGCTTTCTCACGAGCTAAACCCAGAGGCTCAGATAGGGATGTACACACTAAAGGCTTTTATTGGCGACCGAACAATCTCCCAGGTTTTTGAAGTGAAAAAATATGGTAAGCCGTTATGAACATTGTGTATTTAATGTGACAGATCTGAGGTCTTGCATTACAAAATGTATTCCTGGTCTAGTTTTGCCCAAGTTTGACGTGACCGTTAACACACCACAGACGTACAGCGTTGGAGATGTGGGACTGAAAGTTGAGACTTGTGCCAAGTGAGTGATTATGTTCTTGTCTTGTGGTTGGACAGTTCTTGATCTTGTTCCTTGTGACGTTTTCCAGATACACATATGGCCAACCTGTACCCGGTCAAGCCTTGGTGGAAGTGTGCCGTGAGCCATTTCCATACGCTGTGGTTCCTGAGTTGACCCGTTGCTTGACTCAAACTGCAGAGGTGTGACTCCTGACTTGCAGTGGGGGGTTTTTCTTGTGCTTGACTTAAATGTGACTCTTTGTTCTGCTACTAGATGAATGACACAGGCTGCGCCTCCCTTACCATCGATACATCAGTGTTTTTTAACACCAAATTTGAAAATAATATGAAAGATGTGCTTCTTGTAAAAGTGAATGTCACTGAGGAGGGAACAGGTGAGCTACTGGCTGATCCGGACCAATGACATGCGTACAGAGGAAGTTGACTTGTTTATTCAGAGTTTTTTTCCCCAGATGTATTGATGTCAAAATCTGCAACAGTGTCCATTACGTTTGAAGTCGGCAAGGTCACGTTTGTGGACCTCCCAGATTATTTTGAACCTGGATCAACGATTCAAGGAAAGGCAAGTAAAAGTTCTCCCTTTGTCGCAGAAGCCTTCACATTTGTTCCCTTTTCTAACCTTGATTCCCAACAGATATCCGTGTCCCGCTTTGGGACTCCAGTCGCAAACAAAGCGGTTTATCTCCTGGATGGTAACAGCTGGCCCCACAAACTGCTGCAGAATCTGACCACAAACCAGAAAGGACTTGCCTCGTTCTCCCTCTGCACTACTAATCTTCCTAAAGCCGCTCTGAATCTGATGGTAGGATTTGCTCTGTTTTGTGGAATGTAGAATTCTCTAAATCTCTTTTGCTTGGCAAGAAACCCATTCCATTCGTTGATCCCCAGGCAAGTGCGACTCCAGCAGTTGTCAGTGGTTACAAATCGCCATACTTCACTACAGATAGAAGGGTTGTTCAGCTTCTCCAACCTGATGCTTCCAGTAACCCATCTAGTGAACTGACTATAGAGAAGCTCGAGCAGCCGCTCAAATGTGGTGCTGCGTTTCCAGTGACGGTGATGTATTCTTTTGTTGGAGAGGCCGGCGACTACACTGTTGACATAATCTATATGGTGAGTGGAGATCTTTTTTTTTTTTTTAATAAACATTGCTCTCGCCTTTTATGCACCTTTTTGTTTTTGTCAGGTCTTGTCCAGAGGATTGATCGTCTTGCATGGATTTCAGACAGTCACAGCGAGGGCTTCTAATACAGTCACGAGCGGCTCTGTGTCTTTCCAGCTGTCTGTCAGTGTCGATATGGCTCCAGTAGTGCAGATTCTGGTCTATTGTGTTCTGCCCAGTGAGAAAGTTGTTGTTGGTAGTGCGCCATTTGACACAGAAACTTGTTTACAAAACCAGGTGTGATTTGTACTAGCATTTATTACCTTCATCTCGGGTATGATGACATGTCCTACAGCCTGTTGGTCCTTGTTCCAGGTGTCTCTACAGTTCTCTCCTGCTACGGCCGTTCCTGCTGAGGAAAATGTTCTGACTGTCTCTGCTGAAGCAGGATCTCTGTGTGGCATCAGTGCTGTAGATCAGAGCGTCTGGATCTTGGAGCCAGGAAGACGTCTGAGTGCTAAAATGGTATCCATGTGCAGCTGATTTAAATTCTTGTTGATCTTGACTGACATCATGGTTCATCTTGAGAATTTGAGTAATGCTGATGGACTAATTGGACAAACCTATGCTATTATGTGGCTATGATTATAACATTTTTACTGTACATTAACACCTAACACTTATATACTGACCATAACATGCCATACATTAATGCATTTAGTTAATTTTTTTTTTGTGAATTTTCAATTTTGTTTTGACAAACAACACTGTTTTATGGTCATAGGTGTTTGACTTGCTGCCAGTGCGATCACTATCAGGTTACCCAAATGGCGTTCAGGATGAACCAGAGTGTCTAGGCATTCGACCCCGTCGATCTGTTCGGATAAATCCTCCCTACATTGTTCCTGCAAATCAAGCCTACACAACCTTCAAGGTAGAAACCTGTTCATGACCATATAGTTACTAAATAATACAGAGTCATTGACTTTAAATCTGTCTTGTTTTGACTTGTCTCTCTGACAGAGCCTGGGAATGAAGATCGCAACAAATCTCCCTGTACGAGCCCCTCCGTGCCCGCTGTATCCTAGATTTCCAGGTAGTAGGTCTATGCAAATGGGGAACTCTTTTGGGGATTTCTTTCAGTGAAAACAAAATCCTGCATGAATTGCCTTGAGTTAATTACATGTTCTTTGTGGATCAGCAAATTCTGATGTTTAATCATATTTTTATGAATTAAAAGAGGGACCGTTATGGACCTTGTTTATTGTGCAGACACTAAGAAGGTTAAAAGTGGGTGTAAAATCATGTCTCTCCAGTGATGGATGGCCATCTTGGTCCTATTCGTCCTATGGCTATGGCTGAAAAGCCTCGGGCTCCTGCTCCTGCTGAAATTGCTCCTCCAAAAGAGGATGTGTCACCTCCAGCACTTTCTGCTTATGTGACTGTCAGGACTTACTTTCCAGAAACATGGCTCTGGCAGCTTGCTCAAGTGGGGTTAGTGAAGAATCTTGTTCCTTCTAAAGCAACTTGCGCACATATTTTACTCCTCCTGTTCCACTTTTTTTTCTGCTGTCCTTCAGAGACACTGGATCCACACGAGTTCCCCTCACTGTTCCAGACACAATCACCACATGGGAGACAGAGGCGTTCTGTCTGTCCTCAAAAGGTTTCGGTCTTGCTCCTCCTGCCCTGCTGACGGTCTTCCAGCCCTTCTTCCTGGAGCTCGCCCTGCCGTACTCCATCGTCCGTGGGGAGTCTTTTGAGCTGAAGGCCACAGTCTTCAGCTATCTGTCCAAGTGCATCATGGTCTGTCTTTTTTTTTTTATATTTATATATATATATATATATATATATATATATATATATATATATATATATAATATATATAATATATAATCTAGGATCTTTTATATAGGTCATGTGTCTTTGCTCCATATGCTCTGTTTCATTGGCAGGTAAAAGTAACACCAGCTTCATCCACTGCCTTCACTCTTAAACCATATACTGATCCGTATTCATCCTGTCTTTGTGCCAATGGGAGAAAGACCTTCAAATGGGTTCTCTCAGCTTCGGTTCTCGGTCAGTTTTGGACGTCCTCTCTAAATTAGACAGGAAGTGAGCAACACCTAATGTACACTTGTCACTGCAGGAACTGTCAATGTGACCGTCAGTGCTTCAGCTGAAGCATCCCGGTCTCGATGTGGCACTGAAGTTGTAACTGTGCCTACGAGAGGACGCATTGACGTAGTTACTCGAAGTCTTCTTGTCCTGGTGAGTGTTAACCAGCCTACTGGAGTTCGATCATGGAGATCATGCTGCTACTGATGTGGTGTTTTTATTACTCTTATAGCCTGAAGGAGTTGAAAGGACAAACACCCAGAGTTGGTTACTGTGTCCCAAGGGTTTGTTAGCACTCAGTGATCCCCAAAAACATTCTCCCTGTACAGCTGAATCTTAGCCAAGTGCTATATACAGATCCCTTCTCTTGTGTGCAGGGAAAGATCTTTCTGAAGACGTGACTCTGACATTTCCAAAAAATGTTGTTCAAGGATCAGCTAGATGCTCCGTTTCAGTCCTTGGTAAAACATTTCTTTGAGTAGAAACTGACAGGTAATTTTTTGCAGAATAACTTTTCTGATGTGGGTTTTATGATTGACCTCTTGTAGGGGACATAATGGGTCGTGCACTGAAGAATCTGGATCGGTTAATAAAGATGCCGTATGGCTGTGGAGAACAGAATATGATTGTTCTTGCTCCCAATATTTACATCCTGCTGTACCTGGAAGTCACGGGGCAACTCACCGCAGCCATCCGAGAGACCGCCACAGGCTACCTTAAGAGTGGTATGGATGACCAAATCCACTTTACATTTGTAGGAAACTAAATTCCAAAGAGGTTTAGTCCTTCTCCAGTCTAACTCCCTTCTTGACCAATTTACATGTGGGTTTTGTCCCAATCAGGATACCAAAGACAACTGAACTACAGACATAATGATGGTTCATACAGCACATTTGGTAATGATGAATCGAATACATGGTGAGTTTTGCTCTGTTCCACTGTGTGTAATCTGTTGTGCCACCGGCAGTTTGTAAGTTCAGTTTGTCACAACCTTTTTCACAACCAGGTTGACCGCCTTTGTCATGAGGTCTTTTGGTCTAGCAAGGCAATTTGTCTTCATTGATCCACATGTCCTGCAGAGTGCAAAGGATTGGTTGATCAGCAAGCAGGGTTCAGACGGCTGTTTCATGCAGCAGGGAACTCTGCACCACATCGACATGAAGGTGCAATACATGTTTCTTAAACTATGCCCTAATCAATTGACTTGAGATGAGGCTGTTCTTCTAAATCCAGTGTGGTGGTGTTTTAGGGTGGTGTTGGTGACGAGGTGACCATGACTGCCTACGTTGTTGCATCACTGCTCGAACTAGGCGTCCCCACAATGGTATATGCATCTCCAGTAGTTCTGTGAGTTCCTTGCAGACTTTTCTGATATTTGTTTTGGTTTCAGGATCCCGTCATTACCAACGCTCTGTCATGCTTGAGGCCTGTCGTTGGGAACGTGGGAAACACTTATGCCACAGCTCTGCTGGCCTACACCTTCAGTCTGGCTGGAGAGACCACCACTCACTCACAGCTTTTAGCTTGCTTGAACAACCTTGGCATTTCTGATGGTGAGGTTTACCAGCCTCTTGATTTGTTTAGGTTCTTTGTCATCAACTTTCTCCCCTCCATCTCATCCTAAGGCTCTAAGGTCCATTGGTCTCAGACGACATCTGGTGATACTCTGGCAGTGGAGATCAGCTCTTATGTGCTGCTAGCGGTTCTCGCTGTTCAGCCTCTCACGACAGCTAATCTAGGTTATGCTAACCGCATTGTCAACTGGCTCGTGACCCAGCAGAATCCCTATGGAGGGTTTTCCTCCACCCAGGTGCCTCTGACTACCAAACATGAGTGCAATCATTTATGAGCAATCTTTAATCTGGTGCTTGTTTTTAGGACACAGTGGTGGCTCTTCATGCCCTGTCGGTGTATGCTGCTCAAGTGTTCAGCTTGGATGGCTCCAGCACTGTTACTGTAAAGTCCTCAGTAGGAGGAGACTCTTATAGCTTCAAAGTGAATCGGGACAACAGGCTGCTGTATCAGGAGAAGCCACTAAAGAACGTTCCTGGCAAATATAGTGTTAAAGCATCAGGATCCACTTGTGTGTCTGTGCAGGTCTGTATCTTCACTCCCTCAACTTCTGTTGTGCACATCCAAATCTTACTGTGCTTTGTTTGCTCTGCACTCATACTATAGGTTGCATGTTTCTACAACATCCCAACACCCGTTAAAGTCTCCAGGACACTGAGTGTTGAAGCGCAGGTGACTGGAGACTGCCAACCACTTGGAACAGATCTCATGTTGAACTTCACGGTGACGTAAGAACCTTTCACTTTGTGTCCTGAAATCAGCTAATGTTTGACTAACAAAGATGTTCTTGATCCTGTTGACTTTCACCATCACCCTCATTCAGATACAATGGTGAAAAAGCAAGCACTAACATGGTTATTGTGGACATTAAGCTCCTGTCAGGCTTCACGGCAGATACGTCACTGGTTTGTATGCGTTCAAGATGATTTAGAAAGTCCAAAGATGCTTGAAGCTCCTTCAGTTGTAACTTTGTATGTAAATGGTCTTTTCCTCAGCTTGGCTCTTCACCCCAATCATTCGCTCCGCTTGTGGAGCGGGTTGATTCTGAAGATGACCATGTCCTAGTTTATCTGAAAGAGGTGAGCCTGTACACTGGAAATATTACTAACTGCCATCGCAAGTGCTGTGTATGTGCTGCAGTTCATTCGTTCTTTCTTGCAGGTTCCCAAAGGCGTCCCCATGAGTTACACTCTGCAGCTGAAACAGGTTCTTAACGTGAACAATCTCAAGCCAGCAGTCATCAATGTTTATGACTACTATCAGACAAGTAAGCTTTCATCCTAATCATGCTTTGCCCTGGCTGAGTTGTTAAATTCTCCAGTTCATTTTCATGTTCCTCTTTCAGGTGATTCATTTGAGGCAGCCTACACATCTCCCTGTCCATGATTTGATTCAGTACTGGCTGTAGGACATGTCACTTAAATAAAACTGATTTTATACAATAGTTATCTTTGCCTCCTTTTGTTGCTGATCTGTGACGTTTGTTTGAAGCAGGAACTTGGTGTCCATGAGTTATTTGTCATGTGACTTCAAATCCTTACAAGACTGAAATGTTCACTCAGGCAGTGATGGTTAAATTGTTTTTGGACTGACTTTAGACTGCAATTAAGTGCTCTTCTCCTTACCAATCATGGTAATGGACTTTTTTTTTTTTTTTTTTTAATAAAATGGTTCAGTTATGGCGCTTTTCCACTGCATGGTACGGCACGGTTCGGCTCGGTACGGTTCGACTCGGCGCGGAACGGTTCGACTCGCTTCGCTTTTCCACTGCGTGGTACGACTCGGTTCGGTTCGCTTTAGCTCGGTTGCTTTTCCATTGCAGTAAGTACCGCTTCAAACTGGGTGGGACTGATCGTTATAGTTGCCACCATCTGCCATGACATCATCGTAAACGCGCCACATTTCAAACGCACAACACAGGGGATGGTGCTCTTGATTCTCGGCATGTGGATGTTTTTAAATTAAACGTTCTTATGGTTTACTATGGAAGAAATTCTTAACGTGTAATTAAACGTTGCGTTCATATTCTGGGCTCATCTGATTTTTTTTGTACATAGCATAGCCTACTTTGTTATGATTTTAGTATCATAATGATTAATAAATGCACGCACAATTATCCGTGAACTTGATTTGAACAAATGCCTTTCAACTTGTGTGTGCAAAATTCAGAATTAAATGAATGTGCAGCAATCTTTACAAATAGAGTCTAGGCCTAATGTACTGTTTTAAACTAGCCTACTGCCATTAAAAAAGTGCATTTAGTTAATGTTATGTTATTTTTTCCATCTGCCTATGTTGATAATGAAAAGTGAACAGCACGAGTAGAGAGACATGGAGCGAGTCAGACATAATTTTGACCACTTCATTAAGTTTTGTAGAAAGCCTCTCTTTAAAGTGAATTTCATTTTGTAATCCATTATGTGCATTTCTCTCTATAGGCGCGTTTACTACGAATATGGCGATCGTCAACTTCATCTTTGCCATGCACAGACACTGACAGAAAACACTTTTATAAATAAAAATCAGTGCACGCGTTTTAATAAAATTAACTTTAATTGTGATCATTAAAATAATTGAATATTAAATATTTTGTGGCCAAGTTTTGCTCATTTATTAATAGTGTATATATATAGGCCTATAGGCGTAATTTTATTAAACTGAACAAGCACAAAATTCAGCATTCAATCAAATATTCAAAAAGACATAATGTTATTTCAACATATCTCGTTATTTCGACATAATGTGCGTGCAACAAGCAAGATGTGCATTTGTAAATCCGGGGATGCGTGCATTGATATTTATAAAATAGTGTTTTCTGTCAGTGTCTGGCAAAGATGAAGTTGACGATCGCCATATTCGTAATAAACGCGCCTACAGAGAGAAATAACATTATTATTATTAAGTCTTTTTGAATATTTGATTGCTGAATTTAATAAAATTAAAACTTTAATTGTGATCATTAAAATAATTGAATATTAAATATTTTGTGGCCAAGTTTTGCTCATTTATTAATTATATATACAGTGAGGAAAATAAGTATTTGAACACCCTGCTATTTTGCAAGTTCTCCCACTTGGAAATCATGGAGGGGTCTGAAATTGTCATCGTAGGTGCATGTCCATTTAGACATAATCTAAAAACAAAATCCAGAAAACGCAATATATGATTTTTTTTTAAACTTTATTTGTATGATACAGCTGCAAATAAGTATTTGAACACCTGTCTCAGCTAGAATTCTGTGCCCGGTTGCATAAAGCACCTTAAGTTTTTCCCTTAAGTGTGATACTTAAGGGGCGATTTCCCCTTACCTAAGAGAATAACTTAAGGGTGTTGCATATAATTTCTTAAACGGTTCTCTTAGGTAAGGGAAACATTTAAGTGTTTCACGACAGCGATCCTGGATTCACGTTATAAAAGTCTGTTGTTGCCATAGATACGCAAAACACTTAAACGCGCGTCGCGTCTAGGACAACTGTATCACACACCGGGCACGCACTTTCTCAGTTTATGGCCAGCAATATTGTTATGTTTAAGGACATTATGGAATTAAGATAATGTCTGTACGTTATGTTATGACTACTGTACAATTAAATATAATCGTTGCTATAATAAGTCTGCAGTCTGAACACTTTACCTCAGAGCGTCCGTTAACTGAATGAATTGAGAATATCACCTGAAAATCCAATACACACTAATTGTAGCCTACATTTATTGAATGGTAGCCGATTTATGCACATGTAAAACATCCCACTACTGAAAACTCCAAGTTGCAAAAAAAAAAAAACGCAGTGCTAAGCAGTTGTAAACCGCAGGTAAAGAGTGGTTGCGATGTGTGACATGGTCAAGTTTGTTAGCGATGTATTGCGCAAATATTGCGCGTCGATCAAATCGGTATTCTTGCAACAATTTTTCATCCCTAAAATGGTCCAAATGGGTTCTCCCTATTCCTAAAAATTCTTCTTGGCACATAATGATCTTCAGCTGGTTCCATAAATTCAGCCATGTCGTCTTATTTTTGTCCGCGTTACTCTTAAGGTTACGATTTCCAAACCTTAAGTTAAACTTAGGGAAATGACCGTTAAGGGGTTTTATGCAACACTTAACGCTTTTTAAGGGATTATTTAAGTGAAAAAACAGCATTTAAGGGAAATTCTAAGTGTTTATGACGTTTCACTTAAAGAAAGCCTTAAGTAACACTTAAGGGTTTTTTTCTGCAACACCCTTAGGTTTAGGGGAAACATAAGGGCGAACTTAAGGGAAAATTACACTTAAGGTGCTTTATGCAACCGGGCACTGACCCTCAAAGACCTGTTTGTCTGCCTTTAAAATGTCCACCTCCACTCCATTTAATATCCTAAATTAGATGCACCTGTTTGAGGTTGTTAGCTGCATAAAGACACCTGTCCACCCCATACAATCAGTAAGAATCCAACTACTAACATGGCCAAGACCAAAGAGCTGTCCAAAGACACTAGAGACAAAATTGTACACCTCCACAAGGCTGGAAAGGGCTACGGGGAAATTGCCAAGCAGCTTGGTGAAAAAAGATCCACTGTTGGAGCAATCATTAGAAAATGGAAGAAGCTAAACATGACTGTCAATCTCCTGCGGACTGGGGCTCCATGCAAGATCTCACCTCGTGGGGTCTCAATGATCCTAAGAAAGGTGAGAAATCAGCCCAGAACTACACGGGAGGAGCTGGTCAATGACCTGAAAAGAGCTGGGACCACCGTTTCCAAGGTTACTGTTGGTAATACACTAAGACGTCATGGTTTGAAATCATGCATGGCACGGAAGGTTCCCCTGCTTAAACCAGCACATGTCAAGGCCCGTCTTAAGTTTGCCAATGACCATTTGGATGATCCAGAGGAGTCATGGGAGAAAGTCATGTGGTCAGATGAGACCAAAATAGAACTTTTTGGTCATAATTCCACTAAACGTGTTTGGAGGAAGAAGAATGATGAGTACCATCCCAAGAACACCATCCCTACTGTGAAGCATGGGGGTGGTAGCATCATGCTTTGGGGGTGTTCTTCTGCACATGGGACAGGGCGACTGCACTGTATTAAGGAGAGGATGACCGGGGCCATGTATTGCGAGATTTTGGGGAACAACCTCCTTCCCTCAGTTAGAGCATTGAAGATGGGTCGAGGCTGGGTCTTCCAACATGACAATGACCCGAAGCACACAGCCAGGATAACCAAGGAGTGGCTCTGTAAGAAGCATATCAAGATTCTGGCGTGGCCTAGCCAGTCTCCAGACCTAAACCCAATAGAGAATCTTTGGAGGGAGCTCAAACTCCGTGTTTCTCAGCGACAGCCCAGAAACCTGACTGATCTAGAGAAGATCTGTGTGGAGGAGTGGACCAAAATCCCTCCTGCAGTGTGTGCAAACCTGGTGAAAAACTACAGGAAACGTTTGACCTCTGTAATTGCAAACAAAGGGTACTGTACCAAATATTAACATTGATTTTCTCAGGTGTTCAAATACTTATTTGCAGCTGTATCATACAAATAAATTGTTAAAAAATCATACATTTTGATTTCTGGATTTTTTTTTTGATTATGTCTCTCACAGTGGACATGCACCTACGATGACAATTTCAGACCCCTCCATGATTTCTAAGTGGGAGAACTTGCAAAATAGCAGGGTGTTCAAATACTTATTCTCCTCACTGTATATATATATATATATATATATATATATATATATATATATATATATATATATATATATATACATATATATATATATATATATATATACATACACACACACACACACACACATACACGCCCTCAGCACATGCGTTAAAAATTATCCGGCGCCGCCCCTGACTGCAAGAAACAGTTTGCAAGAAACTTTTTAACTGCAAGAAACTACATCGTTGGCTGTTGTCTACTGGCTATTTAAATCTAGCGGGTTTGTCTCGTGTCGCAAATACAATGACACTGGTAGTGACGATTCTATCTGACCAATCAGTGATCTTCAGTGTTTTCACGTGACATTTTAGTATCGGTACGGTACGCTTGGGTACCATTTAAAGCGAGCCGAAGCGAGCCGTACCATACCGTACCATGCAGTGGAAATGCGCCATAAGTGAGCCGTACCTTACCATGCAGTGGAAAAGCGCCAAAGCGTGCCGTACCGAACCGAGCCGTACTGTACCATGCAGTGGAAAAGCGCCATTATAGACTATCCAGAAAAAAAAACAGCAATTGCTGAAAAATTTAGAGTCTTATTCTATGTGCCTCAGTGAAGCAGTTTTAATTTGAATTTGTTTCATGTGTTATCTTCATTATGGAACATTATGTACTATTCTCAACTATCACATTAAGCTTTCCTTTTCAAATACCCTCCACGTCCAGCTTCTTGCTCACTTTACCTGTGCTCATTTGCTCTTGCTTGTTTTCACTACAAGTGCCTTGTTTCTATTTTTGTTCAAAATTAGATGTTAGCAATATGGAGTGCCAAACACTCGTAATTTCGATTTCATTCAAACTGGCAGCCAGAGGGTGTCTCTAATGGACAGATCGTTAACTGCAAAAAAATACAAATATTTACAGCTCATTTATCAACCTCAAATATGGCTTATCACTTGAAAAATTTCAGTATCTATAGGAAATCTTAAATTTACGTTTAAATTAACATTCCAATAGTAAATATTCTCAGATTAGGTAATCTGTATGAAATGTGTAGGCTAAAAGGCGTGTCCACTAGCTACTGCGGAGATTACAGCAGTTGCTAATGCTACATTGACTTGATCTTTGTGGACCAACACAAAACATTACCAATAAATTATTGTTTAGACTGTTGTTTTGTTTTTTCATGACGCATTCAAAATCATTTCGTTTCCCAGTGTGCTGTGGCAAGCTTTATGTTTATGCTGATTAGGCTATATGTATTTTATAAAGGTGCATTATGATTTATGGCTTAACCCTCTACCGCATGGTGTTGACATGGCAACATACTGTTCATTTCCTTGCCATTGTCTCATTAAGAAAACAAGTTTTTTTTTTGTTTTTTTTTGTTTTGGAATGACACCTCCAATATAGCACCAAACACAATGAGTTCAAGATATAGACAATCAGATTCCTTGACAATGCTGGTGCTGTTGTGTGTGGCTTGCTGTCGGATGTTGTCTAGTCCCTAGTTTGTTTGCTTTACTCTGTTGTTATTCGTATATGACAAATCAACTCTTAAGTTTACAACCTGAAAACAATCTGCTGTATCAAGCATGAAATGGCTCATATTATTCACCTCCTTTTCTGATGCTGATACCTGGCTACCTGTGCTGCCCATCTAAAGGCAAGGCAAGGCAAGTTTATTTATATAGCACATTTCATACACAATGGCAATTCAAAGTGCTTTACATAGAAGAAATTAAAATAATAAAAAGAAATAAGAATAATTAAAACAGTTTAGAAAAATTAAAAATAAAATACAGTACAGACAGTCGGACGAGCATTGGCACAGTGCTCATTCAGGCACTGCTCATTCAGGCAGACAGGATTGCTCCTGTCTGCCTCGCTGCCTGCTGTGAGTGTGTTTGTTTGATTCGGTGCGATAAGCTCCGTCTTAGCCTTATATTTCTTTGTTTTGAACCATCATTTTACTACTATTTCTAGTTGTTTATACTACTACATTTTACCCAACATCTCAGATTAACCTGACATTGCTAGCTTTTGTTATTAGTACTACTAGCACAAAACGCTAGTAATTCGCTAGCCTGTTAACGCGCCACCCGTGCGCTCAGCTATTTTATTTATTTATTTTTCTCTCGCGCGTCCGCGCCTTTGAGTTCATAAAAAGCTCAGGTAAGAATCACTCAACAAACACGGTGAGTAATGTCTTGTCCTGTTATTGTCACCTGCACTTCATGTCACATGTTTAGTATAGGCTTTTCTGTCGACAATATATGATTTATATGTGATAAATGTAAGGAGACAGTTAGGTTGACAGAGAAGATTTCAGAATTAGAAACACGCATCAAAACGTTAATTGAGGATAGTAAGAGTGCTAGTGCTTTAGATGTTTTGGATGCGCATAGAATAGTGAACACTTTACATGGCGTGGTTCCGGCAGAAGTAGAGCCTGTGCAGCCGGGCAAATGGGTGACAGTGAGGGATCGCTCTAGTCGCGGATCTAAAAACCACTCTTCAGTTCCGATTACCATAACAAATCGATTTGCCCCGCTCAGTGAAACACCCAATGAGAATGATTGTGCCCTAGTTATTGGCGATTCTATTACACGGAACGTGAAAATAGAGACTCCCCTTTCTTCTTCGGCGGTCACTCGAAACGAGTATGACTGTCCTCTCTTTCGGGTCGCCTTATTTGTGAATCCTCAGGTGGCTGTAAAGGCCGATCTGTGATCTACAGATTCTGCTACAATGTGGGCATTGGAAAGTTGAGGTGATGTGTGGTGTTGGAGCCTTTCTCTGTTTGTCCTTGCGGTGTTGCCGCTTTGCATCTGCGGCACGGCGGAGTTCTGTTTCGTGGTGTGCTGCACCTTCCTGCACTGCTTTCCTCCAGTGGTCCCTGTTAAACGCAAGATTTTCCCAGTCGCAGGACGTGATGTTAAACTTTTTCAGGCTGGTCTTGATATTGTCCTTAAAGCGTTTCTTTGGCCCACCTGGGGCTCGCTGTCCTTCTTTTAGCTGGGAGTACAGGATCTGCTTAGGGAGACGGTTGTTGGGCATGCGGATGACATGTCCTGTCCATCGGAGTTGGTGCTGCATTATGGTCGTAGTGATGCTGGGCATATTCGTTTCCTCCAGAATACTGGAGTTTGTACGTCTGCTTTCCCAGTTGATCCTCAAGATTTTTCTTAAGGCTCTTTGATGGAATCGTTCCAGTGCTCTCAGGTGTCTGCTGTAGGTGGTCCAGGATTCCGCTCCATACAGCAGAGTTGGGAGAATCATAGCTCTGTAAACAAGGACCTTGGTTTGAGCCGTCAGGTCTCGATCATCAAAGACTCTTGTCCTGAGTTTGGCATAGGCTCCGCTGGCACAGCTCAGGCGATGGTTAACTTCACAGTCTATATCGGCTTTGGAAGAGAGAATGCTGCCAAGGTAGGGGAAGTGGTCCACGCTTTCCAGAGTGGTGTTATCCACTTTAATGATGGGCTGGAGTGACGGCTGGTTGGGTGCTGGTTGATACAGAACCTGAGTTTTCTTGATGTTCAAGGCCAAACCCAGGGCTCTGTATGCCTTGGCAAAGGCATTTAGGATTCCCTGGAGGTCTTCAGGGGAGTGTGCTGCAATGGCGTTATCATCGGCATATTGCAGTTCCATGATGGTGGCATTCCCGACTTTGCTCTTTGCTTTGAATCTGTTAAGGTTGAAGAGCCTGCCGTCAGTCCTGTAAAGGATTGGGATCCCCTGTGGCAACTCTTGGCCAGTAAGGTGGAGTATGGCTGCAATGAAGATGGTAAATAGGGTGGGTGCAATGATACATCACTGTTTGACCCCAGTTTCTACAGTAAATGGCTCAGATTCAGAGCCACTGTTGAGCACTGTGGCTGACATTCCGTCATGCAGTAGCCTCAGTACACGAATATATTTGGCATGACATCCATACTTTGATAGTATGCTCCACAGTGCCTGCCTATCCACGGAGTCAAAGGCCTTTGTCAAGTCTATAAAGGCCATGTACAGAGGCAGTCCTTGTTCCCGACACTTTTCTTGAAGTTGGCGAGCAGAAAAGATCATGTCAGTTGTTCCCCTAGACGGACGGAAACCGCATTGTGATTCAGGGAGTATCTCCTCAGATAGTGGTTGCAGTCGGTTGGCGAGAACACGAGCAAGGACTTTGCCTGTTGTTGACAAGAGCGAGATGCCCCTGTAGTTTCCACATTCAGCCTTGTCCCCTTTCTTGAATATGGTGACAATTTGGGCATTCCGGAGCTCTGAGGGGAGCTCTTACCTTTCCCAGACCTTGACGAGCAGATGGTGGATGTGGTGCCAGAGCCTTGGTCCTCCTTCCTTTAAGACCTCCGCAGGGATCCCATCAGGACCAGTGGCCTTGTTGTTCCTGAGATTCTTAATGGCATTGTGAACCTCAGTTAGGGTAGGAGGTTCCCCCATGTCCTCTCTGATGGGACTCTGCGGGATATGGTCTGCGATGTCTGGTTCGGCTGAGCTGTCACGGTTCAGAAGTTCTTGAAAGTGCTCCTTCCAACGTGCGTTGATGGGGTCATTGTCTTTTAAAAGAGTCTGTCCATCTTTTTGGCGCAGGGGATTTAAGCCGCGGTGGCTAGGGCCATAGACAGCCTTAGTGGCACTAAAAAAGAGACTGGTGTTACCTGAATCTGCCAGTCTCTGGAGTTCTAGAGACTTTTCTGTCCACCAGTTGTTCTTGAGCTCCCTCATTAATCTCTGAACGTCAGCCTTGGCTCTGGAGTGTGCTGCCCTTTTGGCCTCACATGTTATGTCATTTTGCCACACTTGGAAGGCTTTTCGTTTTCTGGAGATAAGTTGTTTTATCACTGTGTCGTTTTCATCAAACCAGTCCAGATGTTTTCTGGACTGATACCCAAGGATGGATTTGCATGAGTCATGGATGGTGAATTTGAGAAGACCCCAGTGCTCCTCGATGTTATCAGGATATTCTTGCTGAAGATTTTTCTCGAGAGAGTCCTGAAGTAGCTGCTGGATGGCAGTTTTCTTCAGGCTGTCAAGGTTCATTCTTCGCCGGGTCTGCTTCTTCTGAATCCTCCTCCTCTTTTTAAGTTTGATGGACATAGTGGATCGGATGAGGCGGTGGTCTGTCCAGCAGTTGTCAGAGTTTATCATGGCCCTTGTGATATTCACATCACAGCGGTCCCTGGCCCTTACAATGACATAATCAATGAGGTGCCATTGCTTGGAGCGAGGGTGTCTCCAAGATGCCTTGAATTTGTTTTTCTGTCGATAGAGAGTGTTGGTGATGACGAGGTTGTGTTGAGCGCATTTACTCAGAAGCAGCACTCCGTTGGAGTTGATGTTACCGATGCCCTCCTTGCCAATAGTGCCCTTCCAGAGGTGTTGGTCCCGGCCTACCCTAGCATTGAAGTCTCCAAGGAGGATGATCTTGTCCTCCCTGGGGATTTTTGACAGGGTTTCTTCCAGGCAGGCGTAGAAGGCTTCTTTTTCTTCTACGTCGGAGTCTAGGGTAGGGGCATAGGCGCTCACTACTGTCGCTGTCTGGTTGTTGGCCAACACCAGACGGATTGTCATGAGGCGCTCACTGATCCCCACAGGAAGTTCGGAGAGGTGGTTGACAAGCTGATTTTTGATGGCAAGTCCAACTCCATGGTTTCTAGCCTCATCGGCTGGCTTTCCTTTCCAGAAGAAAGTGTAGCCACCTTTCTCCTCCTTCAACTGCCCTTCACCTGCCCGTCGGGTTTCGGAAAGAGCAGCTATATCAATCCGGCATCTCTGCAGTTCTCTGGCTATGATGGCGGTTCGTCTCTCAGGTCTGTCACTGGAGGTGCTGTCCATCTGAGTGCGCACATTCCAGACTCCAAAATAAAATTTCTTTTGTTTCTGACCGCAAATGGGGTGTTCCCTCTGGACGCGGTAATCCAGTCAGGAGGTATGAGGCAGGCTATTTTTAGGGCACCTTTTCTTGCCCCCTCCCCATGTGGGGTAAGCAGAGTGGATCCTAAATAGGACTGCTTAGTCATGGGTGTAGCTGCCGAAGAGCTCTTCTGCCTCGTTCCAAGAGCCCAGCGACTGATTCTGACACCCATCGCCTGATGTGCCAGCTCATGACTAGGGGCTTCCAGACTACACAAACCTGCCCCCGTTACCACTTGCTGGTCGCCATAGGACTTTATCCGGGAATGGTAGGGTGGATTCCCTTTGTGGAGGACGCCTGTGCGTGGCGTTGTTTAACGTGTGGAGGCTGGTGCACAGACAACCACCACACGGTCCTTGGCAGGTCTGGGTCAGGATCCAGTGGCACGGAGTCCAAGACGACTGGGGACCCATCACTGCTGCAGCCTTCATCCACCTTCCCAGCCGTTGTGATGCTCCACTTAAGTCAGCCATCATCCTCCGCCTGTTCCGCCGTTGAGGTCTTTTGTCTTTTTTTTCAGGGTGTGCTCCCTTAACCTTTGCCTCTATAGGCTATCCCACAAGGCAGTGGGACTATTTACCCATAGCTGGGGCTGTGGTTGGCGGGTGCCAGGGCATGTCCACTACTTGGTGGGCCTGCACACCGCGCCTCTGGGGCCCACTGCTGCTCCGAGATCCCCTACAGTTCAGCCTGGGTCCGCTAGGGCCCAGTTACCGTGTGTGGCCGCAAGGAGGCACTGTAGGAGTCTTGACGGTGGAGACGCTGTGTACCGACAGGAGGAGTCTTACGCACTCGGCTCCTCTTTTCGCCCTTCCACAAGGGCTAGTCGGTGGCAGTAGCTGTAAGCAGAAAGTAGCAAGCAGAGGTAGCATGCAACATGCAATATCTACTGAAACTATAGGCACTACTATTCCAGTAATACTGCACTGACGCATCACACACGCCCTGTGTGTCAGACACACACACACACACACACAATAGAGACACCAACCACCATAGTCACATGTTTGCCGGGAGCCAGAGCGCCTGACATCAAAGCAAATTTAAAAGTGCTGGCTAATGCTAATCGTAAATTCTCTAAGATCATTATTCATGTCGGCACTAATGATGTTCGACTCCGCCAGTCGGAGATCACCAAAATTAATATTAAAGAGGTGTGTGAACTTACAAGTACGATGTCAAGGACTGTAATTTGCTCTGGCCCCCTTCCTGTTCGCAGGAGTGATGAGATAGTTAGTAGATTGTGTTCGCTTAACGGTTGGCTGTCTCGGTGGTGTCCGCTTAATAATATAGAATTCATAGACAATTGGAAAAGTTTTTGGGGCAAACCTGACCTGTTGAAAAGAGATGGTATTCATCCCTCCTGGGATGGTGCTGCTCTTCTCTCTAGTAATATGGCTCATAGTCTTACAGCTCAAACATGACAATTTGGGGCTCAGGTCAGGAAGCAGACAGACTGGCTTAACCGACTGTCTGCTAGCGGCCTCGCGTCACCAAGGTCAGATAAATGCTATCACATAGAGCCTCTTTCACCTAGCTATCATCATATAGAGACTGTGTCTGTTCCCCGAATTTGGAAATCCAAAAAACGTTTAAACCCAACTAAGGTTAAAAATTTAATTGATGTTCAACAAATAAAAAACAGCTATAATACAGATGAGCAAATGCTAAAGCTTGGGTTGCTGAATATTCGATCGCTTACTTCAAAAGCACTCGTTGTTAACGATATGATTTCAGATAATAACCTAGATGTTCTGTGTTTGACAGAAACCTGGCTAAAACCAAACGATTACATTACTTTAAATGAATCAACCCCGCAAGATTACTGTTATAAACATGAGCCTCGTCTGAAACGCAAAGGGGGTGGTGTTGCTGTAATTTATAGTAATAGTTTCAAAACCACTAAGAAATCAAGTTTTAAATATAATTCTTTTGAAGCATTGGTGCTTAATGTAAAAATATATAGTGTAAACGATAAATCATGTTTGAGATTTGTGCTGGCTACTGTATACAGGCCACCAGGGCACCATACAGACTTTATCAAAGAATTTGCGGACTTTCTATCAGAATTAATATTGACTGCAGATAAAGTACTAATTGTTGGTGATTTTAATATACACATTGATAATGAAAAAGATGCATTGGGATTGCCATTTAAAGACATTGTAAATTCAATTGGAGTTAGACAACACGTGTCAGGACCTACTCATCGTCGTAATCATACTCTAGATCTAATATTATCACACGGAATATGTGGATGCCGTTGAAATTCTGCAGCAGAGCGATGACATCTCAAATCATTACCTAGTCTCGTGTAATTTGCATTTAGCCAAGGCTGCAAAGCCGACTCCGTGTTACAAATATGTGAGACCTATCACTTCTGCTACTAAAGATTGCTTCATTAATAATCTTCCTAATCAGTTTCATCATCTCAGCATCTCAGATAGCTTAGAAGAACTAGATATTACAACAGAAACGTTTATCTCTCTCTTTCCAGCACTTTAGACACAGTTGCTCCGTTGCGCTTAAAGAAGATTAAAGAAAATAGTCCAACGCCGTGGTACAACGAGCACACTCGGGCCCTTAAGAGAGCAGCCAGAAAAATGGAGCGCAACTGGAAGAAAACAAAACTAGAGGTATTTCGCATTTCATGGAAAGAGAGCTCAATTACTTACAGAGAGGCCTTAAAAGCTGCTAGATCTGCTTATTTTTCAACCCTATTAGAAGAAAATAAACATAATCCTAGGTATTTATTTGAAACGGTGGCTAAACTAACGAAAAATAAAGCTTCAAGCACCAAAGTTTCCAAGCAACACAGCAGTAATGACTTTATGAACTTCTTCACTTATAAGATTGATAATATCAGGGACAAAATTATAACTATGCAACCGTCTACTACAGTATCACATCAGGCAGTGCATTGTAGTCTCCCTGAGGAAAAATTTGATTCATTCGTTGCTATAGGAGAGGAAGAATTTACTTAACTCATTAAATCATCTAAATCGACAACATGTATGTTAGACCCTATACCGACTAAGCTACTGAAAGAAATACTTCCAGAGGTCATAGATCCTCTTCTTAATATCATTAATTCGTCTTTGTCTCTAGGATACGTACCAAAAAACTTTAAGCTGGCTATGATTTAACCGCTTGTTAAAAAAACGCAACTTGATCCTTCAGAATTAGTCAATTACAGGCCGATCTCGAATCTACCTTTTCTGTCAAAGATATTAGAAAAGGCAGTATCCTCACAACTGTGTTCCTTTCTTGAAAGAAATGATATCTGCGAGGATTTCCAGTCAGGATTTAGACCGTACCATAGTACCGAAACAGCTCTCGTTAGAGTCACAAATGATTTGCTCTTATCATCCGATCGTGGTTGTATCTCTCTATTAGTGTTACTCGATCTTAGTGCTGCATTTGACACCATCGACCACAACGTTCTTTTAAATAGATTAGAACATTATGTTGGCATTACGGGAAATGCACTAGCATGGTTTAAATCATACTTATCTGACCGTTATCAGTTTGTAGCAGTAAATGATGAGATGTCTCATCGATCACAAGTTCAGTATGGTGTACCACAAGGCTCAGTACTAGGACCGCTGCTGTTCACTCTGTACATGCTACCCTTAGGAGATATCATTAGGAAACATGGCATTAGCTTTCACTGTTATGCCGATGATACTCAGCTCTATATTTCGTCAAAACCTAACGAAACTTATCAATTCACAAAATTAACGGAATGCATAGCGGATATAAAAAATTGGATGACTTGTAATTTCCTACTTCTAAATTCTGAAAAAACAGAGTTTCTAATTATTGGACAAAAAACTTCCTCACGTAATAATCTAGAATACTGTCTAACACTCGATGGCTGCTCTGTTAAGTCTTCGTCGTCGGTTATGAACCTGGGTGTGCTCTTTGATACCAATCTTTCATTTGAAAGTCACGTGTCTAGTATCTGTAAAACTGCATTTTTCCATCTTAAAAATATATCTAAATTACGCCATATGCTCTCATTGACAAATGCGGAACAATTAGTTCATGCGTTCATGACCTCAAGGCTAGATTATTGTAATGCTCTACTGGGTGGTTGCCCTGCACGCTTAATAAACAAACTACAGCTGGTTCAAAACGCAGCAGCTCGAGTTCTTACCAGAACCAGGAAGTATGACCATATTAGCCTAGTTCTGTCAAAACTGCACTGGCTCCCTATTAAACATCGCATCAATTTTAAAATATTGCTGATTACTTACAAAGCACTGAATGGTTTAGCTCCGCAATACTTGAGCGAGCTCTTAACGCATTATAGTCCGTCACGTCTATTACGATCTCAAAATTCCTACCTAGAATATCAAAATCAACTGCTGGCGGTAGATCCTTTTCCTATTTAGCACCAAAACTCTGGAACAGTCTTCCTACCATTGTCCGGGAAGCAGACACACTCTGTCAGTTCAAAGCCAGATTAAAGACACATCTCTTTGATCTAGCTTTCACATAATACATTATAGACTTCTATAATTTAATGTTAGGCTGCATATATTAGGTCAGCCGGAACCGGGAACACTTCCCAAAAATCCTGATGTACTCGTTACATCATGAGAAGAATGGCATCTACGCTAATTTTAGTGTCTGTGTTTATCCCGAGGTTTTTCCTGCAGCCTGCCGGATCCAGGCCGTATCCAGATCTGACGAAGGACCTTCGCCTGGACCGATGACAACGCAGTGCTGAAGTGCCAACTAGTCTCTCCCTATGGAGGATCCCACTACCACTCTACAGATAAGGCGTTGTCGGGAAAATTCGTCTCGCGGTCCTACCCCAAAGCAACAAATAAAATAAAATTCCTTATCAAATTCCTTATCAAAATTTATAAGGAAAGACAAGTATTTTGTTTAGGCTTGGCTTGTAGGGAATTCCAAACCTGCGTATATTTAAACGCACATAACTATAGAACCCATTCTAAATGCGCATGTGAACGCCATCAGTGTTTCTCACAGGTTCGCGTTTAAAGTCTGTGTAGAGGGAATGGTGTCGTCTTAGCGGCCCCTAATTTAATAACAAATGATCATTGCGACGGAAGCAAATCAATTAAAACTAACTTTAGATGGAAATAACTTAACTCTGCTTAAAGCCGAAACAATCTGTGTTACCTTAAATTATACGCTTATCTCTGTAAAGCTGCTTTGAGACAATCTACATTGTTAAAAGCGCTATATAAATGAAGATGACTTGACTTGACATTCAGTAAATGCATAGCTAAACAGATGTGTTTTGAGTCTGGATTTGAATGTGACTACAGTAGGAGCAAGTCTGATCTCCTCTGGAAAGTGGTTCCAGCTGCGGCTGGCATAATAGCTAAAATCAGACTCGCCATGCTTAGAGTGAACCCTTGGTATTTCTAGCTGATATGATCCTAGTGATCTGAGTGATCTGTTGGGTTTATATTCAGTGAGCATATCTGCAATGTATTGAGGTCCAATGCCATTAAATGATTTATATACTAGTAATAATACTTTAAAATCAATCCTAAATTTAACTGGGAGCCAGTGTAAAAAGCAAACACTGATCTCCATGATGGTGACCTAATTTTCAATAAGACATCTACAGCTAAACCTCTGTTGATTCTCAATAAGAACTTCTATAGACGTGACAGAAATAAAGTCACTTTTAATCAGATCTTGAGAGAGATAATGTCTTTTATCTTCTGTTCATCTAAGGTTGTGGCTAAAGCAAGTTGTAGTTTGTGGTGCTATTTCTATTTTTTTCAGTGCTTGTTCACAGCAGTTGTTTGGATGATTGAAATAATGTTCCAGGAACATCATCCTAACCTTTAAATAACGTTCTATTAACATTCAGGAAACTGGACATTTTTATGTTCTTGGAATGTTACAAATCAACATTCCTTGAATGTTTCATTTTAAACCGAAATGAAATTTAAAGACTTTTGAGAAACATTATACCTTTTTAAAAAACGATCCTCTAACATCAAGTAAACTAGACATTTTTTACGTTCCCATAACCAACTCTGAATATTTGGAGAATGTTTCTATAACAAAACTCTGTTAGATGGGATTTTCCCTCTGCCCATATGCGGCAAAGAATGACGGTCCTGGAGTGGATTAAAGACAAGGGCCACACATGGGCTATAACTGGCCAGAGTCTCAGCTAATTACTAACCCATAACTGGCCCTGCATTTTGGCCTGAATAGGTTTTAGTGTTGGTACCAATTCTCAGCCTTAAGTGAACCAGAAAATCCAAAACTGAACCACAGCTGAGCCTTATCTAAACCATAAAAAAATAAAACATTTGTTAAAAAAGGTAAATGACTGTCAGCTACAGCTGGCAAACAAAATAAAATTCCATTAAACTTTTTACAGAAAAACACTGTTATTTTACAAGTATATCCTTAGGCCACATTTACACATAGCCAGGTTTTTAGAGAAACAAATATGGGATAGGGAGTATAGTGTAGGGAGAAGGATAAAGCCATGCAAGCCAATCAGAATCCTCAGAATCAACAACAACGAATAACACAAGTGACTTCCTAGGGCGCTCACATGACGTTAAGCATTTTCTGGCGCATAATGTGACGTTTGAGAACCTAAAACCTAGTTTCTTCCAGTTGACGAACCGGCGTTATCAGAAATCTCCACTTTGGGTTGAGATTTTAGAAATAATCGTTTTCTGTGATAAAAACAGGGTTTTCGTGTAAATGAGAGGCCAAACCGCAGGGAAATATCTGCGTCTTCCCTTCATGTAAACGGGGCCTGAATCATCTACATGCATGAATTAATGTAACTATATGTCACTGCATCAGCAACTACACAGTTACTGCCTCTTAAATAAAGCAACATGCAACATAACATCAACGTTCCCTTTTGAAAGGGAATCTGAAGCAACCGTATCGGAATCTGGTATCTGAAGCAACCATCAAATCACGGCAAACGTATTGGCCAGTGTCAGCCTATGATATCATACTAGTGCGATCAGGAAGCATTATGAGGGGCACTTAGATAACAAGTCATCCTCTTTTTGTCTTCAGGGACTGTTTGTGTTTGAAGCGATCTGTCGATCAGGTAAAAGAATGTATGAGAAACATTTCAAGTTTCTCAGTGTGCCGACCTTCTTGAGGGAAGAGGCACAAGCATCTGTACCTAGGGGCTCAGGTCCCTCTCCCGCCAAGGCGGAGAGAAGATCTATGTCCTGAGGGTCACAGATGGAGCTGGCGGAAGAGTTTGAGAGAGGAGTGAATTTCTTGCGTGCTTCCACCGCCGACGAGAGCGCTCTGCTGGACTAGGATGCATCTTCCAATGCATTCTCTGGCTCAGTGAACAGCACCACAGTGGCGGATTTAGCAAATTGGGGGCCCAAGGCGAAGGTATGTATGGGTCCCCCTTCCGATCTTTAAAGGTGCAATGTGTCATATTCTGAGGATCTATTGACGGAAATGCAATATAAGATCAATAACTATGTTTTCCGTGGTGTATAAAGACCTGAACCGTTATGTTCTTATTACCTTAGAATGAGTCATTTATATCTACATAACCGCAGGAACCCCCTTCTATGAAGATTGACATATTGGGACATCTAAAAATCACGCACTGCACCTTTAAAAGAGAGCGAAATCTTTTTTTTTTACAGACTAATTGGTGAATAGGCAGGTAAAGGTTGGAGAGGAGAAATAAAACTTCCCCTTTAAACCTTGCATACACTTATTCACTCCTAAACAGAAACGTTACGTTTACATGGTACAATTTCTGGTAAGCTCTGTGTTTTTTTTTTTTTTTTTTTTTTTTTGCTTGACAAATTTCACCATTACGATTCAATTCTTGTGATTTGATTCAATATTGACTCATTTGTATACATATTAGGTACACAAGATAGGTGTTCATTTTTCTCAAGAAAAAAAATCACATAATGCTGTGAACATACAGAGAGCCATATCAGCTGGTATTATTTAAGGTTAAAAATAACTAAAATTAAACATAATGCGTTTTTATTATAATTAAATTATAAGTAAACAATATCTAAATAAATAATATAGTACACATATTTAGCTAAATACTCTTTATATCTTATTTTTCTAATCAACTAACATGCTATAGCCTATATTATGGTAAGTAAATGGCTTTCCTGAGGTAACGTTAGGCTAAACGTTATGTGACGATTGTTCTACGGTCAGCTTACCTCTTTCCGCGGTTGAAAAACACTGATTGGTCGATATTATGAATAAGGAATGTACATTTTGGTAAGTTATCACCGAAGATGATCAGTTCACGTGCCTCTAGGGATCTGTCATGTCACACTACAAGCTCCAAACGGTATTTATTGTTTGAATTTTGTAATGGAATTTTGTGAGATTTAGAAATATATAATTTGCGAAAAAAAAAAAAAAACTTAAAGGGATACTCCACCATTTTTTCATATTAAACTATGTTATTCCCTTAACTAAGACGAGTTGATACATACCTCCCTCGTCTCAGTGCGTGCACTAAATCGCTCTGTCTTGCGGCGAAACTTTGTTAGCACTTAGCTTAGCCCAGGTCATTCAATATGGGCCAAGCAGAGAAGCAACAAAACACCTCCACGTTTTCCCTATTTAAATACAGTTACTCGCGTAGTGTAACTCGACCTAGGACGGTGACACAAAACAAAACGTTGCGCTTTTCTAAGCATGTTAAATGGATAACTATATTGTATGGCGGAATACCATAGCAAGTGCTTGGTAGCACTTCGACTTCGGCGCAGCAATATCTTTACTCGTGAAAAATCCTCTCACCGGCCCCCGCTCCCTCTAGTGAAGATATTACTGCGCCTAAGTCGAAGTGCTTCCAAATAGTCGAAGTGCTTCCAATTTTAGCTCAAAATACACCACAGATATTTTTGCATAGCATGTTAAAATAGTCACTGTTTGAGGGTTCAGTAAAACACCGTTTTTTTGTCTGTCTCTTTAAATGAAAATGAGCTGCTGCTCCCAGCACAGGGGGCGGAGCTTCAAGAGCTTGTTCTTAGCAGCTTCAATTACTTCACACAGACATGCACTGAACATTTAAAAAAGTTTAGCCTTTTATGTTCAAACCGGAGTCAGAAGAATGGAGAGACTCAAGAAGAAGTGACAACATGTAAACAACATTTCTAAATGGTTAGTTGATGAATACAAGTAGCTTATGTGTAGTTGTCTTCTAGTCATTGATTAGCATATTCTGTCATGATAATCTATAAATCCGGGGGAGATAATCTGTTTCCGGGGGAGGGATTTATGTAAACTATGTCTATTTTTGGGTTATTGATGTCACTAACCCTGAAGGAATGTTGTGTAGTCCCTACCAGCCGTTTGTCTTTAAAATAAAATATCTCCCTGTGCTTTGAACTTTGAGCGTTGTAATTTTGCAGATGTTGTTTATGCTCAACCAGCAACATTACACACTAACTAGTTAGAAAAGTGAAATCATAACTTAAAATCTCTGAATATCATTTGCTTGGTTGTTTGAGTTAAACATAACAAAATAATTGACTAAAAATCCAACAGTTAATTTTATCTAAAATTTACAGTTATATTTAAGATTTATTCACTAAAAGAATTTAGTATTTGACTAACCAATTATTTATTTATAATATACGTAATATATTTGTGAAATTTCTAGCAAAATCTGTGAGAATACAGAATACAGCCTTTGCAACGGCTGTTTTTTTCCCCCTTTTTTTCTGCTGATCTCCTGAGTCCCCCATGCAGTATCTTTGCACCCACTGGGGTAAATGTTGGAAGTTGACATGTCCTTTTCTATTGACATGATGGTGGTTGTACATTTTAAGGTTTCCAACACTGGCGCAATCGCTGCCATTTTCTGCTAGTATTTATATCTCAAATTTCAAGGGTTCTGGGGTCCGTTCTTTGTACGTGGCTAACTCAGTTAGCTGGATTTTGATTGTTTATGATTTTGCATGATCTTGGATTGTTTGGTTCTTCGACACTCATCCTGGACTTGCTGTCATACATAAACTTCGGCTAATAGCTCTTGCTCTGCTCAGCCTGGAGAAAAACTGAGCGCGCTCTTTGGCCATGGTGAGCAGCCAATAGCAACATTGCTGATTAATGTTTCTACTATCAATACATATCCCCTTTTAAACCAACGCATGAACGTGCAGTTATCTCAGATAACTCAATCCAGCAATACTAATCATAAACAGGTGTGTTTGAAGAAGATATTTAGCCAGATCATGAGTAGCAAGATGATATCATCTTGGATGTCCCATTTGATCTCGGATGTATTTAGCGACATACAAAGAACGGCCCCCTGGCTTCTTGCAGCTTTGTTACTGTTTGGTCAGACAGAACAAGGCGTCTTCCAAACACCTTAAGTGCTGAGCTTTGTATTGTGCACGATGTAACTACAGAAGAGTCAAGTTTTAAATAGGAAAAATATCAAAACTCTTTGGTCATTTTTTTGAGAGAAATGCTAATGGTCTTGTCCACTTCAATGATGTATGCTAAGCTATGCTAAAAGTAGTACCACCAGAACCGGAGATCGGCTGAATGGATTCAAAAACGGTAAAACTCAACTTTTTAACTCTGGGGGAGTTGTAAAATGAGCCTATTTCCAAAAAAGTGGAGTATCCCTTTAAGGGGTGGCTGAAGCCCTATGTGGGCAATGACACAAGGGCTTACTGTCTACTGCAAGACATTTTTGACAATTTTGAAATGTGGTGGCCACCTACCCAGGCCTTGTTGAGCTGGAGGGAGGGGATGCTAGATCAATAGCCAGAGCAGTTCTAGCTTTTCTTGGGAAGTGTGGCCTCAAGGAGGAGAACTTGCTTGCCATTGGCACAGATAATGCATCTGTAATGACATGAGTGTACAATGGTGTACACAAAATTCTTAGGGAGGAGGAATGCTTACACCATCTTGTCCTTATAAGCTGTGTGTGTCATTCACTGCAGTTAGCTGTAAGCTCTGCCTCCAAAAACACTCTTCCACGTAGTGTGGAATTTCTTGTCAGAGAAACATACAATTGGTTATCTATTTGTGACCCTGGATCACAAAACCACCCACTTGTCACACAGGTATATTTGTGGCAATAGCTAACAATACATTGTATGAGTCAAAATTATCAAATTTTCTTTAATGGCAAAAATCATTAGGATATTAAGTCAGGGTTGCCAAACCTCACGCTCTCACGCACACTACAGCGTTCTCACTGCAGCATTCTCGGATTGTTGATTGGCTGAAAACCTTGCACCTGATACGTCAGTTGCATGTGAGAAGTTCAGAGAGAGTTCAGAGCATAGGTTCGGAGTCAGAGCCACTGATGCACGTTTGAAAGTTTGGATGACAATGTAAGCAGATAATAAAATGGTGTGCCTTGCACTACAGATGTAGCCTTGCCTAATCAGTCTATGTGCCGAGAGTACAGACTTCAACTATAGTTGCGAACGTTGTCTGACGTGTGTTATGTGGGCTAGCTAATTGCTCAATAAAAATAGGCTCATGGTACAAATTATGTTTTCGCAAATCGGGCAAGTGGCATTTTTAAATTCCCTAAATGATCAAAGGTTGCCCAGATTGTATTGAGCTTGCCACACTCAAATGCGGATGCTGAGCGAACCTTTTCAGTTATTGGCCTAAACGAGACGGACACCAGGAACAGACTGTCACTTGATGGCACCCTGTGAGTGATGGGAAGTTGGAATCATTTTACTGACTCGCTTATTCAATTTTGTTCATTAAAATGAACGCATTTTTTTTTCGAGTCATTTCGTTCATTTAAGGGGCTTTAAATGTTATACTATTAACAGCCAAATTTACTGAACACATCCACCTACGCAGTCTTTATCATATTCTGAATTAAGAAATCATTATAATGCTGCAGAGATGGCAAAAGTACTCACTTCTCGTACTCAAGTAGAAGTACAGATAGCCTACTTGTGTTAAAAGGTAGCGCTCTGAGATCTGCACACAAAAACAGCTGTTTTCAGTCTGTTTGGCCAAACAATCAAAACCCAAACAAAAAGTGTTCCAACCAATCACCGACAGGGGCGGGTGTTGTGAGGTTTTCGCATGCAGCCGTCATAGGCAGCTGTGCACGAGCGCAAAACCTCACAACACCCGCCCCTGTTGATGATTGGTTGGAACACTATTTATTTTGGTTTTGAGTGATGTTGATACCAACTGTTTATGTGTGCAGATCTCTGAGCCTAGGCTACCTAGAGAGACGCGTTTTTTGACAGCATGCTTATGGGGCGTGCAGCTAGCGAAATATTAGATGAATGTGATCATTTATGTTTGGGCCTGAAATCGCTGATACCACCTTTAAAGTATAAAAGTAAAAGTAGCCTTGCGAATGATAACCATTTTTTTATGCAAAGCTACCTGGACCACACATATGTTACTAGAGTGCAAGCTGAGAAACTTAAGTGGATATGGAAAAAAGGTTCTTTATATGCCATTGCCTAACGTTACATTTTAAATGGATGTCTGCCAATAGGCCTAAAACATCACATAGCCTATGATTATTGTGACAGAGACTCATCCAGGTTAATGAGATTCTGACGGAGTAGCAAGATATGAATTCAATTGTGATTCTGTGAGAATTCACAGACCCAGTTTCTCTTGTTTAATCTTCCCCTTAACATTTAAAGGAATCTACATGTAGGCTAATGATTTTTCCGCGAATGTATGCCGCCGAATCTGTCGAGTCGTCTTGTAGTGATGGGTCAAGTGTGCAACGTATATTCCCATTCATTTGACCGTTCGCAAAGACCGGTTTGCGAACAGTCCCAAACCCTTCCGTTCCCTTTAGTTACTGTTGCTATGTCCGACAAGCGATGCCGCTCTTACGCCACACCATGTTCTCACACACTTAAACACACATCGCGGAGCAGAGAGGACACTGACAAGGGGCTGAGAGACAGGACAGACCAGGCTATTTTTTATATGAAACAAAGGCTTACCTTTCAAATTTGGTCATTTTTTAAAGAAATGTAAACAATAAATACCGTTTTGTGTCTCTTTAATGTGTCGTGACAGATCGACTAGAGCCTCAGTCGCTGCACGTGAACCGATCATCTCTCATCATTTTCGGTCCATTTTATTTCGCTTTGCAAATTCGCTTCCACAAATTCAGTGGTTCAAATTTGACAGTAAATTCAACGGAACTGCAGGAAAAGCAATAGATTACCGAGTATACTCTCCATCTGCTGTTAGTCAACCTCCCCAGCAGCCAGGTGGTGCAAAAGCGCGTGTTGTTGACGAAGACCAGCAACAGTTAGAGCAAGCCATTCATTCATCAAACTCATTTACAGCAATGTAAGTGTATTTGTGATTATTATGACGGAGGTTTTATGTTAAATTCAGTGTTTTCACGGTTACTTTCCCTGTAGCCTACATGCATCTTTCTCTACCGTGAACAAGATTATAATGTTATTCCCCGATGCGGATATACAGATCCAATGTTACATTTTTGAGGTTGACATATATTTCTCTTGGTTGTTTAGTTGCCTTAACTTTATATTGTGGCGATGTGCTGCATGCAGGCTAGGGTTTCCCTCAATACATAAGGATTCCCCTGCTAGACATATACACGTGGCTTAATGGACTAATTACAGTGATATAAAAGACCAAACTCGCAGGCAAGCAGATGGACTCAGAATAACGAGCAAAATTTAATACTGAGCGTTTCCCAATGATAGACTGGCATAAGTTGGCTTGACGTTGGACATTTGCATATTTAGGGACCATCTCTAAAGTGTACGACTTTGGTATACACATTTCTAACTTCAATAGCATTTGAATAGAACGACTTACAGTCATAAAACCAACTGTAAAGTGTTCATGTAGTGTCAGGCAGGCATAATGCGTATGCAACTTTTGAGATTGTCCCTAAATGTGCGAATGTCCAATGTCAAGCCAATTTTACATTTATTAGGCTACATTTAGTAATTTATTTAGTAGACGCTTTAATCCAAAGCGATTTAGGAGGACAACAATACAGACATCCCAACCTGCAAAAAGTCATTTCAGGGAGGTATCCCGAAGCCCCTGAACTTTCCAGAAACCTCAACCTCATAGCACTCTGTGTCAATGAATTTGTTTATCTTGCAAGACATCAGATTCACAAGTGTTTGGTGAGACATCTGACTCCTAAATTCTGTCTTGATGTGACGCACAATGCTGAAAGCCCTTTCCACATCACAGTTAGAATTTGGCAGCACCAGCACCTTCATCAGCTGACAGATCTCCCTGAATCTCAACTGCTCTGAGCTCACAGATCTTACTTTGGACAGCTTCCCCCAGAACTCATCAGCTGGTAAATTCTTGTAATTTGGCACCAGCGCTTCCAGGTTAGTTGAGACATAATCCAGAATTTCTAAATGGAGTTGTTCTCTGGCATCTGTCTTCATCACATTTGGAAATCTCCTAACATATAGGAACATGCCAACAAAATGTTCTAATCTATTTAAAAGAACGTTGTGGTCAATGGTGTCAAATGCAGCACTAAGATCGAGTAACACTAAGAGCGAGATACAACCACGATCAGATGATAAGAGCAAATCATTTGTGACTCTAACGAGAGCAGTCTCAGTACTATGGTATGGTCTAAATCCTGACTGGAAATCCTCGCAGATATCATTTCTTTCAAGAAAGGAACACAGTTGTGAGGATACTGCCTTTTCTAGTATCTTTGACAGAAAAGGCAGATTCGAGATCGGCCTGTAATTGACTAATTCTGTAGGATCAAGTTGCGTCGTTGTAACAAGCGGTTTAATTATAGGTAGCTTAAAGTTTTTGGTACGTATCCTAGAGACAAAGACGAATTAATGATATTAAGAAGAGGATCTAGGACCTCTGGAAGCATCTCTTTCAGTAGCTTAGTCGGTATAGGGTCTAATATACATGTTGTCGATTTAGATGATTTAACGAGTTTAGTAAATTCTTCCTCTTCTATAGCAACGAATAAATCAAATTTTCCTTAGGGAGACTACAATGCACTGCCTGATGCGATACTGTAGTGGATGGTTGCATAGTTATAATTTTCTCCCTGATATTATCAATCTTATAAAAAGAAGTTCATAAAATCTTTGAAGTTGTTGAAGAATGAATAATGTTGAAGAAGTTCTACATTCTTATAACTGAACTTTTGACTCATTTCGGATTATCCATTCTGTCTTGAAACGGGGGATCTAACACTGATGCTAAAATGAGATGTTTATCAGTATAGTATATTCCATAGCGAGTTGACACGTTGTTTGCCAATGTTTCTGCAAAAGCAGCGATGCCCATTGGAAGTGCAGCGTGAGTGTCATCGGTGAGCAGGGATTTTATTTCTGTGACAGCAGGGAGGATCATCCCCAGGTTCCCCAGCTCCTTCTGCATTTTTTCTGTGAGGTCTGCCAGAGGTGTCAGCACACTGACAAGGTGCGTAAGCTGGCGCACTTGATTCAGGGTGATGTTTGCAACATTAGACTTGAGTTTGTTTTGCCATAACGGGTCTTTTTGGAACAGCCGGATGACCGACTGAATCATCCGAAGCTGGCTGCTCCATCGAGTGCACAGGCATTTGTGGGACGGACCCCTAATTGGTCTGTTTCCTCTGTGTTCAGGGTGCTCTTGCGTACACTTTCAACAGCTTGCCGACTTTAACTATCAGCCTATTAATGTTGTCATGCTCGTTAACAGCATCTTTGATCGCCAGCTGAAGCATGTGAATGGGGCATCTCAGATGTAAATTTCACACAGTAAAGTACTGATTTATCATAGTGTCTACATTAGTTGTTATCACTTCCACATGGACTTGCGAGGGCGCCGGTGGTTCCTTATCCTCCTATTCATGTTCAGCGCTGCTGCTGCGGTCACTTCACCCTCCGCTTCCTCTTCAGAGAAAGGGAGGAGGTTAAACGCCTTGATCATGTTGCTGCCACTGTCAGTGACGACACGAATCACACGTCATTGCACGTTCCAATATTTCAGTACACTTTCATACTTTTGATAAATACGATCTGCGGTGTGGTGCCCTTGTGTGTGCTCACAGCCCAACAAAACCGTGTGCCCCCGTAACGTCCCATCAATGAAACTGGCCACGATGCCAAGGAAGCTGTGCCCTCTTCTACTGGTCCAAATGTCCGCTGGCAGAACGAGCCCATCACCATTTTGCAGTAGGTCTCGCAGTTTGGCTTCCATCTCTTCCAGAGCATGTGGCATGAGCGTGTCCCGTACAGTGTTGTAGCATGGGGGTGCATAGCCCGGTTGAGCTGCGCTGGCAAAGTGTTGCATCCCTTCGCGTTCTCCTATACTCAGCGGTTCATAGTCCATGTAAATCATTTTAAAAAATGCTACATCCAGCTCTCTTTTTCTCTCCCTTGTTATGGTTGGGCCTTTTGAATTCCTTAACCGTTGTCTCTTGTTGCTGCTGCTCCTCCTCTCGCTCTATCAAATACAAATTCACGGACGACACAAATGAAATAAAACGAACCATTATGCCTACTTGAATGACAAAACGAATTTGTTTGAATATTAAGCTATATTTATTTTACACTTTTTTACAAGTTACCGTATTCAATTTGCTAACCTTTGGCTTCCTTCCCAGCGTGTTCACGTAGCACACTTTCATGCTTTCGGGAAATGTGCCTTTTTAGATTCCAAAAGGAACCTTTACTTACTGAAACGATGTCTCCACATTCATTTTCTTGTACCACATTGTCACTGTTAGTTTGTTTTTTAATAGTACACCTGTATGATTTATCGTTTTCTTTTTTGAAGTACTTTTTGAACTCCATCATTGAGCCGATATTTGAATGAAAAAAGGGTCTGTTGATGACAGTGAAAGACAGATGGATTCTGGGTCAGATTTGACTGAGCATGCTTCAGACTTGTGGTGTGAGCAGAGCGAAATTGGACTGGGTAATAGAGCGATGCTCCGTCCTTTTAAAAATGCTGCTCTGCGCTCAGTCTAAGACCCGCCCGCTCGCGCTCCCCGCTAGCTCCCGCTCCACTCCGCTCACATGCTCTGGTCCTGACACGTGTTGTCTAACTCCAATTGAATTTACAATGTCTTTAAATGCCAATCCTAATGCATCTTTTTCATTATCGATGTGCATATTAAAATCACCAACAATTAGTACTTTATCTGCAGTCAATGTTAATTCTGATAGAAAGTCCGCAAATTCTTTGATAAAGTCTGTATGGTGCCCTGTATACAGCAGCCAGCACAAATCTCAAACGTGATTTATCGTTTACACCATATATTTTTACATTAAGTACCAATGCTTCAAAAGAATTATATTTAAAACTTGATTTCTTAGTGTACTTCCCTCGCGGGTCAAAATGACCAGAAACCCTAAAATTATATATAGATAGGTTTAAGGTTTCTGGTCATTTTGACCCACGAGGGAAGTATTTGTTACCAAACGCAAGAGAGAAAACAAACCTGACTATAGAGTGTGGCTGCGTTCGAAACCGCATACTTCCCTACTATTTAGTATGGGAAAAAGAGTAGGCGAGCGAAAAAGTATGTACGAATCCTCTGTATTCATAAAAGAGTAGGCGAGAGTAACAGAGTAAACAGCGAGTGTAATTTGCCATTATCTCCATCTAATGCAAAAACGGCTTCCGACGCAGCACCGGATGTATCTGGGCGGGCTGAGACAAAACGTGGAAGCGATCGTGCATAGAGCCTATTATCGCAAGATTCGGACTTGAGTGCGGTCGATTATGCCTACTTTCCTACTATATAGTAGGCGAAAACAGTACGTGAAAGAAAAAGTATGTTCGAAACATCAGTATTCATAAAAGAGTAGGTGAGAAGTTCCCGGATGGCTTATTACTTCCGGCCAGATTCTCGAGTGCTCGACCGATGGATACTCTTCTATCCCAGGAGGCCACGCGAGAGGATACGTCATTATAAAACATCGCAGAGATCAGCGACGCGGGTGCTTTCAAATGTGAGTAAACACGGTTCCTTGTGTTAAAATCGCATGTGTTGAACTACTGTAGAGTAAACTGTTGAATTGTTGAAGGTGTAAAGACGTTGTAATGTTATTGATCCACATGTGATCATTTGCATACTGGATGCTGATTGGTTGTTAGCTCTCAGTATGAGGCGGTTGATATTGAGTAAAGACTGAGGTTAGACGCAAACATGTGTGCTCTTGATTATTTCTTGGTAAGACACTATTTTGAGTGACTGCACAAGAACGATACAGACGTTACACAGTATAGTATAGTTGTGATTTTGCTGTTCAAACACGTTTTATTGTGTATAGCTAACAGGGGAGCTCCAGTAAGGACACGTAAGTTACGTCTAAAGTGGATTTACATAAACAATATACATCTTAAAGTCGCTTATTTTAAATTTCTATTTACATCTGACAGGAAAATCTTCAATAAGTATTGCAGAAGAGCACATCACAACATGATATAGACATCTGAGTGATGTATGTGTGCTTATGTAGAACAAATCTATAAAGTAACTAAACATAAGTTATCTATTTTATTTGTCCATTAGTACTGTTGATAAATTGAGGAACATTTATGTTGGATAAAAATTTAAAACAACCTCAACATGAAAATGTAGTGTTGAGTTCATAAATCACAGAGGTAATGTGAGTCTGGTCTGGATGTTACAGGGTCAGATGAACAGATGTGTGTTTATCCGGTGGAGAGTGGCTCATGAAGCTGAATGCTGCCATCAAAGGCTTTGAGTGAGTACTACAGAAATGAACAACAACAACTATTTAAATATTAAGTTGTAGTTTATTTTAATTTTTGTTATTTCAAACGGAGCTATCACAGCACTTTTCTGATTCTTGATTTCTATGCATTTGCTGCACAGCTTTTGTGGTGGAGCAGGACCTGCAAAGAAAGATGATGGTGGCATTTGTGGAAAAAAGCGTTTTTGTCTTCTAAATAATACTGAAATAAAATGACATTGTGCTGTTAAAATGACTGCTTTTGTGTTATGTTTGTGCATTTTTGTAGGATCTGAAATGTCAGCAGGCTGGTGTGAGCACTGAGGATGAGGAGCCCAGAGCTGAATACTGGAGATGGTGCCATGGATGTGTCCCTCCATCACTCCACCTGCCCTTCTGAGTCCCTCCATCACTCCACCTGCTCTTATTGCCTCAGATTGTGAAGCACAACACATTACGCAACAAACTCCGACACAAAGGCACGGCTCACCTCTGGACTGGTGGTCAGCTGATTCATCAGAATAAAGCCGCAGAATGGGAACCGCTGTGTTGAGATGGCAGAAGGATGTGGGGTTCAGCGCCTAGTCTACATGATTGTAGTTTGAATAAAGCTTTGTTTCAAATGTGTTGACTTGTATGCATTTGTTTATTGTGTGATGGTGACTTTGATTCATTTTTTTACTTATTTATTAATATTACTCGTTGTCAGTAAATAAAATATAATTATTTAATTAATGTTTTAATTGTTTGAATGAAAATGTAGATATGTTCACTATATCTAGAGTGTATTCTTCATGCATAGCTATGTCATATGACATACATTACATTTTGTTTGTTTTATGGAATTATATAATTTTCATTAAAAAGTAATATAATTAAGTATTGGTCAGCATTTATCGTTGTTATTGTATGTTTTGGGGTGGGATAGCAATGCAATTCATTCTGGGGTAATATGATACTTTTTTTAATAAAAATCAATCTTTGCACAGCGAAGGAGGAAAACCGTTCTAGGGCTGTCGAGTTACTGATGTTATATCAATCATGGGTTTGCAAACATAATATGAAATTTTATACAGAAAAAAACCTACAAGGTTGAATATCTTAATATTTCTTAAATAATTCATAATACGTTTAAAAACTGCATTTTTTGTTATTCATAGGCCTGGGGGATGAAACGAGAGTTAAATTCAGCAAGAAAAACAGGAAAACAAAGCAGTAAGCCACTTTTGCTTGTGGTTGAAAATATAAAATAAAGAAATTAACAACATATTCAAGAGATGACAATTTTGGGATTTCTAATAAAAATAAATATCGTTAAGGATAAAACGGTGGGTCACATTGGGTTAAATATAAGAACTTAAATCAACCCTAAATGTATTCACAAAATAAATGGGCGGCAGTTTCTTCAAAAAGACCACAAAATGAGCAAGTTTAATCAATATACAGAGAGATGAATTAAACGTGTCGTTCAAATCTTTTAAGTTGTTGCGTGTGTGTGATAAATCGTCGAAGGGTCACATGATAACGTCAACATGGCAGATGTCCGGTTCGCATTCATACTTAACGAGATCTGGCTATAAAGTACCTACTCTTTTAGAGCTCGTTTAGTAAGTACATATTGAAATTAAGTGCGGTTTCGAACGCAGCCACGTGTTTCAGAGTTGGCAACCCTGTGATTAATTACCGGGGCTCCGCCCTAAAGATGTCCAGATTGCCTGTGAGTGCTAAATCAAGCTGTTCTGAATTATTAAGAGCGTTTAAATAACGCCGGCATCAGTGCAGCTGATATAGAGTTAAGCTGTAGAGCAGTGTGGATCTTAACAGAAGTGCTGCTGCAGGGTTTCTGAAAGAGACTCTTGATTTCTGTCTAGTCTTGGATGATTGCTCTTCATGGCTGTGAGGGAGATTTGTGTTTGGAAAGGGCTCATTTTAGCTCTTTTCCTCTTTGCTGTTGATGGACAGAAAAGGCCGTGAGTACCATGGGAATGTTGAGAAAAAAAAAATCCCCAACGATTTAACCATTTGTTGAAAGTTCATTGATCATGTTGTACCTTGTGGCCATTTAGTGGTCAAATGATGAATGTTCATTGAGTCTTCATTAACACTCGTAATTACTTGTCTTGTTACAAGTCATTGTTGAAATGAGTTTCTTGTTCCTCATCAACAAAATGTTTTTTTAACCGTATGTATATGTGTACCCACATTACAATTTGGTGCTCTAACACACAACCTAGAGCTGCATGATTAATCGTTAAGAGATTGTGATCTCGATTCAAACTTGTCTTGGTCTCCTTAAAATGACATTTTATTTAAGAATGTTTATTAAACTGTTGGCAAACAGACCATAAAATCAGTGTTAGTGCTGCTGAGTCAGAGAGCTCTTGTGCATAGGTATGAAATTGTTGCTTCAAATAATGATTGTTTTGACTAAACCAATGGGTGGTTAGAATGTTAACGTATGTTAAATGTCATTGAATCATTCAAGATATTCATTCAGTAATGAAACCTAGTTAAGTATTTATGAATCATTCTATCAATTTTTTTTAACCCATTCAGACCCTGCGTCCATTACAATGGACATCACATGTCAACCCCCTTTTTTTTACTTCTGGAGCATTTCACCTAGTTTAAAGTCTGCAGTCCATTAGATTGGACGCTTGTCATCCAATCAAATGGCAGTAAAGCTCTGCATGTAGTAATTATAGAAAAAAACACTACTTTGAAGAGAAGCATGTCAGCACTTCACTCCAAACACAGAAGCAAGCAACATTTTCTGTGGTTTTATTTACATTTTTTGATATGTTTGTCAGTATTTCATAGTTTGTATGTAAAATAGACAGATTGAACTTATTAATTAAAGTTAAAAATCGATTGTAGAATTTGAAATTTTTAATCAGGATTTTTTCAAATGTGTCTGTCCATTAGAATGGACAGTGGGCTCAAAAGCCTGTTACTGAAATCACATTCCAGTAATTGAAGTCCAGTAATGCTGATTGAAATTTCTTATATAAAAAATCTTTATCACAGTACCGATACATTTTTTTTTTTTTACTTTTTCATGCAGAATATATAGTTCTTGAAGTGCTTGAACATATAGCTGATGGAAGTATCTCCGATGTTGACTTTATGTGGAGTGATGATGAGGAAGATAGAGATGTAAGAAAAATATCTGTATTTAAAATTTTATAAAGTAAAATGACTAGCTTCCGGCCAAACGAAACATACAGATTTGACATAAATCTAAAGCGTAACTTTATGAATTATTTTTTCTTACACAAACGCATCGCTTCGCTTCAGAAGGCCTTTATGTACCCCCAAGAGCCATGGAGCACTTTTATCATGGATGGATGCACTTTTATGGACTTTCAAAACAGAAACAACCATTCACTGCCATTATAAAGCTTGGAAGCCAGGACATTTTTTAATATAACTCCAATTGTATTCGTCTGAAAGAAGAACGATGTCATATACACCTAGGATGGCTTGAGGGTGAGTAAATCATGGGCCAATTTAAATTTTTGGGTGAACTATCCTTTTATCGGTATAGTACACCCAAAAATTATATTTGTCATCACTTACTCATCCTCATGATGTTCCAAATCTGTATGAGTTTCTTTATTCGGCTGAACACAAAAGAAGATATTTTGAAGAATGTCGGTAACTAGACAGTTGACAGTATAGCCATTGATTTCCATATTTTTTTCCCACTATAGCCTATATTTCCTAATAACTACATATTATATTATTATGATATAATATTATCATTATTAGTAATTATTTTGAAAATTATAATAATATTTATCAGTAATTTATCTATATATATATTACAGTACAACACCGTATAATTTACAGCAAAAGCAGATCAAATGACGAAATACAGTACAAATACAGTAAAGTACTATTTGGTAGTTTACAGTACTGATCTTGTGTACTGTAAAGTGAATTACAGTACAGTTACTGGAAATCGAAATACATGCATCATGCATGGCAACCGTGCTGCCAGTAATGTACTGTAGAAATACAAGAAAATCGTTAACAGAGAAATTGTTTCAAAGATGCACACAGTAAATAACTCTAAAATTAATGCATTGATTGATTCCTAGGTTTATTTTGTTATGAATAAACAAATGTGCGATCTATAAAGCAAAAACCTTACAATTAAAGTTGAAATGTTGTAATGTTCAAGTTTTTGATCTAAAAAAGAAAGATGCGCAAAGAAAATGACTCTAGCATGACCATATTGATTGATACTAAGATATTTAGTTTGTTAGAAACAATGTGCAATCTATAAAACAAAAACCTCAAAATTAAAGTTGAAATGGTATACTGTTGGAAAGTTTTTGACCTTGAGAAAAAGCTTTAAATATATACTAACAATTTGTATGTTTATTATTTAATTTTATGTTGGTAAATTTTTGTGAAGTACACCTGTTTTGACCTGACGTCCATTGAAATGGGCAAAAAATTACAATTAAAGCAAAACATTTTTAAATTTTTTTTAATTTGGTCTCATTTATAGAAGCCTCATGAGCTGGGAAAATGTACTTTTATATTTTTCAGAAACCTAAAACATAATTCAGGTCTGAAGGGGTTAATACTATAATGATGTTCAAACTTCTATTAAGTAACATGTTATTTGAACTGTGACCTTGGAATGTAAAGTTTATCCATAATCGTGCAGCTCTAATTGAACTGAACTCCATGATGTTTACACAGGTTATTCATGGTGACGTTCCCTGCAGTGATTGAAACTGGATCTGATGCCAAATTGTGTGCAAGTCTTCTGAGACCCCAAGAGAGACTCACAATGACAGTTTCTCTGCTTGATGAGGAAAATGGGATGACTCGACTTGTGCAGCAGGTTTCTTCAAAGCCATTTCACCAATGCTTTAGTTTCCAGGTCTGATTTAGATGGGGCTTTTTTTTTTTTTTTTTTGTCTGGTTTGTTTGTAACCGTTTCTCTACAGGCTCCTCAAGTAGATGGAGAATCTGTGCGGACGATGAAAGTAGAAGTCCAAGGGAAGTTCTTCAGAGCGACTGAAGAGAGGAAAGTCATGTTCAGACATTACCAGCCTTTGACCTTCATCCAAACAGACAAACCCATCTACAATCCAGGACAAACAGGTGAGCTGTGAATGTCCCTTGGTTGAGTATTAGAGGTGTGGAAAGTCCTTATGCTACAAGTTCTTGTCTTTATCTGGGCCTCTTTTGCTGTTTTTGCAGTGAATTTCAGAGTTGTCACCATGGATGCCAGATTTGTGCCTGTTGATCAGATGGTAAGGCCTGACCTTGGGATGTTAACCCTCTGGGGACCAGGCTGTTTTTGGGGTCCTTGATGTTCTGACATGCCTTGACATTTGTGCTTTTTTTCAGTTATTTATAAAGATGTTAATGGCAAAGTTGTAAATTCACTCTATATAGCACAAACAGGGCTACCATAATATGCGAGCAACGTGTATGTAGATGTTTGTATTTTTAAGAGAATAATGTTTATGCGTGGTTATTGGAAAAAATTAAAATGAAAGTTGCTGAATTAAGACCACAAAACACATATTAAATGTGTCCACAAGACTTTTGACCAATGGATGTTGTCCCTTTGAGTTCTAGCTTCAAAATTATGTTAAAATAGTCTTGCTTTATCGTTCACAAAAAAAAATACATTTATTTAAATGGTGTAAAACAGGTTTTGCTTGGAAAGCCAATATGCGAGGGGGAGGAGTAGTTTACACATTAGATTTCAATGTCCCACCCACTCTGCATAATGACTCTGCCTAATGAGCCATTCTTTCAGGTGTGACACTGACTGAGCCACAATACAAGGACAAAATATGTTTTTAGAAGTAGACTTATATTGACCATTTAAGATTTCGCTTACATCTCTCTTGTAACATTTTTAATAAAATAGCAAAACATTTACAATTACAACAATAATTACAATTTCAACTATTTCAAGTACTCTTTCTTTGTGAAAAAGAAAAAAGATTATAGGCCTACATTTTATCATGTGTATTCATTAGTTTGAATATAGACAATTGCTAAACAAAAGCTTATTTGATGTGGCAGTATATTTTACAGTAGCCTAAAAACTGTACCCAAATCTAGTCAACAAGTGACTGACTGTAACGTTGTTTTTATGAAATATTAGGGCATATACATGCTAATTTGCAGTTTAATACGTTGCTTATACATAAGGTAGGCTAAATTATGCCTCACTCGATCGCGACGCGCTTTGTTTACAGCTGATGTGGGCGTTTCACAGGTGTGAAATGGTTCTCAGAATTTGCGTTTGAATAGCACGCGCTCTCCGGGGAGTGGTCACATTACTGTGAATTAGCTCGTAATGAGCTCGACTGGAGTCGCTCTCTTTTTATACAGGTTACAGAAGCTGAGAATATTTGTTTTTTATATAAGTTACTTCATTTAACAGATGCGATCTCAAGCTTTATGCCCGTGGGTCTGTTTGCCTGTTTGACTGAATTTTCACGGAGTTATAGATCATTTTCGAACGCGTTTCAAATGGGAGTTTACTGACAGTGAGAAGGCAGAAATCGCATCATGTTAATTTTTCTTTATTTGTCAAAAAGCAAAACACTTTATTTTTATTATGAGTATACAGAAAAAAAAATAGAAACTGAACAGGATCGATTGATGTATAACACGAAAATGAAAGATCAAAATTAACAAAGCATTTAGTGTTTATTTTCATTGCAAAAAAAAGAGCAAAACGCGCGGGTGCGTTTCTGGTCCCCAGAGGGTTAACCAATGACCGTTTGACAGATGGTTGATCATATCAACGTTAACCGATCAAAGTTAAAAAAAAAGTGATCTCAAAATTAGGCATTATAGACCGTGGACTAAACGCTACTACAGTTGGCCATCTCATTCCAAGATCTTTTTGTGTTAAGTGAACCAATCCCTCACAATGAATTTTTCATAACTCGCCTTTTTGTACTTAATAAACCAATAAAAACATTTGACGTGAGGTCACAGCGTTTGGGTTCGCGTGCTCTCATCTACATTTCAGTGGTAACAGATAAGGTGATGATGATGATCATTCTTTTTTTTTTTTTGTTAGCACTACCTCATACTAAAGCGGCGTCTCTTCTGAGCTGTCATTTTCTTAAGTGAGCCGTGGCAATGTTTCAAATAAGCTTCTTCTAACGCTAGACAAACGCCTCTATTTTCAACGCGATCACCTTGTACCCAAACCATTTCGAAACTAAGGATCCATTTGTCCTCCAATTACATACAAGCTCCTCTATGCCGCGTTTGTGGGACTCCTGTTTCGCGCTGTAGGTGATTTTAAAAAAGTGACGTGAGTGGAAGGGGGGTGCTGGGGCAGTGTGTGTGAGCGGGACTCAGGCAGAGAGATGCGACAGAGTTGCTAAATTGCAGGCGTGGCTCGACATGGCTGTTATTTCAAATAGCGTAGCATATTTTAAACTAATCGGTTAACCGGTTTCAAACGGCTAATGAGGCTCGGTGGTCGGTCAAAAGAATTTAGTTTTTGCTATCCCTAGCCTGACCATGAACAAATTCCAATTTTATTGTAGCTTATTTTTATGCACATCTTCTCTTTTCTTCATGCACATCTTCTCTTTTCTTCAATGACTTTGCTGCATACATGTTTATGGGTTTTGAATGCTTAACATTCCTGTCTTTGTGTCTTGCAGTACAATCTGGTGGTTGTAGAGGTGAGCATTTGCCCCTATGCAAGTCTTTGAACGGAGCCAACACAGCTTTTTGTATTTTTGCTTTGTTTGCAGTATTTCTCTGAGCTGTTCATTGTTTTAATAGGACAATAATAATAACCGAATTGGTCAGTGGACGAATATTTCCTCAACGGGGTGGATATTGCAGCTTTCTCACGAGCTAAACCCAGAGGCTCAGATAGGGATGTACACACTAAAGGCTTTTATTGGCGACCGAACAATCTCCCAGGTTTTTGAGGTGAAAAAATATGGTAAGTTATGAACATTGTGTATTTAATGTGCAATAGTTCAGTGACAGATCTGAGGTCTTGCAACGTTTTAATTTTGGTTTAGTTTTGCCCAAGTTTGATGTGACCTTAAACACACCACAGACGTACAGCGTTGCAGATGTGGGACTGAAAGTTGAGGCTTGTGCCAAGTGAGTGATTGTTATGTTCTTGTCTTGTGGTTGGTCAGTTCTTGATCTTGTTCCTTGTGACGTTTTCCAGATACACATATGGCCAACCTGTACCCGGTCAAGCCTTGGTGGAAGTGTGCCGTGAGCCATTTCCATACGCTGTGGTTCCTGAGTTGACCCGTTGCTTGACTCAAACCGCAGAGGTGTGACTCCTGACTTGCAGTGGAGGGTTTTTCTTCTGCTTGTGCTTGACTAAAAATGTGACCCTTTGTTCTGCTACTAGATGAATGACACAGGCTGCGCCTCCCTTACTGTCGACACATCAGTGTTTTTTAACCCCAAATTTGAAAATAATATGAAAGATGCGCTGCTTGTAAAAGTGAATGTCACTGAGGAGGGAACAGGTGAGCTACTGGCTGATCTGAACCAAAGACATGCGTACAGAGGAAGTTGACTTGTTTATTCAGAGTTTGTTTTTTCCCCAGATGTATTGATGTCAAAATCTGCAACCGTGTCCATTACGTTTGAAGTCGGCAAGGTCACGTTTGTGGACCTCCCAGATAATTTTGAACCTGGATCAACGATTAAAGGAAAGGTAAGTAGAAGTTGACCATTTGTCGCAGAAACCTTCACATTGGTTCCCTTTCCTAACCTTGATTCCCTACAGATATCCATGTCTCGTTTCGATGGGACTCCAGTTGCAAACAAAGCGGTTTATCTCCTGGATGGTAACAGCTGGCCCCACAAACTGCTGCAGAATCTGACCACAAACCAGAAAGGACTGGCCACATTCTCCCTCAGCACTGCTAATCTTCCTAAAGCTGCTCTCAATCTGGTGGTACGATTTGCTCTGTTTTGTGAACTGGACTTCTCACAATTGCTAGAAACCCATTCCATTCGTTGATCCCCAGGCAAGTGCGACTCCAGCGGTTGTCAGTGGTTACAAATCGCCATACTTCACTACAGATACAAGGGTTGTTCAGCTTCTCCAACCTGATGCTTCCAGTAACCCATCTAGTGAACTGACTATAGTGAAGCTCGAGCAGCCACTCAAATGTGGTGCTGCGTTTCCAGTGACCGTGAAGTATTCTTTTGTTGGAGAGGCTGGTGCCTACAGCGTTGACATCATCTATATAGTGCGTGGACATCTGGGTTTTTTTTTTTAAAACATTGCTCTTGCCTGTTTTTACTTTTTTTTTTTTTTACTTTTTTTTTTTTTTTTTTTTTTAGGTCTTGTCCAGAGGATTGATTGTCCTCCATGGATTTCAGACGGTCAAAGCGAGGGCTTCTAATACCGTCACTAGCGGCTCTGTGTCGTTCCAGCTGTCTGTCAGTGTCAATATGGCTCCAGTTGTGCAGATTCTAGTCTATTGCGTTCTGCCCAGTGAGAATGTTGTTGTTGGTAGTGCGTCGTTTGACACAGAAACTTGTCTCCAAAACCAGGTATGATATGCACTAACATCTTTTGCCTTCAAGTGGGGTATAATGACGTGTCCTACAGTGTGTTGATTCTTGTTCCAGGTGTCTCTACAGTTCTCTCCTGCTACGGCCGTTCCTGCTGAGGAAAATGTTCTGACTGTCTCTGCTCAAGCAGGATCTCTGTGTGGCATCAGTGCTGTAGATCAGAGCGTCTGGATCTTGGAGCCAAGAAGACGTCTGAGTGCGAAAATGGTATCCATGTGCAGCTGATTTAAATTCTTGTTGATCTTGATTGACATTCAGGTTCAACTTGAGAATTTGAGGACTGATGGACTAATTGGACAAACCTATGCTATTATGTGGCTCTTATGATTATAGCATTTTTACTGTACATTAACACCTAACGCTTATAAAATGACCATAACATGCCAAACATTAATGTTTGTCACATTTCTAGAAAATTGTTAAACTAAATGCACTGTTTTATGGTCATAGGTGTTTGACTTGCTGCCAGTGCGATCACTATCAGGTTACCCAAACGGCGTTCAGGATGAACCAGAGTGTCTAGGTTTTCGACCCCGTCGATATGTTCGGATAAATCCTCCCTACATTGTCCCTACAAATCAAGCCTACACAACCTTCAAGGTAGAAAACCGTTCATGACCATATAGTTACTAAATAATACAGAGTCATTGACTTTAAATCTGTCTTGATTTGACTTTAAATCTGTCTTGATTTGACTTTAAATCTGTCTTGATTTGACTTTAAATCTGTCTTGATTTGACTTTAAATCTGTCTTGATTTGACTTTAAATCTGTCTTGATTTGACTTTAAATCTGTCTTGATTTGACTTTAAATCTGTCTTGATTTGACTTTAAATCTGTCTTGATTTGACTTTAAATCTGTCTTGATTTGACCTGATACTATGACAGAGCCTGGGAATGAAGATCGCAACAAATCTCCCTGTACGAGCCCCTCCGTGCCCGCTGTATCCTAGATTTCCAGGTAGTAGGTCTATGCAAATGGACAATTCTTTCAGTGAAGACAAAATTCTGCATGACTTGCCTTGAGTTAGTTTATTCCATGTTCTTTGTGGATCAGCAAATTCTGATGTTTAATCATATTTTAATAAATTAAGAGGGGCAGTTATGGACCTTGTTTATTGTGCAGACTTAAGTTAAAAGTTGGTGTAAATTGCTTGTCTTGCCAGTGATGAATGGCCACGTTCGTCCTCTGGCTATGGCTGAAAGGGCTCCGGCTGAAATTGCTCCAAAAGAGGATGTGTCACCTCCAGCACTTTCTGCTTTTGTGACTGTCAGGACTTACTTTCCAGAAACATGGCTCTGGCAGCTTGCTCAAGTGGGGTTAGTGAAGCATCTTGTTCCTTCTAAAGCGAGTTGTGCACATATTTTACTTCTCCTGTTCCCCTCATTTCTTTTTAACTTCTGTCCTTCAGAGACACTGGATCCACACAAATTCCCCTCACTGTTCCTGACACCATCACCACATGGGAGACTGAGGCGTTCTGCCTGTCCTCAAAAGGTTTCGGTCTGGCTCCTCCTGCTCTGCTGACGGTTTTCCAGCCCTTCTTCCTGGAGCTCTCCCTGCCGTACTCCATCGTCCGTGGGGAGTCTTTTGAGCTGAAGGCCACAGTCTTCAGCTATCTGTCCAAGTGCATCATGGTCTGTCATGGTTTTTTTTTTTATATAATGGATCTTTATATTTATATAGAAGGTCATGTGTCTTTTGCTCCATGTGCTCTGTTTCATTTTACAGGTTAAAGTAACACCAGCTTCATCCACTGCCTTCACTCTTAAACCATATACTGATCCATATTCATCCTGTCTTTGTGCCAGTGGGAGAAAGACCTTCAAATGGGTTCTCTCAGCTTCTGCTCTAGGTCAGTTTTGGACTGCCTTTCTAAATTAGACAGGAAGTGAGCAACACCTAATGTACACTTGTCTCTGCAGGAACTGTCAATGTGACCGTCAGTGCTTCAGCTGAAGCATCCCGGACTCGATGTGGCACTGAAGTTGTAACTGTGCCTACGAGAGGACGCATTGACGTAGTTACTCGAAGTCTACATGTCCTGGTGAGTGTTAACCAGCCTACTGGAGTTTGATCATGGAGATCATGCTGTTTTACTGATATGGTGTTTTATTGCTTTTATAGCCTGAAGGAGTTGAAAGGACAAACACCCAGAGTTGGTTACTGTGTCCAAAGGGTTTGTTAGCATTCAATGATTCCTCAAAACATTTTCCCTATACAGCCACATATTAGCCAAGTGTTAAATATTGATCCCTTCTCTTGTGTGCAGGGAAAGATCTTTCTGAAGACGTGACGCTGACATTTCCAAAAAATGTGGTTCAAGGATCAGCCAGATGCTCTGTTTCAGTCCTTGGTAAAACATTTCATTGAGTAGAAACTGACAGGTAATGTTTCGCAGAATAACTTTTCTGATGTGGGTTTAATGCTTGACCTCATAGGGGACATAATGGGTCGTGCACTGAAGAATCTAGATCGGTTATTACAGATGCCGTATGGCTGTGGAGAACAGAATATGATTGTTCTTGCTCCCAATATTTACATCCTGCTGTATCTGGAAGTCACAGGGCAACTCACCGCAGCCATCCGAGAGACTGCCACAGGCTTCCTTAAGAGCGGTATGGATGACCAAATCCACTTTAACTTTGGTCAAGAAGGGAGTTAGACTGGAGAAGGACTAAACCTCTTTGGAATTTAGTTTCCTACAATTTACATGTGGGTTTTGTCCCAATCAGGATACCAAAGACAACTGAACTACAGACATAATGATGGTTCATACAGCACATTTGGTAATGATGAATCGAATACATGGTGAGTTTCGCTCTGTTCTGCTGTTGTGTGTAATCTGTTGTGGAAGTTTAAGTTCAGTTTGTCACAACCTTTTTCACGACCAGGTTGACCGCCTTTGTCATGAGGTCTTTTGGTCTAGCGAGACAGTTTGTCTTCATTGATCCACATGTCCTGCAGAGTGCAAAGGATTGGTTGATCAGCAAACAGGGTTCAGACGGCTGTTTCATGCAGCAGGGAACTCTGCACCACATCGACATGAAGGTGCAATACATGTTTCTTAAACGATGCCCTAATCAATTGACTTGAGATGAGGCTGTTCTTCTAAATCAAATGTGGTGGTGTTTTAGGGTGGTGTTGGTGACGAGGTGACCATGACTGCCTACATTGTTGCATCACTGCTCGAACTAGGTGTCTCCACAACGGTAAATGCATCTCCAGTATTTTTGTGAGCTCCTTGCAGATTTTTCTGATACTGGTTTTGATTTCAGGATCACGTCATTACCAACGGTCTGTCATGCTTGAGGCCTGTCGTTGGCAATGTGGGAAACACTTACGCCACGGCTTTGCTGACCTACACCTTCAGTCTAGCTGGAGAGGCCACCACTCGGTCACAGCTTTTAGCTAGCTTGAAGAACCTTGCCATTTCTGATGGTGAGATTTACCAGCCTCTTGATGTTTGATCATCAGGTTCTTTGTCATCAACTTTTCTCTCCTCCATCTCATCCTAAGGCTCTAAGGTCCATTGGTCCCAGACAACATCTGGTGATACTCTGGCGGTGGAGATCAGCTCTTACGTGCTTCTAGCGGTTCTCGCTGTTCAGCCTCTCACGACAGCTGATCTGGGTTATGCTAACCGCATTGTCAACTGGCTCGTGACCCAGCAGAATCCCTATGGAGGCTTCTCCTCCACCCAGGTGCCTCTGACTACCATACATGAGTGCAATAATTTATGAGGAGTTTTTAATCTGGTGCTTGTTTTTAGGACACTGTGGTGGCTCTTCATGCCCTGTCGGTGTACGCTGCTCAAGTGTTCAGCTTGGACGGCTCCAGCACTGTTACCGTACAGTCCTCAGTAGTAGGAGGAGACTCTTATAGCTTCAAGGTGAATCGGGACAACAGGCTGCTGTATCAGGAGAAGCCACTGAAGAACATTCCCGGCAAATATAGTGTTAAAGCATCAGGATCCACTTGTGTGTCTGTGCAGGTCTGTATCTTCACTCCCTCAACTTCTGTTGTGCACATCCAAATCTTACTGTACTTTGTTTGCTCTGCACTCATACTATAGGTTGCATGTTTCTACAACATCCCAACACCCGTTAAAGCTGCCAAAACGCTGAGTGTCGAAGCGAAGGTTAATGGAGACTGCCAACTTTTTGGAGCTGATCTCATGTTGAATTTCACGGTGACGTAAGAACCTTTCACTTTGTCCTGAAATCAGCTAATGTTTGACTAACAAAGGTAAGATGTGTTCTTGATCCTGTTGACTATACCTCTTATTTTCCCATCACCCTCATTCAGATTCAATGGTGTAAAAGCAAGCACTAACATGGTTATTGTGGACATTAAGCTCCTGTCAGGCTTCACGGCAGATACGTCACTGGTTTGTATGCGTTCAAGATGATTTAGAGAGTCCAAAGATGCTTGAAGCTCCTTCAGTTGTAATTTTGTATGTAAATGGTCTTCCCCCTCAGCTTGGTTCTTCACCCCAATCATTCGCTCCGCTTGTGGAGCGGGTTGATTCTGAAGATGATCATGTCTTAGTGTATCTGAAAGAGGTGAGACTCACCCTGAGCACATTACTAGATGCCATCTCATGTTCTTTGTATGTGCTGATGTTCATCCTTTCTGTCTTGTAGGTTCCCAAAGGTGTCCCCATGAGTTACACTCTGCAGCTGAAACAGGTTCTTAAAGTGAACAATCTCAAGCCAGCAGTCATAAATGTTTATGACTACTATCAGCCAAGTAAGTGTTCATCCTGATTATGCTTTGCTCTGGCTGAATTGTTAAATTATCCAGTTCATTTTCATGTTTCTCTCTCAGGTGATTCATTTGAGACCACGTACACATCTCCCTGTCCATGATTTGATTCAGTACTGGCTGTAGGACATGTGACTTAAATAAAACTGCTTTTATACAAGTTATCTTTGCCTCCTTTTGTTGCTAATCTGTGTTTGTTTGAATCAGGAACTTGGTGTTCATGAGTTTTGTCCTGTGACTTCAAGTCTTTACAAGACTAAAGTGTTCACTCAGGCAGTGACGGTTAAATTGTTTTTGGACTTGTCTGAATTTAGACTGCAATTAAGTGCTCTTCTCCTTACCAATCATGGTAATAGACAATTTTTCTATAAAAGCATTTAGTTATAGACTATCCAGTGCAGCCAGTTTTACTGTAACAAACCAAAAATCAAGAATTGCAGAATAATGTAGTTCAGTCATTATTCTATGAGCCTCAGTGAAGGGTTTAATTTAACTTTACACACAGTATGTAACAGATTTATTGTCAATTGATGTTCTCAACCCTGATCCTCGAGGGCCACAGTCCTGCAGAGTTTAGCTCCAACCCTAATCAAACTCACCTGAACCAGCTAATTAAGCTCTTCGGGACTACAGACAGGTGAGTTTATCAAGGTTGGAGCTAAACGCTGTAGGAAAGTGACCCTAATGTAATCTCGTATCATTGCAATGACAAATTATTAATGCTTTTATGTGCCAAAAAAAGTTGACTATCTTTACTTCCATATAGATTATGTCAGAAGTAAGATTCATGTGTTGATCTGTGGAAGTGAAGACTTTTGTTTTTTTTCACAAAACATTGACATTGCGCCATAAAATTGGGGTTAAACCTCTGGAGTCACATGGATAACTTTTTCTTTATGAATGTTTGAAAGTTTAGGATGAACAATTTTTAAATGGAAAGATGGAAATCTCTCAGGTTTCATTAAATCTTAAGTTGTGTTCTGAAGATGAACAAGTTTCTTATGGTTTTAGAATGCATTGATGGTGAATAAAGGCAAAATGTTCATTTTTGGGGAACTAACCCTTTAAAGTTCTTTGTTTTATACTATAGTATATCAAGCGACGAGAATACTTTTTGTGCGCAAAAACAAACAAAAATAACGACTTTATTCCACTATTCATTTCCTTCTCTCTGGGCCTCGTAGTGTTTTTGCGCAGTGCGTTTGTGTTGCATGTCATCACACATCACATGACCGGCGTCGGCCAATAGTGAACCTACGTGGTGACGTGTACACAGACGTGCTGCGCAAAAACACTACGCGAACCAACTAGAGGCCCAGAGAGAAGGAAATGAATAATGGAATAAAGTCGTTATTTTTGTTTGTTTTTGCGCACAAAAAGTATTCTCGTCGCTTTATAAACTTAAGATTGAGCCACTGGAGTCACTTGGACTATATTAACGATCTCTTTAATAACTTTTCTGGGCCAGCAAGTTTCGGTCACATAGAAGCCTATGGAGGAGTGAGACATGGCTCAGATTTCATCAAAAAATATCTTAATTTGTGTTCCGAAGATGAACGAAGGTCTTACACGGTTGGAACAACATGAGGGTGAGTAATTACTGACAGAATTTTCATTTTTGGGTGAACTAACCCTTTAATTTTGAATCCTGCATATTAGGAATAAAACAATAGGCTTTTAATTTATTTGAGAAGGTCAAAATGTAGTTATTGATGGTGCAGAGATATTTAGAAGTTATAACTAGTTATTATGATATCCATCACTCTGGCAGAGTTAGTTGAGTTTAAATAAAATTTTAAACTTCTCTCTTCTTTTTGTCTGTTTTTTAACATGCCTAAGACTTTTGCACAGTACTGTACATAAATGTCTTTATTCATTAAAACGTTGATCTATCTCTATTTCATTTGGATAAAAATATAACTGTTTTCATAGTTCACTTTGAAATTAAATTTTGATATGTTTTAGCTTACCTGAAGGGCATCCAAGATGTAGGTGTCTTTTTTTTCGCAGTAGTTTCAATTTTGATATTTTTAGGTCAAACCGTCCTTGTCTGACAGTCATATCATGCAGGTCTATGGTCAGGCCCGGATTAACACCGTGTAGTGCCCCTGGGTGACCATTTGAAGTGCCCCCCACACCCCCCACAACTCAAATGCTAGTGCAACATGAACATGTCATACTAAATATCTTTATTTCCATCGAAAATTGTATGTATACTACAAGCAAAACTATATGTCTAAAAAACATTGCAAACATATACCAAATAAGCAAGCCCAAGAAAGACTGTTGTAACTAAGCAACCATATCAACAGCTGAATTCAGCACCATAGAGACGGATGGCAGCAACACACACATACTGAACTTTACAAGCATCTCTAAAGCAACCTGCTAAAAGAAAAAAAAAACATTCCACAAATTTCTTTTCAACAACATCGTCACATATGTGCACAGAAGTAATGGCAAATAAGCCTTACCTTTAGCATAACATCTTTTTTCTAGACTTTGTGCATGCAAAATCGTTAATTAATTCCTCAAAGTCAATTCCCTTGACTAGTTCGGATTCAATAGCCAGCAGGGAGAGTGCAGACAGTCACTTCTGTCTCATGGTTGTCCTGAGTTCATTTTTCACTCTTAAGTTGAGAGAATGATCTCTCTCCCTCGCAGTTGGTAACGGGCAGGGTTAAGAACAGTCTGAGTGCAACGAATACACTTGGGAAAGTAGTCTGTAGCCCATTTTTTCGTAGAATTTGCATCATATCCTCTGGTGAACGATTTTTCTCTTCCCGCACGAAATTCTTGAACTGAAGAAGTTCATCTCCAAAGTCTCTGTCCAGGTCATGTGGATATGTGGATGAGAGCGCAGCAGCACGTTTGCGCACACAATCACAGTCTGTATCGGTATCAAACAAAACCCCAAATAGTTCATTCAAGTCCCTGTATGCATCAATGCGTTTAGAAAGACAGGACAGCAAGTTGTCAATGATCACATTTAGTGGTGCACGATTTATCGGCCGCCGATATAATATCGGCCGATATGGTCATTTTTTTACACATCGGTATCGTTCCGATGTCAAAATATGGCCGATGTGAACAGGCCGATATTTAACGTGTGAAGCTGAAGAGGTTGATGTGAGAGAAATACACATTTCATACAGATGACACAAGCAGAGAACAGTCTGTTTTCTTTCATTTTTAATTGTTCTGTTTAAAAATAGAAGTTTCAAGCTTTCTATATATGTCTCAGGTCTGTGAGGCAGGTAGGTTTCGGTTCATTTATGAGACGCGCTCCAGGTTAACGCGCCGTCGCCTCTGTCCTGATTAAATATTTTCTAGTATATTTACTTTTTATTTATTAAATCCAATGCAATTCGTTGATGAAACATTGATCAAAATTAAGATACAATTAATACAAAACGAAATTAAATTTAAAGACAGGCTTTGTGCTTTCTGCTTGAGGTCTCTGTGAAAGTTTTAAAGCAGTTTTTAAGTGCCGAGAGCGCTCACGTCTGTAACAGAGAACTGGCCCGTCCATAACATTGTTAATGCAGTCCAGTGCGACTTATGTTTTTTTCCTCTTCATGACACATTTTTGACTGATCGTTTTTTGACTCGTAGATATTTGAATATATTGCTTGATATATGATGATACCCATTCGAATTTGATTTTTCTCAAAAGTGACAGCGCGTGTGATTTGTGGATTCTGATAAGTGCGAGTGGAAAAACAGGCGTTAATTTATTCATTCTCAGTGTTGAGAAACGTAGCCTTCATGTGTTATTGTGTTAATAATAACTAAAGTAGCCTACCTAATTATGTTTCATATTTATTTTGTATGAAAACTATCGCGTCCGTTGCGTATGGATTAATAAAGTAGGCTACCGTTGTATCAGTGCTGCGCGAGCTCTCTCACAAACACGGACGCGCGCACAGAGAGAGAAGATAATTGTAAAATGAAAACGGGCTAAGTTTAAATTTTGTTCTTGCTTGTTTTTTTTTTTCTGTCAAAATGTCAGAAAGCATTTTGTATTATCCATCCGTGTTTTTAAAATTCGTTAAATGACGGACGTTTTACTGTTAACGGTTACTGTTAATATGTCGGATTCGTCTTATAGCCTACTTGTTATTATTTTTAGAATAAGTGATTCGTTATGCTATTATTGGACTCCTGTCTATTCATTGTCAACTGTTTTCTATAAATATGTTTGTATTGGCCTACATTTATTCAGCTGCGTGTCCTGTTTAAAATGTGCAATGTTCAAACGCAAAGACAGCACATCACTAGAAGCCCCTTTCCCTGTGGTATTTTTTAGTATAATATTTGGATATTGGAATAATAAATGAAGTAGCCTATCTGAATTGTACACTTGTTCCTGTTTTTTTTTTTTGTTGTTTTTTTGTTTTTTTACTGTTTTCTAAGGGTTTCTTAATTTTAGAAACTGACCAGCACACATTATATGCAATGCAATATAATGCATGTGTGTATGTGTGACATATTTTGCACACAGGTAAAGGTGCCCAATATCAGTCATTTCTAAAGTAAAAAAAATGTGTTTTGGAAAATAGCTCTTTATTTGATAATCATTAAAATTTGTTTTCTATACAGAGATATCGACATCGGTAAATATCGGTATCGGCCGTAACAGCAATATTAATATCGGTTATCGGTATCGGCCACAATTTTCACATCGGTGCATCCCTAATCACATTATATGTTTCCACCTTAAATCGCTGACTTCCATTTACGATCTCGTCATCGACTCATCTGCAAATATTTTTTTTTCTCACCCGCTGTGTCTCGTGTTGATAGAAATGAGTCACACACTTCATGTCCCGTGATGACTTTTAAACTGAGAAAATTGATCTCTGAGTGTTGCCACAAACAAATGCAGAGATTCTAGCAAACGCTGTGTAGTATCCAAGTTTATATCACGCTTCTGCAACGTGTGTGTCACTTGTGGCTTTGAACCTACTCAGCACAGTATCCCATAGATTTGCCATTATTGCAGACTCCAATTTATCAAGTTTATGACCGAGCGCAGCAGCCTCGCGCTTTGCGTCATTTTTTTCCCTCTGCATCTGTGGCGAACCTTCCCAAGGCCTCTCTTATTGCACTGTAGTTTTCTCTCAAAGCTTTGGTGGAGTCCGCTCTACAACTCCTTCTAGTATTTGAAAGTGGTTTAAGAGTACAGCTGATCTTCAGATCCTTGTTGTTAAATATCCGACTCCAACGGTGAGGGGATGCGGCAGAAAATGCATACAGTGACTGAAGAAGATAAAAAAAATCACTTGCATCTTTACAGCTGTTGTCAATGCTGTTTACACCAACAAGATTAAGTGAATGTCCAGCACAAGGCACATAATGAATCAGAGGGTTAACTTTTTTCAGATGTGCCTGAAGACCGTTATATTTACCAGCCATATTACTGGCGTTGTCGTAACTTTGTCCCCGGCAATTTGCCAAGTCTAACCCCAAATCATGAACCATTTTTATTACGCATTCAGCAAGACTTGTTCCAGTGTGGCTGTGAATAGGCTCGAAACCAATGAATCTCTCCACCACTTTCCCTTCCTCGCTGACAAATCTAAAAACGAATGTCAACTGGTCAACGTGAGACATATCAGGGGTTGAATCTACGATGACTGAGAAATACTTAGCATGCTGTAGTTCGTCTGCAATTGTTTTCTTTACTTTCTCACCCATCAAGCAAATGAGCTCCTCACACACAGTGGATGACAGGTATGATGTTGTCCCTCGTCCCTTTTGACCATACTTTTCTATGTGTTCTCTTAAAAACGGATCAAACTGTGCAATAAGTTCCAGTAATCCGAGGTAATTGCCATTACTTGAATAGCACAAAAGTTCATAATCGTCTCTGAATGCTAGGCCTCTCTCACTCAAGAATTTAATTACAGCCACAATGCGCCTCAAGACCTCCTTCCAATATTTTCCCTCAGCATCCCTCTGCCGCCTGAGCGAAGCATCCACTGTGCCCACATTTTTCGATCGGCGCAATAAATCCAGCATGCTGTGTCTGTGGTTTGCACTCTTCTCATGGTCCGAAATTCGCTCAGGATGTCTCCAGTCAGAGAACCCAGACGTAAAAGCATTACATTGTGAGGATAGCAGTTTACAAGCAAAACAGTAAACCATACCTGCTGATGGTGAGTAAATTAACCACTCTCTAGACACTACCTCGTTGTTTGGGAGGCAACAATGCAATAAATCATTGGTAAGTGATCGCGTTTTACTTCCAATACCGATGTCCCGCACAGATGCTGGGTATTTAGGCGCCCTATTCTGATAGGCTGCAGGACCTTGAGAAACAGCAACTTCCCTGACGTGGTCTGTGATAGCTCCCCATAGTTCAGGGTCCGTTGAGATGGTAAAATCCTCTGGCAGCGCCGGCGACTGCTGCACCTGATCCTCCAACCTACGTGTATTTCCATCAATCTCGTGAGCCAACCCGCCCTCATCCTCTCCGTTGCCTTCACTCTCCAGCACGTTATCGTCTTTGCTCACATTAGCTGCTTCAGTCGTACCGGTTGAGGCATTAGTTTCGCTGCTGCTAGTGCCTTCTGCTGGTGATGCTGATGCCTCTGTCTTTTCTTCATTTCGAAGAAAAAAAATTGATATCGCAGGAACTTTTTGAAGGGTGGCTATCTGTCGTGTTATTTTCTCTTTTTTTAGTTGACGTTTGGCACAACCGCTAAGCTGATGCTGCCTATCCATTTTGAATTTAATGTTTTAAATCGGCGGGCTCGACTCGGAGTGGGGGAGGGGCAAATGCACTGTGACCTGTCACCTGACCCAATCGCAATTCTTTATGGATATAATTAATATTCTCTCTGTGTATATTGTATTATTAACTGATCATTTTGTATCTGCAACTCTTCCAGTAAAATAATATATACAAAACATGAAAAATATTTTAAAGTCTAGTCATTCTCTTAATCACTTGGTGCCCCCCTATTGGCTGGTGCCCCAGGGCACTCGCCCAATCCCGTCTATGGATAATCCGGCCCTGTCTATGGTTATGGTTGATGCGACGTGTGTCGAGAAAAAGTGGGCGTGCCAGATGAAGCCGCGATTCGAGGCTTATGTTGTTAACGTGAAAATCACGTGACTAATGACAAACGAGGCCTCGGTTTGTGTGGATACGTCATCGGTTCGGGCCGAGTGTTGCTTCCGGATAAAAAGTGGTTTGAAACTCGCGCCACCTTGTGGGTGTTGTCAGGAGTAGAAGAAGCAGTTGTAGTAGTGTCAGAGAGTTAGATAACTATCATTGTCATTGTCGTTATTGTGTCATATGTGAGGGCTGTATATTATTATATTATCAGGTTAGAATAGTTATAGTATAGGCTATAATTATTATAGTAGGCCTAGCTATATTATAGTCTTGTTATATTAATTAGATAAGTTTATTTGGATTGCTCTGGATTTTGCATCTGGACTGGACTGCTTTTTGATTTGGATTGCCCTTTTGGATTTGTTTGCTTTTTGTGACTCTTCCTTTTTCCTGGGAACGGAGCAGTAAGAAAGAGGGAATCCTCCCCTGTCTGGGCTCAACAGAAGCAGTATCCTCATTTATACCAGCTGGCATTTTTACATTCCCCTGCATCCTCTGTTCCTTGTGAAAGGATCTTTTCCCAGGCTAGAGCGATTTTGTCCAAGAAGAGGAATCGTCTAAACCCCAACACACTTGAAATATTTCTGTTTCTCAATAAAAAATCTATTGTAATACTTCCTTTCGGACTATTCTGTTGCAGTTTACTTTAATCTGTTATCTATAATCTGCTAAATGAATAAATTTACTTTATTACACTCCCTCTAACATGCACTCAACACAGTGTCACTGTTGTTGTTCATACTGTCACTATCCAAACAATTTATGAATAATTAAAGGGACACTTCACCCATTTGCATTAAGCTTTGCATTGTTAGAAACCCAGTCATACTATTGAATGGTCGTGCAACACTCTCTCATTTTCCCCTGAGACGGGAGAAATCTGTTATTTACCTCTTACACTTCTTCCTACAATGACGCAAAAATCGTCATTTTGCGCCATTGTAGGAGGAAGTGTAAGAGGGGGGGATTTCTGTTGACACTACAGACACTCTCATTTTCCCAGGGTGCGGGACCCGCTCACGCTACAGACCTATTACAGATCAGTGGGTGGGACTTTACTCTCTGAAACTGAAAGCAATATCCTCCATCTTGTTTGAAGCTAAGCTAACAGGCGCTGTGGAGACAGATGTAAAGTTATGACAATAGCGGAGGAGAGTGCTCAATATGATATAGAAGAAGAGGATTTCGGAAGTCTGATGCTTGAATCAGGTGTTTGTGGCTACCTTTACAAGCCGCATTATAGCGAAGAGCAGCCGAGGCAGAAGACCTGCCTGCCGCGGACGAGGAGCCTGGACTGGCTCGAGTTAGAGCGGACTGGTGGCGCCGGTGATCTCACTATGCAACTACGAACCGCTACGAACACAGAGATAGAGTCCGTCTGCGGCAAAGAATTTCAACGATGACAATTTCTCCTGGACGAAATCTCTGAATCAGACGAGGACACGGACGTTTGTGTTGAGAACTATCCTAGTTTCGCACCGCATATGTTCTGACTGAACATCCAGGTACCATGCAATAATTCACCTTTTCGAAAGAAATACAAACGAGGAGTAATGCACTGAGTTCGCCAACTAACTTGACATTTTGTGTGAATGTGAAATTAATTTCAAGCTCTGGTGGTAGCTAGCCTTGTAGACGGAAGAGTGATTTCTCTTATAGGCAGATATGCGCTGTTCTGGATTAGTGGGAGTGGCTTGCGGAGCTGTGCAATGTGGTGCATTGTGGGAGTTGTTGTCTTTCATACAAATGCGTCCTGAAGTTATTTTTTGTCTTTCCTCGGTCACGAAGGCACCAAATTCAAAATTTATTTTACATTTCGACTACATATATGACCCACTTTAAATAAAAAACATTGTTCAAATGGGTGGATTGCCCCTTTATTTAACTGTGTGTGTGACTGCACAAGTAAATTCAGACAGAGAAAGATACATATTTTATATTATACACAGTAATGGAAAAATGATCATGTCTTTTTATTATTGCAAATGAAAGGTTACAGACATCAACAGTGAGTACAAAATAAATAAATATTTTTATTTATAAAAATATTTTTTATAAAATATACATTTAAATATAAATATACAAATCAATATAAATATGTATTTGTATATTTACATTACAAATAAATATTTTTATTTATAAAAGTATTTTTTGAAATATACATTTTTATATATATATAAAAATATATATATAAAATGAGGGAGGGTGAGCGTGACACTGGTTCAGAATGAATTAATTTGTCTGCTATTTCTTTGCACAGTAGCTAGGTGTCACTAGTGAGCAATGCTAAATGAAGCTTCGAGTAATGAACCTTTGGCTGAAGCAATGGGCTGCGAGGTCTCAGTGGTTCAGGAAGCCTCATTTTGCCATCACTAGTCACGGTCTCAAAGAGGATACACAGAGTCCAAATTAAAACAATTCCCCTTCGTAAGTACGCATTGATGGCCTAAGACACGAAACGAGCGGTTTGTGTGAGAAAACGAACAGTATTTATAGAGTTTTTACCTCTTATAACACACCCACGTCCAAGTGATCTGAGGGCGCGGGTGTTACTCCTCTGTAAAAGAGGAAATGGACAATAAAACACGGACGCGATGCAGCTTCTGTCCAGTCCGATGTTATAATGTATTTACCATGAACAGCATAGTAACATATTTACTCAGTATCACAATTACATGTTATTCTCCATTTTGCACAACATAATGTCTCTCTAAGAAACTTCACAATTTGGAGAAATATTAGCTGGTCATTTATAACTCCATATTACTGAAATACCTGAGTTAACCTTTAAAGTGAGTTACCAAAGATATCAAAATGTTTTTTACAGCATCTTAAAACAGTATTATTCAAACAAAATAGATTTAACTTAGCTCTGGAAGTGTTTAGAACAATAAACAGCATAAAATATATTCTGTAATGCTATACTGCTGTTTTATAGTTATTAATTCAGAATACACTTGACATTTTACACTTGACAGTAGTAGCATTGTGCTTACACATAAACTATGTTGCTTCTTTGCATTAAAAACTCACTTTTCTTAAACCTATTCAATAGCACTTTTACCTTATCCGTATGATCTAAAACAAATATGCACAGAGAAAATGGCTGCGGTGTTCCATTACCGTCACGCTTTAACCTCGATTCACGTGCTACAACATGTGCTATAGTACACAGCTAGCACGCAGGCTACACTAAAGCAACACTTCAGACTACTAAATGCACGTGAATCATTACAAATCACTAACATTTACTTCCCGCATGTTCCTTACATTACTAAACACATCTATAAATCATTCAAACACAATACAACCCTCGTTCATACCTGTAAAAGAGGAAATGGACAATAAAACACGGACGCGATGCAGCTTCTGTCCAGTCCGATGTTATAATGGACGAACGTCAGCCGCGCGCTCCGTACACAGGCTGAACGAGGCATTATTAATCGTTAACAGATCCTTACTGAACAAGGCATTAGCGATCAATCACAAACTGGTACTTAAACTTAAAGTGAAACTTATGTAAACAAGCAAACATTGTAATTTAAATGTTATACAATAAAACAATAAAACAGCATTTTAAACACAGATTGTCTTGTCTTTTTATCTTATTAATCTCTTTAGCCTCTTTTACCCAAAGAGCAATGGATTACTGATCTACAACTTATAAGTGTATTTTAACTTTTTCCTTTTTATGGACCATTTTAAGTATATTTTAACTTGTATCAACTTATTCAATGACATGCAATGTATGAGTATGACATCATTTTTATCATCCTTACATACTCCCCTTCAACACAGATGTCGTCCTCGACATCCCAACCAACAGATGGGTAATGATGAAGACAGTTAAACCGTACATATGATGTCACCAGATCACCTTTGTAACAGTTCATATACAAGCACTCAGCTTATTCAAAAGTCCAGGAGTGTGTGTAGTGTATATGTTAGCACTCAGCTTGTCCATCAGTCCATCATTGAGTGAAGAATGAATGTGTGTGCATTGATAACACTCAGTATGTTCAACAGTCCATCAATGAGTGTATGTATGTTCATATGGTTAAGTGTGTTAACTCTCAGATTGTTCAACAGTCCATCAATGAGTGTATGATGTATGTTCAAATGGGTAAGTATTAACACTCAGATTGTTACACAGTCCATCCATGAGTGTATATTGAATGTGTGTGATGTACGTTCAAATGGGTAAGTATCAACACTCAGATTGTTCCACAGTCCATCCATGAGTGTCTGATGTATGTTCAAATGGGTAAGTGTGTTTCACATTCAGTACCCTGGTACCACAACAGACTGGTAGCCAAAGTGCTGTACTGGAGTCATCCATGCATTTGCTGCTTGCACGGCTCTATAAGGTGCTGGTGAGTACCACTGCATGATGTTACTTGTGGGTTCGGTGCTGTAACAACCAGGATTGCCCAACTGGTCATATGTGAAGACTCTTGGAGGCCGTCTCTCCCTGACTGGTCGCTGGTATCGCTGTTGATGTCCACGGTGGGTTCCACTCTGAACAGGTGACTGCACTATGGACGTTCCCTCCCCCAGGGCAGTGTCCTTTTGAGCAATAATCTCCTGTTGTCCTGATGTGTCCCTCTCTGTCAGTGTATCTCCACTATCTTGCTCCAGCTGGCAAAGGTCCTGTTGCTGCGGCTCAGCATCCTGCGAAAGTTGTTCAACTTCCTTGTCAGCATCCTGACTGTCCGTGTCTACTTCGGGCTGTATCACAGGGAGAGGCTGATCCATGGGCGGATAGTATCCATAGTCATCTTCATCACTATCCTCAACGTCTACTTCTTGGTGTTGTTGCTCTCTTCCTTTGCGGGTCCATGCTGTGATTTGTCTTTTTGCTTTAACTGGTTTCAGTTGTATTTCCAGTGGCAAATGGTCACACGGCAACAGCAGGTTACGATGCACTATCCTACGTCCTCTCGCTTTGCCTTGTTCTGATATTACTTCATATATGGGCATGTCTTTTCCCACCTGACGGATAACTTTGTGAATGCAATCCTCCCAGTGATTTCGGAGCTTCCCTGTTCCGCCCCTGGGTGTCAAATTCCTGACGAGAACCCGGTCACCCTCGTGCAATACAGAACTCCTCACTTTGCTGTCATAATTTCTCTTACTCTTTTCAGCACATTTTTTTGCATTTGCCATTGTGATCTCATAAGCCTCTTGCATCTGTTCTTTCCACCTTCTCATATACTCCTGATGATCAGCAGTCCCAGCCTCTGGTGTCAAGCCAAATAATAAGTCCACAGGTAATCTCGGTGATCTTCCAAACAGGAGGTAGAAGGGGGAGAAACCTGTGACTTCACATCGAGTGCTGTTGTATGCGTAGATAAGCTTGGGCAATGACTCTCTCCAATCTGACTTCTGCCTCTCTGTGAGCGTTCTCAGCATTTGCAGTAGTGTTCTGTTCAGGCGCTCCACCTGCCCATTACCTTGTGGGTGGTACGGTGTTGTTCTTGAGCCCATCACACCACAGTTCTTCTTCAGCTGTGCAAACAACAAATTCGCCTCCCTGATCATGATGGATCCTCAGAGGGAACCCAAACTTCAACGCATAATCATTAAATATCTTATCAGCTACAGTTTTGGCAGATTTCGATGTGGTGGGGTAGGCTTGTGCAAAGCGTGTGTAATGATCTACGATTACCAATATGTATTCGTATCCACCTTTACACTTGTCTAGATGCAGAAAGTCAATAGATACAAGCTCGAATGGCTGAGTGGTGACAATCGGTGTGAGTGGAGCTCTTGTTTCTCGACAGGGTTTTTTCTGTTTAAGGCAGGTACAGTTTTGAGTGACATAGTGTTCAATCTCTCTCTGCATGTGTGGCCAGAAGAAGCGATCCCGAACAAGTGATGTTGTGCGTTCCACACCTTGGTGTCCCATATCATTGTGGAGCTGTCTCATAACTGTTGACTTGTATATTTCAGGGAGAACAAGTTGTGTCCTGGTTGCAGTCTTTCTATGAAGTATCCCATCTCCATCAAAGCTGAGTTTCTCCCAGTCTCGGAGGAGACACCTGCTCCCTGCACCGAATGACTTTAACTGCTTTCCTACAGGTCTTTCATTTGACTGTTTACAGGCGATGATGGGGCCAATATCTTTATCATCTTTTTGAGCTTGACAGAGAGCTGCTCTTGAAAGGGGCGTAATCATGTCTTCATCCGTTTCTGCACAACCAGTAGCCATAATGGACCAAACAGTGTGTGAAACACTCATTTCCACAGCTTGTACTGTAGTTTGCACAGAAGGGGAGGACATTTCCTCTGAACATTCTTCAATCATTGTTTCTATGTCACAGGGCATTCTTGAAAGGCCATCAGCATCACAGTTCTCTCTGCCCGGGCGATATTTTATTGTTATGTCGAAGTCTGCTAATTCAGCAACCCACCTCTGTCCTGTTGCGTTCAGCTTGGCCGTCGATAACACGTAGATTAGTGGGTTGTTGTCCGTATATATAGTGCAAGATGAGCTGATTAGGTAGTCTCGGAAACGCTCTGTAACGGCCCACTTCAAAGCCAGAAATTCAAGTTTCCCTGAATGCAGATGGTAGTTGTTTTCTGCTTTGGTCAGTGTGCGAGATGCATAGGCTATTACACAAAGCTTCCCCTCCTGCTCTTGATATAGCACTGCACCCAGGCCTTGCTGTGAAGCGTCTGTGTGTAGGATGAACGATTTGTTGAAGTCTGGAAACCCAAGTATTGGCGGCTCAACCAGACAGTCAATCAATCCCTCCAATATGTGTTGATGTTTTTCAGTCCATGTGATTGGCTTGTGTGATGGTGTCCCTTTAAACTTTCCTTTCACTCTTTTTGTCCTGGTGTTCCGGTCCTTCTGCTTATCTGGGCCAGGGTCTAATTCCATTAGGGCGTAAAGAGGGTTGGCAATGCGGGAGAAGTCCCGAATATACTGTCTGTAATAACTCAGTAGCCCCATGACTGCTCTCAATTCTCCCACAGTCCGTGGCCTCTTCTCCTTTAAAGCCCTAACAGCCGCAGTGTCAGCTGGATCCATCTTACTGCCCTCAGCAGACACGATGCGCCCCAAGTAGCGGACCTCACGCTTAAACACTTCACACTTACTTGGTTTCAACTTTATCCCGTGCTGCCGTAGCCGCTGTAGCACTGTCCTTACATTCTCAACGTGATCCTCGAAGGTTCTACTGAAGACCAAGGTGTCGTCTAAATATGGGATACAGATCTCATCCCTCAGCCCCTCCAAGCATTCTTCCATACAGCGCTGAAAGGCGGCTGGAGCATTCATTAGGCCAAAGGGGATTCTGATCCACTCATAGAGACCCCATGGTGTGACGAAAGCGGTTATGGGTCTGCTCTCCTTCGCCATAAAGCCCTGATGGTACGCTTTCCCTTGATCCAAAAGAGAGAACCACGAGTTTCCTCCCAGGCCATCCATTATATCTTGCACTCTGGGGATAGGTTGGCGGTCAGGGAGGGTCTTTCTGTTCACTTCACGAAAGTCTATACACAGTCGGAGACTCCCATCCTTTTTTCGAACGCACACGACTGGTGATGCGTACGGTGAGTTAGATTTCTCCACCCAACCCTGAGCGATGAGGTCATTCAAGTAGTCCTTCATTTCACGGTAAAGTGGCTTAGGCACAGAGAGGTATGCTTTTGCGACAGGCTCGGTGTCTTTCAGAGAGATGCTGAGTTGAAGTTTTTCTATACACCCGATATCATCCTCTGTTCTTGAAAAGGAGGCACACTCCTCTCGTAACATCTTATTAACTACCTCGCGTTCTGGCTCACTGAGGTGGCCCAGATTCACAGGTGGATCCCAAACATTGCCTGTAGTCTGATCCTTTTCAGCTCTGATGTGATTTGTTGTAGCTGAAGGTGGAGGGCGGGACCCCTCTAGTATGGAGGCGGGGTAGACTGCTTGGACCTGCTGGACAGTCCACATTACAGTTTTCCCTGCTAACATCATGTCATGATCTGTAATGTTCTGCACGCTTACAGTAATAGAGGGTTTTTTGCTGCCCTTATTCACTTTTACAAGCATGTCACATAGTTCGAGTCCTTCTGTCCAGCGGGGGTTCACATCCGGCTCGAAGAGAAAAATGTTGTCTTCATGTGGGGAATCCATATTTACATGACACTCAACTCTGACTGATGTGCGTTTTGGTATGTTAATCCTCTCCCTTTTTGTCTTAACTATATACTCATCCCCTGGTGTGGTGGTAACTTGCTCTACAACTGCAGTTACCTGCTCTACGAAGCCGCTGCTCGACCTGGAAAGGCTGCTCTTACTGTTCTACTTAACCCTTCCCTGTCAGTAATGTTTGACTGTTTTAGTTCACTGTCTATAATAATCCCAATCACATTAGACCCAATGATAGGTTGAACAAGCTTACCACCCTTCATTACAAGTGTGGGGACAATAACTTCTGTGTTGGATGCAGCCCCTGAAGCTAATCTAAATGTTACCTCGACCCAACCTGTGTATGGCATGCTCTCCCCATTTGCTGCCTGTATGTCAAAAGTCTGTGTTGTATCCAGAATTTCTGTTATGTCTCTTAGTCTTGCATCTGGCAGGTGTGTTTCTTTCCATCGCTCATCAATTATGGTCACTTGGGAGCCTGAGTCCCACAAAGCCTTAACACTTTGGCCTTGGATGAAGCAATCAACCATGTGCTTTCCCCCTACCAATGGCGCCCTTTTAGCCTTTTTGTCCTTCTTCGGAGTGGTGTTTGTAGTCGTACATGCGAGTGCTTGACATTCTCTTTTGTGTGCTGTCCAATTATCAACTTGACATGGCGTAGAACAGTAAAGCATTTTCATACAGGATACACATTGCTTCAGAATTAGTCCTTTACCCCCCTGTCCCGAATTTACACATTGCTGGGACATTGCTGTGTTACTGGTCACTCCCTGTCCCGTGCGAGTGACCTTCCCCCATTTAAAGACTCATCTCCAAACTGTCTCTGTCCCCTTGCTCGACAACCAGCCAGAAAGTGCTCGCTACTGCCACACCTGTAACAGTGCATGCAATAATCTTCGGCTCCAGTCTGTTGACAACCAAAACATTTTCTCCTTTGACCACGATTTGATAAGGGGAAGCTGGGCTGTGGGGCAAACCTTTGCTGATACTGAGCAGTTCCTCCTCGGTGTCTTGGGCCCACATTAAACCAGTATCCCTGTGCCGGGTCCTGCACCTGCTGACCTGAGAATTGTAGTCCTGATGCGCCATCGGCCCCCCCTGCTGGCGGTGGTTGTCTAGGCATGTGCTGGGGCTGTTGCATGGACTCCCTAATGTGAGACACTTCGGCTTTAAGGTCTTTCAACAGAGCCATTTCAGATTTAATTTCCTCAAGCTGGGAGAGAAAAGCTGGGGAAACTTTAGACTTTTGTTGAGTTGGTGGGTTTTCATTCTTTTCAGCAGGAGCATCGCTGGACTGAACTGAATGGATGGTAACAGGTCTTTGTTGTCCTGACAGTTTTTTCTTGTTTTGCCTCTCGGTTTCATAAGCACATGCTGTATTCACTCGTTCAAGCAACAGTTCATCAGAGATGTCAGCTTGCTCCAAATAAGGCTGAAGATCCCGCCTGATGTTGTCATTCTGCAGGCCAGTCAACACAGTGTGAAGAAACATCTTCTGCACTAACCCAGGGTCATATTGGAGACCTGACTCAGATTCCTGCGAAGCGAACAAAATTTTTTGTCTCAGGTCGAAAGTGCGAATAAAGAAGTTCTGTGGGGTTTCTTTGATGCCCTGCACTTCTGAGGTCAACTGCTTATAAAGGTCGGTTGCACTTTTCTCTTGATAATGACATCGCAGTATTCGCCTCAGTGTGGGTAAGGTCAGGTTGGTTTTGCCTTCTAAATAGCTGCGGAGTTGCATGCCTGGGGATATCGCTCTTATGACTGCATCTACTATCTCAAGTTCGGGAAACCCCTTGCTTAAGCCATGTTCAATTTGACGTGCTAGGCTTGAAAAAGTCAGCTTGTCTTTCTGACCGGGCTCACCGATTTGGCCAGCTATCTTAAAGTCCTTGTGCCATGGGTGAGGTGCAGGACTGTGGACTACACTCTGTGGTGACTGTCTGGGAGGAGTAACGCTTTTAATTCCTTTTGTCTCTGGCTTATTGTTCTCATTTTGTTTCTGTGTGCTTGCTAACTGAAGCTGCAAGGCCTTAATTCCCTCCAATATTTTTTCCTCCTCCCCGTCCTGTTGTTCGCCTACTTGTTTCGATGTGCCAGCTTTACCAGCTATCTGGAGCTCAGAAATTTTGTCTTGAAGATGGAGTAAGTCAGCCATACCTTTATCCTCAAGCTCTTCTAGCTCTTCTCTCTGTATATGGTTTGAAATTAGTGTGATGAGAGCAGTTCGGCCCTTGTTAGTAACATGTTCAAACTTTGCTCCGGCGATGATTAAATAGTCACACAGCTCCACCAAACTTTCTCGGGGCAACAGACACAATGCCCTTATTACTTCAAGCTGTAACTCCTCTAACCCTGTCGACTCCATCTTCCCAGCTGAGTGTGTATGCTAGCAGTTGAAGGGATCCAAATTTAAGAATCTATTTCAGATATGTTTCCTTACATAACATCACGGTGAAGAATACTGATTTTAGCATTTGAGGTTTTAATTTAGATAGTATATAAACTGAGAAAGTGATTATTGAGTCTCTAGCAAGAGTCTCCTATTCCTACCAGACCTGTTTTCTCTATTGTGTTTTAAATGAGTCTTTAATGGCTCTAGCCAGTAGCTCCAAGACGCACCCTTTGTCTTAAATGGCTCTGGGATGGCCCGTGGAACCAGAGTTTCCTGGCCAGTATCAGCATTTGAATAGGTATGCTGATTAAATTGATACTGGTAAACACGCTGGGGTCTGGGGCAGGTTACCTTAACCTGTATACCTCATTTACATGCTTTGTTTGTATTTGTCTCCACCTTCAAAAAGTCCCTCCTCCTAAAATGCCTATAAGATAACATGTAAAGTTATGTTAGATCAGATCATGTTGGAAGTTTCTACAGCCGTGTACAGAGGAGTTCTCAATAAAGAATAACTTCCGTTGAACGCGATCCCAACTGTCTCCTGGTCTCTGCTTTGAAGAAAGAAAAACTTTACAACACAGTGAAGTGGTACCTTTCAATCTTTGGGTAGTAATAGCAGCTCTCCTGGTATGCAGAAATACCTCAGATTACATGCAAGCTGCCCAAGACAATCGGAATCCCACTGTCGCTGATTCGCCACCTGCTTTCTGATGTTCTGGGTTGTTTAAAAGAGATATGTGACGGCGGGGGGACATCTGTTGTAGACGCTGAACCACACTGCACACTATCCCAGCGGTGCCTCCAAATGTTACGCCTCTGTAAAAGAGGAAATGGACAATAAAACACGGACGCGATGCAGCTTCCTGTTATTCTCCATTAACGTTACCTGTTATTCTCCATTTTGCACAACATAATGTCTCTCTAAGAAACTTCACAATTTGGAGAAATATTAGCTGGTCATTTATAACTCCATATTACTGAAATACCTGAGTTAACCTTTAAAGTGAGCTACCAAAGATATCAAAATGTTTTTTACAGCATCTTAAAACAGTATTATTCAAACAAAATAGATTTAACTTAGCTCTGGAAGTGTTTAGAACAATAAACAGCATAAAATATATTCTGTAATGCTATACTGCTGTTTTATAGTTATTAATTCAGAATACACTTGACATTTTACACTTGACAGTAGTAGCATTGTGCTTACACATAAACTATGTTGCTTCTTTGCATTAAAAACTCACTTTTCTTAAACCTATTCAATAGCACTTTTACCTTATCCGTATGATCTAAAACAAATATGCACAGAGAAAATGGCTGCGGTGTTCCATTACCGTCACGCTTTAACCTCGATTCACGTGCTACAACATGTGCTATAGTACACAGCTAGCACGCAGGCTACACTAAAGCAACACTTCAGACTACTAAATGCACGTGAATCATTACAAATCACTAACATTTACTTCCCGCATGTTCCTTACATTACTAAACACATCAACACAATACAACCCTCGTTCATACCTGTAAAAGAGGAAATGGACAATAAAACACGGACGCGATGCAGCTTCTGTCCATTCCGATGTTATAATGGACGAACGTCAGCCGCGCGCTCCGTACACAGGCTGAACGAGGCATTATTAATCGTTAACAGATCCTTACTGAACAAGGCATTAGCGATCAATCACAAACTGGTACTTAAACTTAAAGTGAAACTTATGTAAACAAGCAAACATATTGTAATTTAAATGTTATACAATAAAACAATAAAACAGCATTTTAAACACAGATTGTCTTGTCTTTTTATCTTATTAATCTCTTTAGCCTCTTTTACCCAAAGAGCAATGGATTACTGATCTACAACTTATAAGTGTATTTTAACTTTTTCCTTTTTATGGACCATTTTAAGTATATTTTAACTTGTATCAACTTATTCAATGACATGCAATGTATGACATCATTTTTATCATCCTTACACGGGCGCTTCCTGCTGTGTGACGTGTACGCAGACTGGTGCATATATATAGAGAGCCTAAGTCCCTCCCCTTCCGGTAGACCACCATGGGACCTTACTTCGGAAAAATATTGTATGGTAGTCAATGGCGCGAGACAACATCTCATTTGAATTGTGCCCTGAATTACACATATGATGTTTATCAATTTAAAAGATACATTTTAAAGTCAAGAAAGTCGCAGTTTGATGTAAAACTGTTGAGGTATAAGACTGTGAAAATACGTAATTACAGAGACTACAAACCCAAAAGGCGCACATGTGACGTCATACCTTTTCTCTCAATGAATGAAGCTAACTTTACTGAAGCTAACGTCTGACATTTTTTCTATAGTCTTACCTTATAATCGTAACGTTAAACCGTCATGCCTGAGTGTTTTGTACCAGACTGCACACATACGAGCAACGGATCTTGTGACGTACATAGTGTGAGACGAGAGATGTAGTTCATTGAGCGATTTTCACATTAAACTAAATGTTACTCTTCTGTTTTATGACAAACTGCGACTTTCTTGACTTTCATAATTATCTTTTAAATTGACAAACATCATATGTAATTCAGGGCACAGATCAGACGGAATAAAAAGATAAGTTCCATAATCGCCATTGACTACCATACATATTTTTCCAAGTAAGGTCCCATGAGCCGGAAGCGGAGGGGAGGGACTTAGGCTCTCTATTCACCTTATTTTTAACGGAAATAAGGACGCAGCCAGTTGACGGTGCGAGACTTCCGGTAAGGCACTTCCGGTCACTGGCGAGCTAACTCACTTTTCACTGTAGTGGTTATCAAACAAGTCTTTGTAACAACTTAATCATCGTTATGCCTTTGAGGAAGACCGGGATTGTTTGTGCAGTTAGAGGTTGTCATAATAACTGGTACAAAAGAAAGATGGCGTGATCGGAAAGTCGCAAAGTGTTTACTTATATATTTGTGCATGTGTGTGTGTGTGTGTGTGTGAGTGAGACGTGTGTGCTATCGAGCAGTGGAAACATAAAAACATAAGAGAGAGCGGGGCACAAAGTAACGCTTTGTGCCCCGCTCTCCCCTATGTTTTTATGTTTCCACTGTGACAATGTGACAACATGCCCCATAGGTGGGGTACATTGTAACATGTGAGGGGCACATTGTAACATGACATATGACAGCTTAAAATGTTATCTGATCTAATAAAAAAAATATACAAGACAAACTAAAATATTTTCGAAATAAAATACAATTAAAAAACTCTTTCATATAAAATAATGGCAATTTTTAAATATAAATATAAACTCATTTTTGAGTTTTGACTATGAACACAGGAAAACACAGCTATACAACATAATTCAAAACAAATAAATAATTAGTAATTTCTGAACATTGTCTTTATTCACCATTTGCAGTACTTTCTGGGCTGTAATCAAAGCGTTATACCAAAGTTTGTTCTCTCTGTATATATTTGTATTTTTTTTCATCCCTGCTAGCCCAGGGCATTTGTAAAAATTGGAAGCAATGTATGCAATATGATTATTTGAATGAGCACTAATACAGGTGTTGCTCTTAGCTTGGTGTTATCATAGTTGTAAGTAGTCTAGGTATGATTTATGGTGTTTTCTAAACTGGTTGTGCGCTTATGTGGTCTTGTGTTTGGCAGATGACAGCCACTGTGATGAGGAGGCTGACCAGACCGTCCCTCAATCAGAGTCACCTATGCATAAAGATGCTGACACTCAGTGGGAGGTCCAGGCACTGATGGATCACACCTACATATTAGGAGAAAAGGTGAAGGATGTATGCGACAGAGAAACACAATGTGGTGGAGAAGAACCCCTTGCCCATGTCATCCTGAAGTATGACACTAGCTGTGTGTTGGTGTAAATGTATATCATGCTAACAATGAGTAGTGTGATGGCCATGGTTGCCAACCTTGATTACCTGGTTGAAGTTTGACTTTCTTGACGGCTGAATATATCACACACGTTTGCTAATATTCTCTTTAAATTGTAACAGCTGAACCTAATCAGAGCCTAACATGCAAAATAATCATCAGGAATAAACAAATATTCTCCGAAAACATTGGACAGTACAATATTTTAAGTATTATATACAGACAGTACTTTAATGTGCAATTACACCTGAATAGACTGAATAGATCTCTTGTGAGTAGTAGTAACTAAGTAGTAGCAGCAGGTAAATACAGATAAAATTAAAAAACAAACATAACTTATCACTAAAATGAAATAGAAAGCTGCTATTACAGACCACTGACGTCTTCACTTCCAGGTCACGAAGCTATCAATCAAAAGCTCAGTAACCAATGAGAACACACTGCTACTAGCCCCGCCCCCACGAGAGAAATGTGTCAGAACGGCGAACGAAAACTCTGGGAGCGCAAACAAAAACTTCAGAAGTGTAAATGAAAACTCTGGAAGCGCATTTGTAAGTTCAGATCAGCGATTGAAATATGAGAAATAGTTAGCAAAACATGCAGTGTATTAACCCTCTGATGGTCTTCGTTTAGCAGTCACACTGGGGGCCTTCCCGGTCATAAATGACCGGACACCTAAAAATGAAACTTCCTCCATCCCAGTAAAAACCAATGCAATTTATTTTTGTTCTATAATATTTATTCTTTTTAATTTAGAATTTTGAGACAATTTGATTGAACTTATTAATATTTATGCAATATTTATAGTCCATTTTTTGCCATTGAAAATAATGTTTTTTTTTTGTTTTTTTTTTTGAAAAAAAAAAAAATTCTATGCAGTATTTTCGGGTAAAATAGAGACTAGGCTTTCAGAAAAAAATAAAATAAAAAAAAATTCATCAATGTATTAATCATAAAATTAAATAAAACATGTTATTGCATGGGTTTACCACTAGATGCCTGTATAGCTCTAAATGGAGATGTTTGTGAATTTTAGTTGTTTTTGGACCAAATTACTTACTTATAAGATGTGGATTGAATGTATTTTTTTAGAAATTCTCAAATAATACTTTTTGCCAAGGTTTATAACATTTTATTAATTATTATTTTAATAATTTTAATAATTATTATATTAATTATATACACATATATTAATTATAATTATTAATTATGTTATGTTTTTCACTCTTGATGTTTTAGAGCTTCACCCCTTCATTGCTGAGCATTTTTTTTCTGCATCGTGGCTGATTTTTAGAGAATTTTTGTGTTTTTGTCAATTTCCCATTCATTTCCTATGGGGGTAATTTTGACCGAAGACCAAAATCATAACAAATTTTTTTACGACCACTTATAAAATGCTCGGATCATGAACTCAATTTTTTTGTGTGTTCACATACCTAATGCCAGAAAAGTCACCAAGTTTCGTAACATTCTGATGAAGCTGTGATTTTTAATAATTCAAAACAGATTTTTGTAATCTGAATTTATTGGTGTGTATGTGTATAAACGTGTGTTTGTATGTGTGTGTGTGTGGGTGGGTGTGAATTTTTTGCACTCTTGATGTTGTAGAGTGTCACCCCTTTACTGCGGTGTACTTTTTTTTAGAATCGTGTCCGATTTGTAGATTGTACAGACAAAAATTCAGAGAATTTTTGTGTTTTTGTAAATTTCCCATTCATTTCCTATGGGTCGGTCATTTTTGACCGAAGACCACGAGTGTGACTCTTTTTGTTTACGACCACTTAGCATGCTCGGATCATGACCTCAATTTTTTTTTGTATTCACATACCTAATGCCAGAAAAGTCACCAAGTTTCATAACCTTCCGATGAAGCTGTGATTTTTAAAATTTCAAAACAGAAAATTTTTCGGTCAGAAATGACCGAGGACCATCAGAGGGTTAAAAACGAAGTCAAAAAATTTGCCTGCGATTTATTCTTTTTCAGTTTTAGAGATAATTTATTTAGTTTCAATTTATATTTTCATTAGTTTCTTGAAAAGCTACGTTCATTTTTATTGGCACAAGAATAGCTCCATAGGCCTCTTCTCAGTTAAAGAGTTATTTTTCTAAGCCAAATAATTGATATGGCAAGTCTATATGGTGCCCTCGTGGCCTGTATACAGTAGCACAAATGTCAAATTATTTTTCACTTATGCTATAACTTTACAAAAAGCACCATCACTTCAAAATAGTCATATTTAAAACTAGCCCTCTGAGTAATACTGAAGATTTTGCCATAAATTAAAGCAACACCTCACCCTATTCCTTTTAGACAAGGCTCGTTTTTACAACAGTAATCTTTGTCGACTCATTTAAGGTAATGCCAGAATTAACTCAATATTCTAGAATATACCATTCATTTTTCCCAGTGAATTTTTTATTTTTTTTTACCCCATTCATTTTCTGTACTATTTATCTTTGTACTAGGCTATATATGTTGTGTAAATACTGCAATGCCGACAATGACAGTAAATGACTTGTTTCTTTAGGCTTTCAACGGTAGGTGGGGATAAATTAATGTCTTTTATGTTATTAGCGAGTCATTGAGTTGACTCAACTGAGTCGTTCACACACACTTATAAGATTAATTCACAAATGCTACTTCTATACTAATTATATCTTTATCATTATCCTTAGACTAACTACTGAAATGAAATATGGTCATTTAAATGTAAGATGCCCTTTAGAAAAGTTTCTTCCCTACAAAATAATGTTCACTCACCTGCTCAAAGTGAAGAATGTACTTGTGAAAATATGTAAGGAGAGATTCATCAAATACACTTGATTCCAAGTTTAATTACATGACAAATAAAGACATTTACAGCTGAATGTTGGTTCATCTGAATGATGCTCGTCTTTACAGAAACACTGTATAGCAGGTCTCTTTCAGGTCCTTTAAAAAGTTAGAATGGATTCTTATTTCTCAATTTCAAAACTTGTGTGGACTTAAAAATAGAGATCCTATAAAAAAAAAAAAACGAAATTGTCTTGGAAATCAAACTTTTTTTTTTTAATCTTAACTGTGCATTATCTGATGTTCATACTTTGATTTCTTCATCCGCCTCAGTGAAGCTGTACGGCGTCCTTGTGTGTCTAAAAGATGAAGACCTCTGATGAAGCTCTCGAGATGAAGCACGCTCCTCTTCCGATCTTCCTCCTCCAAAGTGACGTGTTAGCATGCTAGCAGCCTGCTGGAACTTCATGGGCTCAATCCCGTCGTTTGCTGTGATCGGACGCCTGACTAAAGCTTCAGTCTTCGGCCCATTATGATCCATCTCAAACACAGAGCTTGGCTCCTCCTCTTCCTCCTGATGACTTGTAATGAGGCAGCAAGAGCTGTCAATCAACTCCAGAACCTCGCTCATGAGGGAGGGGCCGAGGTCCACCGTGAAGGACGAGAGCGAATCAGATCGTGTCATTGAAACGTCACTGTTCTCCGGTAGAGAACTCCGTCGACTGTCTTCACTGAGAAGTTCAGACGTTTCTGCAAAGCTTTGGTCCAGTCGTGATAAACGAGGCAATGTGACGAAACCAGAACGAAGACCTGCAGGAGAGGAGAGAAGAAACAACATGTTTCAGCACATCTTTCACATTAGTTAAGCGTGACAATATGCAGAGATACATTAAGATAATCAAGTATTCTATTTACTTTCTTAAAGTATAATGCCCTTTTTTAAAAGATGTAAAGTAAGTCTTTGATGTGCTCAGTAAATAAAGTTTTAGCTCAAAATACCCCACAGATATTTTTGCATAGCATGTTAAAATAGTCACTGTTTGAGGGTTCAGTAAAACACCGTTTTTGTGTCTGTCTCTTTAAATGAAAATGAGCTGCTGCTCCCAGCACAGGGGGCGGAGCTTCAAGAGCTTGTTCTTAGCAGCTTCAATTACTTCACACAGACATGCACAGAACATTTAGAAAAGTTTAGCCTTTTATGTTCAAACCGGAGTCAGAAGAATGGAGAGACTCAAGAAGAAGTGACAACATGTAAACAGTGCTGGGAGTAACGCGTTACAAAAGTAATGTATTACAGTAACTTATTACTTTTTGTTGTAACGCAGTAGTGTAAGGCATTACTACGGTGGCCAAGAGGTGCAAAACAAATCACAATTACAAAAACAAAATAACAATTCAGAAAACACAGCGACAATTCAGAAAACACAACGACAATTCAGAAAACACAATGACATTTCAGAAAACACAACGACAATTCAGAAAACACAACGACAATTCAGAAAACACAAAGACAATTCAGAAAAAAACGGAAAAGGTAGGTATATTTTGAGAATGACGTACTTATCGTTGAATGAACGAGATACCTGTCAATCAGGCCAGAACCAGAATCAAGCGATACTGTCTGGAAGTACCGGTAGAAACAAATCGTACCCATCAACGTGCCATGGAGCAAAGTTCGTTCCCATGGAGTGATATGTACGCCTAACGAAACTACGACGTGTCCTTGTTCTGTACAGTTCTGGTGGGTTGAGTTCTTGCAGCCGCCGCATATGTCATCACGTTTAACACGCAACTTCTGCAGAAGTACTAACCACATTGTCCGGTAGCCGAACAACTGTCCTGGTCGACGCAGCTTTTAATGTCGTGGTATGTCGAAAAATGAAATAAAAGAGAGCATTGCAGGGATGGCTTCTTTGTTGGTGTATTTACTCAGAATGAAGCATAAGAGAATATGCATAACAAAAGCTCAAAACATACATTCTCAACATGTATATCACTTTTTTTTACAGTAATGACCATTGTACACATTAGTGACTTTAAACATTCCATCACACTAGAAGGAAAAATATGATCAACAAGCTATTCAACACTCTCTCTGTGCAGTTCTCATGCTCTAGCTAGCCCCAAAATGAAGTGTGGCAGCTGTAGTAACACTCTAATCTCATGCTTTTTACAAACAAAATAAGACTGAAACAACATCATGTACTCTCATACACTCAAATAACATCGACATAATGACCAGTTATAATGAATAGCGGGCTATCGCGCTAATCGCGAAACACTCATGCTAACCATGTGCTCAGGCATACTAAACTCATGACACACTATTAATATAGTAAATATTATGTGGTATGTCGCCAGCATGTCCACAATCACGGCACATGAATGTCCTTCTTCAAAGTAAAGTTTAATGTGTTCTATTTTCCCATAGCAAAACAAAGTTGATCACAAATTTCTTGATTGACAGGTATCTCGTCCAATCAGTGATAAGTACGTCATTCTCAAAATATACCTACCTTTTCCGTTTTTTCTGAATTGTCGTTGTGTTTTCTGAAATGTCGTTGTGTTTTCTGAATTGTTATTGTGTTTTCTGAATTGTCGTTGTGTTTTCTGAATTGTTATTTTGTTTTCTAAATTGTCGTTGTGTTTTCTGAATTGTTATTTTGTTTTCTGAATTGTTATTTTTTTTTCTGAATTGTTATTTTTTTTTCTGAATTGTTATTTTGTTTTCTGAATTGTTATTTTGTTTTTGTAATTGTGATTTGTTTTGCACCTCTCGGCCACTGTACATTACTAATCAATTTTCAGTAATATTTTACTCGGTACATGTTCAGTAACGCTTGCATTACAACACACTTTTAGCCCAAAATTTAATTGTTCAAAAAAAAAAAAAAAACCCTGAGGAAAAAACAACCAGACCGTGAGACATTAATAACGATCGAAAAATGCAAGTAAGTTATTATCTGTTCGTGGACAGTCAATAACCGCGTGGTGTGTCCAAGTTTGTAAATAACGACTAAATGACAGCTTCTGATATGTATTGGCGATTTATTTCATTCATCTCCCTCTTGCTGGTGTGCCTTTGTATTGTGTGACATAGTCCAGTAAAAGCGTGTTTAGGGCAGGTTTAGGGCAGTGCCGCGAGACATGAATTCGGTCTCTGTGCTCGCGCTGGACAGTGGAAAAGCGCTAATGGGAGAATATGTTCTGTGTTTTCTTTCTAACCAGAGAGCAGTCTGTTTTCTTTCGTTTTGAATTGTTTGAATTGTTCTGTTTAAAAGTAGACATGTCTGACTGTGAGGCAAGTAGGCGCTGAGTTTCGGTTAATTTATGAGATCAGCTCCAGTTCACGCGCCCGCGCCTCCGTGTCCTGATTATCTCTTGTCTACTATATTTACTTCGTATTAAATCCAGGCAATTTGTTGATGAAACATTGATTAAAATTAAGATACAATTAATACAAAACGAAATTCACTTTAAAGAAAGGCTTTGTGCTTTCTGTTTGAGGTCTCTGTGAAAGTTTTAAAGCCTCTGTGCCGCTTTCAGAGAGCTCATGTGCGTAACCGGGAACTGTCCCATCCGTAACATTGTTTTTTCCTCATAAATGCGAACTCGAAAAATAAAATAAAATGAATATATTATGTTCTGTGGAGAGCCAACCCTTCTTCATTCGGTAGGTAGGCCTAGTATTACTTTTGGCTTTGCTTAGTGTAATTCACAGAATTACTAAAAAATATTTTGCTACCTATAAAGGTAAAGATTTGTGTTATTTCCCTCATATTAAATATAAAAATGTGTGTAGACTGATATTTTTATAATGTCTGGACTCCTTTATTAAGGGAGTAGCCTATGGATATATAAACAGACATTTCAATATATTGGTATTAAATGCCTTTTCTGAGAATTTATATTTCAAGTTTTTACTGCAAATGTCACATCCATAAGCTGGAACTGCCCAATTTTAAACAATTTATTCTCAACTAGTTTTGTGGTGTAGGTACGTATTTTATAATGTTAATTTCAAATAATACTAATAGTAATTTAAAGATGTGGTAGCTGGACGGGAAGGATAACTCTGGGAGTTGGAAGGGGAAGTTCTGCCTTCACACCGCACACCGTCATGGTTCATGGATCTGAGTGTCGCAGTTTCATATCGCATATCTTCACAGCCCTAGTCATTTTAGAATGTTAAGTTCTACTTCTGTAGTTATTTTGGTGAAAGTAACTCAAAAGTAATACAGGAGTAATGTAACGCATTACAATTCTGAGACAGTAATATTGTAAGGTAATGAATTACTTTTAAATAACAGTAACAAGTAATGTATAATGTATTACAGTTTGGAAGTAACTTGCACAACACTGCATGTAAACAACATTTCTAAATGGTTAGTTGATGAATACAAGTAGCTTATGTACAGTATAGTTGTCTTCTAGTCGTTGATTAGCATATTCTGTCATGATAATCTATAAATCACGTTTCCGGGGGAGGGATTTATGTAAATTATGTCTATTTTTGGGTTATTGATGTCACTAACCCTGAAGGAATGTTGTGTAGTCCCTACCAGCCGTTTGTCTTTGAACTTTGAGCGTTGTAATTTTGCAGATGTTGTTTATGCTCAACCAGCAACATTACACTCTAACTAGTTAGAAAAGTGAAATCATAACTTAATAAAATCTCTGAATATCAGTTGCTTGATTGTTTGAGTTAAACATACCAAAATAATTGACTAAAAATCCAACAGTTAATTTTATCTAAAATTTACAGTAATATTTAAGATTTATTCACTAAAAGAATTTAGTATTTGACTAACCAATTATTTATTTATAATAAATATATTTATTTATAATATTTATATTTATTTATAATATATATATTTATTTATATTAATATATTTGTGAAATTTCTATCAAAATATTTGAGAACAGAATTAAACTGATCTGTTTCAAGAAACAAAAATATATTACTTATCGATATTAATATATTTAACACACTCTTAAGAAATTGAGTAATTTAACTTAATTAAAACAATGCACCCCTCCCCCACCCTCTGACATGATGACGACTCAACGGTTGAGTGAGCGCGGGCTGTTTGAACTCTCTCCAGTCCAGAACAGATCTTCTCTTCTCAGCGTCGCAGAATTGGTGCATTTCCTCTGTGAAATTCAGGTTTGTGAATGTTTTATTTTATCTATAAAATCATTACTGTGCTTTAAATCGTTTTATTTAATGCAAAACAACATACAGAGGCATAATGTGACACCTAAACGAGACTCGCGCCTGTCTTTTCGCGTGATTGAAACGCCTTGCATAAACACACAACTTTATTACTAATGATAATGAATAATTCATTTGAATGATAAAATGTCCCCAGAACTGTGCACTGTTTGTTTATTGGAAGGTTATGGAGTCTGTGAGTGAGTGAAACGCAGGATGACGGTCTGAAGTTAGAGGTTCCCCCGCAGAGCGCGAGTCCGTCTCCGGCACGAGAACCAGTGCTGATCCGGTGGATATTGGATAACAGATTGGTTGATTACACTTGAAATAGGCTACCTGAATGTTTAAATGTTTAATTTTAATGTTTATTAAATGAGTTTAAATGTAGGCAACATTGTATATATGTTAAAACAGTGTAAAATGTGCTGTATTGCTGTACTCATCGACAATAAAGGCTAATATCATGTATACTGGTGGTTGTATGGAATACTGTTTTACAAAGGTTTAGAGGAAATAAAAAAGTTGATATTACTAGTAAATAAAAACAGTTAATATTACTCATAAATATTGGTTTTTAAATGTTAAATTATTTCTACTCAATTTTATTTGTTAATGTACCAGATGCAGTTACTCAGATTTAATTAATTTTTTACTTGCATTTACTCAATTCATACAGTATATTTCATTGATTTCACAGCTTTAAAATTGACTCACCAAATGTTTTTTAGTAAATCATAGTAAAACTTTTTAGAGTGTAGAGACGTTGTCCATCCAATCAATTTCTTGTGGGAATCAAGAAAATCAAGCCCTGTCCTATTTTTTTTTTTCTTCAAATGGGTTGTGAACAGCATTCAGCTCATATTAAGGAAGTTCTAAGAGGCCATGCATTATTATTTTTTCTAGGCTTTGTATAATGTTTTTCCACCTTTTTGTCACGATCTCCACATAACAAACTGTATCCGTACGAAGCTGTAAATAGTAACAAGCTAGCTAGTTAATGATTGTCAGTACCAGAGCCATAAAGAGAAAGAGTTGCGACACTCCCATAGACCTCCGTTGTAAATAATGGCGGCGCTTTTAACCGCCTACTTCCGGGATTTGAAGAGCGGAATAGTTCCAAACACTGTCATTTTGGCGTTGGACCCCATTCACTTACATTGCTGCGCGTCGAGTTGTTCCAGAGTTAAGTTGTTGAAATATCGACCTCTTTTGATTTGTCAACTGTCTATGTTGTATCAGAGGCCCTTTGCGATGCTTATACTGGTCTTCATTTGTACATGCACAGCGTAATTATTTATATTTTATGTTAGTTGTTTCAACCAATTTTCAAGCACTGCCTGCTAACATAGCTAGTTAGCTAACGCGACTTCGTCAGTTAAGAGTTAAGAGTGCCACCTTTAAAGCAACTTTTATTTAATTTAATTTTTTGGGATATACTAACTTTTCATTATGTTTTATTGTCTTGAGTGAAGCGGCTTGTGAGAACAATGCTGGACCTCTAGGATTGTTATGGCCATCACCAGTCCTGTCTGTTTCATGGATCACCATACACATAACATGCCAGCGTATGTTTTGGAACTATTGGGGCTTACATGAACCACGTGACAGCCATAGCGGCGACATCAAAGAGTGTCGCAACTCTTTCTCTCTATGGCTCTGGTCAGTACCATAGACAGTACTTGGTAGGTACTCAAGATGGCGGCAGTCAACTGGAAAAAGAGCGGATGATCTTAAGAGGTCACGTGACTGATATTCATGTATATGTGGGTTCCTCGGCATGGCACAGCGCAGATTAATACAATGTTTTTAGGAGAATGTGCAGCTGTCAGTCACCATGCCGGTGTGGATACTGTCATTCGGAGTTCATGCCACCTTTCAAAAGACCTTCCGATATGTATCCTTGTTTTCGCATGGGTCCGGTTTGCAGTCTCTTTTTTTTTCTGGGGCAAATCCAAAGTCAAAGTCTTTTGAATTTTACAACGGGTGAATCTCCAGTTGTCACTGGTGATTGTCGTTTGAACCTTTCTGGATCCGCCATCAAATTGATAAGTTTAATTATATCAAGTGCTGCGAGACAATGCTATAAATCTCCACCTCCAGCATCTTCACATTCATAGCCTACTAGCCGACACTCCTTCTTTACTGTATGTGTTCAGATGTGACGTAATGATGCAAATACATGCTCGAATTTCCCACAGAAATCCACCAGTACCACTGGAATTAAAAACATTATTACAAGCTTACCGTTTTGAATCGAGCTACGGCAAGCAGATAGTGTTGAGCACTGGCTGGTTATGTACTTGCTCAAACATTAATTTTGGATAATTTCTAACCAAAAAAAAACTTACGGACTGCAACTTTAAATCTACATCTTGAATGCAGTTAAAGTCACTTTGGATAAAAAAGTATATGTATAATATGTCTGCATATTTGTTTAGTGTCTATTTTAATGACAGCAGCACTGGAGCTAAATTAACAAAACGTAATGAAAATTTGTCCAGCTGTACAATGCGTCACATGATCAATAACACTCGTTTAATTCCATCACAATAAATTTAAGTAACAACTCTTGTAATATTGTCGCAATATGTAATATGTCCAGAGGGTGGCAGCATGAGATCTTTGTGCTGTGTGTGTGTGTTGTATTTAGTTGACTTTATGTCAGTCTTTGAGGATTTTGGATTTCCCAGAATGAGGGAAATTCCAGAATTCCTGAGACATGAAACACACTCCACTGAAAACAGCACTGCAGTTTTCTTCAGTCCCACCCTCAATTGTGAGTTTCTGCTTCATCACGCAGGTGTGTGTGTGCGTGCGTGTGTGCGTGTGCAGTGTGTGTACTCAAACTACAGTCATTCCCGGTAAAGGTCATTCACTCTGTCCCTGTCTTTGGTAATTACAGATCGTACTGCTGTTTTCTCAACATCTCATGTTTTCAACTGCCATCTTTTAAGATACCATGTCATGTTAAAAATAGCTTAACTGTAGACATGCAGTGCAGAAGATTGACCTTACTTCCAAGATTGTATACACAGCTAACTTAAATTAACACTGCTAACTTAAGAAATCCTTTGGAATACATTGAAAATGCTAAAATTATTATACTGTACAAGGCCAGCACTGCTCTAATCAATAGAGTAAATCTAACTCAGAGATCATGCTCTACGTGAGTTCAAACTAAATCTAAAGTTAAAAATGTATGGGTTAAGAGCCCAACTAAAGCAAACACTGATCACCATAATGGTAACATACCAATTATGGTTTTTTCCTTCAGTGATTCTGCTTGTTAACATCAGGTGTCTTCAGTAATGCTCAATCATCACTCAATGAATCACTTAATTATCTCATTATCTTTAACACTGCTTCAGTGTTACTTATAACACTCTGAGTGTGTACTCACATAAACACTGAGAGTGTTAATTTAACACTGGGGATTTTGCTGTGCAGGATTTAAAGCCACACCGCGGAACTTTCACGTCTAGCGCCCCTAGAGGCCACAAGCGCCGCAGCACTGTCGCGAAAGTCTAGAAGACAGTATATCAGAGCCTATGGTCACGTGACGGCCGTAAAACGATACGTTCTCCAGGTAACATGACCTGTTCAACGACGGTCCGTCTCCTCCAAACTTACATAGGCGGTATTTCAAGAGGGCAGCCCCGCTCGGAGCATTAATAGTGTCAAACGCTGTATATTGGGCTGAGGAATCATTTAAAATAACTCGTATGCGTCAACTCTTTAGGTCACAAAGTCCACGGTGTGGCTTTAATGCAGTTATAAATGCAGTTTTTGTTCATTTCCACTAAAACTGTGACGCAGTTTTCTTTTATTGGCTTCCATAGACTTCCACAGTCATTTTTTTGCCACCATTTTGGCTCTGCCTACAAAACACGTTGTTGATGTCTGCAAACACCCAAATGGTCTATAGCTGTGCCCGAAATCACATACTGCCTGAGTAGCCATTGACAAGGAACAAAAAAAAAAGTATGTCCTATATAGTATGAATGTGACCTGGATCAGTCCCGGCTCCAGGACAAACTACTTGGGGGGGCTTTTACAATTTTTAGGTGGGCTTGCGTGACGACGACGGGGGGGGTGGGGTTAATAAGACGTGCGCGAAATGTGATTGGAAATATTTCGTGGGGATATTGCGGCGAAATGTGATTGTTGTCCATCATTCTGCGCAATTGTTGAAAAAGAAAAACGTCACGTCGCAACATTTGACATATTTGCATTTTAAACTATGAAGGCGAGCACTTTGAGCGAAGGTGAGTTATGTCGGTGGAGAAGTACTATCAAATCCCATTCAATTTTTCACTATAGACAGTGAAACTAAAAACTGACCAATGAGAGCTGAATCTACTTAACATGTGCTGATAACGTATAGGCCTAACCTTAATTTATTTTCTTAATATTTCTCTTGTGGCCCATGGTGAAAAAAATGAGAATTATTTCATGTTAAACACGTTGTTTTTTAAATGAGGACTAATATAACATCTTCATCGCTGCGCGTCGGTTATGCAGTGATGCGCTATGATATTATTGCGGGGCTAATTAATTGTAGCCTAATATTGATTTGATAATAAAAGTAGCCTAATAATTGTAACAGACCTTTTGTTTGATTGTGTATTATGCACATTAATTCTGGATGTGCTGGCGCTCGTTCTATGTGTGCAATGCATTTTAACCTCGGGGCTAGTAGATATGCAATTAAGGTCATGCATTGCATACTTGGGGTGTCACGGTCTTCGGATTTTCCTCTCACATGTGTGTGAAAAGACGTTTAATAGCCTAAAGTAAAGAACAGTTCAGGCAGTTCTCGTTTATTGTTATCTTATTCATAAAGTGTTTAGGCGAACCCTGCACGAACGCTCAGTCACATAATCATCATTCAGATCACTGCAAGGGGGGCTTGAGATCATCTTAGGGGGGGCTAAGCCCCCCCAAGCCCCCCCTTGACGCCGGGCCTGACCTGGATGAACATCTGCCATAATACTGTAGGACAAGTCACGTCTGAATCCAATGATCGTGTCACACACTGAGATACCGTCATCGGATTGATTTTTGAAGACAGCATATCCTTTGTTGCCTTTAATATCCCACAATCCTGTGTGTTCCATTCCCTGACAATTGAGCTAAACGAGTAGATGAATAGCTAAAAGCTGCGGTCAGTTGGTGGTCAGTTTGTGTGTAAATGTATGTTTTTCCACTTTTGATGTAATTTCTAAGTAGAAATTAGTATTGTAGAAGGCTATTTAAATATTTGCTTAGTTATCACTAAAGCTCTCTTTACTTTGCTGTAGATCATTTAACCGTTACGCAGCCTTTCGCAGTTTCATGAGAAACCTTTGTGAGCAACCGCTGCCTGCAAAGTCATTGCCTGATAAGACAGCGAGGCAACAAGTCAGTTTTCGGACGCAGCCACTGCCCTTCTTGCCATGTGGCCTCATGGGATAGTGACCATCAGATGCGAATTTTCTGAATCTTGGTGAAAGTACACTAAAAAATGCTGTGTTTTTCCAACCCAAATTTGGGTCAAATATGTAGAAACTCAACCATTTGGTTAAAAATGTAACCCAATGGTTGGGTTTGTTCATATTGACCCAAATGTGGGTTGAAACAACACTACGACACTTTAGTACTGGTACTTTTCGTCTACTGTTTTATGAATACTACGAATTCGGACACTCATTTCACATATTGGTTTTTGTATACTATATAGCCTAGTAGGGAAGAAGGCATATTCGGACCAAGCAGCAACCTGCCTTCCTCTCCCTTGAAACCAAACACGGAAGTGTGACTTAAACTGCAATTCATCGACTGGCCACAAGAGACAGGCTGCAGAAGAGAGTCAATCCCATAGACCCCCATGTTAAAATGCCCAACTTTACAGCAGAAGAAAATGTGTTTACAGCCTGGTGCAAAAAGTGGTTATGGTCTATATAGCTAATTTTGCCCTTCATGACAACTGTGAGGGGGCTGAATATTTTTTATAACTCATCCGTTTAAATTTTATTAAGCCTTAAAGTTCTGCATAATTAAGGGCGTGGCCACTTGAGTGACAGGTGGATTGCCGCTAATGTCTGCTGTCTGTTAGCGTCACGTAACCTCAGCTAATCCGCCTCTTTGCCCATTTTTGGTTATGAGGGATGCCAAGATGGCTCCGCCGGCTCCGCCCACTATAGGCTTCAAAAATGCTCTTCAGAAACACTACGGGTGACGTCACGGACACTGCGTCCATATTTTTTTAGAGTCTATGATTCGGACGCATCACTGGACAAAACTACAGTGGTGTTTGACATGTTTGGTGTTCATACCGTATGAGCAGAGCGGCTCGTCCGGCGAGCTGGTGGAGGTGGGCAACAGCGCCCTCATCAGGCCATCGTTGGTCATGTTCAGCTGAGGCAGCGAGATGGCGTTTTTAATGATGGGCGAGACGGACGGCGGGGGGGACGAGAAGTCACGTGATCCTCCTCTCAGTCGGGGCATGGGGGGTTTCCGTACGTGCTGTAGAGTTCGCGACAAAAACCGTGTCGTTCTGGAGCCAGAGGGCGAATCCGGGGAAATATCGCTGTTAGCCGATCCCCCGTAGTTGCTCAGGAACGAAGTGTCACCGAAGACGTCTCCACCGCGGCCCACGTGCATCGTGTGGCGGAAGTCACAGAGCGGCGGGCTTATCATGTCCACCGACAGGTCGCTCTTAAACCGCCGTTTGGCGTGAGACGTGGACACCAGGCCTTTGATCGCCGGCAGCTTTCCCAGACTCATGATGAGAAATATGGGATTTATATGATCCTTAAAGAAGATCCAAAATGTCTGTCAAAAAATATAGCAAGCTGTTGATGATGATGTGCTCCTCAAATGTTAACAGACGTTGGAAGTACTGTAAATGCAGCATAAGTAGCAAATCACTTCCCCAAAAAGAGGTGGAAAGATGGAAAGTGTCTAAAAAAATGGCCAATTAAACATTTACAGACAAATGAAGCATTATAGAGGCTAAACTAATGTCAAATAATCCCCAAAACAGATCCGGAGAGAGAGATCGTTTTACAAAGCAATAAAATACCAAGATAAACGAAGCTCAATAAATGCTAAAATAATGTTGAATGATCCTTAAAAAAGATCCAGAGAGAGAAAAATACTACAAAAAAATGCCTAATTCTAGTTCTATGAAGATGTAATATCCAGATAAATGCAACTGAAACAATACTAAATTAAAATGAATATAAAAGTAATTACAAAAAAAAAAAAAAAAGAAATCAGAAAAATACAATTAAGGAATCAATCAAATACCTGAATAAATCCAGATGAATAAACACTAAATTAATGTGAAATAATTATTAATGAGGTCCAGAAGAAGAATAGAATTGTCCAAAAAAAAAAGCTAAAATAAATGTCCTAATGCTATAAGCTTAAATGTAAACATGCATGCATTAATTAAACAAAACAGCAGTTTAGGTTAATTGAGGTTTTTTTTTTCAGATTCAAACTTCAAGATGTGCAACAAAAATACAAAAACTCTGTTTGATTATAATATTCTGCAAAAATGTCAGTTTTGACAAACTCTCAGCAGCTCTGATACGAGTGCCATCAAGATGACATCACATCTACTAATAAATACGAACTCCAAATTCATTAGTGTTTATAAGTTTAGAGACACGCGTTCATCCTGAACTGTATGAGCGCCATCAGTCCGTGAGCCGCTGCCCATCCCGACACGGAGTTTAAAAATAACCTGGTAAAGAAGCCTAATAGGATTTACGAAGAGTTTAAACACCTTCCAGTGAGCACAAAACCCTGCACTCTCTCTGACAATGGGGCAAAAAAAGACCTTTCTTGCACAAAATGTCTTCAAAAATGTCTTAAAAAAACACCAAACAGCCTTCAGATTTCACCACTTCTTCCAAACATCCGTTTCTCTCCTTCATCACCTCGTATATCTCTTTTTGAACATCCACACTCGCACTGATCGCTGTTTTCCAAAGATTTCTTTGTGACTTCCAGCACCGTGCTTTTCCTTCAGTCCCGGCACACCTGTCTTCCCATGTCGCCCTGATCCGATGTTTTAGTGTTTATGAATCCCACCGCAGGCCTTTTGGTGTCCCCGAATCCCCCAAAACACCCGGTCTAAAGCGCATCAGGCGTGCGTGTGATCCGCTGTGTTTTGTCTGTGGCTCCAGAGGAGTTTGAGCGGCTGGGATTGGCCTGGATTAGCGGGATTATTGGTCCTCACTCTCTCTCTCTCTGTCACTTCTCTTATTCTTTCTTTCGCCGGACCGTCTCAATCCATTTAGCCGCCCGTCAGTCAGTATTTTCTTTTCACACCGTGACACGAGTCCTGAGAAAGAGAAAGAGAGAGTCAGCTGATATTGTGTCTTCTGTTAAACAAGCATCTTTATTCTGTACAGCAACACTGTAAAAAATTCAAATCAAAAATTTCAAGTGACAGATAACATCTAAATTTTTCAATTGGCCCAAGTGAAATTCTGTACATTTAATTTTATAATTTACAGAATTTTACTTGGGCCAATTGAAAAATTTAGATGTTATCGGTCACTTGAAATTTGGGAGGGTTAGAAATTTTTTACAGTGAATGATGATCATCATTTATGCAGCACTTTCATAAAACAATATAAGACAAAAAAATAAAATAAACATAGTAATAGTAAACATGTAGAGAGAAATGCTTAATGAAAATATGGGTCACAATGATTCTCAAATATAATTTCTTAATGCAGAACTTGATTTTCTTCATAAATAGTTGTTTTTTATCTTCATTATTTTCCATTTTTTGGGCTCATTATCAAATAAAATCACTAGATGAAGTGAGGATTGATCAGTATTTTATATTAAGCTCACTGAAAATGACAAACACTTCAAACAAAAGTTGTTTAAATGGAAAAGCACTCCTGTGACACTACAGTTAAAGGATAAAGTGACTCTAATGAGCCCTGAACTTTGTTGTCAGCAAGTTATTTCCTGTCGCCCTTTTAATTTACAGTTAGTGTAGAGAAACAGCAGCATCTGGCTCGATTTTGTCCTCACAGACACGCTTGTTTACATGCTTTAACATACAAACACACACACACGTGTCTCCATCCATCCAGACTGTTGTTGTGTTTAATTACACCAGTGTGAGTCTCTCTCTACACAAACAAACACACACACCCACACACACGTTCAGACCATCAGACAGACTGAGGAAGTGAGTGGGAACTAATGGAAACAATCTGTGTGTTTTTGTCCGTTTCTTTCAAACATGCATTTTTTTCACAGGCATTTATTATGCATGCTTTTTGTGATGATCTCTTTTTTTTTTCTTATGATGAAGTTAACATAATAGCTGTTTTATACTATTTTTGTCTTGATCTGAATAACAAATCCTCACTGCACGCTCATATAATGATGTTTGACAGATGACAATTCAATTTAACTGTTTTCACCCCAAAATCAATAGAAAGAAATACAAAATTATATTTGGCATAATAAAAATGAAGTCCATTATTATAACTAGTGTGATATGTGTATAAAGACATTATTTTAATAACAATAAAGTTAATTTACGTCCAAAATCTCATTACTGTAATGCAAAATAATCTCATTCTTATTACTGTAAGGTGAACAATTATTTTGTGATGAAATTTATGACATTGTCTGTCTGTTGTAGGAAAAAACAGTTCACAAACACAATATGACTGAACCATGAATCATTGCTGTCCTTCAGTCTCGGTATCGTGACAGATAACAGTTCGTCTGTTACAATAATAAAACGTCATGAGCGAATAAAATAACCAAACATGCATATTCACCTTTAAAACCTTTAAAACGGCATTCACGCGAGCAGTTAATTTTCCTTTTGACGTAATAAACATTAAACAACTTACCAAAAACACATAATAATGCCAAAGTTTCAGAGCGTTGATGAATAATCTCCAGAGATCGCTCAGCGCGCACCCGCGACTGGCCGGCCGCGAGCCGAGGAGGACGCGCATGCGCATTGGGACGGACAAGCGCCTGCAGCAGCATGTTCACTTTTGACAAACAGATTTTAGTTTTGTTATTTTTACCAGATGTTATGCATGAAATATATAAAGGCTACATGACATTAACAGTCATTTTTCTTTTACAAAAAAAAAACAAAAAAAAAACGCAACCCACAGCTTATATTTATTTAGGCTATTTATGTCAATAACAAGGGTTAGATAGGCCTACCTTCTCACTCGCTCTACAACATGTCTCCTCCCAGAAAAGAGGAAAAACAAGAAGCAAAATAAGAATATATATTATTCTGCTGCTTCTTTTTCCTCTTTTCCCTCTGATTCTCATTCCATTCATCTCCAAGTAAAACAGTCTCCGGCTGAAGAAATGTATTCATATGAAGAGAAAATGTTTTTTGGACTTGGACGCCGGACAGACGCTCCCACAGCGAGGACAAAATTACACTTTCACCTTCTCGTCTGCATTACTTCCTCTCACTCTCACACACATTTATGTCACATATATTAATGTATTTAATATTATGGAATTAATGTATTTAATATTTAAAGTATATAATATGATGTATTTAATATTAACATATATTAATATGTGATGCATTATATATATATATATATATATATATATATATATATATATATATATATATATATATATATATATATATATATATATATATATATATATATATATATATACATAGGCCTATATATATATATATATATATATATATATATATATATATATATAATGAAATCATTAAACGTCATAGAATGCTGCAAAAAATAGGTCGTGACTCTCTCTCCTGTTTCTCTTCTCGTGTCGGTGACCACAGACAGACACACCCTGAACCTCAAGCCAAGCGCTCTCGCTGCCCACACTGGCTTCCCACAACGCTTTACTACCTTCTCACAGCACAACCTTTACTAGCGTCTGCGGGGTTCATGAACCCTCAGACTCTCCAGACGTCACATGAGGATCCATCACGGTCCCGGTTATGCTTAGAAATGGTTTTGCTGGTGTCTTCATGTGTGGGCTGATGGTTTTCATGATCACACGTTCCCAAAGACTGATAAAATATAAATTCTGAAGTCACTATGGATGAAATCTGCCAAATAAATTGTTTTGAACTGACTGCTGATAAATCACATAAATTTCCATTTTCCCCACATCTGATTCATGCTTTCACTGTTTATCATTCTTACACAGTATGAGTGTATTTGAGGTGTTTCATTCGTCTGCACAGGTTTCAGGTTTCCCCCACTCACTCATCTGTGAACATGACGTCACACTGACAGACAGAGATTGATGATGTGGTTTGGGTTTTTTATTTTCACTTTCTCATGGGAAACAAACAGATAGGCTACTCTCATACTCCTCATTTGGATGACTTCACTTTGGCTAAGTCTGTTAAACGAGTTATATGAATAATAATATCATGATAGTATGACATTTAGTTGATATTCCAACATCTCTATGGCTGATGTGGGTTTCAAGTTAAAGTGGTTGATATTAGGTTTATGATTATTTAATAGTGTGTCCAATCAAAGCAGACACTAGATAAATGCTCCTCAATGTCTCCGGGAAACACTTTTAGGAATTGTTTGGTGTCGGGACAACCGGAGCGCTCGGGAAAGCAGCTCGGGACAGAAGCGCGAGGAATCAATCACTGCTGAAGGAAGTTCACAGTCTGAGCAGATTTCAATGCAAATGAGCTGTGTTTAAGAGCAGGATTCCACAGCTTCCCGAACGCCGTCTCCCTGGTTTCGTTTTCCCAACAATTCACAGAAGAGAGTCCACACACAGCAAACACTTACTGTACACTGTAAAGCTGCACACATTCCTGCACAGATATCAGCTTTTTACTGGCCCATCTAACAGGAAACGTTTCATAACTTTGGCCAGGGGCGTCACTAGGCCTTTTTTAGGGGGGCTTCAGCCCTTTTTGATCGCTTCAGTCCTCTTTAAAAAAACTCATTTGAAACGGCGGCAAGCTGCGTGTCTGCTTGGATTTAGCGCATTTTTCAATCTGCAGGGGCGCCGAGCAGAGCGAACATCAGAGAGTATAGGTGTGTCGTGAGTGCATTTATTGATAGATTGCTATGATATTACATCTGCATCGGTGCAGTTCTTTGTCATAAATGCATTGCAGTTTACATAATGTAATGTTACTGGAGCATTGGGAGCAACACGGGACGGTTCGGTTTCTCATCCAATACATACGTTTCGCTGCGTTCACCTTTCAGCCCTTATCACAGTGTGATAGTTGTTTTTTATTCCTACAAAAATGAAGCGATTAACACCCATGAAAACATACTTTAGAAAACGATCATGATTTATTTTAATTTACTTTTTAAACTTAAAAACATATTATTTTGTATTTCGGCATTACATGCCATGCACATAAATGATTAAAGACACACATCATTGTCTGAAAGCACTAGATGGCCCAGAGAGAGAAACATCATGTGGAGTTATTTTGTTTTGTATTAATAAATATAGTTTTGTATTAAGTAATAATGAATCAGTATGAGTGTACATATATTAGAGTAAGAGTAGAGTAAAGGGATTTGTGATTTTCTTTTAAGTACTTGATTTATAGAAGTGGCAAATTGATAATTCATGTTGTTATTTTTAATAAATAGAAATAAATATAGAACAGATTAATCATATTGCCAATAGACAGTTACATACACGTTTAGCTGGTTAGTTAAATGATTTGAAATTAAATAGATTTTCATGGGGTGACTTGATGAATAACCAACCGTATTGTTGATTATAAAGGCTAAAAAGCTTAAAAAATAAAATAATTTATATTTTATTGTAGATGGACTTAGTTACCTAGCTTTCCTGGTAGCTTTGTCTGAGAAAATGATTCATAAATCAACCTATCAGTTGACCCTATGTTTACTTTCTTCACTGACAGACAAAAATAAAAAGCTATCAGTCAAAGCTCAGCTTTAGGAGGGGAAAAGACAGAGCAAGATAAAAACGAAGAGAAAAAGAGTGTGATGCTGATGAGGTGAGAAAAAACAGCTGCCCGCACATGGTTTTAAAGCTATTGGCATCCAATTTTTTTGGCCTTCAAAACATCTTAAAATGCACATATGTAGATCAGAGAAATCAAAATTTTCTCGGGGGAGCATGCCCCCCAACCCCCCTAGATACCTCACATTCGGTACCTCAGTGATTATAAAACCCTGCCATATGCATGTTACTGGATGAATGAATGAAACTACTTAGTAATGAGCATTAGACCATAAACTAACTTTTTTTTTGTTTTTTACATCATACGCTCATTGGGGGCTGAGCCCCCCTAAAATGAAAATCCTAGAATCGTCCCTGACTTTGGCTAACGTTCTGTCAAGGTTTTCTCAAAGTTATGCACAAACGTTTTTATCAACTGCTTACACACATTTCCAAAACTTTGCCTCTTTTTTTTTTTGTCCAAAACTTTACACACAAATCCAAAAATTGCAAACACTAAATGCAAAGTGCCTCAAATCTCTTGAAAAATGAAGCACTGCATTCAAAATATCACAAAAAGCAAACATTTGTCCAAACACCTTTGCCATAATATTATATTTGTGGATATATACACACAGTTATTCAAAACCTAAAGCTCTCCTTTCATAAGCTCATGTACATGTCCAAGATTGAAAGTAATTGGTAGAGAGATGTTGAAAAATTCACAGCAAACACGAAAGCAAGATTGAAAACTAAACTATTTCCTTTTTTACCCCCCCCCCCCTTTTTTTTCCCTTTTTTTTACTGTAAGCATTTGTGGTTGTGAATTACAGTATTACACAGTCCGACAAACCAATAACTTGACCTTTGACCTGTTTATAGGCCTATTTTTAAGTCATGATTGTTTGGTGTTCAGTAAAGCAATGAGTGTTCGCACATGTGAGGAGTGTGTGAGAGGCTCTGATAAATTACTGTGGCATTTTGATAGGTTGTGTTTGAAAAAGGAAATCAAGATACTTCCTGTTAGATTGTGCTGTGTTACATAGAGAATTGTGTGTTGTGGTTTGCAAAAAGTGTTTTATGAAATTGAAAACTGAGTCGAAGGTCGAGAATTAGTGTATGGTTTTGCAAATTTGGTGTGTGTGGTTCTGGTGTTTGAGTGTCAGGTTTCAGAAGTACGGATTTAGTGTGTAAGCAGTTGTAAACAAAAACTGTAATAGACTCTTCGTTCAGAGTTATTTTCTGAAACATTTTAGTTGGATGTTTGTCTTACATTTTTGAATGTTACTAATTATTTCGGATCGAATGTTCCCTCAACGTTTTTGAATGTTCAGGGAGGATTAATGGGAACGATAGTAAAATGATAGTCGCACAGTAGCTTTACTGAAAATCATGATGCTAATCTACCTTATAGTCTGGGTCATGATATATTTACATTTTGCAACAATATAACAATCATGCAGTCCAGATTTGCTATAGGCCAATCACTTTATATGAGTGTATGAATGTGGATCAGGTTGAAGATATACATTTCACATTTTCACACAGATCACATTTTGCGATGAAATAAAATGATCAGGCAGTTTGTATTGTATGCTATATCCATCACTTTACGTGAGAATAGGCCTATGTGAATAATTTTGGATATAATATATTCAACTTTGTTTATATTTTTGTGATTATAAGCAATCACAGTGAGATTTGCTTCATGTGTCAGTACTGTATGTATGCGAATAGGTCTTCAAAAGTTGAAGTGTAGGCCTACTAACTTTTAATATATCGCTGGTCGGTAATATAGTTGGGACATAAGACAGTACCATGATTGTTCCCTGTCTGTAGTTTCTCATGGTTTGTGTGTCTGGTATGAGGATGATGTCTGAATGCTGTATGATGCAGATTCCAGTGATATTCACTGCTCGTGTTCAGACTTGATCACCTGACGCTGACGAACTCTTTCTGATTGGTTGAACATGTGGAAATCATCATGTGTTGATGAAACTATTTCAACCTGAAGTTTGCCAAGCAACTGTACAAGCTCATAATAGAAACCATTAAATTAGTACAAGAAATACTTCAAAGAGGGTGAGTGAACAATGATGACTCACTGTATTGAAACGACTCATTAATGGGGTGAATATGAATCAGAGGCTTCTTTCAGAATAGTAGTCGCATACTTGTAGGCTATTATTTCTGCCGTATCCTTATATATGGTAATAAATAGGCCAAAATTAGGAATAATTAAGTATAAAGAAGTACATTATGCTAACCACAGCTGCATTTATTTGATTAGAATAAAGAGAAAACTGTAAAAAAAAAAAAAAAAAAACGTAATTATTCCATACTTTGACCGGTATTAAAGTGAGATCTATGAACTCTCTATATGAGAATATATGATTCTCATCACATTCATTTTTTAGCTTTAAAGTCTTACTGTGCGACAACATTTTAGCAGAAGCACTTGAAAATCATGCTCCTTTCTTTCATCCATGCATTGAAATGCTAATCGGCTCTGATGAAGTCAGATCCCGTTCTGCACTGTCTATTAATGGCACAACAGCAGTTAAATGTGTCTGAAGGGAGTCATAAAGAGTCATTCTCCTGCGGGACAAAGCTCTGATTATGTGTTTTGGATGGGACTGGATGCTCGGCTGCCCCTCCGCCACATTCCTCCCTCGCTGAACCGCTGGACGTCTCTTGATCTGCAGCTTCTGCTCGAGTGTTCAGTGTTGTGCTGGTGGGACAGAGAGACGATTGAGCACAAGACAGAGGAACAGACAGAACATGAACTCTGTCAGTGATGAGCACCGTCAAACTCTGAGCTGAAACACATCATCATCACAACAGACCTATTTAATTCTTGTCAGGAATGAAAACGGGGCTGTGATATGACTCATTTAGTGGTTGCACTGATGTTTAACAACATGCCAATTGTTTAGCTGATGAAACGGCTTTCGCAAATCTTCCAGAACACATATCAATTTTGAAAGCAGTAAGTTATGAAAATAACACGTGATCTATAGTAGCAAGACTACATGTCTATCTCTCACAACCTCGTTTTCATGCATGTAAAAATCAGTATGGCATCTACATAAAAGTGTAAATACAAATAGGCTACTTACACTGTAAAACTTTAAGTTTAGTCAACTTGAAATGTTAAGTTGCATTAAGGGACTACTTGGATTTTTAAGTTATCTCAATTTAAATCTGAATGTTATCTAAATGCAAAATTTTAATAATATAAGAAGATTTTTCCCAAATGTATGTAGGCTACTTCTACTACACTTTACTGTCTAGGTTGTTTATTTATGTATTTATTTATTTTATTGAGGAACAAGCTTATGCACAAACAAGAGAACATGTAGGCCTATCTAAACATATCAGGGGTATATGCCTAATAGAAAAAAGAACAGAAAAACATTGTACATTTGAAACAGTTACATAGTTAAATTTCTTTCAAGTTTTTACTTTTAAGATATTTATTTAAAGTTTTAATGTCAGTTTTAAATAGTTCAAACATTATTTTCCAAATCATGGGATTAAAATATAATAATTTAAATTATTGCTGGGCAACGATTAATCACGATTAATCACATCCAAAATAAAAGTTTGTGATTACATAATATATGTGTGTGTAGGCTACTGTGTATTTTTGTTTTGTAAGAAATAGAAGAAAAAGAAGAATTTGTTATTAAGAAATATTTGCATGCCTACTGTATATAGCCTATATATTACATATAAATATGTTATGTATAAATAAATAAAAAATCTTAAATAGCCTATATACGTGCATATAAAATAATTATAAACATTACACAAAACAAACGTTTATTTCGGGTGTAATAATCGCGATTAATTGTTGCCCTGCAATAATTTTAATTATTATATTTGCTCGTTATTATAGTCACTAATGACTAATTATAGTCTAATTACTGGATTCTTATCACCATCAATGAGAAACACCTTGAAAAATCAGCTTTTACAAGATTAACAACGATCTTGGTTCTTTTTTTCTTTTTTTTTCACCAAATATTTTTTACCTGAGTAGGCTACATTCCCAAAATAAACACACACTTAACCGTCCCTAAGGTTATTTTGACATTCAACGTCGGATTCAACACTGTGTAAGGAAACTGAGCTGCTACAGCTGAGTGGATCCAGCATTCATCTTCATATTTTCGGTTAAGTGTATCATTCAGGTATTTGAAATGCAGTTTTTATTTTCAGTGCACTAATACTACAAAAAGAAAGAATACGCGAAATTGGGGGACACTGAAACAGAATGACAATCATCGGTCAGTCGTATAAAAGCGATCAGTGTTATGTCCAGTTACAGTATCATGTCTCCCTCCAGTGGATCATCCTCATCCTCACCGGCATGAACTAACAGGAGGACACTGCACTCTCTGACTCTGACCCGCCCGGAATGTGACTAATTACACTAGTGAAATATTAACACGAACATTGTGACACACAGTTTACAGTGTGCCTTCAATCAGTCACACTCATATGTTGAGTGACTCAGGCATTTTGACGATTATTATAGCCTACCTTGGAGACGGAGTGGTAGCTTAAAGAGAGAGAGAGAGAGAGAGAGAGAGAGAGAGTGAGTCCGGTTGCTCATATCAAACTTGGCTTCTCGTCTTCTTTGATTTGTGTCTGAAGTGTTGCTGTTGTTCTTTCCCTCTCTCGTCTCGTTTGCTCATCTGCTGTGGATCATGAGCGGTAAGATGTTTATCTCATCAGCCACTTGATGAATCGATTCATAATACAGAATAAGATCAGTTTGAATCAATTCATTAAATGTTTGATTTAAAGAGCGATACTTTGGAATTGTGTGACATTATGGACCAAAACACGTTTAACCTTCAAACTTGATGAGTTTCTTCTGTTGTTGTGTACTAGCCCAGCTAACAAAAATATGTTTTTGCTAACGTTCCATTTCTGAATGTTCTTTTTTTATCATGGTCATGCGAACATGAAGGGAAAAACCAATTTTGTAAACATTACGGGAACGTTATTTTGGAATGTTTTCAGAACGTTCTGAAAAATGTAACATTTAATTTTTTTTAGATGAACATCCATCTAAAATGTGTCAGATAAAAAATAAAAAAAAAACCTTGAATAATGTGTTATGTTTTGCACTACATTATTAAAAAACAGATAACTCTGAACGAAGGTTCTGTAAACATTACTGGTAGAACGTTTGTTCATAACTTTTGAGAAAACCTTTGCCAAAGTTCTGAGAACATTCCCTGTTCGCTGAGTTGTTAGTGTTAGTATAGTGTCTGTAGTAGTTTTATGTTAGCATTGTGTTAATATTACTGTAGTGTTGTTGTTTGTTTTGTTTGTAATGTAGCCTGTAGTGTTAGCAGTGTGTAGTGGTAAAGTTCCCAGCTGTGGATTCCTTCACTATGAGACATTCATTGAGATTCCAGCATGTGTTTGGACCTGCCTCACATACAAACCCCTCACACACCCCTTTTCTTCATCATCTCTCTGGTAGATTATTTTTTGTGTGTGTGCTTGCAAGAAAAAAGCTATGTTTCAAAAATCTTTGAGACAAAGTTGATAGTTACATGAAATGTAACTGATATCTTCTGTGGGTGTGCAGGTATCGGCAGGCTTGGGTGAAAATGAAGTTAGTTTTCCATAGTTCCTCTGGCAGTGTTATCGCACTGTCTGTTTGATGATATCGCATGTACAGTGAGAGGATGGTACCACCTGCATTCTTCTGCTGTGAGAAAACTGCTCTCTTACAGTCCCTCTTTCGGCCCTCATGCAGTGCATTAACATGTTTACGTCTGTGTTTTATGATCATGTGGATCTACGATATTTCACCTTCATCATATGCGTTCACTTCAATCTCATGAAAAACTAGCTATTTTAAAGGGGTCATATAATGGTACATGCACTTTTACAAGTTGACTGTACTGAAATGTGTGTTGGCAGTGCCTGTACACAACCATCATAAAATGATAAAAATCCATCCAGTGTTTTTTTTTTTTTAATCTCCTTATATGTTTTCCCCTCTCTCAAATCAAGCCGTTCGACCTAGTGACGTCACACGGTCGGACGCCCATCCCACGATTGTTGATTGACAGCAGCGTTTCAACACAGACCCGCCCCGGCCCGCTCGTGAGCGAGCTGTCAATCATCATAGTCCGCGCGTCATTGTTGATACGCTGGACTGGAGCACTGTCTATGAGCAGAATGGCGTCTAAGCGATTGTGGTGTTCTGTTCTTGGGCGTAATAACGAACACAGCAGTCATTTTGATGTTCCTAAATCCGAACCGCTGCAGACGCAGTGGCTGAGTTTGTTTTTGAAGGGAATATTCCCCACGATCAACGTCAATGCTTTCATTTTTGCGCGAATGATTTCACACACCAGACTGCTCGAGGGTCAGTAAAGCTGGTTTTGCTAAGAAGCTTCTCCTGAAAAAGGATCGGTACCAACTATTCGTGTTTCTGCTGCACCTCCAGAAGAAGAAGTGAGTGTAATGTTTTATTAACCTTTATATTAATATTTATATTAGTGCTATCAAAGTTAGCGCGTTAATAACGCGTTAACGCAAAATCATATTAACGGCACTCATTTTTTTAACACGCGATTAACGCAGCGCGTATTTTCTGTTTGACCCGTGGCCCAACCCCTAGTTAGAGAAATGGAGATACACAGTGTTGACAACTTTGCGACATTGCAGAACCCTTTAGCGATTTTTTCCCTTCAAAAAAGCGCACAAACCTTATTTAGTTTCCGAGAATTTACAGGTGTTGTGCCGAATTTCGACCTCCTGCCATATTATTACCCCCCTCGTTGAAGTCAGTACCTGATTGCCTAATCCTAACCCCACCCCTAATCCTAACCCCTCCCCCACAACTAACCCTAAACCTACCAATACTAGGGGGGTAATAATTTGGCGGGGGTCGAAATTCAGCACAACACCGGTACTGCTCTCCCAGCACGCACGCGCGCGCGCCTCTCTCTCTCACTCTCTGCGTCTCGCGTTAGAGGAGCAGCGCTTTAATTCAGTTAAACACAGATATTATGTTGCTTCTCTAATTTTACATGCAAGTAGCCGAAATCACATATTTTATGTGTATTTGATTTCATCAGACGACGGCTCGATTATCAGGATTTTTGTGCAGATTAACATCTTGGAAGGAGAGCTGGTTATGTCTTAATGGGTCGCGTTTCAGTCACCATTTCATATTCATTCCGTTGTTTGACAAAAGAAACAGTAAAATATACCAACGAAAACAGTTTTATTTAGAATTTAGCTTAATTAAAATGGGCACAGAGAGAGACAAACTAATGTAATAATAAATAATATATGTAGGCTACATTTAGAATTTTCAGAAGAGCTGCCCTGTCATGCAAAAATCTAAACATGTTTGTGTTAGTAAATTGCTCAGTGCAAAGAAAGAGAAGTAATGGGAACCTGGTATTTCTTTGTTCTTTCTACATGTGTCTAATAAACATGAACAAGTTCTTTGAAAAAGATCTATGACCTTTGAAACATCTTCAACGTCTCGTCTTCATGCTCTATGTTGACTATGTTTTCAATAATAAACATGCATTTGCATAAAGCATCCATATTTATCCATGCCCATGTTGATTAGAGTATTACAAACTTGAAAAGTATTAATTTAAGGTACATTTAGAACAAATAAAAAATGTGCGATTAATCGCGACAGCCCTAATTTAGATTAATCTTTGCAAATCGCTTGCTGCACGCTTCACGATGAATGCGGCTGTTTACACTCAGGGTACATTACGGCATGTTTTCTATGTATGATGTTCTCGATATAATTCATAATCCCACGTTTATAATGGAACACCGCGTTATGGTTATTGTGTTATTATTAGTGTTATTATTTCAAACGGTGTACGTACAGAACAGAGGGGCGGGGTGAGCAAAGCTCATTATCATTTAAAGACACATGCACTAAAAACGGCGTGCTGAAAACAGAGCTGTTTTTGACCAGGTAAAATTAGTGTTTTCTTACAATACTAATGAGAATTTTTAATTAAAGTATATTACAAACTTTTAATTTAGACCCTAAAGAATCATATTAGCTTGTGCAAAAATGGCATTATATGACCCCTTTAAGAGATGTTGTATTAATTTGTACGATGTGATACGGAATTTTTCTTTTCAGAAAAAAACTAGCATGAACTTTGGCGAATGTTCTGGCAGTATATGAATAGAATGTTCATTCAACATTATCTGGTCTTTAATAAAGTTCTCAAAACGTTAGCTCAAAAACATAGGTTTTTCCGTGAAACAAATATCAAGGACCACAATAGAAGTTAATGCAACTTTAATGTGTTATCCTTGACAAAGGAGTTTTACTACTTTATGGTTACTGTATTGCTACTTTTTATGTCAAATAAACTCAACTCAACTCAAAACTTGAATTATCAGTGAATTGCCAGCAAAAAAAAAAAAAAAAAAAATCTACGAGTTGTCGTCAAAATTCGAAAGGAGCTACGAATTGCCGGCAAAACATAGGCTAAAATAGTTTTGAATTGATGCTGAAACGTAAAATTACGAGTTAAACAGTTGAGGTTTACCGTTTTCAAATCCATTCAGCCGATCTCCGGGTCTGGCGGTACCACTTTTAGCATAGCTTAGCATAGATCATTGAATCGGACAAGACCATTAGCATCTCTCTCAAAAAAAATTACCAAAGAGTTTCGATATTTTTCCTATTTAAAACTTGACTCTTCTGTAGTTACATCGTGTACTAAGACCGACGGAAAATGAAAAGTTGCGATTTTCTAGGCTGATATGGCTAGGAACTATACTCTCATTCTTGCGTAACCTTGTGACCTTTAAGCTATTTTTTTGACCTACAGTATATATTACCATCCTTGATGTAGCTACTACAACTACCACAAAAACAGGAAACGGGCACAATTTAGCCACTTTTCTTGCCACCCACACCTACACTTGAGAAGAGCCCCCTGTGAAGATCTTGTGTTTCCACAGGTGAATGGCTGCAGGGAGACGAGAGCTCGGTCATGACCCCGTCAGAGGAGGAGAAGTGCGAGGAGCTCTGGGAGCGAGTGGAAGGAGTTCGACACAAACTGACCCGCATTTTAAACCCGGCGAAGCTGACGCCGTATCTGCGGCAGTGTAAGGTGATCGACGAGCAGGACGAGGACGAGGTGCTCAACTCCAGTCAGTATCCGATGAGAATCAGCAGAGCCGGTGAGGACGCAGAACACCACACATCAATCACATCACAGCGCTCATAAAGTAGTGATGGAAACGCTGCTCTACCATTGTAACCAGTAGGTGGCTACAGAGGATGCTTATTGGCTAACTAGCTATTTTCACTCCCTAATATCTATTTTTCACTCGTTTTGCTTTTTAATTCATTTTAAGGCATTATGATTGATAAAATTTATTTGATCTACACCTCAAATTAAGCTCAGTGCTTTATTGTCATGTGAATGTGAATAAATGTGTTGCAGGTTGATTTAAGGTAAGTCATGTCAAGTCATCTTCATTTATATAGCGCTTTTAACAATGTAGATTGTTCCAAAGCGGCTTTACAGAGATACAAGGATAGTTTAAAGACAGAGATTGTTTTGGCTTTAAAACAGTTCTTGAATGAAGTTATTTTCCAGCTAAAGTTAGTTTGATTGATTCACTTCTGTCACAACGATCATTAGTTATTAACTTGGGGGCCACTAACATGACACCTGTCACGGTCACGTTCTTCAGCCTTCATCTGTGTGTGCACTTCATTCCCCAGAATCCTCCATGGCGCACACCTGCACTCACTCACCCAATCACCAATCATCATCACCTGCACTCCCTCATTAACCACCCTTTATATTCAGCACTCTCCCTTCACTCCTTGTCTGGTCTCGTCGATGTTCACATGACCCACAGACTTCCGAACACTTACCTGGATTCCTACCTGTCATTTCATCCTCTCCAATCCGTCCTGCCTGCCATCCTGTTCTGCCTTCAGCCCGACATCATCTGCAAAGAGAAAGAAAGACAAGGACATTACCAACCAGCTAAGCATCCACTGTTATTCTGTGTTTCTGTTACTCACCATCTGTCTGCATCTCCACACTCCCTGAAAATAAACTATTAACCTTACCATCTTGTCTGCATCCTCTGTAAAACCCTGACAGAAGACCAGACCACACGAAGCATGGAAGTTGCTCACTTCACCCTAACCCCAGCTGATCGTCTGATTCATTGTTTTCAAGATGGCTGCTCAATCGAGGAATATGTCGCCGGCTTTCTGGAGCTTTCTGTTGGGGTAAGCTGGACAGATGATGTCCTAAAAACAGTATTTTGGGGCGGACTGGATAACCATCTGTACCAGCAAGCTCCAGCGGAGGCAATCCCAGGCTCATTTGCCCAGTATCTAGATCATGTGTTGTGGTTGAGTGGCTCAAGGTTCACCGTAGGTGAGGTTGAGGACATCGCCACTCAACCACCATCTCCAGCCATCTTCACCACGCCACCCATCATCATCCGGAATTCAGTCACCAGCACTAGCGAGCCTGCATTTGACGCCAGTCCAGCCGAGCCTGCACTTCACGCCAGTCCAGCCGAGCCCGCACTTCACGCCAGAGCTGCCGAGACCAAGGCAGTAGGCGTCGTGCCCGCCGCCCCTGAGTCTATGAGCGTCATGCCCGCCGCGCCTGTGACTGTCAGCGTCGCCTGCCCGCCAGAGCCAGAGCCAGTCGCCTGCCCGCCAGAGCCAGTCGCCTGCCCGCCAGAGCCAGAGCCAGTCGCCTGCCCGCCAGAGCCAGAGCCAGAGCCAGTCGCCTGCCCGCCAGAGCCAGAGCCAGTCGCCTGCCCGCCAGAGCCAGAGCCAGTCGCCTGCCCGCCAGAGCCAGTCGCCTGCCCGCCAGAGCCAGAGCCAGTCGCCTGCCCGCCAGAGCCAGTGAGCGTCGTTCTCCCCGAGCCAGAGCCAGAGTTTTCAAAGCCCTCATCGCTGGTCCCGTCCAGCACAAAGCCCTCATCGCTGGTTCCGTCCAGCTCAAATCCCTCTTCATCGCTGGTCCCGTCCAGCTCAAATCCCTCTTCATCGCTGGTCCCGTCCAGCTCAAAGCCCTCATCGCTGGTCCCGTCCAGCTCAAAGCCCTCATCGCTGGTCCCGTCCAGCTCAAAGCCCTCATCGCTGGTCCCGTCCAGCTCAAAGCCCTCATCGCTGGTCCCGTCCAGCTCAAAGCCCTCATCGCTGGTCCCGTCCAGCTCAAAGCCCTCATCGCTGGTCCCGTCCAGCTCAAAGCCCTCATCGCTGGTCCCGTCCAGCTCAAAGCCCTCATCGCTGGTCCCGTCCAGCACAGAGCCTTCTTCGCCGCTGGTCCCGTCCAGCACAGAGCCCTCTTCACCGCTGGTCCCGTCCAGCACAGAGCCCTTTTCACCGCTGGTCCCGTCCAGCACAGAGCCCTCTTCACCGCTGGTCCCGTCCAGCACAGAGCCCTTTTCACCGCTGGTCCCGTCCAGCACAGAGCCTAGCACAGAGCCTTCACCGCTGGTCCCGTCCAGCACAGAGCCCTCTTCACCGCTGGTCCCGTCCAGCACAGAGCCCTCTTCACCGCTGGTCCCGTCCAGCACAGAGCCCTCTTCACCGCTGGTCCCGTCCAGCACTGAGCCCCCTTCACCGCTGGTTCCGTCCAGTACAGAGCCCTCTTCACCGCTGGTCCTGCCCAGCACCGAGCCTTCACCGCTGGTCCTGCCCTGCACAGGGCCTTCACTGTTGGTCCCATTCAGCTCAACACCCTCTTCACAGCTGGTCCTGTCCAGCTCAACGCCCTCTTCACCGCGGGTCCTGTCCAGCTCAACGCCCTCTTCACCGCGGGTCCTGTCCAGCTCAACGCCCTCCTCACAGCGGGTCCTGTCCAGCTCAACGCCCTCCTCACAGCTGGTCCTGTCCAGCTCAACGCCCTCCTCACAGCTGGTCCAGTCCAGCTCAACGCCCTCCTCACAGCTGGTCCTGCCCAGCACAGAGCCCTCATCGCTGCCCAGCACAGAGCCCTCATCGCTGCCCAGCACAGAGCCCTCATCGCTGCCCAGCACAGAGCCCTCATCGCTGCCCAGCACAGAGCCCTCATCGCTGCCCAGCACAGAGCCCTCATCGCTGCCCAGCACAGAGCCCTCATCGCTGCCCAGCACCGAGCCCTCATCGCTGCCCAGCACCGAGCCCTCATCGCTGCCCAGCACCGAGCCCTCATCGCTGCCCAGCACCGAGCCCTCATCGCTGCCCAGCACCGAGCCCTCATCGCTGCCCAGCACCGAGCCCTCATCGCTGCCCAGCACCGAGCCCTCATCGCTGCCCAGCACCGAGCCCTCATCGCTGCCCAGCACCGAGCCCTCATCGCTGCCCAGCACCGAGCCCTCATCGCTGCCCAGCACCGAGCCCTCATCGCTGCCCAGCACCGAGCCCTCATCGCTGCCCAGCACCGAGCCCTCATCGCTGCCCAGCACCGAGCCCTCATCGCTGCCCAGCACCGAGCCCTCATCGCTGCCCAGCACCGAGCCCTCATCGCTGCCCAGCACCGAGCCCTCATCGCTGCCCAGCACCGAGCCCTCATCGCTGCCCAGCACCGAGCCCTCATCGCTGCCCAGCACCGAGCCCTCATCGCTGCCCAGCACCGAGCCCTCATCGCTGCCCAGCACCGAGCCCTCATCGCTGCCCAGCACAGAGCCCTCATCGCTGCCCAGCACAGAGCCCTCATCGCTGCCCAGCACAGAGCCCTCATCGCTGCCCAGCACAGAGCCCTCATCGCTGCCCAGCACAGAGCCCTCATCGCTGCCCAGCTCAGAGCCCTCATCGCTGCCCAGCTCAGAGCCCTCATCGCTGCCCAGCTCAGAGCCCTCTTCGCCGCTGGTTCCGCCCAGCTCACAGCCCTCTTCGCCGCTGGTTCCGCCCAGCTCAGAGCCCTCCTCGCCGCTGGTCCTGTCCAGCTCAGAGCCCTCCTCGCCGCTGGACCAGTCCAGCTCCAAGCCCTCTTCGCCGCTGGTCTTGTCCAGCTCAGAGTCCTCTTCGCCGCTGGTCCTGTCCAGTCCAGAGCCGCCTTCATCACTGGTCCTGTCCAGCCCAGAGCCGCTTTCGCCCCCTGCCTCTTCCAGTCCAGTGTTAAAGCCTGATATTTCCCCAAAGGAATTTTGGGGGGGGGGCTATCAGTCGTCTCCGCCATGGCCACCTGAAGGGTCCTCACCGCCGTGGCCACCCGAAGGGTCTTCTCCGCCATGGCCACCCGAAGGTTCTTCTCCGCCATGGCCACCCGAAGGGTCCTCACCGCCATGGCCACCCGAAGAGTCCTCTCCGCCATGGCCACCCGAAGGGTCCGCACCGCCATGGCCACCAGAAAGGTCCTTACCGCCATGGTCCCCTGCTCAGCCTGTATCACCATGGTCCCCTGATCAGTCTGCTTCACCTTGGTTCCCTGCTCAGCCTGCACCGTCCTGATCACCTCCTCTGTCTGTCCTGCCACCATCCTGGAGTCCGTACTCCTGAACCTGCTCCACCTTCCCGTCACGGACTCCAGGGTGCCCACCCCCCCTCCCGTATGCTGCCTTCTTCGGCGCGGGACGCGCCTTACGGGAGGGGGGAGTAATGTCACGGTCACGTTCTTCAGCCTTCATCTGTGTGTGCACTTCATTCCCCAGAATCCTCCATGGCGCACACCTGCACTCACTCACCCAATCACCAATCATCATCACCTGCACTCCCTCATTAACCACCCTTTATATTCAGCACTCTCCCTTCACTCCTTGTCTGGTCTCGTCGATGTTCACATGACCCACAGACTTCCGAACACTTACCTGGATTCCTACCTGTCATTTCATCCTCTCCAATCCGTCCTGCCTGCCATCCTGTTCTGCCTTCAGCCCGACATCATCTGCAAAGAGAAAGAAAGACAAGGACATTACCAACCAGCTAAGCATCCACTGTTATTCTGTGTTTCTGTTACTCACCATCTGTCTGCATCTCCACACTCCCTGAAAATAAACTATTAACCTTACCATCTTGTCTGCATCCTCTGTAAAACCCTGACAACACCGTTTTAACAAGAAACTCTACATAGACTTTAAACGCAAAACCTGTGAGAACGCTGATGGCGTGCACATGCGTATTACGAGTTCAGTCTATTGGTGCCCTATTGTGTGCTCTTAAATGTTCTGCCTGTGCTCTTAAAAATGTTCAGTTAGGGGCTACAGCGCTCCTAGTAAAAACAGTAATTCTGGAGCCCTGTCATCCCAGCTAGCAATTTTTTGTTCTAAGAACGTTCTCCAAACATTCTGTTTTGGTTATGTAAACATTAAAATGTCAATGTTTTATTGATGTATTAAAATGTCAATGTTTTATTGATGTTAGAGGAACGTTTATGGTGTTCCTGAAACATTCTATCAACTTATTTTTAACAACTCAACATTATAATAATGCTATTAACATTCTAAGAACATAAAAATGTCCAGTTTCCTTAATGTTAATAGAACGTCATTTAAAGGTTAGTAAGATGTTCGTTTCAAAAGAGTGAATCAGTTGGTTCAATTGATTCAGCCCTCTGCTCTATTTGTCCCTTCTCTAGTGTAAAGTTCATACTTCGGTGTGTGTAGTAAGACAGTACATCCGTTTCGGAAATTCTACAACGTCATAAGATTGAGTCATGGTACCACAAGACGCGTTTGTACTTACTGTTTGCAATCAGGTTCATTCATTGAAAATCTTCAGCCTCACTTTTCGTCACACGCACATCTGGAAAAGTCAATAGGGAAACAAAAAAAAAATCTTTTCCGCTTGTGTAAAGAAAAGGGTTGTGGGTACAATATGGGCTTAAAGACAGTTAACAATTAGAAATGTTATCGATTTGACTGCACTTGACACAATCGAATGAGAACATAACTTTAACTGAATTAAGCTGACTGTTGACTATTATATTCTAGAGCTGCTTTACAGCCGAGATTTCATAATTTCGAGTTGTTTCATAATTGGTGAGTTTTACAACACTAATATTTTCCTGTTTATTTCTGTGAAGCAATCTGTATTCTATAAAGCACTAAAAATAAACATGACTTGGCCTTATACACTCACCTAAAGGATTATTAGGAACACCTGTTCAATTTCTCATTAATGCAATTATCTAATCAACCAGTCACATGGCAGTTGCTTCAATGCATTTAGGGGTGTGGTCCTGGTCAAGACAATGTCCTGAACTCCAAACTGAATGTCAGAATGGGAAAGAAAGATGATTTAAGCAATTTTGAGAGTGGCATGGTTGTTGGTGCCAGACGGGCCGGTCTGAGTATTTCACAATCTGCTCAGTTACTGGGATTTTCACGCACAACCATTTCTAGGGTTTACAAAGAATGGTGTGAAAAGGGAAAAACATCCAGTATGCGGCAGTCCTGTGGGCGAAAATGCCTTGTTGATGCTAGAGGTCAGAGGAGAATGGGCCGACTGATTCAAGCTGATAGAAGAGCAACTTTGACTGAAATAACCACTCGTTACAACCGAGGTATGCAGCAAAGCATTTGTGAAGCCACAACATGCACAACCTTGAGGCGGATGGGCTACAACAGCAGAAGACCCCACCGGGTACCACTCATCTCCACTACAAATAGGAAAAAGAGGCTACAATTTGCACGAGCTCACCAAAATTGGACAGTTGAAGACTGGAAAAATGTTGCCTGGTCTGATGAGTCTCGATTTCTGTTGAGACATTCAGATGGTAGAGTCAGAATTTGGCGTAAACAGAATGAGAACATGGATCCATCATGCCTTGTTACCACTGTGCAGGCTGGTGGTGGTGGTGTAATGGTGTGGGGGATGTTTTCTTGGCACACTTTAGGCCCCTTAGTGCCAATTGGGCATCGTTTAAATGCCACGGCCTACCTGAGCATTGTTTCTGACCATGTCCATCCCTTTATGACCACCATGTACCCATCCTCTGATGGCTACTTCCAGCAGGATAATGCACAATGTCACAAAGCTTGAATCATTTCAAATTGGTTTCTTGAACATGACAGTGAGTTCACTGTACTAAAATGGCCCCCACAGTCACCAGATCTCAACCCAATAGAGCATCTTTGGGATGTGGTGGAACGGGAGCTTCGTGCCCTGGATGTGCATCCCACAAATCTCCATCAACTGCAAGATGCTATCCCATCAATATGGGACAACATTTCTAAAGAATGCTTTCAGCACCTTGTTGAATCAATGCCACATTGAATTAAGGCAGTTCTGAAGGCGAAAGGGGGTCAAACACAGTATTAGTATGGTGTTCCTAATAATCCGTTAGGTGAGTGTATTAGCCCAACACTCATTTACGAATGCAAATTTTACTCTAAATAGCACACTCTCCTCTTTGACATACTGTTTTTCAGTGTGCTTTGATTTAGTACGCACTCATCCTCACATCACATACTATTTAGGATGGATAGTGTGTGAATTTAGAAGCTAACCTTCACATTTACAGAGAGAGAATGTACAGTGTGCTGTGATTGGTTGGCACGTGTGTCAGTATCAGTGTGCAGTGATTTGATTGGTTGTTGTGTGCAGGCCGTTTATTGGACATCCTGAGGGGGCGTGGCGAGCGCGGTCTACAGGCTTTCATGGAGTCACTGGAGTTTTATCATCCGGAGCAGTTCACACAGCTGACCGGACAACAACCGACTCAACGCTGCTCCATCATGCTGGGTGTGTGAATGCGTCACATTTCTGCCGTTTAAAGTCGGCACGAAACTGAAGTTGCTCTAGTATTGTCTCCCCTGTTGTGACGTATACCAGAGTGAAACGGGACTTGATTTTGTCAATGAGGAATTGACTGGATTTTTGCACATACATTTTTTTTAATACATGTGCTTCACAATCTTAAATCAAAATAACTTCCCCTCCCTCTTACATCTCTCTTCTCTGATGACGTGTTTACTGGCGTGAGGGCAGGGCAACCAGTCAATCAAAACCAGATCCACCAATAGAAAACCACAAACATAATCAAGCCCTGCCCTACATTTGTTCTTGTTTGAGAAGTGGTTTCATGTGGATATGCGTCACTATAGGGAAGAAAAGACGACTTCAGTGTTTATTGTTTAATGTTATTTTTGTAATATGTGTGTGAAGATGAGGAGGGTCCTGAGGGTCTGACTCAGTTTCTGCTGCTGGAGGTGCGTAAGCTGCGAGAACAATTGCGCGGCAGTCGTCTGTGTGAGCGGCGTCTGTCTCATCGCTGCCGTGTGGCCGAGGAGGAGCGCAGCAGAGCTGAACGCAAAGCGCAAGAGCTGCGACAGGACCGGATACAGCAGGAGAGGTACACATATAATTGATACACATATATATATATATATATATATATATATATATATATATACTGTATATATATATATACTGTATATATATATACTGTATATATATATATATATATATATATATATATATATATATATATATGAGATGCATATATCTCAATTATGACGACACATACACATCTATAATTTGGTTTGTTGAAAATGACAACATGTAAACCAGACAGACAGAGTTTGGCTAATGGATGTTTCTGGCTTCCCCTAAGCTTTGTTCAATGTGAGTGCCGTATGCTCTAATATGAGCAGTCATTTACGCTGTCATCACTCGGGTAAAGTCATTTTAGCCTTGCCAATTTAAACATTTGAGCGCAAGAAGATGTGAAACAGAACTCTGGCGCACTGTAAGAAGATTTGTGTGTGCTCACCCGAAGCGCGCTCACAGAAAGCCATGTCTCAGACAGCCGCAAATATTGAGCTCTCTTTTAGTCTTTGAATTTTAAATTGTCAACTTGCTCATCTTGGCAAGTATCCTAGCAAACATACGTCTTAATTGAACGCTAACAATCGAGAAAGATAACGCATGTTTCAGTATCAGTGTATTGGATCCGTGCATTATGTCTTAAAGTGACAGCAGCCTAATATTCCTGCTATGTGTGTTTTTAAAAAAAGACAAGGAAATCACTCACTGCTCTTGACTGAATAGCTTATGTAACTTTAATAACAATTAATCTTTATTTAATTTCTACAGTGATGATTATATGCAATGTTATTTTACATTTGATTACTTTATTCAATTTCTGTACCTGAAAACTAATATTAGATAGCTGTAAATGAAAATCACTGTTTATTTTATTAGTATCTTTGCTCCATTGTATTTATTTGTGCTGTTTTTTGTAGTTTGATTATTTGTTCATATTCTTATTTGACAGTAGTCCTTTTTTGCCCTGAATATAGCACATACCGAATCGTACCAAAACCGTGACCCTAAAACTGTGATATAAACCTAACCGTGAGTAATTTGAACCGTTGCACCTATATGTGTGTATATATATATATGTTAATGCATCCTTGCTCAATACAAGTATTAATTACTTTCAACCCCCCAAAAAAATCATTACGACCCCAGAATTTTGTACGGTAGGTAGTATATGTGCATGTATATGTTGCGATGGGAAGGTAATGGGGTTTATTCCCTGGGATTGCATCAAATGATAAAAATGTGTACCTTAAATACATTGCAAGTCAAATGCCTTAGTGTAAATACTTTTCTACCTGTGTGTTTCTGGGTAAGGTTGAGGCATGACTGGGAGTCTTGTACTCGTGAGTTGGGTTTGCTGAAGGACAGACACTTGGAACAGGCTGTGAAATACTCGCGAGCGCTAGAGGAACAGCGCAAAGCTTCTGTGCGCGAGAGAGAACTACTCACAGAGGTACAATATACGGAAAATTAAGACTTGTATCCCATAAAATCACCTGTTGATCAGTTGAACCATTTATTGAAGTGTTGACTATATAGTTTAAAAAAAAGTTCTTCAGTGTGAATTACCATATTGACCATAATGACCATATTGGTCATGAGAGCCAACCATTGATGTACCATTGATGGATAAGATAAACCCTAAACTGTTTGTTGTTTGTTTAATATTCAACAATATTATTGATCTGCCTGCACTGACACCATTATATGAGAACTGAAATGAGCTGGACGATGACATCACTGTTTTCTCCAGTGCGGCTAAATATATATAAATTAACTAAATTACTAACTTTTTTTACAACAAAAATGAACCATCACTGAACTTACTTAAGCTGAACTGTGATGGTATTTTCTTCTGGGAACAAACATCGTTGCATTATTTTCCGGTTATCACTGTAAAGCTACTTTGAAACAATCTGTATTGTAAAAAAGCACTATATAAATAAAAGTGACTTGACTTGTTGAGACACTATGAATAATGTAGTTCTGACCTGCACAGAGTTCATGTCAGGCTTATAGAGGGTGTGTCCGTGCAGGTGGATCAGCTCAGGAAGAGATTGCTGGAGGTGGAGAAAAAAGCAGACGATGGCTCCGCCCCCTCACTGATGCATCATACGAAAAGTGAGGCGTGTGACGGCGCGTCTGCAGTCCCGAAGGAGACGCCGCCACTCACTGTGAGAAAGACAGAGCATAACTCTGGAAATCAGGTCAGTCACAAGACTCTCTCAGCTCATCATTACACTTACAGGAGTGTGAATAATGTGTGTGTGTGTGTGTAGGCTCTGTTGGACATCCTCCAGCAGGACCGGCGGGAGGCGGTGGAGCAGCGGCAGGAGTTGTGCGGCACCATCACCCGACTGCAGGGAGAGCTGGAGAGCTCGGAGATGCAGAGAGAGAAAGTAAGAGGAAACATCTCGGTTACGAATGTAACCCTCGTTCCCTGAAGGAGGGAACAGAGACATGAGTCGACCGTGCCGAATGATTGGGATCACGCTTGGGGAGCCTGTCATCTTTGAGTATTAATTAAACGAGTCAATGCACATTGGCGTGCGAGATTTGTATCTCACGCTCCGCCCCGTAGCGCGCCATTTATTTTTTTTATTTTTATACACGCACCATTTATTTTTTGCTGAAGAGATTCAGTCTCCTCGCACTCCTCAGGAACCTGACGATCAGGTCGTGCTTCCCTGCGGATTTTCCATCAACTGCATCGTGATGTGCGGCAATAGAGGCAACATGCACTTTGAGAGTGGAGGGAGCCTTTACTCCCACCCGACTTGCAGAAAGGATAGCACAGTACCGATCGAACATCTTTGGGGGTCTCCTCTGTGAAGAACACCACTCAATGAACAGGTTCCACTTCAGAGTGTAAGCACCCCTTGTAGAGGCGTCAGTTGAAACATTTATTGAAGTGTTGACTATATAGTTTAAAAAAAGTTCTTAGAGGCATATTGGTCATGAGAGCCAACCATTGATGGATAAAATAAACACTAAACTGTTTGTTGTTTGTTTAATATTCAACAATATTATTGATCTGCCTGCACTGACACCATTATATGAGAACTGAAATGAGCTGGACGATGACATCACTGTTTTCTCCAGTGCGTCTATGAACCTCCACGTCCCGTCCATGGACCAGACATGGAGTTTCCAGAGGTCTGGACGCGGGTGCCATACGGTGTCCCATCTCTGAGAGAGGAGGGAATGTTGGAAAGTTGGTTCCAATGGAACAGAAGGAATGTTGAGAGGAGCATCAGTTCAGGGAATGAGGTCCGGCTGGGCCAATAAGGAGCAACTAGCAAGACCTTCCTCCCTGACTTGGCTCACTGGGGGAAACGCATACTTGCATAGGCCCCGGGGCCAGCTGTATGTCAGTGCATTTGTGCCGAGGGTCTCCTCGGTCAGGGAATAGAACAGCTGGCAATGATCTGGAGAGGTAAGCAGATCTATCTGTGCGGCCCCTGGGGATGGAGTCTCCACTCTCCTGGGGCCACAGCTCCAGAGAGCTCGTCGACGGCACGATTGAGCAGGCTGGGCATATAAGTGGCACAAAGCGACCTCAGATGCTTCAGACCCGATAGGGGGAGATGGCGGGTGAGTTGAGACATCCGAGGGGAGCATAGACCAACTTGATGGTTGATGTACGCAACAGTCGCAGTGTTGTCCATACGGACCAGCCAAGCTGAGGCTTCTTGAGGCAGCTCAGAGCAAGGTGTACTACTAGCAACTCGAGGCAGTTGATGTGCCAATGCAGTTGGGGGCCCGTCCTGACCACGGGCTGAGGGTTTGGCGGCAGGCCGGGGTTATTGTCACACGGAGCGTGCCGCTCTGTCACTCCCATCTCGAGACTCGGCCGTGAAGCCAGTGCTGAAGCGGTCTCATATGAAGCAAACCCAGCGGCGTTACTGTGGCTGCGGATGCCCCAAGAGCCTCTGAAAAAGTTTCAGTGGGACCACTGTTCTGTTCTTTATAGTATTCAAGGAGTTCAGCACTGACCGGACACGTTCATCTGTGAGGCGTGCCGTCTGGTGGAACGAGTCCAGCTCCATACCAAGAAAAGAGAGTTTGCCTTTTTCCCAGATGACCCGAAGACCCAACTGGCTGAGATGCCAGAGCACCAGGACCCTGTGCTCGCACAACTGCTCCCGGGACTGCGCTAGTATCAGCCAGTCGTCGAGATAGTTGAGGAAACGAATACCATGCTCTCTCATGGGAGCAATGGCTGCCTCTGTGACCTTCGTAAAGCCGGTTGGCGACAGGGCCAGCCCGAAGGGTAGGACTTTGTACTGATACGCTTGACCCTTGAACGCAAAGCGCAGGAATGACCTGTGTCACGGGAGGATGGAGACATGAAAGTACGCGTCCTTCAGGTCGATCGCTGCAAACCAATTTTGGGGACGGATGCATTCGAAAATGCGTTTCTGCATGAGCATCTTGAACGGAAGCTTGTAAAGGGCCCGATTCAAGACTCGCAGGTCCAAGATTGAAGCTGGTCTTCATATCGTCTGGAGGGACCGGCTCTATCGCGCCCTTCGCCAGTAGGACTGCAATCTACTGGGCCCGTTCGGTCAACACCGTAGTGAAGTGAACACCCCTGAACTTGGGCGGGTCGAACTGAATCTTATAGCCGAGTCTGATGGTGCAGAGGAGCCAGCTGGACAGGTTGGGAAGCACTTTTCAGGCTTCCACAAACTGAGCCAGGGGGACAAAAGGCACCATTCTCCACCCGGCCCTCCTCCATATACAGTATATACTAATATATATATATTAGGGCTGTCAATCGATTAAAAAATTGTAATCTAATTAATTACATACTCTGTGATTGAAAAATCACATACATAATTTTTGCTGTTAAAGTATTTTAAATATTTCAGTTAAAATGAATCAATGAATAATCAGCATTAGTGAAATTAAAGTTCAAAAACTCTTTTATTATTATTTTCACTGTTCAAACAATGGCCATAAAAATCAACAATATGACATAATACGCTAAGGAAATAAATTCAAAAGTGCTTTAGTGTGCCGTAACACCGAGGTAATTGTGACTGCTAACTGAAGTCCAGTGATCCCCTGTCAGCGCGATATATTCCACTCCCACCAATACAACTCCTTTTGTTTTGTTTTTCAGTGTCATACAGCTGCTGGATTTTTAACATTATGTTGTTTCGCGATGGGGGGTTATATGTTATGTCTGAAGAGGCTATTTGCTAAACCTCTGCTAACCCCCTGTCTATCACCGAAACTGGTCCGCAGGACATTGCATGTGACTCAGTCGGTCACATATAGATTTTTTAAGTTTGCGTTTCAGTGTTTGCTCCAGTGTGGTTTGAAGATGACGTTGACTGCTAGATTTGCTATCACGGGACATGCTAGGTCATACCTCCGGATTAACGTTAACTCCTGGGTGCTTTGCATTGATGTGGTATTTTGAGTTGACTTTAGGTATGATGTAGGTACTTTAGACATTGCAGACGACTTTATTTTTATCAACACTTCCATCAGGCCGTTTTTTTATAAGTAAATGTTCCAATCAATGATCCAGGCAGCACGTTCTCGTCTCCCTCCTTCATTTTACAGTCCAATATGTGGCTAATATGGCTCCAGGTCAAAGGACAATACGGAATGGATTAATTTGCGTTATTTATTTTTTAACGCTTATTTTCTCTCAGATTAATTCATTAACGCGTTATTTTGACAGCCCTATTAAAAAAAGATATATATATTATATATATTATATTTATCCATGTGTGTGTGTGTGTGTGTGTGTAGCTGGCGTCTCAGTGTGAGCAGCTTCAGCTACGGCTCAGGACTCTGCAGCTGGACTGGGAGACGGAGCAGAGCAGGAGTGTGTCCTACTTCACCCAGATCATGGAGCTGGAGAGAGAGAGAGACCAGGTACACACACACACACACACACACACACACACACACACACACACACACACACACACACACACACACACACACACACACACATAAACATCCACTCTTCTGTTACTGTGTGTGTTGAAGGCGCTGCGCAGTCGTGACGGTCTGCAGCTGGAGTTCACCGACTGCCTGCTGGAAAAGAACCGTCTGCGCAAACGCATGGCGGAGCTTCAGAACAGCCTGGAGCAGCAGCAGAGAGAGACGGAGAAGAGTCGAGAGCAGAAAGAGCAGAGCGCCACCTGCCTGCACTGCGTACGACTGCACCACTCACTCATTTTCAGGAATATTTAGGAATAGTCCAAATAATGAAACATAAAAAAAGTTTTACAAATATTTACGTTTTTATAATGCCCGTATTTTTACCCTTTTAATGTCTTATTAATATACATAAATATTTGTTTTTCAATATTTGACATTACTTTTACAGATTTTATTAATTTACGTGAATATTTAAGTTTTAATAATTTACACGCCCTTTTAAGGTCTTAATCATTTTCATGAAAATTTACGATTTACGATTATGATAAAATGTACTTATTAATATACATGATTATTTATGTTTTTAATATTTCACATTATGTTTTAAGATTTTATTCATTTTCATAACTTTTTAGGGTTTTAATTAATTTCCATGACTTGTTTAGATCTTATACATTTTCCTATATCCTGGTTTTCCATGACATGGGATCCTGGTTCTTCAATAAAAATAACAGAATTACTAATTAAAAATACAATATATGTCTGTTTACATAGTGAATTTGAGCTGTTTTGGTTTGTTTTAGTTGTGTTTAGTGTACATTTATCTGTTAAATTGAATGCTGTCACCTCAACAGATCCTAACAGATCTGTGTGTGTTTGTAGTCTCATCTGTCATTGTTCAGTGAGGATCAGTGTTTCGGGCCGTGCTGTTCAGTCGATCTGAGTCCCAGTCCGCACATACTCAGAGCTCAAAAGGTCGGAGTTCACACACACTCACACAAAATAACAACAACAACGTTGTGTACTTGATCTCTCATGTTGTTATTTTGTTTTTACAGTCAACCTCTCAAGCTCAGATCTGTGAGCTGTCAGAAGGTAAGTGTGTGTGCAGTTTCAGTAATATTATCAATTTGACTGCACTAACACCATCGGATGAGAACAAAACCTTAACAAACTTAGTCACTTAGCTTTATAGTGGAATTTAATTAATTTCCCAGCTAACAAAAATATGTTCTAAATACATTACTTTTCTAAAAATATTAAGGAAACATTCGATTTTTTTATTTTGCCAACATTTTGGGAATGTTACTTATTCTCTGAACGTTCTGAAACAAATTTTGAACTAAAACGTTTCACGAGTCGCCTGCAGCGCGCTCGACAAGACGGAGTGGCAAAGCAAAACCGCCTTTATTCAGAATTCTTAACACTCAGGAGAACTAGCAAACCACATATATAGTATTGTATGTACACATGGCAAACATAACCATACACAGGTGATACTAAGTAACCACAGAAACAAACCAGTAACATAATCAGTAACCAAGGAAACTGAAATGAAACAGAGCAGGGAAACAGGAACTAAAGGAAATAATAACAGAATATCAAAGTAAGTGTCCAAATAACGAAACATAAAAAAGTTCCATGAGCTATGTACAAATAATGTTTTGCGCTAATGTTTTGAGAACATTATTAAAGACCAGAGCGAATGTTCTATTCATAAATTTGAGAGAACCTTTCCAGGACATTATTAAAACATTCTCTTTTGGCTGGGTTCATAATTGAAGAACTTTGCAACATTGACACTGTTATCGAACTAAACTGAATCAACATCGAACCGAATTAGTAGAGCTGTTTTACAGCCAAAATTCTATTTTTCATAATTTATGAATATTGCAACATTATCATTTCTTTCCCAGCTAATAGGGAACATTCTCATAACTTTGGCTAACATTCTGTCAAGGTTCTCTCAAAGTTAAGTTAAACAAAAGTTCTTCAAGTACCGTTAATAGAACCTTCGTTCTACGTTTTCTGATTTTAATAATGTTGTCAAAAGGTTAGCACAAAAAAACAATTTATACATTGCTTATGAAACGTTTTAGTTGGACGTTCTTCTAATGTTTTTTTAAACATTACAACTTACTACTTGTTTTAAAATGTTCAACATTCCCTTAATGTTTTTGCTTACCTTCACATAAACAAGAAAACATTTTTAAAACATTTAAATAACATTTAAAATATTTAAATAAGGATATTTTGAACATTCTGAGAACATTCAGAAACAACGATTCCATAACTTAATGGGAACGTAATCAAAACGTTCTCAGAACATATTTTTGTTAGTGGGGTTTCCTGTTAATTTACTTTGAAGCTGCTTTGACACAATCTGCCTGATATGAAGCACTATAGACATACATGTGACTTGAATTGATGATGTTGTGTGTTTGTGTCACAGACTTTTACTGCTCAAATTCAGAGGAGAATCTGCTGACGCCGGTGAATAAAAAGATCATTTTACTATATGAGTGGTGATGATCATGAGCTAAGTTTGAAATCTCACAGTATGTTTTGTGATTGTGCAGGAGTGTAACACGGAGAAGGACATCAACAGACTCTCGACGTTCCCATTTCCTCCCTGCATGAACTCCATCCACCGCAGAGTAAACATGGAGTAAGTCACGCAGTGGAGAAAACAGTGTAAATATATGTGATTCACTGGCGCCTCACTGTCTGCCTGTGTTTGCAGGTTTGATCTGAACTCTTGGGGGAGCGACGAGAACGAGACACCTACAGGTGTGTGATACAGCCGTCTGTCTGTCTGTGTATCTTCCTCCATGATGGCGGAGAAAAATTATTCTTTCTTCAACAATTTTGAATTAATTCTTATGAACTGCAGAATCGATTCTTAGCTTGCGATGCTATTTATGTCTTCTGCTTACTGCTTATTTCACACAAAAAAACCTTGAATTAGTATGTAAACCCCTATAAATGTCAGAAATGTTGAAGCAAATTACTAGGCCAATCACTGGCTTCATTGCACAGCATATAATAATCAAATGGCAATAATGCCTGAAAAAGTTATTTCGATTTTTTTTAATCTCATCATTTATTTTTTTAATCTCATAATTTCGATTTTGTTTTTGAAATCTCATAGTATTTAGTCATAATTATGACAGTATGTCATAATTTCAACTTTTTATCTCATAATTATGACTGTCATAATGACTTATTGTATCATAATTTCAAAAATTTTATCTCATAATTATGATTTGCTTTTGGCTTTATATCATAATTGTGATTACATTTTTTTATGTTATAAGATTGACCAAAGCTTTTTATTTTATTAGTTTTTATTCAAAATTATGACTTGGTATGTCAATTTAAACTTTTTATCTCATAATTATGACTTCAAAGTTTAAATTGACATACCAAGTCATAATTGTGATTAAATTTTTTTTATGTTATAAGATTGACCAAAGCTTTTTATTTTTATTTTATTTCAGTTTTTATTCAAAATTATTATTTTTTTATTACTTTTTATCTCATAATTATGACTTTAAAATGTCACAATTGTTATGTCACAATTTTAACTTTATATGTAATAATTTTTACCTTTTATGTATTAATTATGATTTAGTTTGTCAGAATTTTGACTTTTTTCATAATTATGACTTTTTATCTCATAATTATGACTTATTTCATAATTTTGTCTTGATGTCATTTTTTTTCTTATGTTATAATTGTGATTTACCAAAGCAGGATTTTTTCCTTATAGCTTTTTATGACTTTTTATTTCATAATTTGATTACTTTTTATCTCATAATCTAGACTTTTTAAGTCATGATTATGATTTACCAAAGCATGATTTTTTCTCTTTTATGTGGCTGGAGTGGGCTTATACTATATATTTTATACTGACTATTGTATGTTTCGAAGCTACTCAGAAAGTCGACTATGACATGACCACATACGATTAATGAATTTTTAATCAGATTTGTATTCACTGGCCTATTAATTGCTTGTCTGTTGTAATTTTTAGTTGATTTTGTGTTAAAAAATGTATTTGATGATTATAAAGTGTCTTTCGTGCAGCACTTTGGCCAGTGTAAAAGTTTAAATGTACCTTAGAAATAAAATTTACTTAACAATTGTTTTAATTAAATATTAATATTGTTATTTTAAAAGTACTTTATAATTAAATTGAATAAAAAATATATATATTTAACTTAGTAAAACAGTTAAAAAATAAGTGTTCAATAGCTGTTTTTGGCATTTTTGGTATTGATAATATTTGGTTTGAGAATCATTGCATTTCACTAGTATTTTCCGGCTACTGAAATTTTGGTATTTTGACAAAACTAACCCCTGTTGTATATTAATTTGTAACATAATTGAGAAAAAGTTGCATGACGATACTTTGAGAATTATTTTGCAATCAAATCTTTACCTTGGGAATCAATTTGATTCGTGTGGCCAGTGTGAAGATTCACATAAACTGTTTGTGTCTGTTGTAGAGGATTTAGACTCATGTCGGTTGAGTTCGTGGAGTTCCCTGCCGTCTCAACACTTTCCTCCTGACGTGATCAACATGATCGAACCTTCATCATCATCATCCTCATCTTCATCCTCACCGCGGTACGAGCTCTTTATCATCACTGGAAACAGGCTGCTTTCACACTAGATTCAGCTGATCTGAATCAGGGTTCGATTCCACCAGTAGACACTAAACTTTCCTCTCGTCTCATTTCTGTCTCGTTCGTTTCTCAGCTTGGCTCCAGCGCTCTCCTCTTCGCCCAAAAGCATCAGTCTGGCGGGTGACATCACCATCATCGGGGGCAACCGGATGGGCGTGTTCGTGCAGACGGTGAGGAGGGGGTCGCCCGCGGAGCGATGCGGTCTGAAGGAGGGTAGTGAACTGCTGGAGGTGAGAGACTGGAAACTGTTTCCTGTTAGACAGGAAGTTCCTACTTCACTGAAACACATTTTCACTGCATATACTTGCAGTCGTGATAATAAATATTGAGGGAGACCAGAATTAAAGGTGCATTGCATAATATTGTGGAGGATCTGTTGACATAAATGCAATATCATATATATATATATAACTGTTTTCAGTGGTGTATAAAGGCCTTACTTAATGAACCGTTGTTTTTTATTACCTTAGATAAGAATGAGCCATTTCTGTGTACACACACTGCGGGTCCGCTTACATTGACATGATGTTCTTCTTGCACAGATCTAGCTAAAGTCAGTGAATAAAACACTGACACAATGATGAACAAGTAACAATAATATTCGCAATAACATTGTTTAACTGAATAATTAAGTAAACCTAATTTCTTAATTTATCTTTGTAAAGAAACCACCACAACTTCTGTTGGTTGCAATTCGCAACCTCACCACTAGATACCGCTAGAAATCACACACTGCACCTTTAAGAGAGTTTCAATAATATAATTGTGATGTTACAATTGCATGAATCACAGCTTCTCTTAAATCTTTACTTGAAAGAAGATGGATAGACTTTCAACTTTCAAAAAATAGTGAAGAGTCAAAGATAACTCCAAGGTTTTTGATTCGTTTACATACACTGGATGAGAGAGGACCAAATCAGGCTTCCAGAGCAGAGGAGGAATTTTACAGGACAACCTATAATTAAAACCTCTGTTTTATCCTCATTTAGCTTCAGACAATTATTTGTTATCCAACTCTTTATATAATTTACACATTTCAATAACACATCAAATGAAACAGTGGTGTCAAGCCTTACCGGAAGGAAAAACCGAGAATCATCTGCATGACAGTGATATGAAATGTTGTATTTCTGAAAAATGTGGGCCAAGGGAAGCATATAAAGGGAAAACGATAAAGGTCCCAAAACGGATCCCTGTGGCACACCACACCAGACAGGTGCAGATGATGAGGAAAAATGTCCTAAATTTACAGAAAACGTCCTATTCTCGAGGTAACAAGCGAACCACTGTAACACAGGGCCTGTATCACAGTGAAAATAATCAATATCCAGTGAACAACTGTGATTGGTCCATCCTGACCAAGGCTGAAAAGCTTACAGGTATCATGTGGCAATAATTCTGGTTTGGAGAATAATTTAAAACTGAATAATGACAAGAGACAAACTTAAAAATGCACAGTGAATAGCTCAAATAGGAGGTTTATTTATTAGATTCATTGTAATTGACCAATCAGAGATGATGTGTAAGCCCCGCCCCTTTCCAGAACCCCTTGTTTCATATCAATAATCATTTGAATGCTTGTTTTGTTGTGTGTGTTAGTTGGATCAGGTGTTGTTGGGCGAGGGTCGTGTTCGCCTCAGTCAGTGTACGTCTGAAGTGGCTCATTTCTCACTACAGTGGTGGACCGAACCTAACGCACTAAAATACACACACAACCAGGAGGGTGAGAGACAAACATCCAGTTCACTACACAATGTGACGTTTTCACTCAGTATTTGTGTCTTGTTTTCCAGCAGTTTTTCTTGTTAACCTTCTCAAATCAAGATACGTTTACTAGATACGCAAAATGATGTAATATATTAAGTGTTGAAATTGATCGTAATGAAGTGAGTTTATGCTTAAAACAAGAACAAATATCTACCAAATGGGGTCAGAAAAATAAACTTGATTCAAAGGGCAAATAAGATTATTTTTCTGACCGCATTGGAAGTTCTTGTTTTAAGCATAAACTCACTTAATTTTGGTCAATTTCAACACTTAATATATTACATCATTTTGCATCACTAGTAAATGTATCTTGATTTGAGAAGGTTTACATGTTTGTGCTGGAAAACAAGACACTGCAGAAGAAAATCTAAGAAAAAGATACTTTTTGTATTTGTTGTGTTGTCTGGTTAAAACTCTTACCCCTGGTTTCACAGACAAGGCTTAAGACTAGTCCCAGACTAAATGCATGTTTAAGCAGTTTTAACTTAGGGCAACTTGCTCTGACATATCTTAAAATATGCCATTGTCATTGTTTTGTCTCAAGATGCACACCAGTAATGTTTTTTTAAAGGCACGTTTATAAAAGCTACTTAAATGCCCTAATTGAACTAAGCTTAATCCTGGCTTAATCAAAGCCCTGTCTGTGGAACTGGGCCTTAGACTTCCTTAAAACAATACACAAGCAAAACTATGTGAGATATTAATGTGTTTGCAAAAAAATGTATCTCATGATTTTGTCTTTTTTTTTCTGACAGATTATTTTCAGCTGCTTTAAAAATATAATTTGATTGTGAAACAAGTAATTATTTTGCGGTGTAATGCATTTTTTCCATGTAGTATATACATAAAGTAATTAATTAAAACAAAAAAGAGAGAGAGAGATCAGAATTTATATATCAGAAATGTCTTAATCATTTTTATCTAATACATTCATTTTCTTTCAGGTTACTCTCGTTTAATGGCTGAACTCTCGTCTCCATCCTTCACCGGCGCCGACTCGTTCTATGTGCGCGTGAACCTTGACCTCAGTTCCCACGGCGACCCACCGTGTCTCAGGGTTCGCTGTGACGATGTGCTGCACGTCACCGACACACGTTATAACGGCAAATATCAGTGGCGCTGCGTTCGCGTGGACAAACACACGGGGGCGCCGCTGCAGGCCGGAGCCGTGCCCAACTACAACCGGTACACACAAACACACTAAACATTGAAATATTATAAAGAATTCAAATAAAATACCTTTAACTCTTCTGAACATGTTCACACCAAGAATGATAATTATAAAGATAACTTAATAAATTCTGTTTATAAGTGAGTGCTTCCATTTTGTCGTCTACCGCTTTAAATGCTCGAGCTTGTTAAAGCAGGATGGATTCTGATTGGCTGGAAAAAAATCGTTCTGATAATGATTCCAACTATACCATTTCTCTGTGCCGTTCTCATTATATTTATAGTTTGTATTCTACTATTCTTTTATATTTAGAACGATTTTCAGAACTATATCTTTATCATTATAGTTATAGTTATCGTCCTTGGTGTCAACAGGCCTTTAATCAAGTAAAACGTAACTGGTGGTCCAGGGCTGGGAAGAGACACTATATTTTTCAGTGTTGTATTTGTTTCTTTATTAGAGATGTTTATTTGATGGTTGATGACATCACATAAACATCTCTAATAAAGCAACAAATTCTCAAAACATTGAAAAAGATAGTGTTTGTTATATAGCCAATCACAATTCAGTATGTAAATATGCTGATGATGTCATTGCTGTGGACAGCGCTGCAAAATTTTTTTTGTATTTTTGTCAAATGTATTTTTGTCTTGTTTTCCTTTACAAATGCATTATTAAATCATGATACATTTACTGGACATGCAAAATGACAAGATATTAAAGGGATAGTTCAGCAATGAAAATTAGCTGGTAATTTACACACCGTCAGGCCATCCAAGATATTGGTGACTGTCTTTCGTCATTAGAACAGTAAAGAAGATTTTTAGCTAAACTTATGGTCTTTGGTGATTCATAACATGCAAGTTAAGGGTGCCGTCCCGAGAACAAAAAGCAGATACAAAGACACAAAAAGATTCCCCGCAGCTCCTGACGATATATTGAGGTCATATGAGGCAAAACGATCGGTCTGTGTAATGCCGAGTTCAGACCACATGATATTTTTTGTCTGTTACAAGTCACTGTGTCAGGTTTTGCATTTTAGACTTCCTTTCATATTCTTATCGTGTTGTGGAGTTTATGATTTAAACGCAAACAAACATCTGCCAAAAATGAACTTAATTCAAATGGGAAACAACTTTATTTTATCTGAGCCCATTGGCAGATATTGATTTCATTTTAATCATTAATTCACTTCATTTTCATCAACTTGTCATTTTGCCTCTCCAGTAAATACATCTCCATTTAGGAAAGTTTCGATATTTGTGTTGTGAGAAAAAGAGAAAGATATTTTTGGTAATATAAAGAATTTCTTTGTTAAATGTCCGTCTGATGGCATATAGAGCATTTCAGGAGTCTGAATGGGTGTTTTTCTCATTCAGAGCTCAGCAGCTGCTGTTGGTGAGACTTCGTACGATGGCGATTGAGCAGAATCAATGCAGGAAGAAGGTGATGTTCTGTCTTTAGATACCTGTCTGTCTGCATGTCTGTCTCTCTATCACAGATATTGAGCTGTTTGCTGTGTGTCTGTCTTCAGTTCTGTAAGAAAACCCCCGAGCACATTCGGCTCATTAAAGCGGTCGCTTCAAACTATCGTGCGATCGGCTCATCCAATCAGGTGCTCTACACACTCAGCAACCGTAAGCCCCGCCCACTTCTACATGTCAGACAGAATAAAAATAACACTAAAAGCCAACATTAGCAGTGAGTGTGTGTTTGTACATGTATTTGTGTGTGTGTAGGTCATGAGGAGCAGCTGATCCCGTTCAGTCTGGTTCAGATGGTTCGGGTCTACAGCAGACGGCCGGTGGTTTTCTGTCCGTCTCTGCTGTCGCGCGGGATCATCGAGCGGCTTCTGCAACCGGCCGAATCCGGTCTGGACTTCAACACCTGCCATCCAGGTACGCAATCTCAGCGTCAACTAAACTAAGAAATATTATTGTTAACTAAAACTAAAACCATGTTACTTGTAATGAAATAAATGTTAACTGATATAATAATACAAAATATATAAATATAAATGAAAATGTTGCTTTGCTGACGTCATATAATTTTAATTAGATCTGAAATAAATACCACATACACATATTTAAAAAAAAAAAAAAAAAAAAAAAAACGACTAAAATGACAAACTTTTACAAAACAATGATACAGGGGTCGTGACAACTATAATACTACTGCTTAAATGGCAAAAACTACTAAAAATGACAAAAACAACACAATTACTACAACTTAAACTAAAATGAATATAATGGAAAGTATTAAAACTAGTTTAATATCTTTATGTATACTATTACTAAAAATGACAAAAAAAAAAAAAAACTAAAAATGACAAAACACAAGAAAAAAATATAAATGGAAAATTGGGAAATTGGGAAAAATTAAAAAAAAAAATCAAAATATTAAATACTATTAAAAATACTTTAATATTACTAAAATTAAACTAATCTTAAAATGAAAACTGAAAATATAAAATAAAAACTTTGTGTTCACCTTTTTGTTCATAATGTCAGGAATTTATTATACATTTTATGGATTTTGTTCAATTATTATTACTCTTATCATTGTGTGCAGAGCCGCTGGAGGGTTGTGTGCGTCAGGATAAAAGTGTGTTCCTCTTAGACTCTTCAGATCAACCACTGGGAATCAAACTACAGAGTATTCAAGAGGTTATTAACCAGGTAAACACACACTCACACACAAGAAAACACACTGAGAGCCACCACTGTGTTAAACTCTGTCTGTGTGTGTGTGTGTGTGTGTGTGTGTGTGTGTTCAGGACAAACACTGTCTGCTTCAGCTAGGCTTGAATCATGTGGAGAATCTCCTGAAGCAGAGCATCTATCCCATCATCATCTACATCAAACCCAGAGACAAGAAGGGCCGCAAGTTCAGGTGCGCATCTGGATCTGTCTGTCTCTTGGCATCGGGAATTAAACTGAAAGCGCCTTTTAAAGTTCAATCCCTGAATCTGAAGTAATGTAGCAAATGTGATGTAGAATTGCAATTGAATTTGGAATGTAAGAAAGTAGAATTACAATAAGCTGATCATTTATATAACTGTAATATTTCAAATACAGAAATTGTCAAAAAAAAAAAATTAAGTTTTGAAAAAAGTTTGAAGGCCTTATAGATGAAAATGGTTAGTGGATAAAGATGATGTAGTTACAACATCAGCCCAACCTTGAGCTTTTGATATCACGCAAACATTAAAGGGATACTCCACTTTTTTTGGAAATTTTACAACTCCCCCAGAGTTAAACAGTTGAGTTTTACCATTTTCGAATCCATTCAGCCGATCTCCGGGTCTGGCAGTACCACTTTTAGCATAGCTTAGCATAGATCATTGAATCGGACAAGACCGTTAGCATCTCTCTCAAAAAAAATGACCATATCATTACACCTGCTGCACTCATGGTACGGCAGCAAAGTTTCTTGATTATTACGCAGGAATGAGAGTATAGTTCCTAGCCATATCAGCCTAGAAAATCGCAACTTTACATTTTCCGTCGGTCTTAATACACGATGTAACTACAGAAGAGTCAAGTTTTAAATAGGAAAAATGTCGAAACTCTTTGGTCATTTTTTTGAGAGAGATGCTAATGGTCTTGTCCGATTCAATGATCTATGTTAAGCTATGCTAAAAGTGGTACCGCCAGACCCGGAGATCGGCTGAATGGATTCGAAAACGGTAAAACTCAACTGTTTAATTCTGGGGGAGTTGTAAAATGAGCCTATTTCCAAAAAAAGTGGAGTATCCCTTCAAGAGCCCAATGAAACCTGTGTGTGTGTGTGTGTCAGGAAGCTGTTATCAGGGCACAGAGAGGAGGATCTGATGGAGGCGTGTCAGATGGAGGAGCTGCAGCTGGAGACTCTTCCTCTGATGTTCAGTACGCTGGAGCCGAACACGTGGAGCTCCACAGACGAGCTGCTCGCCGTCATACGCAGCACCATCCTGATCCAGCAGAGGGCCGTGGTGTGGCTGGAGCAGGAGCGCGTCCTGTAGACATCATCGTGCAACTCCATTCAACATTCATTAGTCTACAACTTTTCACAATACATATTGTTCCAAAGCAGCTTTTCAGAAAATGCATGGTTTCAATCTGGAAGTAATTATGATGCAACCAGACATGCTTTACACTAACTATTATTTTAGGGGACAGATGGTTAATGAACATACTTGATTATATATGTATACTCAAATACTCCATAATGTGAATAATTTATTATGAATATTTATAACAAACTGATTTTGGATTTTTCTGGATTGTTTTTGTGTTCATGTTTTATATCATAATTTCACTTCGAGCTTTGTTGTAGTAATTAAGTTATAGTAGTAAACGTCTATAAGAAAAGATTCAGAAAACATGGCCACAAATGTTTACAGATATTTAGGGGCCGTTTACACATTTTTAGCAACACTGTCGTTTCGGCCACTCATTTACACGACAGCTGCAGTTTGGGGGCCCGAAAACGCAAACTTTTTTCAAAACAACATCTTTATCGTCTCAGTAGTCCAGTCATTTTAAGCCAAAATGGGGGTCAACCTTGAACAAATTGCGACAGAAGAAAACTCAACTGATTTTGTATCCTCAATATGTCCTGAGTAAGGAAAAAAAAAAGTCCAGAAGAATCCCATTAGGGCAGTGGTTCTCAACCTCTCCTGCAGGGACCCCCTGACAGGCCATGTTTCTGTTTTAACCCTGAAATGGCACACCTGATTCAATTAATGAGTATAGGAAGAGTAGGAATTAGTCACTTAATCAATTAGTCAACTACTCATTAAGCCTTTAATTATTTGAATCAGGTGTGCCATTTCAGGGTTAAAACAGAAACATGGCCTGTCAGGGGGTCCCTGCAGGAGAGGTTGAGAACCACTGCATTAGGGGAAGTTTCGAAAAAGACCCAAATATAGCCTATTCATTCTTTTTCTTACGTGAATTGGGTAAAAATGTTAACCTTTAGATGTCACCATGAGCTGATTACTTACATCAAGAAAAAAAAATGTATTACAAGTTTTTTTAAATTGTTTGTTAACATGGACAAACGGTGCATAATCTAATTACGTATGTGCTAATTTGCATAATTACCACAACAGATCTAAACAATGGGTATAGCCAGGTGAAAATGTCTTGTTGAATCTTGTTGACACATAATACTTAATACTTAATGTTAAGGTCTGAATGGAACCCATTTAGGCTACCCATGAGCATAAATACATAGAGGCAGGAAGAAGTACTTTAAACCGGCCTTTATTGGTTCGCTTGCGGGAAAGTTATGAAATTTGGCTCACTGATAGAGGACAGTGTGAACACTCACCATAGCAAATTTGGAGCCTCTAACTCAATCCCTCTAGCACCACCAACTGTCCGAAGTTGCACTTGTGTTTATGCTAATTACTTTTTTTCTGTATGGACTAGTACCAAATTCAATTACACCCTATGACGTCATCTTCCGTCATGTCAATCTTTATGCCATTTTGAATTGTTTTAAAAACCTACTTTTCGGTGCAGCGCCACCTACTGGTCCGGAGATATGAAAAATGTTGTTTTTTTTTGCGAATAACTTCTGAACAGTTTGTCCAAAATTCATATAAGTCATCTTGCTTGATTTGGGGCATCATGCCAAATCTTATGATATTCAAGTTTCCCATATCGGCCATTTTGAATTTTGTACTAAAATTCTGTATTTTATGAATGCATAAATGTATCATTACAAAACTTGGCATGTGTCATCAATACGATGCCCTGAAGGAGCCTGCAAAGTTTTGAACCAGCGCCACCTAGTGGTCAAATATTTTTTTTCAAATGCTTATAACTTTGTGTGTGGTTGACTCGTTTTTATGCGAGTCCTCTCCTTAGGTTCCTGAATCCTTGCCTAGTCCACGATACCAAACATGCTAGGTTTCGCCTTACTGTTTGTGTAGCGTTGTGATTTAGTGCTTAAAAAACATTTTCCAATATCTTTGAAACCGTTGGACTAATCAAGACAAAACCACCATAGGAAGTTTGAAAACATAGGTCATTGGTTACACGTTAATGCCCAAATGACAAAATATGAATAGTAAGTGGCAAAAAAAGTCCGGTGTGGCTCATTTTTTTATGCGTTTATACATATAAATCTCTATAACTCCAAAACGAAATGTAATATTTTCACCAAATTTGACATATTTGACTCATGTATGGGTTCATTCTAAGGATACATACACAATGGTGGGATTGTGCCACTTGTTGGCTCTATAATAGAACAAAACATGAAATTGCCATTGACTCCAATACAGTATTGTGATATAAAATGCCATACTTAACAAATGCATCGGTGTAACATCACGAAACTCAGTATGTGCCATGAGCCCTGCCCTGAAGTTACTCGAAAGATTTTGAGACTGCGACATTTTTGGGCAAAAGTTATAATTAAATTTCCAAAAAATGCTAATAAATTTTAAATAAATTAGCCTATTGCAATGAAACTGGTCTTAATAGATCTCTTGGGTCAGGCCGAAAACATAGATACCAAGTTTACCTTATTTGGCCAAACTCCATGTCCGCCATCTTGATTTTTATTCAAAACCTACTTATTCAAACTCCTCTAGACTGTTTGTCCGATTTTCACCGAAATCGAATCGTATCATCTCCTGACCGTGACGACTAAAAGTTATGGATTTTGTATTGATAGAATAAACTGTTTTCATATACCGCAGCAGCAAAGTTGAAGTATGATGCAAAAATTACTATTTAAGCTTTATCTCTGCAATGCCTTGACATAATGGACAGCAAACAAAAGGTTACAAAAGTAATAAAGTTCTTTATCCTGTAAATGTTAGAAATGTCTTGCATTTATATTACACACAGTTATCTCTTTACAGTTGCCACTTTCATAAAACACTTTTTGACTTTTAAACCTACATTTAACGTCTAACAACAGATATTTCAGCAAAATGTATATTTTTGCGCTGAATATTAATCGTCTTTCTCTGTCTGTTTGAGGCGCATTCATGCACGCTGGCACTCATTCGGTAAAGTCTATAAGTTTAACGCAGACTGTCAGGACGATTATTCATGCAAAGTGAAGTGGCGTAGGCAGAAATTGTATTTTGGGTGGGCCAGTGAAAAAGTGAGTGGGCCTATAGTTTTTCCTAGAAAAAAATGACTTAAATAATAATTAAACCTTAGAGAGTAGAAAAACAGAATAGGCAAACTGAAAAAACAGTTACACCTTTATTTTGCAATAGCCCATTTGGCAAAGGCAATAACAAAACACTGTCTAATCATCATGTTCAACCAACATGCCCCAGTGAAAAGGGTCCTAGCTATGCCTGAGAAACTCATGAATATTCATGAATAAACCACCAATGGAACCAATAAAATCTCAGAAACCGAAGATCTCGTGAAAGTAGGCCTACTGAATTGAGATTGTCTTTTTTTTTTTTTTACACTTAAGTTTTAAGGAGAAAATGCTTTGCAATACTGTTCACAGATTAATTTACACATGGTGACCATATCTAGAAGCATATATTTAAAACACTGCATGACAGATAAACAACATTACAAACTTGATTTTCACCAAAATGAGTCTTTAAACACTTGGGGAATTAATCTCGTTCATTTAACTGATTAACCACCACCTGGAATTAATTTGATCTGCCCTTTGAGATGTTGCCATTGCCTGAGGATTTATTAAGTGTTCAATCAATCAATCAATCAATCAATCAATCCGTTCCCGTCCGATAGCGTTGAATGCAGATGATTGAGAGAAGCTGTCGAGCAGTAAACAGTGGTAGCCTAGATTTTAACAGAAGTACTGTGGGATTTCTGAAAGAGACGCTTGTTTCGCGTTGGATGATTGTTCTCCATGGCTGTGAGGGAGATTTGTGTTTGGAAAGGGCTCATTTTAGCCGTTTTCTTCTTTGCTGTTAAGGGACAGCCATCAGGACCGTAAATAGCTCTGAATGTTATCATTAGTTTTTCCACTAGGTTCAGGGATTTAACTATAATGGTACATAACTGCTATAATAATAATAATAATAATAATAATATATAAAAAATATTTTAAAAGCTAATTTGTTATAATGTCTAAGAACAAATCTAATTGGAAAAACTTGGGAATTGTATATGATATATTGTAATCCAAATGTAAAAAAAAAAATGTGTATATATATATATATCCTTATTTATAGACTCGTATTTTTTTCCACATTAATACAATTATTTATTTCCACATTTTATGTATTTGTATTTGTTTTTATTTTTAAATGACATTATTCCGATTGATTTAGCCTACAAAACCAATGATTAATCCATGTCCAAGAGCAGCAACTTTGAAATATGTTATATTTTTAAGCATTTGAACTGTCTCATGTTGTGCATGCAGAATTAGGAAATGTGAACTGTATTTGCAGGTTTAAAACACATTGATCAATATGCTTGTGTAGACTTTTTAATGAAATGTGTGCTGTTTCTCTCCGCGTTCTGAGCTGGTGCGTCTCATCGGCAATCAACGCAAGCTCTTTTCAGCCCCATCACGTGCACGTGGCTGTAAAAAATAAATCTGCTTGTTTAACCTTTTGATCTTTTATTAAAAAAAAAAAAAATCAAATCTAACCTTTTATTGTACAATAATTGCAAGTGGGGTGACACTCACGATATGAAGTGGTTTTTCTCCAAAACATGTTGACCACAATTATTGGCACCCCTAGGAATGTTTTTTATATTTTTTTATATATATATCTCTGAAGTATGTTTCCAATGATATTTACAATTATTATTTTTTTTTTATTTTTTTATTTTTAAAAGCACACCAGGGTGACTAAGAACATGAACTTGTCCAGCCATGACTTTTGGTTTAACAGTGACATAGAGAAGGAAACACAAAGGTCGAAATTCCCTTAATCATCCATCACAATGAGTAAAACCACAGAATATAGTTCTGATGTGCAGCAAAATATTGTTGAGCTTAAAAAAAATAGAGAGTGGATGTAAGAAAATGGCTAAAGCATTGAAAATCCCCATTTCCACCATCAGAGCAATAATTAAGAGGTTCCAATCACCTAAAGATTTTAAGACTTTCCAAGGATTTACACCATTAAGTGGGACATTAGTTTCTGGAGCTAAAAGCTATTTATTTCACAGGTTATTCATGGTGACGTTCCCTGCAGTGATTGAGTCTGGATCTGATGCCAAATTATGCATAACTCTTCTGAAACCCCAAGAGAGCCTCACAATGACAGTTTCTCTGCTTGATGAGAAAAACAGGACAACTCAACTTGTGCAGCAGGTTTCTTCAACGTCGTTTCACCGCTCTTTCAGTTTCCAGGTCTGTCATAAGATGCATGTGACTTTTTTTTTTGGCTTTTTTTTTTTTGTATGTTAACCGAGTTCCTCCACAGGCTCCTCGAGTAGATGGGGAATCTGTGCAGACGCTGCAGGTAGAAGTCCAAGGGAAGGTCTTCAGAGCGACTGAAGAGAGGAAAGTCATGTTCAGACGTTACCAGCCTTTGACCTTCATCCAGACAGACAAACCCATCTACAATCCAGGACAAACCGGTGAGCTGTAAATGCCCCTTGGTTTAATATTAGAGGTGTAGAAAGTCCATTATGCTATACGTTTTGATAATCTTCAAGTGCATTATGCAATAAATGTGAGTTTATCTGTGCCTTTGCAGTGAATTTCAGAGTTGTCACTATGGATACCAGATTTGTGCCTCTTGATCAGACGGTAAGATGAGATGTTTCACCATATTGTATGTTCTGACCTTAAACAAACTACAAATTTAATGTAGGTTTTTACATGCATAGTTTTGCTCTTTTCTTCAAAGACTTTCTGCTGCATAAATATGTGCTTTTAAATGTTTAATATTCCTCTTTGTCTTTCAGTACAATCTGCTGGTGGTGGAGGTGAGAATTTGCTCCAGTGCAAGTCTGACTGAAGTCTACGTAGCTTTTTGCACTTTTTTTTTTTTTTTGGCAGTTTTTCTCTGAGCTGTTAATTGTTTTAATAGGACAATAATATTAACCAGATTGGTCAGTGGACAAATGTTTCCTCAACGGGGTGGATATTGCAGCTTTCTCACAAGCTAAACCCAGAGGCTCTGATAGGGATGTACACACTAAAGGCTTTTATTGGTGACCAAATGATCTCCCAGGCTTTTGAGGTGAAAAAGTACGGTAAGTATAATGTGCCACAGTACAGTGACAGATCTGAGGTCTTAATCTAAAAGCATATGTTTTAGTTCTGCCCAAGTTTGACGTGACCGTAAACGCACCACAGACGTACAGCGTTGCAGATGTGGGACTGAAAGTTGAGGCTTGTGCCAAGTGAGTAAAGCTTTATTTTCTTGTCTTGTGGTTGGTCAGTTCTTGATCTTGTTCCTTGTGATGTTTCCCAGATACACACATGGCCAACCTGTGCTTGGTCTAGCCTTGGTGGAAGTGTGTCGTAATCCACTTCCAAACGTTGTGGTTCCTGAGTTGACCCGTCATTGCCTGACTCAAACCGCAGAGGTGTGACTCCTGACTTGCAGTGGAGGGTTTTTCTTCTGCTTGTGGTTGACTTAAATGTGTCTCTTTGTTCTGCTACCAGATGAACGACACTGGCTGTGCATCCCTTACTGTCGATATATCAGCGTTTTTCAACACCAGCTTTGAAAATATGCAAGATAATATGGAAGATTTTCTTATAAATGCTGTTTATGTCCTTGAGGAGGGAACAGGTAAGCCATTTGCTGATCTGAACCAACAGCACATGCTTAAAATTGATGTTCACTTTCATCCCCCAGATGTAGTGATGTCGAAATATACAAAAGTGTCCATTACATTTGAAGTGGGCAAGGTCTCATTTGTGGACCTCCCTGATTATTTTGAACCTGGATCAATGATTAATGGAAAGGCAAGTACAAGTTCATTCCTTGTCACACAAGCCTTCACAGTGGCTCCCTTTCCTAACCTTGATCATTTCCAACAGATATCAGTGTCTCGTTTTGATGATACTCCAATCGCAAACAAAGTGGTTTATCTCCTGGATCGTAACAGCTGGCCCAACAAACTGCTGCAGAATCTGACCACAAACCAGAAAGGACTGGCCACGTTCTCCCTCAGCACTGCTAATCTTCCTAAAGCTGCTCTCAATCTCGTGGTATGATTCACTCTTTATATTTTGTGACATGTTGACTTCTCTCACTCCCTTTTGCATGAAACCAATTCCATTCGTTGTTCCCCAGGCAAGTGCGACTCCAGAGGTTGTTTATGGTTACAAATCACCACACTTCACTACAGATACAAGGGTTGTTCAGCTTCTCCAACCTGATTCTCCTGACAACCCATCATCGAGTGAACTGACTATAGTGAAGCTCGAGCAGCCACTCAAATGTGGTGCTGCGTTTCCAGTGACTGTGAAGTATTCTTTTGTTGGAGAGGCCGGTGACTACACTGTTGACATAATTTATATGGTGGGTATTATATTATATTATATTATATTATATTATATTATATTATATTATATTATATTATATTATATTATATTATATTATATATTTTCCTTTCTTTAAACTGTACTGGGGTGCGTTTCCCAAAAGCATTGTTAGCCTCCGCTATCTGCATAGTTCAACGAGTCTGTTTCCTGAAACCACAGCTCCAACGAACATTTGCAACCAGCATCGCAAAGTTTTGTGGTTGGATCGACAGCTCTCGACCTGTGGTTAGAAGCAGAGTTTCTTGTTTGTATGACTTAAATCCTTACCTTGAGCAAAATAAGCAAGCTGACATTCAGTACAAACTCTTTCATTTTGAATATATACAAATGTGATTTACGTCTTTTAGTCTGTCAGTTTAAGTTTTTTTTTTTTTTTTTTTTTTTTTTTTTTTTTTTTTTAAAAGAGTGCTCATGTGCGTTTGTGCTGTAGAACGAAATAAGCCTATAATTGAATCTGGAAATCAAGCAAATTAACTAAGAAAAAGAGAAATAGTCCTCTGATGCCATGTCTGTAACTTATAGCAAAACATCTAGCATTAATTTGATCTCAAATGAATTCATTAGTTTTTACTCCACAACCTGTGTGATATTAACCAACGTGGTTGAACGTTGCAACGATACGGTTTTGGGAAACAGTCGTGACAAGATAGTTGATTTCTTCAGTGATGCATCATACTTTGGTAGTGAAGCAGCGAGTTACATCATTGTACAGGAAACGCACCCCTGGTGGCATTGTTCAGCACCTTTTGCACCCTTTTGTCAGGTCTTGTCCAGAGGAGTGATCGTCTTCCATGGGTTTCAGACAGTCACAGCAAGGGCTTCTAATACAGTCACCAGCGGCTCTGTGTCTTTCCAGCTGTCTGTCAGTGTCGATATGGCTCCAGTTGTGCAGATTCTGGTCTACTGTGTTCTGCCCAGTGAGAATGTTGTTGTTGGTAGTGCATCATTTGACACAGAAACATGTTTCCAAAACCAGGTATGATGTGCACTAGCATCTTTTGTCTTCAAGTGGGGAATGGTGACGTGTCCTACAGCGTGTTGGTTCTTGTTCCAGGTGTCTCTACAGTTCTCTCCTGCTACGGCTGTTCCTGCTGAGGAAAATGTTCTGACTGTCTCTGCTCAAGCAGGATCTCTGTGTGGCATCAGTGCTGTAGATCAGAGCATCCGGATGATGGAGCCAAGAAGACATCTGAGTGCGGAAATGGTATCCATGTGCCATTTTATTTTTTATCATGTTTTCTGTTAAGACTTAAAGGTGCATTGCGCAAGAGTCTGAGTTTTCGCAGAACTACGCCCCCTCTGGCGGCAAGCGAAACTGCAACCAGAGGTGTGCACGCTCACGGACCACACGCACACGCACGCTTGCACGAGCACGAGCTGGTCATAACCCAAGGAGCATCAGCCGCACAAATCTTTTGTTTACAATCATAATGTCTTCAGAGGTAATAAAGTTTTAAATCTGCAAGTAATTTAAAATATGTGAAAGGAAAGGCAATTGAGTAAATAACACACTTATGTGTGAGGGAAAAAAATGGGGATAGTAGAAAACTTCGTTTTTTATTCCCATCTATCTCCATGTTGAACTGTGTTATGTGTTTACTGTATCCACTTATGACTATTATTATGGAAACACGTTCATGAACAATATAAGTTATTACTTTGTAAAAACTCAAAATAGTAATCATGATACCATACCACACAGTCGGTCAACAAAGTACACCCAAATGTCTCAAGGTAATAAACAATCAAGTGGCACTATGACGTTACCATAAAAGCCAAACAGGCTAATCCGCCGAAGATTTGCAGGGGTTTAGCCTGTTTTATTGATAAGCTAAGTAGCATATTCCAATAGCAATACATCGTAATTGGGTGATTCTCCAACTATGGTACTTTTTGGACCTGGACATTTTCAGAAAATGAAACATTTTTAATTACAATATTACTGGCATAATTTGTTTCCCCGGTATGCCTAGATACCCGCCCTGAAGTTGGCTGTGCTGATTTTTATGAAATAATATGTATTTTTTTAACATTTTTTCCAGACATCGCAAAATAAATTGTCATTTCCACAACCGAACAAAAACGTGTTTTCAAACAAAAATGTTGAAATATTTGTAGTTATAAAATATATCAACTCATATACATGCTAAATAATCAACACCACCACCATCATTACCTTAACTTTATTTTTTTTGAATGTTTTACCAAAAAATATTTGTGGTTGTGGAAATGACAAGGGAAAGGCGGGTTATGGTGAAAATAACATTCAGACCTGTCCTTGCTGTTTTTTCTTTTCATATCTTTCTGTCTTTCCTTAGGAACTCAGCATATTTAATTGGATCAGATTTTAGTCTTTCCCTGAATAGTCTGGACTTCTCTGCTGATGTTTTGGGTGCTATCTTAAAGAACAACAGAGAGACTATGTCAGATTTAGTTGTAAACAATAAAATATCTCAATTTAAAACATTCTCTATGACATTATATGTAAAGTTTATGTGTTTACACTATATTTTTAGTACTATAGGCAAACTACTTTGCTTTTAAGCACAGACAACGTCCTTGCCAAGCCAACCTGTCTTTATCACTTCCATGGAGACAGATGTGGAAAAGACGGTTGTGGAAATGACATTTTCCTGCTTTCCCTCTAATATCTCATGTTTGACTAGCCTGTTAGTGTTAGCTTTAGAGTTAGCATTAAATAATCTCAAATATCACCTGATGAAATTGTAAACATCCAGAAATGTTTCTGTCGGAATGAATTATGAGCGATTCAGAAATGACATACAATAAACATACTCGCAGTTTTTCTCATATTTACCTTGATATATCTCCAATTTATTAACCTCTGCTAGGACCATTCTTTCATTCAGCCATGTGGTTTCCTCTGGAGTGTCAGTTACTATGGTTACTGAGTATACAAATCTAGAACACTGAGCCTGGGATTGCATTTAATGCAGAGGTGTGGAAATGACAGTGAACCCAAGGGACAAGTGTTCAACATGTTTAAAATATGTCAAATTGAAAAGAAATATAAAAAATAATATTAGATTTGAATGAATTGGGTTATAATGCATACTTTCTGTTTGAATTTAAAATTCTATCTGTATTAGATTTTAAGTGAGATAAGGTTGAAGACCCAAAGTCTGGCCTAGGGACAGAGGCAAAATAGTAAAAAACGCATATAAAATGCCTCCTATTTTATATAAAACAACAGAATTGAACAATGATTTTTTTATATATGGGTTCCCCTACACATGTAGTAAGTGTGAAAAAAAAAAAAAGTGGAAATGTTTTTTTAGTTTTTTTAATATCTGTCAAGGACATAAAAAGTACCATAGTTGGAGAATCACCCAATTAAGCAGTAATTTGCTAAAAATTTGTGTCTAAGTATCTAACTTATATATCAGCATTTTATATCACAATCATTCTGAACCTGATCACTGACAATGGTAAGTTAGTAAAACCTATTCCGATTGTACATTTATCTAGCTTACGCTAAAGCATTACACATTTTATGGATCGTCATTTATTGTCATTATTGGCCGTATCAGACATTAGAGAATGGGATATATCTTACCTTTTTATCAAGAAAAAAGCCAACTGAGGATCCCGTTTGAGCCCTAGAGCAGACCGGAGATCTCTCCATTTGTTGAAAGCCTTCCCTATGTTTACTCTCGTCTTACCCCGACGCCTGTCTGACTCCAATTTGGACCTTTTGGTTGCACTAGACAAAAGTTCTCTTTTTTTTATCTTACGTGGAGTTTGCGTTGGTGTTTGAAATGAACTACAAACTTCTCTTCTCTGAACTTCTAATGAACTTCTCTTAGAATCCATTTTCTACGGAGAATGGCGGCGTCGGCGCATACACAAACCTGCCAGACATATGAGCGTGCCGTGAACGCGCATGACGTCACGCCCAGTCTCAGATTCCGACCCGAATCCCTCTTATTTATTTTACTGTACAGGATTATAGACGCAATCGCAGTGATCAGAGAAGGGCTCATTCAGCCCATCAGGCAATTGTTTAAGCATGTATGGGTTAGAAAACGGGTATTTTTAACATGAAAAGTTGCGCAATGCACCTTTAAAGACAAATTGAACGGATCAATTAAGATGAAAGTCAATTTAAATGAATGGAGCTTTTTTTTTTTTTTTTTTTAAGACCCCCTGTGGTGAAAAACCAAGTTTTTAATATTTATATGTCTGGTGTTTTTAATATACTTTCAGACAAACCATGTGCAAATTCATAAGTCCATGTCATTGCTGAGTATTTTCTCTTTAAAACTGCAGTGTTCTAAATATGGTTTGAAATTGTTTCTGACATCACAAACTACCTTGTAAGCAATCATGTCAACATGCAGGCAGGCTTTAGCATATCATCATTACTATGAAGCAGGGAAGTCTCAAGAGAAGCCATACCAGTATATTTTTCTGTTGAGCTGAAAAATCGTGTACATTAGCAATATAGCAGGTGAATTATGTATAATGATGTATGTTATGATGATCTGGAACATGGTTTGTATAACATTAGCAACACCATTATTAGTGGTTTGCTAATTCAGTCAAGCAAAAGCCTAATTATAATTACAGTTATGTGTCCAATGTTGTAGAGTGATACCATTGTGCAGCGTTTACGTCAGTAAAGTTGACAAACTGAGTGGATCTCTTTGCTGGTATGAGTGACTGGAGGCAGGGCTAATTGCATATTCATGGATCCACATATTCTAAATGAAGCAAGGGTGTAGAGTTGCATTCAAGCTATTTTAGGGCATTAAAGGGATAGTTCACCCAAAAATGAAAATTCTGTCAGTAATTACTCACCCTCATGTTGTTCCAACCACATAAGACTTTCTTTCATCTTTGGAACACAAATTAAGATATTTTTGATGAAATCTGAGAGCTGGCTCACTCCTTCATAGGCTGATAGGTAATTGCATCTGCAAGCCCAGAAAAGTTAGTGAAAAGACATTGGTCAAATAGTCCAAGTGACTACAGTGGCTCAACCTTAAGTTTATCAAACGATGAGAATACCTTTTGCGCACAAAAAGAACAATGTTATACAACTCTTCCATTTTCTTATGTGTGTGCGTCTGAATGAGTTCACGTAGTGTAACAGCGCAGCGCTTTTGGGTTGTATGTCAGAACATAGGCTCACCACTGGCCAGCATCACACACGACCAGCATCGGCCACAGCCTATGCCTTCACTCTCCCAAAGGAGTCAGACAGTATTTTCTTCAATCCAACTCAGAAGAAAACTGCAAACTTACATCACTCATAGAGAGAGAGAAAACCTTCAACCAGAACAAAGTCAAACAAACCACTCAAGTTCACAAACTTTTCTTTATTAACCATCAAAATGTTTCTGCTGCAAAGGCCATGCAAGTATACAAATAATGAGGTACTCTGAAAATGATAAGCTGATGGTTCTTTTCATAGTTAAATGGATCTTTACCATAGTTCCATTTTCCTGCTTCCGATTCCATTCTGTCACTCACTATTTTAGCCATGCATGTATGCGTTTAGTTGTGTTTGTGATTTAGTTAATAAAACTTGTGCACAATTCGAATTTGATTCTGATTCACTGCTTGCAACAAAGTTTATTTTATGCTAGAGCTAACTCGTTACATCTTCCTCTTCTCAACATGGCCTCACACCCTTTGTTGCATGTTCCCGGGGTCGGGTTTATGTAAATTTCAGCGATCGTGATGAAATTTACCTGAACTTTATGATTTCACTGCAAAGTTTCAACAATCAATCAACCACCCCTTTAAGACATTAAGGCCATAGTTTGTAGAAGGTCAAAATAAGACTTTAAGACCTGTGGAAAACCCCTGATTATGTGGCTAAATGATCCATGTGTGTGTTTTTTTTTTTTTTTTTCTCTCCGTTCTCCTCAGGTGTTCAACTTGCTCCCAGTGCGATCACTATCTGATTATCCATATGAAGTTGAGGATGCACAGGAGTGCCTGAACGTTCGCCCCCATCAAGCTGCTTCTACAGGCCAAGCCTACGAAACCTTCAAGGTATAAAAACGATAATTCTCATGTTTACTAAATCCTTAATTTTCAAATCTTATGTTTGTCTTGTTCTAACAGAGTGTGGGGATGAAGGTTGCCACAAATTTGCCTATCAGAGTCCCTCAGTGTCTGATGTATGGAGGCCTGAATTATCGCAACTTACATCACAGTATGGCCGTTATTTTGATTCTTGCTCTGAATGTGTAATAACTCGCATAGCAATTTCTAGTTGCAGAAAATGTACTTGGGTTTTTTCAGTGGTTTGCTGTTTGTTCCTGTATGGGCCATAACCCAATTTTTACTTGAGATTGGAACAGATAGGGTGTTTTGGAGAGTAACTTCAAATCAAATAGTTTAATTGCTTTCATATGCATGTGGACATTTCAGTACATATACTGATTGTCTTAACCATGTTGATTTGGAGTAAAGCAACACTTTATTTTTTATTGTTATAATTTTGTGATGTTCCTGATTTAAAGGGGTAGTTCACCCAAAAAGTCATCCTAGCTGTATATGACATTCTTCTTTCAGACGAATACAATTGGAGTTATATTAAAATGTCATGGCTCTTCCAAGCTTTATAATGGGAGTGAATGGCTGTATGCCTTTGGAAAGTCCATCAAAGCGGATCTACAGTATTCATGATAAAAGTTTTCCACGTGCCTCCAGGGGGTTAATAAAGTCCTTCTAAAGTGAAGCGATGCGTTCAAGAAAAATATCTGTATTTAAAACTTTGACTAAAATATCTAGCTTCTGGCAGACGGCCGTACGCAACGATTTACGGGAAAAAGAGTAACCCTTGACGCACAAGGTAATGACGTTTGATTGGACTGCTGTTAACCCATAACAGTTAAAAGGAATACAGCAGTATCTACACTGAAAACATTCCTATATTAAGCAAATAATATAATGTGATTGTGGGGTTTCCATACTCAGACTTGATTAATAACACTGTTCATGAAAACGGTCAAACCTCAGAGCCAACAGATATTCCTGAAACCATGGCAACAGCTGCTTCAGTAGAAGAAAGTGAGAGCTTCTTCGCTTCTTTTTTTGACGTGATCGTCAGGTCTTACTTTCCAGAAACCTGGATCTGGCAGGTTGCTGAAGTGGGGTTGGTGTGAAGTCTTTTGTTCCATATAAAGCTACTTGTTCATAGTTTTTACTTCTTATTAGGGTTGCCAACTTCAGAAAAGAAAAATGCGGGACAATCGTGGTTCTTTACAGGAAAATGCGGGACACTCAAAATATTTGTAGGGTATCACACAGTATATGTCAGTTCAGGTTCGTATGTATTTAAAATGTTCTCAGATAAAAACACATTTGTTTTGCTTAACCTATTTATGTACAATTTAATTCTAAAACGAATTTTAGGGTCACACACAAAGTCACATTACACACAAACCATAGCTCAAAATAGAATTTATCTGAAATAGAAAGCTTTTGTAACAGTAGGCCTATACACTACATTTTAAAGAAATTAAAGAAAGTAATAGCATACTTTTCCCTCAGGAAGATTTCATGTTTTCTTGCGTGGCTGGATGTTGGACTCATGATGAACAATAATCATGTTTGAATTCACCAAACTGATTTGCCGAAATCAAAACCCAGCCGGACAGTGAAAGGGATTTGCCGTTAGCGCGAGTCCGGAACCTCCGGATCGAACCAGGAGCGACCAGACAGTAGAGGATTCTGTTCGCAAATCAAACAATAATCTGATATTCGTTATGGTCTGATGCGCGTGAGTGTGGACTGTGATTGGATGATGTGGTCTCGTGATCATTCTCAAGTGTCGTGTTGCTGTTGTATCAGTCAGTGGTTAGATCAGTGTGTAGCAGTCTCTTTAATCGGGACAAGGGAGGTCCCGTGCGGGACAAATAAATTAGACCCAAAATTCGGGACGTCCCGGCTAATTCGGGACAGTTGGCAACCCTACTTCTTATACCCCTTATTTCTCCCTTCTGTCCTTCAGAGCCACTGGATCAACGCAAGTTCCTCTCACTGTTCCTGACACTATCATCACATGGGAGACTGAGGCGTTCTGCCTGTCCTCCAAAGGTTTTGGTCTGGCTCCTCCTGCTCTGCTGACGGTCTTCCAGCCCTTCTTCCTGGAGCTCTCCCTGCCGTACTCCATCGTCCGTGGGGAGTCTTTTGAGCTGAAGGCCACAGTCTTCAGCTATCTGTCCAAGTGCATCATGGTCTGTCATGGTTTTTTCATATAATGGATCTGTATATAGAAGTTTGTGTCCTTCATGTGCACTGTTTTGTTGGCAGGTTAATGTAACTCCAGCTTCATCCACGGCCTTCACTCTTAAACCATATACTGATCCGTATTCATCCTGTCTTTGTGCCAATGGGAGAAAGACCTTCAAATGGGTTCTCTCAGCTTCGGTTCTTGGTCCGTTTCGGACCATCTGTTTCTCTCTAAATTTGAAGTGTATGTGGTATTTCTCACTTCCTGTCTGTCACTACAGGAGCGGTCAATGTGACTGTCAATGCTTCAGCTGAACCATCCCAGACTCCATGTGGCACTGAAGTCGTGACTGTGCCAATGAGAGGACGCATTGATGTAGTCACTCAAAGTCTTCTTGTCCTGGTAAGTGTTACCAGCCTTCTGGAGTTTGATCATGGAGATCATGCTGCTACTGATGTGGTGTTTTATTGCTTCTATAGCCTGAAGGAGTTGAAAAGACAAACACCCAGAGTTGGTTACTGTGTCCAAAGGGTTTGTTTGAACTCGATTAAATCAAAACACATTCTCCCTGTACAACCAAACATTAACCTAGTGTTCAATGCTAATCCATTCTGTTCGGTCCCTAGGAAAAGTTCTTTCTGAAGACGTGACTCTAACGTTTCCAACAGATGTGGTTCAGGGATCAGCCAGATGCTCCGTTTCAGTCCTTGGTAAATTTCAATGGGTTAAAAACATTTTGATTTGTCAGAATAATTTTGTTTCTGATGTGGGTTTTATGCTTGACCTCTCATAGGGGACATAATGGGTCGTGCGCTGAAGAATCTGGATAGGTTATTACAGATGCCGTATGGCTGTGGAGAACAGAATATGGTTGTTCTTGCTCCCAATATTTATATCCTGCAGTACTTGGAAGTCACGGGGCAACTCACCGCAGCCATCCGAGAGACCGCCACAGGCTTCCTTAAAAGCGGTATGTGCGAGCAGATCCATTGAATGTTTGGGAAACTAAATGTTAAGTTGGTACGAAATGTAATGTTAACTCCTGCGCTTCCCATTGAAGCTGTCAAAACACAAATATGCACCCCCAAGTTTTTTTTTACTTCAACAGGATACCAAGGACAACTAAACTACAGGAACAGTGACGGGTCATACAGCACATTTGGTGATGATGCTTCCAATACATGGTGAGTTTCACACTGTTCTATTCTTGTGTAACCTTTGTCACAGCAGGTTAAATTCAGCGGTTTTTAACTGAACTTCCTCCATGGCCAGGTTGACCTCCTTTGTCATGAGGTCTTTTGGTCTAGCCAAGCGCTTTGTCTTCATTGATCCGGATGTCCTTCAGAGTGCAAAGGACTGGCTAATAAGCCAACAGGGTTCAAATGGCTGTTTCATGCAACAGGGAAATTTGTACCACAATGACATGAAGGTACATGTGTTATCAAATGGACACTAACTCAAAGGCTCTGTCTGAGTTTAATCCATATGCTGGTGTGTTGTAGGGTGGAGTTGGTGAAAACGTGACCACGACCGCCTACACGGTTGCGTCACTGCTTGAACTAGGCGTCCCCATCAAGGTAAAAACATCTCAAAGTTCTGAGTTCCTTGCAGGTGACCTTTCTGTTTTGGCTGTTGTCTGATTGGTTTTGACCCTTCAGGATCCAGTCATTACCAACGCTCTGTCATGCTTGAGGCCTTTCGCTGGGAACCTGGGAAACACTTACACCACGGCTCTGCTGGCCTACACCTTCAGTCTGGCTGGAGAGACCGCCACTCAATCACAGCTTCTAACCACCTTGAAAAACCTTGCCATTTCTGAAGGTGAAATTTACCAGTCTCTTGTTTGCTCCTCTGTATAAGTTGTCTTAAGCTTAAATGTCAAAGTTCTTGGTAGAAAGTGGGACTTGTGTAAGTGCGGGAGCTAATCATGGAGGCTAATCAGGAAGTTTCTCATCCAAATAAAGAAATAATTGCCAGTTTATTTTAAAGCACTTCATCTTGCTCAATGTTTATCTACGAAGCCTGTTAAAGTGTAAGCTTATTCTATACTTTTCACTAGGTTTAAAATGCAAATGTCTACTACACAAACATTTCACACTCAATTCCTTTAGTTACTAAGACTAAAGTAACTATGTTCTGAATCACTACTTGGTTACATGTAAACTTTATTGTTAGATGTAAAAATGTCAGATGTAGATGTTAGATAGCAAAACTTCATAGTCATGAGAATTTGATAGTCAGTTTAAATCTATACAGTATTGTTAAATTTGTTTACTTTAAATTGGCTGATTGATGATAGAATACTTATGCATGACTTGATTAAGGGTTCTATTACCACAGAAATCTTAAATGATCAAATGAGTCAAGACTTTTAATAACTATTTAAAATAAATGGGGGAAAAAACGCACTATGGAAGTTTCCACATTATCAAGCAGCAAAAGCATTTTTTTTATAGCACCAAATTGGCATATTAAAGTGATTTCTGAAGTATGCTAAAGACTGGAGTAATGGCCAATGAAAATGGAGCTTTGCATCACAAATTACATTTGAACACCATTGAAATCGAAAATGCAGTCTATGAAAATATAAACTATCGTTCAAAAGTTTGGGGTAAGTATCTTGCTTTTGAAAGATTCTTCTGTTTGCAAATTGACCCAAACTCCAGTGTCCTCAAATAAAACTGAACTATAAAACCTTAACACTGAAGTCTTACTCTTAAATACGGGTTTATACTTCTGGTTGTTTGGCATAAATTTTCTCCCCTCCATCTTGTCCTAAGGCGCTAATTTGGTCCATTGGTCTCAGACGACATCTGATGATACTCTGGCGGTGGAGATCAGCTCTTATGTGATGCTAGCGGTTCTCGCTGTTCAGCCTCTCACGACTGCTAATCTGGGCTATGCTAACCGCATTGTCAACTGGCTCGTGACCCAGCAGAGGGTTCCCTATGGAGGGTTCTCCTCCACCCAGGTGCCTCTTGACTACCAAACATGAGTGCAGTCATTTGAGGATTTATTTTAATCTGGTGCTTGTTTTTAGGACACTGTGGTGGCTCTTCATGCCCTGTCGGTGTATTCTGCTCAAGTGTTCAGCTTGGACGGCTCCAGCACTGTTACCGTACAGTCCTCAGTAGTAGGAGGAGACTCTTATAGCTTCAAAGTGAATCGGGACAACAGGCTGCTGTATCAGGAGAAGCCGCTGAAGAACATTCCCGGCAAATATAGTGTTGAAGCATCAGGATCCACTTGTGTGTCTGTGCAGGTATGCATCTTAACCCCATCTATTTCTGTTAATATGAATTTTACTGTTCTTTTGAGTTTGCGCTGCACTCAAACTGTAGGTTGCGTGTTTCTACAACATCCTGACACCTGTTAAAGTCTCCAGAACACTGAATTTTGAAGCAAATGTGACCGAGTACTGCCGACCGCTTGGGGCCAATCTCATGTTGAACTTTACAGTGAAGTAAGAATTGCGCGTTCGTGCGTGTGTGTGGAAATCAGATCTTGTTTATAACTCGTACAAAGGAGAACTGCTTTCTTGTTCCTGTTGACTAAACTTATTGTCTTCATTCAGATACAATGGAGCAAAAGCAACTACCAACATGGTTCTAGTGGATATTAAGCTCCTGTCGGGCTTCACAGCTGACACGTCATTGGTTTGTATTTAAGATGATTTAGAAAGTCCCAAAATGCTTGAAGCTCCTTTAGATGTAATTGTGTCTGTAAATGATGGTCTCTTCCTCTCAGCTTGGTTCTTCACCCCGATCGTTTGCCCCGCTAGTGGAGCGGGTTGATGCTGAAGATGATCATGTCCTAGTGTATCTGAAAGAGGTGAGACTTGGGTATATTACTAGCTGCCATCTAATCAAGTGCTGCGTATGTGCTGCTGTTCATCCTTTGTCTCGCAGGTTCCCAAAGGTGTCCCCCTGAGTTACACTCTGCAGCTGAAACAGGTTCTTAAAGTGGAAAATCTCAAGCCAGCAGTCATAAATGTTTATGACTACTATCAGACAAGTATACTTTCATCATCGTAATTATGCTTTGCTCTGGCTGAATTCACGGGTCAACATGATCCATCTCATTTCCTGTTCTTCTTTCAGGTGATTCGTTTGAGACCACCTACACATCTACCTGTCCATTGTGCAATGGAACATGTGACTCAGAATAAAATAAAAAGACCCTTTTATGCAATCACTTGTTTGCCTCTTTGCTGAACATTTGAATAGTCTTCCTAACATTGTCCGGGAAGCAGACACACTGTCAGTTTAAATCTAGAAAAAAACGCATCTCTTTTACCTGGCATTCATATAGAACATTACATTTTCTATTATTCAAATGTTAAATGGTTATTAGGCTGCATTGATTAGGTGAGCCGGAACCGGGGACACTTCCTATAACATCTGATATACTTGTTACATCATAAAAAGAATGGCATCTACGCTAATGTTAGTCTTTCTGTTTATTCCGAGATTTACTGAAGTCAGCCGGATCCAGATCAGATGGTGGACCTGCGCCTGGACCCATCCATGACGCATCCCTGAAGTGCCAGCCTCATCAGCCCTGGGAAGGCCTCATCGACACGACAGCCATCAGCACTGATCCTCAACAAACCCTTCTCCATACCGGCGTGATGACTCCGACTTCCAACCAGATGGAACTGGAAAATTGCTTATCGCATGTTATAAATCTAAAAAAACCTCATGGGTCATTTATTTGGGGTTATTTTTTCAGTTTTTAGATAGTTTTATGTTACACAGCTCGTGGGTCAGACACAAAAACACAGTGTTTGGGTAGTTTTTGTGATACCCAGATCCTAGGTCAGACATGACATAACCCAGGGATTGAGTTATTCATCACTTTTTGCAACCTCTTCAGGACAGAGCAGTGCAGCTGTGTGAAATTGGTGCATGTCTTCGGTAAAATACAGGTTTGTGTACATTTTGTGTTATATATAAATTCGTTATTGTGCTGTATATCGTTTAATTTGATGCAAAGCAACATACAGGGGTGTGATACGTCACCTAAAAAAGTATTGTGTGCAGGGCCGGCGCGTGCACTTCTGCCGCTCTAGGCGAAAAACATTTGTGCCGCCCCTAGGGCTGGTCCGAATACCATTTTTTGAGCTTCGAAGCTTCGGTAGTAATGAACAAATATCAAATATTCAAAGCTTCGAGAGGGTGCTGAACATATTCTTCTCTCTAATAAAGGCAGGAATCTCTATGTGTCTGTATGTCCGTTTGCATTTTGATTATTTCGAGAACCGTTCATCCAATCGACTTCGCAAGGGAGTGCAGTGTCGCATTTGGTGGTGCAATATAGATGGACACGCGAGACGCGACACGTTCAGAATTAATAAACTTTTAGTAAACTACAGAACAACGCGAGCGGGAAGCGGCGCACCTCACGCGGGCAGGGCTTATATACTTAACTCACGCTGCACCAGTGATATAAAACGCACACACAGGTCTGTTAAATTAAGCAATACTTTAAGGTAGTCTATATGTTTCTGACTAACAAATTACTGACACAGTAAAGGGTAGATTTAAATTAAGAAAAACTAAATTTAAATAAAGAAAAACAAAATTTAAATAAAGAAAAAAAACAATTTAAAATTTCAATAAAGAAAAAACAAAATTTAAATAAAGAAAAACAAAATTTAAATAAAGAAAAAACTAAATTTAAAATTTAAATAAAGAAAAAACGAAATTTAAATAAAGAAAAAACAAAATTTAAAAATTAAATAAAGAAAAACGAAATTTAAATAAAGTAAAACGAAATTTAAATAAAGAAAAAACAAAATTTAAAAATTAAATAAAGAAAAAACGAAATTTAAATAAAGAAAAACGCAATTAAGTTAAATTAAAAACGAGATTAATTTAGATTGATAATAACGGGTAAAAAGGCTAATACATTTTGTTTCTATTGTTATATTTTCCACAATGTCAAAGCAACGCAGCTTAACCCAAAACACAAGCTCAGGCACTTCTGTCCATACAAACTCCGCTGTTCTGCGCTCTAGCCAGAGAACGGTCACCGTGATTTTGCCAAGTAAGATGTGTTCCTGGATCAACAAATTTTGTTGATCCTGGATCATCATTTAATCAGCCAATCACAAGCCTCTGATGTCATCAGTGTGTGCCGACCAAATCCAATCGGTCCATTTTGAACCTTCCCTCCTCTCTTGCCTCGGGCTGACTGACAAAAGGTAAGTTATTTTGTCTGTCCTCTTTCTTTGACCCTCTCTGCAACTAAAAATCTGACTTTGTAAATGTATGTTTTTCACTAAAAAAATTCTTTAATAGAACACTTAAATGGCATAATGTAATGCAACCCTGAACATAAATGCAACAGCCATGAGCCGTTTAGCTAATAGCTAAGCTTACTTCACTCCACAACCCTAAAAGTCTTCTTTCTCTCATACCTTTACAGACAAAAACATATTTAATATTTAATCAAATGTTATAATAATGTTTAAAAATTTCAATAAATTCCAGGTCTTTAAAACAGATTACTATGATTTTAGTCTGAATGAAGTGTGCAAAAAGTATATGACATTTAAAAAAAACAGTAGAATAATTGCTTTTTGAATCTGATTGTAAACAATATTTTGATAATTGCTATCGTCATCATTTCAATACGGGGTAGATTCACTAATGTTGATCCAGGACCATCATGATCATTTCAATACGGGGTAGATTCACTAATGTTGATCCAGGACCATCATGACCATTTCAATACGGGGTAGATTCGCTAATGTTGATCCAGGACCATCATGATCATTTTAAAATGGGGTATATTCGCTAATGTTGATCCAGGACTATCATGACCACTTCAATATGGGGTAGATTCGCTAATGTTGATCCAGGACCATCATGATCATTTTAAAATGGGGTAGATTCACTAATGTTTATCCAGGACTATCATGACCACTTCAATATTAGATTCGCTAATGTTGATCCAGGAACATCATGACCATTTCAATACGGGGTAGATTCGCTAATGTTGATCCAGGAACATCATGATCATTTTAATATGGGGTAGATTCACTAATGTTGAACCAGGACCATCATGACCATTTCAATACAGGGTAGATTCGCTAATGTTGATCCAGGACCATCATGATCATTTCAATATGGGGTATATTCGCTAATGTTGATCCAGGACTATCATGACCACATCAATATGGGGTAGATTCGCTAATGTTGATCCAGGAACATCATGACCATTTCAATACAGGGTAGATTCGCTAATGTTGATCCAGGACCATCATGATCATTTCAATATGGGATAGATTCGCTAATGTTGATCGAGGACCATCATGACCATTTCAATATGGGATAGATTCGCTAATGTTGATCCAGGACCATCATGACCATTTCAATACAGGGTAGATTCGCTAATGTTGATCCAGGACCATCATGATCATTTCAATATGGGGTAGATTCGCTAATGTTGATCCAGGACCATCATGACGATTTCAATATGGGGTAGATTCACTAATGTTGATCCAGGACTATCATGACCACTTGAATATGGGGTAGATTCACTAATGTTGATCCAGGAACATCATGACCATTTCAATACAGGGTAGATTTGCTAATGTTGATCCAGGACCATCATGACCATTTCATCACAGGGTAGATTAACTAATGTTGATCCAGGACTATCATGACCATTTCAATATTGGGTAGATTCACTAATGTTGATCCAGGACCATCATGACCATTTCAATACAGGGTAGATTCGCTAATGTTGATCCAGGACCATCATGACGATTTCAATATGGGGTAGATTCACTAATGTTGATCCAGGACCATCATGACCATTTCAATACGGGGTAGATTCGCTAATGTTGATCCAGGACCATCATGATCATTTCAATATGGGGTAGATTCGCTAATGTTGATCCAGGACCATCATGACCATTTCAATATGGGGTAGATTCACTAATGTTGATCCAGGACCATCATGACCATTTCAATATGGGGTAGATTCACTAATGTTGATCCAGGACCATCATGACCATTTCAATATGGGGTAGATTCACTAATGTTGATCCAGGACTATCATGACCATTTGAATATGGGGTAGATTAACTAATGTTGATCGAGGTCCATAATGACAAATTCAATATGGGGTAAATTCACAATCAGTTCAATATGCGGTAGATGGACTCATGTTGATTCAGGACCATCATTTATTTAGAATCAATGAATCACCAATCCCTTTACATTCATGTGGAGAACTTTAATTTTTTTTTTAAATGTAATATTTCAACTTATCAGCTCTTTGTTAGTGTTTCCTCATTTAAAGTTAGTAAATGTGTTTGGTGACGCTGATTGAAAATAAATTATAATTTTTTGTGTGTATACATTTCAGAAAAGTTCTATGAAGGAGGAGTTTATCAAAAAGTCTGTGGAAAATTAAGAAAGGAGAAAAATAAGACAGAAAAACATTAAACTCAAGGTGCATGTTCTTAAACCAGATGATCAAGAAGATAACTTTATCACAGAAATAATTAACAAAGGGCACACAAAATCATTCAGGACCACAAATTGCCCCAGTTTAAAAGATAAAAGAAGAGGATATTATATTTTCCATTGCAGACGATCTGGAAATGTATATGAAAGAAGTCACAGAGCTGTTGGGTGTAAAGCATGTTTACTCTTTTAAAGTAAAAAAAAAGGACACAAAGTTTTTGTGCAGAGAATATTTGACCAGCACAATGGACATGATGTTTCTGTAGAAGATGGTCATTTTCAGCAGATTCACCCATCAGCTGGTGGATGAGATCAAGAAGTGGATCACATTAGCGTGTTAATTGTGCAGAGAAAGTGAGAATAGATGCCAAACATTAGCAGTTCCTCTTGAACCAACAAGTGAAAAAGGTTTTATTAAAAAAAAAAAAAAAAAACTTATGACATTATATTATTGCAATATGTTTAAAAAAATAAATAAAATTTTTGTCATTATTCACATTCATTAGTATTGTTATGTCTCACCAGTGAATAAGACATGAGGTAATCTAAAAGCGTTGCACTTTCCTCCACCAACTCTGTCTCTCCTCTTGGCTCTTTGCAGTGGAGGCATGGCTTTGAAGAGACACTCTGAAGGGAGGGTGGGATCGTATGCTTTCAAAGCTAGCTTGCTATTGCTAGCCTCTGTTAAATTTCCTACCCTAGCATTAACGCTGGACCAACAATATTTATTGTTTTAATGCTTACTGTAGTGCATCATATCCTAGTTTCCCCATACATTTTAATTTTCTAATATTTCTTACAGAGAGTGTCCAGAGGACTTCAAAGGAGACGGAGGCAAACATTGGAGCGGTTGTCGCCTTATGTTTAAAATATGCCCCAGACAGGGTGGGCGGAGGCGGCAGGAAAAACATTTGTACGATTTTAAAATAAGGATAATGTTAAATATAAATGGTTATTGTTGTAATCCTTCTGTTAAAATAATGTAAAAAATAAAATAAAATAAAAGGTTATTTTATAATCCATTTAATTTCTGGGTCATTTATCTAATAAACAACATTTGTGGATTCCAGTTTCACTAAGATTTTTAAGTTACTTTTCTGATTGCTCTTGTCTTAAGATAAATACTTTTGGGTTGTCTCGCATTGAATCTTGACCTCTGTTCGATCTTGTTGTTACATGAAGTTTCTTTGTATGTTGATTTTTATTTTACAACGAAAACCTGGCTTTGCTAAAAGTTCGATGTCATGCCAACAAAATAACCATATTTCTTTAAGTTGGAATTTGACAGCTGATGTTGTGTTTTGACTGATATCTGGCCCAACATGTGAGTTTGATGTCTAGCTTAACATTGGTTTCTGACGTCAAACTGATTTCCATTTTCAACCAAAATGCAACGTCCAACATGGGAGGTTTACCCAACATCGAGTTGACATCATAACCCAACGTCAGACTGACCTTTACCTTCAATGTTGGACAGACATTGCATTTTGGTTGAAAATGAAAATCGGGTTAACGTCATAACTCAACGTCAGAATGAGGTCAACTTCCAACGTTTGGGTCCAACGTCAATCTAACGTCATATTGACGTCCGGTGCCTGCTGGGAAGATACAGCCACTCTTCCCATGCAATGCATAAAAAAAAAAAAATTAAAAAAAAATTAAAAAGTCTTCCAAGGTTTCCAAGAAAACCTGCATTTCTGGCACAAATTCAGGAGGGTTTAAAATAAGAAAGACAACCCAAAAAAAGTAAGAAAATTAAAGAAAACGTGAATACAGGATTGAGTGCCGAATATCTTGTATGAATTTTGGGATCAAATTAAGAGCTATTTTAGTGTGGCCAAATGTTTTGTTTAACTTGATGTTAATTTCAAAACAATACTGTTTTCGGAAGAATCTGCAAAGCTGTTTTCAATGTAATGTATTTTGTGTGCTAAAAAAGAGATTCTGTCAATGTAAATTTGATATTTTAGATCTATTATTAATTATTACCGTTACAGTACCATTGCAATGTGGCTAGATGACATGTGGTATGTTTCTGTTTGTGTTCATAAGAAGGAATCATACACCCTTCATCAAATAAAACATTTTTAATTATTCCACATATTGAAGATGCAAGAATCTTATTTTGAATAAAAATTGATTATAAAAATTATTAATATAACACAAATATAAGGGTATTTTACAGAAATAAAAGGCCCCTGATTAAATTAGTTCTTGATCATTTGGGAACATTTTGAAGAGATGAACCATCTGTATAAACAAAATGTCAAACATAAAAGCTTATTGTCAGATTTAACAACCTTAAAGGGTTAGTTCACCCAAAAATGAAAATTATGTCATTAATGACTCACCCTCATGTCGTTCCAAGCCAGTAAGACCTCCGTTCATCTTCGGAACACAGTTTAAGATATTTTAGATTTGGTTCGAGCGCTTTCTGTCCCTCCATTGAAAATGTATGTACGGAACCATACCTAGAGATTGGCATGTGGTACTTTCCATAAGATCATCTCTCAATGCAAATCAAACCAGCAATTAGGTAACTGAAATAAAACCATGCCAATCTCTTGGTATGGTGAAGGCCACGTATTGGTATGTGATGATGTGGGGCAATTTTAATTCCAAAGGCCAAGGGAACTTTGTAACTTAAAAACTTTTTTAACTTTAAAAATAAAAATATGCCTGCCTCTATGGGAATATAACGTAGGGGTGTCCAGACTTATGCACCCTGTATTTTAAGGAAGAACATTTATTTATTTACGATACATTATTCATTCACAAAGAAAATTGGTGTCCTTAAAGGTTGGATTTTTCCCAATTTTTTTTAATTAAGGCATTAAGTTCAATTTCCAAAAGATGATTTTTTATTCCTCTCTTTAGTCAACTTTAGCATGGGTGTCTAAACTTATGCATAGCACTGTAATATATATATATATATATATATATATATATATATATATATATATATATATATATATATATATATATATATATATATATATGTAAGGCCCGTGAAATTGGTCCAATCTGTCGGTTCGCCAATACACGGGGAAGGTATCACGTGTTCTGTCCTTACTCGTGCAAAATATTGGTTGGTTAAATTTACAATACATTTAGTTATGTATTCTCTTGTTAATTCATCTGACTCCATAAATGAAAGGTTTTAATAATATCTGTGCCTCACTAAAAGTGAGTGAACGTTGGACTATTCCGTTTAACTCTTCAATGAAAATAATATCAAAGTCAGTTAGAATAATCAACAATGTAACAATTTATTATGTCAGGTAAATGTATCATGCCAATTCCATAATCAATTCAAAGATAATCAATACAAAACATCAAATGCTCTGGAATAGAGATAAGATGCAAACCCAACATTGAAGAAATACGTTAGGCTGAGAGATCTACATCTCCCAGCTTTACGGACCCATCTGAAATACAGAAAAGGGCCTCGATCTCCCTGCTGCACTTCCTTAAATAGACAAACCTTTTCACCTGGAACCATGTAACAATAGAAATTTGCATGCAGTGGTTGCATCTTCATGGGGGTGTGGGACCATTTGCTTAGAGACCACCTTCCTTTGTAAATCAGTTATCCATAAGCTCTTAAAAACCTTATTACCTTTTGTTTTATCTATCTGGATATGAGATATCTGTACCAGTCGCACTGTGACATTTTAAATGATACCAAACATGAACATACTCTGTGATAATCATTCACATTAAACTATACATTTTCTTGGGTGATTTCAGCTGATTATCTGAGCATGAGAGAGGGGTGAGGGGAGAGGGAAAGAGATGTAGATTAGGATGACTCGGAGGTGAGACTTTCGTCTCGATGGTGCATGAGAACCAGTTCAAATGCTAATCTCCAGAGAGGTCCTTTTGTCCTCTCAGGGCCTGGTCACCCCCAAAACAGACTGTTTGGAATTTCCTAATTTATCAATTCTTACATATATATATATATATATATATATATATATATATATATATATATATATATATATATATATATATACAGACATATATTATATATTGCTTACCTTGCAGGTGATACTCATGAGAGCATCCATTACCTATTGATAACTTTAGTTAGAACCTGAAAAAAATCATAAAATTCTGAAATACACCTGCAATTAATAAATACACTTTTAGCTCACCACATCTGGTATGTAGCCTGGCTCATACAGTGCTTTTAAATGGGAAGCTGAAATGCTATTTGGCCCAACACAGCCCACTAAGGACTCCCAAGGCTGTATATCTGTATATAGGGTATGTGTATAAAAGTCATTAGCATAAATTTAAAAGGGTATATATGTATATGTGATACGCAATGTGCACCCTTACTAGTCATGTTGAATCATACGTTGAAAGCTGGAAAACAAGAATGTCACAGTTCATTAGGAAGCATTTCTGTAAACAATTTAAAGGGGCTATATAGAATTTTCATATATTAATCACTTTTTATTGCCAGTGTTTACTATGATGCTTAAAAAACGAGACCTTCAATGACTTCCTAGGTTGTCTGTGTAAGCATAACAAGGGTTAGTGAATTCCAAATATAGCCCCTTCAAGGATAAAATAGAAATGTGGGTTAAGCTAATTAATTATATAAATGAAGGCAAAAGTATCCAAAAAAGTTTTACTAGACACTGTAAAATGTGACTACAGTGCATAACTAAGTTATTTTTTTCTTAAACTGAGTATTAAGATTTACAGTTACAATTACAGTAGCACTTCCTACAATACAAAATAGTAGATCTAGATTTAATCCAACACTGTAATAAGTAATAAAACGCAAAGATTTCAATTAACTTATAATTTGACCATAACTACAGTAGAAATGTTGGAAAATTTGCTTACCATGCTAATTTATGGGAATCATGGCAGATTTGGGTTCTTTAATACAATTTATTATTTAATTATTATGCCAAAATAAAATGATCATGATGGTCCTGGATCAACATTAGCAAATCTACCCCGTATTGAAATGATCATGATAGTCCTGGATAAACATTAGTGAATCTACCCCATATTGAACTGATCATGATGGTCCTGGATCAACATTAGCGAATCTACCCCATATTGAAATGATCATGATGGTCCTGGATCAACATTAGCGAATCTATCCCATATTGAAATTATCATAATGGTCCTGGATCAACATTAGCGAATCTACCCCGTATTGAAATGGTCATGATGGTCCTGGATCAACATTAGTGAATCTACCCCGTATTGAAATGATCATGATAGTCCTGGATCAACATTAGTGAATCTACCCCATATTGAACTGATCATGATGGTCCTGGATCAACATTAGCGAATCTACCCCATATTGAAATGATCATGATGGTCCTGGATCAACATTAGCGAATCTATCCCATATTGAAATGATCATAATGGTCCTGGATCAACATTAGCGAATCTACCCCGTATTGAAATGGTCATGATGGTCCTGGATCAATATTAGCAAATCTACCCCATACTGAAATTATCATGATGGTCCTGGATCAACATTAGCGAATCTACCCCGTATTGGATTGGTCATGATGGTCCTGGATCAACATTAGCGAATCTACCCCATATTGAAATGGTCATGATGATTCTTGATCAACATTAGCGAATCTACCCCATATTGAAATGATCATGATGGTCCTGGATATTGAAATGGTCATGATGGTCCTGGATCAACATTAGCGAATCTACCCCATATTAAAATGGTCATGATGGTCCTGGATCCACATTAGTGAATCTACCCCGTATTGAAATGGTCATGATGTTCCTGGATTAACATTAGCGAATCTACCCCGTATTGAAATGGTCATGATGGTCCTGGATCAACATTAGTGAATCTACCCCGTATTGAAATGGTCATGATGGTCCTGGATCAATATTAGCGAATCTACCCCATACTGAAATTATCATGATGGTCCTGGATCAACATTAGCGAATCTACCCCGTATTGGATTGGTCATGATGGTCCTGGATCAACATTAGCGAATCTACCCCATATTGAAATGGTCATGATGATTCTTGATCAACATTAGCGAATCTACCCCATATTGAAATGATCATGATGGTCCTGGATCAACATTAGCGAATCTACCCCATATTGAAATGGTCATGATGGTCCTGGATCAACATTAGCGAATCTACCCCATATTAAAATGGTCATGATGGTCCTGGATCCACATTAGTGAATCTACCCCGTATTGAAATGGTCATGATGGTCCTGGATCAACATTAGCGAATCTACCCCGTATTGAAATGGTCATGATGGTCCTGGATCAACATTAGTGAATCTACCCCGTATTGAAATGGTCATGATGGTCCTGGATCAACATAAACGAATCTACCCCGTATTGAAATGGTCATGATGGTCCTGGATCCACATTAGTGAATCAACCCCATATTGAAATGGTCATGATGGTCCTGGATCCACATTAGTGAATCTACCCCGTATTGAAATGGTCATGATAGTCCTGGATCAACATTAGCGAATCTACCCTGTATTGAAATGGTCATGATGGTCCTGAATCAACATTAGTGAATCTACCCCATATTGAAATGATCATGATGGTCCTCGATCAACATTAGTGAATCTACCCCGTATTGAAATGGTCATGATGGTCCTGGATCAACATTAGTGAATCTACCCCGTATTGAAAAGGTCATGATGGTCCTGGATCAACATTAGTGACTCTACCCCATATTGAAATGGTCATGATGGTCCCGGATCATAATTAGCGAATCTACCCCGTATTGAAATGGTCATGATGGTCCTAGATCAACATTAGCGAATCTACCCCATATTGAAATGGTCATGATGATTCTTGATCAACATTAGCGAATCTACCCCGTATTGAAATGGTCATGATGGTCCTCAATCAACATTTGCGAATCTACCCCATATTGAAATGATAATGATGCTCCTGGATCAACATTAGCAAATCTACCCCGTATTGAAATGATCATGATGGTCCTGGATCAACATTAGCGAATCTACCCCATATTGAAATGGTCATGATGATTCTTGATCAACATTAGCGAATCTACCCCATATTGAAATGATAATGATGCTCCTGGATCAACATTAGCAAATCTACCCCGTATTGAAATGGTCATGATAGTCCTGGATCAACATTAGCGAATCTACCCCGTATTGAAATGGTCATGATTGTCCTCAATCAACATTTGCGAATCTACCCCATATTGAAATGATAATGATGCTCCTGGATCAACATTAGCAAATCTACCCCGTATTGAAATGGTCATGATGGTCCTGGATCAACATTAGCGAATCTACCCCGTATTGAAATGGTCATGATGGTCCTGGATCCACATTAGTGAATAAACCCCGTATTGAAATGGTCATGATGGTCCTGGATCAACATTAGCGAATCTACCCCGTATTGAAATGGTCATGATGGTCCTGGATCAACATTAGCGAATCTACCCCGTATTGAAATGGTCATGATGGTCCTGGATCAACATAAGCGAATCTACCCCGTATTGAAATGGTCATGATGGTCCTGGATCAACATTAGCGAATCTACCCCGTATTGAAATGGTCATGATGGTCCTGGATCAACATTAGCGAATCTACCCCGTATTGAAATGGTCATGATGGTCCTGGATCAACATTAGCGAATCTACCCCGTATTGAAATGGTCATGATGGTCCTGGATCAACATTAGCGAATCTACCCCGTATTGAAATGGTCATGATGGTCCTGGATCAACATAAGCGAATCTACCCCGTATTGAAATGGTCATGATGGTCCTGGATCAACATTAGTGAATCTACCCCGTATTGAAATGGTCATGATGGTCCTGGATCAACATTAGCGAATCTACCCCATATTGAAATTGTCATGATGGTCCTGGATCAACATTAGCGAATCTACCCCGTATTGAAATGGTCATGATGGTCCTGGATTAGCATTAGTGAATCTACCCCGTATTGAAATGATCATGATGGTCCTGGATCAACATTAGAGAATCTACCCCGTATTGAAATGGTCATGATGGTCCTGGATCAACATTAGCGAATCTACCCTGTATTGAAATGATGACGATAGCAATTATCAAAATATTGTTTACAATCAGATTCAAAAAGCAATTATTCTACTGTTTTTTTAAATGTCATATACTTTTTGCACACTTCATTCAGACTAAAATCATAGTAATCTGTTTTAAAGACCTGGAATTTATTGAAATTTTTAAACATTATTATAACATTTTATTAAATATTAAATGTCTATTTGTGTGTAAAGGTATGAGAGAAAGAAGACTTTTAGGGTTGTGGAGTGAAGTAAGCTTAGCTATTAGCTAAAAGGCTCATGGCTGTTGCATTTATGTTCAGGGTTGCATTACATTATGCCATTTAAGTGTTCTATTTCAGGATTTTTTAGTGAAAAAATACATTTACAAAGTCAGATTTTTAGTTGCAGAGAGGGTCAAAGAAAGAGGACAGACAAAATAACTTACCTTTTGTCAGTCAGCCCGAGGCAAGAGAGGAGGGAAGGTTCAAAATGGACCGATTGGATTTGGTCGGCACACACTGATGACATCAGAGGCTTGTGATTGGCTGATTAAATGATGATCCAGGATCAACAAAATTTGTTGATCCAGGAACACATCTTACTTGGCAAAATCACGGTGACCAGCCAGGTCACACTCCCGTTGCAGGAACACTTTAGTAGGCCAAGAGGAAGCAAATATATACATATAGCCTACTATATGCGTAGGTGGATGTGATCGGGGAATTTGGCTGTTAAAAATGTAACATTTAAAGCCACTTAAATTAACGAAATGACTCAAATAAAGATTCGTTTTGATGAACGAGATCGAACAAGAGAGTCAGTAAAATGATCCGAACTTCCCATCACACAGTCATGACTCATGACTCGTGAGAGCAGGGGGCGGGGCGGGGCGGCGCGGCGCAGCGGCAGCTCAGCAAATCATATAGCCTAATTTGTGAATGTTCATTCCCGATTGGCACACATTTCGCCGCCCTTACAAAAGTGCCGCTCTAGGCAATTGCCTAGTTCGCCTATATGGACGCGCCGGCCCTGCTTGTGTGATGAAAACACCTGATACCTTTCATAACATTGCAATATTTATTTTATTAGAAAAAAGATACAGAATGTACTTAGGATGTTAACATATGTTCTGATGTTAGAAGTTCCCCTGCCGCACATAAGCTAATAGCTTAAATTTAGGCAATATACTAAAAACAATATAAAAATGCTATGCTGTAAAATATAAATACAGGAACAATCATGCAAACTGGGAGCATTTAAAAAAAGTTAAGATTTAAGTTTCTGTAAACATTAATGTATGAAATAAAAAAAATACTTAAAAGAGCTTTAAAAAAGGAGCTAGTATGGTTTAATTATGTTGGGTAAAATTAACCCAACATGTGTTCTGTAGCCATTTATCCAGCCCTTGGAAGGGACATTGGAATGTGTAGGGACATTTGCCACCATCTTACGTTTTTGGAACATTTTATTCATTTGTGTCATTTTGCCCCAACCCCCTGATAATGTCTGACGCTGCTTTAAGAAACAAAAAAAATTGGTATATTGTTTCGATCATTACAAAGAACGGCATGTGCATTAAAGCTATGATTTAAGGTTAATAACAAAACATGCCATTATAAATCATTTTAATATAATGGCAGCCTGAAGCTACATTTGAAAACCATTTTATATAAGGTATGTTTTGAACACTATTCTCTCCCAATTTAGTCAAATTAACTATAACAAACAGGTTTGTAAAAAAGCCCATGTTCAGTTTATGTTCATTTATTACAAGGGCTGTGCAGCTATTATGTTGGTCATTGATTTGAATGTGAGGAGGCGTGGCTTAAGCTGAGCGCGCGCGCGAGAGCGGATCATTGTTTCGGTTTGGATCCTGAGGGAAAGTTGAAGTCCTGCAATCTTCCCTGAAAGGCAGTAAATAAGATCGATTAAAATCTCTTTCTGCAGCGCCTTCACTTTGTGAACTGCAGGAAAGAATATTTGTGGTCTTCATTGGCAGCGGATGGTATTAACTTCGTGCTGAAGTTTCCATGGTGACGATTCTCGAATGTGCGTCATTGAAGATTGTGAGTTACATTTTGAGTATTCATTATATTATTATTGTGTCACTTATTCACTGTTTAGTTTGATGTACGGCTGCTACATTATATTTTGTTATATGAGAGTGTGGTTACCTGATCGTGTGAGATATTATGTTAATAGCGGCATACGTGATCAGCCATTATATACTTGTAACGTCTCAGCAGTTCTGCCGTGTTAATTGCATATCTATACAGTTTTCTGTTACTGATTACATTATTTGTTTATTGTAGAACCACATTTGAGAGTCATACATCGAGTGATACACATCCTAGGTCTACTTGCATTTATTGTCGCAGAGGATTCACCATTAATCGGAAGGTCTGAGACGACAGCTTCACATCACTGATAAGTTACATTTCGAAGAGACTAACACGGACTCTTATAGCGCTAATCATTGTTTCACTGCCGATTCACAGACCAGCTGTATCCTTGAAATTCAACTTTGTTGAAATAATTCATTGTTTATTTGTTTATTATTGTGCGTAGGCCTACGCTCTTCATATGTACATTTTCTTTTACATTTATGTGATTTTTTGACTGTGAATATTTACACATTGTATTTGATTTGTTATCCAACATTCTTAAAGTAAAATAGAACAACATAGTAAGTCTGTCTGCTCTTCATTACTCTCGTAGTCATTGGACATCAAAATGTGGTAATCGACTCTCTGAAACGGTTGGCATCGTATTAGTAATTAGTGCAATACAGTTCCTTTTCTACATTTAATGGTCCTTCGAGCCGGATGCTTTAACCGTTTCAGCGATGATGTCCAGACTTAGAGAGGGAATGATAGAGGATGAGGTGGTAAGGCCACGCAGAATTACTCGACAGCCGTTGTATCTTCAGGACTATGAGGTTAGTCATCCTCAGAGGCAACTCACATTTGCAGACGAGCAGGTCAATACGGGAATGCTGATACTCTCTCATGTATTCGTGAAATGAGAGAGGAGAGTAAGCAGCTGCGGCAAGATGTGAAACGTATTTCAGATATAATCGCTAGTTCCCCTGTGTCAGCTCCACTACAGGTTTCATCACCCTCACGGCAATCACCTAGTGCGGGAAATGAGGTATCTTCTACACCGATGGCTACAAGTATGTTGGCCTCACATCAGGATGATCGAAATCCAGGTCAATCTGAGTATGTGCCATTGGTGCCTCCTAGGGATGATTCTCTGCACGCACGTCGTGATGGTTATCAAGATCTTATTGAAGATCTTACTAATCGTCTAAAGAGAGTAGGTGAACTCAGTGGTAGCCAATTACATTCAGGTCAGTCCACACCTCAGTATACTGAACCTCCTCATTGGGCGAATGACTCACCGCAACACGTTCCTGGCCGAGTTGCTAAAGTCCGTGGTTTGCATCAGAGTCAGTCGAATCCTCCTTGTTGTCAGTATGATGATGACATGTTGTTGCAGCCCCATCCTTCATCTTACCCCCCTCGCGTTTTCGGTCATGCTCCTGCCGATGCACATACTTGTCATTCGCATTCAGAGTATCGGCCCATTAGAAATCTTCATGATCCATACTATGGGGGCCGAGTGCACACTTTGCAAGGAACTGCCTTAGCTGACCGTTCTTCTCTATTTCAACGTGATCTTAAAACTGAGAACTATCCTGGCAACGGACGGTTATATCCGTCTGATCATTCATATCCAATTTTGGATCAAGATCTTAACCGTTCTTTGCACACGCTGCCAGTGCAATATCGTGGGCCTACACCAACAATCCCAAATTTCATTCATGATGATCCACGAGAGTTCGCCAGACTTAAGCTCGCTTTAGGCAACGTACTGCCTGACGACGCTTCTGAATCTTTTAAGTTTCAAATATTAATGGATCATTTGAAATTGGAAGATGCTTTACTTGTTGCAGATTCTTATAGTCACAGTCGTTTTCCCTTTAGTGACACTATGCGAGCTCTTACCAACATGTATGGGCAACCACATCAGCTGGCATTGCAGCGGATCACCAGTTTAATGGATGGACCCACAATTAAGAATGGTGATGTAAAGGCATTCAAGGGATTCGCTCTTCGTGTGCGGGCATTAGTTGGAATGTTGAATCAGTTGGGTAGCTCAGGTTGGACTGAGTTGAAGTGCGGTTCTCATGTATCTCGCCTCTTAGCTAAGTTACCTTATGACCTAAGAGCCAACTTTAAGAGATTTGTTAACCCTCTTCAGACTCCAATTCCTACTTTGCTTGACTTGGCAGATTGGCTTGAATATGAGGTTCGCGTGCAGGTGGAGGGAACCCAGTAGAGGTGGGAATCTTCAGTCACCTCACGATCCGATCCGATTCCGATTCTGGGAGTCACGATCCGATTCCAGAACGATTCTTTATCTACCCCCCCCCCCATTAATTCATTAGTTTACATAAGTAATTAAGTAGTCTTTTTTTATAATTACAAATAAAATAAATAAAACATTAAAACAGTTTTATTTTAAGAATTTTAAACTAATATAACTTCAAACCATATAAATAGCAAATAGCCTAATAAAGAGAAGCATAGAAACAAATGACAAAGAAACAGAAGAGTGCTTTCAGTATTTAAGATTATCTGAACATTTTCCATTCAAGAACTGTGAGTGATTTATTTTCATCATACTTTTGTTTTTTACTTTGACATCTTATTAGACTGTGATATCTTAGATAGGCTATCTATTTAGCTGCATTCACGCTCGGATCTCTTTTTAAATACAAGTAGTAATGTGGTTTGTCCTCACCGTTTAATCCCTTAAGACATAACTTGCTGTGTTTACGTTCATTTTGCACAAGTATATTAAACCACTTACACGGAGTCGCACAGCCGCATGCGCGAGCAGTCAACACAAAGCGCGCATCAGCATTTGAAACTGAAAGCAGCCTTCTGTTAGCGAGGTTCATATTTTAAATATGTAAGTCCACTGCATTCCAAACCACATAAACGATGACTTCGTAGAGCATTTTTAAGGAGAATATCGACGCGCGAGACAGCACACTTCAAGTGTAACATCAAACATGCGCGTCTCTCACAGCGCATCCTGTACAATGAAGCCTGTGAATGTCCTTATAATTCGTTTCAACCTTTCCGAACTTTATTAAATATTATTTTACTGAAGGTACGTGTGTGGGGAATTGTTAGCAAGCAGAAGACGGGTGTTTCTAAAGCAAACTCTGCGTCATCGCACATCTGGTTATAAACTAAGCTCAGAATCGATTCTGAAATTCTCAGAATCGATCCAGAATCGTTGGAGAGAGAATCGCGATGCATCGATGGATCGATTTTTTCTCCCACCACTAGAACCCAGTACAGCTCATACCCTGATTATGAGAAACATGCCCCCCGCAAAGACAAGAAGTATGGTTTCCCACCTCGAAAGCTGACTACTGTTCTGCATGGAGGCGAGCATAAGGGAGAGTCAGTAGAGAACTCAAAGACAGGGTCAGTGTCCTCAGATAGGATGCAGGAGAAGCCCAAAAGATATTGTCCGTTCTGCGATACCATCCAGCATTACATGAATCAGTGTTCAAACTTTAAGCTTTTGAACAAGGAGCAGGTTGAGAATTGGATTAAAATGGGCCGTAGATGCTGGAGATGCGGCCTAAGTCATCAGACCTCAAAGTGTACATTGAAAGCAAAGTGCAAGAAATGCGATAGAAAACATCTTGAGGTTCTTCATGATGTTAATGCCAGCTCAGATTCAAGTGGGAAAGGCAACATCAGAGAGTCAGAGGGCACAGGTCCCGTGAGTTCCACTTCTCAGACCTTGTATCTTGACCGTTCTACAAGCGGAAAGCAGGTGTTACTTAAATTGAGTCGAGTTGTGATTCAGAATGGAGACAAGTCGCTAGAGACCTACGCTGTACTGGACGACGGTTCAGAGTGAACGATTCTGCTGCATGAGGCCGCTCAACGTTTAGGCCTTCAAGGTACAGTTGAAGATCTAGCTCTTCGTACTGTGAGGCATGAGGTTCACACCATACGGGGAAGTTCGGTGTCCTTCTCTATAGCTCCAGCTTCACAACCTGACAGATCATTCCAAATTCATGGAGCCTTTACAGCCAAGGACCTAGGTCTTGTCCAGCATACTTATCCCATCACTGACTTGCAGCAAAAGTATCGCTATCTTAGAGACCTGCCCTTGGACGATATCAATCAAGCACAACCATTAGTGCTTATAGGTTCAGACTATCCACATTTGATCACGCCGGTGGAGCCAGTGATATTGGGGCCCAAAGGTGGACCAGCAGCTGTGCATACGAGACTTGGGTGGACATTGCAAGGTCCATCAAGGTTTCTTCGCCCTCGTCTTCAGCCACAGGAATGTCTCTTTGTTTCTTGTGTGACACCAGATGCTGACCTCTTTAACCAGGTTGAAAAGCTGTGGAAACTGGACGTTTTGCCTTATCGATCCGATAAGGTGGTCACACGCTCGCGTCAAGATTCAGAAGCCATCCGTATTCTGGAAGAAAAGACCATTAGAGTTAGTGTGGATGGAGTCAATCGATACGCTACCCCATTACTCTGGAAAGAGTCACTTCCCCCGTTGAATGCTCCAAAGGAAGCTGTCCTGGCTCTCCTATGTAGCACGGAGAGTAGGTTATCCAGAGAGCCACAAAGGGCCGCCACTTATAATGCTGAAATTCAGAAGTTGCTGCAGGCAGGCTACGTCTCCCCACTATCATCCAAGGAGTGTGAATTGAGTCCTCATTCGTGGTACATACCACACCATATGGTCCATCATAATGGTAAGGACCGTATTGTATTCAATTGCTCCTTTGAGTTCCAAGGCCAGTCTCTGAATGAGTATCTCTTACCTGGGCCTACTCTCGGGGCAAGCTTGTTGGGAGTTCTCCTCCGCTTCAGGGAGCACCCTGTAGCTGTTTGTAGCGATGTGCGAGGCATGTTTCATCAAGTCCGTCTCCTTGATGAAGACAAGCCTTTCCTCCAATTTCTGTGGCGTAATGGCAATACTGCTGAGACTCCAACAATCTATCAGTGGGAAGTTTTGCCCTTTGGAACCACCTGTAGCCCCTGTTGTGCTACATTTGCCTTTCAGTCGCAAGTAGGGAACTACCTTGAACCAACAGATGAGGTGCGTCAAACTGTTGAACACAGTTTTTATGTAGACAACTGTCTAAAAAGTGTACCAAATGAAGAACAGGCCAAGAAACTAGTACACAGATTACAGCACCAACTAATGGAGGGTGGATTTGAGTTGCGACAATGGGCCAGTAATGTTCCTACGGTCATTAACCACTTTCCGTCTGAGCTACAATCAAAGAGCAGTGAGATCTGGATTAACCAAGAAACAGCCAATCCTCAAGAGCGTACCCTCGGACTGATATGGCACTGCAAATCTGATACTTTGGGCTACAAACCATACCAGAAAGAAGAAGGTGAAACCACCATGCGTAAGATTTACCGCACACTCGCAAAGCAGTATGATCCCCTTGGGTATCTGATTCCTTTCACTACAAGGGCTAAGATCATTGTGCAATTGCTCTGGGGCAAGAAACGAGGCTGGGATGACCCTTGCCTCCCTGCTGAATTACTGACTGCTTGGCAGCAATGGGAGAATGAGCTCCCTCAGCTATCAGAGATCTCTCAGCCCAGATGCTACAGCTCCAGCACACAGAATGCAGTCAAGAGCCGCAGTATTCATGTATTCTGCGATGCTTCTGAGAGAGCTTATGGCTCTGTTGTGTACTTAAGTACCGAGGACGATCAGAACAATATTGAGGTAGCCTTTTTGGCCGCAAGATCCAGAGTCGCTCCAAAGAAGCAGCTCTCCATCGCACGCTTAGAACTTTGTGCTGCAATGACAGGAGCACAGCTGGGTGCTGTATTGAAGAAAGAGCTGACTTTAGACATCCACAACGTTGTGTATTGGTCTGATTCTACCACAGTCCTCACGTGGCTGCAATCTGATTCTTGCAGGTACAAAGTATTTGTTGGAGTCAGAGTCTGTGAAATACAAGAGTTGTCTGATCCAAAATCCTGGCGCTACGTTGATTCGTCAACTAATCCTGCTGATGACATCACACGTGGTTTGGCATTGACTCAACTGGCTCAAGACACTCGCTGGAGGAAGGGTCCAGCCTTCTTGATGCAATCTAGCCGCAATTGGCCAAAGGCACCTGAAGGTCAAACCCTTGATGATAGTCAGGAGCTTAAGAGACCTGTATTCAGTGGATTGCTAAACGAGTCTGCAACACCTGACCTTCCAGACTACCATCAATTCAATAGCTATCAAGAGCTATTAGAAGCCACAGTGCAGTCCCTGCATGGGGCGGCTGGCAGTAGAGAACCACCAGATGCAGATGAATTCCATGATGCAGAATTGACTCTTCTTAGGCATTGTCAAATGCAAGACTTCCCTGAAGATTTTGCCTTGCTCAAGGAAGAAAAGAAACTCCCAACCAGCAGTCGGCTGATAGGACTTGAGAAAAGACAGAGAAAAGGTGGGGTATTCTCTATAAATGTCTCACCACTCGAGCGGTTCACCTTGATCTACTTGATCATATGGACACTGATTCATTCTTGTTGTCCCTCAGACGCTTTATTTCACGTAGGGGGAAGCCCTACGAACTTTTATCTGACCAGGGAACCAATTTCAAAGGTGGGAGTCGTGAATTGGAAGAAGTTTTCAGTCAGATACAACCCACTCTCAGAGAACAACTAGCCAAAGAACAGATCAGGTTTCGCTTTAATCCTCCCAGTGCTCCTCACTTTGGGGGCTCCTGGGAAAGAGAAGTGAGGTCTGTGAAAACAGCCCTACGGACCACACTGGGCGCTCAGATTGTCACTGAAGAGGTTTTGAGGACAGTATTAGTAGAGGTTGAAGGTATCTTAAATTCAAGACCTTTGGGGTATGTCTCCAGTGATGTGGCCGATCCAGATCCTGTGACTCCGAATTCATTGCTGATGGGGCGGCCTGACTCCTCATTACCTCAGGTGGTCTATCCTGAGTCTGATCTGCTCAGCCGGAAGAGGTGGAGACACAGCCAGATTCTCAGTGATCACTTCTGGAAGCATTTCGTGCATGACTTTCTGCCTACTTTACAGTCACGTCAGAAATGGAATCGAGAGAGGGAGAACATTACAGTTGGAACTGTAGTCCTTATAGCTGACGAGCAGTTACCGAGAGCGCTCTGGCGACTGGGTACTGTTTCATCCATCATTCCTAGCTCTGGGGGTAGAGTTAGAACTGCTGTTGTTAAAGTGAAAGATCATACTTACACTCGACCAGTTGCCCGATTGATTAGATTACCTGGTTTACCGCAGGGCTCAGATTATACACAGTAGTAGATTTACTACGGGCAAATTTGTCTACCAAATTTGGGGGCGGCTGTAAAAAAAGCCCATGTTCAGTTTATGTTCATTTATTACAAGGGCTGTGCAGCTATTATGTTGGTCATTGATTTGAATGTGAGGAGGCGTGGCTTAAGCTGAGCGCGCGCGCGAGAGCGGATCATTGTTTCGGTTTGGATCCTGAGGGAAAGTTGAAGTCCTGCAATCTTCCCTGAAAGGCAGTAAATAAGATCGATTAAAATCTCTTTCTGCAGCGCCTTCACTTTGTGAACTGCAGGAAAGAATATTTGTGGTCTTCATTGGCAGCGGATGGTATTAACTTCGTGCTGAAGTTTCCATGGTGACGATTCTCGAATGTGCGTCATTGAAGATTGTGAGTTACATTTTGAGTATTCATTATATTATTATTGTGTCACTTATTCACTGTTTAGTTTGATGTACGGCTGCTACATTATATTTTGTTATATGAGAGTGTGGTTACCTGATCGTGTGAGATATTATGTTAATAGCGGCATACGTGATCAGCCATTATATACTTGTAACGTCTCAGCAGTTCTGCCGTGTTAATTGCATATCTATACAGTTTTCTGTTACTGATTACATTATTTTTTTATTGTAGAACCACATTTGAGAGTCATACATCGAGTGATACACATCCTAGGTCTACTTGCATTTATTGTCGCAGAGGATTCACCATTAATCGGAAGGTCTGAGACGACAGCTTCACATCACTGATAAGTTACATTTCGAAGAGACTAACACGGACTCTTATAGCGCTAATCATTGTTTCACTGCCGAATCACAGACCAGCTGTATCCTTGAAATTCAACTTTGTTGAAATAATTCATTGTTTATTTGTTTATTATTGTGCGTAGGCCTACGCACTTCATATGTACATTTTCTTTTACATTTATGTGATTTTTTGACTGAATATTTACACATTGTATTTGATTTGTTATCCAACATTCTTAAAGTAAAATAGAACAACATAGTAAGTCTGTCTGCTCTTCATTACTCTCGTAGTCATTGGACATCAAAATGTGGTAATCGACTCTCTGAAACGGTTGGCATCGTATTAGTAATTAGTGCAATACAGTTCCTTTTCTACAAGGTTACTTTAAGTGAATGAAAATTGCACACAGCACAACTATGCACACAGCAAATCTCCTTTTAGTCAATTCAAAAGTGTTTATATACACTAGAGAAACAATCTTGGGATTTCTCTTCTACCCTCTGTAGATTTAGCATTAAGACCATGCCTTTTTTCTGTGCTTAATGTGCAGTCACAATTGTGCAGACTGATCACTGGTGTTTCCATTGTTCAACTGATGTTATAATTTACTTTTGTTTTTAATTTGCTAAAATAACGAGTCGTACAGTTCAAGGCAAGTCTGTTGGAGCCATTCTGAGTAATGGAATGGGGTGGCGCTGTTTTTGCCACAGGTCTATTTAACGCTGGGGTTAATTAGTGCAGGTGTGGCGCACAGCGAGGCATATGGTTTTTGACCGTGAAACCCATGTGTGAGCCGTGAGACACGGCGAATTGTAGACTGAATTGTTTGTTTTTTTGTTATTTTATTAAATGGATTGATATATCCAACTTTAAGTTCACAGTTTTGAAAGTGTATTATTTATATTTTAAGCTACAAGGAAACAGCACGCCGGTAAACACGCGTGCAAAAACGACTTAAATGTGCGCCAACAATTAGTCAAAAACCCGCTCTGTAAGAGAAAAAGACTGATCAAGTTTTAACGACACGATCCTTGTGCGGTGTGAGCACCTTGTCTTTGACGGCGATCGGCTGTGTGGAAACGCTGGCGCGTGCATTGGATATAGTAGGCCTATACTGGCGCAGCGGGTCTCACACTGGACAGTGAGGCAGCCACGCAGTGATGATGGACGGAGGTCGGTGACGGATGAGCGGTGATCGGTAGCGGATGACGGATTAAAACGCTTTTAGCCTCACAGTGGATGGTGTGGCTGTCCGGACACGGTCACGACGGAGGTTGGTGAGCGTTCTCGCATTGGTCAGTGAGGATTGGACACATCACCAAGTGAAGGAAAGTTCTGTTGGACCTGCACGAGTAAATGAGGTATGAGCAGATAACACACACGTAAGAAGACACATGAACCAGAACTGCCTGCAGTTACTAAAGTGTAAACGGCAAGAGTGACAAGAACACAATGCATTGACATTTGATTTATTGAACTTGACATTTTCAAACGAGGACTTGAAATAAGAGACATTTGTGTTTAAAAAAAAAAGATGATGAAAGTGTTTATGCTTTATTTCTGATTCTGATGCTCGTTTCCATGATATTTTGAAATATTGCTGTTGTTTTTGGGTTGTTGATTTAAAAACGAGGTAAAATGGATGAAAATAGTCAAAGTACTGAGGTAACAAATGTGGTTTCAGCTGACTTACAAAAAGTTAATGAGGATGAAGCCTCTGTGAGGAAAAGATCTATAAAACTGACAGCAAAAGCACTGCTTTCTAAACTAAGTGACCTAGAGACGTTAAGAAAATCTAAATTAAGTAAAGCTGCCAACATAAAACAAACTGTTCAGGGTTTAATATGTCAGTCTGGTTATAAAACTGAAATAAAAAGTAGCTTCAGCAAATATCAAGCCTTGATTAAAGAAGCAAAAGATGCACATAACAAGCTGCTTGAGTTGCTACCTGCGGATGAAAAAGAAAAGCATGAAACCTGGCTCAAAGCAAAGCTTTTAAGTGTGAATGAATTTTGCCAGTGTGTAGAAAATCATTTTGAGAGTACAAATGGTACTACTGAAACTGTTTCCCTTGTGGATGATATAAAGCCAACGGACAGTGTATCAAATGTTGAAACATCATCATGCACTAAAAGCCGCACCAGTGAAAGATCAAGTCGATCAAGCAAAGCTGCATTGGAAGTTGCACATGCACAAGCAAAGGCCAAGAAAGCTGCACTCATAGCACGTGCAGCAGCGTTAAAAAAGAAGCATGAATTGGAAGAGGAGGCGGAGTCAATACGTAAAAAACTGGAACAAGTGGAAATGGATGCTGAGATTGAAGCCTCAGATGCAGAGTTGGCAGTACTGCAAACATTTTCAGATCAGGATGGTATGGAATCTTACTTTGAGAAGCAAAAATTGAAAGAAAAATCTGACATTTCTGATGTAAAGTTTGAGAAATCTACCAGATTGACGAGTAGTAAAAATTTACCTGTTGCAGTTGCAAGATCCACTGCTAATGTTGCACATGCAGTTGATGACAATTCTACACAACAGATTTTGCAAAGGCAAAATGAAATATCCGAGCTGCTCTTACAACAACACAAAGCAAGCCAACTGCCACCAAGACAAATACCTGTTTTTGAAGGTGATCCACTGAAGTTCGAAATGTTCATGCAAGCCTTTAAGCATTGTGTGGAGGAGAAAGCTGCATCTAAAGGTGATTGCATGTACTTTTTAGAAAGGTACACCAGGGGGCGCCCTCACGACCTTGTGCAAAGCTGTTTACATATGAGTGCGGAGAGAGGCTTTGAAACAGCTAAAGCTCTCCTACGTGAACACTTCGGTAATGAAACCAAAATTACAGCAGCATATATGGAAAAGGTTCTCAACTGGCCTGTGGTGAAGCCTGAAAGCGTTTTATTACTACAGGATTATGCATTATTTTTACGTGGATGCTATAATGCAATGTCAGATTTGGAGGACATGAAAGAGCTGGACATGCCGGCTAACCTCAAAATTATTGTTTCAAAACTTCCTTTTAAATTGAGGGAAAAATTTAGATGTTCTGCATGTGATATTCGGGAGCGACACCTCCGCAGACCTAACTTTAAAGACGTTGTACAATTTGTGGAATATCAAGTCAAAATCTTGTCTGATCCTATTTTTGGTGATATTCAAACTACTGAAAGAGAAAAGCAGGTTAAAAGGGATGTGTATACAGCCAAGTCTAAGTTGAAGCGAGATAACTTTGCTACAAACGTCTGTGCTGTTAGCAAAGTGCAACACAAGGACACACAAGAAGGTAAACCAAGAGACCACAACATCAGCATCAATTGTTTATTCTGTTTACAAGATCACAGTATGGATGAGTGTCAACGATTTGCAAAGAACAAACATCGTGAAAAGATCAACTTCTTAAAGAAAAAAGGGGTATGTTTTGGGTGTCTCAACATTGGGCATTTGAGCAAAAATTGCGATAAGCGTAAAACCTGTAAAAAATGCAAACAGAGCCATCCAACAGCTTTACACATTTACGTCAAACAAGAAGACAAATCGATGAACATCAGCGGCAACATCTATGAACCTAAACCAGCTGTAAACCATACACTTGTGTCAGCTCAGACATTTGGGAGCCAGACCGGGGCCGGTAGTAGTGGAATGCTCTCCATCCTCCCAGTTCAGGTAAAAGCACAAAAAGGCAACAAGGTCATTCAGACTTATGCTTTTCTGGACAATGGCTCAACATCCACATTCTGCTCTGAAGCTCTTATGCGTAGACTTAATCTCACTGGGACAAAGTCAAAAATATGTTTGTTAACGATGAGCCCAAAAACATCAGTGTCAACCTACATTGTAAATGGACTTGAAGTAGCAAGCCTTAATGGAACAAGGTACTACAGTCTTCCAGATGTTTACACACAGAAAACGATGCCAGTTGATACAGTAAACATCATAAAACAAGAGGACATTACTCATAAAACAAGAGGACATTACTCAGTGGCCTTACCTTGATCACATTGAAATCCCTGAAATTGATGCTAACGTGGAGTTATTAATAGGTACTAATGCTTCAAAGTTGCTAGAACCATGGGACATTGTGAATAGCCAAGGTGAGGGTCCCTTTGCTGTTAAAACCCTATTAGGGTGGGTGATCAATGGCTTAGGAAAGGATTCCAAAGACAACATGAATGACATTGGTTATCCTACTGTTACTGTAAACCGATTATCTGTAGAATCACTTCAGCTGCTATTGGAGAAGCAGTACCAAAGTGACTTCAATGAAAAAAAATCGCAGACGACAAAGAAGAAATGTCAAGGCAAGAGGCAAGATTTATTGAAATAATGGACCAATCTGTAAAGTTAAAGGACGGACATTACAGTTTAAAGTTGCCATTCAAAGCCCAAGAGGTTACTCTGCCAAACAATCGTTGTATTGCTCAACAGCGCCTCATTGGACTAAAAAGGAAAATGGAAAGAAATGAGAAGTTCCATCAAGAATACACAAGCTTTCTTGAAAATGTCATCAGTAGTGGCTATGCAGAAATAGTACCACAGGATGAATTGCGTTGTGGAGAAGATAACCTGTTCTATATTCCTCATCATGGAGTATATCACTCAAAAAAGGGCAAGTTGCGAGTTGTTTTCGATTGTGGAGCTAAGTTTAAAGGAACTTCTCTGAATGAACAACTTCTGCAGGGTCCGAACCTCACAAGTTCCTTAATAGGAGTGTTTCTACGATTCAGGCAAGAACCAGTTGCTTTTATGTCTGATGTGAAATCTATGTTCTATCAAGTTAGAGTGGCTGAGGAAGACAAAGACTTTCTACGGTTCCTGTGGTGGCCTAAGGGTGATCTGTGCAAGCAAGTAGAAGAATACAGAATGACTGTACATCTCTTTGGAGCAGTGTCGTCGCCTAGTTGTGCATGTTATGCTTTAAGGAAGACTGCAGACGACAATCGGAAGAGTTATTCAGATGAAGTAATTGACACAGTACATAGAAATTTCTATGTGGACGATTGTCTGAAAAGCTCACCGTCTGTGCAGAAAGCAGTAAAGATCATCCATGACCTGGCTGACCTTTGCCAGAAAGGAGGGTTTCATCTTACACAGTGGATAAGTAACAGTCGCAAAGTCCTTGAAACAATTCCTGAGAAAGAACATTCTAAAAGTGTGAGTGAACTCAATTTGGACATAGACCAACTTCCAGTTGAAAGAGCATTGGGGCTACATTGGTGTCTGGAAAGTGACAAGTTTAACTTCCATGTGAACTGCAAAGAACGGATGCAAACACGACGAGGGATTCTATCGGTCACTAGTTCAGTGTACGATCCCTTAGGGTACATTGCGCCAGTCCTTCTTCCAGCTAAGCACATATTACAAGAGTTGTGCAGAATGAATTATGGCTGGGATGAAGAAATTCCGCAAACATTAAAACAGCAATGGATAAAGTGGTTAACTGACCTGAAGGAGATCTCAGATTTCAAAGTGAGTAGGTGCTTGAAACCACACGACTTTGGGACACCAGTCCATGCCCAGTTACATCACTTTGCTGATGCCAGCGAAAGGGGATATGGCACGGTATCTTACCTAAGGTTACAGAAAAAAGCAGGTCAAATTCATGTTTCATTTCTTCTTGGAAAGTCCAGAGCACCTCTTAAACCTGTAACCATTCCTCGTTTGGAACTCACTGCTGCTGTTTTGGCTGTTCGGGTGGACAAGATGGTAAAATCAGAATTACAGCTTTCTTTCTCAGAATCCTGTTTCTGGACTGATAGTAGTACAGTCTTGAAGTACATCAATGAAAACAAAAGGTTTAGAACATTTGTGGCCAACAGAATAGCCATCATTAGGGAAGATTCAGACCCAGCACAGTGGCGGTATGTTCACACAAAACAAAATCCTGCAGATGACGCATCTAGAGGACTGACAGTCCATAAGCTTCTGAACAGCAAAACGTGGCTATCAGGTCCAGAATTCCTGTGGAGAGCAAGAGAAACATGGTTACAGTATGAAGTAGAGCCCACATTGGAGGAGGATGATCCAGAGGTCAAAATGGAGATCTCTACAAACACAATAACCATTCAAGAGGATAATGCGACCAGCCAACTCATCACCTATTTTTCTGACTGGAAAAGGTTGATGGTCGCAGTTGCATGGTTACTCGAGATAAAAAAGACTCTATTAGAGTTGAGTCAAAGAAGGAAGCAACTTGTGAAAGATGGAATGCCTAATCTTGATGTTAACAAGAAAATATTGGAAGTCAGAAAGTCATTGAAACGTGAACGTGTATCAACTGAGGATCTATTAGCAGCAGAAAAGGCTATCCTTCAGTTCTGTCAGAGAGAAAGATTTGACACCGAGATTTGTGCACTAACTACAGGAAAACCTGTAAAAGGGTGTAGCCCTATCTACAAGCTTAATCCTGTTCTTGAGGATGGACTGGTAAGAGTTGGTGGAAGATTGTCCAGGACTGCAATGCCCGAAGAGAGCAAACATCCAGTCATCCTGTGTAAAGATCAGCACATCTCCATGTTAATTCTTAAAAATATTCATGAACAGACAAGGCACGGTGGGAGAAATTACATCCTTTCCAAATTGAGAGAAAAGTTCTGGGTCACTCATGCCAATGCAGCAGCAAGGAAAATCTTGTCAAATTGTGCTTTTTGCAGACGTCACCAAGGAAAATTGTGCGATCAAAAAATGGCTGATCTGCCCAAAGAAAGGATTACTCCAGACTTACCTCCATTTACTAACGTGGGAGTGGACTATTTCGGGCCCATTGAGGTAAAACAAGGACGTTCTTATGTGAAACGCTATGGGGTTATCTTTACATGCATGGCTAGCAGGGCTATTCATTTAGAAGTAGCACACTCCTTAGACACAGACTCCTGCATCAGTGCTATTCGTCGATTCATATGCAGAAGAGGACCTGTAGCACACTTTCGCTCCGACAATGGCACAAATTTCACAGGTGCAGAAAAGGAACTAAAAAGAGCAATTGCAGAATTAAACCACAAATCAATTGAGAAAGCTCTAATTCATGATAACATCAAGTGGACGTTCAACCCACCTGCAGCTTCCCATCATGGCGGTGCTTGGGAAAGCATGATCAGACTGGTCAGGAAGGTCTTGGTATCTGTGTTACATCTACAGACTTTAACCGATGAAACCTTAGTTACAGTCTTATGCGAAGCTGAAGCAATCTTAAATGATAGACCACTTACGAGAGTTTCTGAGGATCCTAACGATTTAGAGCCACTAACACCTAATCATCTTCTTACTTTGAAAAGGAAGCCAGTTTTGCCTCCAGGTCTGTTTGATGAAAAGGACCAATACGTAAGACGAATATGGAACCAGGCTCAGTATCTTTCAGATTTATTCTGGAAGAGGTGGACAAAGGAGTATCTTGTTACTCTACCGAAAAGACAAAAGTGGAACAAAACAAAACGTAATCTTACTGCAGGAGATATTGTTTTTATTGCAGATGCTACAGCACCCCGAAATTCTTGGATAATTGGAAGGATTATTAAATGCTTTCCAGACAAATCAGGCCTAGTTAGATCTGTGCAAATCAAAACCAAAACAAATGTAATTGAAAGACCAGTTACAAAACTAGGACTATTGGTAGAGCAGTCAATATAAAAGTGAACGAATACACCAAAGGAGGGGTTTATTTGTTTGTTTATTTGATTTATTATTTTTATTGCAAAATGTTTTTTGTTGCATGAATGTCTCCATACATGAATATGTTTATAATTGTTATGTCCTGAAGTGCCATGAACAATTAGGGGCCGGTTGTGTTGGAGCCATTCTGAGTAATGGAATGGGGTGGCGCTGTTTTTGCCACAGGTCTATTTAACGCTGGGGTTAATTAGTGCAGGTGTGGCGCACAGCGAGGCATATGGTTTTTGACCGTGAAACCCATGCGTGAGCCGTGAGACACGGCGAATTGTAGACTGAATTGTTTGTTTTTTGTTATTTTATTAAATGGATTGATATATCCAACTTTAAGTTCACAGTTTTGAAAGTGTATTATTTATATTTTAAGCTACAAGGAAACAGCACGCCGGTAAACACGCGTGCAAAAACGACTTAAATGTGCGCCAACAAAGTCATTGGAGTTCAAGTTAAAGTAAAGTAACTTTCTTCATTTAGTCAAGCAGGTCTCAAGACCTTAAATTTGCAACTTGAGTCATGTGACTTAAGTCTCTCACCTCTGATAAGTTAAATAAAACTGCCACACAAAAAGATATAACACTACAATCAAAAGGTTACAAGAGCAATTACATAAAGTTGAGATCTGTTCTCAAAAGAATCCTTTATGAAAGGAAAGCAAAGTAAGGAAAAGCTACTGCCTTAAGTAGCATTTCATCCATTTTATAAGGATTCCATGCAGGGCAAATAGCTTACAAACAGTGCAAAGACAAGGAACAAACGTCATATACAATCAGTTATTTTGCTTCTTGTTTCTCGTTATAAGAGTTTTATTTCAGTCATGTCCTACAGACAGAACATATTTAACATCATGGACAGGGGGATGTGTAGGTGGTCTCAAATGAGTCACCTGAAAGTGGAACAGAAAATGATAGATCATGTTCAACAGTAAAATCAGCCAAAGCAAAGCATAAAAGGATAAAAGCGTACTTGTCTGATAGTAGTCATAAATGTTGATGACTGCTGGCTTAAGATTTTCCACTGCAAGAACACGTTTCAGCAGCAGAGTGTAACTCATGGGGATGCCTTTGGGAATCTGCAAGAAAGAATGGATGAACAGCAGCACATACACAGCACTTGAGAGGGCGGTCACTTTACGTTCAAAAATCGATTGCACAACCAACGCAAGTTTCGAAAATGAAAATGGGGAATCGATTTTAACAGTCTTTTCTCAGAGCGCGTGGAGCTCATCACGATACGAACACGCGCCACACAGCAACTGCAGGCTCTGACAAACACATAACAGCAAATTAACCTTCTGCATGTGTCTTTTCACTACAAAACTGTGAATTCTGCCGGTATGCAGACAGTCTCATGCATAGATACAGATTCGGGCTACAATCGCCTACGTAGGCGAAATTTGTTTGACATTTCTAATTGGAAAAACATCACCTCAGTCTTCAACATGGCTGTTTACATTTATGCTATGGCAGTCCACTCTGCTTATTGCTTTTCAAAAATGTTGCACTCCTGTTTGTCATTGTGCACAAAACTTCACACCAATAAATCAAATATTGCAGACTTATGCGCGTCTCAAGCGCCCTCTTTAAGTTCGTCCTTATGCCTGTTAGTTGTCCGTGGATTTGCCCATATTTGGCGTTTAAAATGGAAACTTCTTTAGACATGGAAAATCGATTTTACACTCGATTCAATGAACACTTTTGTCTCAAATCGAACAGGGCTTTCACAAAAGTGACAGCCCTACTTGAGATGGCAGCTAGTAATATACCCAGTGTACAGTCTCACCTCTTTCAGATAAACTAGGACATGATCATCTTCAGCATCAACCCGCTCCACTAGCGGAACAAACGATTGGGGTGGAAATCCAAGCTGAGGGAAAGAGACCATCATTTACAGACACTGGTATATCTGAAGGAGCTTCAATCATCTTGGGACTTTCTAAATCTTAAACCTACGAACCGGTGACGTATCTGCTGTGAAGCCCGACAGGAGCTTAATGTCCACTAGAACCATGTTAGTGCTTGCTTTTACACCATTGTATCTGAATAAGGGTGATGGGGGAATAAAGAGGTTTAGGTCAACAGAATCAAGAATGCAGTATCCTTTTGAAGGAGTCAAACAAGAGCTGGTTTCAGGACACAAAGCCAAAGGTGTTCTTACTTCACAGTGAAGTTCAACATGAGATTGGCCCCAAGCGGTTGGCAGTCTCCAGTCACCTTCGCTTCAACACTCAGTGTCCTGGAGACTTTAATGGGTGTTGGGATGTTGTAGAAACATGCAACCTACAGTATGAGCACAGAGCAAACAATCAAATTTTGATGTGCACAACAGAAAAAGAGTGAAGATACAGACCTGCACAGACACACAAGTGGATCCTGATGCTTTAACACTATATTTGCCAGGAACATTCTTCAGTGGCTTCTCCTGATACAGCAGCCTGTTGTCCCGATTCACGTTGAAGCTATAAGAGTCTCCTCCTACTACTGAGGACTGTACGGTAACAGTGCTGGTGCCATCCAAACTGAACACTTGAGCAGCGTACACCGACAGGGCATGAAGAGCCACCACTGTGTCCTAAAAACAAGCACCAGATTAAAAACTCTTCATAAATGATTGCACTCATGTTTGGTAGTCAGAGGCACCTGGGTGGAGGAGAACCCTCCATAGGGATTCTGCTGGGTCACAAGCCAGTTGACAATGCGGTTAGCATAACCCAGATTAGCTGTTGTGAGAGGCTGAACAGCGAGAACCGCTAGCAGCACATAAGAGCTGATCTCCACTGCCAGAATATCACCAGATGTCGTCTGAGACCAATGGAGTTTAGTGCCTTAGGATGAGACCGAGGAGAGAAAGTTGATGACAGAAACTTGATGAACAAACATCAAGAGGCTGGTAAATCTTACCTTCAGAAACAGCAACGTTGTTCAAGATTGTTAGAAGCTGTGATCGAGTGGTGGTCTCTCCAGCCAGACTGAAGGTGTAGGTCAGCAGAGCCGTGGTGTAAGTGTTTCCCAGGTTCCCAATGACAGGCCTCAAGCATGACAGAGCGTTGGTAATGACAGGATCCTGAAAGTAAAACTGATATCAGACAACAGCCAGAAAAGGAAGGCCATCTGCAAGGAGCTCATACAACTACTGGAGATGTTTTTACTGTGGCGGGGATGCCTAGTTCAAGCAGCGATGCAACAATGTAGGCAGTCATGGTCACGTTATCACCAACTCCACCCTAAAACACCAACACATAGATTAACCATAAGCTTTCCAAAATTGTTTTTAAGGTCCATTTGATAAATGTACCTTCATGTCATTGTGGTACAGAGTTCCCTGTTGCATGAAACAACCATTTGAACCCTGCTGGCTTATTAGCCAGTCCTTTGCACTCTGAAGGACATTCGGATCAATGAAGACGAAACGCTTCGCTAGACCAAAAGACCTCATGACAAAAGCGGTCAACCTGGCCGTGGAGAAAGTCGTTGAATTGAAACCGCTTGTGACAAAGGTTACACAACTAGAATAACAGCATGAAACTCACCATGCATTGGATGCATCATAACCAAATGTGCTGTATGAGCCATCACTGTGCCTGTAGTTTAGCTGTCCTTGGTATCCTGTTCAAAGAAAGAAAAAAAATATGGGGCAGGGGATGAGATGAGAGCTTATTAGAGAGTCTTGACAGCGATGGGAATCACAGACTAAAAGTTATTAAGATTGTCTCCCCAACACTGAAAATGGATCTGCTCGCCCATACCACTCCGAAGGTATCCTGTGGCGGTCTCTCGGATGGCTGCAGTGAGTTGCCCCGTGACTTCCAGGTACAGCAGGATGTAAATATTCGGAGCAAGAATTATCATATTCTGTTCTCCACAGCCAGATGGCATCTGTAATAACCCATCTAGATTCTTCAGTGCACGACCCATTATGTCCCCTTCAAGGATGTAAAGCATAAAACCCCATATCAGAAACAATTATTCTGCTAAACACTACCTGTCAGTTTCTACTCCATGAAATGCTTTACCAAGGACTGAAACTGAGCATCTGGCTGATCCTTGAACCACATTTGTTGGAAACGTCAATGTCACGTCTTCAGAAAGATCTTTTCCTGCAGACAGAACAGATCAGCATTGAGTGCTAAGCTAATGTTTGGCTATACAGGGAGAAGGTGTTTGGGAATCACTGAGTGCAAACAAACCCTTGGGACACAGTAACCAACTCTGGGTGTTTGTCCTTTCAACTCCTTCAGGCTATAAAAGCAATAAAACACCACATCAGTAAAGCAGCATGAGCTTTATGATCAAACTCCTGAAGGCTGGTTAACACTCACCAGGACAAGAAGACTTCGAGTGACTACGTCAATGCGTCCTCTCGTAGGCACAGTCACGACTTCAGTGCCACATCGAGACCGGGATGCTTCAGCTGAAGCACTGACAGTCACATTGACAGCTCCTGCAGTGCAAGACAGGAAGTGAGCAACACCACAATCTTTAAATTTGGAAACAGATGGTCCAAAACTGACCGAGAACCGAAGCTGAGAGAACCCATTTGAAGGTCTTTCTCCCATTGGCACAAAGACAGGATGAATATGGATCAGTATATGGTTTAAGAGTGAAGTTCATGGATGAAACTGGAGTTACTTTAACCTGCCAATGAAACAGAGCACATGGAGCAAAGACACATGACCTTCTCTATACAGATCCATTACAGTATGTAAAGAAACCATGACAGACCATGATGCACTTGGACATATAGCTGAAGACCGTGGCCTTCAGATCAAAAGATTCCCCACGGACGATGGAGTACGGCAGGGAGAGCTCCAGGAAGAAGGGCTGGAAGACCGTCAGCAGAGCAGGAGGAGCAAGACCGAAACCTTTTGAGGACAGACAGAACGCCTCAGTCTCCCATGTGGTGATTGTGTCAGGAACAGTGAGGGGAACTCGTGTGGATCCAGTCGCTCTGAAGAAAAAAAGGACAAAACTATAAATGAGGGGGACAGAAAATAAAAACTGTGGGAAAGTAGCTTTAGATGGAACAAAAGGTTTTACTAACCCCACTTGAGCAAGCTGCCAGATCCAGGTTTCTGGAAAGTAAGTCCTGACGGTCACGTCAAAAGAGGAAGTGTCACCTCCAGGCTTTTTGGCTTCTGGAGGAACCATTGCTGCCATCGCCATGGCTACAGGCTGACGATAATACACTACTGAAAGAGACAGCAATATTTCTACAAACTGTCCTAGTGTCTGCAGGTAAAACGGGGTTCATACAACTTCAAATATGCATGTTTGGGCAGTTGTTTAAAAAAAAAAAAATTAGTTGTGACTTTACATGGCACATTAATAAAGATGAATAAACACTGTTACAATGTAAGAGATTTAAGTTTTTCCAAATGGCTTGCAGTTTCAGGTCATAGAAGCTACCAACTATAAACTTAAAGGAACACTCCACCGTTTTTTGAAATGGGGCTTATTCACATTCTTTCATACATTTAGATAGGTGGGTAAATGCATCTTTGTCTCAGTGCATGCATTGTTTTAGTATGACAGTGTTGGCGCTAGCTTAGCACAATGAATGGAATCCTTTGTTGCCAGCTAGCAAGGCCTGAGTAAAAGGGATCAAAAAAAAAAAAACTTCTTGTGGCCTGCGTATTCACAACGAGTACAAATAGCGATGCAGATTAACACTAGGCGATTTCCTAGGCAGATATTGACTTGGGACTATATTAGGGGGAAGCACAGGCGAAGCACTGCTGCTTAGGCGAAGCACTGCTACTTGGGCGCAGAGATATCACGCAACACATGAAATCCCATGACTTCCGTCAACATACCGATGTGAATAGTAGCTGCCTGGCTATTTTCCCAACAGTACATGAATGGCGATGAACATGGCTGATTTTGTGTGAGCCAGAACCATGCCTATATGTACAAGAGTTTACAGAAAATGAGTGGAAATAGAACAACAGGCGGAGGTTGCGATCGCTCAACAGCCCGAGGACGTGAGGATGAGAGCCAACACGAACTGGTGGTGTGAATGTGGGGGAATATGACTTTAGACTTTACTTTAGACTTTTATTTGTCCCCATAGGGCAATTGGTTTTGCAGCAAGATAAACACAGGACAGTCACAGATGAACAAATACAAGACAAAAAACACAGAAGTACTTAATGTAACAGGCCCTTGTTAAAGTAACATCTGACAATTCATAGTATAGCAACATTTCCATAACCATCCATATTTCCGCGACAACATCATCAAAAACAAGCAATACTATACATATTATAATAATAATAACCCCATCACTATTTAATAGTTATAGTCTGTCTACTCCTCTGGGCTGAATTCATAGACAAGATGGCTCTCGGGACGAATGAATGCTTATATCTGTTATTCTTCACTGGAGGTAATCTGTACCGAGACCCGGAAGGCAATATCTGGAACTCTGATAGCTCCCATCCCCTTCATTCTGAGATAACTGCGTTGGCCTTCCTAACTACCCGTCTATCATACAGGACAGAAAGGCTACTCTGCTGAACACCTATAATTTTACTACTAACCTTCACTATATTAGAGAGGGCAGTTTTGGCCTTGACAGTGAGACTACCATACCAGCAAATTAATGAAAATGTTAAAACAGACTCAATGTATGATTTATAAAAAAGGGTCATGAGAGTCTTATCAACACGAAATTTTGACAGTTTGCGAAGACAAAACAGTCTTTGTTGGCCTCTTTTGCAAAGCATTTCAGTGTTAGAGGTAAAAGTTAACTTATTGTCGATCAAACTGCCTAGATACTTGTATGTTTCTACGAATTCCACCATCTTCCCATTTATAATAGTGGTCTGTGGAGTTGATGACTTACGCCTAAAATCAATCTGCATATCTTTTGTCTTTTCAACATTTAGTTGAAGGAATGCCCTATCACACCAAAGTGCAAAATCATCCACAACAGGACCATGGTCACTTTCCTCATTGGAGAGGAGACTGACAATAGCAGAGTCATCGGCAAATTTTAAAATATGTCTATTTTCATGCTGGCTACGGCAATCGTCACAATAAAGAATATAAAGGAGAGGTGAGAGGACACACCCCTGAGGAGACCCAGTGGATGATGACATTTCCTCAGACAAGCAACCATTCACCCTCACTCTCTGAGTTCTGTCGGTTAAAAAAATCAAGAATCCATCCCACAATATTAAAATCAAGGTCAAAGTTCTTTAAGAGCTTATCAACTAAAATATGTGGTTGGATTGTATTAAAAGCCGATGAAAAATCAACAAATAAAATCCTTGCGTGTGTTTTACTACCTTCAAGATGTTTGAATAGTAAATTTAACAAGGTAGGCATCATCTACCCCTCGCTTAGCCCTATAAGCGAACTGTAGTGGATCTAGGAGATTCTCTGTTTTTGTAAGTATGACTTTTTTAACCAGTTTTTCAAAACACTTCATGACTAAGGAGGTCAGAGCTACTGGCCTAAAGTCATTTAATAATTTTGGATGATTTAGTTTGGCCACTGGAATAACTGTTGACTGTTTCCATATGTTCGGCACTCTCTGTTGCTCTAGGGACATCTGGAAAATATAATGAAAAATGGGACCTAACTGCTCTGCACAAGAGATGAGCAGGCGACTGCTTATATTGTCAGGCCCAGGGCTTTTTCCTGATCTGGAGTGCTTAAACATATTGACCACAGCTTGTTCGTCAAAAAAGGGGACAACACCATTTCCAGATAAATGTGATTTCTGTTCTAAAATAACATTACTAAAATTAGTGGTATCAAACCTCAAATAAAATTTGTTTAGCTCTGTTGCAAGCAAACTGTCACAACTAAAACCTTCTAACGCAACCTTGACATTCTTTTCTCTCCTGGTGCCGATAACAGTTCTCATACCATCCCAGGCTAAACGTAAATTCCTACCACCAAAGTCTTTCTCTATTTTTTCTTTGTAACCCTGCTTTGCCCTCCTTATTTCACTTATTTCCTTTTTCAATTTATTCAATTCTAAAAAATTTCCTTCCCTAAATGCCTGCCTCTTTTTGTTTAGTAACAGCTTTAGTGATTTCCTTACCCATGGCTTATTGTTTGGGTATACCTGTACAATTTTATCAGGGATTACATTATCAACACAGTAGGAAGCATAACAACTAACAACATCTGTAAGATCATTTATGTTGGTACAGGACTCCTTAAACATGCCCCAGTCGGTGCAATCAAAACAACCCTGTAAACTCAGGATTGCTTCCTCAGTCCAGTTCTTAACGTGTTTAATGAGAGTTTTCCCCTCCTTAAGGCCGTGCGATATGACGGGATGAGCTGGACGCAGTTATGGTCAGCCCCACCCAGCGGGGGGAAATATGCCAATCTATGCCGACTGAAATAGTGTCTGTGCTGTGGCGAGTGCGACAAGTTACTGCCCGCAGTTGTGTCACAGCTACCGAGGATTTCACGGCACTGATCCATCCGGCAGTACTCGATTTTTGGAAAAAACGCCCCACGCCGAATAGACCAAATGGACAGCTGTCCACAGAGTAAGTGATTATTTTAAACATGACACATGTATAGTAAACTGCTTGTAGCCTTCTCCTCATAGTAGTTGTACTAAAACTCCTGAGTCAAAAGAACCAGGCTAACTCGGTGAGAGAAATATAGCTAACTTAGCCCTCAGTCATTTCATTTTACAAGTAACGATAACAGCGGTTTTTATTTTAGTTTGGTTGTTCATGCTAAACAGGTTGAATTCAACATGAGGTTATACTAGAGGCTAACGTTATTTGAACTGTAGTCTATATACAGCTTCTCAGCATCTATCTTACAACAGAATAAGACACAGATTAACATAAGGAAGAGTAATAAAAGACAACTTACATGTGCACTTTGTTCTGCCTGTGCTTTGAAAATAGATGGGATGGGACGGCCGTATGTTTCAGACGTAGTACTGTCTTTCTGGGCCCATATTCCATTTTTTCAAAGTAACTTAGTCCTCCAGTGCAAAATGCTCTTCGCAAACACGATACTGTTTAACTTTGTAGAGGCGTTGAAGTACAGATATCCAGAGTAGCTAACTTAGCCATTTATTTCTCAGTTCCACATTCGATGGAATTCTGTGAAACATTACATTTGTGTATGTCCTTCGCTTGTTCTCACAACCTTTTGCTACGCAGGTAATTACCATGTTTGCTGTAACTAACTTCTCAAAATAAACAATCCAAAAGCGAAGACACTCGGTGCAGGTCACGCGTGGTGTTCTTCTGTGTTTTGACTCGTTGCAATGCACACCGGTATGTTGACAGAAGTCGTGGGATTTCATGTGTTGCGTGATCTCTGCGCCCAAGCAGCAGTGCTTCGCCCAAGCAGCAGTGCTTCGCCCAAGCAGCAGTGCTTCGCCCAAGCAGCAGTGCTTCGCCCAAGCAGCAGTGCTTCGCCCAAGCAGCAGTGCTTCGCCCAAGCAGCAGTGCTTCGCCCAAGCAGCAGTGCTTCGCCCAAGCAGCAGTGCTTCGCCCAAGCAGCAGTGCTTCGCCCAAGCAGCAGTGCTTCGCCCAAGCAGCAGTGCTTCGCCCAAGCAGCAGTGCTTCGCCCAAGCAGCAGTGCTTCGCCCAAGCAGCAGTGCTTCGCCCAAGCAGCAGTGCTTCGCCCAAGCAGCAGTGCTTCGCCCAAGCAGCAGTGCTTCGCCCAAGCAGCAGTGCTTCGCCCAAGCAGCAGTGCTTCGCCCAAGCAGCAGTGCTTCGCCCAAGCAGCAGTGCTTCGCCCAAGCAGCAGTGCTTCGCCCAAGCAGCAGTGCTTCGCCCAAGCAGCAGTGCTTCGCCCAAGCAGCAGTGCTTCGCCCAAGCAGCAGTGCTTCGCCTGTGCTTCCCCCTAATATAGTCCCAAGTCAATATCTGCCTAGGAAATCGCCTAGTGTTAATCTGCATCGCTATTTGTACTCGTTGTGAATACGCAGGCCACTAGTAATTACGTGGGTTTTTTTTTTTTTGATCACTTTTACTCAGGCCATGCTAGCTGGCAACAAAGGATTCCATTCATTGTGCTAAGCTAGCGCTGACCGTCAAACTAAAACAATGCATGCACTGAGACAAAAATGCATTTACCCACCTATCTAAATGTATGAAAGAATGTGAAAAAGCCCCATTTCAAAAAATGGTGGAGTGTTCCTTTAAGAAATCCATCAAGTCATGTATCAATATGAGAGCAAGAAACAAACTGACATACCATCACGGAAGTTGCGATAATAATTCAGGCCTCTGTATATCACACACTGAGGTACTCTGATAGGCAAATTTGTGGCAACCTTCATCCCCATGCTCTGTCAGAGCAAGAGAAAAACATTTGAAGATTAAGCCGAGTTTAGTAAACAGGATAATGAACAGTTTTATACCTTGAAGGTTTCAGAGGCTTGGTCTGTAGGAACAGCCCGACGGGGTCGAACATTTAAGCACTCCTGTTCATCCTCAACTTCATATGGATAATCAGATAGTGATCGCACTGGGAGCATGTTGAACACCTGAGAACATAGAGAAAGTTGTCTTCTAGTAGTAAGTCATACATAGGTCTTCAAAAAGCAAAGTCATAGTGATAACACATTTTAAAAAGGACAAAGGTCATTGATTTGATTAAACTTCATTAACATAGTTCAGTGATGGCATGTTAGAGTTTTCCCCATCTCTGATCTGCAGTAAACTGAATATTTTAGTGTGGCACACATCTGATTAGAATGCCACTAAAGTTTAGGTCTAAAAGGTGCATCATCTGGACCAATTAGACAATTATATTTAATGAATAATCCAGCAAACCCACTCTCCCAACAAAAGTCTATGAAACTTCCACCAAAACTAACATCCCAAATTAATCTAACACTGTTACAGTCCACATTCAGACTGATAAGACTTTTGGGACCCAGAAGGAATTTGCAGAGGGGTCATAATTGATCATAATATTACAACATTAAGTTAGTTCTATCAACTGATCCAAATATTTATAATTTTATAACAAGTTAAGATTAATTTTAAGCTAATTTGCTACAATGGAAATCTGATTCACGTGATACCATTTCAGCACTCAGACGTCTTCCTGGCTCCATGATACGGATGCTCTGATCTACAGCACTGATGCCACACAGAGATCCTGCTTCAGCAGAGACAGTCAGAACATTTTCCTCAGCAGGAACAGCCGTAGCAGGAGAAAATTGTACAGACACCTGGAACAAGGACCAACACACTGTAGGACACGTCATCATACCCCACTTAAAGACAAAAGATGCCAGTGCACATCATACCTGGTTTTGGAAACATGTTTCTGTGTCAAACGATGCACTACCAACAACAACATTCTCACTGGGCAGAACACAGTAGACCAGAATCTGCACTACTGGAGCCATATCGACACTGACAGACAGTTGGAACGACACAGAGCCGCTCGTGACTGTATTAGAAGCCCTCGCTTTGACCGTCTGAAATCCATGCAGGATGATCAATCCTCTGGACAAGACCTGACAAGGCAAATGGGTGCATAAAAGGTGCTAAACAAACTGACCAGTGCAGAAAAAAAGAGCTACAAAACTGTTCACTCACCATATAGATGATGTCAGTGCTGTAGCCACCAGTCTCTCCAACAAAAGAATACTTGACCGTCACTGGAAACGCAGCACCACATTTGAGCGGCTGCTCGAGCTTCTCTATAGTCAGTTCACTAGATGATGGGTTGTCAGGAGAAGCAGGTTGGAGAAGCTGAACAACCCTTGTATCTGCAGTGAAGTATGGTGATTTGTAACCATAAACAATCTCTGGAGTCACACTTGCCTGGGGAACAATGAATGGAATTGGTTTCATCTGAGAGATTGGGAGAAGTCTACATGTCACAAAACAGAGCAAATCATACCGCGAGATTGAGAGCAGCTTTAGGAAGACTAGCAGTGCTGAGAGAGAACGTGGCCAGTCCTTTCTGGTTTGTGGTCAGATTCTGCAGCAGTTTGTTAGGCCAGCTGTTACCATCCAGGAGATAAACCGCTTTGTTTGCGATTGGAGTCCCATCAAAGCGAGACACTGAGATCTGTTGGGAATGATCAAGGTTAGGAAAGGGAACCAATGTGAAGGCTTCTGTGACAATGATTAAGCTTACTCACCTTTCCATTAAACATTGATCCAGTTTCAAAATAATCTGGGAGGTCCACAAACGTGACTTTGCCGACTTCAAATGTAATGGACAGTGTTGCAGCTTTTGACATGACTACATCTGGGGGGGGGATGTAATAGAAGAAAATTGAACAGCAAACAAGCTTTAAGCAAGTACCATTGTTTCAGATCATCCAATAGCTCACCTGTTCCCACCTCAGTGACATTCACATTTACAAGAAAAGTGTCTTGCATATTATTTTCAAATTTGGTGTTGAAAAACACTGATGTATCGACGGTAAGGGAGGCACAGCCAGTGTCATTCATCTGGTAGCAGAACAAAGAGTCATATTTAAGTCAAGAACAGAAAGTCAAGAAAAACCCTCCCCTGTAAGACAGGAGTCAAACCTTTGCAGTTTTATTCAGGCAACGACGGGTCAACTCAGGAACCACAACAAATGGAAATGGCTCACGGCACACTTCCACCAAGGCTAGACTGGGTACAGGTTGGCCATATGTGTATCTGAGAAACATCACAAGGAACAAGATCAAGAACTGACCAACCACAAGACAAGATCTGTACGTTTCACTCACTTGGCACAAGCCTCAACTTTCAATCCCACATCTGCAACGCTGTACGTCTGTGGTGTGTTTACAGTCACGTCAAACTTGGGCAAAACTTAACCAGAAACCAGAGGACTTGGATCAAGACCTCAGATCGGTCATTGAACTGCTGCACAATTTATACACAACAACTTACCATATTTTTTCACTTCAAAAACCTGGAAGATTGTTCGATCACCAATAAAAGCCTTTAGTGTGTACATCCCTATCTGAGCCTCTGGGTTTAGCTCATGAGAAAGCTGCAATATCCACCCCGTTGAGGAAACGTTTGTCCACTGACCAATTCGGTTATTATTATTGTCCTAAAATACAAAAACAATTAACAGCTCAGAGGAAAAACAGCAAACAAAGAAAATGTACAAAAAGCGGTGTTTGCTCCATTCAAAGACTTGCACCAGAGCAAATTCTCACCTCTACCACCACCAGATTGTACTGCAAGACAAAAGACAGGAAAATTAAACATTTAAAAAGCACAAACACGCTGATGCTGCAAAAATCATTGAAAAATAAAAGTACACATTTAATGCAGGTTATTTTTACGTGCACTATTTTGCAGTCTTTTGTGGCTAGAACAATCAATATGGTGAAACATCTGATCTTACCATTTGATCAAAAGGAACAAATCTGGTATCCATAGTGACGACTCTGAAATTCACTGCAAAGACGCTGAAGATTATCAATACTTGTAGCGCATTGAACTTTCTACACTTTTAATGTTAAACCAAGGGACATCCACAGCTCACCTGTTTGTCCTGGATTGTAGATGGGTTTGTCTGTCTGGATGAAGGTCAGAGGCAGGTAAGGTCTGAACATGACTTTCCTCTCTTCAGTCGCTCTGAAGACCCTCCCTTGAACGTCCACCTTCAGCTTCTGCACCAAATCTCCATCTACTCGAGGAGCCTGTGGAGGAACTCCGTTAACATACAAACCAGAAAAAAAGAAGAAAAAAAAAAAAAAAAAAAAAAGCACATGCATCTTATGACAGACCTGGAAACTGAAAGAGCGATGAAACGATGTTGAAGAAACCTGCTGCACAAGTTGAGTTGACCTGTTTTTCTCATCAAGCAGAGAAACTGTCATTGTGAGGCTCTCTTGGGGTTTCAGAAGAGTTATACATATTTTGGCATCAGATCCAGACTCAATCACCGCAGGGAACGTCACCATGAATAACCTGTGGAAAAATACAGAGGTTTAGTTTTAGAAGCCACATGACATCTATTGTATTACTGGATTGCAATAAATGAAGAGTGGTGATCTTTAACAATGGGATTGAAAAAAAAAAAAGCTTCAATTGGTTCACAAAACTCATTTTCACCATCTATAAAAAGTTTAGTTAATCCCAAAATAAATCAGACAACAGAATGCATGTTCACTTCAAAGCACATTTAACAGTACTTACGGCCCTGGTTTCTGTCCATCAACAGCAATGAGAAAAAAGGCTAAAATGAGCCCTTTCCAAAAACTAGTCTCCCTCACAGCCATGAGGGAAAATCATCCAAAACCAACCCAAGATCAAGAATCTTTTTAAAAAGTTCTCAGAGGTCTTAAGATACTCTACCGCTGCTTCTCTCAATCATTCGTACTGAAGGCAGGGATATTTAAACACTCTTAATTGTCAGGGAACACACTAATTTTGTTAATTTAATTGATTAACCACCTCCTGGAATTAATTTAGTCTGTTAATTAGGATTTCTATCTGGTATTGATTTAAAACACATCTAAATACTGCCAGTGACACATGTAGGCCCGGTTTCACAGAGAGCCTGTACTGGACCTGTGAGACTCATTTCAACAGTAAACACTCCTGTGAGCGAAGCATAGTAGAGCAAGCCTTTGACGTGTTGAAAACACACTGATGCTCTATATTCTTCATAGCCATGCCATTGTGCCTGAGGTTGTTGCTGTGCCGTGCTGTGCTTCACAATCTGAGTCAATAAGGCCAGGTGGAGTGATGGATGATTTCATCCATAGCATCGTTTCCAGTATTCAGCTCTGGGCTCCTCATCCTCACTGCTCACATCAGTCTAAAGACATTTCAGATCCTACAAAAATGCACAAAACATAATACAGCTTATTTTAACAGCACAATGTCATTTGATTTCTGTATTAGAAGCAAAAAAAAAAAAAAAAAAAGATCTTACTTTTTATTTTTGTTTCAGGTTTTCCTTCCCCCCCCACAAACGCCGCCATCACCCTGCCTTGGAGGTCCTGCTCCACCACAAAATATCACAAATGCACAGAAATCAAGAATCAGAAAAGTGGTGTAATAACTCTGTGTGAAATTACAATAATTAAAATAAACTACAACTTAAGATTTAAATTATTTTTTTTTTAATTAATTTCTGTAGTATACCAGAGAATGTCACTCTCTGCTTACTTCCGGTTTCTGGACTGGCTGCAGTAACACGTCTCTGTCCATGTGGGGGCGCTCACAGTCGAGTGCAGAATGAATGGAGGTCTATGGCGAAAAACCCTCAAAATCCACTTTTCTCAGGATATAATTTTTTGTCTAGTAATTTGAATGTTGTATTCGAAAGGAGATGCAAAGAAATTACACATTGCTGGGTGTTAGATTTTTTAGAGTCACTTATTTGGTTTAAAAAGTCTTTTAAAATGTCAATGACGTCAGAATGCTGACGTCATTAGCAGAATGCTAGCGTGTTATGGGCAAAAACAACTCAACCTGTAAGAAATCGAAAAGAAATAAGTACTCGTTCATTCAACTTTCGACCTATAACCCATGTTGAACTTGCAAAACCTACAATAAAATCTGAGATTTCTCAACGGCAATCGGGTGAAAGAGACACATTTAGCCGTCTAGCCCCATAGACTCCCATTCATTCTGCACTCGCCCGCGATCACCCCCAGTGGAATTCTAATGGAACTGATTGATACAATGGGGCTAATAGGAAGTGCCAATGCTCTCCGTAGACGGGCTCTGAGTATACTCACTCAAACTGGTATACTTGTCGCTGATCTACGCGATGTTCGATTATGATGTATCCTCTCCCGTGGCCTCCTGGGATAGAAAAGTATCCATCACTGAGCGCTTCAGAATCTGGGCAGAAACATTAGGCCATCCGGGAACTTCTCGCTTACTCTTTTATGAATACTGACGGTGCGTTCACACGGGGCGTCCGCGTCAACGCTTGACGGAAGGCGTGGCTGAAGTTTGGCACTGACGCCATGGTCATAGCAGCGTCAGCCAATGAAATTTAAAATGTATCCTCAGTTTGCTGCTCTTGAACAGGATGAACGTGATTAGCTGCCGCCTGGCTACTGTATTTGCATAGAGCGATCCTATTGGCTGACGCTTCCGTCTGCGGCGCTTCACTGGCGTTGCTCGCGGCAGAAGTTGAAAAATTCTCAACTTTTGCCGCGAGCAACGCCAGTGAAGCACCGCCGACGGATCCACAATTCTTTTCGGCAACGCTTGACGTCACCCATTCAAAGTCAATGGGAAGCGTTGACGCGGACGCCCCGTGTGAACGCACCGTAACCCCTCATTTACACCGCACACGTCTGCGGCGCATTACGGCTGCGACACGGCTACCGGAGCTGATCGCGCCCATTCTAGTCAATGCTTGTGTTTACACCGGCCGCGACGCGGCGCGTTTCAGAAGCTTCCCAGAAGCGGCTCTTCGCGCCGCTTCGCTAAATATAGGCGCCTAGTCTATTTTTGACGGACGCGCGTCCAAGTCGCACCGGGAATACAAAATAAAAGTAAAAAAAACATTGTCAAATTCAAAATAAACACCCTGTGCAAACTCCCAAACGTATTACACACCAATATCCTTGGTAGAAACCATAGACTAAATGATAGAAACCCCAACATCAAGAAAAAACACGTCGGACAGGCAAATCACGTGGTCTCGCGCATCCAGTCGCTCCGCTTCTGTAATGCTCCTGGTGTGAGTTGGCACCGCGTGGAGGACGGAATAAAACCTTGTCGCAGACGTAATGCACCGCAGACGTTTGCAGTGTAAATGAGGGGTAAGGATTCATACATATACTTATTCACTGACCTACTGGAGTTTAGCTCCATCCCTAATAAAACACATCTGAATAAGCTAATCAATATCTTCAGGATTACTAAAGGTATGTTTACACGACAACGGCTGAATCCAAAATCACCCCCTATACCCTCAAATAGGGCAGTATTTCGGTCGACAGCCATTTGTAGTGTTAGAAACCATAGTGGATGTTATTGAATGCACTTATTCAATCCTTGAATCCTTAAAACTGAGAAGTTTTTTTTTTCTTTGTATAGATGATAACATTAGAAAAACGACCTCCGTTCACACTCGCAAATATCTCTGTGCTCTTGCGCTGAAATTGAATTCTCTTTGCTCTTGGATTAGCCTAAATGTTTTTAAAAGTCATCCCATAAGAATAGATTTTCACGAAGATAAGATTGAACTGCAACTGTATTCTATGACAACCAAATATGTCTCTTTCATTCCTGCACAATTTAATATGTATCTTAGAAATGGATGAATGGGGCATTTGGATTTATACGATGTCAAAAGCTAAAGCATCACTTCTGTACAAACCCATTCTGGTTATTCATAAGCTGCCGTTTCACACTGCACATTCCTACATCCCTGGCTAAAGTCTTTATTTGCGGTGTCAATGTTATTGCCTGCACAAACACCGCACGTGACCTGTTTACATAAAGGCTCTAACATTGCGTGTCCTCATTACACATTGCTGACTGAACTTTTTGAAAGCAAGAATGACGGAATGAATGACATTTTTCATCACCGTTTGACATTTTTCCTATCATATGCTGAAATGACTGTTTATATAGGCCCACAAAACTCAGTGTTTCAGTGACTGCCCAAAGTGTGTGAATAGAAGGCTCACGATTAGTTGTCACTTACTAATGTAACCCCTCTTGGTTCGTGTGTTCTTTCATTTCAATAATGACCACGCAAAAGCAATTTTGCTGAGCCCATTCACTTTAGTGTTTACTGCAACTGAAGAAATCTGGAAAAGACACGAAGAGCACCAAACAGACAATAAATACTGCTGGTATGGCCATAAAACATCCTTCTCAACAGCTCGTGTGAACTGAGAAGATGACTGATTCAACTCATTGTACACTCTTCTTGCCTGTAGGTCTCTCCCTTTTTCCAAGATGCATTATATAAATAACCAATGAATGGTTAATTTAACAAGAACAAATATTTTATAATGAAAACAAGCATTTTGACACTATTTACACTTAGTTTCTGTTTTTCCTTTCTTTACTCTGTTACACTAAGCATCTAGTTGTAACATTCTAACACCGCATCACTTCACACTGGACAAGTTTGGCACCGCAATGTGGAGATAACACAATAAAATCAGAGCTAATCCTGCTCCAGAGAAGGGATTCATAACCCCGGGTAAAAAGCGGTGTGATTGAACCCCGTTTTTAAATTACAAGTGTGAAATGCTTCTTTACCCAGGCTTAAAAGCTGTGTTAAAGGGGGCATGAAATGGACTATTTTATTATTTTATCAAAAAACATCATAATTTTGAAATAAAAGGCATTTTTCCCATCCTGATTTGAACACTGTTTCAAGGGTTTGAGCAGATGACAGTCTTGATTGCATGATCTTATTGGAATGCAATTTCTGCACTCACAAATGTTTTCACCAAATAACAACGCAAACACGATATAAATACAGTAAGAGCTTCATGGTGCAGCGTAACGCATCATTGATAACAAGTGTTGGTAAGTGTCCAGAAAAACTGTGATTGACAGCTTGAGCAAATGGAAAGGGAGCATTCTTTGATACTTTCTTTATACATTTTAATCAGTTTAAATAAGATTATACTCATCCTAAGAAAAACAATGTGAAGTTGATATTTTAAGTCACTGGCTTGATACACAGATGCATAAACAGTATTGAACATTGAGAAAAGATTGTCTGAACTTGATTACACATCAGAAATAAACCACTATACTATAGATTGGAATAAATGATTACTTCCCATGTTTGTGGATTTGCTGACAGATCCATATCGTAAAAGTCTGTTTGCAAAGCCTGTGTAGAAACTTGACTGAATTACCAAATAATCCAGTGAAATGTACCAAATACCAATGTACTGCTGAGACGTTCTCAATGTTAAAAAAAAGGATAATTTGGAAGGTAATGGTTCTGATCATGTGACACTCCAGTGTGCATGGCCAAAGATGTGGTGATGTAGACCTAGATGTTGATATTCTTAAGCAAAGGCAGTCTACAACTGCCCTGTGAGGTCACAAGTCTCCACTTAAGATCCTGTCATTTTCTGGCCTTAGTTTCAATAAAGGCAGTTTTTGGAATAAGGAAGTATTAAAAACTTGCATGGTAATTTTATAGTGTAGTGAACTCTTAACTGTCAAAAGATCAAGGAGAGTGCAGTGCAAAAGTGCAGTTAGGAACAAGAGGCAACAGAACTGGTTGTATAGTGGTTTTATTCAAGTCACATGTCCTACAGCCAGTACTGAATCAAATCATGGACAGGGGGACGTGTAGGTGGTCTCAAATGAATCACCTGAAATAGGAACGGAAAACGACCTGATCATTTAACAGTGAATTCAGCCAGAGCAAATCATGATTAGGATGAAAGCGTACTTGGCTGATAGTAGTCATAAACATTGATGACTGCTAGCTTGAGATTTTCCACTTTAAGAACCTGTTTCAGCTGCAGAGTGTAACTCATGGGGACACCTTTGGGAACCTACAAGACAGAAAGGATGAACAGCAGCACATAGAACTCAAGATGGCAGCTAATAATATACCCAGTCTCACCTCTTTCAGATACACTATGACATGATCATCTTCAGCATCAACCCTCTCCACTAGCGGGGCGAATGATTGGGATGAAGAACCAAGCTGAGGGGAAGAGACCATCATTTACACAATTACAATTGAAGGAGCTTCAAGCATCTTAGGACTTTCTAAATTATCTTATACAAACCAGTGATGTATCTGCCGTGAAGCCTGACAGGAGCTTAATGTCCACTAGAACCATGTTAGTGCTTGCTTTCACACCATTGTATCTAAATGAGGGTGAAAAAGAGGTTTAGTCAACAAGATCAAGAATACAGCTTCCCCTTTTGTAAGAGTCAAACATCAGTTGGTTTCAGGACACAAAGCTGTTCTTACTTCACAGTGAACTTCAACATGAGATTGGCTCCAAGTGGTTGGCAGTCTCCAGTAACCTTCGCTTCAACACTCAGCGTCATGGAGACTTTAACGGGTGTTGGGATGTTGTAGAAACATGCAACCTAAAGTACGAGTAGAAAAAAACAAAAACACATTTAGATTTGGCTGTGCACAACAAATATAGATAGAAGATAAAGATACAGACCTGCACAGACACACAAGAGGATCCTGATGCTTTAACACTATATTTGCCGGGAACGTTCTTCAGCGGCTTCTCCTGATACAGCAGCCTGTTGTCCCGATTCACCTTGAAGCTATAAGAGTCTCCTCCTACTACTGAGGACTGTACGGTAACAGTGCTGGTGCCATCCAAACTGAACACTTGAGCAGCGTACACCGACAGGGCATGAAGAGCCACCACTGTGTCCTAAAAACAAGTACCAGATTAAAAACCTCTTCATAAATGATTGCACTCATGTTTGGTAGTCAGAGGCACCTGGGTGGAGGAGAAGCCTCCGTAGGGATTCTGCTGGGGCACAAGCCAGTTGACAATGCGGTTAGCATAGTCCAGATTAGCTGTTGTGAGAGGCTGAACAGCGAGAACCGCTAGCAGCACGTAAGAGCTGATCTCCACTGCCAGAATATCACCAGATGTCGTCTGAGACCAATGGACCTTAGTGCCTTAGGATGACATGGAGGAGAGAAAGTTGATGACAAAGACCCTGATAAATCAACATCAAGAGGCTGGTAAATCTTACCTTCAGAAATAGCAAGGTTGTCCAAGGCAGTTAAAAGCTGTGATCGAGTGGTGATATCTCCGGCCAGACTGAAGGTGTAGGTCAGCAGAGCCGTGGCGTAAGTGTTTCCAAGGTTCCCAACGACAGGCCTCAAGCATGACAGAGCGTTGGTAATGACAGGATCCTAAAAAAAAAATTTTTTATTTATATATATATATATATATATATATATATATATATATATATATATATATATATATATATATATATATATATATATATATATATATATATATATATATATATAACAACCAGAACAAGGCTATATGCAAGGAGCTCAATACAACTACTGGATTGGTTTTACCATGGTGGGGACACCAAGTTCAAGCAGTGATGCAACAATGTAGGCAGTCATGGTCACACTGTCACCAACTCCACCCTAAAAAAAAAACAAAAAACCTGATTTAGAAGAACAATCCATTGTTCCAGTGCATTGAGAAACATGTATTGCACCTTCATGTCGATGTGGTGCAGAGTTCCCTGCTGCATGAAACAGCCGTCTGAACCCTGTTTGCTGATCAACCAATCCTTTGCACTCTGCAGGACATGTGGATCAATGAAGACGAACTGTCTCGCTAGACCAAAAGACCTCATGACAAAGGCGGTCAACCTGGTCGTGAAAAAGGTTGACAAACTAAACAAACTGTTTGTGCCACGACAGATTACACAAAGCAGTAGAACAGCGTGAAACTCACCATGTATTCGATTCATCATAACCAAATGTGCTGTATGAACCATCACCATGTCTATAGTTCAGTTGTCTTTGGTATCCTGATTGGATCATAAAGCACATGTAAGTGACAGTCCAATGGGAAGAGCAGGACAAAGCGTCCTTGAAATTGAGTCTCCTATATAAAGTGGATTTGGTCATCCATACCACTCTGAAGGAAGCCTGTGGCGGTCTCCCGGATGGCTGCGGTGAGTTGCCCTGTGACTTCCAGGTACAGTAGGATGTAAATATTGGGAGCAAGAACAATCATATTCTGTTCTCCACAGCCATACGGCATCTGCAATAACCGATCCAGATTCTTCAGCGCACGACCCATTATGTCCCCTATTAGAGGTCAAACATAAAACCCACATCAGAAACAGTATTCTACCAAACTTCACATGTCAGTTTCTACTCAATTAAATGCTTTACCAAGGACTGAAACTGAGCATCTGGCTGATCCTTGAACCACATTTTTTGGAAATGTCAGAGTCACATCTTCAGAAAGATCTTTTCCTGCAGACAAGAGAAGGGATCAGCATTTTAGTGCTAAGCTAATGTTTGGCTATACAGGGAGAATGTATTTGAGACTCATTGAGTGCAAACAAACCCTTTGGACACAGTAACCAACTCTGGGTGTTTGTCCTTTCAACCCCTTCAGGCTATAAAAGCAATACAACACCACATCAGTAAAGCAGCATGATCTCCATGACCAGACTCCAGAAGGCTGGTTAACACTCACCAGGACAAGTAGACTTCGTGTGACTACGTCGATGCGTCCTCTCGTAGGCACAGTCACAACTTCAGTGCCACATCGAGACCGGGATGCTTCAGCTGAAGCACTGACAGTCACATTGACAGTTCCTGCAGTGCAAGACCGGAAGTGAGCAACACCCTTAATATACACTTAATTTAGAGATGATGCAAAACTGACCGAGAACTGAAGCTGAGAGAACCCATTTGAAGGTCTTTCTCCCATTGGCACAAAGACAGGATGAATACGGTTCAGTAAATGTTTTAAGAGTGAAGGCCGTGGATGAAGCTGGAGTTACTTTAACCTGCCAATGAAACGGAAAACATGGAGCAAAGACACATGACCTTCTATATACAGATGAATTATAAAAGAAAAACCATGACAGACCATGATGCAATTGGACAGATAGCTGAAGACTGTGGCCTTCAGCTCAAAAGACTCCCCACGGACGATGGAGTACGGCAGGGAGAGCTCCAGGAAGAAGGGCTGGAAGACCGTCAGCAGAGCAGGAGGAGCCAGACCGAAACCTTTTGAGGACAGACAGAACGCCTCAGTCTCCCATGTGGTGATGGTGTCAGGAACAGTGAGGGGAACTCGTGTGGATCCAGTGTTTCTGAAAGACAGGAGAAAAATAAGCGGATCCAGGAGAAAAACTGGGTAAGTAGCTTTAGAAGGAATTACTAACCCCACTTGAACAAGCTGCCAGAGCCATGTTTCTGGAAAGTAAGTCCTGACAGTCACTTCAAAAGAGGAAGTGTCACGTCCAGTACTTTCTGCTGCTGAAAGAGCCACTTCTGCTGATGGACGAGGCACTCCCTCTGCTGGAAGAGCCAGTTCCTCAAGATTCACTGAAAGACAAGCAATTTTACACCAAACTGTCTTAGTATCTGCAGAATAAACAGGTTCATACTGTTACGGCCCCTCTTATTGCATTTATGGAAATTATTAAAACACCCAACACCACACAATTTGTTGATCCACAAGGAGTACCCTTACAAAAAAAAAATATTATATATTTTTATATATATATATATATATATATATATATATATATATATATATATATATATATATATATATATATATATATATATATATATATATATATATATATATATATATAAAGAATTTCATAGGCTTTTGCATCTGAAATCACACGTTTCCAATTCTGTGCATCTGATTTTTTTTAGTCCACTGGTAGTGTATAGGAATTAACTTCTACTTTACTCTTTCCCCACCATTGACTGAACTCCAGCTATCCATGTTTCCACTTACAGTAGGGGACGCTATGACACCAATACAGAATCTCCAGATCAAAACATAGAAGCTGAAACAAGTGATAGAAGATTGCTCACGCAAATGGAAGATAATGTGATCAAACATTAAACAGCATGCAAATCAAAACTGCTTAATATTACAAAATAAAATGTTCTACAGAACAAAGAATCTCATACAGGTTTGGAACAACTTGAGGGCGAGTAAATGATAGAATTTTCATTTTGGGGTGAACATCCCTTTAAAGGTATTTTTCAAGTATAAAAAAATATTTGAAGTGGTTTAAGCCTACTGCAAGTGCAAAGATAATATATAAATAGTAAACTACAAGTATAATTTTAAGTTCACTTAGAGAAAATTTGCAGTATAAAACTAATAATCTAGTTACTGAGAGTACACTAGAGAGCAAAGATATAAAATTACTAAACTACAAGCATGTTGTTAAGTTCACTTAAAGAACTTGTATAAAACTAGTTTACCGAGTATACTTCAAAGTGTACTTTGCTAAACTAAAAAATTGCTACATGTATTAAAATAGTAAACTACTAGTATACCCATAAGTTCACTTGCAGTGCAAATGAAACGCAATTATAGTTGTGCACTTAGTTTACTACTGTTACACTTAAACATATTTCTACTAAAAGTGGGCCAATTTAGTCCCAAGTGGAATTAAAAAAAAATAAATAAAAAAAAAAGTACACTTACAAGTTTACTACTAGTACATATTGACAGTATATGTACTAAATAATGTATACTTAAATACAATTGAACATCACTCAAGTATACTTTTTCATAAGGGTAACTTCACATAACTGAATGCAAGTTCACAAAGTCATGCAGAATTTTTCACTGAAAGAATGGCCTCTGCATAGACCTACTATCTGGGAAACTAGGATACAGCGGGCACGGAGGGGCTTGTACAGCAAGATTTGTTACGGTCTTCATTCCCAGACTCTGTCAGAGAGACAAGTTAAAACACAAGACAGATTAAGTCAATGACTCAGTTTGTGAACATGTAGTCACAAAATACAGTTTTCTACCTTGAAGGTTGTGTAGGCTTGATTTGTAGGAGCAGGGTAGGCACGATCTAGATCAAAAGCTAGAAAGGGCCGAAAACCTAGACACTCTGGTTCATCCTGAACGCTGTCTGGGTAACCTGATAGCGATCGCACCGGGAGCAAGTCAAACACCTAAAACCATGAAAAAAGGTAACATTTGGTAAGTCACTTGAAAAATGTTGAACAAAATTCATTACTGTTTGGAATGTTAGGTCAAAGAGTACATAAGTGTATGTTAAGATGTACACTAAAACTGCTATAATCATAACAATGGGTTTGTTCAATTTCTCTCAGCATTACTCAAATTCTAAAGCCGAACCTGAATATCAGTCAAGACTAGGGTTGGGTAGGTTTTATCCGATACCAGTACATACTCGGTATTTTTCAAACGGTTCCGGTGCTTAAACGGTTCTTGAAACGGTACTTAAACTAAACCGCACACACTTTATCAAAAAATAATACGTGTGTGTGTGTGTGTGTGTGTGTGTGTGTGTGTGTGTGTGTGTGTGTGTGTGTGTGTGTGTGTGTGTGTGTGTGTGTGTGTGTGTGTGTGATCTGATTAAATGAAAAATTGTGCCCTTTAAAAGGCTACTGATGTAGCACAAAACACTCGAGTTAAGATCAAAATTTTGTCCTCATATTATGACTTTTACAAAACAGAGAAATATCTGACACTGAGCAGAAATATTTAACACACAGTATAGCCATATAAATATACTTGATATTGATATACTTCATACTTGATATTCAAGATTTGCAATTGGCATTAAAATACTAGACTTACCCGAAGAGGAACACTGGTGGCAGCTGAACTTGAACTTTACTCAAGCGTGTCAGAGGTTTTGGGTTCTAATCCGCATTCATAGTTTATTTATTTATTTATTTAAACCGATTATGCTCATCAGTGGTTGTATATCAAGCAGGGACACTTTGTCCATATTTTGAGATTTCACCAGAACGAATAGATATGAGGCGCCGTCTAGGGCTTAAATCAAACTTCATTCACGCACATATGAAACCCTTGCATACACATGTACTAGGTAGTCACACATACATAGCTACTGAATGCTCAAACTAATACATATGAAATGCACAACTTCTAAAGTCGCTCACGCACACACACGCAAACTACACACACGAGACGCGCGGAAGTCTCCGCGCACATACTCATCTGAGACGCGAGCACACACACACACACACACACACAAACTCTCCGCGCACATAATCATATAGACGGCGCCTCATAAATAGATCGATCTCCGCAACGTATTGAAGCGCGCGTCCGAGTGAAGCCAAGTGTGTGCGCGAGCCAAGAGAAAACACTGTATCCGCGCCACTGATCGCAGCTGCAACGAGCACTTTGATCACTTGATTTAAAAAACACATTTCAGCGCTAGATCTCTTATTAACAAACGAACTAAATGAATGCTCTGCTGGTTAACTGGAGATGTTTTATTATTGGATCATTCGTGCCGCGAGATGTTTTATAGGGGGCGGTAAAAAACGTCAGGCACCGAAATCAGGCACCGAAAGTTTCGTTCTTATTCGGTCTGGTTACTACCGTTTACGTCGGAACCGGTTCCCTATTGGAACCGAGTTTCGGTACCCAACCCTATTCAAGACCAACAAGAATTTTAAATCTTCTCATGGATACCATTTTAGCACTCAGACGTCTTCCTGGCTCCAAGATCCAGACGCTCTGATCTACAGCACTGATGCCACACAGAGATCCTGCTTGAGCAGAGACAGTCAGAACATTTTCCTCAGCAGGAACGGCCGTAGCAGGAGAGAACTGTAGAGACACCTGGAACAAGGACCCACATACTGTAGGACATGTCATTATACCCCACTTGAAGCCAAAAGATTCTAGTGCGCATCATACCTGGTTTTGGAAACATGTTTCTGTGTCAAACGATGCACTACCAACAACAACATTCTCACTGGGCAGAACACAGTAGACCAGAATCTGCACTACTGGAGCCATATTGACACGGACAGACAGCTGGAATGACACAGAGCCGCTCGTGGCGATATTAGAAGCCCTCGCTTTGACCGTCTGAAATCCATGGAGGACGATCAATCCTCTGGACAAGACCTGACAAAAACAAAACAAGTGGGTGCATAAAACAGGCAAGAGCAATGTTTATTAAAAAAAACCCTGATATCCACTCACCATATAGATTATGTCAACACTGTAGTCGCCAGTCTCTCCAACAAAAGAATACTTGACCGTCACTGGAAACGCAGCACCACATTTGAGCGGCTGCTCGAGCTTCACTATAGTCAGTTCACTAGATGGATTGTCAGGAGAATCAGGTTGGAGAAGCTGAACAACTCTTGTATCTGTAGTGAAGTGTGGTGATTTGTAACCATAAACAATCTCTGGAGTCGCACTTGCCTGGGGAACAACGAATGGCATTGGTTTCATCTGAGAGATTGGGAGAAGTCAACATGTCACAAAACAGAACAAATCATACCGCGAGATTGAGAGCAGCTTTAGGAAGACTAGCAGTGCTGAGGGAGAACACTGCCAATCCTTTCTGGTTTGTGGTCAGTTTCTGTAGCAGTTTGTTGGGCCAGCTGTTACGATCCAGGAGATAAACCACTTTGTTTGCGATTGGAGTATCATCAAAACGAGACACTGAGATCTGTTGGGAATGATCAAGGTTAGGAAAGGGAACCAATGTGAAGGCTTCTGCAACAAGGAATTCATTTTACTTGCCTTCCCATTAATCGTTGATCCAGGTTCAAAATATTCCGGGATGTCCAAAAACGTGACTTTGCCGACTTCAAATGTAATGGACACGGTTGCAGACTTTGACATCAATACATCTGGGGGCAGGGTGGAGAGATGCAAAAAAAAAAAAAAAAAAAAAAAAAAAAAAAAAAAAAAAAAATTAAAAAGTGAACAGTGAACAAACTTTAAAGCAAGTACCATTGGTCTGAATCAGCCAATAGCTCACCTGTTCCCTCCTCAGTGACATTCACATTTACAAGAAAAGTGTCTTGCATATTATTTTCAAATTTGGGGTTGAAAAACACTGATGTATCGACAATAAGGGAGGCACAGCCTGTGGCATTCATCTGGTAGCAGAACAAAGAGTCACATTAAAGTCAAGAATGAGCAGAAGAAAAAACCCTCCACTGTAAGACAGGAGTCAAACCTTTGCAGTTTTAGTCAGGCAACGACGGGTCACATCAGGAACCACAGCATATGGAAATGGCTCACGGCACACTTCCACCAAGGCTAGACCGGGTACAGTTTGGCCATATGTGTATCTGAGAAACATCACAAGGAACAAGATCAAGAACTGACCAACCACAAGACAAGATCTGTACGTTTCACTCACTTGGCACAAGCCTCAACTTTCAGTCCCACATCTGCAACACTGTACGTCTGTGGTGTGTTTACAGTCACGTCAAACTTGGGCAAAACTAAGCCAGAAATAAAAAACACTAAGACCGCAGATCTGTCGTTGAATTGTTGCACAGTCACAATAACTTACCGTATTTTCTCACTTCAAAAACGTGGGAGATCATTTGGTCACCAATAAAAGCCTTTAGTGTGTACATCCCTATCTGAGCCTCTGGGTTTAGCTGGTGAGAAAGCTGCAATATCCACCCCGTTGAGGAAACGTTTGTCCACTGACCAATGCGGTTATCGTTATTGTCCTATTAAAACAATGAACAGCTCATAAAAACAGCAAACAAAATGTACAGAAAAAGTGGCAGTGGCTCCATTCAAAGACTTGGACCAGAACAAATTCTCACCTCCACCACCACCAGATTGTACTGAAAGACAAAGAATATTAAGCATTTAAAATAGGCACTATTGCAGCAGTTATTGAAGAGACCTGCAAAACTGCAAGTAAAAATAACCTGCAATAAATTTGCAATATGTTCATGGCCAGACCTTACCATCTGATCAAGTGCCACAAATTTGGCATCCATGGTGACAACTCTGAAATTCACTGCAAAGACAGATAAACTCACATTAATTGCACAATGCACTTGAAGACCATCAGAACTTGTAGCATATTGGATCATCTACACCTCTAATATTAAACCAAGGGACATTCACAGCTCACCGGTTTGTCCAGGATTGTAGATGGGTTTGTCTGTCTGGATGAAGGTCAAAGGCTGGTAACGTCTGAACATGACTTTCCTCTCTTCAGTCGCTCTGAAGACCTTCCCTTGGACTTCTACCTTCAGCGTCTGCACAGATTCTCCATCTACTCGAGGAGCCTGTAAAGAAGCTCAGTTAAAGGCACAATATGGGATTTTTTCTCCTCTAGGGGTCGCTAACCTATTTACAATAACAAAGGCGTAGTTTGATGACGCACCATTTGCTAAGAATTATGGAACTTGTCGTCAACGCCAAGCCGAGCGATCTAATAATGGTTATGGATGACTGAATACATCGATGTTTTTATCATGACTGTGATATGAAGCAGTTCGGGATTGCTAAGAGACAGCTATCAGCTCCACACGCGACGCGAGTCCCGCGGATATAAAAGGAATATGGGCATTTCATTCTACCGAACTACACGCAGAATTACAACTCACAGGTCAGTTTATTAGACAAATTAAACTTGTGAGGTAACGCAGTGCTGTTTCACTTGGTCTAACATTACATTTAGCACACTAAACTGCATTTGAATGTGTTGAAATTATGTGTTAGTTTGTCTGTTTGAGACTAGCAGTAGGCCTAAGCTAGATCAGCATTAGAATAACATACAGATAATATTCTAACATTTAATCATTGTTGAACTATATAAAATTGATTAGTTTTATGTAAATGTGCTCACCTGTTTAATAAAGTACATGTAGAAGCGGTCGAAGTCTCGGACGTGGAGCTCTCGTTTATATACGGTCTATGGGAGCTCTAGGCATCTCGAAAACACCGCGCTGATATTGATTCTCGTTTTAGTTCTTTTTTATCCAAAGTCTGCTTTTCATGGTCCATAATGTTTGAACGAAACGACAACAGCGTGCAGATAGACATTGCGAACTCCACAGTTGTCTGCGTCTGTCGTTTTGGTTAATCAGAGGGCTCTGCTCATAGCTCTGGTTACCATGGCAGTACGAGCGGAAATCATAGGCAGAAACCAGGGACAACACGGATATGACGCCATTGACTGCGACATAACGGAAATAAAGACACGGTCCGTGTCTTCGAATTAAAATATTAATTTCTCTGGATTTAGAAGTTAATTGGAACTGTCAGGATAATGTAAATACACAACTTTAAAAAATATATAACATAGATATAGTGATTTTTTTTATATTTTTAAAGCAAAAAAAAATACATATTGTGCCTTTAACTCAAACCAGACAAAAATAAATAAAAATCATGTCTCATGACAACAGACCTGGAAACTAAAGCATCGGTGAAATGGCTTTGAAGAAACTTGCTGCACAAGTTGAGTCATCCTTTTGTCATCAAGCAGAGAAACTGTCATTGTGAGTCTCTCTTGGGGTTTCAGAAGACTTGCACACAATTTGGCATTAGATCCAGTTTCAATCACTGCAGGGAACGTCACCATGAATAACCTGTGTAAACAGCATTAAGTTTAGGTTCAGGAACCAAAGGGAATCAGGTCAGAACATTTACATGTTGGCTGAACATTCACAGAAAGTGGATGCCACAGGGTTGCCAAGTCTGTGCATCAAAATAAGCCAAAGTGGTGATCTCCATCAGCTAGTGGGTTGAAGTAGCCTATGTGAAGAAAAAAGTAAATAAATAAAGTGGAAAGGCTGATTTAGCAAAACTGTGCCATGGTCAAAAAAGACAGACAGCCATTTTTGTTCAGAAATATATTTGAGGAACAAGAACTCCAATAGCACAAACTCGGTCCAACAGTGACTCATAAGAAATAATAATAAATAAAAAAAACAAGTGTTAATGAATAAAGTTTGGTGGGTCCCATTCATCCTTTGACCACTAGATGGGAAAAAGTGCAACATGATTAGTGAACTTAACAGTTAATGCTTTGGTGCTTCATTTTGCCATCTTTACAACTGCATCATTCAGCACAGATTAGACATTAGGCCACTTTTCTCTTCAAAGCCCATGTACTTACGGCCTTTTCTGTCCATTAACAGCAAAGAGGAAAAGGGCTAAAATGAGCCCTTTCCAAACACAAATCTCCCTCACAGCCATGAAGAGCAATCATCCAAGACTAGACAGAAATCAAGAGTCTCTTTCAGAAACCCTGCAGCACTGCTGTTAAGATCCACACTGCTCTACAGCTTAACTCTATATCAGCTGCACTGATGCCGGCGTTATTTAAACGCTCTTAATAATTCAGAACAGCTTGATTTAGCACTCACAGGCAATCTGGACATCTTTAGGGCGGAGCCCCGGTAATTAATCACAGGGTTGCCAACTCTGAAACACGCTTTACAGTCAGGTTCGTTTTCTCCCTTGCGTTTGGTAACAAATCTTTCCCTCGTGGGTCAAAATGACCAAAACCCTAATATTTATATAATATATATGCTCAGAATTAATCATACCCTGGTAAATATGATCAAAAATGGCTGTAAAAAATAAATCTGCATCGTGTATCCTTTTGAACTTCAATTCAAAAAAATCTAACCTGTCATTGAAGTAAAATTATTTAAAATAGTGTTTCTCCAAAACACGTTAGACACAATCATTGGTACCCCTAGAATTTTTTATGAATAAAATATCTCTGAAGTATATTCCCATTAGTTTAAATATGAGGAAACACAAAGGCCAAATTCCCTTAATCATCCATCACAATGAGTAAAACCAAATAATACAGTTCTGATGTGCAGCAAAAGATTGTTGAGCATCACAAAATAGAGAGTGGCTGTAAGAAAATAGCTAAACAATTGAAAATCCCCATTTTGACCATCAGGGCAATAATTAAGAAGTTATAATCAAGTAAAGATGTTACGAATCTGCCAGGAAGAGGATGTGTGTCTATATTGTCTTAATGGACGGTGAGGATGAACGTTTGAGTGGCCAAAGACTCTTCAAGAATCATAGATGGAGAATTGCAGAGATTAGTTGAGTCTTGGGGGGCAGCTTTCTCCCAAAAAAATAGCTTTTTGGCAGCAAACACACTAGATGGGTTTGGTGCACACAAGTATGAAAAGTACCCCGTGTGTACAATTTAATTTACCATTGGACTTTAATGTTATGGGCCTATTTTTTCTGCTGGAGGTCCTGGACTTCTAATTCAGATACATGGCATCGTGGATTCTATCAAATATCAACAGATAAAAAATCAAAACCTGACGCCTTCTGCTAGAAATCTTATAACGGGCCGTGGTTGGGTCTTCCATCAGGACAACGATCCAAAACAAACATAACAATCAACACAAAAATGTGCTATAGGGAGCACAAAATGAAGCTTCTGCCATGAGCGTCCCAGTTCCCTGAGCTGATGAGTGAAGTGAACTGAACAGAAGAAGCGCATGGATCATGGATCTGGGAATCTGAAGGGAGATTATCTTGTTATCTGTTATCTTGGCAAAAGGAGATTGCAAAAAGGTATTTAATAAAAGGGTATGAATAATTGAAAGATCAAAAGGATAAACGATGCAGATTTATTTTTAACAGCCATTTTGCCATATTTTAACAGCCATCTGAGCACGTTTATTTCATTTTATTTATTTTTTATTTACCTTTAAATTACTAGATTTTATCAATAAATAATAAATAAATAGTAATTGCACATTCATCACATTATTTCAACTTAAATTCAAAATAACTCACAATTTAATGCATAAACCTTTTAATTCAGCTCAAAAAATCACAGATTGTGTGTCTTTGCCGAACTCATGTGGGGGAAAAAATTATATAACATAGCATTTCATGACTCTTGCCACTAGATGGCTTTATAGGTCTATATGGAACAAATGAACAGTTTCCGTTGGGCCCTAAAGTCAGTTTTTCTTCAGTAAGCATTCAGTTACACATATAGACATTCATTATTTTTTGGTAAATTTTTAGCATTTTTAGTTTAAATTTGTCGCTCTTTATTTTTTTTATTAGGTTTTTCTATTTGTATTGAAGCATTCTTCACATTCCATTCATTCCTTTGGGCGTCAAATTGAAGCACTGTTACTTTTTTCAGTTTTTAACCACAAGACGATAAAGTTTTATATGTGGATATTTTTCTTACACGAGTACATCGCTTCTCTTCAGAAGGCCTTTATTAGCCCCCCATGAGCCATGTGAAGCCCTTTTATGATGAATAGATGCAATTTTATAATGGATAGATAGATGCACTTTTATCATGATGGATGTGCTTTTAGGGACTTCAAAACATATACGGCCATTCACTGCCATTATAAAGCTTGGAAGAGTTAAGACTTTTTTTTATATAACTCTACTGTATTCGCCTGAAAGAAGAATGTCATGTCTATACACTTAGGATAGCTTAAGGATGAGTAAATCATGGGCTAATTTTCATTTTTGGGTAAACTATTCCTTTAATACAAAGGGATGCATTACCCCACTGGCAGATAATTAAAAAAAAAGCTAAATTTCCCCCGGGAAAGACTAAATACCTCATGCCATTTTTCTAATGAAAAAAAAAAAAATGCATCTATCTTTAGATATTTTGACTGGAAACAATTTTTTTTTGCAGTGCAGTTCATTCATTCATTGCACATTTTTCTACATAATATCAGGGATGCAGAGCACATCACTAAGGCCACTGTATGCAGAGCGGGAAGGAAAATGTGCCTCGCTCTCGCACTCGTTCTGAGAGTTTTTGTGTCGTTTTCTGGACACAAACCCGTGAGAGCCATCAAAGAGGAGTTTTACACAGTTGCAGGTCAAAGGTGTAGAAATCGGTTTAACTGAGGCTAATCTGATGATATGAAACCCTGCTTTCTCGGGTTTAACAAACCCTCCCATTCTGAAACGGAAAACCCAGAGATTCCCTCCTTATTTCAGTGTTAACATACTCAGAGTTTTCACTTAAACTCCTTTCTGAAACAGGACCCAGGGGCATTAAATGTTTCATTAAAGATGCTAAGAAGAGCAGGAATTAAACTCCAACACCAGACTTTAATGAACCTAACAAATAAAGTTAGGACTGTAGTGGTTTCATAAAAGGTCATTGAAGTTCACGCAATCCCACTAATTTGATCCAGGTTTGTGTAGTCTAGTGCTGCATCTCAATTCACCTACTAGCCTAATACTACGCCCTAAAAGTATGTACTCTTTTTATGAAGAAAAGTACGTACTTTTGAGTGTGTAGCAGAATAGTAGACAAGCTTTGGGACATACTATCACATCATAAAATAGCGTTGCTCTCTTTCGCTTAGTTACACGCATCCTGTCACGTGTCCAGTTTCACTGCCCTCACTATGTGTGGAGATATGCAGCAAGCTTAACACTCCTCCCTTTATATAACCTCTCTACTTAACCGTCGGCCACGGACATCCGCCATGTTTTGTAGTTTTCTGAATTCTTTTAAGTTTTTATTAAATTAGTTTGTAGTTCTGAACAGGATGCTCCTCCAAAGTGCAATGGGTTGTGGTCAATATTAGCTGTTAGGGTGTTTCTCAAACAGAAGGTGGCATCAGCTGCCACGTCATCAAGCGATGCTGAAGGCCATCTCAATTTGAAGGATACTTGGAAGTCAGCCTTTTTTCTCCACGTCCTTCATTCTGCCTGTTTTGAAGGATGCATCGGATGTCACCTTAAATCACCCACAATCCTTTGCACACATTCCAATTCACCAAAATAAACGGATGAAATTAAATTAGAGAGGATGAAAAAAACTCAGAGCTTGTGTGAGTTAATTGTGAAATGTAAGACAAAAATAATGTTTTCAGACATGAAAGCATGTTATACAGTGCTATGCATAAGTTTAGACACCCATACTAAAAGTTGACTAAAAAGAGGAATAAAAAAATCATCTTTTGGAAATTGAACTTAATGCCTTAATTTAAAAAATTAGGAAAAATCCAACCTTTAAGGACACCAATTTTCTTTGTGAATGAATAATGTATCGTAAATAAATAAATGTTCTTCCTTAAAATACAGGGTGCATAAGTTTGGACACCCCTATGTTAAATTCACATAGAGGCAGGCAGATTTTTATTTTTAAGTATTTTTTTTTTTTTTTTTTTTTTTTTTTAGGATACTATGCATCCTGATAAAGTTCCCTTGGCCTTTGGAATTAAAATAGCTCCACATCATCACAAAGCCTTCACCATACCTAGAGATTGGCATGGTTTTATTTCAGTTAGCCTAATAGCTAGTTTGATTTGGATTGAGAGATGATGTTATGGAAAGTACCCCATGCCAATCTCTCAAGGGAACTTTATCAGGATGCATAGTATCCTAAAAAATAAATAAAAAAAAATACTTAAAAATAAAAATCTTTTTTATAGATTATTCTATAAAATAAAGGAATACATATTATTATAAACCCTTTCATGAATGAATTATGGAAATTTTAGATTTTTAGATTTCTAGATTTTTAAAAGATTATTTTTATTACTTTAATATGATGCTAAAATTGAAATCCATTATCATTTCTAAAATATAAATTTTATTTAAAAATGATTTAACTGTCCACATGGACATCATGCAACAAAGATGTAAAAAGGGACATAAAGCCACAGATGACAATATGGTAATGATATGCATATCAGCTCAGTAATTAAATAAGAATAAACAATATTACAATATAATAACAATAGAACACATATTATAGGAACTAACAGTAGTTATATGCAGAAACCTAGTAGCAATATAGGCAAGTCATGGAAAAATTCACTGCTGATTGTAACTGATTGTAACTGTAATTGTTGCTGATTATATTCTTATATTCTTATTGTCTGCTTGACCCATGCAGTCCCTGTATGGAAGACAAAATGCAAATTTGTCTCAGTATGTATGTGTAAAGTTGCCATTTAATGCCGTAATATGTCATTTTGAATGGTTATGCTGATATTTGTTAAATGTCTTTTTTATCACAGTTTAAGACAATCCATATCATCTTTGCAAAAATAGAACAGATATACTAGCAGGTTATAGAAATCAGACTTTATGCAATTTGAATCCACTGTTGCATGACGTCCAGATACGTGGACAGTTAGGTTTTTGGTGTATAAAAAATACATTTTACTCAATTTTAGTTTCTAAAATAGTAACATATTTATCATAATTTACTGCACACACTAATATTATTTTTTTTTACCTCAATTGACCTTTTATAAAAGTTTTTCACAGATATGCCTGGGGAATTTGGCACATGGCTATCGCTGTCAGGCATCTTGGATTGCTGTCATCAGGCAATGAATATTTGGAATGCAAGACAGCAGCCACTGTTACAATATTGCTGTCAATCTACTGACACTGCCCTCAAGTGGTTTGGAGAAAATTACCTTGATAAATGAACCCTAAATGGAGTTAAATTAACTGTCCACAAATGTGGTCACCATGAAAACTACCTTTTTATATAACCCTCCCTTTTAATTAACTCATTTAATATTAGTTTAAATTATATTACTTAGGAACGATGTCATTATAGGAGTTTATTATAAACATTTAGTTCATTAATATATATTTTTTTCAAATGCAAAAGTGTCTAACAGTGAACCCCCAACCCCAATTTTCAGGCACAGATAAAGTAAATGTAAAATAACAGCGTAGTATCTGTACAAGTTAAATATAGATTCATCCTTAATCCTTAGAGTATAGAGTTATTAGGCTACTGTCATGTTAAGGGCTGCACATATCCACCACTGTTAAATACATTTATATATTCATATAAAAGAATATACAACTGCTTTACTGAGAGGCTCATTGAATAATGACTTCTATACATTCCAGTATTGTTTGTTTACTGCTTTTGGGTTTGTTATAGTAATACTGGCTACACTGGATATTAGTGAATACCTTCATAAATTTAAAAACAAAACTAATTGCCATGGTTGTAAAAGTTTTTTTTTTTTTTTTCATCCATAGGTCGTCCTTGATGAATGGAAGCTTACAAGCAAAATACATCAGTTTTAAATGCAAAAAACTTCAACTCTGATTTTAACATACCTTTTACACAGGCTAATCTTTCCAGAAAATGTCAAGTTCAAGCTCAAACAAGTTAACTGCCACTGCCTGAGTGAACTACATTGACTAGATGTTAGATGACTGAAAAGGACAAATAGAAGAACACTGCAACTTCCTGCTTCAAACTAATGTCAGATGACAAAACAGGCAACAAAAGGACTGATTGTGTAAAAGCAGTTTTATTTAAATCACGTGTCCTACAGCCAGTACTGAATCAAATCATGGACAGGGGGACGTGTAGGTGGTTTCAAACGAATCATCTGAAATAGGAAGAGAAAATGAGCTGGATCATGTTTAACAGTGAATTCAGCCAGAGCAAAGCATGATTAGGATGAAAGCGTACTTGGCTGATAGTAGTCATAAACATTTATGACTGCTGGCTTGAGATTTTCCACTTTAAGAACCTGTTTCAGCTGCAGAGTGTAACTCATGGGGACGCCTTTGGGAACCTGCAAGACAGAAAGGATGAACAGCAGCACATACACAGCACTCAAGATGGCAGCTAATAATATACCCAGTCTCACCTCTTTCAGATACACTAGGACATGATCATCTTCAGCATCAACCCTCTCCACTAGTGGGGCGAATGATTGGGGTGAAGAACCGAGCTGAGGAAAAGACAATCGTTTACAGACAAGTACATATGAAGGAGCTTCAAGCATTTTGGGACTTTCTAAATATTAAATAAACGAACCATTGACGTATCTGCTGTGAAGCCCGACAGGAGCTTAATGTCCACTAGAACCATGTTAGTGCTTGCTTTTACTCCGTCATATCTGAATGAGTTGATGGGGGAATAAGGGAGGTTTAGTCAAAAGGATCAAGAGCAGCTTCCTTTTGGAAGATGTAAAATGAGCTGTTTTAGGACTGAGCTGTTTTTAGTACTTCACCATGAAGTTCAACATAAGATTGTCTCCAAGCGGTTGGCAGTCTTCAGTCACCTTCAACACTCCATAGAGATTCTGCAGGGCCACGAGCCAGTTGACAATGCGGTTAGCATAACCCAGATTAGCTGTTGTGAGAGGCTGAACAGCGAGAACCGCTAGAAGCACGTAAGAGCTGATCTCCACTGCCAGAATATCACCAGATGTCGTCTGAGACCAATGAACCTTAGAGCCTTAGGATGACATGGAGGAGAGAAAGTTGATGCCAAAGAACCTGATGAATCAACATCAAGAGGCTGGTAAATCTCACCATCAGAAATGCCAAGGGTCCCCAAGAAATGCTAATCGTCCCCAAGAGTATCGATTAATGTGTTTATTTTGCCGCCTGTCGGCATTTTCAGCATCCGCTCCGACATATGCGTACAAAGCTGCGGGTGGTGCTGCTAACCTCATTATTGTCTTCTACTTCACACCGCTTCACACGCGTTACTTACGTTTCACAGTGTATGTTCACACACATTGTTGAGTCTGACTTTCAAGAGCGATGGAACCGTCAGAGCGAGCTGGCAATGAAAGTGAAATGTTAAACACTCCAGTCGGCGTCAAGTCATGGGTGTGGATTGTGGAAGTATTTTGGCTTCAGGAAAACAGATGGAGCAGAGGTAAGAGATGTTGCCGTTTGTCTGATTGCACTTTATTGTAACGCCCGTTTCACACATACTCCATTTGCAGTGCGTATTTTTTCCCGTACCCATGTTAACAGGTAAAGAGCTTTCACACTGCACGCGGTTGCAGTCCGTCGATCCGTTCCAGGAGCAGTGCGTATACAGTGCAGCGATCGTTTCCGCACCGAGTCTATTTCTGCTGTGCTGCACGCGCTGAATTAAAGTGACAGCGCATGTTTCGTGGTCAAAATGAACACAGATTGATATGAAAATGTAATTTCACCATAAATGCGTTTAATTAAATAAATTGTAGTAATCTCACCATAAATGTATTTAATTTAATTCTACTATTTTTCACAGTCATCTTTTTTACTTTAAGACACATTTTCCTTCACATGTTCTGTGTGAACGATTTGTTTGCGGCAGCTCTTGTTTGGCTGCACTAGTTAAAAAAGTAAAATCAAATTGAAAATCTACATTAAACCTGGAATTTTTAAAAGAATAAAAATGTTTCTACTTTTTCTATGCAAGTAAATAGCCTATTATTGAACATGTGACTGTACAGACAGTCAGATTTTCTTTTATTGCTCAAGATACCCAGGGCCGGCGCTCCGCACACGCACATCACGCACTGCGCGTAGGGCACCAAGTGCTTGGGGGGGGCACCAAAAAATCTGGGTCGTGAAAAATCATCACAATAGGCTACTAGTATAAATAACAAATAAAATATGTCTAAAGCATGTTAATATACAAAAGCAATACAAAAGTAATATAGGCCTAGACCAAATTAGTCGAGAAAAAGGTTAATCTCCTGTGCGACCCTCTCTCCAGTCTCCCTCTGGTGCCCCCCTTCCCCACCTCCCAGTGGTCTGTTCGATTATGCCTCAATCAACAGGTGTGTTCGACATCGCCTGCGGCTGGATGCACCCGATCGGCGAGAGTAGCCGAGTGCAGGCGGGGAGGAGCTGCAGACGGAGACGTGAAGTCGGACACTTTTTGGTTCCCGTAGTGACCGCACACGTGGTGTTCGCATACTTTACCACAGCTGCAGTGAAATAAATGCAATATTTGCCCAAATATAGGCAACAGATGTTTCAGAGACATTTTCATTTAATATGTACTGCTTCATACAGCGTCTGTTTTAGAATAAAGTTCAACATAAGCTACTATCAATGAAGTGGAGTCTACGTTTTTTAAGCAGTTTTAATTTGATAAACATGACACAATATAACATGACAACGACATGAAAAGAGTGTTAATTATAAAAAAAACTGATTTGAGAGCTTTAGAGGAACTAAAGGTGTCGAATAAACACGAAACACACGTGATCGTTGTCATGCAGTGAATCCGGCCAATCGTGGAACAGCTGATTCGTCATCAGCCCACGTGAAGCCCAGTGCAGCCGCTCTTGAGAAGCTGCGCTGGCTGAGTTCTCCGGCTACTCTCGAATCGCTCTCGCGGTACTTTGATTGCATACGTCACAGTCACGTGGTGTCGGCGCTGTATCAAGTCGGACAAAATTTCTAACCGGCATGCACTGCTTTAAGTCAGCCGCCGATCGGTCTGCGCAGAGCTGCATGAAGTCGAACAAGCCTAACGTCTATGGCTAAGCCACGCCACCTCCACTCACTTGGACAAACAGTCAACATCCGGTAACAGGCGCTGTGGCAGCTGTCACAGTTGGAGACATTTCACAGGAGGCAATTCACCCTTCGCAAAGTCCCGCCCCCCTTAGTTACTGTCGCTATGCCCGACAAGCTACCGGTTCCAGCCATGGCGCTCCCGCTGTCAATTTGTACACTCCCTGGGGAAATTGTAAATAATTTCTGGAAAAATTACTTGATTTCAGACAGAAGCAGACAGAAAGGTCTGCAATTTGCTTTCGAGGGATATATTCAGGACGTGAACGTGACTCGAAATGAAAACAAAATAAATATTAAAGCTATAGCCTACAGGTCACAGGGAAAAAGTGAACCACCGCATCACCTGGCGATTGAGACTGAGGATAATAACATTAAAGAACAACACTGTTCCTGTAAAGCTGGGTATATAACTATCTATTCACTATTAAAATCATTAAAAAGCAAAAGCATGTATACATTTATAACGTTACATTCAGTAAGTCATTCTAGCAAAGTGTTAACTACCGTAACATTAGTAGTGTGCTGTAACGACACAACGTGTGGCTAGCTCCACAGGTTTCTGCGCCCATGTCGTTGGTCTTATCTATACCCTGGATCTATGTAAAGCCCAAAATATTAACAGTGTGTCAGCCCAGTCCTCCACAAGCCTGCCACAACAGTGGCATAAACCAAGAGGCAAAAAAATAACACCGCTGCCCGTAACAGCTGTTGTGGTGGCGAAGGCGAAGACGGACCGAAAACGGAAACCCATCTTCTGTCACTACAGCAAAGACAGGTGAGTAGTTTTTTATGCTTTCTAAATACGAATAGAAATACCAAATTTGATAAACTAATAACTTACTGCGGCGTTAGAGTAGCCTACCAGTAATCTGGACTTTTATGATACAAGTAGACATGAATTTTGTATATTGCAGAGCCTTGTCTGAGGTGACAGATGAGGTTTTGGAGTTACTGAGAGGATTTACAGGGACACCTATGAGCTACATAGCAAACAGGCCACCAATAGATGTAGCAGTAGGTCAGGAAATGTACCCCCTTGGAAGTGGTTTGAGCTACCAGGTAAAGCAGTGACAGATTAAAACTTGATACAGATTAAGATTCATTTATTATCATTTGCAGGCAGCCACAGTTCATTACAAAATAAAAACATTCACAATGTAACAAAAATTCAAACTAAGAATGAACAATACTTCTACAGCATTTATTAATCTTACTGTTAATTTAAACATTTACTTATAGATTATTTAAAATCAAGATTTGTATTAGTTAATGCACTGTGAACTAACATGAAAAACAATGAATAGCTTGCATTTTTATTAACTAACATTAACAAAGACATACAGTAACAAATGTATTGCTAATTGTTTGTTCATGTTAGTTAATACATTATACATAGTATTCATTCTAATAACTTGTGTAACAGGCAGACAGAAATCATGGCCACATGGGTTAACTGCAGCACTTTGCTGTCCCTATGCGGTTTCTTTAGCAGCCTATGCCCGAATAATGTGCTGCTGGAAATTAGACAACATACACACTACAAACCATATCTGGTTTATATTTCCTAACATGGAATTAGGGATTGTACCAGATACGATCTTAAATTTTTTGACTTTGGCTATTGCTCTTTCGACATGCACTCGTTGTTTGGCTATTTTCTTTGTCATCTCAACATCTGGGACTGGCATTTGAAGATTTGACTTTGCAAATGGTGGAATGTTTAGATTAAGGTCAAGCTCCTTCACATCTTTCTCAATGAGAAACCCCTTATCCACCATGAGCCCATCACCTTTCTTAAGGTAGCCACACTGAAGAAGACCTTTCAGTAGATCTTTGATTTTGCACTGTCTGAATAGCTCTTGGTCAGAAATGGATCCCGTGTAAAGTGTAGATGCAAACATAATGGAGCCACGAGGATCACAGACTATCAGAGACTTAAGTGTGTTAGTAGACTTGTAGTTAGAATAAGTCTGACTTTGCACTAACAGTGAGCTGGGTTTCTCAATCTTTATCTCTGTGCAATCAAGAATGGCAAAAGTTGTTGGAAACTCTGATTTGTAGTTGGCTGGCATGTTTTCTGTGATTATGTCCCTGTGTGGCCAAACAGACACATTACCTAGCCTACCATACATGAAGTCAATCCATGAACTAAATAAAGTGCTAACACTTTGCATATCGATTTGAAATTTGAAAGCTAGCTCTTTGAGGTTGAAGTTTTGTCTTAGTCTCATAAGTACAAGTATAAATTGTTGACGTAAAGGCATATGCCGGATGTGCCTGTTCAATTTCTCATATGTTAAGGGGATGTGTGTTTGTGGTACTGTGTCGTTATCTGGTAGTCTGAAAAATGTACACAGTTTGTTAAAGGTACCGTATGTAGGATTGTGGACAAAACTGGTACTGCAATCACTTTAAAAATACTGTAGAGCCGTGTATCCCCTCCCCCTCCCCCCTGACTCGAGGTTGCCAGATAAGCTGCAGGATTCAGCAGAAACGTAGGCTGCTTCAATGAGCTTCCAATGGCAAGTGATGACGAGACGTACACAGTAAGTTTTTTTTTTCTGTCAATTGTGTTTATGCTTTATGAGAGATATTTTGATGAGTAATTACTTATTTTAAAAAATTACTAATTGTTGAGGTGCTGGGGACATAATAGCTGAAGAGATAAGCGTTTTTGATTTGATATTTAATTTGATTTGATTTCTTTATTTTGAACATATAAATACAATTACAATTCAAAAAAAATCTGAGAAAAAAAAGGATAATAGTAAAAGAAAACAAAAAAACATATAGACTTAAACAACAAAATAATACTTCCTTAATTTTCAATACGAAAAAAAAACCTTGATTTACAAGTGCTAAAGTTTTTGTCATATTATAGGCTAAAAACAGAATAAACATTTGCCACAGAAATTATAACACGGGACAAATTCAATATCACCAATGGCTATCACAGGGTTGTTTTCAGTCCCATCAGAAAATATTGTTAGAGTAACTAAATTACATTAGCAATGGTCATACAGGTCAACTTGCAGCATGTGTAACTTAGTCCACGATATACGTGAAGAACGAATGACGAATATTTTTTTCTGAGGTAAAGTTAGGCTTGTCTCAATTACGTTTCAAATTGCCATAATGGTCGTGCTAATGTTTTCATCAGCGTCTCAGCATAATGACAGAGAAACGGGCTCCTATAATGCATTGCAAATGCATACGTCCATGTGAGCTAACGTTACGTTGCTTGAACACGCATAACTTTGTTCGACTGTCATGAATATATGAAATGTCCATTGACATCCAGTACAAGTTAGCCAAGCATAGATGAATCTTACCTGTCTAGGAGAAAATTAGCAACGTTGGCGTCTGTGTTCAAATTCTTCTCCGTTTTCAGCCGTCTCCATCTTTCAAAAGCATCTCCTATACAAATTCTGGTTTTATTTCGGACTTTGTCACAACGAATTTCTGAATTATAACGAGGTCTTTTTGATTTAGTAACGTTAGACATTTTTATCCGACTAGAGTTAGGGTAGGTTAGGTTAGAGCAAAGCTGGCAACCCGGATCCCGAAACACTACTGACTTCGTGATTGGTAGATAGGTGGAGGGAGGCGCTCAGGCCAAAACACAAAATGACAACATCAACATCAGTTGAGGGCTGCAAGTCCACTTTTTAAATGACAATATCCTAGCCATACTACTGTTGTCAGTGATATAAGTATTTGAAATGAACATGATTTCTTAATGTCTAGTGACACATCAGGGCAATTTTATGATTAATTGAAATAGATTTCTTACATACAGCTCCTTTAAACTCATCGTAAGTGAACCCAGTGCAGTATCGGAAGTAGTTAGGGACACTGCTGTTATTTATCACCTCGGCTGTAAGTGGGTAAGGAGACTGACAAGTTTGTATTTTCGCCCTTAGCAAGTCATTTTCTTTTTCTTTTTGAGCAAGAAGAGTCTTCAGTCGTTCCAGTTCCTCCTGTTTTTCTTTCATCTGGGGTTGGTCATCTGTGCACTCTGTAAACATAAGAATGAAATGATTAGAACTAGTGTTTTATTAACACAGGACATAAACAAAGTGTAAATAACTAAAAAACATTGCAATATACTTTTTTCTTCTTTCTTGTGTGTGTAGCTCCCATTATTGGACAACACTTTGCCAAGATCCTCCCTATCAAACCCTACTGATGATTTTCCAGTATTCCCTTTACCACCACAGCCAAGCACTTTCTGCACAGTCCTAACAAAAGATCAGATGAAATGCTATAATACCATGATGGTCTCAAGGTCTGAATCTGAGGCACTAGAGAAACAAACCAGACAACAGAGCACCAACAACATCTGGCATTGTGTCCGCTCTCACCGTCTTACTTCATCCTCTTTCAAGAGAGTATACTCCAGGAAAGCAGACTACGAGCAGCTTGCCACCAGCATGCTGAGGAAGAAGACACTGCAAACCTCAGCAATGAAGAGAGGCCTGGAGCTTGAGCCAGTTGCTGCAGCCCAATACACAGGGGTCACAGGAAATCAAGTGTACATGTGTGGCTTTGTCGTCAATCCCAACGCCCGCCATTTAGGTACATCTCCTGACAGGAAAGTCCTTCAGCGTGGTTGTGACAAAAGCTATGGACTTTTAGAAATAAAGTGCCCAGACCAGTACAGCTACACAGGTTGTAAATACCTCCAAAAGCACAGTGGTGACACATACCGTCTCAAACGTAATCATGAGTACTATTACCAAGTTATAGGACAGATGGGAATAACTGGGATGCCATGGTGTGACTTTTTTGTAAAATGTGACAATGACTACCATCTGGAACGCATTCAATTTGATGCAGAAATGTGGGGGGAAATTAAATCTAAACTAGACTGGTTCTTTTTTGAGCATTTCCTACCAGCCCTGTGCAGTTAGACATCACTAACAAAAAACAAAACACATACCCATTTCAGTGACCAGAGAGCTCTCCCCTGTAGTGGTATCCTCCATTAATGATTCTGTTGCCATCTCTCCTGTACCCATGTCTTGTAGATCACACCCGACGCTGTTAATATGATATATACACATTTGATATTTCCAAACTAATATGCTTAGCAGGCTATATAACATCTGATGTGATTGTAATTTGTAATGTAATATGTACAAAATAAAAAATATTGCATTATTGTTATTATTTGCTTTTTCTTTATATGAATGACCAAAAAATGAATCGTCACGTCAGTGACCCATATCAGATAATCACCTGATGATTTCAGTATTATCTGGCCTCCTGTCAACTCGTAGTCTTTTCCTTGGTGGCACTGACACTGGTCGCAACTTTGGCGGACGTCTCGCAGGTGTAACGCTACTATGGTCATATGCCAATGCAGGCAGTGGATCAGGGTGAGCGGGTGTTGGCCGGCCGTCAACGAAGTGCTGGAGTTTAATGACAGAAATGGATTTATTCATTCTAAATTACTTCTTAAGTATCTTAAAAGGAAATTCATTCAGTACACAGATAAAGGGCAGACATGTCAGGCAAAACTTCTTTAGGCTCGCTAATGTTTAGCTAAGTTAACTGTTAGCTAACTTACCGTAAGTTAGTTACGTTAAGCTTTTAACAATACATTTCTCCGGTGACGACAAATTGTAAAACAATGTTCACAATAAAACAAACACTGCTACATAGTAAAAGGTTGTAGTGAGTATAATTGAGTTAACGTTACCTTTGAACACACATAGATGTGTTTGGCTGTGGAACGATTTTTCATCTTGTTCAAACTCAGTTGCTGGTGAGGCCGTCCACACAAACGTATCCATTTCATGCACTTCTCCAGGTTACTGACAGGTTTAGGGAACGGGTGAAATTGTACATTGCCCAGCCTTTCTCGGTACCTGCTGTCTGCGTTGCAAGTCCCATACGAGCACCGTTTCACCATTTTCAAAGTTAATCGCCGATGCTAGTCTACTATGTCGGACTTGGCGGATAGTCACGGGGGCACAAAATATCGGCGCTATGATTGGTCAGATCACCTGTCAATCAAGCTCCCTGCGAAGGGTGAATTGATGATTTTTGGAGACAAGAAAGATTATATATCATCTCAAAGTCACCAAAAGGGCCTTAACTATGCATTGGAGGGTTATATTAATCATTTTATTTTGAGAAGGTCGATGAAAAGCTTCAGCTCCAGACAAAGATTTAACGTTACAGGTCAGTGTGTAAACGTTATAGTTTGGTGCTATTTCGCTTCAAACGCGCGTCCTATTCGCTTTGGATGATGGATTCAAAATGTTCAAGTGTCGAAATAGACGCGATACGCGCGAATTTGACGCTCTATACGCGTTTGGTGTGAACGCAGCATAATGAACAGGCTGCAATGTCAAGATTGCAATGCTGGAATGTGTGTGTGTTTGCGTGTGTGCCAGAGAGAGAGAGAGGCGCGGGCGCGATCGAACAGTGGAAACATAAAAACATACTCCATTTTTAACTTTCTGTGTTTACATTGTTCAGTTCCAAATCTGTGTTTTTAGTAATTGTGGTGGTATTTGGTATTTATAATTTTAACCTTTATATTATTTATTTCTTTTCATGTTTGGTGCCATTGTTAATGTAAAATTATTTATTTGCAGCACCCTGCTGAAAAATCCAGCTAAAACCAGCCTAAGCTGGTCAGGCTGGTTTTGGCTGGTCTCCCAGCCTGGTCATAGCTGGTTTATCAGGCTGGTTTTAGAGGGGTTTTGAACACTTTTTTAGCTGGTCAGGCTGGTCTTAGCTGGTCAGCCTGGCTGGTCTTAGCTGGTCATTGTTGGGCTTAGCTGGTTTTAGCTGGTCAGGCTGGTCTTAGCTGGTCATTGTTGGGCTTAGCTGGTTTTAGCTGGTCTTAGCTGGTTTTAGCTGGTCATTGTTGGGCTTAGCTGGTTTTAGCTGGTCATTGTTGGGCTTAGCTGGTTTTAGCTGGTCTTAGCTGGTTTTAGCTGGTCATTGTTGGGCTTAGCTGGTTTTAGCTGGTCATTGTTGGGCTTAGCTGGTCAGGCTGGTTTTAGCTGGTCAGGCTGGTCTTAGCTGGTCAGGCTGGTCTTAGCTGGTTTTAGCTGGTCAGGCTGGTCTTAGCTGGTCAGGCTGGTCTTAGCTGGTCATTGTTGGGCTTAGCTGGTTTTAGCTGGTCATTGTTGGGCTTAGCTGGTTTTAGCTGGTCATTGTTGGGCTTAGCTGGTTTTAGCTGGTCTTAGCTGGTTTTAGCTGGTCATTGTTGGGCTTAGCTGGTTTTAGCTGGTCATTGTTGGGCTTAGCTGGTCAGGCTGGTTTTAGCTGGTCAGGCTGGTCTTAGCTGGTCAGGCTGGTCTTAGCTGGTTTTAGCTGGTCAGGCTGGTCTTAGCTGGTCAGGCTGGTCTTAGCTGGTCATTGTTGGGCTTAGCTGGTTTTAGCTGGTCATTGTTGGGCTTAGCTGGTCAGGCTGTTTTTAGCTGGTCAGACTGGCTGACTCTATGTCTTCTCTATTTTTCCTGCCACTGTGTGTTGTGACAAATAATGTAAACAATTCCAAGTATACTTAAAATAATCTTCAGGAGCACAGGCAACCATTCAAACAAATTCCTTTTATTTGATATTGCAGCCCCTTAAAACATTGATATGCTAACAGTAATGTACAAAATTATTAATTGAAATGATTAAAATGCTAAAAACTATAATAGTAACTAAAGGAGAACAATAACAGAATTATAGAGATACATTTTACATTACATTTTTCTTTTCTTTTTTTATGACATCTTGTATTTTTTGGGATATGTAATACCCCACTTGCTTCTCCCGCTTCTCTTTCTCCTTTTTCGTGTTCTTTTTGTTTGAGCCAGTCACTGAAGCAGACTTGAAAGATAAATAATTTAGATTATTAATTTGTCACTTTTCAACTAGTAAAACTTAGAAAGGTAATCAACTAATGTAAAACCGTTTTACTAAATTGGCTACGGCTACATAAAGTATATGAATGAATGAATGAATGAATAAATGAAATAACAGATTACCTCTCAAAACTTGCAGCTTGGAGGGTGTCAGGGGAGGCTTTGCAGAGTGTTTATTCGTGGGACACTCCTTTCCTGACACACTTCTGCTCTTTAAAGTGTTTGTATGTGGATCTTCAAGACAAAACATAAATGAGCTTCAATTGTATGAAAAAAAAACACTCTTCAAAATATCTTCTTTTATGTTCTACAGAAAAAATAAACTTATAGAATATATTCCAGTTGGTAGCTATAAATGTTGTGACGTTACTCCTACTTTGGCTACCACATCAGAGCTGCATTTTTTTTAAAGATCTCAATATTACAAATAAGAAGCTGTATTTTTTTCCCTACGAAGATATCTAGTCATTTCAGTGAGATCTTAACAATTTGTGTGGAACCTTTCAGCACGTGTCAAGCAACTTTAGTCTGGGTAGATGCCATATTTAATTCCAAGTGAATCAAAAATGAGGCTGTGTGGAATATGCATACAGTCAGTTCAAAAGTTTGTACCATCTAAATGTGCTGGATCTTTTTACTTCATCACTACCCATGTTTTCTAAAGTTGATTTTTTTCAATATTTCATCAACATAACAGTACATTTAACCGATTGTAAGTCTGTCTTTTACAGACAGTGTTAGCTGTAGCTTTGATTTCGAATTAAAAGTCTCAATATGTGATGATCATTAGCTTCAATGCAGAACATCAATAACTATGATTGGGACTGCCATATATACATACATTATAATGAGCAAAATATTGCATTAAAAACGTTGTAAATTCTTTGGGATTAGTTGCTGTGTTTCAGCCATAGACTGTAAAAAAAGATGGACGACGCCCCTTCGCTCTCTTCCATTGATGAGAACCAAGCGGGAAGGAAGTCGACCGGAAGTTGAAGTCGGCCGGGTGCCGCCATCTTGAGCGGAACTTCACTTGCGTTAGCAATCCCATTGACTTCCATTCATTTTGGCGTCACTTTGACAGCGAATAACTTTACATCTGAGGCGTTTGAAGACTCCATTTGTACCTTTTTTATTTCTAAAGAAACACGACAATGTATAAAATGCTCCATTACCTTGTAGCTTATGTTATGGCCCCGTAGAAGCAGTTTTTGTAAAAGTAGGCTAACGATTGCGTCATAACCAAGCGACTCTTTGTCGCACATTAGAGAGATTACCGTATGGACGGGAGGAGAAGCTCGCGGGCAATCGGGGGGACGTAGAGGCAAAATGACAATATAATTAATGAGAATACCTAGCAAAAGTTGATCCTGCTCCATGCTCATGGACAATTCCTACTTACACTCTCCGTCTCTGCAAGATTCGGAAGGGAATGATTCAGATTTCTCTTGGCACAGCTACTAGAAGACAGACGGGTTGCTCACGTGGTCCGTGTAACGCTTTGCTCGATTTGAGTCTGCGCGTCAGGAAAGGAAGTGCTAAGAAATCGCTAAAAATGGGCTTCACTTGTCTCAATTGAGTCCCAATGGGGTCGCTGTGTCCATTTCTTTTACTGTCTATGATGAGAACTGAAGCCCGATATGGCGCTGACATCTTGGGGCTTGAGTTTGCGCAGTAGCGATCTCGGGACCAGACCTGCGCAGTAGTGAGCAGGAAGTAATCAACGCTCCGCCCTCACTCTCGCCGAATGCACTGAGGGAGAGTGGATTCTGCACACTTTTTAAAAAAATGATTGCAGTACGACAAGAGGCTTGTTAAAATAAAGTATACAATCTCCTCAGTCCTCCGAAGATCCAGACAAAATGTCCGTTGGTGCTTCGGTGACTACTTCACTCAGAGAACCTGTCAATCACAGCTGTCAATCATGACGTTACACCACCGCATCACGTAACTAACTAAAAACCAACTTATTTTTGAAACAGACACTTGATCTTACACCAGCGTGATAAAAACAACAGCAAATGAAAGAAACAACATTTGGAAAAAAGATATTTGAAGTGTAATTGAATTGTTTAGTTGGTATCAAGTCCCGTTGAATAACACGGGGAGGCGGGGCTTATGACCTATACTAGGACCAGTCACCGGGGGGCGATCGAGACGTTTTGGCTTCACTTTTCAGGGCTTGTGCGGCACGCTTGGTTTCAGCGTGTTGTCCTGGGAGGAGTGCATCCACAACAGGAGTTTCACTATGTAATAGTTGATTACTATTCAAGCCACTAGATATCAACTAAAGTGGATTTTCAGAGGGAAACAAATAAATTAAATTGACTTTAGAATTCACAAAATGACAGTTAATTGCATTAACATGCAATGTAATACCTATGAAAAAAAAAAAAACATGTCAATGCGTTACATTAACAATGCATCTCTATTTAGTTTTTCACCGATGTCTAGGGGCTGTTTACACCAGGCCACTTCATGCATTTTCTCAGATTGGATTGCTGTCTGATTTATCAAAACGATTCCATTTACACCTGGTTACATCAATGTGTGTGTGGGTTTTTTTTTTTCGGATATAAATCCGATCTTAAATTCCCGCTATTTGCAGATTTAATGGAGTGCACGTCACCGAAAGCAACAGATATGAGATACATTATTTTATTGATCATCAGCTAAAATTTCTTAATCAAAGCCCGCAATAAGAGAAAGCAGAAACAGCCCTGGTAAGATCATTTCGTTTCTTTACATTCACTTTGATTTGCGATAGTTTGCACGTTGGTTTGATGAATAGATGCTCATCTGCGGCGATGCCTGTTGCAGTAGCGTCATCATATCTGACTATAACATGACATATAGCCTATAACACGCTCTCACATGTTTATTTTTTAATAAACCATATTCAACAACATATAAAAATGAAATAATCTTTAGAGTAAAGCCGCAGCATCATTACCAAGCGCAAACCATTGACAGTGAATGAAACGAAGCGAACTTAGCCTGCAGGCTGTAGTGTGACATGCGTAAACCAATGGTGTAAACATAATCATAGAGATGACGTGCCACGGGTTTTTATTTAAAAGAAAAAACGTAGCTTGTGTTTGTATGTAGGTCTAGGCAATTTATATTCACAATACTTAATAACTAATATTATTTTATTGCATTTGTATTAAATGTTTGAAGAGGTAAAAAAAAAATATCGGTCGGTCTTAACTAGTGTTGGGCGATATGCTCCATTTTCATATCGTCCTATCGTCAGCCTGTAAGATCGGTGGTACGCGATATTATCGTGAGGGGGCGGGGCTTACTTATTTGAACATTAACTTGCTTCTTTACTCATTAATTTGCTTGTTTTATTAGTTCGTTTTATATATGAGAATTGTTTTCTATTTTGCTAGCAAAGTTGGAGTGTTTATCAATAGGCTAAATCAGGTTATTTCCCGGTATAGTATTTCAACATGTCAGCGGGAAAACAGATGCAGCATTTTGACTGTATTTCTGCACGAGATGAGAACACGTTTTAATAATTTCTTGGGTCAAGAAAGAGTCAGAGTTTGTGATATATGTCATCCTACCAGTGCACTCTCTGTCTGTATGCAAGTGCACTTCACACATCGCACTTCAATAAGCCCGAAGAACGCGGGTTAATGTGTTTTAAATGCTGAGAGAAATCAAAGGCAAAAATCTAAAAGTCGATCGGTTATACTTAAACTTATGACTTGACTCCGATAAAGGAAAACGGGTTAATGTGTTTACATGACATGCATTGCCAGTTTATTCAGCATAATCGAGTTAATAACGTGCATGTAAACGCGCTCATTCCCTGAAAATGAAAGCAGAAACGGACTGAGCTTTCACTGCATTAACAGCGCGTTCTCTCAGAGACGACGGTGGATATAACGGTATAGCAACTATCTTAATTTACTGGCTTAATATTTCTCTTGTGGACTTAAATTATTCACAGTGAAACAATTAGAAGAATATTACCTGTTAAACAAGTGTTTGAAGTAGGGGTGACCCCGAATAGTCGATGCTTCGATTGGAGGAGCCTGATTCGACTACCGATCTCACGGTCGAATCTTCGCAGAGGTGTTATGAAATGAGGATCATGCCACTTTGGCTATATGAGAGCGCTCAATGTCTGATTTCACATAGAACTATCGGTTTTCTGTCAATACATTAATATTCAGCTTATTATGATAATGCTGTATATAAAAATGTGCAAAGAAATAAGCTTTTAATAAATATTTTTAATGTTTTATCCACGCGCACAATTTGAAAAGACTCCAACGGACACAGACAGAGTGAAAGACTGGATTTGTTCTCGCGATCAGGTAGGGTACAAGTGATTTCAAAACTTTTCAGACGGTTCTAATTTGATTTTTGGATGCTGTGAGTGTGAACATTTTTAGCTAAAAAGACTGCCACTCCAGTTTAGCATTTATTGTTGTTTCTGCAGTTAAAAAGACAAAGTTGAAAATTCTGGCTACTATCGTTATTTTAATAGTTTCTTTATTTTAATTTTATTTATTGATCTGTCAGGGTTATCTAATCTTTATTTGTGGCTTGTGTTTTGAATATATGAAGAGTTCAGATGCAAAAGCCTCTAAGTGCCATCTGAAATTTTCTTCTAGAATGATCATTTTTATGAAGCTCGTATATTTAAGTTCAGTAATTTCACTTAAATGACAATGAAAATGACCTATTAATGGCCATTTAAGTGAAATTACTGAACTTAAATATACGAGCTTCATAAAAATAATCATTCTAGAAGAAAATTTCAGATGGCACTTAGAGGCTTTTGCATCTGAACTCTTCATATGTTCCCCTGCACTTTAGGCATTTTGCACACATTTGCTCCTCATCTTGTGACTTGATTCTGATTTATTTCGTTTCGTATTTTTATTTATTAGAAAGGTATATTCTGTTCTAATTTAATTTACTAAATTAATTGTTTATTTTTTTCGGTGCATCGATGTTGTGCTCGCACAGGTAATTTAGCCGATTTACGATGTTGTGCTGGCACAGGTAATTTAGCCAATTTAATTTGATTTGCATGTGAAATGCAAATCCTGTCCGTGGCCTTTCTGGAGTTATTTATGTTATTTCTTAGTTTTATTGATCCAAAATGTTTTTATACATTTTCTTCTATATCTTTGTGTGATTTTCTGTACATGGTGGCTTTGAAATGTTAAATCCCCGCCCCCAGCCCCACCCCTACACACATGATTTGACTATTAGTCGACTATACACTGTTAACCCTTGCTGTAAAAAAAGCCGTAATTCTGACAGTATTATACCATTTTCCATTAAAACAGTAATATACCATAGAAAACAAAAATAGCCTACAGGAATATACTGTAAATGAACAGTGCTCCAAATCGACACTCAGAGGCTGTTTTCCCAATCACACCCTATACCCTCATTCACTATTCCCTACATTAGTTCACTAATATAGTCCACTTGACAGAGTGAATGAAAATAAGAGAGTGAATTGAGACACTGATGAACGCCTGATAATCAGAATCACTGAAGGACAGAGAAACAAGAACAGAAAAAAGAGAAACACAAAAACTACAACTGACTTCCAGCAACACTGAGTGTGAAACCAGTTTACAAACCAGTTTATGATTATTTCTTTCATACATGTACAAAAGTTCTTGTTGAGAATTAACAGAGATTTAGTTAATAATCAAATTTGTTGTCACCATGATGGAGATCAGTATTTGCTTTAGTTGGTCTCTTGTCCCTTGACTTCTTACCTTTCATCTCTCTCTGACTGCTGTAACAGTGAGATTATAAAACACATTTGTTATGGCAAAAAAAAGTCAAGAGGAAGATGATCAGGTGTTTTTATTCTTTTGTGATGATGTCACAATCATCTTGGACATGTCTGATTTTCAGATTTTTCCTATATATATTAATTGAAATTATGGGTATGTCATATTTAGCATAAATCTGTGTATCTACAAAATGAAATCAATATTTCTATAATCAGGTCTTCTGAAATATAACAATTATATAGTGCATTCAAATTTATTTTACTCCTGCTTGGTTCAGACACACACAGATATCAACAATCAGCATATGAATCTCAACAATGGTGAAAAGTTTCATGTCGCAATGCATGCTGGGTTCCAGGATAATATAAAACTCCCAGCATGCACTGCTGCATAAATAATAATAAAAAAAAGAAATATTGCCACCATTGTTGAGATTAATGTGCTAAATTGTGATATCTCTGTGTTTCTAAAACACACATTAGCTCTGTTTTTTTGGTTTATGCATGATGTGTTAAAAAAAATGAGTCATAGTAATTTATTGCTGTAGTTTCACAGTGGTGCTAATGTAACACTTTTGATCGAGGATAAAACTCTGAATGAATAAGAATTAATTCCTTAGTGAATGAACAGGCAATATGATGATTTTGGCATCATAAGCATTACAACCGCAATCATTCATAAACTGTGTGTGCACAACTGTGACTTACAAAAACACAGCTCAAGCAGCAAAAGAAAAACAAATGTTTTCGCATCAGCATCCCAACTAAAGCAAGCACTGATCTCTATAATGGTAACTTCAAACAAACATTTTCAATAACAATTTCTGTATGACAGAAACTAAGTCATACTGGTTAATAATAAGTGTAATAATGTGTAATGGCTGGAAGTCAGTCGTAGTTATTGTGTTTCTCTATTTTCTGTTCTTGTGTTTCTCTTTTCTTCAGTGATTCTGCTTATTAACAGCAGGTGTTCAACACTAATGCTCAATCATCACTTACATATTCACTTAATTATCTCACTGCAACACTGCGTCAGTGTTACTTTTTACTCTTTGTAGTGTGGATTTCCCTGTGGGGTTGAAAGGGTTAACAGTGTAAGATAAAAAGACACACCCACAAAATGTATTTTAACAGTAATAAACTGTAAGTTATGAAACAGGTTTATACTGGCAACACTGTTGCCAGTAGTTTACTGTAAAACCTTGTTTTTTGGGTCACCATTGTGCAGAAGAGTAGAGCCTGAGCTTCAGTCCAGGAGAAGATCTAGAGACATTGATGATATTCTGCATGTTGCTTTATTTAAAAAGCAGTGACTGTGTAGTTGCTGGTCCAGTGGGAATCTCTTTATTTACCAAACATTTTTTGTGGTTTCAAATGAAATAAGTTCACAGTAATACTTTGCTCACTTTATTAATGCATTATAAATTTTAGTTAATACATTTAAATGATAGTTGGTTAGTTTAAGACAGTCGGTTTCTGCAAGTGAAATTAGTTAACTCGAGTTTTAGTGCATTTTTACAGTAACATACTGTAGATTACAGTAAAGAACTGCACAATTAACAGTAAATTACTGGCAACAGTGTTGCCAGTATTTTACTGTAAAAAAACCCGGTAAGGTCTAACAGTGTAGGCAAGACATGACGATTCTGATTCGACTATGAAAATCCATAGTCGGGGACACCCCTAGTTTGAAGTTGCTTTTGATTTCACAGACGGCAGAGTTGTGCTGCGTTCTTGAACTAAAGACTTTTATTAGGCCTATATAATTTTAGTGATATTATTATCATTAATATTTTGTAATTGTATTGTTTTTAGTGTTATTGTCATTCAATGTTTTGTTAATGTGCTATGGAAACAAAATACTGACGAACAACGATGCCGTCTTCATCTTGGCTCTAAATGATGCGTCTGTTAAAGCAAGCACTCTTGACAATTTGTGAATGGATCTCATACACACGTCGGTGATGTCGCAAGTGTGGTTATGTGGTGATGTCGTTATGAATTTAGGCAAGGCAAATTAATTGTAGTTCATAATTAATGTACCCATTAATGTTCATGTTTCAGTACCCATGCCTACATATGGGTGTGTTCATATGGATGAAAGCCTGTTGTGTTCAGTCTCTTGATTTGTGATAGAGGCAGCTATTATGAAACTCACCTTGTCAAGGTGACCGCATCAAGATCTTGTCCTGAAGAATCACAGGGCCAAACGCTAGGGATAATATCTCATCTGATAACAAGAGCATAGCCATAAGTTTAAGAACTCTAATGATATGTTTAGCCCCTGATATTGCATTGGGGATATCAATTCAAACATTTTAAAGGCTAAGAGTATGAGCCATGAGTAAGCTGGCCAGATATCTGTGAAAAATAACTTGCGTGCCTGAACCATATTTAGCATTTAAAAGTAAAAAGAATTTCAGTATTTATCAGTAAAAAATACATACAAATAAATAAATACCCCTGAGTATGGTGTCTGTCTAACTGGCCAACATAATTTATCATATCGTTATTATTCATAATAGTTATTTATAATTTATCATAATAGTTAATAGTTTATCATAATAGATAATTTATCATAATAGTTAAATAAATAATTATAACTACGACCATTATACCATTATATTTGTCGCCTATTATTTAGCCTACAGGCTTCTCAAGGACAATCACATTGAAAAATCCTGGGGTTAATGATTTTAAAATGTGAGACTTCTTTCAAAAGCATAAATCTTACAGACCCCAAACTTTTGGACAGTAGTGCATTGTATGTTTGAGGTGGTTTTGCTTACTAGTCATATGGTTCATAGCCATGGAGATTTTCTTGGATGGGGTTGCAGCAGGCCTTCAGCATGATGATCTACAGTAGGAACATAACATGCAATTTCACAGAGCCAACAATGTTACATAGGATTTACAATAGGGTTTATTACAAGAAACCAAGCCAGAGCAGAGGTGAACTGCAGAAAAGAGAAAGAATTATATATTTAGATAATATATTAAGATAATAATTAATTATATATTAATATAAATAGATGCATATGAAATTAATAATTCACCCTTTGTTGTAGAGGTTTTTTTCCTGTTGCTCCTGAAATAACTTTTTTTAAATCACTATTTGTAAGTTACGTCACTGATTAACAGTGCAGTGCATTCTTTTAGGTTAAATAAATTAGCTTACTTCCAATCACCCATTGACAAATTACCAGCAAAACGTACTCGGTTACTAATGTAACCTCGGTTCTCTCTAGAAGAGGGAACGAGTATTGCGTAAGTAGCTTACGCATCGGGAAAGTCTTCTTTCTTCGAGATCTGAAGCCAAAAAATTATCCTTAATTTTGTATTCATTGTCAACGCAGTGCAGCAGCCGACAGACCTAGGCAGGCTGTATAAGCGTGCTCATTGGCTGCTCGGCTGCAACTGCTTCGCGCCCTCCACACCCTTCTAACCGTCAGAATGGGCGTGGCCAGCGTGTATATATTCACCGCTCACAGGCTAAAATTCTGGTTTTCGCAGTCTGAAGCGCAAAAGCTCGTGGCGCGACACGGCAGGTTACGCAATACTCGTTCCCTCTTCTAGAGAGAACCGAGGTTACATTAGTAACCGAGTACGTTCTCTTACGAGAGGTTCTCTCGTATTGCGTAAGTAGCTTACGCATCGGGAACCCTTTGTCAACGCCGTGTGCGCCGAGCATCCAGCCCATGAATCCCAGGGGAACCGGGGAAAACACTCTGCTGGGAAATGTGGCCGGTCGGAGAGACGGGCCAGCGCAGTACATGCACTTCATGCAGCATATGAAATAGAGCGGCGCGGCCGGTCTATAAACATAACAGTACAAACAGTAGGGCCGGCGGAGCGAGCCCATACAGTACATAAGCACTCATAAGGGTAGGAGAAAACGACATAGTCGGTCTCACATGAAGAGAAAAATTCCCGCGCGGCAGAGAATAATGCGGGCGGCCAGCAGCGCGGGCCAGCACCGATAACAGCGCGTAACGGGAAATAGGAAACAGAACGGATCAGCCGGTCTGAGTCAAACACTTCACCCTGAGTAGTTACCAGAATAGCGCCAGCATATGAACGTAGTCTGCACACGGGAGCTGGGCAGAGCATACATGTCACTTATACTGACAATATTTTTGCCTGTAGGGCAGGAACTTCCAGGTTATAAAACCTCACGAATGTTGACGGGGAGGCCCAGCTCGCCGCCATACAAATGTCGTGGATAGAAATTCCGCTGGACCAGGCCCACGACGAGGCCATGCCTCTAGTGGAATGGGCTCTGATGCCCAGAGGGCACTGCAGGTGTTTGGAGGCATAAGCTGCTGCTATCGCGTCCACTATCCACCTGGACAAGCTCTGCTTCGAGGCGGCAAGACCTTTGGTGCGTCCGCCGAAGGAAACAAAGAGCTGCTCTGAACGCCTGAAAGCGGCGGAGCGCGTGATGTAAACTCTCAGCGCCCGGACAGGGCATAGGAGGTTATCACTGACCCCACTATCGGATGCTGGCAGAGCCGAGAGGGAAATAACTTGTGCCCTAAACAGGGTTCCAATCGCTTTGGGGATGTAACCGTGCCTCGGTCTGAGAATGACTTTCGAGTCATTCGGCCCGAACTCGAGACATGCAGGGCTAACAGATAGCGTGTGCAAATCACCCACTCGTTTGACTGAAGACAGAGCTATCAGAAAAACGGTTTTAAGCGACAGATACTTTAGATCCGCGGATTCAAGCGGTTCAAAGGGAAAAGCCTTTAGGGCCGCCAGGACCAAGGACAGATCCCACGAGGGAACCGAGGGGGGCCGCGGGGGATTCATCCGTCTAGCTCCTCTGAGGAAGCGGATAATGAGCTCATTCCTTCCCATTGCCCGGCCGCGCGTCGTCTCAGCGAACGCTGTAATAGCGGCTACATATACTTTGAGCGTGGAAGGGGATCTGCCCTTTTCCAACAGCTCTTGTAAGAAGGAGAGCACCCGCGGGACCCCGCATGCGCGCGGATCCAGGTTTTGAGTAGCGCACCATTTAGAAAACACCGACCATTTAGACGCATAGAGCCGTCTCGTGGAGGGGGCTCTCGACTGTGTGATCGTGTTCACGACCCCTTCTGACAGGTCAACGGGTATCCGTTGATCACCCATGCATGCAGCGACCAGCGCTCTGGATGGGGATGCCAGATCGATCCAGCGGCTTGGGAGAGGAGATCCTTTCTCACCGGGATCGGCCACGGGGGTGAGTGCGACAGCCTCACTAGCTCTGGGTACCAAGTTTGGTTTTCCCATCGCGGGGCTATAAGCAGCACTGAGTGGTGCGTTTCTCTGATCCTCGAAATGACCTGTGGCAACAGGGAGATCGGAGGAAAAGCATACAGCGGGAGGCTGGGCCATGTCTGGGACAGCGCGTCCTCGCTCTTCAAATTAAAACTTCAGGCATTGAGCATTGTCTTTCGACGCAAAGAGGTCGATTTCCGCTCTGCCGAATAGGCGCCAGAGAAACTGGACTGTCTGGAGGTGCAGAGACCATTCTCCCGGGGGAATGTTGTCCCTGGACAGTCTGTCTGGACCGACATTCAGGTGGCCCGGTACGTGCGCGGCTTTCAGCGAGCGCAGCGAGCGGTAAGCCCACACGAGAAGGCGTTCTGTCAGCCTGCACAGATTCCTGGATCTGACACCGCCCTGTCGGTTCACATAGGATACCACGGACATGTTGTCCGAGCGGACTAGCACATGGTGATCCCGTATGAATGGGAGGAAGCGCCTGAGCGCGTTCTCGACCGCTATCATCTCCAAACAGTTTATGTGGAGGCATTTTTCCCGGTCTGACCATAGGCCAAAAGCCGGTTTGCCCTCGAACAGAGCGCCCCAGCCTGAGGTGGAAGCGTCCGTCGAGATAATTTTGCGGTGTGAGATAGCTCCCATTGTCACTCCCCGCTGGTACCAGTCGGCCGCTAACCAGGGCTTCAGAGCTGAAACGCAGCTCTGAGTCACTCTGATGCGAATACCGCCGGAAGCCCATGCTCTGTGAGGCACTCGGGCATTCAGCCAGCGTTGTAGCGGGCGCATTCGTAAAAGACCCAGCCGAAGCACTGCTGCGGCTGAGGCCATACAACCCAGTAGCCTCTGAAATGTTTTGAGAGCATAAGAGCCTCGTTCAAACGTCTCAGATCCAAAATTGGTCTGAGTGCTCCGTCCTTCTTGGGAACGAGGAAATAACGGCTGTAAAAGCCCGACTCGCTCATGGAAGGGGAAACCGGTTCCATAGCCCTTTTGCACAGAAGTGTAGCTATTTCTGCTCGAAGTAGATGTGCTACTTCCCCATTCACTCTGGTCTCGATACGCGCTTGAAAGCGCGGAGGGCGGCGAGCGAACTGCAGAGTATAGCCCTGTTTTACTGTGCTTAGCACCCGTTCTGATGCGCCTGGAATAGTTTCCCATGCTTTTGTGTGTGCAGCCAGGGGCAGAATGGCCTCCGGGCTCCGATCGCCGCGCATCGCGGGCTCGAGAGCTCGAAACGGAGGGGCGGGCGCGGCGCGCGCGCTCTTGGAGCTTAGATACGGCAGATCGCACGCAGCGATAGCTGGCCGTTTTACACACAGTGTCCCGGTGGCTTTAGACGGGGAACATAAAGTGTGAGGCGCGACGCGCGATGGCGGCGTCGGAGCGAAAATGTTCGTTAGTATGTGTGAGCGCTCGAGGGCGGGCACAGGAGTTACATTCAGGGGCGGGCGCGGCGCGCGCGCTCTTGGTGGTTAGATACGGCGGATCGCACGTAGCGATAGCTGGCCGTTTTACACACAGTGTCCCGGTGGCTTTGGACGGGGAACATATAGTGTGAGGCGCGAAAATGTATGTGTGAGCGCTCGAGGGCGGGCACAGGACTCACATTTAAAACATGACCGGTCGTGCGAGGCCGTGTGACAGAGCGGGCAGTGAGTAGGTGTGGGCACGGAGAACACGTGACCTACTTTTAACACTAAAGCGGCTTTTGCCTGCTTCATGAGAGTGGGCTCTGTGAGAGACACGGGATGTATAGTGCTTGTGTACAGGGGTGAGCACAGAACGTGGGCACATTCACTGTACTAGAAACACATACGGCGTCAGCCGTGCAACCAGACATTATGCTCTTTTGACATTTTTCTGGGTTGCCGTGAGAACGGCGGATGCGCGCAGGCGAGCGGGTAGATACCGGCTCGTTGACTGCGGGGTAAACAGCTGCAGTAGCCGTGGCAACGGGGACTGACAGAGCGTTAAGCTTCGACGGTGGTCCAGCCGCAGGGCTGCGGGATTTAACCGTCTTTTCTTCTCTCGTGTTTAGACGCTCAAAAAATACTCGAGCACCCTGAGAAGGTGTGGTGCGAGGGGCGGGTTCGCTTTCTGTAAGTAAGAAAGACTGGCCGCGAGCTCGGAGAAGCAAGCAGCATAAATTTTATTTTCCCCGAGAGCTGGGATCGAACGCGGGTCTCTCGCATGAAAGCGTATGATTCTGCCACTGAGCCACAGGGGAATCACATAGGCTTTCAGTTAGCGCGAGCATATAAAAAGCGACCTCATGTGTCGCGTCGGCGTTCGTTTGCAGGCGAGCGTGTGTTTAAAACAGGCTCGTTTACTGCAATAGTAATATTTCCAGTCGCCTGAACTTAAGAGGGGACTGAGAAATGTGTGAGAATTGGCGGTTGTCCAGCCGTAGCGAGACTAACACACTCTCTTCTCTTTTCGCCGGTGAGTGAGGCGCGTACGCTGAACGCTGCTCGTGACCGTCCGCTTTGTCATCCCTTGAACGGCGCAATCTGCGCGGCCCAACGAGGGAGAGAGCGGGCTTGTTTTCTGTATGTAAGAAAAACTGGCCGCGAGCTCGGAGAAGCGAACAGCATAAACTTTAACTGCCGCGAGAGCGGGGACCGAACCCCGGTCTCTAGCTTGACAGTCTAGGATTCCGCCACTGAGCCACAGGGGAGAATACATTAGTATCATGTCTTGTGACGGCGTTTGCTTGCAGGCGAGCGTGTATTTATAACAGGCTCGTATACTGCAATAGTAACAATTCCAGTCGCCTGAACTTAAGAGGGGACTGAGAAATGTGTGAGAATGGAGGTTATAGTCCAGGCCACGGCGGGACGAAAACACTCTGTTCCCCTTTCACCAGTGACGCGCGAGGACGGAGTAGCTTTCTTGTAACGTAAAGAGAGCTCAGACCGTCCGCTCCTGCCATCCCTTGTGAGCGGCGCAGTTTGCGCGGCTCGAACAGAGGGAGAGGAAACTCGCTCCGAGACCGTCCGCTCCTGCCATCCCTCGTGAGCGGCGTATTGCACGGCTCGAACAGAGGGAGAGGAAACTCGCTCCGAGACCGTCCGCTTCTGCCATCCCTCGTGAGCGGCTCAGTTTGCGCGGCTCGAACAGAGGGAGAGGAAACCCGCTCCGAGACCGTCCGCTCCTGCCATCCCTCGTGAGCGGCGTATTGCACGGCTCGAACAGAGGGAGAGGAAACTCGCTCCGAGACCGTCCGCTTCTGCCATCCCTTGTGAGCGGCGTATTGCACGGCTCGAACAGAGGGAGAGTACGGGTATCTATCACATTCGCCTCATCTCCTGACGCGGCGGCGGCGCGGGCAGAGCCGGCGGTAGAGCGGCCGGGAGGGAGAGGGCGAGAGAGAGCTCGAGGGAGAGGTTCCGGCGAGCTCCTCAGTCACAACAGTCTCCGGTGGTCGCTGCGAGCGGCGCTTCTTATTGCGCGGCCCGGCAGGGACAGGCGGAGCGACAGCTTGGTCGAAAGCTTCAAGTCGAGCCCGCAGGGTCGACATTGAAAGCTCTTCGCACTCGGAGAGTGCAGTGGCGGCGTGCCCGCGGCCCAGGCGGAGAGCGCAGAGAGGTGGCGGTCTCCGTTGCTGAGCGGGGCGCGGCACGAGCCGCAAAAACGAGGCGTTTTTACAAAAACGCCTCGTGCTCTTTTAGAGTACACACAGAAACAGTAATAATGTAAAGGATATGTCGCCGGATAGCGTAGCAGGCACGGATGGCTGAAGGCGGCGAAGACGGCCGGCTTCCTCAGGCGCTGTCCTAAGCTTGCTGGTCGCTGGTTTCAACGGCGGCGGCTCTCAAGATCCAGCGATGCGAAGAGCGTCGCTGAAGACAAGAAAATCAGAATTTTAGCCTGTGAGCGCTGAATATATACACGCTGGCCACGCCCATTCTGACGGTTAGAAGGGTGTGGAGGGCGCGAAGCGCCCTCATTGGTTGCCGCGTTCAGAGTGCTCACCGATAGGCTTAAGCAGTTGCAGCCGAGCAGCCAATGAGCACGCTTATTTAGCCTGCCTAGGTCTGTCGGCTGCTGCACTGCGTTGACAATGAATACAAAATTAAGGATAATTTTTTGGCTTCAGATCTCGAAAAAGAAGACTTTCCCGATGCGTAAGCTACTTACGCAATACGAGAGAACCTCTCGTAAGAGAACAAAACTATCAAAAACTGTTATCTACACAAAGATGTGGTTAAAACCCCAAACTTTTATAAACAAGAGCTCCAGGCAGTCAGACTATAGTTAGCCTTAACGTAAGTTAGGCCTAACTTACCTCTTCTGAAACTGGTTGAGATGCTAACGGACTTTTTCGAAGACACAAAACCATTTCTATAAAGTAAATATTCAACAGAAGCGTGTCAATTACACGTAATAAAGGTGTCAGGGACCTTTGTATGTATTATTTGTGTGAATTTGTTGACTAAACTCACCCGAAAGCAGTGAAAACAACAGCGAGAGACAAGAGTTTTGCTGTGTGTCAGTTGATGACGTTTCCCGTTTCCGTCTGCTCTCGCGCAGCGCGCTCGCTCCAGTGTTTGAATGCGAATGTTCGAATGTTCACGCGCACGCACATTAAAACACTTCAAATTCACGCAGCATTTAAATAAACATCTACAATTAAAAAATCATTAATATTAAATCATGAATTTAAAACTCATTGTGTAGTTATATGACCCATTCATGTGCAATATGGCAGGTTTATGGCAGGCGAGTAAAAAAAATTGTGACAGTGACAGAAGTATTAAAAGTTTTTTATTTTATTTTTGAAAAATTCAATTTACATTTATATAATGATAAGTTGCGTTAGAATACTAATAATTGCGTTATATTACTAAATGGCAAGCAAACAAACAAACAAAAAATCTGGGTTCCAGACGGTTCCAATAATTAACTAGTGTATATTATAATCAACTTCGTCTATATTAACTTATTGTGTGTGTGTGTGTGTGTGTGTGTGTGTGTGAATTAATATTATTATTATTATTATTATTATTATTATTATTATACATAATTTTATATATATATATATATAATATTGTGAGATGATCATCAGCTTGGCTAGGCTGGGAGACCAGCTAAAACCAGCTGACCACCAAATTGTCCAGGCTGGGAAACCAGCTTGACCAGCTAGGAAAGGCTGGGAGACCAGCTAAAATAAGCTATAAGCCAGGCTGGGAGACCAGCTTGACCAGCTAAGCCAGGCTGGGAGACCAGCTAAAACCAGCTAAGCCAGGCTGGGAGACCTGACCTGCAAAGCCAGGCTGGGAGACCAGCTTGACCTGCTAGGCCAGGCTGGGAGACCAGCTTGACCAGCTAGGCCAGGCTGGGAGACCAGCTTGACCAGCTAGGCCAGGCTGGGAGACCAGCTAAAACCAGCAAAGCCAGGCTGGGAGACCAGCTAAAACCAGCAAAGCCAGGCTGGGAGACCAGCTTGACCAGCTAGGCCAGGCTGGGAGACCAGCTAAAACCAGCTAAGCCAGGCTGGGAGACCAGCTTGACCTGCTAAGCCAGGTTGGGAGACCAGCTAAAACTAACAAAGCCAGGCTGGGAGACCAGCTAAAACCAGCTACTTCTGCTTAAACCAGCTAAAACCAGCCAACCAGCTTAGGCTGGTTTTAGCTGGATTTTTCAGCAGGGTCTGTTTGAAAGTTTTTATGTTTGTTATTCTCCTATTGTAACTCGTTGTATAAATTTTTGTTTATATTCCTGACCACAAGCGGAAACTCCAGACATTAACGCTGCGTCTTTCTCATACGCAGTCGAAAATAAAGAACCCCTTTTTTAGATGTTTGGTTGTGTTTGAGTTTTATATAGTGTACACATTTACACGGCCACATATATTTAGCAAAACTGTATAACTTCATAGTCATGAGAATTTGATAGTCAGTTTAAATCTATACAGTATTGTTAAATTTGTTTATTTTAAATTGGCTGATTAATGATAGAATACTTATGCATGACTTGATTAAGGGTTCTGTTACCACAGAAATCTTAAACGATCAAATGAGTCAAAACTTTTAATAATAACTATTTAAAAAATGGGGGAAAAAATGCACTATGGAAGTTTCCACATTATCAAGCAGCAAAAGCATTTTTTTATAGCACCAAATTGGCATGTTAAAGTGATTTCTGAAGTATGCTGAAGACTGGAGTAATGGCCAATGAAAATGGAGCTTTACATTTTCGATTTCAATGGTGTTCAAATGTAATTTGTGATGCAGTCTATGAAAATATAAATGATCGTTCAAAAGTTTGGGGTAAGTATCTTGCTTTTGAAAGATTCTTCTGTTTGCAAATTGACCCAAACTCCAGTGTCCTCAAATAAAACTGAACTATAAAACCTTAACACTGAAGTCTTACTCTTAAATGTGGGTTTATACTTCTGGTTGTTTGGCATAAATTTTCTCCCCTCCATCTTGTCCTAAGGCGCTAATTTGGTCCATTGGTCTCAGACGACATCTGGTGATACTCTGGCAGTGGAGATCAGCTCTTATGTGATGCTAGCGGTTCTCTCTGTTCAGCCTCTTACAACGGCTAATCTGGGTTATGCTAACCGCATTGTCAACTGGCTCGTGACCCAGCAGAATCCCTATGGAGGGTTCTCCTCCACCCAGGTGCCTCTTGACTACCAAACATGAGTGCAATCATTTGAGGATTTCTTTTAATCTGGTGCTTGTTTTTAGGACACTGTGGTGGCTCTTCATGCCCTGTCGGTGTATTCTGCTCAAGTGTTCAGCTTGGACGGCTCCAGCACTGTTACCGTACAGTCCTCAGTAGTAGGAGGAGACTCTTATAGCTTCAAAGTGAATCGGGACAACAGGCTGCTGTATCAGGAGAAGCCACTGAAGAACATTCCCGGCAAATATAGTGTTAAAGCATCAGGATCCACTTGTGTGTCTGTGCAGGTATGCATCTTAACCCCATCTATTTCTGTTAATTTAAGTTTTACTGTTCTTTGAGTTTGCTCTGCACTCAAACTGTAGGTTGCATGTTTCTACAACATCCTGACACCTGTTAAAGTCGCCAGAACACTGAATGTCGAAGCAAATGTGACTGAGTACTGCCGACCGCTTGGGGCCAATCTCATGTTGAACTTTACAGTGAAGTAAGAACTGCGTGTGTGTGTGGAAATCAGCTCTTGTTTATAACTCGTACAAAGGAGAACTGCTTTCTTGTTCCTGTTGACTAAACTTATTGTCTTCATTCAGATACAATGGAGCAAAAGCAACTACCAACATGGTTCTAGTGGATATTAAGCTCCTGTCAGGCTTCACAGCAGATACGTCACTGGTTTGTATTTAAGATGATTTAGAAAGTCCCAAGATGCTTGAAGCTCCTTTAGATGTAATTGTGTCTGTAAATGATGGTCTTTTCCCCTCAGCTTGGTTCTTCACCCCAATCATTCGCCCCGCTAGTGGAGAGGGTTGATGCTGAAGATGATCATGTCCTAGTGTATCTGAAAGAGGTGAGACTGGGTATATTACTAGCTGCCATCTTGAGTGCTGTGTATGTGCTGCTTTTCATCCTTTCTGTCTTGCAGGTTCCCAAAGGTGTCCCCATGAGTTACACTCTGCAGCTGAAACAGGTTCTTGCAGTGGAAAATCTCAAGCCAGCAGTCATAAATGTTTATGACTACTATCAGACAAGTATACTTTCATCATCGTAATTATGCTTTGCTCTGGCTGAATTCACGGGTCAACATGATCCATCTCATTTCTTGTTCTTCTTTCAGGTGATTTGTTTGAGACCACCTACACGTCTACCTGTCCATTGTGCAATGGAACATGTGACTCAGAATAAAATAAAAAGACCCTTTTATGCAATCACTTGTTTGCCTCTTTGCTGAACATTTGAATAGTCTTCCTAACATTGCCCGGGAAGCAGACACACTGTCAGTTTAAATCTAGAAAAAAAGCATTTCTTTTACCTGGCATTCATATAGAACATTACATTTTCTATTATTCAAATGTTAAATGGTTATTAGGCTGCATTGATTAGGTGAGCCGGAACCGGGGACACTTCCTATAACATCTGATGTACTCGTTACATCATAAAAAGAATGGCATCTACGCTTAGTCTTTCTGTTTATTCCGAGATTTACTGAAGTCAGCCGGATCCGGGCCGGATCCAGATCAGATGGTGGACCTGCGCCTGGACCCATCCATGACGCATCCCTGAAGTGCCAGCCTCATCAGCCCTGGAAAGGCCTCATCGACACGACAGCCATCAGCACTGATCCTCAACAAACCCTTCTCCATACCGGCGTGATGACTCCGACTTCCAACCCGATGGAACTGGATAATATTCTGAATGTTCTGATCCAATCTGACTTCTGACCTGTAATGCTGCCTGGATCAAAATCATACACTGTTCGCTCGTTGGCCAGAGGGGAACTGGCCCCGACTGAGCCTGGGTTCTCCCAAGGTTTTTTTCTCCATTCTGTCTCCTGATGGAGTTTTGGTTCCTTGCCACTGTTGCCTTGGCTTTTGGTTTGATTAGTTGGACATTTAATATTCAACAATATCATTGATCTGCTTTACTTAAGTTGGACAATGACGCAATTTTCTTCTAGAAACAAACGTTGTTGTATTTTCATGTTATCAATGAGAAGCTGCTTTGATACAATCTGTATTGAAAAAAGTGCTATATAAATAAAGGTGACTTAAAGTCTTGCAAGTCCCTCTTTAATACCAGTAACCTTACACTCTTCCAAAAAGGCTTACTTTAGTTGTCATTTTTTTTAAATTAAATGAATGTTTCTCTGCCTTTCCTGATTTCCCGTTCCACGCGCAATGAATCTTGAGATAGCCTGTGCCACAAAGACTTAATTTACTGGGCCTTGAGGTATACAAGAAGTTAAGGCCACATTTGTAGGCCATGTCTTCATTGCACTGCTCTGACACAATTGGTCTTCAAATGCATCCTTCAAAGGTCTCTGAATTGGATAGGAGATAGGAGCTTGTTTAAATTTAATTACCTTTACAAGGCAGAAAAAAAAAACACCTCTACTTCCAAAGTTTGAGGTGGTAACTGAAAGAAAATATGACTATCAGTGCATGTGAAATCAAATGAATTTGATTTATGTAAGTTCATAAAGAGCTTAAACTCATTTTAAAATCATTATGAATTACTATTACACTATTATATAATGACATAATAGTATGTCCCAAAACTAGTCTACTCTTCTGCTACACATTCAAAATTATATACTTTTTCTTCATAAAAAGAGTACGTACTTTAGGGCGTAGTATAAGTAGGCGAATTGGAACACAGCATCAGTGACTAGTTCACTGAACCATTTTATTTAGAAACAAAACACCACTGTGTGTGCTGCTTGCCCCAGAAACAAGTACGGCTTGATTGGAACTATTGTAAGTGAAGAAATAGAGCAAAAACAGAGAATACTGACAATTGTATGTCTTTTGTTTACTGACCTGTCGTATACAATCAATATATTTGCAGTCATGCTAATACTCTGAAAAAATTGCTTAATATGGCATGTTATAAAAAAAAAAAAACTCATGGGTCATTTATTTGGGGTTATTTTTTCAGTTTTTAGATAGTTTTGTGTTACACAGCTCGTGGGTCAGACACAAAAACACAGTGTTTGGGTAGTTTTTGTGATACCCAGATCCTAGGCCAGACATAACCCAGGGATTGAGTTATTCATCACTTTTTGCAACCTCTTCAGGACAGAGCAGTGCAGCTGTGTGAAATTGGTGCATGTCTTCGGTAAAATACAGGTTTGTGTACATTTTGTGTTATCTATAAATTCGTTATTGTGCTGTATATCGTTTAATTTGATGCAAAGCAACATACAGGGGTGTGATGTGTCACCTAAAAAAGTATTGTGTGATGAAAACACCTGATACCTTTCATAACATTGCAATATTTGTTTTATAAAAAAAAAAGAAAAGAAAATATACAGAATGAAAAAAATTTAAAATATGTTGTGATGTTAGAAGTTCCCCTGCCACACATAATAGAAGCTAATATCTTAAATTTAGGCAATATACTAAAAACAATATAAAAATGCTATGCTGTAAAATATAAATACAGGAACAATCATGCAAACTGGGAGTATTTAAAGAAAGTTGAGATGATTTAAGTTTCTGTAAACATTAATGTATGAAGTAAAAAAAAAAAAAAAAAAAAAAAAAAGAGCTAGTATGGTTTATGTTGGGTAAAATTAACCCAACATGTGTTCTGTAGCCATTTATCCAGCCCTTGGAAGGGACATTGGAATGTGTAGGGACATTTGCCACCATCTTACATTTTTGGAACATTTTATTCATTTGTGTCATTTTGCCTCAACCCCCTGATAATGCCTGACCCTGCTTTAAGAAAAAAAAAAAAGGTATATTGTTTCTATCATTACAAAGAACGGCATGTGCATTAAAGCTATGATTAGAAGTTAATAACAAAACATGCCATAAATCATTAATATATTGACAGCCTGAAGCTACATTTGAAAACCATTTTATATAAAGGTATGATGTTTTGAACACTATTCTCTCCCGATTTAGTCAAATTTAACGAACAAGTTACTTTAAGTGAATGAAGTTTGAGGTGATAATAACTGGCAAGGGAAAAATTGTGCATGACTATGCACACAGCAAATCTTCTTTTAAGTCAATTCAAAGGGATTTCTCTTCTACCCTCTGTAGATTTAGCATGCAGACCATGCCATTTTTTCTGTGCAGACTGATCACTGGTGTTTCCATTGTTCAACTGATGTTATGATAATTTACTTTTGTTTTTAATGTTTTTGTATTATGTTAAAAGTCACGAGTCGTACAGTTCAAGGCAAGTCATTGGAGTTCAAGGTAAGTCATTGGAGTTCAAGTTAAAGTAAAGTAACTTTCTTCATTTAGTCAAGCAAGTCTCAAGACCTTAAATTTTCAACTTGAGTCATGTGACTTAAGTCTCTCACCTCTGATAAGTTAAATAAAAATGCCACAAAAAGACGTAACACTACAATCAAAAGGTTACAAGAGCAATTACATAAAGGATTCTTTTGAGAACAGGTCTCAACTTTATGAACAGAAAGCAAAGTAAGGAAAAGCTACTGCCTTAAGCAGCATTTCAGCCATTTTATAAGGATTCCATGCAGGGCAAATAGCTCACTAACAGTGCAAAGGCTTGTAATCCACAACTTCAAACAAACGTCATAGACGAGGAACAAAAAAAAAAAAAAAAAGGCAAAAGGACTGATTGTATAAGAGTTTTATTTCATACATGTCCTACAGACAGAACTTATTTAACATCATGGACAGGGGGATGTGTAGGTAGTCTCAAATGAGTCACCTGAAAGTGGAACAGAAGATGATAGATCATGTTCAACAGTAAAATCAGCCAAAGCAAAGCATAAAAGGATAAAAGCGTACTTGTCTGATAGTAGTCATAAATGTTGATGACTGCTGGCTTAAGATTTTCCACTGCAAGAACCCGTTTCAGCAGCAGAGTGTAACTCATGGGTACGCCTTTGGGAATCTGCAAGAAAGAATGGATGAACAGCAGCACATACACAGCACTTGAGAGGGCGGTCACTTTACGTTCAAAAATCAATTGCACAACCGATCGGACCAACCAACGCAAGTTTCGAAAATGAAAATGGGGAATCGATTTTAACAGTCTTTTCTCAGAGCGCTTGGAGCTCATCACGATACGAACACGCCACACAGCAACTGCAGGCTCTGACAAACACAACAGCAAATTAACCTTCTGCATGCGTCTTTTCACTACAAAACTGTGAATTCTGCCGTATGCAGACAGTCTCATGCATAGATACAGATTCGGGCTACAATCGCTTACGTAGGCGAAATTTGTTTGACATTTCTAATTGTAAACCGCATAAATGAAAAACATCACCTCAGTCATCAACATGTCTATGGCAGTCCACTCTGCTTATTGTTTTTTTGAAAATGTTGCACTCCTGTTTGTCATTGTGCACAACTTCACACCAATAAATAAAATATTGCAGACTTATGCGCGTCTCAAGCGCCCTCTTTAAGATCGTCCTTATGCCTGTTAGTTGTCTGTGGATTTGCCCATATTTGGCGTTTAAAAATGGAAACTTCTAGACATCGAAAATCAATTTTACAATCGATTCAGTGAACACTTCTCAAATCGAACAGGGCTTTCACAAAAGTGACAGCCCTACTTGAGATGGCAGCTAGTAATATACCCAGTGTAGTCTCACCTCTTTCAGATAAACTAGGACATGATCATCTTCAGCATCAACCCGCTCCACTAGCGGAACAAACGATTGGGGTGGAAATCCAAGCTGAGGGAAAGAGACCATAATTTACAGACACTGCTATATCTGAAGGAGCTTCAAGCATCTTGGGACTTTCTAAATCTTAAACCTACGAACCGGTGACGTATCTGCTGTGAAGCCTGACAGGAGCTTAATGTCCACTAGAACCATGTTAGTGCTTGCTTTTACACCATTGTATCTGAATAAGGGTGATGGGGGAATAAAGAGGTTTAGGTCAACAGAAATCAAGAATGCAGGATCCTTTTGAAGGAGTCAAACAAGAGCTGGTTTCAGGACACAAAGCCAAAGGTGTTCTTACTTCACAGTGAAGTTCAACCTGAGATTTGCCCCAAGCGGTTGGCAGTCTCCAGTCACCTTCGCTTCAACACTCAGTGTCCTGGAGACTTTAATGGGTGTTGGGATGTTGTAGAAACATGCAACCTACAGTATGAGCACAGAGCAAACAATCAGATTTTGATGTGCACAACAGAAAAAGAGTGAAGATACAGACCTGCACAGACACACAAGTGGATCCTGATGCTTTAACACTATATTTGCCAGGAACGTTCTTCAGCGGCTTCTCCTGATACAGCAGCCTGTTGTCCCGATTCACTTTGAAGCTATAAGAGTCTCCTCCTACTACTGAGGACTGTACGGTAACAGTGCTGGTGCCATCCAAACTGAACACTTGAGCAGCGTACACAGACAGGGCATGAAGAGCCACCACAGTGTCCTAAAACAAGCACCAGATTAAAAACTCTTCATAAATTATTGCACTCATATTGCACTTGTAGTCAGAGGCACCTGGGTGGAGGAGAACCCTCCATAGGGATTCTGCTGGGTCACGAGCCAGTTGACAATGCGGTTAGCATAACCCAGATTAGCTGTCGTGAGCGGCTGAACAGCGAGAACCGCTAGCAGCACGTAAGAGCTGATCTCCACTGCCAGAGTATCACCAGATGTCGTCTGAGACCAATGGAGCTTAGTGCCTTAGGATGAGAGAGGAGAGAAAGTTGATGACAGAAACTTGATGAACAAACATCAAGAGGCTGGTAAATCTTACCTTCAGAAACAGCAACGTTGTTCAAGATTGTTAGAAGCTGTGATCGAGTGGTGGTCTCTCCAGCCAGACTGAAGGTGTAGGTCAGCAGAGCCGTGGTGTAAGTGTTTCCCAGGTTCCCAACGACAGGCCTCAAGCATGACAGAGCGTTGATAATGACAGGATCCTGAAAGTAAAACTGATATCAGACAACAGCCAGAAAAGGAAGGCCATCTGCAAGGAGCTCATACAACTACAGGAGATGTTTTTACTGTGGCAGGGATGCCTAGTTCAAGCAGCGATGCAACAATGTAGGCAGTCATGGTCACGTTATCACCAACTCCACCCTAAAACACCAACACATAGATTAACCATAAGATTTCCAAGATTGTTTTTAAGGTCCATTTGATAACAAATGTACCTTCATGTCATTGTGGTACAGAGTTCCCTGTTGCATGAAACAACCATTTGAACCCTGCTGGCTTATTATCCAGTTCTTTGCACTCTGAAGGACATTCGGATCAATGAAGACGAAACGGTTCGCTAGACCAAAAGACCTCATGACAAAGGCGGTCAACCTGGCCGTGGAGAAAGTCGTTGAACTGAAACCGCTTGTGACAAAGGTTACACAACTAGAATAACAGCATAAAACTCACCATGTATTGGATGCATCATAACCAAATGTACTGTATGAGCCATCACTGTGCCTGTAGTTTAGCTGTCCTTGGTATCCTGTTCAAAGAAAAAAAAAATATGGGGCAGGGGAAGATTAGAGCTTAGAGTCTTGACAGCGATGGGAATCACGGACTAAAAGTTAAGATTGTCTCCTCAACACTAAAAATGGATCTGCTTGCCCATACCACTCCGAAGGTATCCTGTGGCGGTCTCTCGGATGGCTGCGGTGAGTTGCCCCGTGACTTCCAGGTACAGCAGGATGTAAATATTCGGAGCTAGAATTATCATATTCTGTTCACCACAGCCAGATGGCATCTGTAATAACCCATCTAGATTCTTCAGTGCACGACCCATTATGTCCCCTTCAAGGATGTAAAGCATAAAACCCCATATCAGAAACAATCATTCTGCTAAACACTACCTGTTAGTTTCTACTCCACGAAATGTTTTACCAAGGACTGAAACAGAGCATCTGGCTGATCCCTGAACCACATTTGTTGGAAATGTCAGAGTCACGTCTTCAGAAAGATCTTTTCCTGCAGACAGAACAGATCAGCATTGAGTGCCAAGCTAATGTATGGCTATACAGGGAGAACGTATTTTGGAATCACTGAGTGCAAACAAACCCTTTGGACACAGTAACCAACTCTGGGTGTTTGTCCTTTCAACTCCTTCAGGCTATAAAACGCAATAACACCACATCAGTAAAGCAGCATGATCTCTACGATCAAACTCCAGAAGGCTGGTAACACTCACGAGGACAAGTAGACTTCGAGTGACTACGTCAATGCGTCCTCTTGTCGGCACGTTCACAACCTCAGTGCCACAACGAGTCTGGGATGGTTCAGCTGAAGCACTTACAGTCACATTGACAGCACCTGCAGGGCAAGACAGGAAGTGAGCAACACCACAAACTTTAAATTTGGAAACAGTTGGTCCAAAACTGACCGAGAACCGAAGCAGAGAGAACCCATTTGAAGGTCTTTCTCCCATTGGCACAAAGACAGGATGAATATGGATCAGTATATGGTTTAAGAGTGAAGTTCATGGATGAAACTGGAGTTACTTTAACCTGCCAATGAAACAGCACATGGAGAAGAGACACATGACCTTCTGTATACAGATCCATTACAGCAGGGTCCACCAGTCTCGGTCCTGGGGGGCCGCTGTCCTGCAGAGTTTAGTTCCAACCCCAATTAAAGACCTGAACCAGCTAATCAAGGTCTCATTAGGCATACTAGAAACTTTCAAACAGGTGTGACGGAGCTGGTTGAAGCTAAACTCTGCAGGACAGCAGCCCTCCAGGACCGAGATTGGTGAACCCTGCATTACAGTAGGTAAAGAAACCATGACAGACCATGATGCACTTGGACATATAGCTGAAGACAGTGGCCTTCAGATCAAAAGATTCCCCACGGACGATGGAGTACGGCAGGGAGAGCTCCAGGAAGAAGGGCTGGAAGACCGTCAGCAGAGCAGGAGGAGCCAGACCAAAACCTTTTGAGGACAGGCAGAACGCCTCAGTCTCCCATGTGGTGATTGTGTCAGGAACAGTGAGGGGAACTCGTGTGGATCCAGTCACTCTGAAGAAAAAGGACAACTATAAATGAGGGGGACAGAAAATAAAAACTGTGGGAAAGTAGCTTTAGATGGAGCAAAAGGTTTTACTTACCCCACTTGAGCAAGCTGCCAGATCCAGGTTTCTGGAAAGTAAGTCCTGACGGTCACATCAAAAGAGGAAGTGTCACCTCCAGTACTTTCAACTACGGGAGGAGCTATTCCAGCCATTGCCATGGCTACAGGCTCACGATAATACATTACTGAAAGAGACCAGCAATTTTACAACAAACCGTCCTAGTGTCTGCAGATAAAACAGGGTTCATACAACTTCAAATATGCATGTTTGGGCAGTTGTTAAAAAATTGACTTTACATGGCACATTAATAAAGATGAATAAACACTGTTACAATGTAAGAGATTTAAGTTTTTCCAAATGGCTTGCAGTTTCAGGTCATAGAAGCTACCAACTATAATAAACTTAAGGAACCCATCAAGTCATGTATCAATATGAGAGCAAGAAACAAACTGACATACCATCACGGAAGTTGCGATAATAATTCAGGCCTCTGTACATCACACACTGAGGTACTCTGATAGGCAAATTTGTGGCAACCTTCATCCCCATGCTCTGTCAGAGCAAGAGAAAAAACATTTGAAGATTAAGCCGAGTTTAGTAAACAGGATAATGAACGGTTTTATACCTTGAAGGTTTCAGAGGCTTGGTCTGTAGGAACAGCCCGACGGGGTCGAACATTTAAGCACTCCTGTTCATCTTCAACTTCATATGGATAATCAGATAGTGATCGCACTGGGAGCATGTTGAACACCTGAGAACATAGAGAAAGTTGTCTTCTAGTAGTAAGTCACATACATAGGTCTTCAAAAAGCAAAGTCATAGTGATGACATTTTAAAAAGGACAAATGCATTGATTTGATTAAACTTCATTAACGTAGTTCAGTGATGGCATGTCAGGGTTTTCCCAATCTCTGATCTGCAGTAAACTAATCAGATGTGTGCCACACTAAAATATTCAGAGTGCCACTAAAGTTTAGGTCTAAAAGGTGCATCATCTGGACCAATCAGACACAAATTATTATATTTAATGAATAATCCAGCAAACCCACTCTCCCAACAAAAGTCTATGAAACTTCCCCCAAAACTAACATCCCAAATGAAGCTAACACACTGTTACAGCTCACATTCAGACTGATAAGACTTTGGGACCCAGAAGGAATTTGCAGGGGGGGGGGGGGGTCATAATTGATCATAAGACATTAAGTTAGTTCTATCAACTGATCCAAATATTCATAATTATAACAAGTTAAGATTAAGTTAAGCTAATTTGCTACAATGGAGATCTGATTGATACACGTGATACCATTTCCGCACTCAGACGTCTTCCTGGCTCCATAATACGGATGCTCTGATCTACAGCACTGATGCCACACAGAGATCCTGCTTGAGCAGAGACAGTCAGAACATTTTCCTCAGCAGGAACGGCCGTAGCTGGAGAGAACTGAAGAGACACCTGGAACAAGGACCAACACGCTGTAGGACAAGTCATCATACCCAACTTAAAGACAAAAGATGCCAGTGCACATCATACCTGGTTTTGGAAACATGTTTCGGTGTCAAACGACGCACTACCAACAACAACATTCTCACTGGGCAGAACGCAATAGACCAGAATCTGCACTACTGGAGTCATATCAGCACTGACAGACAGCTGGAAAGACACAGAGCCACTGGTGACTGTATTAGAAGCCCTTGCTGTGACTGTCTGAAATCCATGGAGGACGATCACTCCTCTGGACATGACCTGACAAGACAAATGGGTGCATAAAAGGTGCTAAACAAACTAACCAGTGCAGAAAAAAAAAGCTACAAAATGTTCACTCACCATATAGATGATGTCAGTGCTGTAGCCACCAGTCTCTCCAACAAAAGAATACTTCACGGTCACTGGAAACACAGCACCACATTTGAGAGGCTGCTCGAGCTTCACTATAGTCAGTTCACTAAATGATGGGTTGTCAGGAGAAGCAGGTTGGAGAAGCTGAACAACTCTTGTATCTGTAGTGAAGTATGGCGATTTGTAACCATAAACAACCTCTGGAGTCGCACTTGCCTAGGGAAGAACGAATGGCATTGGTTTCATGCGAGAGATTGAGAGAAGTCTACATGTCACAAAACGGAGCAAATCGTACCACGAGATTGAGAGCAGCTTTAGGAAGATTAGCAGTGCTGAGGGAGAACGTGGCCAGTCCTTTCTGGTTTGTGGTCAGATTCTGCAGCAGTTTGTTGGGCCAGCTGTTACTATCCAGGAGATAAACCACTTTGTTTGCGACTGGAGTCCCATCAAAACGAGACACTGATATCTGTTGGGAATGATCAAGGTTAGGAAAGGGAACCAATGTGAAGGCTTCTGTGACAATGATTAAGCTTACTCACCTTTCCATTAATCATTGATCCAGTTTCAAAATAATCTGGGAGGTCCACAAACGTGACTTTGCCGACTTCAAACGTAATGGACAGTGTTGCAGCTTTTGACATGACTACATCTGGGGGGGGGGGGGGTTGGGGGGGATGGGAGAGATGCAATAGAAAAAAAAAAAAAGAAAAAAAAAGTGAACAGCAAACAAGCTTTAAGCAAGTACCATTGGTTTGGATCAGCAAATAGCTCACCTGTTCCCACCTCAGTGACATTCACATTTACAAGAAAAGTGTCTTGCATATTATTTTCAAATTTGGTGTTGAAAAACACTGATGTATCGACGGTAAGGGAGGCACAGCCAGTGTCATTCATCTGGTAGCAGAACAAAGAGTCACATTAAAGTCAAGCAGAAGAAAAACCCTCCACTGTAAAGGCAGGAATCAAACCTTTGCAGTTTTAGTCAGGCAACGACGGGTCACATCAGGAACCACAACAAATGGAAAAGGCTCCCGGCACACTTCCACCAAGGCTAGACCGGGTACAGGTTGGCCATATGTGTATCTGAGAAGCACAAGGAACAAGATCAAAAATTGACCAACCACAAGACAAGAAAATAAAGCTTTACTCACTTGGCACAAGCCTCAACTTTCAGTCCCACATCTGCAACGCTGTATGTCTGTGGTGTGTTTAAGGTCACATCAAACTTGGGCAAAACTTAACCAGAAACCAGATGTCTTAGATCAAGACCTCAGATCTGTAATTGAACTGCAGCACAATTTATACACAATGACTTACCATATTTTTTCACCTCAAAAACCTGGGAGATTGTTCGGTCACCAATAAAAGCCTTTAGTGTGTACATCCCTATCTGAGCCTCTGGGTTTAACTCATGAGAAAGCTGCAATATCCACCCCGTTGAGGAGACATTTGTCCACTGACCAATTCGGTTATTATTATTGTCCTAAAATACAAAAAAAAAAAAATATATATTTTTTAAAAGCTCAGAGGAAAAACAGCAAACAAAGAAAATGTACAAAAAGCTGTGTTGGCTCCATTCAAAGACTTGCACCAGAGCAAATTCTCACCTCTACCACCACCAGATTGTACTGCAAGACAAAAGACAGGAAAATTAAACATTTAAAAAAAGCACAAACACGCTGATGCTGCAAAAATCACTGAAAAATAAAAGTACACATTTAATGCAGGTTATTTTTACGTGCACTATTTTGCAGTCTTTTGTGGCTAGAACAATCAATATGGTGAAACATCTGATCTTACCATTTGATCAAAAGGAACAAATCTGGTATCCATAGTGACAACTCTGAAATTCACTGCAAAGACACCAATAAACTCACATCAATGCACTGGAAGATTATCAATACTTGTAACGTATTGAACTTTCTACACTTCTAATGTTAAACCAAGGGACATTCACAGCTCACCTGTTTGTCCTGGATTGTAGATGGGTTTGTCTGTCTGGATGAAGGTCAAAGGCAGGTAAGGTCTGAACATGACTTTCCTCTCTTCAGTCGCGCTGAAGACCTTCCCTTGGACTTCCACCTTCAGCATCTGCACAGATTCTCCATCTACTCGAGGAGCCTGTGGAGGAACTCCGTGAACATACAAACCAGAAAAAAAAAAAAGGCACATGCGTCTCATGAGTCATGACAGACCTGGAAACTGAAAGAGCGGTGAAACGACGTTGAAGAAACCTGCTGCACAAGTAGAGTTGACCTGTTTTTCTCATCAAGCAGAGAAACTGTCATTGTGAGACTCTCCTGGGGTTTCAGAAGAGTTATACATATTTTAGCATCAGATCCAGACTCAATCACTGCAGGGAATGTCACCATGAATAACCTGTGGAAAAATACAGAGGTTTAGTTTTAGAAGCCACATGACATCTATTTTATCACTGGATTGCAACAAATGAAGAATGGTGATCTTTAACAATGGTATTGAATAAAAAAAAAAAGCTTCAATCGGTTCACAAAGCTCATTTCTCCATCTATAAAGTTTAGTTAATCCCAAAATAAATCATACAACAGAATGCTTGTTCACTTCAAAGCACATTTAACAGTACTTACGGCCCTGGTTTCTGTCCATCAACAGCAAAGAGAAAAAAGGCTAAAATGAGCCCTTTCCAAAAACTAGTCTCCCTCACAGCCATGAGGGAAAATCATCCAAAACCAACCCAAGATCAAGACTCTTTTTAAAAAGTTCTCAGAGCTCTTAAGATACTCTACCACTGCTTCTCTCAATCATTCGTACTGAAGGCAGGGATATTTAAGCAATCTTAATTGTCAGGGAACGCACAAATTTTGTTAATTTAATTGATAAACCACCACCTGGAATTAATTTAGTCTTAATTAGGATTTCTATCTGGTATTGATTTAAAACACATCTAAATACTGCCAGTGACACATGTAGGCCCGGTTTCACAGAGAGAGCCTGAATTGAACCTGTGAGACTCATTTCAACAGTAAACACTCCTGTGAGCGACGCATAGTAGAGCCAGCCTTTGACGTGCTGAAAACACACTGATGCTCTATTTTCTTCATAGCCATGCCATTGTGCCTGAGGTTGTTTCTGTGCCATGCTGTGCTTCACAATCTGAGTCAATAAGGCCAGGTGGAGTGATGGATGATGGCTCACATCAGTCTAAAGACATTTCAGATCCTACAAAAATGCACAAAACATAATACAGAAGCACTTATTTTAACAGCACAATGTCATTTGATTTCTGTATTAGAAGTAAAAAAAAAAAAGATCTTTATATTTTTGTTTCAGGTTGTCCTTTCCCCACAAATGCCACCGTCACCCTGCCTTGGAGGTCCTGCTCCACCACAAAACATCACAAGTGCACAGAAATCAAGAATCAGAAAAGTGCTGTAATAACTCTGTGTGAAATTACAATAATTAAAATAAACTACAACTTAAGATTTAAATAGATTTTTTTTTTATTCATTTCTGTAGTATACTCACTCAAACTAGTATACTTGTCGCTGATCTACGCGATGTTCGATTATGACGTATCCAGTGGCCTCCTGGGATAGAAAAGTATCCATCGTTGAGCGCTTCAGAATCTGGGCGGAAGCAGTAAGCCCTCCGGGAACTTCTCGCCTACTCTTTTATGAATACTAAGGATTCATACATACTTATTCACTGACCTACTGTTTTCCCTACTATAGGGAAGGATGCGGTTTCGGAAGCAGCCTGAACACACGCTCACTCTGTCCAATAAAATCTCTGTCCAAATACGAGACTCTATAACAGGGAATACTGGAGATCCACTGTCCAGTGGAGTTTAGCTCCATCCTTAATAAAACACATCTGAATAAGCTAATCAATATCTTCAGGATTACTAAAGGTATGTTTACACGACAACGGCTGAATCCAAAATCACCCCCTATACCCTCAAATAGGGCAGTATTTCGGTCGACAGCCATTTGTAGTGTTAAACCATAGTGGATGTTATTGAATGCACTTATTCAATCCTTAAAACTGAGAAGGTTTTTTTTTTCTTTGTACAGATGAATGATAACATTAGAAAAACAACCTCCGTTCACACTCACGAATGTCTCTGTGCTCTTGCGCTGAAATTGAATTCTCTTTGCTCTTGGATTAGCCTAAACTAAAAGTCATCCCATAAGAATAGATTTTCAAGTTAAGAAGTTAAGATTAAACTGCAAGTGTAATTCTATGACAACCAAATATGTCTCTTTCATTCCTGAACAATTTAATATGTATCTTAGAAATGAATGAATGGGGCATTTGGATTTATATGATGTCAAAAGCTAAAGCGTCACTACTGTACAAACCCATCCTGGTTATTCATAAGCTGCCGTTTCACACTGCACATTCCTACATCCCTGGCTAAAGTCTTTATTTGCGGTGTCAGTGTTATTGACTGCACAAACACAGCACGTGACCTGTTTACATAAAGGCTCTAACATTGCGTGTCCTCATTACACATTGCTGACTGGACTTTTTGAAAGCAAGAATGACGGAATGAATGACGTTTTTCATCACCGTTTGACATTTTTTCCCATCATATGCTGAAACGACTGTTTATATAGGCCCACAACAATCAGTGTTTCATTGCCCAAAGAGTGTGAATAGAAGGCTCACGATTAGTTGTCACTTGCTAATGTAACCCCTCTTGGTTCGTGTGTTCTTTCATTTCAATAATGACCACACAAAAGCAATTTTGCTGAGCACATTCACTTTAGTGTTTACTGCAACTGAAGAAATCTGGAAAAGACACGAAGAGCACCAAACAGACAATAAATACTGCTGGTCTGGCCATAAAACATCCTTCTCAACAGCTCGTGTGAACTGAGAAGATGACTGATTCAACTCATTGTACACTCTTCTTGCCTGTAGGTCTCTCCCTTTTTCCAAGATGCATTATATAAATAACCAATGAATGGTTAATTTAACAAGGACAAATATTTTATAACTAAAACAAGCATTTTGACACTATTCACACTTAGTTTCTGGTTTTCCTTTCTTTACACTGTTACACTAACTAAGCATCTAGTTGTAACATTCTAACACCGCATCACTTCACACTGGACAAGTTTGGCACCGCAATGTGGAGTTAACACAATAAAATCAGAGCTAATCCTGCTCCAGAGCAGGGATTCATAACCCCGGGTAAAAAGCGGTGTGATTGAACCCCGTTTTTAAATTACAAGTGTGAAATGCTTCTTTAACCATGCTTAAAAGCTGTGTTAAAAATGGTCAAGGCTATTTTATTATTTTATAATGTTAGTATGATTTTTCCATCAATAATTTAGAAATAAAAGGCATTTTCCTATCCTGATTTTAGCCTCTGATTTGAACACTGTTTGAAGGGAAACGTGTAAACGCTCACTGCTGTGATTTGCTGACATGTTTGTTGGCAAGTGTCCAGATAAACTCTGATGTGTGATTGCAAGCTTGAGCGATTGGAAAGGGAGCATTCTTTGATACTTTCTGTATACATTTTAATCAGTTTAAATAAGATTATTTTTATCCTAAGTAAAACGATGTGAAGTTGATATTTTAGTCACTGGCTTGATATACAGATGCATAAACAGTATTGAACAATTTGAGAAAGATTGTCTGAACTATACACATCAGAAATAAACCACTATACTATAGATTGGAATAAATTATTACTTCCATGTTTGTGGTGTTGCTGGCAGATCCATATCGTAAAAGTCTGTTTGCAAAGCCCGTGTAGAAACTATGAATGAATTACCAAATAATCCAGTGAAATGTACCGAATACCAACAATGCACTGCTGAGACGTTCTCATTGTTAAAAAAAAAAAAAAAACCTTCCTAGCATTAGGATCATTAGGAAGGTAATGGTTTTGATCCTGTGTCTATCTTTTCACATTCACTAACACTCCAGTGGGTGGGGCCAAATATGTGGTGATGTAGACATAAGGCTTGTTTGAGATGAGCAAAATCTGCACAGAACCGATCACCGGTGAACAGCGCGAGATGCATGCCAGTTAGAAATGTGTCCGAGTGCGGTCTGCCTTGCTCTGATGTCATGCTGACGTATGTCAAAAAACTCTCGCGAGCGCAAGGCGCACATGTCAGATTCTGCAGTCGTTTCTCTCATAGACAGTATATAAACTGGACACAGCGACCCCATAGGATTCAATGGAGCACTCACTTACTGATGGCTGAGCGTACTGCGCAGACTCAAACTGAGTTTGACGACGTAGATGTGACGTGAGCAACCTGTCTGCCTTCTAGTAGCTGTGCTAAGTCATTCGCTTCCGAATCTTGCAGAGACGGAGAGTATGAGTAGGAGGTGTCCATGAGCTAGGAGCAGGAGCAACTTTTGCTTAGTATTCTGATTAATTATTTTGCCTCCACGTCCCCCCAATTGCATGCGAGCTTCTCCTCCTGTCTATACGGTAATTAGACGGAGAGTCGTGTGATTGACGCAATTGTTAGCCTATTTTTACAAAAACGGCTTCTACAGGGCCATAACGTAAGACACAAGGTAATGGAGCCTTTCATACATTTTTGTGTTTCTTTAGAAATAATGGAAAAATTTAGTCTTTAAACGCCGCAGATGTAAAGTTATTCGCTGTCAAAGTGACGCCAAAATGAATGGGAGTCAATGGAATGCTAACAGCAGGTGATGGTCTGCTAATCAATGGCGGCGCCTGGGGAAGCTTCAATGTTTTCGAAATGATTGCCCCCCTGGTTTCTCTCCACCGACTGCGCTGATCAAAAGCATGATGGGAAACGACTTGCTGACGACACAGCTTAATGCTCATTGGTTTAAACATTGAATGAGGTGAGTGTGAATGGGTGAATGTGAGGCTATATGTACAGCGCTTTGGTGGCCATAGGTCTGTGAAAGCGCTATATAAATGCAGTCCATTTACCATATTTTAAACCGTTTGATTTAAAACTCTGATATCATGTTTTGTGTACCTGTTATGTGTGAATATCCCCAAACTATCTGAGAGTGCAATCTGGGTTATGCATTGTAATTTTTCATTTAAAAGAAAACATGTATTAAAGAAAATGATTGATAAACATGTATTTGGAATGAATATGTACTTTGTGTCTTGTTCATTAGATTTATTTTCATGTAAAAGCAACAGAACTTAAATGACATCCAGTTTTTTAGCAACACTGTGCACGAGCGTGAATCCTGCGATATCCATCTTTGCTCTCACAGGTGTCAGATCCACGGTGGGAAGAGAATGGTCCGGCTTGCCTGCGCTTTTTTCACTCCTCTCACTGCAGCCACCTACTCACATACATTTCAGGCGAGGCAAGGCGCATCTCAAATAAGCCTATAGATGTTGATATTAAGGACAGATCAAGGAAAGTGCAGTGCAAAAGTGCAGTTAGGAACAAGAGGCAGCAGAACTGGTTGTATAGTGGTTTTATTCAAGTCACATGTCCTACAGCCAGTACTGAATCAAATCAGGGACAGGAAGATGTGTAGGTGGTCTCAAACGAATTACCTGAAACAGGAACAGCAAATGACCTGATCATTTAACAGTGAATTCAGCCAGAGCAAAGCATGATTAGGATGAAAGCGTACTTGGCTGATAGTAGTCATAAACATTGATGACTGCTGGCTTGAGATTTTCCACTTTAAGAACCTGTTTCAGCTGCAGAGTGTAACTCATGGGGACACCTTTGGGAACCTACAAGACAGAAAGGATGAACAACAGCAAATACACAGCACTCAAGATGGCAGCTAGTAATATACCCAGTCTCACCTCTTTCAGATACACTAGGACATGATCATCTTCAGCATCAACCCGCTCCACTAATGGGGCAAACGATTGGGGTGAAGAACCAAGCTAAGGGGAAGACCATAATTTACACAATTACAATTGAAGGAGCTTCAAGCATCTTGGGACTTTATAAATAATCTTAAATACAAACCAGTGACGTATCTGCCGTGAAGCCTGACAGGAGCTTAATGTCCACTAGAACCATGTTTGTGCTTGATTTCACACCATTGTATCTGAAAAAGTGAAAAAGAGGTTTAGTCAACAAGATCAAGAACACAGCTTCCTTTTTGTAAGTCATAAACATCAGTTGGTTTCAGGACACAAAGCTGTTCTTACTTCACAGTGAACTTCAACATGAGATTGGCTCCAAGTGGTTGGCAGTCTCCAGTCACCTGCGCTTCAACCCTCAGCGCCATGGAGACTTTAACGGGTGTTGGGATGTTGTAGAAACACGCAACCTACAGTAGGAGTTGAAAAACAAAAACACATTTAGATTTGACTGTGCACAACAATAGATAGAGGATAAAGATACAGACCTGCACAGACACACAAGAGGATCCTGATGCTTTAACACTAAATTTGCCTGGAACGTTCTTCAGCGACTTCTCCTGATACAGCAGCCTGTTGTCCCGATTCACTTTGAAGCTATAAGAGTCTCCTACTACTGAGGACAGAGTATCACCAGATGTCGTCTGAGACCAATGGACCTTAGTGCCTTAGGATGAGTTGGAGGGGAGAAAGATGACAAAGAACCTGATGAACAAACATCAAGAGGCTGGTAAATCTTACCTTCAGAAATAGCAAGGTTGTTCAAGGTTGTTAAAAGCTGTGATCGAGAGGTGGTCTCTCCAGCCAGACTGAAGGTGTAGGCCAGCAGAGCCGTGGCATAAGTGTTTCCAAGGTTCCCAACGACAGGCCTCAAGCATGACAGACCGTTGGTAATGACAGTATCCTATATAAAAAAAAAAAAATAAAAAAAAAAAGCATATCAGTCAGCCAGAACAGGAAGGCCATCTGCAAGGAGCTCATACAACTACCGGATTGGTTTTACCGTGGTGGGGACACCTAGTTCAAGCAGCGATGCAACAATGTAGGCAGTCATGGTCACACTGTCACCAACTCCACCCTTAAAAAAAAATATATATATTTTTTTATAAGAACAGTCCATTGTTCCAGTGCATTAAGAAACATGTATTGCACCTTCATGTCACTATCGTGCAGAGTTCCCTGCTGCACAAAACAGCCGTCTGAACCCTGCTTGCTGATCAACCAATCCTTTGCACTCTGCAGGACATTTGGATCAATGAAGACAAATTGCCTCGCTAGACCAAAAGACCTCATGACAAAGGCGGTCAACCTGGTCGTGAAAAAGGATGACAAACTAAACTTAAACTTTGTACCACAACAGATTATACACAACAGCAGAACAGTGTGAAACTCACCATGTATTTGATTCATCATAACCAAATGTACTGTATGATTCATCGTTGTGTCTGTAGTTCAGTTCTCTTTGGTATCCTGATTGGATCATACAGCACATGTAAGTGATAGTACAATGGGAAGAGCAGGACAAAGCTTCATTGGAATTTAGTCTCCTACATAAATTTGATTTGGTCATCCATACCGCTCTGAAGAAAGCCTGTGGCAGTCTCTCGGATGGCTGCAGTGAGTTGCCCCGTGACCTTCAGGTATAGCAGGATGTAAATATTGGGAGCAAGAACAATCATATTCTGTTCTCCACAGCCAAAAGGCATCCGTAATAACCCATCTAGATTCTTCAGCGCACGACCCATTATGTCCCCTACAAGAGGTCAAGCATACAACCCAAATCAGAAACAGTTATTCTACCAAACTTCATGTCAGTTTCTACTGAATGAAATGTAGTACCAAGGACTGAAACTGAGCATCTGGCTGATCCTTGAACCATGTTTGTTGGAAATCCCAGAGTCACGTCTTCAGAAAGAACGTTTCCTGCAGACCAAACAGAACGGCTCAGTATTTGAGAGCTAGGCTAATGTTTGGCTATACAGGGAGAACGTATTTGGGAAACATTGAGTGCAAACAAACCCTTTGGACACAGTAACCAACTCTGGGTGTTTGTCCTTTCAACTCCTTCAGGCTATAAAAGCAATAAGACACCACATCAGTAGCAGCATGGGCTCCATGACCAGACTCCAGAAGGCTAGTTAACACTCACCAGGACATGTAGACTTCGAGTGACTACGTCAATGCGTCCCCTCGTCGGCACAGTCACGACTTCAGTGCCACATCGAGACCGGGATGCTTCAGCTGAAGCACTGACGGTCACATTGACAGTTCCTGCGGTGACAGACAGGAAGTGAGCAACACCCTTAATATACACTTAAATTAGAGATAATACTAAATTAGAGACCAAGAACAGAAGCTGAGAGAACCCATTTGAAGGTTCTTCTCCCATTGGCACAAAGACAAGATGAATACAGATCAGTATATGGCTTAAGAGTGAAGGCCGTGGATGAAGCTGGCGTTACTTTAACCTGCCAATGAAACTGAGCACATGAAGCAAAGACACGACCTTCATACAGATGAATTATAAAAGAAAACCATGGCGGACCATGATGCACTTGGACAGATAGCTGAAGACTGTGGCCTTCAGCTCAAAAGACTCCCCACGGACGATGGAGTACGGCAGGGAGAGCTCCAGGAAGAAGGGCTGGAAGACCGTCAGCAGAGCAGGAGGAGCCAGACCGAAACCTTTGGAGGACAGGCAGAACGCCTCAGTCTCCCATGTGGTGATGGTGTCAGGAACAGTGAGAGGAACTCGTGTGGATCCAGTGTTTCTGAAAGACAAGAGAAAAATCAGGGGAACAGTGAGAGAACTAGGCAAGTGGCTTTAGAAGGAACAAGATGCTTCACTAACCCCACTTGAACAAGCTGCCAAAGCCATGTTTCTGGAAAGTAAGTCCTGACAGTCACTTTAAAAGAGGAAGTGTCACGTCTAGCACTTTCTGCTGCTGGAAGAGCCATTTCAGCAGGAAGAGCCACTCCTATAGGAAGAGCCACTCCTACAGGACCAAATTCATTGAAAGACAAGCAATTTTACACCAAACTGTCTTAGTATCTGCAGAATAAACAGTTCATAACTGCCCCTCTTATTGCATTTAAGGAAATGATTAAAACGCCCAACACCACACAATTTGCTGATCCACAAGGAGTACCCTTACAAAAAAAAGGGTTTCACTATTTTGAGGGTCCCTTTAAACACATTCTGCTGACTAAGTAACGTTGCACCTACATGTCTACTAACTCTCATTAGAGTGTTAGTTAAATTTTAATAGACTGGTAGGGTTAGGGTTAGATCAAGTTGACATGTAGTTGCAAAATTACATTGTCAGTAGATTGTCTGTTGGAGGACCATCACAAAGTGTCTGCAGATATTAAAAGGTACTATGTAACTTTTGCTTAAAAAAAAAAAAAAACTAATATATTTTTATATATATATATATATATATATATATATATATATATATATATATATATATATATATATATATATATATATATATATATATATATATATATATATATATATATATATATATATATATATATATATATATATAGTTTTAGTTGTGTACTTACATTATCCCGACTGTTTCCAACAACTTTCAAAACAGAAGAAATTTGTAATTTAATTCAAAGGCACGTTTCTTTATTTCTGTTTTGTCACCGTCAATGGCGTCATATCCGCATTTTCCCTGGTTTCTGCTTGTACTGCCCGGTACTGCCATAGCAACCAGAGCCATCTCTAATAACCACAAACGTGGACAACTGTGTAGTTCGCAATGTCTATTTGCACGCTGTTGTCGTTTCGTTCAAACATTAGACCATGGCAAGCAGACTTTGGATAAAAAAAAAAAACTAAAACGAGAATCAATATCAGCGCGGTGTTTGAGATGCCTAGAGCTCCACGTCCGAGACTTCGACCGCTCCTACATGTACTTTATTTAACAGGTGAGCACATTTACATAAAACTAATCAACGTAATACAGTACAACGATAAAATGTTAGAATATGATCTATGTTATTCTAATGTTGATCTAGCTTACTGCTAGTCTCATACAGACAAACGAACACATACATTTCAACACATTTAAATGCAGTTTAGTGTGATAGTGTGATGTTAGACCAAGTGAAACAACGCTGTGTTACCTCAAGTTTAATTTGTCTAATAAACTGACCTGCGAGTTGTAATTTTGCACTTGCGTGTATAGTTCGGTAGAATGAAATATCCTTGTCCACATTCCTTTTATATCCGCGGGACTCGCTGATACAGTAGCTGTCTCTTAGCAATCCCAGCCTGCTTCATATCACAGTCATGATAAAAACAGATGCATTTACTCATCCATAAACATTATTAGATCAGTCGGCTTGACGTTGACAAGATCCATAATTCTTAGCAAAATGTTGCGTCACCTAACTACGCCTTTGTTATTGTAAGTGGTTAGCGTCCCCTGGCGGTGAAAAAAATAAATTGCATACTGTACATTTAAGCAGACAGTCTACTTATACTCCAATGAAAGTTAGTTGACATAGTTGCAGTTACTTATAGTCAACAGCATGTTCAAAAGGGACCATCAAATAAAGTGTTGCCAAAAAAAAAAAAAGTTTATTCAAGTGTTTTATTAGTATACTTTTAACTATATATAAAAAAAAAAAAAAAAAAAACACACCTTTGTCTACTTTTTATGTACCTCAAATACACTCAGAAACACACTTCAAATTGCACTTAAGGGATACTACACTTTTTTTGAAAATGGGCTCATTTTACAATTCCCCCATAGTTAAACAGCCGATCTCTGGGTCTGGCGGTACCACTTTAAGCATAGCTTAGCATAGATCATTGAATCGGACAAGACCATTAGCATCTCTGAAAAAAAATGACCAAAGAGTTTCAATATTTAAGAAACTTTTCTGCCGTACCATGGATGCAGCAGGCGTAATGATATGACGCAGCGCCTGAAAATAGGCTACCGAGCTGGGGACTATTATCAGACACTGCGTCATATCATTATGCCTGCTTGACCCATGGTACGGCAGAAAAGTTTCTTGATTATTACGCAGGAACGAGTATAGTTCCTTGCCACATCAGCCTAGAAAAATCGCAACTTTACATTTTCCGTCGGTCTTAGTACACGATGTAAGAGTCAAGTTTTAAATAGGAAAAATAGAAACTTTGGTCATTTTGAGAGAGATGCTAATGGTCTCGTCCGATTCAATGATCTATGCTAAGCTATGCTAAAAGTGGTACCGCCAGACCCGGAGTTTGGCTGAATAGATTCGAAAACGGTAAAACTCAACTGTTTAACTCTGGGGGAGTTGTAAAATGAGCCTATTTCCAAAAAAAGTGGAGTATCCCTTTAAGTATACTTGACTTATACTGACAGAAAAGTCTAAGTATATCTCGATCAACAAGTATAGGCCAAATATACTTAAAGTATAATTAAGTATTCTAAGTATTTCAGGCTTGTACTTGTTTACTATTTTGATTGAGTAGCTTAAACATATTACACGGTCTTACAAACTAACATGTGCATGTTTATATAGTATCAAGCTTTTGGGTAGAATAGGTTAGAGTAAATAAAGTATGGACCTGAACCTGATCTTGTACACGGAGAAACTTGTTTTTTGTAAGGGTTATCACCAAGTCTTCTATTAGTATACTTTAACTAAAAATAAGCATACTTTGTCTACATTTTAAATACACTTCTCAAATATGCTTCATTACATGTGTACTTGACTTATACTGAGAGAAAAGTCCAAGTATTTGGCCTGTACTTGTATATTTCGATCAAAGATGGAGTACAAAAGTATAATTAAGTATTCTAGTTGTTTTAACTCTTGATCAAGTAGCCTATTAAATATACTTTTACATAGCTTTTCATATACAGTCTTATGAAACTTACATTGTTTGAAAATATTGAATAAATTGATAAAAAAAAGTTTCTAATTCTGTGTATCTGATTTTTTGTGTAGGCTAGTCCACTGGTAGCGTATATGAATTAACTTGATTCTACTTTACTCTTTCCCCATCATGACTTCCAGCTATCCATGTTTTCACTGTTATATGGTAGGGGGCGCTATGGCATCTAGTACAGAATCTCTGGATCAAAACATTGAAGCTGAAACAAGTGCTAGAAGATTGCTCACGCAAACGTAAAAATGTGATCAAAAAGCATTTAAATCAAATGCTTAATATTACCAAAGGAAAAGCATAACCCATGAAGAGAAAGCAACTGAAACTTTTGGGGTGTTGGACTCCAACTGTGTTTTGATCATCGTTCTGAACCTGATTAAGGCGCAGTCTAGGCAAAAATGAGATTCTCAACTGTTTAAAAATGTTGCTTTTATGAAACTTACCAACATTCAAGTGTTGATTAAAAAGGGGATGCGTAAACCTAATAAAATGTTTAAAATTAAAGTACAGTTAAAGGTATTTTTCAAGTATTAAAAAAGAAAGTGGTATAGGCCTACTGGAAGTGCAAAAAAACAAACAAATAGTAAACTAAAAGTATAATTTTAAGTTCACTTAGAGAAAACTTGCAGTATAAAACTACTAAACTAGTTTACCGAGTATAATTCAAAGTGTACTTTGATAAACTAAAAAATTGCTACATGTATTAAAATGGTAAACTACTAGTATACCCATAAGTTCACTTGCAGTACAAATGAGAAACGCAATTATGAACTAGATGTGCACTTACAGTTTACTACTGTTACACTTAAACATACTTTATATTCTAAAAGTGGGCCAATTTAGTCCCAAGCGGTATTAAAAATAGTACACTTACAAGTTTACTACTAGTACATATTGATAGTATATGCATACTTAAATACACTTGAACATCACTTAAGTACACTTTTTCATAAGGGTAACCTCACAAACCTGAATGCAAGTTCACCAAGTCATGCAGAATTTTTCACTGAAAGAATGGCCTCTGCATGGACCTACCATCTGGAAATCTGGGATACAGCGCACATGGAGGGGCTTGTACAGCGAGATTTGTTGCAATCTTCATTCCCAGGCTCTGTCAGAGAGACAAGTTAAAACAAGACAGATTTAAAGTCAATGACTCAGTTTGTGACCATGTAGTCACAAAATACGGTTTTCTACCTTGAAGGTTGTGTAGGCTTGATTTGTAGGAGAAGGGTAGGCAAGATCTATATCAAAAGCTAGACGTGGTTGAAAACCTAGACACTCTGGTTCATCCTGAACGCTGTTTGGGTAACCTGATAGTGATCGCACCGGGAGCAAGTCAAACACCTAAAACCATGAAAAGGTCACTTTTGAAAAAGGAACAAAATCCATTACTGTTTGGAATGTTATGTCACAGAGAAAATAAAAGTATGTTAAGATGTACACTAAAACTGCTATAATCATAACAATAGGTTTGTTCAATTTCTCTCAGCTTTACTCAAATTCTAAAGCTGAACCTGAATGTCAGTCAAGACCAACAAGAATTTTAAATCAACTGCACATGGATACCATTTTAGCACTCAGACGTCTTCCTGGCTCCAAGATCCAGACACTCTGATCTACAGCACTGATGCCACACAGAGATCCTGCTTGAGCAGAGACAGTCAGAACATTTTCCTCAGCAGGAACGGCCGTAGCAGGAGAGAACTGAAGAGACACCTGGAACAAGAACCAACACGCTGTAGGACAAGTCATAATACCCCACTTGAAGCCAAAAGATGCCAGTGCACATCATACTTTGTTTTGGAGACACGTTTCTGTGTCAAACGATGCACTACCAACAACAACATTCTCACTGGGCAGAACACAGTAGACCAGAATCTGTACAACTGGAGCCATATCGACACTGACAGACAGCTGGAAAGACACAGAGCCGCTCGTGACTGTATTAGAAGCCCTCGCTTTGACCGTCTGAAATCCATGGAGGACGATCAATCCTCTGGACAAGACCTGACAAAAACAAAACAAGTGGGTGCTTAAAACAGGCAAGAGCAATGTTTATTAAAAAAAAAACCTGATATCCACTCACCATATAGATTATGTCAACAGTGTAGTCGCCAGTCTCTCCAACAAAAGAATACTTCACTGTCACTGGAAACACAGCACCACATTTGAGCGGCTGCTCGAGCTTCACTATAGTCAGTTCACTAGATGATGGGTTACTGGAAGCATCAGGTTGGAGAAGCTGAACAACTCTTGTATCTGTAGTGAAGTATGGTGATTTGGAACCATAAACGACCTCTGGAGTCGCACTTGCCTAGGGAAGAACGAATAGAATTGGTTTATTGCGAGAGAAATTGAGTTCTACAGTTGAGATCAGAGTCTACATTTAACAAAACACAAAGAGCAAATCGTAACACCAGATTGAGAGCAGCTTTAGGAAGACTAGCAGTGCTGAGGGAGAATGAGGCCAGTCCGTTCTGGTTTGTGTTCAGATTCTGCAGCAGTTTGTTGGGCCAGCTGTTACTATCCAGGAGATACACCACTTTGTTTGAGATTGGAGTACCATCAAAACGAGACACTGAGATCTTTGGGAATGATCAAGGTTAGGAAAGGGAACCAATGTGAAGGTTTCTGCAACAAGGAATTAATTTTACTTGCCTTTCCTTTAATCGTTGATCCAGGTTCAAAATATTCCGGGATGTCCAAAAACATGACTTTGCCGACTTCAAACGTAATGGACACTGTTGCAGATTTTGACATCAATACATCTGGTGTGGAGAGATGCAATAGAGAGAAAAAAAAAAAAAAGAAGTGAACAAACTTTAAAGCAAGTACCATTGGTTCAGATCAGCCAATAGCTCACCTGTTCCCTCCTCAGTGAAATTCACATTTACAAGAAAAGTATCTTGCATATTATTTTCAAATTTGGTGTTGAAAAACACTGATGTATCGACGGTAAGGGAGGCGCAGCCTGTGGCATTCATCTGGTAGCAGAACAAAGAGGCATATTATTTTCAAATTTGGTGTTGAAAAACACTGATGTATCGACGGTAAGGGAGGCGCAGCCTGTGGCATTCATCTGGTAGCAGAACAAAGAGTCACATTTAAGTCAAGCACAAGAAAAACCCTCCCCTGTAAGGCAGGAGTCAAACCTTTGCAGTTTTAGTCAGGCAACGACAGGTCAACTCAGGAACCACAACGTATGGAAAGGGATCACGGCACACTTCCACCAAGGCTAGACCGGGTACAGGTTGGCCATATGTGTATCTGAGAAACATCCCAAGGAACAAGATCAAGAACTGACCAACCACAAGACAAGATCTGTACGTTTCACTCCCTTGGCACAAGCCTCAACTTTCAGTCCCACATCTGCAACGCTGTATGTCTGTGGTGTGTTTACGGTCACGTCAAACTTGGGCAAAACTAAGCCAGAAATAAAAAACACTGTAAGACCGCAGATCTGTCGTTGAACTGTTGCACATCATTCTCAACAACTTACCGTATTTTTTCACTTCAAAAACATGGGAGATCATTTGGTCACCAATAAAAGCCTTAGTGTGTACATCCCTATCTGAGCCTCTGGGTTTAGCTTGTGAGAAAGCTGCAATATCCACCCCGTTGAGGAAATGTTTGTCCACTGACCAATGCGGTTATTATTATTGTCCTATTAAAACAATGAACAGCTCAGAAAAAAAAAAAAAAAAAAAAAAAAAAAAAAAGTACAGAAAGTGGCAGTGGCTCCGTTCAAAGACTTGGACCAGAACAAATTCTCACCTCCACCACCACCAGATTGTACTGAAAGACAAAGACAGGAATATTAAGCATTTAAAATAGACACTATTACAACAGTCATTGAAGAGACCTGCAAAACTGCACGTAAAAATAACCTGCAATAAATTTGCAATTTGTTCATGGCCAGACCTTACCATCTGATCAAGTGGCACAAATTTGGCATCCATGGTGACAACTCTGAAATTCACTGCAAAGACAGATAAACTCACATTAATTGCATAATGCACTTGAAGACAATCAGAACTTGTAGCGTAATGGACTATCTATACACCTCTTATATTAAACCAAGGGACAATCACAGCTCACCTGTTTGTCCAGGATTGTAGATGGGTTTGTCTGTCTGGATGAAGGTCAAAGGCTGGTAACGTCTGAACATGACTTTCCTCTCTTCAGTCGCTCTGAAGACCTTCCCTTGGACTTCTACCTTCATCGTCTGCACAAATTCTCCATCTACTCGAGGAGCCTGTAAAGAAGCTCAGTTAGCTCAAACCAGACAAAATAAATAAGTCTCATGACAACAGACCTGGAAACTAAAGCATTGGTGAAATGGCTTTGAAGAAACTTGTTGCACAAGTTGAGTCATCCTTTTGTCATCAAGCAGAGAAACTGTCATTGTGAGACTCTCTTGGGGTTTCAGAAGACTTGCACACAATTTGGCAGCAGATCCAGTTTCAATCACTGCAGGGAACGTCACCATGAATAACCTGTGTAAACATCATGAAGTTTAGGTTCAGGGACCAAAGGGAATCAGGTCAGAACATTTACATGTCGGTTGAACATCCATAGAAAGTGGCTGCCACAAGGGTTGCCAAGTCTGTGCATCAAAAAATAGCCAAAGTGGTTATCTCCAAATAGTGGGTTGAAATACCAAACGTGAAAAAAGGAAAAAAAAAAAAAAAAAAAAAAAAAAAAAAAAAAAAAAAAAAAATAGGAAAACCTGACTTAGCAACACTGTGCCATGGTCACAAAATAAGAGCACAATACAGTCATTTTCGTTCAGAAATATATTTGAGGAACAATAACTTCAACAGCACACACACTCCATTCAACAGTGACTTGTATAAAAAAAAAATAAAAAATAAAAAAAAATAAAAAAAAAGTGTTAATGAATAATGTTTGGTGGGTCCCATTCATCCTTTGACCACTAGATGGGAAAAAGTGCAACATGATTAGTGAACTTAACAAATGGTTAGTGCTTTGGTGCTTCATTTTGCCAGCTTTACAACTGCATCATTCAGCACAGATTAGACATTAGGCCACTTTTCACTTCAAAGCCAATGTACTTACGGCCTTTTCTGTCCATCAACAGCAAAGAGGAAAAGGGCTAAAATGAGCCCTTTCCAAACACAAATCTCCCTCACAGCCATGAAGAGCAATCATCCAAGACTAGACAGAAATCAAGAGTCTCTTTCAGAAACCCTGCAGCACTTCTGTTAAGATCCACACTGCTCTACTGCTTAACTCTAAATCAGCTGCACTGATGCCGGCGTTATTTAAACGCTCTTAATAATTCAGAACAGCTTGATTTAGCACTCACAGGCAATCTGGACATCTTTAGGGCGGAGCCCCGGTAATTAATCACAGGGTTGCCAACTCTAGGCTTGTTAGAAATGCACCTTGACTCGCAGTCATCACTATTATCCTGGAATATCTGATCGATAAACGGATGAAGCAGGATTGCGATGGACATGCTGTAAACCATCCCTCCCAGACACGACATTCATGTCTATTCGAACCCACTGCATATTATTTTTATGGATGTTTTGACGAGATTGACTTGTTTTGAAGGATGCATCAGATGTATCCTTCGCTGCCTTAACTCACCCACAATTCTTTGCACACATTCCAATTCCCGAAAATAAACGGATGGAATTAAATTAGTCAGATCTTAAACTCAGCTTAAACTTTAACTCATAATAAACTCAGAGCTTTTCAGTCTGCGTTTATTGTAAAATGTAAGAAAAAAATAATGTTTTCAGACATGAAAGCATGTTATATTTCGTTTTGCCTTAAATTAATCGCTAACTTTTCTGATCTTCCTTTGTGTTCAGCAGAAGAGAGAAACTCATGCAGAAATTTTATAAAGGTACAAATTATATAGTTTTAGGTATAGGACCTATGTTACTTTAATAAAGAGTTTTACTTATTTAGAATAGTGAGAATTACAGCTTTAAGGCAATAAAAAAAAAAAGCGTAGTGGAGCAAAAATCCACAGTTTTAAATGATTGGTTAGATTTAGTTTCTAAAGTGCACTATGGAGAGAATAACATGAAACTGAGCAAAAGTAAACATTTTTCTAAGATATGGCCACCTGTAGAACTAAGAATATTCTATAAAATAAAGGAATACATATTATTAACCCTTTCATGCATTGATTTTGGAAAATATTATTTTTTAAAGATTTGTAACAACTTATTATATTCGTAATGTCTGCTTGACCTATGCTGTCCCTGTTTGGAAGACAAAATGCAAATTTGTCTCGGTGTGTATGTGTAAATTTGCCATTTAATACCGTAATATTTAATTTTGAATGGTTATGTTGATATATTTGTTAAATGTCTTTATCACAATATAAGACAATCCATATCATCTTTGCAAAAATAGATCAGATATGAATCCACTGTTGCAGTTAGGTTTTTGTTGTATAAAAACTTCATTTTACTCAATTTTAGTTTCTAAAATACTAACATTTAGCATAATTTACTGCACATACTAATATTATTTTTTTACCTCAAATGACCCTGTATAAAAGTTTTTCACAGATATGCCTGGGGAATTTGGCACATGCATATCGCTGTCACCTGTCAGGCATCTTGGATTGCTGTCATCAAGCATAGACAGTAAAAGAAATGGACACAGCGACCCCATTGGATTCAACGGAGACAAAGTGAAGTCAATTAGAAACTCTTTATAAAATCTTCCATAATGTGAAAGCAAAATGGCCAGGATCTGTGCATGACTTAAGAATTTTCAGAGATTCACATTTATGCACATTATTTGAAAGTGGTAAGGAAAGTTCCACAATTAAATATCAAGCTCACTTTATTACATACACTTATGCTGATCCTAACAGAACTGCATTTTTCATAGGTGATTATGACATGTTCCTGCAGACAGGTGTTTTATGACCCCATTCCCTGACCCAAACCACTTACAATGCAGCTCTAGCCAGGACAAGGGCACACAATGAAATGAACTTTGGCTAACTAAAGGGAAGATGTCAGTGTCTGAAAAGTCTGAGGGTTGCACACCTGACAGGGCCTGTGTCATTGCTGCATGTGCCATATTACACAACATTGCCCCCCCCCCCCCCACCCACCCACCCCACACACACACACACACACACTTTTCATTAAATGTTTAATAAAATACAAATATGCTTAGTTCCTTGAGTTTTATTTCAATTGTTCTTTGTAAAGAAAACAAGAGATATTAGACACATGCCTCATGCAACAAATAAAAAGGAAAAGTTGGCTATACACTGTCCACCTGTAGGCCTATGTCTCCTCTGTCTGTGCAGACTCTTCTGTAGGCCTTTCTGTAGATGTGGAATCCTGCAACTTATATTGCAGCCATAAAGCATACAAGTATAAATTAAGTAAAGTTATTTATGCACTTGCAGGTAGGCTAGTTCCTCCATATGACAGTTATCTGAGAGGGTTTAATCATGGAAACAAATGGACATTACAAAGTCTTATACTTTCTGTAATGATTCCTGTCTTGTGTTTCCCTCGTCTTGTGTGTACTTTAGTTATTTCCTGTTCTGTCACGTTTTGTAGTCCTTTGTAGTTTTTCTAGTTTATTAGTATCCCCAGGTGTTTTCTCTAGTCACACCCCCCTTGTTATCTTGTTTAGCTGGTTAGTCACTGTATTTATACCCTATGTCTTGGTTCAGTGTTTGTGGGTTCTTGTCATTTGTGATGTTGTTTTAGTTTGGTTGTTCTGTTCCTGTGTCTTGTTCCCTTATCTAAGTCTGTCTTGTTTCAAGTTTATTTATTAAATCTGTTGCTTTTGGATCCTGTTTCCTCCGTTGATTCAACCCTGCATCGTCACACTTTCTTTCCTTTGGAAAGTTAGAAAATGTCCACTTACTGCACATAGATCAGCCACCACTTTCTTGGGAACAGATACAAGTGTTGGTGTATTATGTAAAAGTGCACAAAAGAGGAAAACACAATGTCATTACAATGAACTACACTGGGGAAAAATGTGATCAATAACTCATGGCAAAATATTTTTACATCAACATAAGTTTATCAGTTTTCACTTTCACAAGTCAAAGCAATTCATCATTACTCAAGTTTTAACAGTTGAAATGACTATACGGCCTTAATTTAATGCAGCAAAAATTATTTTACAGTGAAGGCTACTAAGATTTTATTTATTTTTTTCTCAGCCTTTTTCTTGGTTGCTTTTATAAACAGACAACCATGTATTTAACAGTGGCTTTTATAAAAGAGACTATAATATAACAAAAAATTACCATTATGTAGAATATTTTTGTATTTCACTTCTATTTGTTCTCATGTGGTGACTCTGACATTACAATGAACAAAGTAATTATGCAATTATTAAAATACAAATAAGGCTAATAAGGGATAAAAACATCTAACATGGCCACTTCTAACGGATTTAAATTGTCTGCTTTTTGCCAGCCCTCTCTCCTGGCTTTTGCAGACGTTGAGGTGTTCCCTGGCGTTTGATTAAACATTAAAATTCCGAATAAACTTCGACTATTAGTTCTTGCTCTGTTGAGGAGAAAAACTGTGCGCTCTTTGGCCACGCTGAACAGCCAATAGCAGAGTTGCTTATCAATGTTTCTACTATCGATACATATCCCCTTTTAAGCCAGCGCATGAACGCGCAGTTATCTCAGATAACTCAATCCAGCGATTCTAATCATAAACAAGAGTGTTCGAAGAACCCAATTAGCCGGATCATGATTAGCAAGATGATATCATCTTAGATGTGTCATTTGATCTCGGATGTAATAAGCAACGTACGAAGAACGAGCCCCAGGGGCCTGTTTCAATAAGCAGGTTCAAACAACTCCGAGTTAAAACTTGAACTGAGTTGACTTACCCTGAGCTGGGAAACTCTTAAGTTTTTCGGTTACAGAACAGCTGAAATGAGTAAGTTCAATCAACTCTGAGTTGACTGACTCTGAGTTAAGCGCATGCACCACAACTATTCGCTAGTTGCACGTGGCCGCCATTTTGGATTTCGAATCAGCGAGGGTATGCTTAGACACTTCCGGTTTTGCATTATGCCCGGTGTGCAGGCAAACTGATTTGCCTGAACTGAGCGGAAGTAGGAAGTCTGACGTATTCAGGCTAACAAAGCAAGTTTACAGTAACTGCAAAATAGGGGTAAAATATCAAATTAAATATGAGGATTGATATGTACAAAGAATAAGCTAATAAAAAGTAACAAAACAGCCACATGTCCAATAATCTACCTACAACTACTTAGGCTGGATGACAGGATAACTTTAAAGACATTTTTCTCAGTTCTGCACTCTGCATAGTTACTGCCTTTTTGCTTTGTAGGGCAGTAAAAGTTACCTCTTTCAAAAACGGGCTTGACTTACTCTGCTTTATCAGATTTAACATGCCCCCCATTCTGAAACAGAAAACCCAGAGTTTCCCTCATAACATTCTCAGTTTTCACTTAACCTCCTTTCTGAAACAGGCCCCAGATCCTGTTACAAAAGTGACAAGATCCATCATCACACATATTCAAGCATTAAATAGATGGAGGATATGCATATTTTTAAGGACCTCAATTTATTTTTCTACATTAATTAGGTTATTAGGCTAATGCTTTCTGGTTTGTTATTGTAAAACTGGCTACACTGGATATTAGTCTACTGAATGCCTTCATACATTTATAAAAATAAAATTGCCATGGTTGTATTTTTTTTTTTAATCTTCAACAGTCCTTGATTGATAGATGCTTGCAAGCAAAACAGCGGTTTTAAATGCAAAAAAAAAAAAAAAAAAAAACGGTAACTACATTACGACCCGCAAACAACTGCGTAAGTAAACCGAAATTACGGTGTACGTTTCTGTAATTATAGTGTACTTCTGTGTAGGTATAAGGGAACAATGTTAAGTTTTGGGTAATAAAGGGGTAACAAGCAGATATATAACCTGCAAAGAGCTCTGTAAGTAAACCGAAATTACGGTGTACGTTTCTGTAATTATAGTGTACCTCCGTGTAGGTATAAGGGAACAATATGTTAAGTTTTGGGTAATAAAGGGGTACAATCAGATATACAAGCAAATTATTTATAATGTAATAATTTTAAAACTAACAGGTACCTATTCTGTTAATATATTCCAGGCAAAAATTGTACGTCTGTTGTATATAAACGTTTTCTACTGTTCCTATAGTGCAACAGCCCTCAGGAGTCCCCAGTCGAAGTTAATAAAAAGAAGAGGAAGAAAAGCAAGAGAAGCAAATAAAGGGAGGGGGGGGGTATAATGTGTTACTTTGTCTTTAAACAACAATGTTTTAAGATAAAAGTGTTTTGACTTTTGTAAAATTAAAGTCAGAAATTAAATGGGATCCTTTATTGTATATTTACTGCACTTACCCTGTAACCACACAGAACAAGGGGGTAACAAGCGCCACTTTAATTTACAGCCCGCAGGAGTTACACTTACCCTGTAAATACACCGTTGAAACGGGTAACAAACACTACTTACTATGTAAAAATATGAAACACTATTTGCACAGTAATTACAGAGAAAGGTACTCTTATAAAAAAAAAAAAACTTTTAATTACACAGTATATTTGCCCTGACATTTAAGTGTCATTGCAATACAATGTGAAGTTTAATTTATAACCCACAGATGTCAATTACCCTGTAACTACATTGCACAAGAACATATTTTGCCAGAAACGTGATAACTTATATACAACAGACGTACAATTTTTGCCTGGAATATATTAACAGAATAGGTACCTGTTAGTTTTAAAATAATTACATTATAAATAATTTGCTTGTATATCTGCTTGTTACCCCTTTATTACCCAAAACTTAATTATTGTTCCCTTATATCTACACGGAGGTACACTATAATTACAGAAACGTACACCGTAATTTCGGTTTACTTACGAAGTTCTTTGCAGGTCGTAATATAAAGTGTTACCAAAAAAAAATAAATAATAATATTAACCTTCCGTTTACAGATTAGCCTTTTTCTGGAAAACGTCAAGTTCAAGCTCAGACAAGTTGATAACAGCCACTGCCCGAGTGAACTACATTTTAGTCATGTTACAAGGATTTTAAGTCACAGGACAAATAGAAACTCATGAACATGCCATGGCAAACAAAACAGGCAACAAAAGGACTAATTGTATAAAAGCATTTATTTAAGTCATGCATCCTAAAGCCAGTACTGAATCGAATCATGGACAGGGGGATGTGTAGGTTGTCTCAAATGAATCACCCGAAAGGGGAAACAGATTGAACTGGATCATATTCAGTGAATTCAGCCAGAGCAATGAATGATTAGGATGAAAGCATACTTGTCTGATAGTAGTCAAACATTTATGACTGCTGGCTTGATGTCTGATAGTAGTCAAACATTTATGACTGCTGGCTTGATGTTTTTCAATGCAAGAACCCGTTTCAGCTGCAGAGTGTAACTCATGGGAATGCCTTTGTGAACCTGCGAGGCAGAAATGAACAACAGCACAGATGCACAGCACTCGATAAGATGGCAGCTAGTAATATACCCAGTGTACAGTCTCACCTCTTTCAGATACACTAGGACATGATCATCTTCAGTATCAACTCACTCTATTATCGGGTCAAATCTTTCAAGCTGAGGGGAAAAGACCATTGTTTACAGACAATTACAATTGATGGATCATCAAGCATCTTAGGACCTTCTAAATCATCTTAAACGCATACGAACCGGTGACGTATCTGCCGTGAAGCCTGACTGTAGCTTGTCCGCTAGAACCATGTTAGTGCTTGCTTTTACACCATCATACCTGAATTAAGGTGATGAGGGAATAATTAAGGTGATGAGGGAATAAAGAGGTTCAGTCAACATGAACACCACAACTTCCCTTTGCTAGTCAAACATTAGCTGATTTCAGGACACAAAACGAAAGGTTCTTACTTCACTGTGAAGTTTAACATGAGATTGGCTCCAAGCGGTTGGCAGTCTCCAGTCACATTTGCTTCACCGCTCAAGGTTTGTGTGGCTTTAACAGGCATTGGGATGTTGTAGAAACATGTAACCTACAGTATAAGTATAGAGCAAACAAAGCACAGTAAGATTTGGATGTGCACAACAGAAACATAGGGTGATATACAGACCTGTACAGACACACAAGTAGATCCCGATGCATTAACACTATATTTGCCAGGAACGTTCATCAGTGGCTTCTCCTGATACAGCAACCTGTTGTCCCGATTCACCTTGAAGCTATAAGAGTCTCCTACTACTGAGGACTGTACGGTAACAGTGCTGGAGCCGTCCAAGCTGAACACTTGAGCAGAATACACCGACAGGGCATGAAGAGCCACCACAGTGTCCTAAAAACAAGTACCAGATTAAAAACTCCTCAAATGATTGCACTCATGTATGGTAGTTAGAGGCACCTGGGTGGAGGAAAACCCTCCATAGGGATTCTGCTGGGTCATGAGCCAGTTGACAATGCGGTTAGCATAGCCCAGATTAGCTGTCGTGAGAGGCTGAATGGTAAGAACCGCTAGCAGAACGTAAGAGCTGATCTCCACTGCCAGAGTATCACCAGATGTCGTCTGAGACCAATGGAGCTTAGTGCCTTAGAATGAGATGGAGGGGGAAGTTAAAGCCAAAGACCCTGATGAATCAACACCAAGAGGCTGGTAAATCTCACCATCAGAAATGGCATGGTTGTCCAAGGCAGTTAAAAGCTGTGATCGAGTGGTGGTCTCTCCAGCCAGACTGAAGGTGTAGGCCAGCAGAGCCGTGGTGTAAGTGTTTCCCAGGTTCCCATCGACAGGCCTCAAGCATGACAGAGCGTTGGTAATGACAGAATCCTTAAAAATCAGAGCAAATATTAGACAGCCAGAACAGGAAGGTCATCTGCAAGGATCTCCTACAACTACTGGAGATGTTTTTACCATGGTGGGGACACCTAGTTCAAGCAGTGATGCAACCGTGTAGGCAGTCATGGTCACACAGTCACCAACTCCACCCTAAAACATACAGATACACTAATTTAGAAGAACTGTCACGCACCATGTCAATTGGTTTACAGCATAGTTTAAGAAACATGTAATGCACCTTCATGTCACTATGGTACAGTTTTCCCTGCTGAATGAAACAGCCGTCTGAACCCTGCTTGCTGATCAACCAATCCTTTGCACTCTGCAGGACATGTGGATCAATGAAGATAAATTGCCTTGCTAGACCAAAAGACCTCATGACAAATGCGGTCAACCTGGCCATGGAGAAGAGGTCACAAACCGAACTTACAAACGGCTGGTGCCACAGATTATACACAACAGTAGAACAGTGTGAAACTCACCATGTATTTGATTCATCATTACCAAATGTGCTGTATGAACCATCGTTGTGCATGTAGTTCAGTTGTCTTTGGTATCCTAATTGGGGCAAAAGCCACATGTAAATTTGTCAGGGAGTTAGACAGACTGGCACACTCCAAGTGGAAGAGAAGGACTAAACCTCCTTGGAATTTAGTTTCCTACGTATATAGTGGATTTGGTCACCCATACCGCTCTTAAGGTATCCTGTGGCGGTCTCTCGGATGGCTGTGGTGAGTTGCCCCGTGACTTCCAGGTACAGCAGGATGTAAATATTGGGAGCAAGAACAATCATATTCTGTTCTCCACAGCCATACGGCGTCTGTAATAACCTATCCAGATTCTTCAGCACACGACCCATAATATCCCCTACAATTAGTCAAGCAAAAAAAAAAAAAAAAAAAGTTATTCAAAATATTACCTGACAGTTTCTACTGAATTAAAGGTTTTACCGAGGACTGAAACGGAGCATCTGGCAGATCCTTGAACCACGTTTGTTGGAAACGTCAGAGTCACATCTTCAGACAGAACGTTTCCTGGAGACCAAAAAGAATGGATCAGTATTGAGCTCTAGTCAACTCACCTTCGTTTATATAGCACTTTTAACAAGGGAGAGACTAGTTGACACTTCAGGGCTGCGTTGCCGTCGTGTCCATGCGCAGATCCTTCATCAGATCTGGATCTGGCAGACTATGGTAAATCTCAGAATAAACAGACTAATATTAGCGAAAAGACCATTCTTCTTATGATGTGACGAGTACATCAGGTGTTATGGGAAGCGTTCCCACCCAGTTCCGGCTAAGTTTATGCGGCCCAACATTGAATTATAGAAGTTGATAATGTGCCATGTGTATGCTAGGTTAAAGAGATGTGTTTTTAGTCTAGATTTAAACTGACAGAGTGTGTCTGCTTCCTGGACAATGTTAGGAAGACTGTTCCAAAGTTTTGGTGCCAAATAGGAAAAGGATCTACTGCAAGCAGTTTGATATTCTAGGCATTATCAACTGGCCAGAATTTTGAGATTGCAATAGACTTGAAGGACTATAATGCGTTAAAGAGCTCACTTGCTCAAGTACTGGGGAGCTAAACCATTTAGTGCTTTGTTAGTAATCTACAGTATTTAAAAAAAAAAAAAAAAAACACGATGTTTAATAGGGAGCCAGAGCATTGACAGAGCTTATATGGTCATAAATCCTGATTCTGGTAAGAAATCAAACTACAGCTGGTCCAAAACACAGCAGCTAGTTTATTATGCGTGCAGGGCAACCACCCATTAGAGCATTACAATAATCTAGCCTTGAGGTCATGAATACATGTACTAACTGTTCCGCATTTGTCATTGAGAGCATATGTTGTAATTTAGATCTATTTAAGATGGATGAATGTGGTTTTACAAATACTAGAAGCGTGGCTTTTAAATGAAAGAGGCATCAAAGAGCACACCCAGGTTCCTAACAGATGAAGACTTGACAGAACATCAAACCTCATGCAGAGGTTTTTAGTCCAATAATTAGATTTTTTTTTTCTAAGAAAGTAGTAAAGAAATTACTAGTCATCCAGTTTTATATACAAGTTCTGTAGTCCGTTAATTGGTAAATTTTGTAAAGGAGCGAAGAAACACAGCTGAGTATCAGCATAACAGTGAAAACTAATGCCATGCTTCCTAATTACATCTCTAAAGGGTAGCATGTACAGAGTGAACTCTAGGCTAATGTTTGGCTGTACAGGGAGAATGTATTGTGGAATCATTGAGTGCAAACAAACCCTTTGGACACAGTAACCAACTCTGGGTGTTTGTCCTTTCAACTCCTTCAGGCTATGAAAGCAATAAGACACCACATCAGTAAAACAGCATGGGCTCCATGATCAAACTCCTGAAGGCTGTTTAACACTCACCAGGACAAGTAGACTTCGAGTGACTGCGTCAATGCGTCCTCTCGTTGGCATAGTCACGACTTCAGTGCCACATGGAGTCTGGGATGGTTCAGCTGAAGCATTGACAGTCACATTGACCATTCCTGCAGTGACAGACAGGAAGTGAGCAACACCTAATACACTTCTAGTTTACAGACAAGTGGTCCAAAACTGGCCTAGGACAGAAGCTGATAGAACCCATTTGAAGGTCTTTCTCCCATTGGCACATAGACAGGATGAATATGGATCAGCATATGGTTTAAGAGTGAAGTCTGTGGATGAAGCTGGAGTTACTTTAACCTGCCAATAAAACAGAGCACATGGAGCAAAGACACATGACCTTCATACAGATCCATTATATAAAGAAATAAACCATGACAGACCATGATGCACTTGGATAGATAGCTGAAGACTGTGGCCTTCAGATCAAAAGACTCCCCACGGACGATTGAGTACGGAAGGGAGAGCTCCAGGAAGAAGGGCTGGAAAACCGTCAGCAGAGCAGGAGGAGCCAGACCGAAACCTTTTGAGGACAGACAGAACGCCTCAGTCTCCCATGTGGTGATGGTGTCAGGAACAGTGAGAGGAACTTGTGTGGATCCAGTGTCTCTGCAGGACAGCAGAAGAGAGAAATAAGGGGAACAGGAGAAATAAAAACTGTGGGCAAGTATATTTAGAAGAATACAAGATGTTCACCAACCCCACTTGAGCAAGCTGCCAGAGCCATGTTTCTGGAAAGTAAGTCCTGACAGTCACTTCAAAAGAGCTTCCAGCACTTTCTGCTTCTAGAGGAGCCATTTCAGCCGGAGCCACTATGCCATCAACCATTGCCATAGGATGACCATGAAAATTCACTGAAAAGAGACCGATTTTACACCCATTTACTCTGAACTGTCAGTGTCTGCAGAATAAATAGGGTTCATAACGGCCCCTCTTTTCATTTATAAAAAAAAAAAAAGATTAAAACATCCAAAACAAATTTTCACTGAAAGAATTGACTATCTGCATAGACCTACTTTTTGGGAATCTGGGATACAGCGGGCAAGGAGGGGCTCGCATGTCGAGATTTGTTGCGATCTTCAATCCCAGGCTCTGTCAGTAACAAGTCAAAACACAAGACAAATTCGAAGTCAGTGACTATGCATTATTCAGTGACTACATGGTCATGAATGATTTTCTACCTTGAAGGTTGTATAGGCTTGATTTGTAGGAAAACTGTAGGAATGAACTCTTTGAAAAGCTAAAATGGGTTGAAAAAGTAGACGGGTTCGAAAACCTAGACACTCTGGTTCTTCCAGAATGCTGTATGGGTAACGTGATAGCGATCGCACCGGGAGCAAGTCAAACACCTGAAACAGTGGAAAATTGTTTAACTAATAGCATTGATGTTTGGCATGTTATGTCAACGTTTATAATGTTAGACAATGTACATTATTACATGGCTTGACTGAATTCCAATGCAGAATGCGGCGCATTTTCAATAATTTGTGTCAAATTAATTATTTATTTTGTAGGTAGCCATGTAATAAGCAGGATAATGTATAGAGAGGCGGTCGTTATAGCGAATAACAAGCCCTTCAGGCTGTCAGCTTATTCGCTAAAACGACCGCCTCTCTATACATTATCCCTTACTTAAATTATATCATAAAAGCCACATAATAGCATAGGTTTGTTCAATTGATCCATCAGCATTACACAAATTTTAAAGTTGATCCTGAATGTCAAGACCAACAAGAATTTAAATCAACTGCACATGGATACCATTTTAGCACTCAGACGTCTTCCTGGCTCCATAATCCGGATGCTCTGATCTACAGCACTGATGCCACACAGAGATCCTGCTTGAGCAGAGACAGTGAGAATGTTTCCTTCAGCAGGAACGGCCGTAGCAGGAGAGAACTGTAGAGACACCTGGAACGAGGACCAACACACTTTAGGACAAGTTACCATTCGAAGCCAAAAGATGCTAGTGCACATCATACCTGGTTTTGGAGACACGTTTCTGTGTCAAACGACGCACTAGCAACAACAACATTCTCACTGGGCAGAACACAGTAGACCAGAATCTGCACAACTGGAGCCATATCGACACTGACAGACAGCTGGAACGACACAGAGCCGCTCGTGACTGTATTAGAAGCCCTTGCTGTGACTGTCTGAAATTCATGGAAGACGATCACTCCTCTGGACAAGACCTGACAAAGACACAGAGTCATAAAACATGTTCCTAATTTAAAAAAAAAAAAAAAAAAAAAAAAAAGGGTGTCCACTCACCATATAGATTATGTCAACAGTGTAGTCGCCAGCCTCTCCAACAAAAGAATACTTCACTGTCACTGGAAACACAGCACCACATTTGAGCGGCTGCTCGAGCTTCTCTATAGTCAGTTCACTAGATGGGTTACTGGAAGCATCAGGTTGGAGAAGCTGAACAACCCTTGTATCTGTAGTGAAGTATGATGATTTGGAACCATAAACGACCTCTGGAGTCGCACTTGCCTGGGGAACAACGAATGCAATCGGTTTCTTGAGAGAGAGATTAAAGGGTCATGAAACCCAGTATGACATGTCTATCATTGGAAAGTTCCACATGGTGTCATGAATAATTAAGAGAAAGTGTCTTCTCATTGGATAAGAAAACTCAGTCATGAATAATGAGACACCGATGAGTCAAAGTACTATAGTCCTCTGCCACGTCACAGCCTGTGACGTGGACATGACGAAGACTTTAAACCCGGAAGACGAAAATAGCGGAAAAACTAAAATTTAACCATTTTCCCCCGTACTATTAAATCTAACAGATGCTAACATTGTCTTCAATGGTGTTCACACATACCGCTGTTAAATTTTTTTTAATAAAATTTGGTTTAGAGTTTAATGATCCTTTAAGAAGTCTACATTCCACAAGATACGGATAGCAAATTTTACCATGAGATTGAGAGCAGCTTTAGGAAGATTAGCAGTGCTGAGGGAGAATGAGGCCAGCCCTTTCTGGTTTGTGGTCAGATTCAGCAGCAGTTTGTTGGGCCAGCTGTTATGATCCAGGAGATAAACCACTTTGTTTGCAATTGGAGTATCATCGAAACAAGACACGGATATCTGTTGGGAATGATCAAGGTTAGGAAAGGGAACCAATGTGAAGGCTTCTGCAACAAGGAATTAAACTTTACTTGCCTTTCCATTAATCATTGAACCAGGTTCAAAGTAATCAGGGATGTCCACAAACGTGACCTTGCCGACTTCAAATGTAATGGAAACTGTTGCAGATTTTGACATCAATACATCTGAGGAAAGAAAAACAAACACACCAAATTAACAAGCCAACTTCCTCCATACATGTGCTGTTGGGTCACATCAGCCAATAGCTCACCTGTTCCCTCCTCAGTGACATTCACATTTACAAGAAAAGTGTCTTGCAAATTATTTTCAAATTTGGTGTTGAAAAACCCTGATGTATTGACGGTAAGGGAGGCACAGCCTGTGGCATTTATCTGGTAGCAGAATAAAGAGTCACATTTAAGTGGGGCACACACAGAAGTAAAACCCTCCACTGTAAGGCAGGAGTCACACACCTTTGCAGTTTGATTCAGGCACCAACGGGTCAACTCAGGAACCACAACGTATGGAAATGGCTTGCGACATACTTCCACGAAGGCTTGACCAGGTACAGGTTGGCCATATGTGTATCTGGGAAAGGTCACAAGGAACAAGATCAAGTGACCAACCACAAGGCAAGAAATGTGGCAGCAAGAAAATAAAAGCATCACTCACTTGGCACAAGCCTCGACTTTCAGTCCCACATCTGCAACGCTGTACGTCAGTGGTGTGTTTACGGTCACGTCAAACTTGGGCAAAACTAAACCAGAAACAAAATGCTTTAGATAAGACCTCAGTTCTGTCATTGAACTACTGCACATTTTATACAACACTGACATACCGTATTTTTTCACCTCAAAAACCTGAGAGATCATTTGGTCACCAATAAAAGCCTTTAGTGTGTACATCCCTATCTGAGCCTCTGGGTTTAGATCGTGAGAAAGCTGCAATATCCACCCCGTGGAGGAAATGTTTGTCCACTGACCAATCCGGTTATTGTTATTGTCCTATTAAAACAATGAACAGCTCAGAGAAAAAAAACAGCAAAAATACAAAGAGCTGCGTCAGCTCCATTAAAAGACTTGCACAGGAACAAATTCTCACCTCCACCACCACCAGATTGTACTGAAAGACACAAAGACAGGAATATTAGGCATTTAAAAAGCACAAACATTTATGCAGCAAAGTGCAGAATTCTGCATTAAATACCAGCAAAACATTTGCAATTTGTTCATGGTCAGGCCTTACCATCTGATCAACAGGCACAAATTTGGTATCCATTGCGACAACTCTGAAATTCACTGCAAAACCAGCAATAAACTCAGATTTATTGCATAATGCACTTAAGGACGATTAGAACGTGGACATTCTACACTTTTATTATTAAACCAAGGATCAATCACAGCTCACCCATTTGTCCTGGATTGTAGATGGGTTTGTCTGTTTGGATGAAGGTCAAAGGCTGGTAACGTCTGAACATGACTTTTCTCTCTACAGTCGCTTTGAAGACCTTCCCTTGGACTTCTACCTTCATCGTCTGCACAGATTCTCCATCAATTTGAGGAGCCTGTAGAGAAAGTTAACCTACAAACCAGACAAAAACAACAAAAAACAAAAACAAACACTTGATTTAATGACAGACCTGGAAACTAAAGCAGCGGTGAAATGGCTTTGAAGAAACTCGCTGCACAATTTGAGTCATTTCATTTTCCTCATCAAGCAGAGAAACTGTCATTGTAAGACTCTCTTGGGGTTTCAGAAGACTTGCACACAAATTGGCAGCAGATCCAGTTTCAATCACTGCAGGGAACGTCACCATGAATAACCTGTGTAAACATCATAAAGTTTAGGTTCAGAGACCAAAATTAATCGGGTCAGAATATGTGCACATTGGTTAAACACTTACAGAAAGTGGCTGCCTGGTCTGTGAATCAAAACTAGCTTAATGGCCAATCAAAAATAGCCCAAAGCATCATCTCCGTCAGAGGGTGAGTTGGAGTGGGCAGGCGGGGTGGTATTAGTGCTGCACGATTAGTGCTCACGATGTTTACTAGAGCCCTACCACATGTTTCCCTACCACATTCCTATGTCTTGGAGTCTCTAAGCTGATGATTTGAATCAGGTGTTTGATTAGGGAAACATTCAAAGTGTGCAGTGTATGGAGGCCTCAAGGAATATGGGTGAGAAACACTGTACTAGAGGTTCTGATAAAATGTTAATTGCTGCAGCGCATTTAAAAATAATTCAAATTTTAAATATTTTGTTACAGAATAAGCGTTTAATCTCTTGAATGATTCACTGACAATATATTTGTACATTCGTCGCCACTTAGTGGCATGTAATCAATACAAACATTTGATGCGACAAGTTACATTTAAAAAAGTGGTTCAATCCATTTTGATCGCTACAGTAGACATCCATGTACAGCATTTTCTGCCAATTAAGTGATCAAAATAAACCAAAACCAGATTCACCATTTTATTATAGAAAAATGTACGTAAAAGACAAATAAAAATTAATATTGATTTCAGTCACAATGCTTCATCCCTGTCAAATTGAAAAAAAAAAAATGCAATTGGTGATTTGACATTTCATTTTAATTACAATCTTGAGGCAAGCCTGCTAATATAAAGGCAAACGTGAAAGACACTGCAAACAGTTTTTACAAAGCTTATCAATGCTCATGCAATAGTGGCAATACAAATTAAAATAAATTCTCATTTTCAGTTGACCAATGTGCTGCACAAACATAACGATGCAATAAAACTAACACAATGCAATATAACTTCCTCATTGACTATATGCCAAATAAAAATTAGTTAACCTAACAGACAGTGATGCAGCTACTGAAAAGGCTCATTCACCCCTGCATTTCAGCTTCAACTTGGAATGCATAACGATCTCTGGTTGGATGACTGGAGAGACAAATCAAAACTGGACGATATTCAGTTAATAAATCAGAGAGGTAAGGAGGGGCCAAACAGTTTAAAGATTTAAACCAGTATAAAGAACATAAAACTAGCGTAACATGTTTTTTTTTTTTTTTTTTTTTACTGGTTAAGAGTCTTGCAGCTGCATTTTGAACTACAGTATCTGCAACCAGGATAAAGATGACTGGCTAAATCCCAAAATAAAGCAAGTTACAGTAATCCAATCTAGTCTAATGAAAGCATGAATTAGCCTATTTTTTATTCACCTGACAGAATATAGGTTTTACTTTTACTAGTAGTCAAAGCAGCATGATTTTACCACTGTATTCTAAATTTCTAAATACAAAAATCACTTCATTTTCAATTGTTGCTTTGTGTACGGTTTTCTGTATAATGAAATGATTAATCTGGTTTTAGTTTCTCTATTATTTATTTGATTCATTGTCTATGGGAGACATTTTTAATTTTGACTGTGTATAAGCCAACTTTTAAGTTTAATGTAATATGATATATAATAATAATACTGTGTTTGGAAAGACTGTTTGTGAAACGGTTTTGTACCAATACATGAAAACCACTCTCTGGATCAGCAGCAATGCAGATTTGAACGTTCCAGTGTGATTTTGTCAGTGGTTTGATAGACACGGGCAAATCATTGTCATGGGTAAAAGACTGCATGAGTGTTTAAAATGGAGAAGGCAATTTTTTTAATGATTAATGGTGCAACTCTGGAGCGCAGTGGCGTGCAAAGACCTCCTCAGGGGCAGGGGCGGACAACCAAAAAGGGCACAAAATATGTTTAATCCATTATTTCCTTGGCATTCTATGAAAGTTGACAATTAGAATGCATAACAAACGAAAATAGGGACATGATGATAAGACTACTAAATATTTACTTTTCCAAACAAGTGAGAATCAAGAAGGTAATTATGAGAAATTAATGTTTAGTTTTGATGATGTTGTAAATGTTATTATATGCATTATTAGATAACTGTTAGATATCATGGAATCAGTAACACTTTTTACAATAAGGTTTCATTAGTTAACAAATGTGTTGTTTATGGTTAGTTCATCTTAGTCAATAATGCATGCATAATAAACAAGTGAACCATGTTGTAAAGTGTTGCTTTGAAATCAAAGATATACATTCCTTACAATTTAGAGTTGGACATGGACTTATTTCATTTCATTTCACCAGATGAATTTCCCCAAGCTAATAACACTTTCTATGGCCTTGGATAAAAAAATAAAATAAAATAAAAACATTGCCAGGCTCAGAATGCGGCTGAAATCGAGTTATAGGCCACTTTTATTTTAGCTAAGCATAACTTGCATGATGTCGTAACTTTTACAGCAGCATGGTAAGATAAATGTAACTTTTCCATTTGCTTAATGTTACTGCTTGTGTAGTTTAAAGACTTGCGGCGAACTGCGTACATAGCGCTGTAAAGAAAACTCCGTCTACTTCACCTCCGACAAATTAGTGTTCATAAACGAGTTATGTATGGTCTTGAAAGAATTTCAAGTTAATAATATAACAATTTACAAAAAATATTTTTAAAGCTTGTGTCATGTGGTGCCCCCCTAGTGGTTGTGAATGGTTGGTGCCCAAGTGCCCTTATGGATAATCCGGCTCTGAATGAACAGCATTTTGGTGGGTCTTATTCATCCTTTGACCACTAGATAGGAAAATAGTTCAACATGAATTAACTTTTATCAAACAGTTAAAGCTTTGGGGATTCATTTTGCCATCTTTAAAACTGCATAAACATCAGGCTGCTTCTGTTCTCTTCAAAGCCCAAGATACTTACGGCCTTTTCTGTCCATCAACAGCAAAGAGGAAAAGGGCTAAAATGAGCCCTTTCCAAACACAAATCTCCCTCACAGCCATGAAGAGCAATCATCCAAGACTAGATAGAAATCAAGAGTCTCTTTCAGAAACCATGCAGCACTTCTGTTAAGATCCACACTGCTCTACAGCTTAACTCTAAATCAGCTGCACTGATGCCAGCGTTATTTAAACGCTCTTAATAATTCAGAACAGCTTGATTTAGCACTCACAGGCAATCTGGACATCTTTAGGGCGGAGCCCCGGTAATTAATCACAGGGTTGCCAACTCTGAAACACAGCTTTACAGTCAGGTTCGTTTTCTCCCTTGCGTTTGGTAACAAGCCCTTCCTCGTAAAACCCTAAAATTTTATATGAATATATTTAGAAAGCTTATTTCATTTTTTTTTAATTCTCCTTTAAATTACTAGATTTCATCAATAAATAATGAATAAATACTAACTGCACATTCAAAATAACTCACAATTTCATGCATAAACCTTTTAATTCAGCTCAAAAAATCACAGATTGTGTGTCTTTGCTGAACTCCTGTGGGGGAAAAATTATATAGGCTAACATAACATTTCATGACTCCACTAAATGGACTTATAGGTCTATATGGAGCAAATTAACAGTTTCCGCTGGGCCTAAAGTCAGTTTCTTTTCAGTATGCATTCAGATACACATGTAGACATTATAACATAATTTTTTGGTAAAGTTTTAGCATTTTAAGTTTGATTTTTTTTTGTGTGTGTGCTTTTTTAGGTTTTTCTGTGTATTGAAGCATTCTTCGCATTCCATTCATTTTTATTGGCGTCAAATTGACCTGCGAGCGAAGCATTGTTACCTTTTTCAATTTCAACCACAAGACGATAAAGTTTTATATGTGGATATTTTTCTTACATGAACACATCGCTTCACTTCAGAAGGCCTTTATTAGCCCCCCACATGTGTTGTTCATCACACACATGACCAGCGTCGGCCAGTAGTGAGCCTACATGTGATGTACAACACAGACGCGCTGCGCAGTTATACTACGAGAAAAAACTCGAGGCCCAGAGAGAAGGAAATGAATAGTGGAATAAAGTTGTTATTTTTGTTTTGTTTTTGCGCACAAAAAGTATTCTCGTCGCTTTATAAACTTAAAATTGAGCCACTGTAGTCACTTGGACTATATTAACGATGTCTTTACTAACTTTTCTGGGCCAGCAAGTTATAGTGTCCACAGTGTTCCGAAGATGAACGAAGGTAGCCTGGTTCTACCAGACTCTCGTACATTTAATTTGTACAGAGAGTCTGGCCTCTCTCCATTGAGAAACGTTTACTTCCTTGTAAGCAGGTTCTCTGTTAAAGTTCAAATGTATTGGAGTCACTCAGGATCTGCCATAGCCAATCGCTAACGTGTGGTCGTGACGTATGTCATGCGCCGAAACCGGCCGGAAACATTTACAAATTCTAAATGTATATTTGACACTAATGCTGCGTTCCAGTCCACTTTTAGACATGTGCGAACTTCCCTAAGCACTTCCCCTCGGGGGAATCCCTGCCGCCATTTTGAAGTGCGTTCCACTTCGTGAAGTGGACGAGGGAAGTTTATATGGACAGACCCTCATTCCCTCGATCTTGCCCGAGGGAGCGAGTCTACTTCAAATGTACACTTCAGGTACCTATATGTCCAACAATGCAGTACGACTGTGACATCACCAGATATCTCGTCTAATCACCACCACAACAGACAACTCTATAATTATATTTTTTATTTTATTTAAAACAACAAAACACACATAAACATTTGGATGCTGCATTAAACAAATTCTTAAAGGAAAAAAAAAAAAGTAAATAATAAACTCCATAGCTGATTCCAAGTGATCAAGGGCTTAGGACGTTCCAGTTCAGCCCATTGCAGTTTCCGCCAGTAGTGGGCACTCGTGCAACGTAAGCAATGATGTACATCCGAGTGAACGAGACGGAGGGAAGTTAGCGAGTGAAGGGCATGACAATTTTGGACTGGAACGCAGTATAAGGACAGTGATGTATTCAGTCAACTGTCGAAGCTGGGTCTAATCATTAACAATACGCGCTGCGGTCATTTCGGATCTGCCGCAAATGCTGTACAGTGATCACCAGGCTACTGCGCGATACAAGCCTCTTCTGCCTCCTTCACTTGGTCCTCCATTAGTGCAACAAGAGGGGAGACGACAACAACTATCGGCTTTGCATCCCTATCATTCGCCTTAGCTAACTCATTCACCATTAGCACTAGAACTGCCATGGTGGTCATTTTGACCGTTTTGAATTTTATATCTGCAATAACTTTGTTGAAAAAATAAATACAATCCTGCTGGTACCTGACTTTTCCTAAAAGTGTCTGTATTTTCATTTAAAATGTTTTTCATATAAATATCACACAAGGCAAAAAAAAAAAAAAAAAAAAAAAAAAATGAACATATTTACCTATTTCGGCCATAAACGGTCATATTGACCACACTGAATTTTGCGGTATTATTATACCAATATATATACGCAACAATAAAATGTGGTAAAAAATACACTAAACATACTGTATTCAACAACAAATCATTTAAATGTAATGATATTCAGAACAGAACAAGAATGAAAAAATAACTATAAACAAACCAAAATGAAATAGTTTATAAGCGAAAGTGAAAGTAAGCGGCGTTAGGCTCACGTAACTCTCTAATTAGAATCAAAATGTTTCAACATTTGCGATGTATTTGGATGCTAAACTATTCTTTATCATAGGCTTTGAACTTCACTCACGTTCTAATATCGACGGAAAAAATCATCACACGCATAAAATGGTACGAGTGAGAAACAGTGCAGTGGAATTTTTATATGTTAGGTTGACTATTTTATTATTATATTTTATTATGGCTATAATGAACAGGCTGCAATGCTGGAATATGGTGTGTGTGTGTGTGCGTGTGTGTGTGTGTGTGTGTGTGTGTGTGTGTGTGTGTGTGTGTGTGTCAGTGGGCGCGATCAAACAGTGGAAACATGAAAACATAGGCTACAATTTTGTTCAGGGCATCTACGAATATTATTTATTTATAAATTATAATTAAACTTGTTTAAATGTACAGTTTGATGTTGTTTTGTTTTTAAAAGACATCCTAATACAATAAATGCATTCATCTCTCAATTGGGGATTTATCATTAAAGATATAGAGTTTTGAATAGCGATCAAAATGACCGCTTGCGGCAGTTCTAGTAGTTATGGAATTCTGGCACTTCTAGTGCTAGCGGAGTGAGCTGGAAAATCAAACTTTTCCCGAACCCCGTGGGGAGGAGGGCCACAACATCATGGCCACCAACAAAGTTTAGCAAACATTGTTCTTGCTCCGGCTTTAACTTCTGTATATTCGGCAGTTTTGCAACAACGGATAGCTTTTCTCACATCTTTCTCCGCTGCCATATTCCAACTCAAACTGACGCACTACATCAACGTCATCGTTCTCAGCCACTCCCTCTGTTTGCTGATTGGTCCTACAAAAAACTGGTTTCTGTAAACCTAAGAATATACAGCAGTCCCAGACGTAGTACTGAAGTAAAATGAAATTGAGCGGAAGTACGTAGGAGGGCGGAGCCAGGCTACTATTGCACTCCAAATTTACTAAAAAATGAGCTCAATGTTAAAACTCACCAGAGTTCTGGTCAGAGAACACTGTTTGAAGGGGTGTGTCTGCTGTGAAACGTGTAAACGCTCACTGCTGTGATTTGCTGATGTGTTTGTTGGCAAGTGTCCAGATAAACTCTGATGTGTGATTGCCAGCTTAAGCGATTGGAAAGGGAGCATTCTTTGATTACTTTCTGTATACATTTAATCAGTTTAAATAAGATTATTTTCATCCTAAGTGAAACAATGTGAAGTAGGGTAAGTGTACCCATTAAGCCCACCAAAATCTAAGTCTAGATTTTTGTTCATAGATATTGGCAGTTTATAAGAAAAATGATTTGTTAAAATGCAAGATTAATCTCTCATTTTAAATTATATTATTTAGTTGATGTACATTTTAGAATATAAAATTAAGATAATTAAGGAATAAAGTCAGAAGTCTGGCATGGGCTTAATTGGTACTTTGGCACCATTTAAGCCTGCATGTGTTCCAAATAAGCCCACATCATCATTGATTCACAAAATATAAAAAAATTAAATGATTTTAAAGAAGTAAAACATCAATATATTTATTCAGTGACAGGGAAGTATTAAAAAAAATCCTTTTGCTAATGTTTGATTAGAGCCCTGGGTGGGATGGGTTGGTGTTAGTGGCCGGTGGTCTGGAGCCTTAAGTTGGCTTGACTGGAGTTGTAGCTGGAGTCAAGCTGGAAGTTTGACCGAGTGTATCTCGGGAGCCAAGCTGAGTTAGGGCTCCATACTCTGGGCTTAGGGGGGCTCCTAGTGGGCCCCCCTAACAGTCCCAGGGGCTCAGGACTGTGGGGAATGTAGGGTCCCTCTGGGAGCTCTCCATGTCCGGAATCTCAAGCCTTAACTCAGCTTGACTCCCGAATTATGCCCAGTTATACATAAAGGACTTTAGGACAAAACAGGCTCTATCTCACTTGAATGAATGTGTAATTTGTGTGCAAGTAAGGTAAGGGTAAAAGGTTAGTAAGGTAAAAGCACACAAAGACATGTTATCATTAAACACTTTCAGAAAATGTAAAGTTTGCAATTAGAGGGATTCCTCATTGAAATACATAAGGTGGGCTTAAATGGTTCCACAGTGAGTAATGGTGAAAAAAGACAACGTTTTCCTTTAAAAATGTAAGATATGTTTACAAATACATGCATGGAGCTTAAATATACTGTGGACTAAGTATCAAAGTAATTTTAATTGGGCCCACATTGAGAAATGTTACGTTTTTTTCATTCAAAGTTAGCTTGTGTTGGCTCTAGTTTGCATGCGTTTTGTGGCACTGTACCATTTAAGCCCATCTTAAAAAAAAGCTAATTTATAAAAATAATCTTCTCTACAAAAAATGTATGATGTATTTATTTATAAATGAATATAAAATGAATCACAAAACATTAATTGTTTGGAGTTCACATGCTTAATTCTTTGGCAGTCTTTCTGTAAGGCTAATGGTTTGACCTAGAGATTAGCTTTGAACACAAGTTAATACAACTCATCTTTCCATTTAAAGGAAAATGATATAAAATGATAAAGTACTATTTGTTCATACACAAAAAAACAATACATTTATCTCTTATTTGACATAAATTGCTGAAAATTGCTGAAATGTGTAGATTTCTGAAGGGTCCCGAAACACCAAAGTTTTGGGGTGACTGTGTGAGGTCCACTGCACATGAGTGGAGCTAACTCAACATTGCCAAATGTAATTGGTATGCAATTAAAAATGCCAGGGAAGTAACAAATCACTGGATTGGTTAAAATAATAAGCAGCATAAAATATTATTTTCTCTTTTTTTTAATTTGACTTCAGAGTTGAAAGTGGGCTTAAAGGGTACATGGGCTTAATGGGTACACTTACCCTAGATATTTTAATCACTGGCTTGATATACAGATTCATAAACAGTCTTGAACAATTTGAGAAAGATTGTCTGAACTTGATTACACATAAGAAATCACTGATCAGGGATTGGAATAAATATGATTACTTCCATGTTTGTGGTGTTGCTGGCAGATCCATAAAAGTCTGTTTGTTAAGCCTGTGTAGAGACTATGACTGAATTACCAAATAATCCAGTGAAATGTACCGAATACCAACAGTGCACTGCTGAGACAGTTCTCATTGTTAAAAAAAGAAACCTTAGCATTAGGATAATTTGGAAAATAATGTTTTGATCCTGTGTTGATCTTTTCACATTCACAACTATTCACTAACACTCCAGTGGGTGGGGCCAAAGATGTGGTGATGTAGACCTAGACGTTGATATTCTTCTGTAAAGAATGCAGCCGCTAGAGTTCTTACCAGGGGCGTAGAATTTAGTAGGGACGCTAGGGACGTGTCCCTACCAATATCCAGTGACACAATATGTCCCTATCAATAATTTCGATCAAAACTTAAAATATATTTATATATAACCACTGTTGTCCGGTTGTTTCTTGTGGTTTTTATGTATTATAAAGGCTATAGCCTTATTTTATTTAATCAGGAAACATCTTATTTAGATTAAAATCTCTTACAAGAGCGTTCTGAGAAAAATGCGCAATTCATAGTACACAAACGTTTAATATCTGAGTCCCGCCTGCTTAACACACATCGCTAAACTGATTGGCTTTGTTTTTTCTATCTGAGAGGCTCTTGTGTAAAGCGGTAAAAAAGTCCCCATAAAACATAAAAAACACAACATTGCTTGGTCTTGTTGAAATGAGAGGGATGTTTGATGAAGTTGAAACTCTTGTCATCCCAGTCTTATCAGATGAGGCTGAAAGAAGTTTCAGTGCTCTATAGGACACTAGGACACTGAAAACATGGCTCAGAACAATGGCACAAGTGACACTTAACAGTATTGCTGTGTGCCATGTCCAACAGGAAAAACTGGACATTGATGTGAAACAAATATGCCAACAGTTAATTGCTGTAAGTTTACTTTTAAATGAAAATTCTGTCATCATTTACTCTCCCTCAAGTTGTTTCAAACCTGTATGCATTTCTTTCTTCTGCTGAACACAAAAGAAGATATTTTGAAGAATGTCGGTAACCAGTAATGAGGGTTTTTTTTTCTACTATGGAAGTCAATGGGGTCCATCAACTGTCTGGTTACCGACATTCTTCAAAATATCTTTTGTGTTCAGAAGAAAGAAATTCATCAGTAGATGACAGAATGTTCATTTTTGGGTGAACTGTCCCTCTAATGACTGATGCAGCTCAGCTTCAGGGGATGTCCCCGTCCCCACCAATTTCAAAATCAAACCTACGCCCTTGGTTCTTACTGATCAAGAAAATATGACACTGGTTTTATCATCACTACATTGGTTACCTATAAAGTTCCATATTAATTACAAGGTATTGCTACTGACCTATAAAGCCCTAAACGGCTTAGCTCCAGTCTATTTAACGGATCTTCTATCTCCCTATAATCCATTGCGCCCTTTAAGATCACTAAATTCAAGGCTTTTGGTCATTACTAGGATATCTAGGTCCACCAAAAGAGGGAGAGCATTTTCACATGTAGCTCAAACTCTGGAATAGCCTTCCTGATACTGTTCGTTGCTCAGACTCACTCTCCCAGTTTAAAACTAGATTAAAGATGCATCTCTTGAGCCAGGCATTCATATAATATTTTCAATCTTACTATTCAAACTACAATCCAGCCTCTAGTTCATAAACGTTAGAGAACTGGCCCCCGACTGAGCCTGGGTTCTCCCAAGTTTTTTTTTTTTCTCCATTAGTTCACCTGATGGAGTTTCAGCTCACCATTAGGTCACGTGGAGTTTTTCGGTTCCTTTCCACTGTTGTCTTTGGCTTGCTCAGTTAGGGAAATTTTGGGGATATTTAATTTAATCAATTCCACTAGAAACAAACCTTGTATTTTAATTTAATACTATGAAGCTGCTTTGATACAATCTGTATTGTGAAGAGCACTATACAAATATCCTTGACTTAAAGGCAGTACAACTGCCCTGTGAGGTAACAAGTTATCACTTAAGATCCTGTCATTTTCTGGCCTTAGTTTCAATAAAGGCAAGTTTTGGAATAAGGAAGTTTTGAAACTACCAAGGTATTTTTAATGTGTAATGAACTTAAAAAAAAGTGCAGTGCAGTGCAAAAGTGCAGTTAGGAACAAGAGGCAACAGAACTGGTTGTATAGTGGTTTTATTCAAGTCGCATGTCCTACAGCCAGTACTGAATCAAATCATGGACAGAAAGATGTGTAGGTGGTCTCAAACGAATCACCTGAAATGGGAACGGAAAACGACCTGATCATTTAACAGTGAATTCAGCCAGAGCAAAGCATGATTAGGATGAAAGCGTACTTGGCTTATAGTAGTCATAAACATTGATGACTGCTGGCTTGAGATTTTCCACTTTAAGAACCTGTTTCAGCTGCAGAGTGTAACTCATGGGGACGCCTTTGGGAACCTGCAAGACAGAAAGGATGAACAGCAGCAAATACACAGCACTCAAGATGGCAGCTAGTAATATACCCAGTCTCACCTCTTTCAGATACACTAGGACATGATCATCTTCAGCATCAACTCGCTCCACTAGCGGGGCGAATGATTGGGGTGAAGAACCAAGCTGAGGGGAAGAGACCATCATTTACACAATTACAATTGAATGAGCTTCAAGCATCTTGGGACTTTCTAAATCTTAAATACAAACCAGTGAAGTATCTGCCGTGAAGCCTGACAGGAGCTTAATGTCCACTAGAACCATGTTTGTGCTTGCTTTCACACCATTGTATCTGAATGAGGGTGAAAAAGGTTTAGTCAACAAGATCAAGAACACAGCTTCCCTTTTTGTAAGAGTCATAAACTTCAGTTGGTTTCAGGACACAAAGCTGTTCTTACTTCACAGTGAACTTCAACATGAGATTGGCTCCAAGTGGTTGGCAGTCTCCAGTCACCTTCGCTTCGACACTCAGCGTCATGGAGACTTTAACAGGTGTTGGGATGTTGTAGAAACACGCAACCTATAGTAAGAGTAGAAAAAACAAAAAAAAATTAGATTTGGCTGTGCGCAACAAATATAGAATGAGGATGAAGATACAGACCTGCACAGACACACAAGAGGATCCTGATGCTTTAACACTAAATTTGCCTGGAACGTTCTTCAGCGGCTTCTCCTGATACAGCAGCCTGTTGTCCCGATTCACCTTGAAGCTATAGGAGTCTCCTCCTTCTACTGAGGACTGTACGGTAACAGTGCTGGAGCCGTCCAAGCTGAACACTTGAGCAGCGTACACCGACAGGGCATGAAGAGCCACCACAGTGTCCTAAAAACAAGCACCAGATTAAAATAAATCCTCAAATGATTGCACTCATGCATGGTAGTCAGAGGCACCTGGGTGGAGGAGAACCCTCCATAGGGATTCTGCTGGGTGACGAGCCAGTTGACAATGCGGTTAGCATAGCCCACATTAGCAGTCGTGAGCGGCTGAACAGCGAGAACCGCGAGCAGAACGTAAGAGCTGATCTCCACTGCCAGACTATCACCAGATGTCATCTGAGACCAATGGAGCTTAGTGCCTTAGGATGAGATGGAGGGGAGAAAGTTGATGCCAAAGAACCTGACGAATCAACATCAAGAGGCTGGTAAATCCTACCTTCAGAAATGGCAAGGTTGTCCAAGACAGTTAAAAGCTGTGATCGAGTGGTGGTCTCTCCAGCCAGACTGAAGGTGTAGGTCAGCAGAGCCGTGGTGTAAGTGTTTCCCACGTTCCCAACGACAGGCCTCAAGCATGACAGACCGTTGGTAATGACAGGATCCTAATATATAAATATGACAACCAGAACAAGGCTATATGCAAGGAGCTCAATACAACTACTGGATTGGTTTTACCGTGGTGGGGACACCTAGTTCAAGCAGTGATGCAACAATGTAGGCAGTCATGGTCACACTGTCACCGACTCCACCCTAAAAAAAAAAACTGCTTTAGAAGAACATTCCATTGTTCCAGTGCATTAAGAAACATGTAATGCACCTTCATGTCACTATGGTACAGTTTTCCCTGCTGAATGAAACAGCCATCTGAACCCTGCTTGCTGATCAACCAATCCTTTGCACTCTGCAGGACATGTGGATCAATGAAGACAAATTGCCTCGCTAGACCAAAAGACCTCATGACAAAGGCGGTCAACCTGGTCGTGAAAAAGGTGGACAAACTAAACAAACTGCTGGTGCCACAACATATTACACACAACAGTAGAACAGAGCGAAACTCACCATGTATTTGATTCATCATTACCAAATGTACTGTATGAACCATCACCATGTCTATAGTTCAGTTGTCTCTGGTATCCTGATTGGATCATACAGCACATGTAAGTGATAGTCCAATGAGAAGAGCAGGACAAAGCGTCCTTGAAATTGGGTATCCAACATATAAAGTGGATTTGGTCATCCATACCGCTCTGAAGGAAGCCTGTGGCGGTCTCTTGGATGGCTGCAGTGAGTTGCCCTGTGACCTTCAGGTACAACAGGACGTAAATATTTGGAGCAAGAATGATCATATTCTGTTCTCCACAGCCAAATGGCATCCGTAATAACCCATCTAGATTCTTCAGCGCACGACCCATTATGTCCCCTATGAGAGGTCAAGCATACAACCCACATCAGAAACAGTTATTCTACTAAACTTCACATGTCAGTTTCTACTGAATGAAATGTAGTACCAAGGACTGAAACTGAGCATCTGGCTGATCCTTGAACCATGTTTGTTGGAAATCCCAGAGTCACGTCTTCAGAAAGAACATTTCCTGCAGACAAGAGAAGGGGTCAGCATTGAGAGCTAGGCTAATGTTTGGCTATACAGGGAGAACATTTGGGAATCATTGAGTGCAAACAAACCCTTGGGACACAGTAACCAACTCTGGGTGTTTGTCCTTTCAACCCCTTCAGGCTATAAAAGCAATAAGACACCACATCAGTAGCAGCATGATCTCCATGACCAGACTCCAGAAGGCTGGTTATCACTCACCAGGACAAGTAGACTTCGAGTGACTACGTCGATGCGTCCTCTCGTCGGCACAGTCACGACTTCAGTGCCACATGGAGTCTGGGATGCTTCAGCTGAAGCACTGACAGTCACATTGACAGTTCCTGCAGTGACAGACAGGAAGTGAGCAACACCCTTAATATACACTTAAATTAGAGATAATCCAAAACTGACCGAGAACTGAAGCTGAGAGAACCCATTTGAAGGTCTTTCTCCCATTGGCACAAAGACAGGATGAATACGGATCAGTATACGGTTTAAGAGTGAATGCCGTGGATGAAGCTGGAGTTACTTTAACCTGCCAATGAAACGGAACACATGGAGCAAAAACACATGACATTTTCAATACAGATGAATTATAAAAAAAAAATCGTGGCAGACCATGATGCACTTGGACAGATAGCTGAAGACTGTGGCCTTCAGCTCAAAAGACTCCCCACGGACGATGGAGTACGGCAGGGAGAGCTCCAGGAAGAAGGGCTGGAAGACCGTCAGCAGAGCAGGAGGAGCCAGACCGAAACCTTTTGAGGACAGACAGAACGCCTCAGTCTCCCATGTGGTGATGGTGTCAGGAATAGTGAGGGATACTCGTGTGGATCCAGTGTTTCTGAAAGACAGGAGAAAAATAGGGGATCAAGAGAAAAATAAGGGGGATCCAGGAGAAAAACTGGGTAAGTAGCTTTAGAAGGAATTACTAACCCCACTTGAACAAGCTGCCAGAGCCATGTTTCTGGAAAGTAAGTCCTGACAGTCACTTCAAAAGAGGAAATGTCAGGTCCAGTACTTTCTGCTGCTGAAAGAGCCACTTCTGCTGCTGGACGAGGCACTCCCTCTGCTGGAAGAGCCAGTTCCTCAAGATTCACTGAAAGACAAGCAATTTTACACCAAACTGTCTTAGTATTTGCAGAATAAACAGGTTCATACTGTTACGGCCCCTCTTATTGCATTTATGGAAATTATTAAAACACCAACACCACACAATTTGTTGATCCACAAGGAGTACCCTTACCAAAAAAAAAAAAAAAAAAAAAAAAAAAGTTTATTAAAGTGTGCTATTAGTATACTTTTAAACAAAAAAAATATATATACTTTGTCTACTTTATGTACTGTACTTCTCAGAAATACAAGTATACTTGACTTACACTGACAGTATATTTGATAATATACAGCATTATACACTTTATAGCCCAAGTATATTTGGCCTATACTTGTTGATCGAGATATACTAAAAGTATTCTAGGCTTTTACTTGTTTATCATTTTAATTGAGTAGCTTAAATGCTTTAAAACAAATTACACAAGATGTTCATGTTTATATAGTATCAAGCTTTCGGGTGGAATAGCTTAGAATAAATAAAAAGTATGGAACTGAATCAGATCTTGTACACAGTGATAACCCTTACAAAAAATAAGTTACTTCAAGTTTTCTATTAGTGTACTGATTTTCAACTAAAAATAAGGTATACTTAAGTCTACATTTTATATACACTCCAATATACTTGTGTACTTATACTGAGAGAAGAGTATATTTGGCCTGTACGTGTACTCAATCTTTTAATAGAGATATACAAAGTATAACTACGTATTCTAGTTGTTTTAACTCTTGATCAAGTTGCCTATTAAATATACTTTTACGTAGTTTTTCCACATACAGTCTTATGAAACTTACATTTGAAAAGTGATTAAATTTAGTCCAAAGCGGTATTAAAATAGTACACTTACAAGTTTACTAGTACATATTGACAGTATATGTACTACATAATGTATACTTAAATACACTTGAACATCACTCAAGTATACTTTTTCATAAGGGTAACCTCACATAACTGAATGCAAGTTCACAAAGTCATGCAGAATTTTTCACTGAAAGAATGGCCTCTGCATAGACCTACTATCTGGGAAACTAGGATACAGCGGGCACGGAGGGGCTTGTACAGCAAGATTTGTTACGGTCTTCATTCCCAGACTCTGTCAGAGAAACAAGTTAAAAGACAGATTTAAAGTCAATGACTCCGTTTGTGACCATGTAGTCACAAAATACAGTTTTCTACCTTGAAGGTTGTGTAGGCTTGATTTGTAGGAGCAGGGTAGGCAGGATCTATATCAAAAGCTAGAAAGGGCCGAAAACCTAGACACTCTGGTTCATCCTGAACGCTGTTTGGGTAACCTGATAGCGATCGCACCGGGAGCAAGTCAAACACCTGAAACCATGAAAGTCATTTTTGAAAAATGTTGAACAAATTACTGTTTGGAATGTTATGTCAGAGTACATAGATGTTTGTTAAGATGCACACAAACTACAATCATAATAGGTTTGTTCAATTGATCTCAGCATTACTCAAATTCTAAAGCTGAACCTGAATGTCAGTCAAGATCAACTGCACACAGATACCATTTTTGCACTCAAACGTCTTCCCGGCTCCAAGATCCAGACGCTCTGATCTACAGCACTGATGCCACACAGAGATCCTGCTTGAGCAGAGACAGTCAGAACATTTCCCTCAGCAGGAACAGCCGTAGCAGGAGAGAACTGTAGAGACACCTGGAACAAGAATCAACACACTGTAGGACACGTCATTATACCCCACTTGAAGGCAAAAGATGTTAGTGCATATCATACCTGGTTTTGGAGACAAGTTTCTGTGTCAAACGACGCACTACCAACAGCAACATTCTCACTGGGCAGAACACAGTAAACCAGAATCTGCACTTCTGGAGCCATATCGACACTGACAGACAGCTGGAAAGACACAGAGCCGCTCGTGACTGTATTAGAAGCCCTCGCTGTGACTGTCTGAAATCCATGGAAGACGATCACTCCTCTGGACAAGACCTGACAAAAGACAAATAGATGCATAGAACATGTTTCTAAAAGAAAAAGGTGATGTGGTGTCCACTCACCATATAGATGATGTCAACACTGTAGTCGCCAGCCTCTCCAACAAAAGAATACTTCACCGTCACTGGAAACGCAGCACCACATTTGAGTGGCTGCTCGAACTTCACTATAGTCAGTTCACTAGATGGATTGTCAGGAGAATCAGGTTGGAGAAGCTGAACAACCCTTGTATCCGCAGTGAAGTGTGGTGATTTGTAACCATAAACAACCTCTGGAGTCGCACTTGCCTGGGGAACAACGAATTGCATTGGTTTCATCTGAGAGATTGGGAGAAGTCAACATGTCACAAATCAACAAATCATACCACAAGATAGAGAGCAGCTTTAGGAAGACTAGCAGTGCTGAGGGAGAACGTTGCCAATCCTTTCTGGTTTGTGGTCAGATTCAGCAGCAGTTTGTTGGGCCAGCTGTTACGATCCAGGAGATAAACCGCTTTGTTTGCAATTGGAGTATCATCAAAACGAGACACTGAGATCTGTTGGGAATGATCAAGGTTAGGAAAGGGAATCAATGTGAAGGCTTCTGCAACAAGGAATTCATTTCACTTGCCTTCCCATTAATCGTTGATCCAGGTTCAAAATATTCCGGGATGTCCAAAAACGTGACTTTGCCGACTTCAAATGTAATGGACACGGTTGCAGACTTTGACATCAATACATCTGGGGGGGGGGGGGGGGAGATGCAATAAAAATAAAATAAAAAAAGTGAACAGTGAACACACTTTAAAGCAAGTACCATTGGTCCGAATCAGCCAATAGCTCACCTGTTCCCTCCTCAGTGACATTCACATTTACAAGAAAAGTGTCTTGCATATTATTTTCAAATTTGGGGTTGAAAAACACTGATGTATCGACAATAAGGGAGGCACAGCCTGTGTCATTCATCTGGTAGCAGAACAAAGAGTCACATTAAAGTCAAGCTTGAGCAGAAGAAAAACCCTCCACTGTAAGGCAGGAGTCACACCTTTGCACTTTTAGTCAGGCAACGACGGGTCACATCAGGAACCACAACGTATGGAAATGACTCACGGCACACTTCCACCAAGGCTAGACCGGGTACAGGTTGGCCATATGTGTATCTGAGAAACATCACAAGGAACAAAATTAAGAACTGACCAACCACAAGACAATATCTGTACGTTTCACTCACTTGGCACAAGCCTCAACTTTCAGTCCCACATCTGCAACGCTGTATGTCTGTGGTGTGTTTACGGTCACGTCAAACTTGGGCAAAACTAAGCCAGAAATAAAAAAACACTAAGACCGCAGATCTGTCATTGAACTGATGCACATCATTCACAACAACTTACCGTATTTTTTCACTTCAAAAACATGGGAGATTGTTCGGTCGCCAATAAAAGCCTTTAGTGTGTACATCCCAATCTGAGCCTCTGGGTTTAACTCATGAGAAAGCTGCAATATCCACCCCGTTGAAGAAACGTTTGTCCACTGACCAATCCGGTTATTGTTATTGTCCTGTTAAAACAATGAACGGCTCAAAAAGGCAACAAAATACACAGAAAGTGGCAGTGGCTCCATTCAAAGACTTGGACCAGAACAAATTCTTACCTCCACCACCACCAGATTGTACTGAAAGACAGAATATTAAGCATTTAAAATAGACACCATTGCAGCAGTCAGTGAAGAGAACTGCAAAACTGCACATAAAAACCTGCAATACATTTGCAATATGTTCATGGCCAGACCTTACCATCTGATCAAGTGGCACAAATTTGGCATCCATGGTGACAACTCTGAAATTCACTGCAAAGACAAATTCATATTAATTGCACAATGCACTTGAATACCATCAGAACTTGTAGCGTACTGGATTATCTACACCTCTAATATTAAACCAAGGTTAATTCACAGCTCACCTGTTTGTCCAGGATTGTAGATGGGTTTGTCTGTCTGGATGAAGGTCAAAGGCAGGTAAGGTCTGAACATGACTTTCCTCTCTTCAGTCGCTCTGAAGACCTTCCCTTGGACTTCTACCTTCAGCGTCTGCACAGATTCTCCATCTACTCGAGGAGCCTGTAGAGATACCCAGTTAACTCAAACCAGACAAAAATAAAATCATGTCTCATGACAACAGACCTGGAAACTAAAGCATTGGTGAAATGGCTTTGAAGAAACTTGCTGCACAAGTGGAGTCATCCTTTTGTCATCAAGCAGAGAAACTGTCATTGTGAGACTCTCTGGGGGTTTCAGAAGACTTGCACACAATTTGGCATTAGATCCACTTTCAATCACTGCAGGGAACGTCACCATGAATAACCTGTGTAAACAGCATTAAGTTTAGGTTCAGGAACCAAAGGGAATAAGGTCAGAACATTTACATGTTGGCTGAACATTCACAGAAAGTGGATGCTACAGGGTTTCCAGGTCGGTGCATCAAAAGTAAGCCAAAGTGGTGATCTCCATCAGCTAGTGGGTTGAAGTACATAAAGGCAAAGCCTCTGATTTTTGTCAGAAAATGAGGAACAATAACTCCAACAGCAGACACACACTCCATTCAACAGTGACTTGTATAAAAAAAAAAAAAAAAAAACAAGTGTTCGATGAATAAGGTTTAGTGGGTCCCATTCATCCTTTGACCACTACATGGGAAAAATACAACATGAATAATGAACTTAAACAGTTAATGCTTTGCTGCTTCATTTTGCCATCTTTACAACTGCATCATTCAGCACAGATTCGACATTAGGCCACTTTTCACTTCAAAGCCCATTTACTTACGGCCTTTTCTGTCCATTAACAGCAAAAAGGAAAAGGGCTAAAATGAGCCCTTTCCAAACACAAATCTCCCTCACAGCCATGAAGAGCAATCATCCAAGACTAAACAGAAATCAAGAGTCTTTCAGAAACCCTGCAGCACTGCTGTTAACACACTGCTCTACAGCTTAACTCTAAATCAGCTGCACTGATGCCAGCGTTATTTAAACGCTCTTAATAATTCAGAACAGCTTGATTTAGCACTCACAGGCAATCTGGACATCTTTAGGGCGGAGCCCCGGTAATTAATCACAGGGTTGCCAACTCTGAAACACACGCTCTACAGTCAGGTTCGTTTTCTCCCTTGCGTTTGGTAACAAATCTTTCCCTCGTGGGTCAAAATGACCAAAACCCTAATGTCTATATAATATATATACAGTCGTGCTCAGAATTAATCATACCCTGGTAAATATGATCAAAAATGGCTGTAAAAAATAAATCTGCATCGTGTATCCTTTTGAAATTACATTCATAAAAATCTAACCTGTCATTTAAGTAAAATAATTTAAATAAGTGTTTCTCCAAAACACTTTAGACACAATCATTGGTACCCCTAGAATTTTTTATTAATAAAATATCTCTTAAGTATATTCCCATTAGTTTAAATATGAGGAAACACAAAGGCCAAATTCCCTTAATCATCAATCACAATGAGTAAAACCAAATAATACAGTTCTGATGTGCAGCAAAAGATTGTTGACCATCACAAAATAGAGAGTGGCTGTAAGAAAATAGCTAAACAACTGAAAATCCCCATTTTGACCATCAGGGCAATAATTAAGAAGTTATAATCAAGTAAAGATGTTACGAATCTGCCAGGAAGAGGATGTGTGTCTATATTGTCTTAATGGACGGTGAGGATGAACGTTTGAGTGGCCAAAGACTCTTCAAGAATCATAGATGGAGAATTGCAGAGATTAGTTGAGTCTTGGGGGGTCAGAAAGACTATTAAAAAAAATCAAACAACCCCAACATCCCCACATGTTGTTTGGGAGGGTTTCAAGAAAAATCCTCCTCGCTCCTCCAAAAACAAACTCCAGCATATTCAGTGGTCAGACACGACTGGAACTTCAAACAACACAGGGTTCTGTGGTCAGATGAAACTAAAAAAAAATAGCTTTTTGGCAGCAAACACACTAGATGGGTTTGGTGCACACAAGTATGAAAAGTACCCCGTGTGTACAATTTAATTTACCATTGGACTTTAATGTTATGGGCCTATTTTTTTCTGCTGGAGGTCCTGGACTGCTTATTCAGATACACAGCATTGTGGATTCTATCAAATATCAACAGATAAAAAATCAAAACCTGACGCCTTCTGCTAGAAATCTTATAACGGGCCGTGGTTGGGTCTTCCATCAGGACAACGATCCAAAACAAACATAACAATCAACACAAAAATGTGCTATAGGGAGTACAAAATGAAGCTTCTGCCATGAGCGTCCCAGTTCCCAGACCTGATGAGTGGAGTGAACTGAAGAGAAGAAGCGCCAGCATGGATCTGGGAATCTGAAGGGAGATTATCTTGTTATCTGTTATCTTGGCAAAAGGAGATTGCAAAAAGGTATTTAATAAAAGGGTATGAATAATTGAAAGATCAAAAGGATAAACGATGCAGATTTATTTTTAACAGCCATTTTGATCATATTTACCAGGGGTATGATTAATTCTGAGCACGTTTATTTCATTTTATTTACCTTTAAATTACCAGATTTTATCAATAAATAATAAATAAATAGTAATTGCACATTCATCACATTATTTCAACTTAAATTCAAAATAGCTCACAATTTAATGCATAAACCTTTCAATTCAGCTCAAAAAATCACAGATTGTGCGTCTTTGCCGAACTCATGTGAGGAAAATAAGTAAATAACATAGCATTTCATGACTCTTGCCACTAGATGGCTTTATAGGTCTATATGGAACAAATGAACAGTTTCCGTTGGACCCTAAAGTCAGTTTTTCTTCAGTAAGCATTCAGTTACACATATACACTAATTATTTTTTGGTAAATTTTTAGCATTTTTAGTTTAAATTTGTCGCTTTTTATTTCTTTTTTTATTTAGGTTTTTCTATATGTATTGAAGAATTCTTCACATTCCATTCATTCCTTTGGGCGTCAAATTGAAGCAGTTACTTTTTTCAGTTTCAACCACAAGACGATAAAGTTTTATATGTGGATATTTTTCTTACACGAGTACATCGCTTCTCTTCAGAAGGCCTTTATTAGCCCCCCATGAGCCATGTGAAGCCCTTTTATGATGAATAGATGCAATTTTATAATGGATAGATAGATGCACTTTTATCATGATGGATGTGCTTTTAGGGACTTCAAAACATATACGGCCATTCACTGCCATTATAAAGCTTGGAAGAGCTTTTTTTTATATAACTCTACTGTATTCGCCTGAAAGAAGAATGTCATGTCTATACACTTAGGATGGCTTGAGGGTGAGTAAATCATGGGCTAATTTTCATTTTTGGGTAAACTATTCTTTTAATGCAAAGGGATATTTTGCATTATTTTCCTTGAGAAATAAGATACATTTTCGTACCCCATTGGCAGATAATTTCCAAAAAAAAAAGCTACATTTCCCCCGGGAAAGACTAAATAGGCTACCTAATGCCATTTTTCTAATGAAAAAAAAATGCATCTTGATTTAAGAATCTTTAGATATTTTGACTGGAAACAATATTTTTTTGCAGTGCAGTTCATTCATTCATTGCACATCTTTCTACATAATATCAGGGATGCAGAGCACATTACTAAGGCCGCTGTATGCAGAGCGGGAAGGAAAATGTGCCTCGCTCTCGCACTCGTTCTGAGAGCTTGTGTGTCGTTTCCTGGACACAAACCCGTGAGAGCCATCAAAGAAGAGTTTTACACAGTTGCAGGTCAAAGGTGTAGAAATCGGTTTAACTGAGGCTAATCTGATGATATGAAACGGGTTTGACTTACCCTGCTTTCTCTGGTTTAACAAACCTCCTATTCTGAAACGGAAAACCCATGATTCCCTCCTTATTTCAGTTTTAACGCAGAGTTTTCACTTAAACTCATTTCTGAAACAGGACCCAGGGGCATTAAATGTTTCATTAAAGATGCTAAGAAGAGCAGGAATTAAACTACAACACTAGACTTTAATGAACCTAACAAATAAAGTAGGGCTGGAGCGGTTTCATAAAAGGTCATTGTGTCACGATATACGGATATGAACCCAAACGCAGACAGTAATAAATAAAACATGGATTTATTGAACAGACGGAATCCCAATAATTTGATCCAGGTTTATGTAGTCTAGTGCTGCATCTCAATTCACCTATTAATACCATGCCCTAAAAGTATGTACTCTTTTTGTGAAGAAAAGTACATAATTTTGAGTGTGTAGTTTTGCGTTTTGGCCTGTCATTTACACGAAAACGCCGTTTTTATCCCAGAAAACGATTATTTCTAAAAACTCCAGCCAAAGTGGAGATTTCTGAAAACGCCGGTTATGTGTTGCCGTGTCAACTGGGAGAAACGGGGTTTTAGGTTCTCAAACGTCACATTATGCGCCAGAAAATGTTTACGTCATGAACCTCGCGCCATGTCTGTTGTTTTGAAAGGAACAGGAAGTCGCTTGTGCTATTCGTTGTTGTCGATTTTGAGGATTCTGATTGGCTTGCATGGCTTTATCCTTCTCCCTACACTGCCGCCCATATAGTTAGGGAAAGTTAGGATTTTTTTTTTGCCAATCTGCAAAAAAATTTCTTACCAATAGCTTTTTTTTACCATGTGTTCCTATAGGTGTCTAGTAACACCTCCCAATTTATCCACGGCCAAATCCTCGGGGAAACGCCTGGAGAGGCGATCAAAGTTGGGGTGCCCAGACGTCCTGGGTAAAAATAGTTTTTTTTTGTTTGTTTGTTTTGTTTTTAATATTACCTTTTGAGATGTCTAACTAGGGGTTTTTAGGGGTGCCGAATCTATCCCAGCCATTAGTTTTGAGTAAAAATGACTCCAAGTCCATACAAAAACCACATAAAAATGGTTTCATTGAACAATTACAAAACAAAACTTACTACATCGGTTTTGTCATGTATTGTCATGTCTTGTCATGTTATGTCTTGTTGTTGATCTTTCTCTCTACTCTGTCTCCCTCTGCTGGGGTTTTGACGTTACTGTTTCTTTTCCCTTCTCTCTTCCTCCAGCTGTTCCTCATCTTCTCTAACCACCTCGTTTACTCTCTTCCCACCTGTTTCCTCTCCCCTCTGATTAGATCCCTATTTCTCTGTCTGTTTCTGCTTCTTTCCTTGTCGGATTCTCACTTGATTGTCTCATGCAAGAAACGAACTCAGTCCTGTCTGTCTTGTCCGAGTCCTGTCCTGTTGGCATCTGCCTGGTGAGCGCTATCTGTACCATAATAATCATCTTGATCTCTGTATTCTGTCCAGTTCATCTGATGCTGAAAGAGATCTGCTAACCACCGTAGTGATCTGAGCCTTGCCAACACTGAGAGACCCGCAACCTTTCGCCGTTATCGGTCTTCTCTGTCTGCCGTCAAAAGAGACTCTTATCTTCTCTGATTTTTCTTTCACAAAAGAAGTTTTGTTTTGTTTTTTATCGCCCTCTCTGCGGGTTGCCTGTTTTCCATTATCTCTCAAGAAGAGGATTTGTGTTCTACATTATTGCCACCCAGTGTTGCTACCCTGTGTTCTCATTAAAGACTCTTTTTGTTATATCGCTATTGGGTCCTCTCTTACCTGCATAACAGAAGAATCCGACCACCATGGATCCAGCGACTCCTAATCCAATCCAGTCTGCAGTCGAGATCCAGGGAGCGATGATCGGCCGGCACGAGGAGGAGTTGTCCGCCGCTCGGCTTGCCGTTGAGACCCTGGCTGCCCAAGTCTCTGATCTCACCAAACAGGTCCATCATCTTCGCCTTGACCCACCGGTCATTTCCAGGGCTTCCGAACCTCCCGAACCCAGAGTCAATAACCCTCCGTGCTACGCGGGTGAGCCCTCTGAATGCCGCTCGTTTCTCACTCAGTGTGATGTGGTTTTTTCTCTCCAGCCCTCCACATACTCCAAGAACAGAGCCCGTATTGCCTACGTTATATCTCTCCTCACCGGACGGGCCCGGGAATGGGGAACGGCGATCTGGGAGGCGGAGGCTGAATGTACTCACCAGTATCAGGACTTTAAGGAGGAAATGATACGAGTTTTTGATCGTTCTATTTTTGGTGAAGAGGCTTCCCGGGTCTTATCGTCTCTGTGTCAGGGTAAGCGATCCGTTACAGACTATTCAATTGAGTTTCGAACTCTCGCCGCCTCTTGCGACTGGAACCCGCCGGCCTTACTCGCCCGTTTTCTGGAGGGGCTCTGTGCTGAAGTAAAGGATGAGATCCTCTCTCGAGAAGTTCCTACCAGTGTGGATTCCCTGATTGAACTCGCTATCCGCATTGAAAGACGGTTCGACCTTCGTCGCGGAAAGGAGTCCGCATTCTCTGTCACCTCCTTCTCCGCATCTCTACCGTCTGCCTCCGCCAGCTCGGTCTCCGAGCCCATGCAGCTGGGGGGCATCCGCATTTCGGCTAAGGAAAAGGAGCGGAGAATCACCAACCGCCTCTGCCTGTATTGCGGTTCAGCTGCTCATTTTGTTTCCTCTTGCCCTGTAAAAGCCAGAGCTCACCAGTAAGAGGGGAGCTACTGGTGAGCGCGACTACTCTGGTCTCTCCTTCAAGGTCCAGCACTACTTTTTCTGTCCATCTCCGCTGGACCGGCTCATCGGCTACTTGTAACGCTTTGATAGACTCTGGGGTGGAGGGCTGTTTTATGGATGAGAACTGGGCTCGTGAACATGATATTCCCCTCAAGGAGCTAGAAGATCCCACGGCCCTGTTCGCTTTGGACGGTAGTTCTCTCCCCAGGATTCAGCGTGAGACGCTGCCTTTAACCCTCACTGTCTCTGGTAATCATAGCGAGACCATTTCTTTTTTAATTTTTCAGTCACCTTTCACTCCTATTGTTTTAGGCCATCCCTGGCTAGTCCGTCATAATCCCTCGATTAATTGGGCTAAGAATACTATCCTTTCCTGGAGCATTTCTTGTCATGTTGAGTGTCTAATGTCTGCTATTGCCCCTGTTTCTTCTGTCTCTATTTCTCAGGAGGAGTCTGGTGATTTGACTGGAGTGCCGGAGGAATATCACGATCTTCAGACGGTGTTCAGTAGGTCCCGGGCCACTTCTCTCCCTCCACACCGTTCGTATGATTGTTGTATAGATCTTCTCCCGGGAGCTACTCCCCCCCCGGGGAAGACTATACTCGTTGTCAGGTCCTGAACGTAAGGCTCTCGAAGATTACTTATCCGTAGCCCTCGACGCCGGTACTATTGTTCCCTCCTCCTCTCCCGCCGGAGCGGGGTTTTTTCTTCGTTCAAAAAAAGGACGGTTCCTTACGTCCCTGCATCGATTATCGAGGGCTGAATGACATAACGGTTAAGAATCGTTACCCGCTCCCTCTTATGTCATCAGCTTTCGAGATCTTGCAGGGAGCTAAATTTTTTACTTAACTGGACCTTCGTAACGCTTACCATCTCGTGCGCATCAGGGAGGGGGACGAGTGGAAGACGGCGTTTAACACTCCGTTAGGGCACTTTGAATATCGGGTCCTTCCTTTCGGCCTCGTCAACGCTCCAGCTGTCTTTCAGGCACTGATAAATGACGTCCTGAGAGACATGCTGAACATTTTTGTTTTCGTTTACCTTGACGATATCCTGATCTTTTCGCCGTCACTCCAGATCCATGTCCAGCACGTCCGACGCGTCCTCCAGCGCCTTTTAGAGAACCGTCTTTATGTAAAGGCTGAGAAGTGCACTTTTCATGCTTCTTCCGTCACGTTTCTCGGTTCTGTTATTTCTGCAGAAGGTATTCAGATGGATCCTGCTAAGGTCCAAGCTGTCATTGATTGGCCCGTTCCAAAGTCACGCGTCGAGCTTCAGCGTTTTCTCGGCTTCGCTAATTTTTATCGACGCTTTATCCGTAATTTCAGTCAGGTGGCTGTCCCTCTGACAGCTCTCACATCCGTCAAGACGCGCTTTTGTTGGTCCGATTCCGCCCAGGGGGCTTTTGATCTTCTCAAGAAACGCTTTACGTCCGCTCCTATCCTTATTACACCTGACATTTCTAGACAGTTCATTGTTTAAGTCGACGCGTCAGAGGGGGGCGTGGGTGCTATTCTTTCTCAGCGCTCTCTCTCTGACAACAAGGTCCACCCTTGCGCGTATTTCTCTCATCGCCTGTCGCCGTCTGAACGTAACTATGATGTGGGAAATCGCGAACTGCTCGCCATCCGCTTAGCCCTAGGCGAATGGCGACAGTGGTTGGAGGGAACGACCGTTCCTTTTATCGTTTGGACAGACCATAGGAACCTTGAGTATATTCGTTCTGCCAAACGACTAAACGCACGTCAGGCTCGTTGGGCAATGTTTTTTGCTCGTTTTGAATTTGTAATTTCCTATCGTCCAGGCTCTAAAAACACCAAGCCTGATGCGTTATCTCGTCTCTTTAATTCCTCTGAAGTCTCAATGGACCCCGAGGGAATTGTCCCTGAGGGGCGTGTCGTCGGTTTGACTGTCTGGGGAATTGAGAGGCAAGTTAAACGAGCGCTCACTCACACTCCTTCGCCGCGCGCCTGTCCGAAGAACCTTCTTTTTGTTCCTGTCCCGACTCGTCTGGCCGTTCTTCAGTGGGCTCACTCTTCCAAATTAGCAGGCCATCCCGGCGTCCGGGGCACGCTCGCGTCCGTCCGTCAGCGTTTTTGGTAGCCCACTCGGGAACGTGACGCACGTCGTTTCGTGGCGGCTTGCTCCGTCTGCGCGCAGACTAAGTCTGGGAACTCTCCTCCCGCCGGACTTCTCAGACCACTTCCAATTCCTTCGCGACCGTGGTCACACATCGCCTTAGATTTTATAACCGGACTTCCTCCGTCGGCGGGCAAGACGGTTATTTTCACGGTTATTGATCGGTTCTCTAAGGCGGCTCATTTTATTCCCCTCGCAAAACTTCCTTCTGCTAAAGAGACGGCGCAAATTGTCATCGAAAATATTTTCAGAATTCATGGTCTCCCGTCGGACATTGTTTCGGACAGAGGTCCGCAATTCACGTCTCAGTTTTGGAGGGAGTTTTCTCGTTTGATTGGGGCTTCCGTCAGTCTCTCGTCCGGCTTCCACCCCCAATCTAATGGGCAAGCCGAACGGGCTAATCAGACTGTTGGTCGCATTTTACGCAGCCTTGCCTTCCGTAACCCTTCGTCTTGGTCAGAGCAGCTTCCCTGGGCTGAATACGCCCATAACTCGCTTCCTTCGTCTGCGACCGGTCTGTCACCTTTTCAGAGTAGTCTTGGGTACCAACCTCCGCTGTTCTCGTCTCAGCTCGCCGATTCTTGCGTTCCCTCCGCTCAGGCTTTTGTCCAACGTTGTAAACGCACGTGGAGGAGAGTCAGATCTGCTCTTTGCCGTTATAGAGATCAGACTGTGAGAGCAGCTAACAAGCGTAGAACTAAGAGCCCTAGATATTCTCGTGGCCAGAAGGTATGGCTCTCCACTCTCAATCTTCCTCTTAAGTCTGCGTCTCGTAAGTTGACCCCGCATTTCATCGGTCCGTTCCGTATTTCTCAGATCATTAGTCCTGTCGCGGTGCGACTTCTTCTCCCTCGTTACCTTCGCCGTGTCCACCCGGTCTTCCACGTCTCTTGCATCAAACCCGCTCTTCGTGCTCCCACTCGTCCTCCTCCCACCCCTATTCTTGTCGAGGGCGCTCCTATCTATAGGGTCCGCAAGATTCTGGACATGCGTCCCAGGGGTCGTGGTCATCAATATTTGGTAGATTGGGAGGGGTACGGGCCCGAGGAGAGAAGTTGGGTTCCCTCCTCGGGAGCGCCAGGGGGCGCTCATTGACGGGGGGGGGGGGGTACTGTCATGTATTGTCATGTCTTGTCATGTTATGTCTTGTTGTTGATCTTTCTCTCTACTCTGTCTCCCTCTGCTGGGGTTTTGACGTTACTGTTTCTTTTCCCTTCTCTCTTCCTCCAGCTGTTCCTCATCTTCTCTAACCACCTCGTTTACTCTCTTCCCACCTGTTTCCTCTCCCCTCTGATTAGATCCCTATTTCTCTGTCTGTTTCTGCTTCTTTCCTTGTCGGATTCTCACTTGATTGTCTCATGCAAGAAACGAACTCAGTCCTGTCTGTCTTGTCCGAGTCCTGTCCTGTTGGCATCTGCCTGGTGAGCGCTATCTGTACCATAATAATCATCTTGATCTCTGTATTCTGTCCAGTTCATCTGATGCTGAAAGAGATCTGCTAACCACCGTAGTGATCTGAGCCTTGCCAACACTGAGAGACCCGCAACCTTTCGCCGTTATCGGTCTTCTCTCTCTGCCGTCAAAAGAGACTCTTATCTTCTCTGATTTTTCTTTCACAAAAGAAGTTTTGTTTTGTTTTTTATCGCCCTCTCTGCGGGTTGCCTGTTTTCCATTATCTCTCAAGAAGAGGATTTGTGTTCTACATTATTGCCACCCAGTGTTGCTACCCTGTGTTCTCATTAAAGACTCTTTTTGTTATATCGCTATTGGGTCCTCTCTTACCTGCATAACAGGTTTAAGGCCAGACACTACAGGTGAATAGAGTCAAATTTTTAACTAGCAGATATCACCATGAAACTTTCCCAGTTGATTACCTATATTAAGATGAGAAAAAAATGTATTACAAGTTTTCTGTAATTTAATGTTTAAATATGCAAATTAGGCTATAACTAATTAAATATGCGCTAATTTGCATATCTTTTAAAAAACAAAATCTGAGTATTGGATAAAGCCAGGTTAAAAATGTTTGTTTTCATTGTGTTCTGTTGTGGAAATAATTCTATTCGAAAAGTGAGGAGGAAGGAGACAAATACAAAAACCTTTGAAAGGTCAAAGTATCAAGATCTTTTATTTCTTGCAAGAAATTGGCAGTTCACATACAGAGAATGTCTGTCATGAGAAGAGCAAAGCTACTTCCAGTTGGCATCATTATATACCCTTAACACATCCTGGGTCCGTTGCATCCAGTCTTGTTTACCTTAAAAGGAAACATCTTGGTTCAAGACCCCCCCTGTCTCACATAAATTTATCTAGACAGCACAATACCTACGTCTGCAAAAGTTCCTGTTTTTAAGCTACTTGGTTTTCACACATTCTGCCTATCGCTATTTTGATCGAAGCTGCTCAAATCTACGCACATGCTTTTCACACTTCAAGTACAATAGGTCACTTGAAGTGCACATTGTCTCTTTGTTACTTAGTCTTCTAACCCAGAACATTTTGTTCCCGCAAGCTTGTCTTCACTTATGCATTTCTAAAAACTTGGTTACATATCTTCAATAATGTATTTTTAGCTTATATGATTATATTTCTTTAACTCCTTCACGAGTACAAATACATGTTCAATGTTAAATGTCTTATGTCAAAACCAGTGATACACATCTAAGAGTAAAAGAACACATCTATAAGTGTTAAATGTTAATACAAGTGATACACATGAGTAAAAGGTTCACATCTATAAGTAAAGAACACATCTAAGTAAAATGAACACTTCTAATAGTAAAAACACATCTAAGAGTCAAACACATGTCTAAATGTAAAATTTCCCTTACAATCCACCCCATGTTCATTTTCAAAGAACATACACACAAAATTTGACATTTACTTCTCCATAATCATAGTAATTTACATCAAGTAAATTTTTCCCATGGCTACTTCATTTCTTAGTCAAACGCATGTTCGCTCTCATTCTCATATTCTTCAGTCTCGGGCACTGTGGCATCCGCCTCAGGTTCCCTACGTATCATTGTGACGTACTCTCCTGTAGTTATTCTAACCATCGTGGTAGACACTGTTCTAGCAGTGATTGTAGAGATACAATTTATCAAACATGGGATCATCAAAATCAAAATCAAAATCAAACATGCTATCGGCATAACAGTACTTATTACCCATTTAGTCCACCCCTGGAGGCCAGAAAACCAAGCATCCAGAGAAGATGACATTTCTGGTGGAGTGGCCACAGCCAGTTTCATGTGCTCTATTATGTCTGTTACATTTTGATAGACGTCAGGCAGATTGAAGCAACAGGAAGTCCCTAACATTTTGCACACGCCCCCTCGCTCTGACGTGAGGATGTCGAGCACGATACGATGTTGTACGACTGCCTGTCTGACGCCTCTAAGTTCATAATTCAGTTGTCCTAAAGCATCTTCAGTTTCGTTAGCTAAGCGTAATACCTGCCAGGCTAAGCCATTTATTTTTAACAAGCTAGCAGCAGTACCTGCCCCACCAAGGAAAGACCATCCGGTCATCGATATTCTACTTGTCCAAGGATTCCAAAGTTTGGTACCTTGAAACATTATCGGTATCTTTTCATCAGCTAAGCTTCTCTTTGATCTCATAGAAGTTTGCTTATAGTCGTCATTTTCTTTATTTACATAAACGTCCGTTCCTATATCTAAAAGTCCTGGATAACAGCACCCCATCCAGTTCTTAGGAAGGGAATGGAAAGCAGTTTGACCGCAGACCCATACTGTTCCAGCTGTAGTTTCTCTTAGATCATCGTCGTTACCTGGACACGCAATAAACACACCATCTGATGTTATACATTTGTTATTATGCATTGTTATCGTAGTCTTGCAATGGGATGTACCTGTCATTACTGCCCCTCTTTGGAACTCTAATTTGCATAAACATACGTCGCCTAATTGCGGTTTTACTGCCCATACATTGTCAAAGTCTTTGGTACTGTGTTCTGATGGATTCTGACACGCAACCCCCTTTCGAGACATTGATTTGTTTTCGTCAGTGTTTACTCCATTCAGTAATTTCCACATAGCACACGGAATTAATCCTTTTAATTCTCCTAGATTAGTTGATCTTAACGGATGAACCCTCCAGGTCCTATCCATTCTCAGACACCACCAACATGATTGATTAATTTCCAAAGCTTGTCGTTGAAGTAAACTTAACATACATGCTCTATTGCCCCCACATTGTATTCTGCTATGTGCAATAGTCGTGTCTTCATGATGCAAATTAAACTGTCTTTCTAATTCAGCATCTTCTTCTTCAGGTATGCTAGAATGAGTTATCAGTTCAGACAAGCTATGGGTTTCCGTTGGTGGATCTACCATTGTAATGTCTATTGGAACATAAGTGTCAGTACCTGCTGTCCACCATGCACAGAAAAATTTTCCTTCCCACTGAGCTGCACCATCATTTCCTGTTGACAGAGTGACTTTCAATTTAATTTTACGGTTTTCAGTGATTTCTTCGAATTCAATAAGACCTGAAATCATCTTTCTGATTTGACTATTAGGTGATTTATAGTCTGCTCTCGTCATTAAACCATCAAGCATAGCATCTTTATTACCCCCGTATACATCTAGCCATTCACATGGTTCTTTACAAAAATACATGGCTTTGCCCCATTTGCTCAAGCTGGTGGGATTATACCCAGGTCCTGCTGCTGAAATAGGATCACATATTATAATCAGTTTACTTTCTTTCCCCTTTGTCATTTGTACCTGTATACTACCATCCTGTGCTAGACCCATGGTCAGACTAGTTAAGAGGATAAGATTTAGTAGCATATTCCCACAATTTACAACCTTGCCAGGCAAGAAAATGTTGTTGTGAAAAAGATATGAGTCCCTTTTCTCTATCTATTGTTGGTCTCAGGGCAGGTCTGGTGGCTATTAATAGACAAGTCACTCCAATGCCCTCACCATCAAAACTCCACAAAGTTCTTGACTCAGTTCTAATGATTCCTAGAATGGCTGAATCGTCTTCAATTAAAGATTCGTCCTCCCTCCAGAGATGATAGTGTTTGAATTGGAAACTTACAGGATGACAAGCCGCACCCTTTAGTTTGTAACCTGTTAGGTACTCGTTGGCTGTATATGGAATTCTTCTTCCGTTGCAGCTACCGCATGAGCTGATGCCTGGGATTCGTCCTCCGTTGCAGCTACCGCATGAGCTGATACCTGGGATTCTTCTTCCGCTGCAGCTACCGCAGGAGCTGGCACTTTCCGACAGTGCGTCCCGTGAATCCACGGAGCCCTCTCCTCGACTTTCACTGCAGTGTGAGTTGTCAGCAAAACTTGAAATGGTCCCTGCCACCGTTTTGCTCTCCAGTGTTTCCGCCTCAGATCCTTTATCAGCACGAAATCACCTGGTCTGATGCTGTGCAGGGCTGTCTCAGCCGGTTCTGGAGCCGCTGCCTGTACCTGTTTTGAGATATCACAGAACACCTTATCCAGTTCAACACAATATTGCAACATGTCATGTTCACAAAGAGTGGTGTCAGTTTCGCATATGCCTGAAAGAAATGAGAAGGTAAACATGGTTTTTCATTGGGGCCCCACCACTGATTATTTTTATACACACAGCCTGCATCTCTCCATTTTCTCTTGTCATCAGCAGATGCATGCTGCTGCATAGCTTCTATGTCCCCTAGTTCCTCATCCAGCCGTGCTGCTGTGGTTATCTGAACAGGAAGCAGAGCCGCAGCCTTTGCAGCTAAATCAGCTTGTCTGTTTCCTTTAGAAACATCATCACTGCCTGAAGTATGGGCCAGACATTTGCACACTGCCACTTCTTTTGGTAACATCAAAGCATCCAATAATTGACCCACTAGCTGGTGATTCAATATTGGCTTACCATCCGCTTTCAAAAACTTTCGATGTCTCCACAACGAGCCAAAGTCATGTACAACACCAAAAGCATACCTTGAGTCAGTGTAAATTGTAACACGTTGGCCACTTGCCAATTTGCATGCTGCAGTCAGAGCAACCAATTCAGCAGCTTGTGCAGAAAAATGTGATGGCAGTGGTTGTTGTTCCAGAACCTCAGTTAATGAAACAACTGCATAACCTGCTCTGTTCTTGCCAAAAGCATCTTTGCTGGATGATCCATCCACAAAAAGAATCATATCACTGTTGGGTAAAGCCTCGTCTGTCAAATCTGGTCTTGGACTACATATCTGTTCCAAAGCTGAAACACAACAGTGTGGTTCTCCGTCTTCCTCTGTGGGGAGCAGATTTGCGGGATTCAAAACATTACATCGTTTTACAGTAATGTTAGGCATTTCTAGCAGCACAAAATTATATCTCAGCCAGCGAGCTGCAGATAAGTGAGAAGTCTTTTGTTCTAACAAAATCAGAGACACAGCATGTGGTACAAACAGTGTTAAATCACTGAAACCCACAAAATCTCTGGAAGCCATCACAGCTCTCTCCGCTGCCGCCACAGCTCTCAGACAAGCAGGAAGTCCCCTTGCAACTGCGTCTAACCTGGTGGAAAAGTACGCTACAGGTCTCTGTCTCCCAGCATGTTCTTGTAACAAGACAGAAGACATATAACCATCTTTTTCAGCTACTGTCTGCGTAAACTTTTTCTCTGGATTCGGAATTCCGAGGGTAGGAGAACTCTGCAAAGCTTGTTTCATTTCGCAAAAAGCCCTTTCTGCCTCTTCGGTCCATGTCAGTTTGTCAGAGGCTGCCATTTCCTGCCCGTATATTAATGCTGACAGAGGCCCTTCCTTTTCACTGTAGCTAGGAATGAATGTTCTGCAATACGAAGTCATTCCCAAAAACGACATCATTTGCTTTTTCGTGATCGGTTTAGGAATGTTTTGTATTGCAGTGACCCTTTTGTCAGATAATGACTTCCCATTTGCTGTCAACACGTGACCTAAAAAGGTAACTTTGGATTGATTTATAGCTACTTTACTTGGGTTGACCTTGTGGCCCCGTTCTGCCAAGTAGGTTAACAATGTGATTGTAGCCTGCTTACAGACCTGTTCGTTTGGACAGCAAAGTAACAAGTCATCAACATACTGCAACAGAGCCACGCCAGGTGGAAGTATCAAATCTTCTAAACTGCGTTTTAAAGCTTCGTTGAATATTGTTGGACTTTCACAAAAACCCTGACACAATCATGTAAAGGTGTATGCTTTACCATTGAAATTAAAAGCAAACCAAAATTGTGAGTCAGGATGCACTGGAACGCTGAAAAAAGCATTCGAAATGTCAACAAGTGTGTAACACTTAGTGTCAGCCGGAATTTGAGCGAGGATCGTATAAGCGTTCGGTACGTTTGGAGCGCGAGCCTCCACGGCGTCATTAACCGCTTTAAGATCCTGGACAAATCTATATTCAACAGCTTGATTTGCGTCCCTAATTTTCTTTACCGGAAAAATGGGAGTACGGACAGGTGAGTCCGGACACTCAACAATGACCCCTTTTTCCAACAAAGAATTAAACACTGGCGTAATGCCTTCAATCGCTTCCTTTTTCAATGGATACTGCATTTTCTTTGGTCTGTAATCAGATTTAGGTTTGATTCGAACAGGCTCACAACCTGCAATCAGACCCACATCATACTTATCTTTAGCCCACAGACAACTCGGAACTCCCTCCAACCCCTCAGGGATGATAGGGAGATGCAATAAAGTCAGACCGTCAAAGTTCACTTCCTCCTCCAAGACTGTGACTGATCTCAAACCTCTCAATGTTTTATGACATGGTTGTTTAAACCATCCGGTACTTTCACTTTGGCAGATCATTCTTTGTTGATCTATTATGACCCAGTCGGTCAGTTCATGGCACTTGGTCATGAAGGGACCTGCGTCACGCCATTCAGCCTTCACTGGTTTAGCCAGTGAGATATGAGGCTGTGCATCTTCCACGTCATAAAACATTGCCTGTTTGTCAGTCAGTTTCACCCCCAAAACACACCAGTGGTTTGTCCAATACAAGTAATCTGTCTTTATATTTTCCACCTCAACATTAAACCAACGCTGCTCAAATTCATCATCAGGTTCAATGCTGACATGTGAAGTACAGTGCAGATCTGAGTCATTCATAAAATCAGATGATGACAACACTCTGTCATGAGCCTTTGTGGTCAGACACGTGTTAGAAACTTGCCATTCATAAACAAACATATGGGTTTCCTCTGCTTCTAAATGCAGCATTCTCATGTCAGCCTGAAGCCCCTTAGCAGTACAGTGAACAGAAATACCCAGTTTGCACATTAAATCTCTTCCCATCAGATTAACTGGACATGACTGAGAAATCAGGAAACGGTGCTTGAATTTTCTCTCATTAATTGAACACTCAAACGGCGTTGAGAATGGTTCAACAACCACATGACCAGTAGCACTTCTAGAAGAAGTCATTTTCCCAGAATATGAAATAGGTTGTGTTAATTCTGTTTCTTGAATAATGGAGTTACTCGCGCCTGTATCTAACAAAAATAATAATGTTTTGTCCAAAACATTTACTTCTATCAAAGGTAAGGAATCTTTAGCCCTATAGAAAACATTAGCAAGCACTTCTTCTTTGCAGAGAGCAGAGTCAGAAACGAAAGGAGAATGATACTTATCTGATGGAGAGTCAGGAAACCCGTTGCTCGCACCCCCCTCCTCTCAGTCTGCCTGCCCCGTGTTGAACGCCGCTTGCGGGCAAGTGTCACGCCAATGTCCCTTTTGTCCGCAGATAAAGCAAGTGTCCCGATCTGGACGCTGCTGGTTTTGTGTAAAATGTCTATCTTTTCCACGACCTCGTCCTCTGCCTTTTCCCCCACTACTACTTTGGTTGCGTAGATAGTGGTTTTGCTTGAGATTGTTGTTATGCAGCGCTATCAGAGCTAGAGTAAGATCTTTGTCTTGTTTGGTGATTTTGGCTGTTTTCTGCTTCTTGATGATTGTTTCGTGATGTTTTGCATGTCGTCTGATTTCAACTGTGGAGGCCAGTTGCCATCCAACACAGCTTCTTTCAATTTCTTTTGAAATTTCTCTGTCCATTCCATCCATGAACAAAGTTCTCAAATAGTCATCATAAGGATCAGACCCCATAGCTTCTGCATTCTGGCCTGTTGGTGGTGGTCTTTTTTCGATACCACCATGGCGATCAAAGCACTCTTTCAGCCGAAGAAAATATGCTTCAGTGGTTTCATCTTTCCCTTGAATGCATTGACGAACTTGGTTAATGTCCATCGTGCGTGGAAATACTTTCTGTAAAGTGTTGATGATTCCCTCGACTTTAATTTTATAGTCACCGTTTGTCTGATGGTTGTAGTCGACATGTATCATTCGGGCATCTTCTGGCCAGTGCTCAGACATTTTAGCCATCTGCACTGCTCCATATCTCAAAATCAGTAGTCTCCACAGTTCACCGAGAGTCGGTCTGAATTCTCTGCAGAAAAGAGCTAAATCAGCCCCCAGTTTTGCCCCACCTGCTTCGATGTTTGGCAGGTGTTCAGAAGCTTGCTTCAGTTCCTCTTGGGTCCATGGTCGCATCACCAGAACCGATCCATTTGGTCCCGCCACTTCGAGCATCGGTGCCTGAAAATTCTGGAGACTTTCGTCGTCATCGTCGCTTTCACTCTTTATCTCTGTCTCTGAATCATCAGTCTGATAACGTTGGTTTCGCAGGGTCTGTTGCCGCCTTAACGTGGCTCTGGTCAAATCTTGATCAGCTTTTCTTTTTTGCTGCCTTCGTGAGTGCAAAGTCAATTTTCTCATGTTTGTGCTTAGCAGGTCTTCTAAGTCTTTGTTGCATTTCTGCTGCTTGGCTTCTCTGAACAGTGCACCAGAGCGCGTTGTCGATGCGTCACTTCTTCCTTCCTCTGTTGGAGTGTATTCGGGCGGCGGTGCAGTTGGTGCGCTGGCTTGCACCTCTCCCGCAACTTGAGCAACATCCCCCGGGGCAGGAAAGAGAGCAGGTGGTGGATGTCGAGCCGGATATCCCTCGTCCTCCACCGTCATTCTCGCGTAGTGACCGAAAAAGGGAGAAGAAGAGTCAGCAATAGCACTACAGTCATTTTTAAGATTCAATAGTGCTTTCTTTGAAGCCTCCTGTCTTTCCTCATCAGAGTACAATGGTGCGATAGCCCGACAGACTTGTTTTTGTTGTCTGCGTGTTGCTTCATCCAACCATTTTACTATGATTTCACCACATTTATCATATTGCTCTTTGTCCTTCTTTTTTACAATATGAGTCGCCCAATTTATTTTGGTTTGAGTCAAATGTGACACACTTAAACCCCCGTTAAACCCATATTGACTTATCAAAAACGGCACAAAAGCATGATACCAGGTTCCCATTATTTTATCCATTGCTTTATATGAGCCCTTAGAGAAATTAACCTGTTCCTCCACGCTTTTCGAATTTTCATTACCCATTGGGTTTATCTACAGTATTTATATTTGCGTATTTGAATCTTTTCTCTCACGTGGTCACCACGTTACTTTATTTACTGTGTTAATTCTTCCCCCCAGCGTGGCCACCACGCCTGCCTAAATTCGTCAATTTAGGACTTTCAAAATGCCCACATCCGTCGATGTTAGGTCTTTTTCCCAAACAAGTGCTTTCTTAAAATGTCCGAAAATTACTATCAGGCTTATTTCGAACAGCCCCTTGTTTGGACGCTTGAGAAACCCTCTTTCTCAAACTCTGGCCCTTCTGGGAAAACAATTAACACCTGGCATTTGAGACTATTACTTTCAGGCTTATTCTCAAATCCTTTTGGAAGTTACTTTCAAGCTTATTCCAAAACTCCTGACCCTTTTAGGAAAAATATTCAATACGCAAATAATTTTCTTATATCTTATTTACCACGTAAATAATTTTCTCTCACCGTCTTTTGATGACCTCGTGAGTTCAGTTCTGGGAGTACGTTCACCTCCGTTCGTCGTGATGAGTAGAACAATTCTCTCTCCTTAAACTTGAGGATTTTGAGCCGCAGAGCTGGTCTCTCGGGATGATCAATTCAATTGTCCCTCTATCACGGCGATCGGTTGGTTCACGGTTATCCCATCCTCGTCGCCATTTGTTGTGGAAATAATTCTATTCGAAAAGTGAGGAGGAAGGAGACAAATACAAAAACCTTTGAAAGGTCAAAGTATCAAGATCTTTTATTTCTTGCAAGAAATTGGCAGTTCACATACAGAGAATGTCTGTCATGAGAAGAGCAAAGCTACTTCCAGTTGGCATCATTATATACCCTTAACACATCCTGGGTCCGTTGCATCCAGTCTTGTTTACCTTAAAAGGAAACATCTTGGTTCAAGACCCCCCCTGTCTCACATAAATTTATCTAGACAGCACAATACCTACGTCTGCAAAAGTTCCTGTTTTTAAGCTACTTGGTTTTCACACATTCTGCCTATCGCTATTTTGATCGAAGCTGCTCAAATCTACGCACATGCTTTTCACACTTCAAGTACAATAGGTCACTTGAAGTGCACATTGTCTCTTTGTTACTTAGTCTTCTAACCCAGAACATTTTGTTCCCGCAAGCTTGTCTTCACTTATGCATTTCTAAAAACTTGGTTACATATCTTCAATAATGTATTTTTAGCTTATATGATTATATTTCTTTAACTCCTTCACGAGTACAAATACATGTTCAATGTTAAATGTCTTATGTCAAAACCAGTGATACACATCTAAGAGTAAAAGAACACATCTATAAGTGTTAAATGTTAATACAAGTGATACACATGAGTAAAAGGTTCACATCTATAAGTAAAGAACACATCTAAGTAAAATGAACACTTCTAATAGTAAAAACACATCTAAGAGTCAAACACATGTCTAAATGTAAAATTTCCCTTACAGTTCACATATTAGATGGGAAAAAAATTACTGAGGGATTTATGGATATCTACTTTTGTTATCCTGTAAATCAGAATACTGTCAATAGCCTTAAAAAATGATTTTCGCCATGTTTTTTGGAATAAAATGTTATATAAATCAGGCTAGGAATAATATATTTACAAATCCCTCTGTATATATCTTCATAATATTACTAGGTACAAGACTGGAGAGTTCGAGTCCGAAACTAATGGCTGGGATAGATTCGGCACCCCTAAAAAACCCTAGTTAGACATCTCAAAAGGTAATAGTAAAAAAAAACAAAAAACAAAAAAAAAAAACACTATTTTTACCCAGGACGTCTGGGCACCCCAACTTTGATCGCCTCTCCAGGCGTTTCCCCGAGGATTTGGCCGTGGATAAATTGGGAGGTGTTACTAGACACCTATAGGAACACATGGTACAAAAAGCTATTGGTAAGAAATTTTTTTGCAGATTGGCAAAAAAAAAATCCTAACTTTCCCTAACTAATAGGTTTGGCATAGTTATGATGGCGCTCGACGGCATATTTTTGCGGGTTAATGTAAACGACAACATTTTTGAAAACGATGGGGGGGGAATATTTGTTTCTCTAAATACCCGGCTATGTGTAAATGTGGCCTTAACCGTCGGCCACAGACATCCGCCATGTTTTGTAGTTTTCTGAACTCTTTAAAGTTTTTATTTAATTAGTTTGTAGTTCTGAACGGGATCCTCCTCCAAAGTGCAATAGCTTGTGGTCAATATTAGCTGTTAGGGTGTTTCTCAAACAGAAGGCTGCATATCTCGGCGGCCACGTCATCAAGCGACGCTGAAGGCCATCTCAATTTGAAGGATACTTGGAAGTCAGCCTTTTTTTTTCGCGTCCTTCATTCTGCCTGTTTTGAAGGATACATCGGATGTCACCTAAATCACCCACAATCCTTTGTACACATTCCAATTCACCAAAATAAACGGATGAAATTAAATTAGAGAGGATGAAATAAACTCAGAGCTTGTCTGAGTTAATTGTGAAATGTAAGACAAAAATAATGTTTTCAGACATGAAAGCATGTTATATGTTGTTTTGCTTTAAATGAATCACTAACTTTTCTGATCTTCCTTTGTGTTCAGCAGAAGAGAGAAACTCATACAGGTTTGAAATAATTTGAGGGTGAGTAAATAAAGACAGAATTTTCTTTTTAAAGTGAACAATTAACTTAAGCAGCCCTGGAAGTCGATCATAGATCAAATCGATACACCATAGCAAACAGCATATATTTTGTGCTCTTTTATGCATTTGAGACATGGTGTTTTCCTTAGTGCAAAACTTACATTTTACAGGTATATTCTCCATCTGTAAATGTTAGAAATTCATTCAAACATTTCCATTTTGCTGCTAATCTTCACATTGAACGAGCACTGCTGCACGTATGCGCGCAAAATAGGAGCACAATAATTCTGACTAAAATATACATTTTGCTTGGAAAATTAATATGCAATATTTTATCCCAGAAATATCTTCTAAGTATAATCATTTATCATTAGGATTTTGGATAAGTTGCAGGGAACTTATACTCATTATACTCACATTTTATACTTTTAAAATTTTAGACAAGTATTGAGGGGGGAAATTTTATGAAGGTACAAATTATAGTTTTAGGTATAGGACCTATGTTACTTTAATAAAGAGTTTTACTTATTTCGAATAGGGAGAATTACAGCTTTTAAGTCAATAAAAAAAGCGGAGTTTTAAAAAAAAAATGGTTAGATTACAGTGTGGAGAGGATAACATGACATTTAGCAAAAATATACATTTTTCAAAGATATGGACACCTGTAGAACTAAGATTATTCTATAAAATAAAGGAATACATATTATTATAAACCCTTTCATGCATGAATTATGGAAAACATTATCTAGATTTTTAAAAGATTATTTTTATTACTTTAATATGATGCTAAAATTGAAATCCATTATCATTTCTAAAATTTCGATTTTATTTAAAAATGATTTAACTGTCCACATGGACATCATGCAACAAAGACGTAAATAGGGACATAAAGCCACAGATGACAATATGGTAATGATATGCACATCGGCTCAGTTATTAAATAAGAATAAACAATATTACAATATAATAACAATAGAACACATATTATAGGAACTAACAGTAGTTATATGCGGAAACCTAGTAGCAATATAGGCAAGTCATGGACAAATTCACTGCTGATTGTAACAACTTATTATATTCTTATATTCTTATTGTCTGCTTGACCCATGCGGTCCCTATTTGGAAGACAAAATGCAAATTTGTCTCGGTATATATGTGTAAAGTTGCCATTTAATGCCGTAATATGTCATTTTGAATGGTTATGCTGATATTTGTTAAATGTCTTTTTTATCACAGTATAAGACAATCCATATCATATTTGCAAAAATAGAACAGATATACTAGCGGGTTACAGAAATCAGACTTTATGCAATTTGAATCCACTTTTGCATGACGTCCACATACGTGGACAGTTAGGTTTTTGGTGTATAAAAACATACTCGGTTACCTAATGTAACCTCGGTTCTCTCTAGAAGAGGGAACGAGTATTGCGTAAGAAGCTTACACTGCGGGAAAGTTATCTTTCTTCGAGATCTGAAGCCAAAAAATTATCCTTAATTTTTTTATTCATTGTCAACAAAGTGCGGCAGCAGGCAGACCATGGCAAGCTGATAAGCGTGCTCATTGGTTGCCCGGCGGCAACTGCTTAAGCCTACCAGTGAGCCCTGTGTGACGTCACACCCTATCAGGGCGCTTCGCGCCCTCCACACCCCTCTAACCGTCAAAGTGGGTGTGGCCAGTGTGTATATAAGCAGGGATCGTAGGCTAAAATTCTGGTTTTCACAGTCTGAAGTGCAAAAGCTCGTGGCGCGACACGGGCGGTTACGCAATACTCGTTCCCTCTTCTAGAGAGAACCGAGGTTACATTATGTAACCGAGTACGTTCTCTTACGAGAGGTTCTCTCGTATTGCGTAAGAAGCTTACGCTGCGGGAACCCATTGTCAACGCCGTGTGCGCCGAGCATCCAGTGCATGAGTCCCAGGGAGACCGGGGAAACGGCATGCTGAACAGGTAGTACATAAGCACATAAAGGGGAAAAATAGAGCGGCAACACCGGTCTATATGTGGAGATAATAGCCTCAGCGCCACCGAGTGTAGGACAGGCGGCCAGCAGCACGGGCCAGCACTGGTACACAGGCATGTGGTGAGGAACAGAGCGGCATAGCCGGTCTGTGTACAAAACACTCTTCCCTAGTGCCATACCAGAAATATTTGCCAGTACGTGAATGTGGTCTGCGCATGAGCGACTGGGCAGAGCATACATGCCATTTATACTGACAACAGTTTAGCCTGCAAGGCGGGAACTTCCAGGTTTTTAAAACCTCACGAATGTTGATGGGGAGGCCCAGCCCGCCGCCATACAAATATTGTGGATAGAAATTCTGCAGGACCAGGCCCACGAGGAGGCCATGCCTCTAGTAGAGTGGACTCTGATACCCAAAGGACACTGCAGGTGTTTGGAGGCGTAAGCTGCTGCGATCGCGTCCACTATCCACCTGGACAGGCTCTGTTTTGAGGCGGCGAGACCTTTGGTGCGCCCACCGAAAGAAACAAAGAGCTGCTCGGAACGCCTGAAGGCGGCGGAGCGCATAATGTAAACTCTCAGCACCCTAACGGGGCATAGGAGGTTCTTATTGTCCCCGCTATAGGATGCTGGCAGAGCCGAAAGGGAGATGATTTGCGCCCTAAAGGGGGTACCGATCGCTTTAGGGATGTAACCGTTCCTCGGTCTGAGAATGACGGTCTGAGAACTCGAGACATGCAGGGCTGACGGATAGCGAGTGCAGATCCCCCACGCGTTTTACTGAAGACAGAGCTATCAGAAAAACGGTTTTGAGCGAAAGGTACTTCAAATCCACAGATTCAAGTGGTTCAAAGGGAAAAGCCTTCAGGGCCTCCAGGACCAAGGACAGATCCCAAATAGGAACCGAGGGGGGCCGCAGGGGATTCATCTGTCTAGCTCCTCTGAGGAAACGGATAATAAGCTCATTCCTTCCTATAGCACGGCTGCGCGTCGTCTCAGTGAACGCTGCAATAGCCGCCACATACACTTTGAGAGTGGAAGGGGACCTGCCCTTATCCAACAGCTCTCAAAGGAAGGAGAGCACTCGCGGAACCTCACATGTGCTTGGATCGACGCTCTTAATAGCGCACCATTTAGCGAACACAGACTATTTAGACGCATAGAGCCGTCTCGTAGAGGGAGCTCTAGACTGCGTGATCGTGTTCACGACCCCTTCTGGTAGCTCAGCGGGTATCCGTTGATTATCTACGCATGCAGAGACCAGCGCTCTGGATGGGGATGCCAGATCGATCCGCCGGCTTGAGATAGGAGATCCTTTCTCACCGGGATTGGCCATGGGGGTAAGTGCGACAGCCTCACCAGCTCTGGGTACCAGATTTGGTTCTCCCAACGCGGGGCTATGAGAAGCACTGGGTGGTGCGTTTCCCTGATTCTCGCAATGACCTGTGGTAACAGGGAGATCGGGGGAAAAGCGTACAGCGGGAGGCTGGGCCAGGTCCAGGCCAGCGCGTCCTCGCTCCTTGAAAAAAATATCGGGCAGTGAGCGTTGTCTTTCGACGCAAAGAGGTCGACATCCGCTCTGCCGAATAGGCGCCATAGCAACTGGACTGTCTGGGGGTGCAGGGACCATTCTCCTGGGGGAATGATGTCCCTGAACAGTCTGTCTGGGCCGACATTCAGTTGGCCCGGCACGTGCGCGGCTCTCAGCGAGTGCAACGAGCGATGAGCCCATACGAGAAGGCGTTCTGTCAGTTTGCACTGGTTCCTGGATCTGACACCGCCCTGTCGGTTCACATAGGACACCACGGACATGTTGTCCGAGCGGACTAGCACATGGTGGTCCCGTATGAGTGGGAGGAAGCGCTTGAGTGCGTTCTCGACCGCTATCATCTCCAAACGATTTATGTGGAGGGATTTCTCCTGGTCTGACCAAAGGCCAAAGACCGGTTTGCCTTCGAACAGAGCGCCCCAGCCTGAGGTGGAAGCGTCCGTCGAGATAACTTTGCGGTGCGAGACGGTCTCCATTGTCACTCCCCGCTGGTACCAGTCGGCCGCAAACCAGGGCTTCAGTGATGAAACGCAGCTCTGAGTCACTCTTATCCGGATGCGGCCGGAAGCCCATGCTCTGTGAGGCACTCGGGCGTTCAACCAGCGTTGTAGCGGGCGCATACGCAATAGACCCAGCTTAAGCACTGCAGCAGCTGAAGCCATACAACCCAGCATCCTCTGAAATGTCTTGAGAGGTGCGGTACTGCCCGGCTGGAAAGACACAGCCAGGCGTCGAATACAGCGCATGCGCTGTATCGACAGGTGGGCCGTCATTGCCACAGAGTCCAGATCCAAACCCAGGAAAGAGGTTGACTGACTGGGCACTAAGGCGCTCTTGGTCCAGTTGACCGTGAGCCCCAGGCTTTCCAGATGGCTGAGAGGCATTGTTCGGTGGGCGATAAGCTCTGCCTCTGACTGTGCTAGAATTAGCCAATCGTCCAGATAGTTCAAAATCCGCATTCCCTGAGCTCTCAGGGGAGCGAGAGCCGTGTCCATGCACTTCGTGAATGTACGGGGTGCCAAAGACAGGCCGAATGGCAGGACGGTGTATTGATATACCTGACCGTCGAAGGCGAATCTCAAGAATGGCCTTGAGATTCGAGAGCTCGAAACGGAGGCGCGGGCGCAGTGCGCGCGCTCTTGGTGCTTATATGTGGCGGCTCGCATGCAGCGATGGCTGGCCGTTTTACACACAGTGTCCCGGTGGCTTTCGACGGGGAACATATGGTGTGAAGCGCAACGCGCGAGGGCGGCGTCGGGGGTGAGATGTTTGTTAGTAAGTGTGAGCGCTCGAGGGCGGGCACAGGACTTACATTTAAAACCTGGCCAGTCGTGAAAGGCCGTGTAACAGAGCGGGCAGTGGGTGGGCACGGGGAGGTGGACACGTGACCTACTTTCAGCACTCGAGCGGCTTTTGCCTGCTTTATGAGAGTGGGCTCTGTGAGAGACACGGGATTTATGGTGCTTGTGTACAGGGGTGAACACGGGAGCGTGGGCACACTTACTGCACTTGAAACACACACGGTGTGAGCCGTGCAACCAGACATGATGCTCTTTTTGAGATCTCTCTGGGTCGCTGTAAGAACGGCGGTTGTGTGCAGGCGAGAAGGTCGATTTACCGGCTCGTTGGCTGCGAAGTAAATATCTACAGTAGCCGTGGCAATCGGGACTGACAGAGCGTGAAGCTTTGATGGTGGTTCGGCCGCAGCGGGACTCAGCCGTCGCTTCTTTTCTCGGGCTAGGAGGACTTAGCGGGCTCAGGTTTCACCGCAATCCTCTGCCGGGGTCCCCGTGGCGGAGGCGGTCTGTTTCGGCTGGTCGAGCGCGATCTAGGGCGGCCGTCCTGTCGTCGCTGCGAGAACAGAGGTCGAGATGGACGCTGGGCGGAGCTTTGTGCAGGCTGGTCGCGGGGACGGCGTGCAGCGGAGCTTGAGCGTCGAGGCAGAAAGAGGTTCATAGCCTGTGTAGTTTTCAGCACCTCCGAGAAGCGGTCCATGATCCCGTGAACCGCTGAACCGAACAGACCAGTGGGAGAGAGGGGGGCGTTGAGAAACGCTGCGCGCTCAGACTCCCTCATGTCACCAAGCGTCAACCAAAGATGCCTCTCAGTTACAGTTAGAGAAGCCGTCGAGTCTGTTGGGTGCTGGCTCCTGAGAGGGAGACCTCAATGGCCCTGGTGAGGAAGCGCAAAAGTTCCGCGTCCTCGCCTGTTCGAGTGCAGCCGGAATCCTGGACTGAAGAGGAGGCAGTAGACCACTCCTTGCTGTCAGAGGCCACGATAGAGCAGCTGTCAGCGTGCTCGTCAACCTCATCGGCCTCATCCCCTGAAGCGGCGGCGGTGCGGGCGGGAGCCGGCGGTTGAGCGGCCGGAAGGGGGGGTGGAGAGGGCGAAAGAGAAGCTTGAGGGAGGGGCTCCGGTGAGCTTCTGAGTGCCTCATCAGTCTCCGGTGGTCTCTGTGAGCGGCGCTTCTTCTTGCGCGGCGCAGCAGAGACAGGCGGAGAGACAGCCTGGTCGAAAACTTCAAGTCGAGCCCGCAGGGTCGACATTGAAAGTTCCTCGCACTCTGGGCAGCTGCCTGTGGAGAGTGCGGTGGCGGCGTGCTCGCGGCCCAGGCAGAGAGCGCAGATGAGGTGGCGGTCTCCGTTGCTGAGCGGGGCGTGGCACGAGCCGCAGGAAAAACGAGGAATTTTTAGAAAAACGCCTCGTGCTCTTTTAGAATGAGAGAAAGTGTGTGTCGCAGTAGGCGAACACACACAGCAGTAAAAGGATATGTCGCCGGATAGCGTAGCAGGCACGGAGGGCTGAAGGCGGCGAAGGCCGCCGGCTTCTTCAGGCGCTGTCCTAGGCTTGCTGGTCGCTGGTTTCAACGGTGGCGGCTCTCAAGATCCAGCGATGCGAAGAGCTTCGCTGAAGACAAGAAAATCAGAATTTTAGCCTACGATCCCTGCTTATATACACACTGGCCACACCCACCTTGATGGTTAGAAGGGTGCGGAGAGCGCAAAGCGCCCTGATAGGGTGTGACGTCACACAGGGCTCACTGGTAGGCTTAAGTCAAGTTAAGTCAAGTCAACTTTATTTATATAGTGCTTTTCACAATCCAGATTGTATCAAAGCATCTTCACAGTATTAAATAAAATAGTACATCAGTGTTTGTTTCTAGTGTAAAACGTCCACGTTTGGTAATGCTGATCAATAGTATTGTTGATTGATTAATTAAATTAAGTATCCCCAACTGAGCAAGCCAAAGGCAACAGTGGCAAGGAACCGAAAAACTCCATCAGGTGACCTAATGGAGAAAAAAAAAAAACTAGGAGAACCCAGGCTCAGTCGGGGGCCAGTTCTCCTCTGGTGTTTATGAACTAGAGACCGGATTTAACTGTAAGATTAAAAATATTATATGAATGCCTGGCTGAAGAGATGTGTCTTTAATTTAGTTTTAAACTGGGAGAGCGAGTCTGAGCAACGAACAGCATTAGGAAGGCTATTCCAGAGTTTTGGAGCTAAATGTGAAAATGATCTCCCTCCTTTGGTTGATCTGGATATCCTAGGTATGACCAAAAGCCTCGAATCTAGTTATCTTAAAGAGCGCGATGGATTATTGGGCGATAGAAGTTCTGTTAAATAAACTGGAGCTAAGCCGTTTAGGGCTTTAAGTCAGTAGCAATATCTTGTAATCAATACGGAACTTTATAGGTAACCAATGTAGTGATGTTAAAATTGGTGTTATATGGTCAAATTTTCTTGATCTAGTAAGAACTCTAGTGGCGGCATTTTGGACTAACTGTAGCTTGTTAATGAGGATGCAGGACAACCAGCTAATAAAGCATTACAGTAATCTAGTCTCGAGGTCATGAATGCATGAACTAACTTTTCTGCATCAGAAACTGATAGCATGTTACATAGCTTAGCAATGTTTCTAAGATGGAAAAAGGCTGTTCTTGTAACATTTGAAATATGATTTTCAAAAGACAGGTTGCAGTCAAGTATAACACCCAGGTCTTTAACTCTTTTACTAGGTTTTGTGGGCGTTTTTTTTAACCGATAAGTATTACCTCTGTCTTGTCTGGATTTAATAAAAGAAAATTACGCGTCATCCAATCTTTTATATCTTTAACACACTCTGTCAATTTGGATAATTTAGCGTTTTCATCCGGCCGTGATGAAATATATATTTGAGTGTCATCAGCATAACAATGGAAACTAATTCCATGTTTCCTTATAATATTTCCAAGTGGCAGCATATATATTGAGAATAATAGAGGGCCTAACACAGATCCTTGCGGCACTCCATAGTTTACTGGAGTTATGAGCGATTTTTCTCCATTTAAATAGACAAAATGGTATCGGTCAGATAGGTATGATCTGAACCAGCATAATGCTTGTCCTTGAACACCAGTATAATTTTGTAGTCGATCTAAGAGTATTGTGTGATCTATAGTATCGAACGCAGCACTAAGATCAAGTAAAACTAGTATTGAGATACAGCCTTGGTCAGAAGCTAAGAGTAAATCATTTGTGATTTTAACGAGCGCAGTTTCAGTGCTATGGTGCGGCCTGAAACCAGACTGAAACTTTTCATAGATGTCATTTTCTTGTAAGAAAGAGCCTAGTTGGGCAGACACAACTTTTTCTAGTATTTTAGACATAAAAGGAAGATTTGAAATGGGTCTATAATTTGCTAGGTTATTTGGGTCTAATTGTGGTTTCTTAATGAGTGGTTTTATAACTGCCAGTTTAAATGTTCTTGGAACATGACCTAAAGATAAAGATGAATTAATAATATTGAGGAGAGGCTCTTCCACTACAGGTAACACTTCTTTCAGTAGTTTAGTTGGTATGGGATCTAATAAACATGTTGTTGTTTTAGAGGAAGTTATACGTTTATTTAACTCTATTTGTTCTATAGTTGTAAAGCACTGTAATTGTTCTTGCGGGGTGATAATCGAGGCTGAGTTATAAGGCGCGATTGAGGATTGAACGTTTACAATTGTGGTTCTGATGTTTTCTATTTTCTCAGTGAAAAAAATCATGAAATCATTACTGCTAAACTGTAACGGAATATTTTGTTCAGGCGACGCTTGTTTATTTGTTAGTCTAGCCACGGTGTTAAATAAAAACCTAGGATTGTTTTGGTTATTTTCTATTAGTTTGCGGAGGTGCTCAGTCCTGGCTACTTTTAGGACCTTTTTAAAACGTGATGTACTGTCTTTCCAAGCGATTCTAAAAACCTCTTAATTAGTATGTTTCCATTTACGCTCTACATTATGGGTTTCTCTCTTTAGAACACGCGTAGTATTGTTGTACCATGGTGCTTTAATTTTCTCTCTGACCTTTTTTAGTCTAATAGGTGCAACAATATCCAATTTTCGAGAGAGAATGGTGCTCATAGTGCTGGTTTGTTCCTCTAGTTCATCTGTTTTTTTGGGATCTCTGAGCAGCTGAGACAGATCCGATAAGCAATTTGAAAAAATATTTATGGTGAATGGAAGGATTGCTTCTGACCAAGGCTTAAGCAGTTGCCGCTGGGCAACCAATGAGCACGCTTATCAGCTTGCCATGGTCTGCCTGCTGCCGCACTGTGTTGACAATGAATACAAAATTAAAGCTGCAGTCCATAGCTTTTTTGGGTTAAAAATTATCCAAAATGATTTTTTGAGCAAGTACATAACCAGCCAGTGTTCAAAACTATCTGCTTGCCTTAGCTTGATTCAAAATGTTAAGCTTGTAGTAATGTTTTTAATTCCAGTGGTACTGGTGGATTTCCGCGGGAAATTCGAGCATGTCTTTGCGTCATTACGTCACATCTGTACACATTAAGAAGGTGTCTCGGCTAGTAGGATATATTGCGTGTGAGGATGTTGGAGGTGGAGATTTATAGCCTTTTCTCACAGCACTTGTCAGTTTGATGGCGGATCCAGAAAGGTTCAAACGACAAGCAGTGACAACTGGAGATTCACCCGTTGTAAAACGCGAAAGACTTCAACTTCGGAAAAAAAGAGACTGCAACCGGGCCGTGCGAAAACAAGGACAAATATCGGAAGGGCATTAAATGTAGTCACGCAATGCTGATGTTGTTAACATTAACAATTTGAGAACCAAGTGCACGGTTTGACGTGATAAGCGATCGTTAGATTTAATCAGCGCGATTTACTGCAATGTTTTTTTCCCTTAGTTGGTCAGAACAAAAGTGGATGTTACTTACTTGTTTGTTCAGATGACATTTGATTTTATGGTGAAAATTCTTATGTTGGTCATATTTTCAAAAAGTAGAATGTGATTCCGAATGACAGTAGGCTATCCACACCGGCGCAGTGACTGACGCACATTCTCCTCAAAACGTTCATCCGCGCTGTGCCGTGCCGACTCAACCCACGCAAAGTTGATAATTCCGCAAATAACTGCAATTGCAGATTTCGAACAGAGATGGCGACAAAGAGGAAAAACTGCGGACTGCAGCTTTAAGGAAATTTTTTTGGCTTCAGATCTCGAAGATAACTTTCCCGCAGCGTAAGCTTCTTACGCAATACGAGAGAACCTCTCGTAAGAGAACTACATTTTACTCAATTTTAGTTTCTAAAATACTAACATTTTTATCATAATTTACTGCACATACTAATATAATTTTTTTACCTCAATTGACCTTTTATAAAAGTTTTTCACAGATATGCATGGGGAATTTGGCACATGGCTATCGCTGTCAGGCATCTTGGATTGCTATCATCAAGGAATGAATATTTGGAATGCAAGACAGCAGCCACTGTTACAATATTGCTGTCAATCTACTGACACTGCCCTCAAGTGGTTTGGAGAAAATTACCTTGATAAATGAACCCTAAATGGAGTTAAATTAACTGTCCACAAATGTGGACACCATGAAAACTACCTTTTTATATAACCCTCCCTTTTAATTTACTCAATTAATATTAGTTTAATTATATTACTTAGGAATTATGTAATTATAGGAGTTTGTTATAAACGTTTAGTTTATTAAGATATATTTTTTTCAAATGCAAATGTGTCTAACAGTGAACCCCCAACCCCAATTTTCAGGTACAGATATTAAAGTAAATGTAAAATAACAGCGTAGTCTCTGTACAACTTAAATATAGATTCATCCTTAATCCTTAGAGTATAGAGTTATTAGGCTACTGTCATGTTAAGGGCTGCACATATCCACCACTGTTAAATACATTTATATATTCATATAAAAGAATATACAACTGCTTTACTGAGAGGCTCATTGAATAATGACTTCTATACATTCCAGTATTGTTTGTTTGTTGCTTTTGGGTTTGTTATAGTAATACTGGCTACACTGGATTTTAGTCTAACTGAACACCTTCTTAAAAAAAAAAACTAATTGCCATGGTTGTAAAATACGTTTTTTTTTTTGTTTTTGTTTTTTTCATCCGTAGGCAGTCCTTGATGAATGGAAGCTTACAAGCAAAATACTTCAACTGTGATTTTAACATACCTTTTACACAGGTTAGTCTTTCTAGAAAATGTCAAGTTCAAGCTCAAACAAGTTAACTGTCACTGCCTGAGTGAACTACATTGACTTCAGATCTTGTTAGATGACTGAAAAGGACAAATAGAAGAACACTGCAACTTCCTGCTTCAAACTATTGTCAGATGACAAAACAGGCAACAAAAGGACTGATTGTGTAAAAGCAGTTTTATTTAAATCATGTCTCCTACAGCCAGTACTGAATCAAATCATGGACAGGGGGACGTGTAGGTGGTCTCAAATGAATCACCTGAAATAGGAAGAGAAAATGAGCTGGATCATGTTTAACAGTGAATTTAGCCAGAGCAAAGCATGATTAGGATGAAAGCGTACTTGTTTGTTAGTAGTCATAAATGTTGATGACTGCTGGCTTGAGATTTTTCACTTTAAGAACCTGTTTCAGCTGCAGAGTGTAACTCATGTGGACACCTTTGGGAACCTACAAGACAGAAAGGATGAACAGCAGCACATACACAGAACTCAAGATGGCAGCTAGTAATATACCAAGTCTCACCTCTTTCAGACACACTAGGACATGATCATCTCTTTAGCATCAACCCTCTCCACTAGCGGGGTGAATGATTGGGGTGAAGAACCGAGCTGAGGAAAAGACAATCGTTTACAGACAAGTACATGTGAAGGAGCTTCAAGCATTTTGGGACTTTCTAAATCTTAAACCTACGAACCAGTGACGTATCTGCTGTGAAACCCGACAGGAGCGTATCTGCTGTGAAACCCGACAGGAGCTTAATGTCCACTAGAACCATGTTAGTGCTTGCTTTTACACCGTCGTATCTGAATGAGTTGATGTGGGAATAAAGAAGTCTAGTCAAAAGGATCAAGAACAGCTTTCTCTTGGAAGATGTAAAATTAGCTGTTTTAGGACACAAATTCAAAGCTGTTCTTACTTCACCATGAAGTTCAACATGAGATCAGCTCCAAGCGGTTGGCAGTCTCCAGTCACCTTCGCTTCAACACTCAGCGTTTTGGCGGCTTTAACGGGTGTTGGGATGTTGTAGAAACACGCAACCTATAGTATGAGTGCAGAGCAAACAAAGCACAGTAATATTTGGATGTGCACAACAGAAATGGGTTAAAGATACAGACCTGCACAGACACACAAGTGGATCCTGACGCTTTTAACACTATATTTGCTGGGAATGTTCTTCAGTGGCTTCTCCTGATACAGCAGCCTGTTGTCCCGATTCACTTTGAAGCTATAAGAGTCACCTCCTTCTACTGAGGACTGTATGGTAACAGTGCTGGAGCCTGTAATGGAAATTTTACATTTAGATGTGTTCTTTTACTTTTAGGTGTGTGCAACTTGTGTTAACGTTGAACATTTATTTTTACTCATAAGCATTTAAAGAAATATAACCATATAAGCTTGCAGAAACAAAATGTTCTGAGTAGCAAAGAGACTATGAGTACTCAAATGACCTATTGTATACTTTTAAGTGTGAAAAGTATGTGCGCAGCTTTGATAGAAATAGAGATAAGCAAAATGTGTGAAAATGAAGCAGCTAATAACAGGAAACTTTTGCAGACGTGATATTGTTCTGTCTAGATAGAATGTATGTTAGAAGAGATTTCGAACAGAGACATGTTGCCTTTTAAGGTAAACCAAGGTGATCTTTTGAGACAGACCAGGATGTGTTAAGGGTATATAGCTGGGCAAAAAGGAGAAGTCAGGGCGCTTCTCTTATCAGACTCTGACTGATGGGTGAACAGCCTTTCTTGCAAGAAATAAAGATCTTTATAACTTTTGAAATCTCCAGCTGTCTTCCAATTATTATTTAAAGTGGAGAAAGAATTTCCACGACAAATGGCGACGAGGATGGGATTCGCAAAGCTGATGACCTCCGTGGACGAAGCAATTGATTGAACATCCCAAAGACAAGAAGTCTCTGGCTCCGATACCCCAACGCTAAAAATGCAAGGGACGGGAGAATTGTGGACACCCCGGCAGGCCTAGGTGGACGCGATCCCAAATAAAAGAACCAAGCTGCAAAAGCACGGTGAGAGAAAATTATTTACGGAGTAAATAAGAAAATTATTTGCGTATTGAATATTTTTCCTAAAAGGGTCAGGAGTTTGGAATAAGCCTGAAAGTAATTTCCAAACAGGGTTTGAGAATAAGCCTGATAGTAATTTTCTCAAATGCCAGGTGTTAATTTGCTTCCCCAAAAGGGCCAGAGTTGGAGAATAAGTTAAATAAGCCGGATAAGTAATTCTCAACACCAGACGGGTGCTTGTTTGAAATAAGCCTGATAGTAATTTTCAAACATTACAGAGGCACTTGTTTGGAAAAGACCTACATCGACGGATGCAGGCAGTTTTTGAAAGTCCTATATTGACGGATATAGGCAGGTGCGTGGTGGCCACGCTGTGGGAAGGAATTAACAAAGTAAATATAGTATGTGGTGACCACGTGAAGGAGAAAGATTTAAATACGTAAATATCAAATATAAATACTGTTGAGTAAAATTTGTGCAAAAATGAGTAATGTTAATGATAAAGAGTTGGAGACAGTGGATTTCTCAAAAGGGAATTATTGTTCCATGACCAAGAAGAATGGAACAGGGTGGCATCATAGGATACCACAGTTAATTAAATTGTACGGATTTAATGTGTGTTTAATGTTTTAAAGTGTAAGCCATCTGCAAAAGACAAAGGAAAATTGAACAAAAACAAGTCCAAAAATATACAGAAAAAGATAATTATGACTTTGATGGTCGAATTATAGATGTATGGTTAAATGAGGCAATTACCAGACAAAGAAGACAGATAAACGCAGCATTAGCATCATTAGAGAGTGCAAATAGTAGAGAGACAAAAGGCAGAGGAAGCCAGAAAAAACTTTACTAAACTCTGTTTCTAATTCTTCCGAGGAAATGAGATGTATGAAAACCCGCCTGGCTGAGGACGACCGCTGTCCGGCTCCCTACTCCCCCTACCAACCACCACCAGCAGTGGCCCTCCACGAACCACAAAGACAACCAGGAGCAATGGGAGGTCAAGATCCTGAGGAAGACAAAGAATTAGAGGGAAGGAGTCTGCAAGCAAGACCACCAAAACACCCATATCGAAGACTGCTAGGTTCGATCACCCTGCCCTCTGCTCCTCCAGACTACACTCCTCCATCTGCAAAGTTCGTAAATGTTCACCAACCCAAAGAGAAGCACAGGCCAGACAATCAAAGATAAGTACGTATGAAGAATATCTGAAAATTGTTTTTTTTTTCTGGACGGTCTGGACCCTGAAATAGGGAAAAAGGTCAAAACGTCTTGTGTGGGGTACCACCAAGCGCGGCTGGAAGAAATCCAACGACACGCAACGCCAAGACCAAGCCAAGAACAAACAGAAAAAGACTGACAAAGACACTCAACTGGCTCTGCTGAAGATGGGAGGGTTGATGATGGAAAATTACTCAAGAGGAGGAGGCAGAGGAGGAAGAGGACGTGGAATGGGTGACCAACCCGCAATGGACCCTGAAGCTTGTTATAATTGTGGGCGAAAAGGACACTGGAGAAATGACTGTCCGGATCCTCCAAAGAAGAGAGGATTCCAACAGCCACCAAAGCCACAAGGAGATTGAAAGAAGGAGGGAGAGGGGAGCGACAGTGAAGGGTCTGACTCCCAGGTGGTAAATATGTCTAATCTTATCTCTTTTTCTGCTCCTTGCAATGAAGAAAATGTGCTTGCTGTTTCTTGCAATGAAGAAAATTTGCTTGCTGACACTGAACGAATGTATAAAGCATTTGCAAAATTACCAATGATTGACATTAGTGTCGAGGGAAAGAAAATTAAGTTCTAAATTGACAGTGAAGTGACGAACTCAGGAATTAAAAATGAACAATTGCCTGATTTAACTGTATTATCTGGAAAATGGGCAACCTCCTGAAGTGCCACAGGGCATCTGGTAAAGTAACCATATACAGCAGATTTGTCTTGTCAGATTGGTGATCGCTCATTTTCTCATGCTTTTCTTGTAACTACTACCTGTCCTTGTAATCTTCTGAGAAGAGATTTGATGTGTAAACTGAAGCTGAACTTATGCTGAACATAATACTTACGTATTGTGATGACATTGGCCTCACTGCTGATATGAGTATGGTGCGAATGCCAACTGAAACATTATATGTTTTTGAATGGAGCACTCCTCAGTGTGGTCTGCAAAACAAAGCCACAAATAGGATGCCTCCTGACCATGATTTTATGGAAGAAAGTGATTTGCATTGCACATGTCATGTTAGCAGTGAGCCAGATGAAATATTTGATGAAAAATGGTCTGAACTAGAGATTGAGGAACTGAAAACCTCAGAGTTAGTTTGGTCAGATAAATGGTGTGCTGTGAAGGTTGAATTTACTGATAGCCAAGCATCACTGTATGATGTGGAGGGGGCCGTCCCTCACATCTCTTTAGCTAAACCACTGACTGCAGAGTGGAGAGAATTGGGGCTTTTTGTGAAACAATGTGACTCACTAAAGATTGGTGGCCAACCACAAAAATGTGTGGCAATCTGAGAGCACAGGGTTTTACAAACAGTCACTAAGGAAAAATATTAAGGGAATCAGAACTGTTAAAGTGATGAATAAATAGTACTATATGAATTGCACGTGTTTAAATATTATACTTTTTATATGAAGGCGTCTAGAATTTGTATCCCGTTATCCCTGGGAGACAGTGTGGAAAAATGGTTTTGATCTATGAGATTCTAAGAGTCAATGGTTTAGTGTATGTTTAACTAAGATACTTTTTTGTGCATTGTGCATATGAGAATGAGATTGGGTGACCAACTTTAAATATAAATTGAGATTTCACAAAAATATTGGTGGTCACTCCATTTCATTTAAAAGGTAATTTTCTGGATTCAATAGAAACAATGTTTTCTAATTATAAACATTTGAAATCACATGCTGTCATCATCAGCGAGATAGAAATGTTTTTTTATTTTTGTCCATGGATCAAAGATTGTGTGAAGGTTTCCAAATCTTCTTTTAAATATCTTATGAGCAACAACAAAAAGTTGGAAAATTGAAATTGTGCAAAGAATGACAAATTGCATTTGAGAAATTAAAACGGATTCTCTCAACTGCAATTGTAGGTCTATACGATTTCTATTTAAAGTGTTTAATCTATTTGATTTTGAAAAGTTAGGTTTACATTTACTGTGTTAAACTCAAACACATGACGACTGCATCGGACAACTGAGAATTGATATCGTAACGTTCAGACACTGTCGCAAGGGGAATGCCACAGTGTGTCTACGTTCAGTAGTTTCTGTCGTCGTCGAACTTTGTTACCGTTCATATTTGGTGGTATTCCACTCCTAATATGTGACCCTGGACCACAAAACCAGTCTTATGTGTAATTTTTTTGAAATTGAGATATATACATCATTTGAAAGCTGAATAAATAAGCTTTCCATTGATGTATGGTTTGTTAGGATAGGACAATAATTGGCCGAGATACAACTATTGAAAATCTGGAATCTGAGGGTGCAGAAAAATCGAAATATTGAGAAAATCGCCTTTAAAGTTGTCCATTTCTATTGGCGATAGTGCTGCATCCATTCACAAAAATAAATGTTTTATATATTTAAGGTGGGAAATTTACAAAATATCTTCATGGAACATGATCTTTACTTAATATCCTAATGATTTTTGGCATAAAAGAAAAATGTATCATTTTGACCCATACAATGTTTTGTTGGCTATTGCCACAAATATACCCGTGCAACATAAGACTGGTTTTGTGATCCAGGGTCACATATATGTTCCCCATTCAGTTCATAAACTGCTAAGGCAGACAAAAAATGAATGAATGAATGAATCTCTGGCCAGAGAGAGGGTTGTGTGGAGTGTGTGAAAGTGAGTGTGTGAATTATGGTGTTCAGAGACATAAATGATGTCAATCAAAACAGCTGTATCTAAATTTATAAAATGGGCCCACGGGGTAAAATATGACCCAACAGGGTAGAAAATATACCCAACAAAATAATGGCCATGGATGATTTTGGCTAACTATCCTGAGCTGGGTTATTGTTGTGGCAGAAATAAACAATGCCAAGCTTGCCCTGTCCACCCCATATTTAACTTTTTCCTTTTTACAGGATGTCATGATGGATCTCAGCGAACAGAACTGATTCTGTTCCAAATGTATAAAATATTGTCTTCTTACTGTTTAACATGAAATTTTACAGGTCTAGACAAGTAGATTAGTCTGGCGACATGATAAATGTTGTCACTAACAAAAAAACTCAAGGTCTCCATTCACAGGTTGTTCTTGTGGTTCACTCCACAAACAAGGTCCAGTGGACTGCGGTTGTGTTCTGAGGAAAAATCTTGCAACTATCAGCAAGGTTGCAGTGTGTGACACCTCCGTCCAAGCATATCGACTTAAACTACACCAACCAGCCTCAACAACCCCAAACGCAGACAACAACGACAACGCACAGCGTAAAGTGAGGGACAAAGGAAGTGCTAGTAACTTTCCTCCCTTGCCAGCGAGGGAAAGCCCATTGCGACGATTCGCAAAGAATCACCCTGGTGAAGATGGAACGTCCATGGGGCAACGAGATGATCAACACATCTGGAGGAAGATGTGGACCAACTGATGGTTTAAGCTTAGCAGAATAATTAATTTTGTGTGATGTTTATTGATGTTTAATCAAACTATACTGTAGGACTGAGTATTTAGATCTATTATTTGAACAATTACTGATGAATTTGAAAATATTTCAGGTACTCGTAAATTAAGAAGAGGAAAATGTCCTAATTCTATAGAGTATAAGGACTCTAAATAGGTACATTACTGTAAAGATAATGAATAATCTAGGGACTATTTTTGAAGAAACTTGAGGGTTTTAGAACCCTAATTCAGATATCATAGATGCTAAGAAATTTAATAGTTGTAATAGTTGTTCTCTAATGAGAGAATGGGTGATAAGTTACTTTGCTGGACTAGGTCCAAATAGATAATAGGGTAAACTTCTATAGCGATAAATGAATGACTAAATTAAATATTTTTTAGGTGTTTCAAAGCAAAATTCTAAAAAGCTTTTTTAATTCAAAATAAAGTTACAGATTTAATGATCTGAATCAATGGATCCATTATGAACTATTCCGCATTGCCAACAAACAGAGGCAGGACATGTTATGTTCATCAGTTAATTCTGGAAAAATAGGATTTTAGGATAGGTAATAAAAGATTAAATGACACATCAGCAGCTAAAGCTATTCTCATGGCAACAGCTGAGTGAGAGATAATTTTAAAATGAATGACATTGTTTGAAACGAGATAATACAACTATTGATATTTGTGTTAAGGATAAAAATGAAAATTATAGAACTTTTTGGTTAGATTTTATTACACAGATCCTTAAATAGATCTGACTAAATAAAACAATAGCCTAAAAGCTAGCAAAATAAGGTTAAGAAAAATGGTTAATCAGCAGTATCAGCCTGTTAAAGGCCTAATAGATCAATGTGATTCGAAATTTAGCAAAGGATAATGAAACTTGATTCAAAGTTAAAGGCAATGTACTATGGTATGTAACATTGGAAACAGGTGGTATTTTAATTACAACTTAGGATGCTAATTAAAGGAATATTTGACAGGTATTATAAAGTGAAAGGCCAAACCAGGCAACTATGATTATGGAGAAGTAAATGTCAAATTGTGTGTATGTTCTTTGAATGAACATGGGGTGGAATGTAATGGAAATTTTACATTTAGATGTGTTCTTTTACTTTTAGGTGTGTGCAACTTGTGTTAACGTTGAACATTTATTTTTACTCATAAGCATTTAAAGAAATATAACCATATAAGCTTGCAGAAACAAAATGTTCTGAGTAGCAAAGAGACTATGAGTACTCAAATGACCTATTGTATACTTTTAAGTGTGAAAAGTATGTGCGCAGCTTTGATAGAAATAGAGATAAGCAAAATGTGTGAAAATGAAGCAGCTAATAACAGGAAACTTTTGCAGACGTGATATTGTTCTGTCTAGATAGAATGTATGTTAGAAGAGATTTCGAACAGAGACATGTTGCCTTTTAAGGTAAACCAAGGTGATCTTTTGAGACAGACCAGGATGTGTTAAGGGTATATAGCTGGGCAAAAAGGAGAAGTCAGGGCGCTTCTCTTATCAGACTCTGACTGATGGGTGAACAGCCTTTCTTGCAAGAAATAAAGATCTTTATAACTTTTGAAATCTCCAGCTGTCTTCCAATTATTATTTAAAGTGGAGAAAGAATTTCCACGACAAGCCGTCCAAGCTGAACACTTGAGTGAACACAGCGTACACAGACAGGGCATGAAGAGCCACCACTGTGTCCTAAAAACAAGCACCAGATTAAAAACTCCTCATAAATGATTGCACCCATGTTTGGTAGTCAGAGGCACCTGGGTGGAGGAAAACCCTCCATAGGGATTCTGCTGGGTCACGAGCCAGTTGACAATGCGGTTAGCATAGCCCAGATTAGCTGTCGTGAGAGGCTGAACAGCGAGAACCGCTAGCAGCACGTAAGAGCTGATCTCCACCGCCAGAGTATCATCAGATGTTGTCTAAGACCAATGGACCTTAGAGCCTTAGGATGAGATGGAGGAGAGAAAGTTGATGACAAAGAACTTGAACAAATCAAGAGGCTGGTAAATCTCACCATCACAAATGCTAAGGTTGTTCAAGCAAGCTAAAAGCTGCGATCGAGTGGTGATATCTCCAGCCAGACTGAAGGTGTAGGTCAGCAGAGCCGTGGTGTAAGTATTTCCCAGGTTCCCAACGACAGGCCTCAAGCATGACAGAGCGTTGGTAATGACGGGATTCTGAAATCAAAACCAATATCAGAAAAATCATCTGCAAGGAGCTCACAGAACTACTGGAGATGCGTATACCATTGTGGGGACGCCTAGTTCGAGCAGTGATGCAACAATGTAGGCAGTCATGGTCACCTCGTCACCAACACCACCCTAAAAAAAACACACATTTGATTTAGAAGAACAGCCTCATCTCAAGTCAATTGATTAGGGCATAGTTTAAGAAACATGTGTTGCACCTTCATGTCACTATGGTACAGAATTCCCTGCTGCACGAAATAGCCATCTGAACCATGCTTGCTGATCAACCAATCCTTTGCACTCTGCAGGACATGTGGATCAATGAAGACAAATTGCCTTGCTAGACCAAAAGACCTCATGACAAAGGCGGTCAACCTGGTCGTGAAAAAGGTTGTGACAAACTGAACTTACAAACTGTTTGTGCCACAACAGATTACACACAACAGTAGAACAGAGCAAAACTCACCATGTATTTGATTCATCATTACCAAATGTGCTGTATGAACCATCATTATGTCTGTAGTTGTTTTTGGTATCCTGATTGGGGCAAAACCCACATGTAAATTGGTCAGGGAGTTAGTCTGGAGAAGGATTAAACCTCTTTGGAATTTAGTCTCCTACAAAGGTAAAGTGGATTTGGTCACCCATACCGCTCTTAAGGTATCCTGTGGCGGTCTCTCGGATGGCTGCGGTGAGTTGCCCCGTGACTTCCAGGTACAGCAGGATGTAAATATTGGGAGCAAGAACAATCATATTCTGATCTCCACAGCCATACGGTATCTGTAATAACCTATCCAGATTCTTCAGCGCATGACCCATTATGTCCCCTACAAGGTCAAACATAAAACAAACAAACAAAAAAAAGTTATTCTGCAAAACATTACCTGTCAGTTTCTACTCAATGAAATGTTTTACCAAGGACTGAAACCGAGCATCTGGCTGATCCTTGAACCACAGTTTTTGGAAATGTCAGAGTCACGTCTTCAGAAAGAACGTTTCCTGCAGACAAGACAAGGGATCAGTATTTAGCACTTGGCTAATATTTGGCTGTACATGGAGAAGGTTTTAGGGAATCATTGAGTGATCCTTGGGACACAGTAACCAACTCTGGGTGTTTGTCCTTTCAACTCCTTCAGGCTTTTAAAGCAATACAACACCACATCAGTAGCAGCAGGAGATCCATAATCAAACTCCAGAAGGCTGGTTAACACTAACCAGGACAAGAAGACTTCGAGTGACTACGTCAATGCTTCCTCTCGTAGGCACAGTCACGACTTCAGTGCCACGAGTCTGGGATGCTTCAGCTGAAGCATTGACAGTCACATTGACAGTTCCTGCAATGACAAGTGTATATTAGGTGTTGCTCACTTTGTCTAATTTAGGCAGTCCAAAACTGACCGAGAACCGAAGCTGAGAGAACCCATTTGAAGGTCTTTCTCTACCTGGCACAAAGACAGGATGAATACGGATCAGAGTATGGTTTAAGAGTGAAAGCCGTGGATGAAGCTGGTGTTACTTTAACCTGCCAATGAAACAGAGCACATGGAGCAAAGACACATGACCTTCTATACACATCTATCTCTATAGAAATATCAACATAAACCATGACAGACCATGATGCACTTGGATATATAGCTGAAAACTGTGGCCTTCAGCTCAAAAGACTCCCCACGGACGATGGAGTACGGCAGGGAGAGCTCCAGGAAGAAGGGCTGGAAGACCGTCAGCAGAGCAGGAGGAGCCAGACCAAAACCTTTTGAGGACAGACAGAACGCCTCAGTCTCCCATGTGGTGATGGTGTCAGGAACAGTGAGAGGAACTTGTGTGGATCCAGTGTCTCTGAAAGACAGCACAAGAGAAAAATGAGGAACAGAAGTAAAAACAGTTGTTAAGTAGCTTTAGAAGGAATTCACTAACCCTACTTGAGTAAGCTGCCAGAGCCATGTTTCTGGAAAGTAAGTCCTGACGGTCACTTCTGAAGAGGGAGTGTTGAGTCCAGAATTTTCTGGTTCTGGAAGAGCCATTTCAGCAGGAGCCATTTCATTTATGGCTAGAGGAGGACCATTCAATGTCAATACCGAAAGAGACAAGTTATTTCACCCATTTACTCTGAACGGTATTAGTGTCTGCAGAATAAGCATTGTTCATAACTGCCCCTCGTTGCAATGATGGAAATATTAAACAATTTGTCCATCCACAAAGGAAGCAGAATAACAGTTCACCATGTCTTGCAGAATTGTTTATGGAAAGAACTGCCCATCTACATAGACCTACATTCTGGAAATCTGGGATACAGCGGGCACGGAGGGTCTCTTACAGCAAGATGTGTTGCGATCTTCATTCCCAGGCTCTGTCATAGTAACAAGTCAAAACAAGACCAATTTAAAGTCAATGACTCCATACTTTTGACAGTGACTACATGATCATTTATGGTTTACTACCTTGAAGGTTGTGTATGCTTGATTTGTAGGAGCAGTGTAGGCAGAATCTATATGAAAAGCTAAACTGGGTTGAAAATCTAGACACTCTGGTTCATCCTCAACACTGTTTGGGTAACCTGATAGCGATCGCACCCGGAGCAAGTCAAACACCTGGGACCATACAGTAAATAAGTGTTAGTATGTCACATGTTTAACTAAATGCATTAATGTTCGGTATGTTGTAGTCAGTTTATAGGTGTTAAGAATGTACACTAAATATAGCATAGGTTTGTCCAATTGATCCTTTAGCATTACTCATTCTAAAGCCGAACCTTACTGTCAATCAAGACCAACAACAATTTAAAGCAACTGCACATGGATACCATTTTAGCACTCAGACATCTTCCTGGCTCCAAGATCCAGATGCTCTGATCTATAGCACTGATGCCACACAGAGATCCTGCTTGAGCAGAGACAGTCAGAACATTTTCCTCAGCAGGAATGGCCATAGCAGGAGGACATGTCATCATACCCCACTTGAAGGCAAAAGATGCTAGTGCACATCATACCTAGTTTTGGAAACGAGTTTCTGTCTTAAACAATGCACTACCAACAACAACATTCTCACTGGGCAGAACACAGTAGACCAGAATCTGCACAACTGGAGCCATATCGACACTGACAGACAGTTGGAACAACACAGAGCCGCTCGTGACGATATTAGAAGCCCTTGCTTTGACCGTCTGAAATCCATGGAGGACGATCAAGACCTAACAAAAAGGTGCATAAAACAGGTGAGCAATGCTTATAAAAAAACAAAACCCTGATGTCCACTCACCATACAGATGATGACAATGCTGTAGTCACCAGCCTCTCCAACAAAAGAATACTGGAAACGTAGCATCAAATTTGAGCGGCTGCTCAAGCTTCACTATAGTCAGTTCATTAGATGGGTTACTGGAAGAATCAGGTTGGAGATCTTACCACAGGGTGCTCGCTCACTCGTAACATGTTGCATGTACTTTTAAATAACCATAACTTGCTCAATTTTCAAACGGTTTGGTTTGTTATAAACGTCAGAGATGTAGTTATGACACTGCATACATATGAATAATTATAACAATGGACTTCCATATGAAAAAAATATAGCCATGTTAATAACGTTCGTAAGAAACCAAACCGTTTGTAAATCCGTCAAGATTTCAGCGAGATAAGAGGATTTATGTATTTTATGATCACTCACCTTAATTCACAGCTTCCCTGTGGTAAGATGGCCGCCAGTGATGCCGGAAGTGATTCCGCCGTAAGACATCTAGCCTTTATTATATGATATCTATGGTAAATACTGCCACATCTGAACACCAGAGGGCACTCTCATGCAAACACGATAAATATGCCCCACCGCAGAAGTACAATAATACGCATCGTTCCAGGAAATCCCTATCGATGTAGCTGAATAAACAAAAGATTGAAACGCTTTGGTTAAACATGACTTATAAATACACGACTGCCTTATTCTGTGTAAGAAGGCACATCATCTCACAGAAGGATGCTCAACTGTCATTATGAAGTTAGTTTGGAGTAAATGCATGTTATTAAATGTTGCCTGTTGTTGGACAAGAGGTTCATAAATGCTTTATGTTTTGGAAAGATGTTTGACACATGTTGTTTTTTCAAATGCACATTATAAGTGACTCAAACTCACAGTTTAAAATCACGATAAGCCATCTCGATTTAAGTGCAATTACATGAAAAGTGCGATTAATCGTTCAGCCCACCACAACAACTACATAAATGTATCCACTAACAAGTCTGAAACGTCCAGGTGCGTCTAAGTTAAACCACTTCCTGACTCTCTCTGTAACGCTGCCTTCAAGCTGGCAGTTGAAATCAGCTCCGATACGGCTTCGAAACGACTAGAAGTCACTCATTTCCTATGAAGAGTCGCAGACCGCATGCGAATGGGTCCGAACCGGGTCTGAACGAGTGCGGTGCGAAAAAAAAAAAAGTCAGTTGGTCATCCGGATGCGTTAAGAAAATTGAACTCTTGCGAAAGGCTACGGACGGTTCCAATCCGACAATTCCAGTGGAAGTTAGCGTTGCTATGGTACTGATAAACAAACCTGAATTCTTAACTTTTAATAAAATAATGATTTTATACGACAATGCACCATGACGTCACAACAGTAACAGACGTTCTTCCGGGTGGCAAAAGCAAAAGCGTTCCTATGACAACGCTAGTAAATTGCTTGGAAAGGAGGCCCACCGTTGACAGTAAAAGTGTAATAAAAATAAAACATTTAATTAAATATAATGCATTTTTTCATCATAATAACAACTGTGTTTAATGATATAAGTAAAAAATATAATAAATATGTAATATAGTAGGCCTACACATAACTAGCAAAATACTCTCTAGCTCTTTTTTTCCAGCCAAAATAACGTGCTATATAGCCTATCATGGTCATTAAATGGCTTTCCTGAGGCAACTGTTATGTAACAATGGTTCTCCAGCTGTTATATCGACCTTTGCGCGGTTGAAAAACACTGATTGGTCGATATACCATGTTTGAGGAATATTTAGGTAAGTTGCGCGAGAAAATGGATGTGTAGTGAGAGCGTGTTAAAAGTGACAATTGTATGAGGCGCCACGTAGGATTTAAATCAAACTTCGCTGATCAATACATACATAACACACGTGCATATACAATTATAAATTACTCGCATATACATTTTTTGGATGTTCAAAATACATATATGAAATACTCGTGCACACTATAATAATGAATGCTTGTGAATAACTTGCATATATAGGCTACATATAAACTTGACGCACGCATACACATAAATACTTATAAACTTCCATGCATATACACCTACACTCGTCTCGTATGGGGCGCCGTTTGTAAAGCGGCTCACGCTGAAAATAACAGCAACATTTTGTCACATTTAACTTCAAACAATGTTTAAAAAACTGGTATGAATTTTTGACGGTCACTTTTTACCACATTTACAAAAATATTTGTCAACTTAGAGATATTTTAAATAGTTAAATCTAAATATTAAATGTTACACCTAAATGTTAAATATTAAATCTAAATGCTAAATATAAATATAAATGTTAAATCTAAATCTAAATGTTAAATCTAAATGTTAAATGTTAAATCTAAATCTAAATGTTAAATCTAAATATTAAATCTAAATCTAAATGTTAAATCTAAATCTAAATGTTAAATCTAAATATTAAATCTAAATCTAAATTTTAAATCTAAATGTTAAATGTTAAATCTAAATCTAAATGTTAAATCTAAATATTAAATCTAAATCTAAATGTTAAATCTAAATGTTAAATCTAAATGTTAAATCTAAATCTAAATCTAAATGTTGAATCTAAATCTAAATGTTGAATCTAAATGTTTTGGGTGAAACTAAATATTTAACTAATATGCAAATTCAAAATGCCGGAAGTGCCAAAATAAAAGCTCGAGGTGGTCAGTGTGTGTTTATAGCATGGTTTATAGTGTCAAATAACGAATAAAAACCATCTCATAATAATAACTATAATATAACGATAATAACTACCTAAAATAATAAACACGTTTGGAGAAACTGTAGAGTTTCGTGATGAGAGTGATGACATGACATTCAGTCAAAGTGAGCCCCCTAGTGGCTGGCTGTTATGGCTACAGGTCATAAGCAGTGGCGCCTCCAGAAATTTTTCATAGGGGTGGCCAGATGGGGCCACTTAAAATCTTGGGGTGGCACACCAAAACTATAAACCAGGGAAAGGCAACTGGCGGCCCGCGGGCCAAAACTGGCCCGCCAGCAATATTTTCTGGCCCGCCGGATTATTTTGGCAGTCCTAAATGCTGCACAAAACTCTTCCACTACTTAAGAAAAGCCGTAGTCGCGCGGCGATTTCTGTGTGAAACGCCCATAGGGAATCATGCGGCGCGGGATTACATTTTAAAGTATAACTGTGCGTTCACACAGTTTCACACAAATTCGCGCCTGCCGCGTCTAGTTATACGCTTGACCACTTTGTGTCGATTCGCGCGTCAAAAGACGGTAGCGGTCAGAACTCTGGCTACTTTGGACGGAGCGGGCGGTCTGACTGACAATAGCCCACTCCCGACATCTTTTGACAGCGTATCCGCACTTAATTCTGACCGCCTGTACACCAGCTCTGAGGAGCTGTTTGGTACTGAAACCATTGTCAGTCAACAACATTCTTTTTTTGCAAGGATGTTTGAAATAGTTCGGCAGAAAATAGCCTACACTGTAAAAAAAAGTCCTAATTTTACAGAAAATAACTGTGATTTTTTTACGATCATTTTCTTTCATTTTAAATTGTACTCAAAACACTGTAAAATTACAAATAATATCTGTAAAATAAAAATTCAGCTGTTATTTTAGGTATTGTGACATTAATGACAAATTACAGTAATTCACACTTTTTATACAGAACATTTGTTGTATTTTTCATACAGTATTTTTTCTGTTTTCTTAAATTACATAAAAATGTATGTAAAATTACAAATATAATCTGTAATTTAACAGAAAGAAAACAGTTAAATGATAAAATGGTCAAATGACTGTCAGCTCCCCCAAAAACTGTAAAACATCCTAAATTAAATAAACTGAAAAACACTGTTATTTTACAGGTATTTCCTGAATAATCACGATCAAAAACCTTCATTGTAAAAAAAATCGTAAAAAAAAGGGTCAAATGACTGGCAGCTGCGGCTGCCAAACAAAAACCCTAAAATTAAAGTAAAATATGCTAATTTAAATAAACCGAAAAAACACTGTTATTTCACAGGTATTTCCTGCATTATTATAATCAAATACCTTCATTGTAAAAAAATCGTAAAAAAAGGGTCAAATGACTGGCAGCTGCGGCTGCCAAACAAAAACCCTAAAATTAAAGTAAAATATGCTAATTTAAATAAATTGTAAAAAACTTTAAAATAAATTTGATGTCACCATGATTGAGATTAGTGTCTGCTTTAGTTGGGCTCATGACTTCAATATTTTAACTTACGTTTTTTCTTTGGCTGCTTTAACTGTGTATTTGATGCACATTTGTTATAGCAGTAAAAGCTGGAGAAAATTTCAGATGATTTTGGTCATTCTTTGATGATGTCATCATATGATGGCTTGATTCTCTGATATGACAGTCAAAAATATGAATATATTAGCTTAGATTACATGTAGATGGAATTTTTCTTTTTTTACAAAGTCTATAATGTCATAATTTCTCACATGCATATAATTTTTTAAAATCGTAATAATTCAGGAAATAGCTGTAAAATAACAGTGTTTTTCTGTAAAACATTTAAGGAAAATTTCTGTAAAAGTTTTTTGCACTTCTAAAATAGGATATTTTACTTTATTTTTACGGTTTTTGTTTGACAGCCGCAGCTGACAGCTTTAAAATAAATTTGATATCACCATGATTGAGATCAGTGTCTGCTTTAGTTGGGCTCATGACCCGTGAGTTTTTAACATTAGTTTTCTCTGACTGCTTTAACTGTGTATTTAATACACATTTATTATAGCAATAAATGCAGGAGAAATATCAGATGATCTTGGTCATTCATAAGTGATGTTACAGTCATCGTGATGACCTGATTCACTGATATGACAGCCAAATCTCTGAATATATTAGATTACATAATATGTAGATTGAATTTAGCTTTATACAAAGTCTATAATGTCATAATTTCTCACATGATCCTTGGCAACAATATTGTAATAATCTGAAATTTAAAAAGATATATATTATATGGAAAAAGTTTTGAGCTGGTTAATTTTTTTTTTTTTTTTGTAGTATAGACATCAAGAATCAACATATGAATCTCAACAATGGTGACAACCAACAAAGCCTTTTTGTGACTTCATAGTAGTTCAGATTTTTTTTCGTTGTCACCATTGTTGCGATTCATACGCTGATTCTTGATGTCTGAGTGAGTCTATATAATCCTGTCAAAACATTTTCTGTATAATGACATCATAAAATCTGAGTGTCACAGGGTTAAATAGCAGTTTTATCATGCAAAAATTAACTACTAATATTTAATTTCTTAATCAGATTTACACTTCAGGTGGTATCAATGAAGCAGGACACATGATGACTATTATCACTAAAAAGAGACCAACATCATCTGATCTGAATTTCTCTTGGATTCCTACCATAACATGCATCAATGACACACAGTTAAAGCAGCCAGAGAAAACTTAAGTAAAACACTAAAAGGTCAAGAGCCCAACTAAAACAAACACTGATCTCCATCATGGTGACATCAAACTTTATTCTTTTCAATAAAACTTCAACTTCTAAACCTCTGTTAATTCTCAATAAGAATGTTAGTATGAAAGAAATAAAGTCTGGATTGTAATAAGTGAAGATGCTGAGATCCTGATAGTGTTTAATGTTCTGTTTGGGTTTAAAGTGTTTCTGTATGGTGTGTTCCCTTACGAGAACGTTCTCTCGTACTGCGTTGCAAACGCTATGGGAAAACTCCTTTTCTCGAGAATATTGAAGCCTTTATTTTAAAACGCATTTGCTACAGCACAGGCGAGAGCATCAGACCCACGTGAGTGAGCTGATAGGCTGTGCTGTGGGCAACTGCACGAACCAATGGCGGATAGACAGAAGCGCGCGAGCCAATCAGGGCGCTTGGCGCTCTGTCACTGTCAAGCGCGCGAAACTACACGTGACCATAACATATAAATACAGATAGAATCCGCCATTTGACAGATTTAATCTCCTTCAGCTCGACTCACCTCGTCGCTGATTTTCTCCGGTCGTAAGAAGCCCTCGTCGTGGAAAAGCCGTCCAGCGGAACAGCTTCGCATCCCGGCATCTCGCCAGCTGAGCGTTTCCCTGTGGCATCCGACGAAAAATTATATCCTTTTCATTGCATATTTATCTAAAAGAGCAAACCGCTGTTTTCACAGCGCGGCATAATGCCTCTCTCCATCTGTGAGAGCTGCGGGGTCTCCCTGCATGCATCCGACGGACACACCCAGTGTGCGGCCTGCCTCGGCCCTGAGCACGCCGAGGCAGCGCTCATGAAAGGCGGCTGCCAATTCTGCGACGGGATGCCTGTCTCCGTTCTCCGTTCAAGGCTTTCTTCGACGGTGACCGATTCCGCCCACATTCCGTCTTCGGCGCCCCACGAGCCCCGTAGGAAGAAGCGGCGCGATTAGAGGCGTCCTGAGCGCGGTGAGTTTAGCGAGTGCACGCCGGGCCTTTCTCCTCGTGCCTCGCCCACGCCTTCTTCGCCTGTCCTGTTCTCTCGGAACGAGCAGCGCCCCTCGTCTGAAGCGGCTGGACTCGTCTCTTTCGGCGCATCTCCGGATGACGTCGATGACGCACTTTCTATGGCGGCATCTGAGAGCGAGGATTGGTCGGGCTCCGCGGACCCCGCCCCCCCCTCTCAGCTAGGGTTTTCTGATACTCGAGCGAGCATTGACGCCGAACTTCTCCGTGTCATGTCTCGCGCTGTTGACGAGTTGGGACTCGATTGGCTTTCTCCAGCTGAGCCCGCCAGAAGCCGCCTCGATGAATGGTACCTGCCGGGGCGCCAGCAGGCCCCTCGTCAGCGCGCCGCTCCATTTATGCCTGAGGTTCACGAAGAGCTCACAAAATGCTGGCGCGCGCCCTTTTCAGCGCGAACGCGCTCATCTGCCTCTTCTACGCTCTCCACTGTTGACGGCGCTGAAGAGAAAGGATATGTGTCTCTCCCCCCACTGGAGGAAGCGGTCGCTGCACACTTATGCCCCCCCACTGCAGGTAGTTGGAGGTCTAAGACGGTGCACCCTTCTAAGCCGTGCAGAACTACTTCGGCCATTGCCAGCCGCGCATACGCTGCCGCCGGTCAAGCCGCCTCTGCACTTCACGCCATGGCGACGCTTCAAGCCTTCCAGGCCAAACTTCTCCGTTCCATGGATGAGTCAGGCCCGGACCCAGACACATTTAAAGACCTCAGGAGTGCCACGGATCTGGCACTGAGGGCCACGAAGACCACCGCTCAAGCCCTGGGCCGCAATATGGCCAGCCTAGTGGTAATGGAGCGCCACCTCTGGCTAAACTTAACCGAGATCAGGGACGCGGATAAAACTGCCTTCCTCGACTCGCCCGTCACAGCCTCAGGTCTCTTCGGCCCATCTGTCAGCGGCTTCGCCGATCGCTTCACTGAAGCTCAGAAGGCTTCCAGCGCCATGAGACACTTTCTACCAAAGCGCTCCAGCTCAGTCCAACGGCGCCCCAAGAGCACGCCGCGACCTGAGAAAGTGGTGTCCCAGGTCCTCCAGCCCCGCCCAGTGGCTGAGACCAGTAAGCACATGAAGCCAGCGAAACGGTTCCCGTTCCCTAAGCGCCAGGGCCCGCGGCCGAAGCTGACGCTCGATCACGAGCCCAAGAAGCCGTCCTAACCGGCACAAAGAGGGGTCACTGTCCCGCTGCGGCCGGACCAGCCCCAAAAATCGCTCGACTACTGCTCACGGCTCCCTCTTCAGTTCAGGCGGCTGCAGCAGTTCTAAATGCAGTTCATGGGCCCGTCACATGTCACGCACCCCTGCAAACAAACGCTGTTTTAACAGCGACCCACACAAAGCACAAATCGAGCATAATTTCTCACATGCATACATGTCAGTCCGAGCCCCCCACTCTGGGTGTTCCAGATATGATAATGCCTCTAGCTCTGCGGGCTCTAGCTTGGCAAGCTATCCCCGGAGTTTCAGTATGGGTGATGAACATCATAAAGCATGGTTACTCGCTTCAGTTCGCCCGCAGACCACCGCGTTTTCGCGCGGTTATACAAACCACGGTAAGGGGCACATTGAGTCATGTCCTCCGCACCGAAGTGTTAAGTCTGCTGGCGAAAGGGGCCATCGAGAAGATCCCCCCTTCTCTGAGCGAGTCAGGTTTTTACAGCCGATACTTTCTTGTTCCAAAGAAAGACGGCGGCCTGAGACCCATTTTAGATCTCAGACATCTGAACAAGGCTCTCATGTCACGGCCGTTCAGAATGCTCACGACCAGACATATCCTGGCGCAGATTCGCCCAGGCGACTGGTTTTTCTCAGTAGATCTGAAAGACGCTTACTTTCACATTCAAGTGAACCCCCACCACAGGCCATTCTTGAGATTCGCCTTCGAGGGGCAGACATACCAGTACACAGTTCTTCCATTTGGACTGGCACTAGCGCCTCGTACATTCACGAAGTGCATGGATGCAGCTCTCTCCCCCCTGAGACAGCGGGGAATGCGCATCCTAAACTACCTCGACGACTGGCTCATACTGACCCAGTCAGAGGCGGAGTCACATACTCACAAAGCCTGGCTCCTCAGCCATCTAGAATGTCTAGGGCTCAGGGTCAATGTTGCAAAGAGTGTTCTGTTGCCCAGCCAACGTATCACGTTCCTGGGAACAGTTCTCGACTCCGTACTTATGAGAGCATGGCCCACACCGGCCTGTGCTCTAACGATTCAGCAGCTCACGGCATCGTTCATAGAGGGCTCTCTTGTACCCCTCAGAACGTTTCAGAGGATCCTTGGCCTGATGGCCTCTGCATCATCAGTACTCCAACTAGGCCTACTGCGTATGCGTCCTCTTCAGCTGTGGCTGGCTCCTCTGGTGCCACCCCACGCCTGGCATTCAGGCCACTTGATTATCAAGGTGGACCAGCGCTGTGTTCAAGCCCTGGCCCCTTGGAAAAACGCCAGCTGGTACCAGCAGGGCGTAAGCATGGGGGTAGTTTCAGAGAGGAGGATGATTTCAACAGACGCCTCCAACTCCGGTTGGGGAGCTCTGTACGAGGGCAGGCCTGCCTCCGGCCTCTGGTCGAGCTCGGAGAAACGCCTACACATAAACTGCCTCGAAATGAGAGCAGTTTTTCTAGCCCTAAAAACATTCCTCCCATACCTGGCGGGACACCACGTGTTGGTACGGACGGACAACATGTCGGTGGTCTCTTACATAAATCGCCAGGGCGGCCTCAGGTCCCGCAACCTGTTTGCCATAGCCTCACAGCTCTTGCTATGGGCTCACACCAATCTGCGCTCGCTCAGGGCAGCTCACGTGCCAGGCACGTTGAATACAGGAGCAGACATGCTCTCTCGGGGCAGAGTTCCCCCAGAGGAATGGTCTCTCCACCCTCAGACAGTTCTCCTGCTCTGGGAGGTCTTCGGGAAGGCAGAAGTAGATCTTTTCGCCTCAGAAGACAACTGTCAATGCCCAATCTTTTTCTCAAAGAGCAGGGATGCGTTGGCCCACGACTGGCCCAACCTTCCTCTCTATGCGTTCCCCCCGGTCTCGATGCTCCCTCAGGTCATCGAACGGATCAGGAACACGAAAAGCGCAGTGCTATTAGTAGCTCCTCTCTGGCGGACCCAGGTTTGGTTCCCAGAGTTGATGCAGCTGTCTGTAGCAGACCCGTGGCCAATCCCAGTGAGGCGCGACCTCCTGACTCAGGCCAACAGGACAATCTGGCATCCCCGTCCCGACTTATGGGCCCTACATGTATGGCCACTCAACGGGTACCCCAGAACCTCCCAGAGGGCGTCCTGAATACTATAAAGGAAGCTAGAGCTCCGTCTACCAGACGCCTCTATCTCAGTAAATGGTCAGTGTTTTCCAGCTGGTGTTTAGCTCGAGACCTCGACCCATACACTTGTGGAGTACCAAGAGTACTGTCTTTTCTACAGGAGATGTTGGACGCGGGTCGCTCCCCCTCCACTCTCAAAGTGTACGTGGCAGCCATTGCTGCTTTTCACGTATTGGAAGCCGGGGCCTCCTTAGGAAAAAGCGACCTTATAGTTCGCTTCCTCAGGGGCGCCAGGAGGCTTAACCCGCCTCGGCCACCGTCTGTTCCGGCCTGGGACCTCTCCTTGGTCCTGCGGGCTCTTAAGGGACCTCCCTTTGAACCACTTCAGTCAGCTGATCCTAAGTCTCTCTCTCTGAAAACCGCCCTGCTTCTAGCACTGGCGTCAGTAAAGAGAATAGGGGATTTACAGGCGCTGTCTACCAGCGCTTCCTGTCTGGAGTTTGGTCCTAATGACTCCAAGGTCATTCTTAGGCCAAGACATGGATATGTTCCTAAGGTGCTCTCAACTCCGTTCAGAGCCCAGGTTATTTCTCTGTCAGCTCTCCCCTCCTCCGAGGAGGATAGCGATTCTCTCATGCTTTGCCCAGTCAGAGCTTTGAGAATTTATCTGGAGCGTTCGGCCTCTTTCAGACAGTCTGAACAGCTCTTTGTGTGTTTCGGGGGCCGATCCAAGGGCCTCCCGGTCACTAAAACCACACTGTCCAGATGGATAGTTGACGCCATTGCCCTGGCTTACACCTCACTGGGCCTCTCTTGTCCCATAGGTGTTAGAGCTCATTCCACGAGAGGTGTTGCCTCTTCGTGGGCTTGGTCAAGTGGTATTCCCATTGAAGACATTTGTGCGGCGGCCGGCTGGTCCGCTCCGTCCACATTTGTGAGATTCTATAATCTGGATGTCCCTGCTCTGCAGACATGCGTTCTTTCTGTCTAGACTCTGGCTCTGTGGATCCAGACTAGTTTTGAACCATGGTCACTTGGGTATTCCCATCTATAGCATATGTGCGGCGGCCGGATATCCGCTCCGTCCACATTGTTGAATTATAGCTTTAATGCCCTTGCTTTGTAGCTACAGTTTTTCAGTCTAGACTCTGGCTCTGCTGACCCAGACTAGTTTGATGTTTAACACACGGTTATCACATTGTGGACTAAGTGACTGGCTTTGCCAGATTCGTTGATTATAAGTTGATGTCCCTGCTTTGCAGTTACAGTCTTTTCAGTCTGGACTCTGGCTCTGCGGACCCAGACTAGTTTGATATTAAACACACGGCTATCACCTTGTGGGTTAAATGACTGGCTCTGGCCAGTCTTTATTACGGATAATTGATGGGCCCGATGTTCGGTCTCTTTTTATCCTGGCTATTCTGTACTTCCCGGAACTCTGGTGAGTCAGAGCGGCCAAAAGATTAATAGCACGGCGTTTTAAATGGAAACGTTCCCATAGCGTTTGCAACGCAGTACGAGAGAACGTTCTCGTAAGGGAACGTACTGGTTACTTTCGTAACCTCGGTTCCCTTAGAGATAAGGGAACGAGTACTGCGTTGCCTTGCCGTGCTATTTTTCTTATGGCAGGTTTGTCGCTTCAGTCGATTATACCTGTCAAATGGCGGATTCTATCTGTATTTATATGTTATGGTCACGTGTAGTTTCGCGCGCTTGACAGTGACAGAGCGCCAAGCGCCCTGATTGGCTCGCGCGCTTCTGTCTATCCGCCATTGGTTCGTGCAGTTGCCCACAGCACAGCCTATCAGCTCACTCACGTGGGTCTGATGCTCTCGCCTGTGCTGTAGCAAATGCGTTTTAAAATAAAGGCTTCAATATTCTCGAGAAAAGGAGTTTTCCCATAGCGTTTGCAACGCAGTACTCGTTCCCTTATCTCTAAGGGAACCGAGGTTACGAAAGTAACCAGTACGTTTTGTGTGTCACCATTGTGTTGAAGAGTAGAGCCTGAGCTTCAGTCCAGGATGAGCAGAGAAACACTGATGAAATGCTGCATGTTGCTTTAATTAACAGACAGTAACTGTGTAGTTGCTGATGCAGTGACGTATAGTCACAGCAAATCATGCATATAATTAACTGCATGTTTTTCAGTAAAAAATCAGAAAAAATGTGAATTAACTGTGTTTTAACTGTGTGTTTCTGTTAAAAAAGATTAATGAAGATTTCTGTAAAAGTATTTTGCACTTATTTAAATTAGGATATTTTACATTAATTTTACGGTTTTGTATGGAAGCCATTGCTGACAGTCATTTGACTGTTTTATATGGGATTTTTTTACAATGAAGGTGTTTGATCGTAATAATTCAGGAAATAGCTGTAAAATAACACTGTTTTTCCGTAAAACATTTAAGGAAAATTTCTGTAAAAGTTTTTTGCACTTAATTTAAATTAGGATATTTTACTTTATTTTTACGGTTTTTGTTTGGCAGCCGTAGCTGACAGTCAATGACTGTTTTTTTACGATTTTATTTTTTACAGTGTACTTCATTTCGTCAGTAGGGCAATATGATTTTCGTTTATGTTGCTTAGAAATTTGAGTGATAGGCTTTGTCCTATTTAATTTATGTTATTTATATATATTTTTTTTTTCTGTGGCATTTTTTTCTCTGCTGACAGTACAATGTTAAAATAGCCTACTATGTATATTGACACGAACACAATTTTTGTATAGCATTTATAATTATTATAGGCTACTTAATCTCCTTCTTTCCGTTAGAGACATTTGAATGTGAGTTTATGGAAACGAGATCTAAATTTTGTGGACCCGTCAGGTCGGGAAATAAAGCGGGTGAACACCGAGTGTATTTTAAGCGGTTGCTGAATAGAACCTTGTGGGAGCGGGACGAAAAAAAAAAAAAAAACAGTCCCGCGCAGACCTCCTTGAACCTTAGGTGTACGTGTCCCCGAATAAATAATAATAATAAAAAAGGAATAAAGTTCAAAAGTCGGACTGTACGGAATGAGGCATGATTGCAATTCATTTTACTGTAATCTGTTACCACAATAGTACTTGATCTGTTAAAAAATGATTTCCTTGATATATGCATAAGGTGTTAAATTAAAAATTAAAAATGAAAATTAAAATTAGTCTAATCCAGTAATTCATTTTTTCTATTTTTGATCTGAGCACAATCAGAAAACCCGTCCTTATTTTTTTTTTTTTTTTTTTTTTTTCATTTCAGTTCAGGAAATAAATAATGGAAAAACAAGTCGTTTTTCATATTTTTATTTTTGGTTTTAATTTGAAAAAACAAAAACGATTGAATGAATGATCCACGGACGGTGACGGACCCATCATATTCCGCAATTATAGGCCTATATAAGAGTATTTAATTTGTATCCATAGGCCTACTCTGTGTAGCTGGCCCGCCATCTACTGGCTAAAAAAAATATTGGCCCGCGGCCAAAGTTACTTGCCGACCCCTGCTATAAACCATAATTTCAGAATTTTTTTCTACTGTTGTAGTAAACCGGCCTGTAGAAAACTATCAGAAAGACTTAAGGAAACTCCTACTGATATACTATATGATGGTTTATTGTGTTATATTTAATGTTACTAATGATATAATATGCTTAGACTAATAACAGTACAGTTAACATTTTGAGTTACACAACAATTCTGTTTTATTTTGCAATTATATTTGGCATAAGGTGTACATTTATTGCAAACAAAACAGTTACTGGGGAAAAGCAGATACAAATATATTATATTTATATATTAATGTCAAGAATTCAGAAGTGTATATATTTATATAGCCTACACTACAAAGAAATAATATACAATTAAATGATGCTTATTTTAAATGTATTGAGCAGGCTAGGTATATAAAATATAGGTTTTTAATAATCTTTCAGTGCGCAAGACCATGATAATATGAAATGCTTCAAAACAGAGCGCACAAAGCGTGTATGCGCATCGCGGGTGCAGAATGATGTGCTCAAAGCAACATGGAGCTGTGTCCAAATTCAGGGTCTACATCCTTCGGAGTACTCATTTGAAGGATGTTACGTCACAGCGCCGCGACGAAGGCTGTCCAAATTCGTAGGATCCTTCAAATGCGGCCCACAAATACGTCCTCCTTTTCCCCGAATTGGAAGGATGGGTGTGGTGGATCCTTTCCCGTCCTACCTATCCCATAATTCTTTTCGGCAGAGCGTAATGGCGGACGAAGCGAGCGGTAGTGGAGTGGGAGAGGAGTATGCTTTTCGATTTAAGTTTTTTAAAAACTGGCTTTTCAAAAAAATATTTTTTTTCAGTGGTTTAATTTTTTTTTTTTTTTTTTTTTTTTTTAAATAAGGAATGGCCAAAGCTCAGGCTTGTCATGTATTTAACTTTTCATTCTTGAATAAGAATTGTGAACACCCCCATACTGAGATATAATTTAATTTTCACATTAAATTAAATAAAGTTTTCTTATTGTGGGGTCCTTTATGGTAATACATATGATATGGTACAACTACAGTGCAATGCAAATAGTAAATATAAGATAAAGTGAGAGGTAGGCTAATAGTAAATAGTTTAGTCAATAAAATAAACAAACATACAGCAAATAAAATAGTAATGAAAAGTATAATTATATAATATCATAAGTACTAATATAATAATAATATATTGATAATAGCATATAGTTTATTTATAATACTATAATAATAGCAATAGAATATGAAATATCAATTACAGAATAGAAAATAAAAATAATAAGTTAAATAGTTAGTTACTATGAATAGTAAAATAATTTAACAGCATAACTATAATAGATTGATAATCGCAAGTGGTATATTATTATAATAACAATAATAAATAATGTAAATTTATACATTTTAACATATTATTACATAGGCTATATAAAATAAAATGACGCAACCCTGTCTCTTTTTGTTAAATTTCGGTTTTTAAAAGGTATAAGAAGCTACAAGTCAAGAAATAAAGTAAACGATTCAGTCAAACATACAGCAGGCTACACCGTTAAAGTTAAATAAGCCTAAATATCAGGGGCGGCTGGCCAATAGAGGGCGCTAGGGCGCCGCCCCCCCATGAGGAAATACCATAGACTGTAGGCAAATACATGTAAATACATAATTAAATCATATATAAAATTATCAATATTTGTGTGTTTGAGATAGTAAATGCACCTAGTATATGTGAAAAATATTATAGAAATTCAAAATGTCTGTTTTTTCTGCACGTCCCGTCTAGATCTGTACACGTGATCAGCTCTGGGGCGCTGGAGAAAGCGCCCCAGAAAGGCGGGTCTTTGGAGCAGTTTAGCCAATTGCTGATTTTAGATATAAATGTTTGACATAAACTGTAGCCAATCAGCGAGCTAAAATCTAGTCAGCTATGGGCGCTTCGCCTAGCGCCCCAAACTGCGCGCGGCCGCGAGCAATGGGCGCGAACCACTACTAAAGTATCGAGTTTCATTCTATAGGGCGCCATTTTTACTGTATGATAAATTACAACGGCGAACAAAATGACTCCAGACGACTCTAACTCGATTCAATCTCTTGTCCAATATCCGTTTGAAAGACGAAGCTTAGTAAATAAACTCCGTGTGAAAGAGCTGGGCCCAGATCAACCAGATATTTCGATCAGACAACAGGCAAGTGATAAAGGAAAGCAGTACGTGCGAGGCTTCTCACGCAGCTGGTATACCAGAAAGGCTTGGTTGGCTGGATGTTCTCATGCTAATGCCTTATTTTGCTTTCCGTGCATACTTTTCAAAAATACGGGGACAGATCCAGCATGGACAGTTACCGGAGTGAGGGATATGAAGCACTTGTCAGAGAAAGTAACGAAACACGAGAACACCAAGGTACACATGGATAATTCCGTCAAGCTAGCTGTACTGGGAAGGGTTAACATCGCGACGCAGCTCGATGAAGGCCACAGGGTTGCGGTGAGGAAACACAACGAGGAGGTGGATAAAAACCGGCACATCTTATCCAAAATAATCGACTGTGTGAAGTTTTGTGGGGCTTTTGAGCTGGCCTTGCGTGGGCATGACGAGACTGACACCTCGAACAATCCCGGCATTTTCAGGGGACTGGTGGACTTCGTTGCTTCACTCGACAGCGTGCTGGAGGAGCACCTCAAGACAGCCACCGTTTTTAAAGGTACGTCAAAGACCATACAAAATGAGTTATTAGACTGCATGCTGTCAGTGCTGAAGGATTACATTCTGGAGGAAGTCAAGAGCGCAGATTTCATCTCCATACAAGCTGATGAGACAACTGACATTTCCACCCACTGTCAGCTGGTGCTTGTGCTACGTTATTTAGACGGCAAAAACAACATACAAGAGCGGTTTTATGAGTTTATTTCGATCCAGAGTGCCACGGCAGACACCATCGCTACAGCGCTTCTGGAGAGGCTAAGCGTCATACTCCCAGATGGACAAAAAGTCAAACTTATCGGCCAAGCTTATGACGGAGCTAATGTAATGAGGGGAGCCACCGGCGGAGTGCAGCGCAAGGTGATGGATGTCCATGTAAACGCTCATTACGTCCACTGTTACGCGCATCAGTTAAATCTAATCATGCAGCAGGCAACGTCACACATTCCCAAAATCGGCACTTTTTTTTCCGATCTTGCAGGATTTTCTGCTTTCTTCTCCAGGTCACCCAAGCGAACCAGCGTACTTGACCAAGTGGTTGCCCATAGACTTCCCAGAGCCTCTACAACACGTTGGAACTTCCACAGTCGCGCTGTAAACACCGTGTACGAACAAAGAGATGACCTCTTAAAGTGTTTTCAGACCATCAGAGATAATGGAAACTTTGATCCCCTAACTGTCAGAGAGGCTGGGGGCTTTGTGAGGATGCTTGAAGACGAGTCTTTCTGTTTTTTTCTGGCACTGTTCCACAAAATCATGCCACATGTGGACATGCTGTTCAACCAGCTGCAGAAAAGGAACATCGACGCAGTTTTCATCAAATCACTTGTCCAGAAGTTTACAGACAGCATGCAAACGATCAGGTAAATAACTTTATTTACGATTGGCTGATAAAACTTTTGTTAGAAATGTGATTTGCTTATTTCCAGATTTGTGTCTAAATGTGCCTAGTCATCCAACTGGATGATTATCATAAGCCCATTACAATTATATCCGTTTCAGTATTTTAAAAGCAAAGAAACTATTAGATTTGGATAATAATGACGGTAAAGTAGTTATCAAAAACAGTTTCTAACAACAGGCTTATTCAGGTGTCCACCAGGTCAATTTCTAGAAGGTTGTTATTAAATATTGAACTTCTTGTCATTTAGAGACTATAATTTACACAGGACACATCAGAATGCATCCAGCTTAGAAATATAATAGAACAATGATAACAATGTAATATTATGTACATCACAGATGACTAGCTGATAGGCATAGTCCTTGTGTGTGTATATGAGTCAGTGGATGTGCACTTGTGGGAGTTAAGAAGTCTGATGACAGGTTAACAACTTTTAACTATATTTTTGGACCAGGGCCTCTATTCCCTCTTTGTGTGGTGATGGTGCATCGGACCAGCAGCAGCCTATAAAGCGACGAAGGATACTGGGAACAGGAGAACAACAGAGGCTGGCTACAGAGGTAAGTTGAGATGTAACAATCAGTGTTTCCTCTACAAAGATTTTTATTTCTGTGGTGGTATGTAGCTATGTAATAATAAAATTAAAAAAAACTTAGGATGGCATATTCCCACATCTGACTGATCGATTGATGGACCAGGTGGTCTAGAATTTATATTCTTGTTAGTTCAGTAGATTCAGGTTTATGACAAAGCAGTCACAAGCAGCAAAATAATAGCAGTTTTCATTGAAAAGAAATTCAGTGTGTAAAGAATTGTCACATGTGACAGAAAAAAAAGTGGTTAATATATTTAAATTAAACCTTGTTTTGTAATGGAAACCAATAGGGAACTAGTGAGGAGAAGTAAACGTAGTGTAAAGTGCAATTAGAAATAATGGTGTTAAAACCTTTTAAAGGGATAGTTCACCCAAAAATGAAAATTGTGTCATCATTTACTCACCCTCAAGTTGTTTCAATCCTGTATGAATTTCTTTCTTCTGCTGAACACAAAGATATTTTGAAGAATGTCAGTAATCAGACTGTTGATGGGCCCCATTGACTTCCATAGTTGGAAAAATAAATACTATGGAAGTCAGTGGGGTTCATCAACTGTCTGGTTGACGACATTCTTCAAAATATCTTTCTTTGTGTTCAGCAGAAAAAAGAAATTCATACAGGTTTGAAACAACTTGAGGGTGAGTAAATGATGACACAATTTTCATTTTTGGGTGAACTATATCCCTTTAATAATCATACTTGACTCGTTCAGTCAGAATCACTTTCATTAAAATGGCTTTATTGGAAATTTATGCTGATGAATCTTTTACAGGTATGTGATACCATCCTGACCCATGCCAAGGAGCGGTTCTCCTTCACCCAGCACCTCATCAGCGCAACACTCCTGCATGGAGAGCTCTTCCCACAACACTGTGTGAAGTTCCCTGACACAGCGCTTGATACAACAGTGGAGGCATACCCCATGCTGAACAAGGCCAAGCTCAAAACAGAACTGTCCCTTATCTATGAGAACGACGAGTTCAATGCTTGCAGTGGTGCAGTACCTCTGTACCAGTTTTTCATGGAGAACAACCTTCAGAGCACTTTCACAGAGACTGTCAGTCTTCTCAAGATCCTCATCACCACACCCATGACTACAGCTGAGTCTGAGAGGTGCTTCTCTACTTTAAAGAGGATCAAGACTTTCCTGAGAAACACCATGACGCAGGATCGCCTGAATGCTCTGGCGATGCTCTCCATGGAGAAGAAACTTATCAGGGACATTCCTGACTTCAACAAAAGGGTCATTGAGAGGTTTGCCACTCAGAAGGAGAGAAGAGCAAAATTCCTGTACAAATGAGATCACACACACACACACTCACACTGTTTCTTTGTACATAGTAATTTTATAAATATAAATTGTCTTAAAGGGATACTCCACTGAAAAATTAAAATTCTGTCATCATATACTCACCCTCATGTTGTTTCAAACCTTTATGAATTTCTTTCTTCTGCTGAACAGAAAGTAAGATATTTAGAATAATGTCAGTAACCAGACAGTTTTAGATACCATTGACTTCCATAGTATAATTTTTCTTTCTATGGAAGTCAATGGTATCTAAAACTGTCTGGTTACTGACATTCTTCTAAATATCTTACTTTCTGTTCAGCAGAAGAAAGAAATTCATAAAGGTTTGAAACAACATGAGGGTGAGTATCCCTTTAAAGGGATAGTTCACCCAAAAATGGTTCGGTACGTTTTTGATACAGCAAAAAGAAAGAAATGCTAGAGAAATTTCCTTTTTTATTACCGGTATTCTTTTTTCAAAAAGAAAAATGGTTTTACCATTTGTGGGTGAACTATCCCTTTAATATTATGTTTGTTATTTACTGTACATTTTGTGGAACATTTGTTTAAAATCACTCAAAATTGTTGCAGGTAATAGTTGTATTTAATCAGCTAATTAATCACTAAGTATTTTGTTGAGTTAAATTTAAAAATGAAAATAGAAAGTTTGTGCAATATGTTTGTTTTTGTGCAAAAATGCCTCAACCTTTTAATATTGGCATTAAATAATTACTTTTCACAGAGCACTAGTATCCTGGGTGGTTATTAATTATAATAGGATTTTTTTTATTTATATAGCCTTTCCAACAAGGTCGCTTTACAATATAGGCCTAGGTTAAGGAATTGAACTAAATAAACCTCAACATCAAAGATAGACATACCAAGGGCAGATATAAATATACAGAGGTCAGTTACAAAGTTAGGTTAAAGATTCAAGCAAGTAACATAAACATTCATAATAAGGTAAAATTTAAAGATTCTGAGCTAAAGAGTAATATTCAGACAAAAAAAAGGTTTTTGAAGGAGAGAAGGGTGAATGCTCTGACAGACGTCTAGAGCAAAAGCATTCCACAACCTGGAAGCCACAACGCTATAAGACCTGGTGTCCCATGGTTACCAAGGCCAAGCTATTTAAAATAACCGAATATGACACAGCCCCACCTAACATATTTTTCACCAGCCGCCACTGCTAAATATATAAAGTTATGAAACTTCACTTTGCCCTCAGCCACAACAATCTGCCAAGGAACAAATTATAGATTTATGAAACCAAAGATCGCCTGTTAGATATACACAAGACGAATTATTCTCACTAGACTGACAGCGGCGAACGTCTAGAAGCTCTAGCCGAGGCAAAGCTGTTCTCGGCGGGGTACATGAGCGCTGAGCGCCCGGTGATCCCTGGATCTCACAACTCCGAAACCGTCAGAAAACATTTTTAAAATGGCGCTCTCTTTATAAATAAACCACAGATTTGAGCTTTACACAACTACATTGTCGACTGAAAAACTCTTAAAACTACATTTCGTGACACAGTAACAGTAGTATTTTTAAATTTCGCGGCCTTTCTCCTCTGAAAATATGTGAAAGAAGGGTAGGCTGTCCAAATTCAGAGATGGTCCTCAATGCAGAGCATAAAATCCAGGGGGAGGAGTTGGATAAAATCCAACTCCTCCCACCTTACATATACCTAAACCTACCCGTCTCCACCCCCTGATCCCTAAACCCACCCCTAAACCTACCCATCTCCACCCCTAAACCTACCAATCTCCACCCCTTATATAAGATCCGACTCCTCCCCTCGGATCTTGTGTACTGCATTGAGGTGCTACTGGAGATTCACAAACACCGACTTCCGGGCTTTGCGGTCGTCGGAGGACCCCTCCTCCTTCAACCGGGTAGGAAGGATCCTAAGGAGGATGTAGACCCTGAATTTGGACACAGCCACAGTGTGCAGCGCTGCGCTGAACAAGTGAGCATTTAAAAGTTCACGGCACAAAGCAAAGAAATGTCGAGCACACAAATCCTAGTGTCTATCTATCCAACAGTTTATTGATCATTTGTTTCACAGTTTTAAATTCCAGTTATTGTGCGTTTGATGCCGATTCATAGTCCTTGTGATGTGTGTGATCTAACAAGCACACGGTAGTAAGTCGTTTAAAAACAGCAACAAACCCCAACAAAATAAAGTCATTTTATGCAAATCCACAACCTTTTATCTACAGATAATGCATTATAATGTGAATATATCATAATGGAGAGAGTTTTACCGTGCATCCAACCGGCAGAGGCGCGCGCGCTGTTTGAATACTGAATGGAGAATGATTGACCGCCACAGAGGAGGGAAAACGAGTTTCCATAAACTTAAATGATGTAAATAGACTTCAGTCCCTCACATTAAGCTATGGAATGACTTCAGATGACTTTGTCACCCAAACTGACGCGGTAGTCTTCTTCGTCTTCTTAACTTCTTTTGAAATTGTTGACTGACGGGCACGCGCTGAGCTGTTGCTGTCTGAGCGCGCAACAGCGGCATTGACGGAGGGGCGGGGGCTATTTTTTTACAGTCTATGGGCGGGGGTCCCGGGGGAGTACTGGCTACTGTGTGTGATCGAAGGTCTAGAGCGGCCTGCCTGGCTGTGCATTAGGGATGAAATGCATAACTGATGCTACTAAAATTTATACTGGCCAGCGGGGTGGCCAGTGGGGTGGCCAGGAGTCGGCCAAGGGTGGCCACGGCCACCCCTGGCCACCCCCTGGTGGCGCCATTGGTCATAAGTCCCGCACTTTTCATAAAAGTGACACTAGCCTACTCTTCAAATAAAGTTTCTCCAAACGTGTTTATTATTTTAGGTAGTTATTATCACGATAATCTATGTCCAAGAGTCCATTTCCTCGGATGAGATGGTTTTTATTTGACACTATAAACCATGCTATAAACACACACTGACCACCTCGAGCTTTTATTTTGGCACTTCCTGTTACCGGCATTTTGAATTTGCATATTAGTTAAATATTTAGTTTCACCCCAAACATTTAGATTCAACATTTAGATTTAGATTTAACATTTAGATTTAGATTCAACATTTAGATTTAGATTTAACATTTAGATTTAGATTCAACGTTTAGATTTAGATTTAACATTTAGATTTAACATTTAGATTTAGATTTAACATTTAGATTTAGATTTAACATTTAGATTTAACATTTAGATTTAGATTTAATATTTAGATTTAACATTTATATTTATATTTATATTTATATTTAACATTTAGATTTAGATTTAGATTTAGCATTTAGATTTGACATTTAACATTTAGGTGTAACATTTAATATTTAGATTTAACTATTTAAAATATCTCTAAGTTACAAATATTGTTGTAAATGTGGAAAAAGTGACCGTCAAAAATTCATACCAGTTTTTTAAACATTGTTTGAAGCTAAATGTGACAAAATGTTGCTGTTATTTTCAGCGTGAGTCGCTTTACAAACGGCGCCCCATAGTCTCGCACATACATACACTCACAGCACGCAGACACACCTAAACACTCGCACATAGGCCTATATAAACTCGATGCGCGCATACACATCCATAAAACACTCGCGCAAAATAAAACGCGGATGCATATGGGGCGCCGTTTGTAAAGAGGCTCACGCTGAAAATAACAGCAACATTTTGTCACATTTAGCTTCAAACAATGTTTAAAAAACTGGTATGAATTTTTGACGGTCACTTTTTACCACATTTACAATAATATTTGTCAACTTAGAGATATTTTAAATAGTTAAATCTAAATATTAAATGTTACACCTAAATGTTAAATGTTAAATCTAAATGCTAAATCTAAATCTAAATGTTAAATCTAAATCTAAATGTTAAATATAAATATAAATATAAATGTTAAATCTAAATGTTAAATGTTAAATCTAAATCTAAATGTTAAATCTAAATATTAAATCTAAATCTAAATGTTAAATCTAAATGTTAAATCTAAATCTAAATGTTAAATCTAAATGTTAAATCTAAATGTTAAATCTAAATCTAAATCTAAATGTTGAATCTAAATATAAATGTTAAATCTAAATGTTAAATCTAAATCTAAATCTAAATGTTGAATCTAAATCTAAATGTTAAATCTAAATCTAAATGTTGAATCTAAATGTTTGGGTTGAAACTAAATATTTAACTAATATGCAAATTCAAAATGCCGGTAACAGGAAGTGCCAAAATAAAAGCTCGAGGTGGTCAGTGTGTGTTTATAGCATGGTTTATAGTGTCAAATAACGAATAAAAACCATCTCATCCGAGGAAATGGACTCTTGGACATAGATTATCGTGATAATAACTACCTAAAATAATAAACACGTTTGGAGAAACTGTATTTGAAGAGTTGGCTAGTGTCACTTTTATGAAAAGTGCGGGACTTATGACCTGTAGCCATAATAGCCAGCCACTAGGGGGCTCACTTTGACTGAATGTCATGTCATTACTCTCATCACGATACTCTACAGTTTCTCCAAACGTGTTTATTATTTTAGGAAGTTATTATCGTTATATTATAGTTATTATTATGAGATGGTTTTTATTCATTATTTGACACTATAAACCATGCTATAAACACACACTGACCACCTCGAGCTTTTATTTTGCCACTTCCGGCATTTTGAATTTGCATATTAGTTAAATATTTAGTTTCACCCAAAACATTTAGATTCAACATTTAGATTTAGATTCAACATTTAGATTTAGATTTAACATTTAGATTTAGATTTAACATTTAGATTTAGATTTAACATTTAGATTTAGATTTAGCATTTAGATTTAATATTTAACATTTAGGTGTAACATTTAATATTTAGATTTAACTATTTAAAATATCTCTAAGTTGACAAATATTGTTGTAAATGTGGTAAAAAGTGACCATCAAAAATTCATACCAGTTTTTTTAACATTGTTTGAAGCTAAATGTGACAAAATGTTGCTGTTATTTTCAGCGTGAGCCGCTTTACAAACGGCGCCCCATAGATGCATGCTTTAGTTGTGTAGGCTATATGTATGCGTGCGTCAAGTTTATATGCAATATTCATATGCATTCATTACTAACATATACATGAATTTCACATTAGTGTGCACATGTATTTCATTTTGTATTTTGAACATCCAATATGTACATGCGAGTATGCACGTGTGTTATGTATATTGATAAGCGAAGTTTGATTTAAATCCTACGTGGCGCCTCATACAATAGGGCTTGGGCGTCGTGACGTCATACTTGGCGTGGCGGCCATGTTGATGGCCTCGCGAATGTAAACATACAGCAAGTCAACGGGGAGAAGCAGAGTTGGGAGAAAGAAAAAAGATGTTAAAATCCCGAAAAGGATGTGGAATTTACGGGGATACGTTAAATAGGGAAGCAAGGGACCAGTATGTGGACAAAATCGGAAAAAGAAGTGTAGTTAGTAGCTGTCAACCTTCCCGTTTTTTCCGGGTTTATCACGTATTTGAGCTCTTTTCCCGCTGTCTTCCCGTTTTAGTATTTACCTATAAAATATCCCGAAAAATTACAATTTCAACATTCATCTTTCTGTTGCTATCCCTCTGCAAAACTGCAGCATTAACTAAGCGAGTTGTGAAGCTCGGTCTAACGTGACTTTGCTTGCAGATTGGCGTGAAATCGTGCTCTCACAACAACCACGCTGTTATCTAAAAAAAGGCCAATATCACGCTAAGGTTGCCTTCAAGTAAGCTAAACGATGCTTTGAAAACATCTGTTTTTCTGGAAGGGCAAGGGGGTAGCAACAGGACAACAGTACAGAGACTGACAGGTCCGATGGAAGGGCTAACATTAATGTTATGATAGTAAGTTATTAAAATACGGGATATTTTACAGGAAAATTTGTCCACATAACTTACTGGTCCCTGGTTTCCCTATTTAACATATCCCCGTAAATTCCACATCCTTTTCGGGATTTTAACATCTTTCTTCTTTCTCCCAACTCTGCTTCTCCCCATTGACTTGCTGTATGTTTACATTCGCGAGGCCATCAACATGGCCGCCACGCCAAGTATGACGTCACGACGCCCAAGCCCTATTGCGTGAGTCTCACGATCAATGCAGTCTCGTCATCAAAAGATACAATTTACTAATATTGGTCTTGAATTTCCCCGGCGGAAGATAAATGCTTTGCTGTGATTTTGTAGATGGACCGTTTTGAGAACACACGAAGCAGAGTTGAAGGGCAAGCAGGGTTGGCAGCAGATATGTAGGCTAAACGTTGGATGAATCATAATTTAGCGGGATCGTTAAGATTTCCTACTTTTGACGACACGATGCTATAACCCACAGGAAATCGATAAAACCCTACACCTTTTGCTGTATATCTGGCAGCGCAACCCCAAACACAACACGTTTTCATCATCGTTTCAACTTTGATCAACAACAATGTTTTTAACTATGTAACTGTAGCCGGATAGATCTCTTCAGTTAGTCAGTGGAAGCCGCTTGCGTTCTGCCACCCGGAAGTTACTCGGCGCCTATTGTTTACAAACATTCTGAAAAGGCCTATAACGATAAGTTATGTCATTTTTTATTTTCATGATTTTCTAACGTTATTAGGGCAGTTAATACAATTAAAATGTATAATTAAATATTGTGGCCCCCGCTCATTGAGTTGGTCAATGGTCAATGATTAATGTCTCTATAACCCTCATCAGAGAGATCATACAGAAGTGTACATTCTGACACTGACAAAATCAACTGTTCTAATCTCTTCGCCATTTTTGTTCTACTCGCTTCCGACGCTTTTCAACGGTGTAGTACGACGTCTGCTGGGGGCGTATTGTGTATTACGGAGCTGATTTCAACTGCCAGTGTGAAGGCAGCATAAGGCTGCACTCGCTATTGGTTATTCCTGGTTATTCGTGTAAAGGATCGGCCTCTTCTGAGGCGGAGCAGCAGCTCATTTGCATTTAAAGGGACACACAAAAACGGCACGTTTTTGCCCAAAAAGGGGCAAATCTGACAAGGTATAATAGATGATCAGTGGGGTATTTTGAGCTGAAATTTCACATAAACCTATGGTTTCCCCAGAATTAAATCTTTTGAAAAGGGGCATAATGTGTTACTTTTAAGTATGTGGGGTTGGTTGTCTGGGTGAGAAACATTTAACCTTCAGAAATGTTAATGAACACTCAGTGAACACCATACATCATTTGACCACTAGATGGCCACAAAGTACAACATGATCAATGAACTTTTAACATATGGTTTGCTTTGGGGGATTCATTTTGTCATCTTTAAACGTACAGCATGTAATTTTTTTTTCGCCGCTAGGGGTCGCTAACCTCTTACAATAATAAAAGGCATAGTTTGATGGCAACACTTGCTAAGAATTATGGATCTTGTCGTCAACGTCAAGCCAACCGATCTAATAATGTTTATGGATGAGTAAATACGTCGATGTTTTTATCATGACTGTGATATGAAGCAGGTCGGGATTGCTAAGAGACAGCTATCAGCTCCACACGCGACACCAGTCCTGCGGATATAAAAGGAATATGGACATTTCACTCTACCGAACTACACGCAAGTGCAGAATTACAACTCACAGGTCAGTTTATTAGACAAATTAAACTTGTGAGGTAACACAGCGCTGTTTCACTTGGTCTTACATTACACTATAACACTAAACTGCTTTTAAATGTGTTGAAATGTAACATTATGTGTTAGTTTGTCTGTATGAGACTAGCAGTAGGCCTAAGCTATATCAACATTAGAATAACATACAGATCATATTCTAACATTTTATCATTGTTGAACTATATAACATTGATTAGTTTTATGTAAATGTGCTCACCTGTTTAATAAAGTACATGTAGGAGCGGTCGAAGTCTCGGACGTGTCGAAGTCTCGGCATCTCGAAAACGCCGCGCTGATATTGATTCTCGTTTTAGTTCTCCTTTTTTGTCCAAAGTCTGCTTTTCATGGTCCATATGTGTGAACGAAACAACAACAGCGTGCAGATAGACATTGCGAACTACACAGTTGTCCACGTCTGTCGCCTTGGTTACAATCAGAGGGTCTATGGAGCTATATCCATCAAAATCCACTTTTCTCAGGATATCATTTTTTGTCTAGTAATTTGAATGTTGTATTCGAAAGGAGATGCAAAGAAATTACACATTGCTGGGTGTTAGATTTTTTAGAGTCACTTATTTGCCTTAAAAAAGTCTTTTTAAAGTGTCAATGACGTCATACACATCGTACGACCAGGAAATCCTTCAGTCACTTGGTGCTTTCACGCTCTGCACTTTCTTTTCTCTCGAGGCTTCGACAACACAGCAGACACAGGTAAATACACGTGCCAGAAGAGTTTTTGTTTTGTTTGTTTCTGGTCCCGCTTCGGATGCCACGATGCCATCAAGCGGTATCTCTGGTCGTAATCAGACCTTTACTGACCAATCATTGTTCATTAGCAGAATGCTAGCGTGTTATGGGCAACAACAACTCAACCTGTAAGAAATCAAAAGGACATAAGTACTCGTTCATTCAATTTTCGACCTATAACCCATGTTGAACTTGCAAAACCCACAATAAAATCGGAGATTTCTCAACGGCAATTGGGTGAAAGAGACACATTTAGCCATATAGCCCCATAGACTCCCATTCAGTCTGCACTCGCCCGCGATCACCCCCAGTGGAATTCTAATGGAATTGCAACTAAGATCTATACAATGGGGCTGATAGGAAGTGCCAAGGCTCTCCGTAGACGGGCTCTGACAGAAATCAAGAGTCTCTTTCAGAAACCCTACAGCACTCCTGTTAATATCCATGCTCTACAGCTTAACTCTAAATCAGCTGCACTGATGCCAGCGTTATTTAAACGCTCTTAATAATTCAGAACAGCTTGATTTAGCACTCACAGGCAATCTGGACATCTTTAGGGCGGAGCTCCGGTAATTAATCACAGGGTTGCCAACTCTTAAACTCTATAGCCTATGCAGGTTAGTTTTAACTCTGCAGGACAGTAGCACTCCAGGACGGACGTTGCCCATCCCGGCCAAGAGCGCATTTATTTCCCTCTCGCGCTAAACTGGATGCGTGGCGTGTCTTGAATCGCTTTCCTCTCACTCAGATATTGCGTTATATTGCTATATTGCGAATCTCTCTGTGCTCTTGCGCTGGAATATTTAATTCTCTTCGCTCTTGGATTAGCCTAAATGTTTTTTTTTAAAGTTATCTAGTTATCTAAGTTATCTTAGAAAAGTTATCTAGCCTACAGATTTCCACGAATTCACTGCAAAGTTGATTCCAGTTCTGGAATTATTTGACAACCAACGATGTCTCTTTCATTCCTGTACAACTTAATATGTAAGCCTATCTTAGAAATGGATGAATGGGGCATTTGGATTTATACTATGTCAAAAGCTAAAGCATCACTTTACAAACCCATCTGTCTCTTTGGGGAGACAGTTTGAAAGATGGCGGACCTGAGTTGCAGTATGGCAGGAGCTGCTCTTAGGACTAGATTAAAGCAAACTCATTTTTATCTTTTTAATGTGTTCATTTTAATGATCAATTTTCCCGTGGTTCTTTTAAACTTCCATAAGACGAAATCTATGCAGAGATTTCTGTTTTTCGCATATGTATTTGCCCTCCTTTACGCTTCGGTTCACTGTTGTTGGATTAGTCGTGCAAACGGCAACGAGTTTCAGTCGCCAAGTAATTTAAACGGACTGGGACAGTTTGCCTCATATTCCATGGTTCTAAAAAACGGAAAAGCTTTGGCACCATTTGTATCAAAGAATTCAACACAAGATACATCTAAGCGGCCCCAGAAAAAGGTTCTGCTTTATTTGATGACGACGCTTCTCCTTGCTGGTGATATTCATGTTAATCCAGGACCTGGTGACATTGGAGTTGCTCAGTGTCTTGCTTTAAATTCCGGCGCGGTGACTGGAGATGTCTTGCAGTCGCCACTGGTGGATTTTGTCGGTGGTGTCGAATTGAATTCTGGCGCATCACCTGGAGGTGTTATTCAGATGCCGCCAGTGGATACTTGTGGTCGGATTGGGATTGGCCGCGGCTTGACTGTTGGAGACTCACTTGCTGGAGACTTACCTGCATTTCCCGCGGTGGATGCTGGTGGCCAGGCCGGAACTGGCTGTAGTCTGGATGTGCTGTCCGGCTGTGTCGGGAGGGCTGGCTCGACTTGTCGCCGTGTGTTGGTCGACGGGAGACGCAATGGACTGTCGGCTGTCGAAAGGCATCGTAAGCTGCAATATTTTCAAACAATGAACCATTCTAAAGTAATTTGGGACCGCGGGGCTAAACCGAAGGGTATTTTGGGAGGACATTTAAATATAAGAAGTGTGTTACCAAAACATGAACAAATTGAACATTTGCTTAACGATTCAAATTTAGATTTTTTGTGCTTATCAGAAACATGGTTAACAAAAACTTCTCCTAGTGCTGCTTTGATAATGCATGGGTATAAATGTTTCAGACACGATAGGAAAACTGGTAGAGGAGGAGGGCTCCTTATTTATGTTAAAGATCATTTTAAATGTGAACAAGTTCAACTTGAATGCTCAAAAGATTTTGAATGTATTGCCGTTTTAATTACTTTATCTTCGCAAATGTCCTTTACTATAGTTGCAGTTTATAGACCTCCTTCATCTGATATCTCATTTTATAAACATTTTAAAAATCTGCTTAAAGAAATTGATTTGCGTAAAGAGTGTCTTGTTATGGGGGATTTCAATCTTAATTGGTCTGATAAAATCACCAAAAAAAAAATTAAGTGAAATAACAAAATTATATGATTTTAGACAAATGGTTGAGGGCCCTACACGAATTACAGCCACTTCGCAAACTTTACTAGATCTTATTTTTACTAATAAACCAGATAGAATAATAAAGATTTTTAATTTTTTAACTGGATTGTCAGATCACAATCTTACACTTATTTCTAGGAAACTAAATAAGAATAGATTTGATTACCATACTTCTACACAGAATAAACAGAACTATTCCTTTTGAATATTAAAAAAGGATATGAGTGCGTTCGAAGGAGAGCTTGGACAAATTGATTGGGCACCCCTTTTATATACTGAAGATGTGGAAACTGCGCATAAAATGTTTATAGAGGAAATACAAAAAATAAGGAATAAATATACTACATTTGCTGGAAACAGGCATAAAAAGAATAACTTACCATGGATTACTGAACAGGTACGGATGCTCATGAAAAAGCGTGACATTGCCTTAAAAAAAGCTATAAAATCTGGATTACGGCAGGACCGACTTCTTTTTAATAGTTTGAGAAACAATGTAGTTAAGATAATACGGCAGGCTAAGGCACAATACTTTATTAATATTTTAAATGAGGCCAAAGGTAATAGTAAAAAGATATGGCAAACTATTAATCAATTAATAAAGAAAGACTCTAATTTAGGTAGTAAATGCCTAGAATTAAATTTTGAAGGGAGAATAATTGATAAGCCTGATGAAATTACTGATATATTTAACAATTATTTTGTTGACTCGGTTCAGAGTTTGACTGATAAATATGGAAGTAGATATAAAGAACTAAATCCCGTAAATTCAGTCAAACCTGCATTTTGTCTAACCACGGTTTCAGAGATTAAAATTCAGAATATTATAAAGGATTTAAAACATTCTAATGCCAAAGATATAGATGGTTTGGATTGTACATTTTTAAAAAGTAATAGTGATACTTTCTTAGCCTCAATTACTCATTTTGTTAATTTATCAATTGGACAGTCTATTTTCCCAAATTGTTGGAAAACTGGATTAGTTACTCCAGTTCTCAAGGCAGGTGATCCGAGTAAAGTTGAAAATTATAGGCCGATCTCAATTTTATCATTAGTTTCTAAAATATTAGAAAAGGTAGTGACTGAGCAAATTGTAAATTACTTAAATGCACAAAATAATTTATTGTGCCCTATGCAATTTGGGTTCCGCAAACAGCATTCAACGGAAACGGCTGTATGTCATTTTATCGAGCATGTGAGGTCAAAATTAGATAAAGGTGGGGTTGTGGGTGCAGTATTCCTTGATTTGAAAAAGGCATTCGATACATTAAATCATAACGTTTTAATGTCTAAATTATTATATTTAAATTTTTCGGTAGAAGCAATGAAATGGATCGAATCTTACCTTACATCAAGGAAACAGTGTACCCGGATTGAAATGCAGGTATCGTCTTTGAGAGAGTGTTTTACAGGAGTACCGCAGGGGTCTGTATTAGGGCCATTGCTTTTTAGTTTGTATTTGAATGATTTACCTGATGTTTGCCCGGATGTAAATATTCAAATGTACGCCGATGACACTGTTGTATATGTACATGGTAAAACAAATGATCAAGTTGCACAAAAATTAGATGTCGCAATGTCCAAAATTTCGGACTGGCTTACTCAGTGTTGTTTAACATTAAATGTTCAGAAAACTGCCTGTATGTATTTTAAAATTAAAAGGAAGGAGGAGAATCTTCCTGATATATTAGTCTATGGTGAAAAATTACAAATTGTGTCAGATTTTAAGTATCTTGGAGTTATTTTAGATACGCACTTAACATTTGAAAAACATATAAAAAAAATAGTCCGCGCAGTGACACCTCAACTTAGAAATTTTAAATTTATACGGAGTCAACTCTCAATGGAAGCCGCAAGAATTTATTTGCATTCTTTAATTTTTTCTCATTTTTCTTATTGTATTACTTCATGGTCACAATCAGGAAAATCTACTCTCAGACCTTTATATATCTTATACAAACGTGCTTTAAAGGCATTTGACAAGAAACCGAATAGATACCATCATTGTCTTATAATCCAAAAGCACAATTTCCTTACTTTTGACAATTTTATTATATTTCACAATTGTTGTTTAATGTATAAAATTGTAAATGATCTTGCACCTCCTCCCTTAAAAGCATTTGTTGCTTCACGTAGAGAAAACATAAGGCAAACAAGGGCTTCATCAAGAGGTGACTGTGAAGCACATTTTAGAGTTACTGAGTTTGGTCGATCAGCTTTTTCAGTAAGAGCTGTTAAAAACTGGAATAAATTACCAATTGCTATTAGACAATGTCGTACTTTGACACAGTTCAAGCTGCATTTGAAAATGTGGTTAAAAAGGAGTCAGGTCTGTAATCATTAAATATTCTTGTTTTGTCAAGGTTTTATAATCGTGGGGGATTGATTTTGTAATAGTATGTGTTTTTATAGGATGTACAGTATATTGAGATTTATTTTTTTTTATTTTTTTTTGGTAGTAATATTGATGTATTTATTGTTAATTGATAGACAATGTGTCGTATATTTTTCTCTTGTGGGATATTATATTGTATGTAATGTGATTTGATTCTTTCTGCCCAGGGACTGCAGATGAAATTTAGCTCTGCAGCTAATTCTGGGACAGTTTCGTACTGTCCATTGTCCCTGTCAAAAAAAAAAAAAAAAAAAAAATCTGAACGATTTATCAGAGGGGATAAATTTGACGTCTGATTAAATCTGTGATCCATGTTTGAGGTGAAATTATTCCTTTGGTCATTAAGACACATCTTTTGTGTGAACGATTTGTTTGCGGCAGCTCTTGTTTGGCTGCACTAGTTAAAGTAAAATCAAATTGAAAATCTACATTAAACCTGGATTTTTTAAAAGAATAAAAATGTTTCTACTTTTTCTATGCAAGTAAATATTATTGATCATGTGACTCTGTACAGACAGTCAGAGTTTATTTTATTGCTCAAGATGCCCTTTGGATCCTCTCAAATCATGCTGGAGAACATGAGCATTATGGATTTGGAAAGCGATTGATTCAGTTCACACAGTTTTGTGATTAACGTGAGAATGTGTATGTTGAGGCCACAGCTATTATTTTACCATGCCATTACACACCACTCTGTTTTTAGGATGACAAAAACATTCCAGTGAAACATTAACTCCCTGCCAGTGTGACTATCTAGGCTAGTACACACTCACAAACAGGTTTTTTTTTTTTTTTAAGAACATTCTCCAAATATGTTGGTTATAAATGTCCAGTTTTATTGACGTTAGAGGAATGCGTTTTAAAAAGTATGCTCCTCAAATGTTCTTAGAACTTAATTTTGGTTAACAATTTAACATTCTATGAACATTGATTTGAAACATTCCAAGAACGTGAAATGTCCAGTTTCCTGTATGTTACTAGAATGTTATTTAAAAGTTAGTATGGTGATCCTGAAACATTCTCTCAATCATTCAAACACCTGTTTTGAACAAGCACTGAAAGAAAGAGAAATGAGAACACTAGAACTACAACTAACTTCAGCCACAGCCTTAGATGAAATCAACAGACGAGAAAAGACATTACATCTGTGAAGATCTCAGCTGAGGAGGATTAAACAACTCCACAAACAGCATTACCAGCTTCACTTATTACTAACCAGACTGACTTTATTTCTGTCAGACGTCTACAGAAGTTCTTATTGAGAATTAACAGGGGTTTAGTTGAAAATGTGGTGTTTGAGGTCACCATCAAACAACCCTTGACTTTTAAATTGTTTTTTTTTTTCAGCAATGTCAGGTGTTTTCAGAAAACAGGTGTCTGTTTTAATGGTCAATTGACTGCATTAAAGACATAATTGCAATAAATGCTTTAATAATCCGTAAACTGTAGCAGTGGGCCTTATTACTATTCTGTTGCGCATAACTGAGGAACAACTGATGACAGCACTGTTTGATGTTGATCAATCAGGGGAGAGGAGAGTTTCATTTAATCCTGGTTATTCATAAGCTGCTGTTTCACACTGCACACAAATACTGGGCTAAAGTCCTTTTTTGCAGTGTCAATGTTGGACAAACATAGCACATGACCCGTTTACATAAAGGCTCTAGCATTACACATTGCTGACTGTAATGTCAAGTTTGAGTGTACTTTTTGAAGGCAAGAAAGAAGTCTCTTCCCTCCAATTGTCCTGTTTTCCATCGCCGTTTGACATTTTTCCTATCATATACAGAAATGACTATTTATATAGGCATACACCAAGCAATGTTTCCTTGACTGCCTAAAGTGTGTGAATTGAAGGCTCATGAGTAGTTATCAGTTGCTAAGCATCTAGTTGTAACATTCTAACACCGCATAATTTCACACTGTACAAGTTTGGCACCGCAATGTGGAGTTAACAATAACACTGCAAAAGCAGAACCAATCCTGCTCCAGAGCAGGGTTTCGTAACCCCAGGTAAGAAGCAGTGCTAACCCCCTTTTGAAAATTATAAAAAATAAAATGCTTATTTACCCAGGATTAAAAGCTGGTTCATCAAGCGAATGACAATAACCCAGGGTTAAGTGCAGTGTGAAAAGCCCTAAATTTACACAGCTTATTACCGTGGTTGCTTATTACCGTTTTTTTACATATTTTCCAGTTTGCCAGTTCATTTAAAAAAAAAAAAAAAAAAAAGACATTAAAAGAACTGCAACTGCCTGAGTGAGCCAGATTAAGAATTTGAAGTCAGAGTACAAATAGAAATTCATGAACACTGCAACTTTCGAATTACAAAAAAAAAAAAAGTCACAGATAACAACAGGCAACAATAGGACTGGTTGTATAAAGCAGTTTTATTTAAGTCATGTCTCCTACAGCCAGTACTGAATCAAATCATGGACAGGGGGACGTGTAGGTGGTCTCAAATGAATCACCTGAAATGGGAAGAGAAAATTATCTGGATCACATTAAACAGTGAATTCAGGACAAAGCATGATTAGAATGAAAGCGTACGTGTCTGATAGTAGTCATAAACACGTATGACCGCTGGCTTGAGATTTTCCACTGCAAGAACCTGTTTCAGCAGCAGAGTGTAACTCATGGGGACACCTTTGGGAACCTGCGAGACAGAAAGGATGAACAGCAGCACATACACAGCACTCAAGATGGCAGCTAGTAATATACCCAGTCTCACCTCTTTCAGATACACTAGGACATGATCATCATCAACATCAACCCTCTCCACTAGTGGGGCGAATGATTGGGGTGAAGAACCAAGCTGAGGGGAAGAGACCATCAGTTACACAATTACAATTAAAGGAGCTTCAAGCATCTTGGGACTTTCTAAATCATCTTAAATACAAACCAGTGACGTATCTGCAGTGAAGCCCGACAGGAGCTTAATATCCACTAGAACCATGTTAGTGCTTGCTTTTACACAATTGTATCTGAATGAGTTGGAGGAATAAAGAGGTTTAGTCAACAGGATTTAAGAACACTATGTCCTGAAACCAGCTCATGTTTAAGACTCTTACAAAAGGAAGCTAAGCCAAAGCTGTTCTTACTTCACCGTGAATTTCAACATGAGATCTGTTCCAAGCGGTTGGCAATCTGCAGTCACCTTCGCTTCAACACTCAGCATTTTGACGGCTTTAACAGGTGTTGGGATGTTGTAGAAACACGCAACCTATAGTATGAGTGCAAAGCAAACTAGGCACAGTAAGATTTGGATGTGCACAACAGAAGTTGAGAGAGTGAAGATACAGACCTGCACAGACACACAAGTGGATCCTGATGCTTTAACACTATATTTGCCAGGAACGTTCTTCAGCGGCTTCTCCTGATACAGCAGCCTGTTGTCCCGATTCACCTTGAAGCTATAAGAGTCTCCTCCTACTACTGAGGACTGTACGGTAACAGTGCTGGAGCCGTCCAAGCTGAACACTTGAGCAGCATACACCGACAGGGCATGAAGAGCCACCACTGTGTCCTAAAAACAAGCACCAGATTAAAGACTGCTCATAAATGATTGCACTCATGTTTGGTAGTCAGAGGCACCTGGGTGGAGGAAAACCCTCCATAGGGATTCTGCTGGGTCACGAGCCAATTGACAATGCGGTTAGCATAACCCAGATCAGCTGTCGTGAGAGGCTGAACAGCGAGAACCGCTAGCAGAACGTAAGAGCTGATCTCCACTGCCAGAGTATCACCAGATGTCGTCTGAGACCAATGGAGCTTAGTGCCTTAGGATGAGATGGAGGGGAGAAAATTGATGCCAAAGAACCTGACGAATCAACATCAAGAGGCTGGTAAATCTCACCATCAGAAATTGCAAGGTTGTCCAAGACAGTTAAAAGCTGTGATCGAGTGGTGGTCTCTCCAGCCAGACTGAAGGTGTAGGTCAGCAGAGCCGTGGTGTAAGTGTTTCCCAGGTCCCCAATGACAGGCATCAAGCATGACAGACCATTAGTAATGACAGGATCCTGAAAGCAAAGCAGGTATAAGACAACAGACAGAAAAGGAAGGCCATCTGCAAGGAGCTCATACAACTACTGGAGATGTTTTACCGTAGCGGGGACACCTAGTTCAAGCAGCGATGCAACAATGTAGGCAGTCATGGTCACCTCGTCACCAACACCACCCTAAAAAACACCCTTAAAAACACTTAAACACTTAAGAGTCTATGGGTTACAGTGAATTTGATAAAACTTATACCTTCATGTCGTTGTGGTACAAAGTTCCCTGTTGCATGAAACAGCCATCTGAACCCTGCTGACTTATTAGCCAGTCCTTCGCACTCTGAAGGACATTCGGATCAATGAAGACAAAGCGCATCGCTAGACCAAAAGTCCTCATGACAAAGGCGGTCAACCTGGCCATGGATAATGTTAATAACAACAACTTAAAAACTGCTGGGGACACAAAGGTTACACAAGACTAGAACGACAGCGTAAATCTCACCATGTATTGGATGCATCATAACCAAATGTGCTGTATGATCCGTCACTTTTTCTGTAGTTTAGCTGTCCTTGGTATCCTGTTCAAGTCAAAGAAACGCATGTCGTTGGGACGCATGTTAGGGAGTCTTGACAGCTTCAATGTGAAGCATGACTGAAAGTCCTTAAGATTCATTTAGGCTCCAACACTCAAAATGGATCGGTTCATCCATACCCAGTGTTGGGGAAAGTTACTTTAAAAAGTAACTTAAAGTAATTGATAACAATATTGCGTTACTCTGAAAAAAAGTAACCAATTCCGTAATGAATTACATTACATTTGCCTTATTGGCTGGGCTTGCTGGTTTCTTTTTTCCCCCCCTATTTTTCTAAATCTATTTTTGGAAAATGTTAAGACCCTTTAACAGCAAAAGTGAAATGAATAAGCCTCAGGCTGAAGAAAATGCACATTTACATGTGTACAGTACAGGGCGCCACTCAAACAAATCTTTCAGCTTCTGCAGTTCTGGATTAAAGAACAAGAGGATACAGGAGAAGGAAGTTCAACACTCTTATTTCTAAATCTAATAAAGTAATCTTTGCTTAGTATGGTTGAATTAGATCATTGAAGGCCAGAAGCAAAGACTTTGGTCAATAAAGTGAGATTAAATACAAAGTGTATTTGTGTAATTGAATAGTTAATTACAAAAGTTTTGCCTAAAATTCTGGGATTGCAAGTTACTGTTTTTATTCAATTACTGATTGTTTTCATGCAAGCGAGACGAGTAAATGCATGTTCACATTTAATCCAGAACTAAAATAACCATCATGTTTACACAGCGCACACAACACCTCCTCACTTTATTTCTCTCAACATGGGGACAGGAGAGCTGTCAGTCAATAAATGTGAAAAACTAGCGTTACTTATTTGAAAAAGTAACATCAATATTTTGTTGTACATAAAAAAAAGGTAGTAAAGCAACACGGTTACATGGAAAAAGTAATCGGATTAGGTAACTCAAGCTACTAGTAATGAGTTACCCCCAACACCATCCATACCTTTCTGAAGGTATCCTGTGGCGGTCTCTCGGATGGCTGCGGTGAGTTGCCCCGTGACTTCCAGGTACAGTAGGATGTAAATATTGGGAGCAAGAACAATCATATTCTGTTCTCCACAGCCATACGGCATCTGTAATAACCGATCCAGATTCTTCAGCGCACGACCCATTATGTCCCCTACAAGAGGTCAAACATAAAACCCACATCAAAAACAGTTATTCTGCAAAACATTACCTGTCAGTTTCTACTCAATGAAATGTTTTACCAAGGACTGAAACAGAGCATCTGGCTGATCCCTGAACCACATTTTTTGGAAATGTCAGAGTCACGTCTTCAGAAAGAACGTTTCCTGCAGACCGAAAAGAACGGATCAGTATTGAGCGCTAGGCTAATGTTTGGCTATACAGGGAGAAGGTATTTGGGAATCATTGAGTGCAAACAAACCCTTTGGACACAGTAACCAACTCTGGGTGTTTGTCCTTTCAACCCCTTCAGGCTATAAAAGCAATAAAACACCACATCAGTAGCAGCATGGGCTCCATGACCAGACTCCAGAAGGCTGGTTAACACTCACCAGGACAAGTAGACTTCGAGTGACTACGTCAATGCGTCCTCTCGTAGGCACAGTCACGAATTCAGTGCCACATAGAGTCCGGGATGTTTCAGCTGAAGCACGGACAGTCACATTGACCGCTCCTGTCGTGACAGACAGCAAGTGAGCAAAACCTCATACACTCAAAAAAAAAAGAAAAAAAAAAAGAGAGCACACTCAAGGAGTAGTGAACACAAAATGCAAAAGGACACACCCAGAGCAGAGGGCAGCCATTTTGCTGAAGCTTGAGGGTTAGGTGCCTTGCTCAAGTGCACCTCATTTGTTTAGTGCTGGTATTGAGAATAGAACCCGCAACCATTGGGTTACCAGTCTGACTCTCTCAACATAAGGCTACGACAAAAAGAAAGAGACGACTAACCGAGAACCAAAGCTGAGAGAACCCATTTGAAGGTCTGTCTCCCATTGGCACAAAGACAGGACGAATATGGATCAGGAAATGGTTTAAGAGTGAAGTCCATGGATGAAGCTGGAGTTACTTTAACCTGCCAACAAAAGAGTGCACATGGAGCAAAGACACAGGGCCTTTCTATTCATATCTATTATATAAATAAATAAAAACCCATGGCAGACCATGATGCACTTGGATTGATAGTTGAAGACTGTGGCCTTCAGCTCAAAAGATTCCCCACGGACGATGGAGTACGGCAGGGAGAGCTCCAGGAAGAAGGGCTGGAAAACCGTCAGCAGAGCAGGAGGAGCCAGACCGAAACCTTTTGAGGACAGACAGAACGCCTCAGTCTCCCATGTGGTGATGGTGTCAGGAACAGTGAGAGGAACTTGTGTGGATCCAGTGTCTCTGAAAGACGGCACAAGAGAGAAAGAGGAACAGGAGAAGTAAAAACTATGGTTAAGCAGCTTTAGAGGGAACAAGATGCTTCACTAACCCCACTTGAGCAAGCTGCCAGATCCAGGTTTCTGGAAAGTAAGTCCTGACAGTCACGTCAAAAGAGGTAGCGTCACCCCCAGCATTTTCTGGTACTGGAGCAGGAGCCATTTCAGGTTTTGGAACGGCTGCAGGTGGACCAAAATAAATCACTGAAACAAAGACAAGCTAAGATTACAAAAGCCATTTGAGTGGTTTCAGGGTTGTGCACACTGCAAGGAAAACAGTCTTTGCGATCAAAGATTCACACTTAAGAGTAATATACAATGATGGGATAATAGCGGTCCAGTTAAAGGGAGAACATGGGCTACAAATGCACCATAAGTACAGTAAATGGGGTTTTCCTAAACCATACATACAAGGTTTTGTTTGGCCAGGATGAAGAGTTCATTTTGGATTTCATTTACTGAAAGCTAAAAAAGTAACACATTGTAGCCATAATCAGTGCATTGTATTTTGGATGCACTTTAAGGGTCCGTTTAAACAACTCAGTTTTCAACTAAAAATAGAAGCGCGTAGAGATGTTCGGATCACCTCTAGCGTTACCCGAATCTGCGATTAAAAATAAATCCACCCGCCACCAACCTGAACCAATGATTTTCCCTGATTCAGATATCTGCGCCCGATTGTCACACTACAATAACTCAGATTTAAGTGCAGTGTATGTAGAGTAACTGCAGTGGGCTGCTTTCAAAGAAAATCGGTTTAAAGTAAAAATGATTTGGCAAAATTATATTTCCTTAATAGCCTAAACAGGCTTTACTCACTTCAAACTTAATTGTCACAGTTTCCGCTTCTTTCTGAACACAAGAAGGTAAATAAGTTCAGCCCAAGCAAAGGCTGTATTAGTTTGTCATATACATACAGCACTTCACAGCTGTTATACATCACATACCTTGATTCGCCCTGGTTACAGTAAAACGCTTGGATCATTTTTGCCTCTATTGCTGCTTAAACATGCGCAACCACATAGTTTAATGAGTCTGCAAATTAGTGCCTGACGAAAAAAAAAACCCAGCTCTTAACACTTTAATTTTCCATCATTATGTTGGAATACACTCTTATCAGAATAATTTAAGCTTGCGTATATTTTTAGTTTAAGCTGTTAAGTCAAGCGGTATGTCTTATAGGGTTTTCCTTTGTTTTACATAACCACTAGGAGGTGCTCTGGGCAGGTTTTGCTTTATTTTCCTTTTAGAGATGGGTCTATACGTTGTTGTAAACGGGTGTGTTTTACCATGAAATGAGAGTTACGAGTCTTTATTAAAAGCACCACATTAATGACTTCTCTCATCCACCCACAAGCCACCTAAAATTCATTGGAACGTTATTTTTATTACTTGGCCTGAGGATTATATGTAGTGTCCGCAGATATAACTGCGATCTGCGCATCACTAGGGTTTCTTTACAAGGTGACATCGCCAACTACTGGCCTGGCATGCAGAATACAGTTTTTAGTTGTTTTCATGGATCTGTGTGAACGGGGATCTTTGACATGTGACGTCTATATGAAAAAGGCAAGATAAACATTTTCCGTGATGATTTTTTTCCGAAATGAACCAGGTCTAAAAAAAACAAACAAACAAAAAAAAAAAACTCCACACATCTAAGCATTAGTTGTGCCTGTATATACACAATGTAAAGAGTCATGCTAAACTTCATACTCTGTAACAGACAGCCCTATATTGACAGTTACGGAGCAATCCTTTACAAACCATGTCATGGTAAGTTTTACCAAGTCATATCCAATTTCTAGATCAAGAACCTAACAGACATACCATCACGGAAGTAGCGATAGTAGTTCAGGTCTCTGTACTTCAGGCACTGAGGTTCTCGGACAGGCAGATTTGTTGCAATCTTCAACCCCACACTCTGTCAGAGCAACAGAGACAACAAAGTCACATTTGAAATGGAGTTAGTTGATGAATTTATGTAGCTTGTGTAGTTGACTTCTAGTCATTGATTAGCATATTCTCTAGATAATCTATAAATCATGTTCCGGGCTTTTATGTAAATTTTAGGTTTAGCGATGTCACTGAGGAAACTCGTGTGGTCCCGGCTAGCAGCCGTTTGTTGTATTCCTTAAAAAGCAATTTCTTTCAAATAAAACATCTCCCTTTGCTTTGAAGTTTGAGCGTCGTAACTTTGCAGATGTTGCTTATGCTCAAACAGCAACATTACACTAACTAAAGTTAGAAAGTGAAATCATAATCAATTACCTCTATAAGGACGCTTTCCTTTCACATATAGGACGTGCACTTCAATTAGGAGACAGAACGCAGGTTAATGCCTTTACATGATGGGCAAAATCAGGGTGAGTGTCAATCGGTTTATGCTTAACAGAGGTGGAGGACTCGGGTCACATGATTCGAGTCAATTTAAGGACTTGGACAGTTTGACTCTTGGCAGATCAAGTCTCAACTAAATGGAACACTGATCACCATAATGGGCACCATAAACATTTTCAATAAAACCTCAACATTTAAACCTGTAAACTTTCAAAAAGACCAGTAGACAAATTATAGAAAGTCTGTTTGGTTTGTAATTAAATGTAACATTTAATTTAATATTCAACAATATAGATTTGCCTGCATTGGCACTATTATACAAGATGACATCACGGTTTACTCCAGAGCGGCAATAAGGCTATATACTTTTTTTTTTGCATTTTCCTCTCATCTCTGTAAAGCTGCTTTGAAAGAATCTGTATTGTAAAAAGTGCTATATAAATAAATGTCCCATATTGTACATCTTTCTGAAGTTTTATATTAGGTTTTGATGTCCTTAAGAATATATATTTGCTGTATAAGTACCAAAAAAACATCAAGATATATTTTACAGCTCCTTTCTCAGGAGCTCTGCTAAAACAGGTCGGTTTTGGCTTGTCTACTTAATATTCATGAGCCTCTCTTCTGATTGGCCTGTTGTTTTCTGAGTGACCCATCATTGGTGGGGGTGGTGACTGAGTAGTTCTGACATCACATTTATACAGAAGTCACAACGGCTTGTGAAGAGGCACAGCTACTTTATGCAGGCTGTGCGCATTTGTCTGTGGATCGACTGTTTTTAAACTTATTTGGTAGTTTCATAGCCCCTAGACCTCAGTTATGAAAAAAGCCAGGAAATTTCAGTTTTGAAAATATGGGACCTTTAAGAGAGATGTAATGTCTCTTCAGTAGATTTCATCGAAAGCTGTGGCTGGAAGTCAGTTGTAGTTCTTGTGTTTCTTTCCTTAGCCAAGGCTAATTTAAACTCTACTTTTTTTTCTGTTTGGTAATGTATTTGACCCTTAGCAGGACCCTTAGCCACTGACTAAAGTTGCAGTGCAGACAAGCCAAGCAAGGTGTGACTTTCTCCCACCTCTGATGCTTAATGGTTTATAACCTTAAACAGGTTAACGAATTTACATGATCACAGACAAACACGCTTGACTGACATGATTACAAATAATTTTTTACCTTGAAGATTTCGTAGGGATGGTCTGTAGGAACAGCTCGACGGGAACGAACGTTCGGACACTCCTGTTCTCGGCGGGGCCGAACGTTCAGACACTCCTGTTCATCCTCAACTTCATATGGATAACGATCTGATAATGATCCTTCCAGGAGCAAGTTGAATACCTGAGAACATTTTGCCAGTTGGGTTTGGGGGTGGGGGGTGTAAGACATATCAAAAATGCCTGGAGTAGCTGTTTGAAGACCTCCACCTTCTGGCTTTTTCCCTTTAAAAAGTCACTGTTAGTGCTAATCTAGATAAATTACAAACTAAAAGTTAAGGCCAAAGGGTCTTAGGATTAAAACTTAAAGCCCACATGAACAAGACCAAATGGTAGTCCTGCCATGGATTCAAATCCACATCGTAACCCTCTGGTGCTCTTTGGTCATCTTTTGACTGAATTTTTACGTTCTGTTTTTTTTTTTTTCTAATTTTTCACTTCATCGGAATGGTACGAAACTTGGTAAACTTCGTACTTTCTATGTGAAAAAAGTAATTATTAGAAAAGGTCAAATTCACACTCCTTGAGGTCAAATGACTGCATTGGAAATGAATGGGAGACAAATTTCATCTAGTGAAAACCTTTGGTACTGCGAGCTTACTGAAAGCTAATTTTGAGATAAAGCTCAAATTTGGAACACAACTAGATTAGACTTATGGCTTTTTTCTTGCGGTTTCATAATAAAACATGTTTCTGAAAATATATATTTAATTTTGATAATAAACATACAATTTTAATAAACAATTCTGTAACTATTTAAGTTAACTTAAAGTATCATCTTTGAAAAGAGAGCGTGCTCTAAAGCATTCAAGATGTCCAACAGTTTAAGTTTAAACTTAATTCAGGTCTATAGTCAAATAAAATTCAAAACACAAAACAAAGTTCAAACAGAAAATCTGATCAGTGGCACATGGATACCATTTTAGCACTCAGACGTCTTCCTGGCTCCAAGATCCAGATGCTCTGATCTACAGCACTGATGCCACACAGAGATCCTGCTTGAGCAGAGACAGTCAGAACATTTTCCTCAGCAGGAACGGCCGTAGCAGGAGAGAACTGTAGAGACACCTGGAACAAGAACCAACAGGCTGTAGGACACATTCACAAATTGAAGCCAAAAGATTCTAGTGCACATCATACCTGGTTTTGGAAACACATTTCTGTGTCAAATGACGCACTAGCAGCAACTACATTCTCACTGGGCAGAATGCAGAAGGCCAGAATCTGCACAACTGGAGCCATATCGACACAGACAAACAGCCTGAACGAAACCGTACCGCTTGCGGCCTTATCAAAAGCTCTCACTTTAACCCTATGAAATCCATGGTGGGCGATCACTCCTTTGGACATGACCTGACAAGACGGAAATGGCACATAAAAGATGGCAGACAAACAGACCAGCACAGCAATCAAAACAGCAAAGATTACTACAAAACCACTGTCCACTCACCATGTAAATGATATCAGTGTTGTAGTCGCCAGTTTCTCCAACAAAAGAATACTTGACCGTCACTGGTAACGCAGCACCACATTTTAATGGCTGCTCGAGCTTCACTATAGTCAGTTCACTAAACATTGGGCTGTAGGGAGTAGCAGGTTGAAGAACCTGAACAACCCTTGTATCTGCAGTGAAGTATGGCGATTTGTAACCATAAACTACTTCTAGAGTCACACTTGCCTGGGGAACAATGAATGGAATTAGTTTACGGTGATAAGTTTTCATTTAAAATAACGATAACAAAATCGAGATGTACCACTAGACTAAGCCCAGCTTTAGGAAGACTAGCAGTGCTGAGGGAGAATGAGGCCAGTCCGTTCTGGTTTGTGGTCAGATTCTGCAGCAGTTTGTTGGGCCAGCTGGAACTATCCAGGAGATACACCTCTTTGCTCACTATTGGGGTCCCATTGAAATAAGTCACAGATATCTGTTGGGAAAGAAAGTTTAGGAAACATTACCAAAGCGAAGGCTACTGTAACGAATGACGAACTTTTACTTGCCTTTCCGTTAATCGTTGATCCGGGCTCAAAGAAACCTGGGAGTTCCACAAACGTGACGTCGCCGACTTCAAATGTAATGGACACCGTTGCAGATTTTGACATTAGCAAGTCTGAAAAACCATAAAAACCACAAACATGAGCACACCAAATAAACATCAACTTCCTCCAAGCATGTGCCATTGGTTCAGATCAGCCAATAGCTCACCTGTTCCCTCCTCTGTGACGTTCACGTTAACAAGAAATATGTCTTGCAGATTATTCTCAAATGGTGTGTTGAAAAACTCTGATGTATCGACGGTAAGGGAGGCACAGCCTGTGGAATTCATCTGGTAGCAGAACACAGATGGTCATGTTGAAGTCAACCACATGCAGAAGAAAAAACCTGCACTGTATATCGGTCACAGACCTGCACGATTTCATTCAGGCACAGACGGGTCACCTCAGGAACCACAACATATGGAAACGGCTCACGGCACACTTCCACCAAGGCTTGGCCAGGCACAGGTTGGCCATATGTGTATCTGGGAAATGTTGTAAGGAAGGAGATCATGTGACAAACCACAAGACAATGCAGCAATCAAGAAAATAAAAGCTTCACACACTTGCCACAAACTTCAACTTTCAGTCCCTCATATCCAATGCTGTACATCTGTGGTGTGTTTAAGGTCACGTCAAACTTTGGTAAAACTAAAAAAAAAAAAAGCTTTAAATTAGGGACTCAGATCTACAGTTGTACTTTTGCACTCAAACACAATGACTTACCATATTTTTTCACCTCAAAAACCTGGGAGATTGTTCGATCACCAATAAAAGCCTTTAGTGTGTACATCCCTATCTGAGCCTCTGGGTTTAACTCATGAGAAAGCTGCAATATCCACCCCGTTGAGGAAACGTTTGTCCACTGTCCAATCCGGTTATTATTATTGTCCTTTTAAAACAATGGGAAACAATGGAAAAAAATAAAAAGCAAACCTTGTAAATTCAAAGTGAACATCCAAAAAATAAAGCAGAATTACACAAGACTTACAAATAACAAATACTCACCTCCACCACCACAAGACTGTACTGCAAAACAAAGACAGGAATATTAGACAGTGACTCAAACAAGCAAACTTGAAAGTATCCACAAAATAATGTTTTACAAATCGCTGTTTAAAAAGCATCAAATAGACATAGCAAAAAGTAGTTTAAAAAAAAATTGTTTATAAATATATTGTGTGTGTGTGTATGTATATATATTATATATATATATATATATATATATATATATATATATATATATATATATATATATATATATATATATATATATATATATATATATATATATATATATATATATATATATATATATATATATATATATATATATATATATATAAGCTTTTAGGCTTAAACCAACATGAGGGTGAGTATGACTTTTTTTTGGTAAACTATACTTTTAATGTTTATTATTTTAGAAATATGACTTTAAGTTATACTAATTAAGAAAGAAACTCCCAGTAGGTGGTAGTAAATGTCTAAATGAGCAAGTCACTCATTCAATCAATTCAAATGGCTTATTCATTAAGGAATGAACTGTGATGAACCCATGACTGATTAATTAACAGCCCTAATAAAAACACAAATAACCATTTTATTGGGAAATATGCACAATTATGATGGACTGAACTTTATACATTTAAACATGACCTGCACTATTTTTCCAATTTGTTTGCAGCAAGATTGCTCAATGTCAAAAGAGATCAGGCCTCACCATTTGATCAAGAGGCACATACTTGGCATCCATCGTAACAACTCTGAAATTCACTGCAAAATAATAAAAAAAAAAAAGTCAGTTAATGCTCAAATCCATGGATTTGAATGGCAGGCACAACAGACTTTCCAGACTCCTAATAGTCATCCAAGTGTCATTTGTAGCTCACCCATTTGTCCTGGATTGTAGATTGGTTTGTCTGTTTGGATGAAGGTCAAAGGTAGGTAAGATCTGAACATGACTTTCCTCTCTTCGGTCATTTTGAAACACCTTCCTTCAACTTCCACCTTTATCTTCTGCACTGAAACTCCATCTACTCGAGGAGCCTGTGGAGAAACATGTTAATGTACATCAAACTAGACAAAATGTTCATGTGTAGAATGATAACAGACCTGGAAACTAAAGCAGCGGTAAATCTCTGCAGAAGCAGATCGCTGCTGCACAAGCTGAGTTGTCCTGTTTTTGTCATCGAACAGAGAAATGGTCATTGTGAGACTATCGTTGGGTTTCAGAAGAATTGCACACAATTTGGCGTCAGTGCCTGACTCAATCACTGCAGGGAACGTCACCATGAATAACCTGGAGAAACATAGTCGGGTCAGAACATGTACTTGTGTAGGTGTACATACACAGAGAGAGTGGGCGACATTGTCAAGATTAAGAATAAAAGAACAGACACTGCAAAAGTAGGCCCAGCTCCTGCTGAAATGCAAGATGAGCCATTATTTAATTTTTTCCCTGTAAAAGATTTAACTATTTTATAACAAAAAGAGCAGGTCTTAAGAGACTTTCTAAACATAGGACTGGTTACTTGCCCTGCCAAAATTTTACTGGCCCCACTAAATATATAATTGTATTTAAATAAATAATGTTACATAAAATACGCTTATGAACAAAGTACAAGCAATAGCACAAATACAATAGAAAAAAAATCATAGGCCATCTTAGCCTAAATAAGCTGGTGTGTTCCAAAACAGTGACGAAATTTGCATTTAGGAGATACGCGTTCAAAACTTAGTCTCTCACTTCCGCTAAAATGGATCACGTATTATGACGTCACCATGGTCTTCAGCTTCTCATCACATCAATCTGTCCAAACAAATGCGCTCTAGAATCTGAAGCGTACCAATCGGTTTTTGGTACCATTGACTTCCATAGTATATTTTTTTTCCTACTATGGAAGTCAATGGTACCAAAAACTGTCTGGTTACTGACATTCTTCTAAATATCTTCATTTCTGTTCAGCAGAAGAAAGAAATTCATACAGGTTTGAAACAACATGAGGGTGAGTAAATGATGACAGAATTTTCGTTTTAGAGTGGAGTATCCCTTTAACTGCTGGAGTTACTGGAGGAACATATACTCCAGGATATTGTTTACTTCGAGTCATCATGGAAACTCTTCAATGCAAAACACCATGTTATGAATCTTACACGAAATTCACCTTCATCACAGTGTAACTGATGGTAATGGAAAAACATGTATCAATGCAACCTGTTTTTAGCTTTGCCTTATAAATATAGCTCATTACCTATAGCCTAAATATAGCTCGTTACCGAATCAAACAAAATATATTTTAAACTTTACCAGTATTGATATGCTACCTTGATAGGGAGTACTAAAAGCCACCTTATTTGTTTATATTCATAGTGATAAAGTTTGGTATTTAATTACATGTGATTCTGACATGATGTCACTGCATGCACTGCGCTCCTTCCTCTCCACTCGTCTCAGGTAAATAAATGCATCTTCCAGCTGAGCCTGGGTGTTTGGCGTCGCGCGTTCATGTGTTTTGGGGGCGTGGCTTTGGAAGGAGCCCAGAAGGGAGGGGGTGGAGTGAATGGAAATAATGAGCTGTGTTTACAACAGTCATGAGAGGTCTACAGACACTCGATTTTTATACTCTCTTTTTCAGAGTACTTACATTTTAATTATGTATGCATTTTACATGTTGTTAATAGTAATGGGAAACCAAGGCTTTCTGAAGCGTTTGAAACGGTTCATTACCCAAAGCTTTTAGCACAATGCGCATTAGCGACATCTGGTGGTCACACTTTCTCCACCATACCTAATAAATCACTGCAGAGCAAAAAAAGCACGTGACCAAACAAAGTTTCGGAAGTGCGACAGTGAAATCAATAGAGGTCTATCTAATCTGGTAATTTGTACCACTACCAATAGTGTTGTTTTTTTGTTTTGTTTTTTATAGCTACAATTCATGTTGGAGGTAGCTATCTTGTTAAATCGTTTAAATAATGCCTTCTGGATAATCAGTTCTCTTTTACACATCAGGTGGGGTCACAAAAAAATAATTCTCAAATCAGCTGTTCTGACCTTAGGCCTTAGGCCCCAGTTTCGATACAAGCATTAGTACAGTGATACAATAGTAGGCTACTTTGAAAACTGCGTCGGAGCCCCAGTCCATCACTAGTTACATCACATATTAAAACTAACGTGTTTTTGAACCTTTTGGCCTTCCATAAACAGCGCACATACTGAATTGAGTTTCTTTCGCGTCTCTTGGCGCGAGAACGGTTGAAATCGTTTGAATGTTTATGAATAACGTTACCGCCTCATGTTCTACTCTCCAGTTTCTAAGTAAAAAGTGGATATTTTATATGCCAAGCGATCGAAAACCAATTTAGACTATTAATTAACTCAATGGTAGGCTACTTACGGTCCTGTCTTTCCATCAACAGCAAAAAGAAAAAGACCCAAAAAGAGCCCTGCCCAAACACAAATCTCCTTTACAGCCATGAAGAACAATCATCGAAGTCCAAACGTCAAATAAGAATTGCTTTTAGAAACCCTGCAGAACTTCTGCAACGATCTACCATTATACTGCTCGAATCAATCTCAGTCTAGCCTGGCGATATGCCTATTTAAACGCTCTTAATAATCGGGATTTGTTTAGATAGGCATAATTTCTTCGTTGATTAATCTCCCAGCTGAAATTAATTTTATAATAGGCTATTATTAGCCTACTCCTAGCATCTTTTAAACACAACACATGAAGATATTACTGGAAACACTTTCAGAGCGATTTTATTCATAGAGTAACGCGTTTCCGTCCACTTTTTGCACTGTTTTGTTATCGACTAAGTGGATAAAGATCGCTGTCTCCAGCCGTAGGTTACATAAACTTCCATGCATATACACCTAAACACTCGCACATACATAAACTTCCATACACCTAAACACTCGCACATAAACTCGATGCGCGCATACTCATCCATAAAACACTCGCGCATACGTATACAAAATAAAACGTGGATGCATGCTTTGTGTATAGCGAGTGATTTCATATGTGGATACGCGTGAACTTTTCAGTGCAAATGGAAGGCATTTCAGTGTAAAAGGAAGTCATTTGTGCGTACACGGAATTAACCTGCCTTTTTGATAGTTTGTTTTCCAATTTGAAATGAAATAAGCATTTAAACGAGAAAACGGCCCCTTTTTTCGTTAAAAAAAGCCTAAAGCCTCTTAGCCTACGTTGTGATTTATATTTCAAACAAGAATTTGACATTTTCTCGCAATGTTTTTCTTTCAAAAATCTCATCATTTTGCAGGACAATTGTCTATTACAGTAGGGGAAAGTGGGGTGAGTTGTGCCAGTTTTTACTCGAAGTGACTTTAAAGTGAGGCCATGCAAATGCCTTCAACTTAAGGATGTACATATATTTCAGGATGTGGTGCATCCCTGAGAACAATAACTTTGGATCTGAAATAAATTGTTTCAGAAATATAGCTCTTGGGAAAAAAAGTGTTCTCATGGCACAACTTGCCCCTGGTGCGGGGGAAGTTGTGACTTTGGGGATATATTGGGGGTAAATTGTGCCAGTGATTTCTGAACTAAAACAGAACATTTTAATGTTATGAACCGTATGCTATATGAAAGCAAGACAAATTCAATACAAAATTACTAATTTAAGGTTTATTTAGATATTGTCAACCTGGAATACCATAGCATGCGTTTTTCCTAATTGCATAGGGATTTTGTATTGAACATAACTCTGGATCACAGTGTCACAGAGACAAGGGGGCGGGCTCATTTTACTCAAATGACCAATCAGTCTCTCAGGATCATTGTGAAGCTATCAAGCTATGCCCTAGCAACCATTTAGAGCACCATAGCAACACAATATATGATATTTGTGAATCATTTCAGGCAAAAAGGCTTTGGCAATAGATGTCTGTTGACATAGCACTGTCTGTCAATTATGTAACATATAAAAATAAAGTGACTAGGCTAATTTCTAAACATCCTATTGTGACATAGGCCAGTTAACAACGGAATAAAACTTCTCTTTAATAACATAGTGCAAACTCAAAACTGAAATCAGTGTTAGCAATTAAACAAATAACAGGCAGGCCTAAGTCAAACAATGATGAGGCATGCCCATCTCCTCACTTCTCAAGATTATCCCCTGTGAGTATGTAGGTCTAGGTGGTCTGATTCTGGCACAACTTAACCCAGGCCCTTTGGCACAAATCACCCCAGACCCACAAGTCTGAAAAACTAGCATGATCCAGCAGTTAAGAGCTAACATCATGCTAACTGTATAGACTCAGACTACTAAAACACTAAAACGTGTGAAATGTTTTCAAACTTGTCTATAATTGTTCAGACACTACAATAAAAAAACCTTAATCATAGAAATTTTACTTTGAAAGGGAATTAACAGTTTTTTGCACCAAAATGTACTTAACTCTCATGCCATGTGTCTCTCTTCTTTGGAGGACGAGTAAAAGTAATTGCTTTTCAAAATGAAGATTCGATTAGAATGATTTATTCTATGGTTTTCCAGAAACAAGGGTGGAACTACTTCCCCCCTGGCACAAATCACCCCACTCTCCCCTATACAACACAGATAGAAGGGTGCACTGCCAATAAATCTGTGGTGATATACAACACGCTTTAAGAAAAGTTTATTTCCATCACACTGTAAAGTGTTTTTAGATATTAGCCTACATATAGATTACATATAGGCTACCAAAGATTTTACATATAAACTTGGTCAGCATACTGTTAATTACAGTTAGTACCATGGGAAGTAGGGGTGCTGAGTGTGACCCCTGGCGTGGAGCCCATGAAGAAATATGGTTGGGGATAAAAGTTCACACAAGCAAAACCAAAAAACTGTGGTGTTTAGCCTATAGCCATACATATTACGTGTGTTTGTTTTTATTTATGCTGTATTATAAAACACCCATATTATAACAAATAAAAAAATATATATTTGGAAATTGCCCTTTAAAACGAAGGCTCAGTTTGTGGTTCACAATTATTTGATTAAAAACAACAAAAACAATAAAGCAAAGACAAAGTCACTTATATTAAACACTTTTATTTATTTTTTTGTTAACAGAAGTTATCTTGCACCTTTAATTGCCTTCGCTATCGTCCTATCAATCATCTGTCTCATTTAGCGGGTCGCGGCTATGATTACAGTTTCAGTAAAAATGTGTTTCACCATCATCATCGGTACCCACCCTCAGCCGAGTGGCGTTACAGCATTTGCAATCACTATCCCGTGGCAAAACGGAGCGTCTAAAAGCAAAGTTCTGGCTGCTGCCTGGTTAGTGAGCCTCTCCCGCTCTGCGCTGAGATTTTCACAGAAAGATTTCTGTGAAACGCGTAAAGTTGCACAGAAGAAAGCCCAATAGGACCTGCCCTGTACAGTTTAAGAATCTGTAGCCATAGTAGAGGACTATTATTTTGTTGAACAGACCCGAGCGACAACTGATGACGTCACATGCTCAGATTTGCTTGACCAATCGGCGGAAGGGGGCGTGTCAGGCCGCCCACATGTGGAAAACGAATTTTTAAGTCATTTATTCGTTTTTTGCCTGTGAACTAAAAAACGAAAAATCAAGCCGAAATCTCGTTTTTTCGTTTTTTTTTTTTGTTTTTTTTTTTTTACGGAAAAACGAATAAAGGAGCCGTTTCCTCGTTTATGCTAATTTCATTTCAAATTGGAAAACAAACTATCAAAAAGGCAGGTTAATTCTGTGTACACACAAATGACTTCCTTTTACACTGAAATGCCTTCCGTTTGCACTGAAAAGTTCACGCACATCCACATTATGAAATCACTCGCATATACACAACTAAAGCATGCATCCACGTTTTATTTTGTATGTATGCGCGAGTGTTTTATGGATGTGTATGCGCTAGGGATGTCAATTTTCACAAATTCCCATGATCGATCGTCGTTTAAATTAACGATCAATTAATCGATTAATCGTTAGCCTTAATACTGCGATATGCGTCAACTGCAGTGGCATATGGCCAACAGCATGACAGGGTCTGCAAATGCTAATGTTCCTCACCAAATCGATTAGAATGGTTTTAAATAAAAGGGCTAGTAGGATTGTAAAATGTTTCGATGTGATTGATAATTAAATTAATTATTTAATAATCAAATATAACTACTAATACAACGCGTCACCAGCGCCGCCTCATATGCGCTAGAATGTGTGACTGTTGTGGACGCGCTCTTCCTGGAACAACTGCACGCGCTAAATGAATCTGCAACCGTTAAACTGGAGCACTTTGCTAGCACGTTATTTATCTAAAAGAAACGCATCCTATATGAGATTAATCAGATATATTTAAAATAAACAATATTACAAATTATATCTGCACAAAATGACGCAAATTCATGCACAAGTGAACTTGAACTAAGTTACGTGCCATTCATTCAGAACTACTCCTTTTGTGGACGCGCTCTTCCTAAAGCAACGCGACACGGCAACTAAACCCAAATAATTCACAATTTTTTATTACAATATTGTTCTCTTTATAATGTTATGTAATATTACAGTCCCAATAGTCATTATTAGTCGTGCCCTGCCGTTTGAGCTGCGCGCGCTGAAGCTGACGCTTTACTACAGAGTTCTTTACCAAATGCATCCAATATGAGATAAATCAGATATAGATAGGCATACACAAAATAAACAGTATTACAACTTACATTTGAACAAAACAAAAGGCTGCGAATGCACACGCAAACTTACATGATGATGAAGGTGTAAAATGGTCCCAAACATAACTCCGGCGCGCTCGCTTTACATGTTTCGCGGTTGAGCAGCACGCCGCGAACCCGCATGAAGACCTGCTTAATCGATGATCGATAAGTTCTATCGATTAAATGTATTATCGACAATTAATCGATCGTCGATTAATCGTTGACATCCCTAGTATGCGCGCATCGAGTTTATATGTATGTCCGAGTGTTTATAGGTGTATATGCATGGAAGTTTATATGCGAGTATTTATAGGTGTATGCGTGCGTCAAGTTTATATGTATATGCAAGTTATTCACAAGTGTATATGCATTCATGACTAACATAATATGTATTGGTATGGATTTCATATTAGTGTGCACGTGTATTTCATATATGTATTTTGAACATCCAAAACTATACATTTATATGCGAATAATTTATAGGTGTATATGCACGTGTGTTATGTATGAATTGATAAGCGAAGTTTAATTTAAATCCTACGTGGCGCCTCATACGTTACTGATCCACTTTTGCGACACGACTATCGTGTGGTGTCGCGACGCCTCCCCACATTTGTACGTTGATGGGATAGTCGTGTCGCGTTCAACGGAATTAATTTGCATAAAGATGGGCATCGGCCAGCTTTTTGACGTGCAGCATTTTTCCAAATGAAGCACCGCCTCCCCGGAATGCTTTGTGGGCGCGTCAAAGTCACTTGACATCACCAATTGGAATATAGTAGAGTACCATCAATGTTTATATGAGTCCACACTCAGAGTGTTATAAATAAAACTGAAGCAGTGTTGAAGATAATGAGATCATTAAGTGATTAACTGAGTAATGATTGAGCATTATTGAAGACACCTGATGTTAACAAGCAGAATCACTGAAGAAAAAAACGTAATTGGTTTGTTACCATTATGGTGATCAGTGTTTGCTTTAGTTGGGCTCTTGACCCTTAAATCATTAACTTTGCATTTTTTTTATTTGGCTGCTGTAATTCAGTTATAACAGCCAGATGGACAAATAGAAAAGGTGATCTGATGGTGTTGGTTGTGTTTTATTATAATCATTATTTCACAATCATTTGACCTGAATCGCTGAACTCATATAGAACCCAATTTCTGAGTTAGGTTTACTTTATTAATTATAGCAGCACTGTCCTTGAAAAGCATAATATTTTGTAACTTTACAGTATAATCCAAATAATCTCTTTAAAGTAGTTCACATAAAAAAAAAAAAAATCTTGTTTTTTTAAACACAGACATCAAGAATCAGCCTGTGAATCTCAACAATGGGGACAATAATAAAGCATGTTTCAGTGCATTCTGGGTGCCATAAATCAAAACTCATGCATGGCTCCCATCATGCATTGCTGCATGAATAAATAATGAGCTTGTGTTCAGAGTTGATCTGTTTGTCACCATTGTTGAGATTCATACGCTAATTTTTGATGTCTGTGTGTGCCTGCCTGAGATAGCTTTTAAGAAGTTTTTTTTTTTTTTTTTTGTAATTGATTTGATCATTTGGATTTCACTGAAAATGCTAAAAATGGGATGCTCTACAAGGACAGTGCTGCTATAATCCATAAGGTAAACTTAAGAAATTATTCTCTCAATGAGTTCAGTGATTCAGGCCAACTAATGATTATATTATATATTATATTAAAACACAACCAACACCATCAGATAACCTTTTCTCTTTGTTCATCTGGCTGTTATAACTCAGGTACAGCAGTCAAACAAAATCTAAAGCTAATGATTTAAGGGTCAAGAGCCCAACTAAAGCAAACACTGATCACCATTATCAACATTTTACATTCATTTTCTTCTTCAGTGACTCTGCTTGTTAACATCAGGTGTCTTCAATAATGTTCAATCATCACTCAATTAATTAATTAATTATCTCATTAACTTTAACACTGCTTCAGTGTTACTTATAACACTCTGAGTGTGGACTCATATAAACACTGAGGGCTCTATCTTGCACCCAGCGCAATTGATTTTGTACACCGACGCATGTATCATTCCTATTTTGCACCCGCGCAAAGTGCGCTTTCCATGCCAATATAACCATGCCAAGAGATTGGCATGGTTATATTTCAGTTAGCCTAATAGCTAGTTTGATTTGCATTGAGAGATGATCTTATGGAAAGTACCCCATGCCAATCTCTAGGTATGGTAAATGCTATGTGATGATATGGGGCTATTTTAATTCCAAAGGCAAAATAAACTTTATCAGGATGCATAGTATCCTAAAAAAATAATAAAAAAAATACTTAAAAATAAAATCTGCCTGCCTCTATGGGAATTTAACATAGGGGTGTCCAAACTTACGCACCCTGTATTTTAAGGAAGAACATTTATTTATTTACGATACATTATTCATTCACAAAGAAAATTGGTGTCCTTAAAGCTCCAGTATGCGACTTTGGTATTTGACCACAAGAGGGCGCAGTTTCAACAATAACAAAGGCGAAGCTTGATGACGCTATGAAGGAGGTGACGATGGGAGATGTCGTTTTTTTTAATGCGTTTTCACCATCTAGCGATATATCTACATGGAATTAATGAATCATGATCACGGATGAGGTAATTTATTCGTTTTTGTATTACCTGTATGTCTGATCGTATTATTTTATTTCATCATAATTAATGAACTGCAAGGAACGTGAAATGTTATGCTATATTATCCCGTTACAACATACAGCTATTTGTCAAATGATTTGTTTGGTTAATGTTGTGCAGTTTTACGTTTTTATGGTTAATGCCGTGTTGTGTAACGTGTTCAAACCAATATCTAAAAGTAAATTTGAACGAACATTTGCAAGTAATGACTAAATATATTTTTTTAACATCATATCAGATTGTATTTAATTGTACTGCCATAAGCTCGGTCACCACACGTGATAAAAAGCCTTACCAAAGTACAAAGAGCAATATAACTTTGTTTATAAGTGCTATTATTGACAGTTGCATGTCTTACCTGTCTATCAATACACTCGCGAGACCAGAGTCTCGGTCAAGTCCAAGATTGACGCGCAGCTCTCTCCATCTCGAAAACGCCTGGCCGATATTTATCTGGGTTTTATTCCTCCGTTTGTCACACAGTCTGAGTGTATCCGAATATGGACGCTTTCGTTTTGTTGGCACTTCCATACTCACCAAAGAGTTCGTGATCCATAACAGCTATAACCATACAGTCTATGGCTATAACGCTTTAACCACCACTTCCGCATTTGACCATGCGATATTCCGGTGTGGTGGGTCATATTTTTTATTTTATTCTTTTTTTATTCTTTGTCAGACGTCTGGTCTTTATTGTTTATTGTGATAAGAAAAAAACCTCAATAAAGTTGTTGTAAAAAAAAATAAAATAAAATAAAAAATTCCGGTGTGGTGGGGGTGGGGGGGTCCGGAAAAAAGGGATATTGCGTCACTGAGGCGCGACATTTCTTTTCCGGGACGGCCAGTTATTTAAAATCGGAATTTCTCTGAAATAAAAAATCTTTGGAGACTTTTGAGATATTGTAAGTACACAACTGGAGGAAATATATCACACTGTGCAAGTTATTTTTGGAAATTTTATTACAAAATTCCTACATATTGGAGCTTTAAAGGTTGTATTTTTCCTATTTTTTTTAAATTAAGGCATTAATTTAAATTTCCAAAAGATGATTTTTTATTCCTCTTTTTAGAAAACTTTAGCATGGGTGTCTAAACTTATGCATAGCACTGTAGATAAATAGACAATTTATTATAAAAGCATACATCTAGCTTACACATTTATCCAAATTATCATACGCCTTTTTAACCGAAGTTAATTTGGATGTGTTTCTCCATCCCCAACGACGTCCCTGACGAGAGCATTGCTCTCCTCGGCTGTGAACCGCTCCTGGCGTGCGCCTGGCAAATCCGCCGTTACAATAGGAATCCGCTTTAGAAAAAGCGTGTCTGCTCTTAAAGGGAATGTGAGATGACGCTCTGATTGGTTTATTTCATGTTACGCCCAAACCACACCTATGAATCATGAAGCTACTTCAGACCAACCCATTTTAGATTTGCGCCTGGCGCAAGAGTCATTTATCCCGCCGGGAAAATAGCAACAGCGCCAAGACCCGCCCACAAAGTTACTTGCGCTTTGCGCTTTGACACTTGCGTTTCAGATCTTTAAAATAGGGCCCTGAGAGTGTTAATTTAACCCTGGGAAATTTTGCTGTGTGGTATCATGAGGGTTTTGTCTTTGCTGAGAGAGTCAGTATTTTTGCTGATATCAAAAATGTCCTGTTGGTCCTTAACTGTATTTTTTATTATGTTCTCTCTTCTCTTCTCCATGCACATTTTCCCACTATTTTCCCACATCCTCTTTTCATTATTTTCACTTTGTTTTTTGTTTTCTCCTTTTTTTTTTTTTTTTTTGTGATCTATCAGAATGTGTTATGTTGTGTGTTAATTGCATGTGACCCTGGACCACAAAACCAGTCACATGGATACATTTTCTTTTTATTGAGATTTATTATAGAGAAGACAGCTGTCTATACCCTCACCAGTCAGCACTTACACTGCAGTAGACACTACAGTGTTCAACACCTGTTATAGATGTGTAAACGCATGAATAAATAATTTACAACACTTTCTGCATCCCCTAATCTAAAGTGTAAACTATCACTTGTAAATGTGTTACACATCATTTGTAGATACAATTCGTTGATCTTATGCCTTATTGATTCTTGAAGTGGTAATCTACGAATGATGTGTAAACATATTTACAAGTGATGAACAGTTTACACTTTAGACTAGGGGATGCAGAAAGTGTTGTAAATGATTTATTCATGCTTTTACACATCATTGTGTTGAACACTGTTACTTACCTGTTACAAATTATCTGTACGGCATTTACAACACTTTCTGCATCCTCTAATTGTTACATAAATACAAAAACAAAAACAAAAAAACACACAAAAAAATGTATTAAACATTTACTTCACTTACTCCGTTGCTCTGATTGGTTGTAGGTCTATCCAGTTGAGTGCGGAGGCATTTTCCTACCTGGTTTGGTTGAAACACGCCCCACAATCACACATCAGACTCGGTTGTGACAGATAGAGCAGGTTTACAGATGGTACATAATTGAATGACATCAGTGTAAAAATGATAATTAAAACCATGACAGTGGAAGATCTGACCAAGAGGTATTATGTTTACTATGAATAATAATGGCCCGAGAATGGATTCCTGGGGGACACCTTTCTTCAGAGGGACAATGAACAGCAAAATCCCCAGTGTTAAATGAACACTCCTCAGTGTACATGTGTCCAACAGGTAACCATCATCACCTGATCTCATTTCTCTTCAGCTTTCTTTGCTGCTTCAAAAGTGTTTGACAAACACACTATCACAGCGGTCAAAAAAGACAAAAGATTTAATAGAGTTAAGAGTCCAACTAATGGAAACATTAATCACTGTTATGGTGACTTCAAATGAAACACATTAGAGTTAAACCTCTGTTAATTCTCAATAAAACTTCTGTAGACGTCTGACAGTAATAAAGTCAGTCTGGTTAGTAATAAGTGAAGCTGGTAATGCTGTTTGTGGAGTTGTTTAATCCTCCTCTGCTGAGATCTTCACAGATTTAATGTCTTCTTTTCTCTTCAGTTGATCTCATCTGAGGCTGTGGCTGAAATTACTCCATATTTAATATACACAGATTTTTTGGCTAAGATAACGTCCAGTTCTGGTTTATTTCTTTGCTCTTGGCTGACATGTTGCATTGTTACGGCCTGCTTGTGGCCAAGGGTCGTCATTCCACGCTGCATGTGGGCCAGATCATCTTTCCACATGTGCCAGATGTGAGCCGGATCTGGGCCGAAACAATGTTGTTATCTGGGCATGAATGACAATTACCTCAAGTTGATAAAAGTGCCAATAAAATAGAGATTTAAAACACTACTAACAAGTTATATGAAAATGACTTTATAAAGGTGAGTGTGTGTCCTAGAAGAGGCTAATCTTGTCTTTGGTTTAGAAGTTAATCTGGTTGAGATGGTATAAACTCGACTTTAATTGTAGGAAATTCTTCCTTAGACACAAAACTAGAGAAATTGATCAATCGCTGCTCTGTGTCCTGCACAGATGGAGAAGTACAACAAGATTTAACATTCACATTGTATATTTCAATAAATGTAATAGTTTTCAACAATTAATAATGTGTAAGTGTCTTAGTTAATTAAAGAAGACAATTATTAGAGGAAAACCAAACTGGAAATTAAGATCAGACCAGTGAATCACTTCACACACTTATTCCAAACATCTGAGGTTTATTCTGCGTTTTCTGTCTCACTCGTATTTACATCCATTTGAGAGAGAAAGAAAGAAAGAAAACATTTAATAGTGAAAAGAAAATTAAAATATAAACTACATTGCTTAATTGAAAACTGCAGGTATTTACTATGGTAAAGTTTTCAGTCCAGTGAACACATGTAACATGTTTAAGGCATTTCCGTCATGAACTAGTTGCTCCTGTGGTTTATTACACAGCAGTTTATAATCTAGATACTTCATGATGTCAATAAATCCTCACGATACCCTGAAATACACAAGTAGAAATTCCTAGAGGAGTGTTTGTGTTTATGAATGGCACGTCATTATGACTGATAATTTCATTTCATTTGTTTATGTAGCAAATTTAATGCAACAGCTGTTGCCCAAAGTGCTTCACAATCTCTAAAAAACACAAAAATAAGAGGATTACAGAAAAAAAAAAAAAGATAAAAAAAAAATAAAAAATCAAATGCTCAAAACATAGACAAGGTAATGATCAAACACCCATCATGAAGATGCCCGGGAAGTCTTTAGCTGACCTCGTAGAAAGAGGGAGATCATTCCAACGTTTGGGTCCGACACGGGAAAACACTTAAGTGTGAATTTTGTTCTGACAACACAGAGAAGATTTTGATTTTCAGATCTCAAACATCTAGATGGATTATAAAATGCCAGCATACTTGAAAGACAAGAAGGGGCAAAATTGTATAACGCCTTAAAAACAAGTGACATGATCTTATAGGTACGGGAGAGCGGGGCACAAAGTAACGCTTTTTGACTTTCTCAGTTTGTGTAAATCTACTTATGGTTCAGAGTATTTATTTACCCACATTAATTTCCCACGTCTAGTACAATTATGTGGTTTAGTTTTATTAATACAGTATATACTTTTTTCTGGATATACCCCGAAAGAATGGAAGTGAAATGTGACAACATGCCCCATAGGTGGGGTACATTGTAACATGACCATATATGACAGCTTAAAATCTGATCTAATCAAACAAA